>NC_141698.1:1023327756-1024527756 GCF_964263255.1 Lissotriton vulgaris
AGGCTGTGCTTGGTCCCCCTGTTTGCTCTTGGTCCCCCAGGCTGTGCTTGGTCCCCTTGGTTGCTCTTGGTCCCCCAGGCTGTGCTTGGTCCCCCAGGCTGTGCTTGGTCCCCCTGGTTGCTCTTGGTCCCTTAGGCTGTGCTTGGTCCCCCAGGCTGTGCTTGGTCCCCTTGGTTGCTCTTGGTCCCCCAGGCTGTCCTTGGTCCCCTTGGTTGCTCTTGGTCCCCCAGGCTGTGCTTGGTCCCCTTGGTTGCTCTTGGTCCCCCAGGCTGTGCTTGGTCCCCTTGGTTGCTCTTGGTCCCCCAGGCTGTGCTTGGTCCCCAAGGCTGTGCTTGGTCCCCCTGGTTGCTCTTGGTCCCCCAGGCTGTGCTTGGTCCCCCTGTTGCTCTTGGTCCCCTAGGCTGTGCTTGGTCCCCTTGGTTGCTCTTGGTCCCCCAGGCTGTGCTTGGTCCCCCTGGTTGCTCTTGGTCCCCCAGGCTGTGCATGGTCCCCCAGGCTGTGCTTGGTCCCCCTGGTTGCTCTTGGTCCCCCAGGCTGCTTGGTCCCCTTGGTTGCTCTTGGTCCCCCAGGCTGTGCTTGGTCCCCCAGGCTGTGCTTGGTCCCCCTGGTTGCTCTTGGTCTCCCAGTCTGTGCTTGGTCCCCTTGGTTGCTCTTGGTCCCCCAGGCTGTGCTTGGTCCCCTTGGTTGCTCTTGGTCCCCCAGGCTGTGCTTGGTCCCCCTGGTTGCTCTTGGTCCCCCAGGCTGTGCTTGGTCCCTCTGGTTGCTCCTGGTCCCCCAGGCTGTGCTTGGTCCCCCAGGTGGTGCTTGGTTCCCCAGGCTGTGCTTGGTCCCCCAGGCTGTGCTTGGTCCCCCTGGTTGCTCTTGGTCCCCCAGGCTGTGCTTGGTCCCCTTGGTTGCTCTTGGTCCCCAGGCTGTGCTTGGTCCCCCATGCTGTTCTTGGTCCCCTTGGTTGCTCTTGGTCCCCCAGGCTGTGCTTGGTGCTCCAGGCTGTGCTTGGTCCCCCAGGCTGTGCTTGGTCCCCCTGGTTGCTCTTGGTCCCCCAGGCTGTGCTTGGTCCCCCAGGCTGTGCTTGGTCCCCCTGGATGATCTTGGTCCCCCAGGCTGTGCTTGGTCCCCCTGGTTGCTTTTGGTCCCCCAGGCTGTGCTTGGTCCCCCTGGTTGCTCTTGGTCCCCCAGGCTGTGCTTGGTCCCCATGGTTGCTCTTGGTCCCCCAGGCTGTGCTTGGTCCCCCTGGTTGCTCTTGGTCCCCCAGGCTGTGCTTGGTCCCCCAGGCTGTGCTTGGTCCCCCTGGTTGCTCTTGGTCCCCCAGGCTGTGCTTGGTCCCCTTGGTTGCTCTTGGTTCCCCAGGCTGTGCTTGGTCCCCCAGGCTGTACTTGGTCCCCCTCATTGCTCTTGGTCCCCCAGGCTGTGCTTGGTCCCCTTGGTTGCTCTGGGTCCCCCAGGCTGTGCTTGGTCCCCTTGGTTGCTCTTGGTCCCCCAGGCTGTGCTTGGTCCCCCTGGTTGCTCTTGGTCCCCCAGGCTGTGCTTGGTCCCCCAGGCTGTGCTTGGTCCCCCTGGCTGTGCTTGGTCCCCCTTAGTTGCTCTTGGTCCCCCAGGCTGTGCTTGGTCCACCAGGCTGTGCTTGGTCCCCCAGGCTGTGCTTGGTCCCCTTGGTTGCTCTTGGTCCCCCAGGCTCTGCTTGGTCCATCAGGCTGTGCTTGGTCCCCCTGTTTGCTCTTGGTCCCCCAGGCTGTGCTTGGTCCCCTTGGTTGCTCTTGGTCCCCAAAGCTGTGCTTGGTCCCCCAGGCTGTGCTTGGTCCCCTTGGTTGCTCTTGGTCCCCCAGGCTGTGCTTGGTCCCCCAGGCTGCATGGTCCCCTTGGTTGCTCTTGGTCCCCCAGGCTGTGCTTGGTCCCCCAGGCTGTGCTTGGTCCCCCTGGTTGCTCTTGGTCTCCCAGGCTGTACTTGGTCCCCCTCATTGCTCTTGGTCCCCCAGGCTGTGCTTGGTCCCCTTGGTTGCTCTGGGTCCCCCAGGCTGTGCTTGGTCCCCTTGGTTGCTCTTGGTCCCCCAGGCTGTGCTTGGTCCCCCTGGTTGCTCTTGGTCCCCCAGGCTGTGCTTGGTCCCCCAGGCTGTGCTTGGTCCCCCTGGCTGTGCTTGGTCCCCCTTAGTTGCTCTTGGTCCCCCAGGCTGTGCTTGGTCCACCAGGCTGTGCTTGGTCCCCCAGGCTGTGCTTGGTCCCCTTGGTTGCTCTTGGTCCCCCAGGCTGTGCTTGGTCCCCCAGGCTGTGCTTGGTCCCCCTGTTTGCTCTTGGTCCCCCAGGCTGTGCTTGGTCCCCTTGGTTGCTCTTGGTCCCCCAAGCTGTGCTTGGTCCCCCAGGCTGTGCTTGGTCCCCTTGGTTGCTCTTGGTCCCCCAGGCTGTGCTTGGTCCCCCAGGCTGTGCTTGGTCCCCCAGGCTGTGCTTGGTCCCCTTGGTTGCTCTTGGTCCCCCAGGCTGTGCTTGGTCCCCTTGGTTGCTCTTGGTCTCCCAGGCTGTGCTTGGTCCCCCTGGTTGCTCTTGGTCCCCCAGGCTGTACTTGGTCCCCCAGGCTGTGCTTGGTCCCCCTGGTTGCTCTTGGTCCCCCAGGCTGTGCTTGGTCCCCCAGGCTGTGCTTGGTCCCCCTGGTTGCTCTTGGTCCCCCAGGCTGCTTGGTCCCCTTGGTTGCTCTTGGTCCCCCAGGCTGTGCTTGGTCCCCCAGGCTGTGCTTGGTCCCCCTGGTTGCTCTTGGTCTCCCAGTCTGTGCTTGGTCCCCTTGGTTGCTCTTGGTCCCCCAGGCTGTGCTTGGTCCCCTTGGTTGCTCTTGGTCCCCCAGGCTGTGCTTGGTCCCCCTGGTTGCTCTTGGTCCCCCAGGCTGTGCTTGGTCCCCCTGGTTGCTCCTGGTCCCCCAGGCTGTGCTTGGTCCCCCAGGTGGTGCTTGGTTCCCCAGGCTGTGCTTGGTCCCCCAGGCTGTGCTTGGTCCCCCTGGTTGCTCTTGGTCCCCCAGGCTGTGCTTGGTCCCCCTCATTGCTCTTGGTCCCCCAGGCTGTGCTTGGTCCCCCAGGCTGTGCTTGGTCCCCTTGGTTGCTCTTGGTCCCCCAGGCTGTGCTTGGTCCTCCAGGCTGTGCTTGGTCCCCCAGGCTGTGCTTGGTCCCCCTGGTTGCTCTTGGTCCCCCAGGCTGTGCTTGGTCCCCCAGGCTGTGCTTGGTCCCCCTGGATGATCTTGGTCCCCCAGGCTGTGCTTGGTCCCCCTGGTTGCTTTTGGTCCCCCAGGCTGTGCTTGGTCCCCCTGGTTGCTCTTGGTCCCCCAGGCTGTGCTTGTTCCCCATGGTTGCTCTTGGTCCCCCCGGCTGTGCTTGGTCCCCCTGGTTGCTCTTGGTCCCCCAGGCTGTGCTTGGTCCCCCAGGCTGTGCTTGGTCCCCCTGGTTGCTCTTGGTCCCCCAGGATGTGCTTGGTCCCCTTGGTTGCTCTTGGTTCCCCAGGCTGTGCTTGGTTCCCCAGGCTGTGCTTGGTCCCCCAGGCTGTGCTTGGTCCCCCTCATTGCTCTTGGTCCCCCAGGCTGTGCTTGGTCCCCTTGGTTGCTCTGGGTCCCCCAGGCTGTGCTTGGTCCCCTTGGTTGCTCTTGGTCCCCCAGGCTGTGCTTGGTCCCCCTGGTTGCTCTTGGTCCCCCAGGCTGTGCTTGGTCCCCCAGGCTGTGCTTGGTCCCCCTGGCTGTGCTTGGTCCCCCTTGGTTGCTCTTGGTCCCCCAGGCTGTGCTTGGTCCACCAGGCTGTGCTTGGTCCCCCAGGCTGTGCTTGGTCCCCTTGGTTGCTCTTGGTCCCCCAGGCTCTGCTTGGTCCATCAGGCTGTGCTTGGTTCCCCAGGCTGTGCTTGGTCCCCTTGGTTGCTCTTGGTCCCCCAGGCTGTGCTTGGTCCCCCAGGCTGTGCTTGGTCCCCCTGTTTGCTCTTGGTCCCCCAGGCTGTGCTTGGTCCCCTTGGCTGCTCTTGGTCCCCCAAACTGTGCTTTGTCCTCCAGGCTGTGCTTGGTCCCCTTGGTTGCTCTTGGTCCCCCAGGCTGTGCTTGGTCCCCCAGGCTGTGCTTGGTCCCCAGGCTGTGCTTGGTCCCCTTGGTTGCTCTTGGTCCCCCAGGCTGTGCTTGGTCCCCTTGGTTGCTCTTGGTCTCCCAGGCTGTGCTTGGTCCCCCTGGTTGCTCTTGGTCCCCCAGGCTGTGCTTGGTCCCCCAGGCTGTGCTTGGTCCCCCAGGCTGTGCTTGGTCCCCCTGGTTGCTCTTGGTCCCCCAGGCTGTGCTTGGTCCCCCAGGCTGTGCTTGGTCCCCCTGGTTGCTCTTGGTCCCCCAGGCTGTGCTTGGTCCCCTTGGTTGCTCTTGGTCCCCCAGGCTGTGCTTGGTCCCCCAGGCTGTGCTTGGTCCCCCTGGTTGCTCTTGGTCTCCCAGTCTGTGCTTGGTCCCCTTGGTTGCTCTTGGTCCCCCAGGCTGTGCTTGGTCCCCTTGGTTGCTCTTGGTCCCCCAGGCTGTGCTTGGTCCCCCTGGTTGCTCTTGGTCCCCCAGGCTGTGCTTGGTTCCCCAGGCTGTGCTTGGTCCCCCTGGTTGCTCTTGGTCCCCCAGGCTGTGCTTGGTCCCCTTGGTTGCTCTTGGTCCCCCAGGCTGTGCTTGGTCCCCCAGGCTGTGCTTCGTCCCCCTGGTTGCTCTTGGTCCCCCAGGCTGTGCTTGGTCCCCCAGGCTGTGCTTGGTCCCCCTGGTTGTTCTTGGTCTCCCAGTCTGTGCTTGGTCCCCTTGGTTGCTCTTGGTCCCCCAGGCTGTGCTTGGTCCCCTTGGTTGCTCTTGGTCTCCCAGGCTGTGCTTGGTCCCCCTGGTTGCTCTTGGTCCCCCAGGCTGTGCTTGGTCCCCCTGGTTGCTCCTGGTCCCCCAGGCTGTGCTTGGTCCCCTTGGTTGCTCTTGGTCCCCCAGGCTGTGCTTGGTTCCCCAGGCTGTGCTTGGTCCCCAAGGCTGTGCTTGGTCCCCCTGGTTGCTCTTGGTCCCCCTGGTTGCTCTTGGTCCCCCAGGCTGTGCTTGGTCCCCCTGGCTGTGCTTGGTCCCCTTGGTTGCTCTTGGTCCCCCAGGCTGTGCTTGGTCCCCCAGGCTGTGCTTGGTGTAGGAGAGTAGGGTCTGCTATCCTATGGTCACCCCAAATTTTTGCTTTTTGCTTCACTGGTTTCTGACTTAATGTGGCTGTGGGCCTGCTAATCAGACCCACAGCCTGCTGTTCTCTCTCTAAATTACTGCCAATGCACTTTAGGTGCATTACGAATTGGAACTGTTTCACCTTATGAGCCCCTGTATTAGTGCACCCTAGGTGCCCAGGGCATAGGTGTATCCAAGGCCTACCAGGGGCTGCAGCATGTATTGTGCCACCCCTGGCCTGGCCTCCATATTTGACACAACTGGCTGATCACTCAGCTGGGGTAAGTCGGTGTAACCACCTCTTACTTAGGTACAGTATGTCTGTGCCTAACCCTAAACTGGACACATATGTTCCTATCAGTCACTCCTATGGAAGGCCTCATCAATCCTGGAGGCAGGGTGCTTGGAAATATGTGAGATGGTGCTCTAGCATGAGCTGAGCCTGTCTGCAGCTGTCGGGAACCACTCCCTAAGCTGTTCCGGGATATTGCCATACCATATACTCTTAAGTGCATTATAATCCTCGCGGTTATTTGCTATCTTTGGTTTGGCTTTATCAAAACATGTCGAGTAAGGTGTCATACGAATTGGAATACTATCCCCTCGCCAATTCTGGCGACGGGGATAGCATTCCACCCTTCTAGAGGGACACGACATGTGTGTAGCCTTAACCCCGGTTAAAGTTAAACAGAGCCTCAGCATCACAAAATGGATGCTGCCACCACAGACACGAGTCTGGCCTCCTGCTGCTGACCGAAACTCGGCAGATGGTGGCCTGGACAAAGGGTTTCCTGCCTTGGGAGGTGCGAGCACCACCCCAGACAGGATTTTGTGTATTGGGTAGGACAGGGCTGAATAGAATCAGACATGCCCGGGGCACACAAGGTGTCCCCGTGCATAGGCCAGTCCAAACCGGTTCTGGGGCCTCCCAGCCCCAGTCCTGGCGAGGAGCTGGACAAAGGAAAGGGGGTTTAGCCGCCCCCCTTCCTGGTTCCTCCCAGAGGAGGGACCTAGTAGGTGATCCACCCCTCAGATTGGGAATAAGAGCGGGAGCAGTGCCATTGCACAGCAGATCATCCTGAAATCAACTTTAAACAAGAAGAAGACTGGACTTCGACATTCTGCTGCACAGAAGACTGAAGAGAATCTCCCTTGTGGCCTAGGAGTGGCCACCCTGTGAACACAGGTACCAACCAGCAACTCGACGTCTGCTTTGCCGCCGCCTCCCGCCGGAGACCGAGCCCAGAGCCCGACAAGAACCAGACTCCCAGACCTCACAGAGCCCGATCCACAGTCCCTGCAAAGAAGGGACCCGTGGAGGCACCGAGTGACGTGGGACCGGACCTCTTCGAAGACACTCGAAAAGCTGACTGCGCAGCTTCTGAGGCATCCTCGACGTTGTGCTTTGGGGACTGAGAACCCCCACCACCGAGCAGCCCTTGCACCGAAGAGCAGCCCTCCAGCATCTCCACGATCTGCGTGGGGCCCTTTTGCATTGTGCCACTCGACGCGCCATCCCGGCCACTAGCCACGCGGCCAGCGGCCATCTTGGCGACAAAACCGAAGATTTACACAGCAGGTCTGGTTGCTCCAGACCTACCCAAGCTCCTGTGAAAAGGAGTACCCGCTCTGACCTTGCTGGTCCGAGTGAACAGCATCTTTCCACTTCTGCGTGGCTTGCATTTGCCAAGGCCTGTTTGCTCCGATCAGGTCGCCGACACCGCCAACAGCGAAAAGCCTACGTGGGACAGCTCGTGACCAACTCCTGGACGTCCTCGACCCCGGGTATCCACGTGGCTGCAGAAAGAAGCTACCCGACAACGCCTGTTTGCACCCGACATCGCCTGGTTCCCATCTGGTTCCACGGTAGTCACTGGCTAGTGACTTTGAACATTGTCCCCTCTGCTTTCAGGTCTTCACACCTTCAGATCCACCCTTGGATCCACCGGAACTCTTCACATCGAGCCGCCTGCAGCATCTTCAGCTCCAAGCACCATCGACCAGCGTGACGAAACCCGACACTACTTCGACCCTGTGCACCCCCTTCCTGTGGGTGAGGTAACTCAGCTCCGCCAGTGCTCCTGCACTGGTACACATCTCAAGGGCCTGTGTCTAAAGTTTTAACTCCGTAGGTCACTCGGAAGGTTCCTAACTTTCTAACTTTGTGCTTTTTACGCACCATAGACTTTGTATTGAAAAGTGCGTGCACTTTGAACACTGCACCCGAGTCCCGTGGGCCTTTCCCGACTTAGTCATTGCCAGTCTCGAATAGCTCCAGCGATTCCCAAGGCCCTAGGCCTCTTCACTTTCCTCCTGGTATCTCTTATACCACTTTGTTAGTATATGGTTTAGGTGGCCCCTAGGGCTCATCCATATTGTGCAACTTTTGTGTATTTTAAACTGTCTTGTGATTTAATGCTTGTGCTTCTGTGCTCATTAAGAGTCCAGGGGATTTTATAGTTAATAACTCAATATATATTTTCAATATATATCTGTGTGGTGTCCCTTTCATTTGGTATTCAAGGGGGTTGTGTATGGTATAACAGCTGGCTTCACATGCCTTTCAGAGTTTAGCCTAAGACTGCTTTGTCCACGTTACCACTAGGATAACTGGTCTACAAGGTTGAATTACAACCATCATCATAAGGGTTGCTTGGCATGGTACAAAGTGATCACTAAGAATTAGTGAGCATTATATACCAGGCCAACTTCTCACACTTGGTCCCCCAGGCTGTGCTTGGTCCCCCAGGCTGTGCTTGGTCCCCTTGGTTGCTCTTGGTCCCCCAGGCTGTGCTTGGTCCCCCAGGCTGTGCTTGGTCCCCCTGGTTGCTCTTGGTCCCCCAGGCTGTGCTTGGTCCCCCAGGCTGTGCTTGGTCCCCCTGGCTGTGCTTGGTCCCCCTTGGTTGCTCTTGGTCCCCCAGGCTGTGCTTGGTCCCCTTGGTTGCTCTTGGCCCCCCAGGCTGTGCTTGGTCCCCCTGGTTGCTCTTGGTCCCCCAGGCTGTGCTTGGTCCCCCAGGCTGTGCTTGGTCCCCCTGGTTGCTCTTAGTCCCCCAGGCTGTGCTTGGTCCCCAGGCTGTGCTTGGCCCCCCTGGCTGTGCTTGGTCCCCCTTGGTTGCTCTTGGTCCCCCAGGCTGTGCTTGGTCCCCCAGGCTGTGCTTGGTCCACCAGGCTGTGCTTGGTCTCCTTGGTTGCTCTTGGTCCCCCAGGCTGTGCTTGGTCCCCCAGGCTGTGCTTGGTCCCCCAGGCTGTGCTTGGTCCCCTTGGTTGCTCTTGGTCCCCCAGGCTGTGCTTGGTCGCCCTGGTTGCTCTTGGTCCCCCAGGCTGTGCTTGGTCCCCTTGGTTGCTCTTGGTCCCCCAGGCTGTGCTTTGTCCACCAGGCTGTGCTTGGTCCCCCAGGCTGTGCTTGGTCCCCTTGGTTGCTCTTGGTCCCCCAAGCTGTGCTTGGTCCCCCAGGCTGTGCTTGGTCCCCCAGGCTGTGCTTGGTCCCCTTGGTTGCTCTTGGTCCCCCAGGCTGTGCTTGGTCCCCCAGGCTGTGCTTGGTCCCCCTGTTTGCTCTTGGTCCCCCAGGCTGTGCTTGGTCCCCCAAGCTGTGCTTGGTCCCCTTGGTTGCTCTTGGTCCCCCAGGCTGTGCTTGGTCACCCAGGCTGTGCTTGGTCCCCTTGGTTGCTCTTGGTCCCCCAGGCTGTGCTTGGTCCCCCAGACTGCGCTTGGTCCCCCAGGCTGTGCTTGGTCCCCCTGGTTGCTCTTGGTCCCTTAGGCTGTGCTTGGTCCCCCAGGCTGTGCTTGGTCCCCTTGGTTGCTCTTGGTCCCCCAGGCTGTGCTTGGTCCCCTTGGTTGCTCTTGGTCCCCCAGGCTGTGCTTGGTCCCCTTGGTTGCTCTTGGTCCCCCAGGCTGTGCTTGGTCCCCAAGGCTGTGCTTGGCCCCCCTGGTTGCTCTTGGTCCCCCAGGCTGTGCTTGGTCCCCCTGTTGCTCTTGGTCCCCCAGGCTGTGCTTGGTCCCCTTGGTTGCTCTTGGTCCCCCAGGCTGTGCTTGGTCCCCCAGGCTGTGCTTGGTCCCCCTGGTTGCTCTTGGTCCCCCAGGCTGCTTGGTCCCCTTGGTTGCTCTTGGTCCCCCAGGCTGTGCTTGGTCCCCCAGGCTGTGCTTGGTCCCCCTGGTTGCTCTTGGTCTCCCAGTCTGTGCTTGGTCCCCTTGGTTGCTCTTGGTCCCCCAGGCTGTGCTTGGTCCCCTTGGTTGCTCTTGGTCCCCCAGGCTGTGCTTGGTCCCCCTGGTTGCTCTTGGTCCCCCAGGCTGTGCTTGGTCCCCCTGGTTGCTCCTGGTCCCCCAGGCTGTGCTTGGTCCCCCAGGCGGTGCTTGGTTCCCCAGGCTGTGCTTGGTCCCCCAGGCTGTGCTTGGTCCCCCTGGTTGCTCTTGGTCCCCCAGGCTGTGCTTGGTCCCCTTAGTTGCTCTTGGTCCCCAGGCTGTGCTTGGTACCCCAGGCTGTGCTTGGTCCCCTTGGTTGCTCGTGGTCCCCCAGGCTGTGCTTGGTCCTCCAGGCTGTGCTTGGTCCCCCAGGCTGTGCTTGGTCCCCCTGGTTGCTCTTGGTCCCCCAGGCTGTGCTTGGTCCCCCAGGCTGTGCTTGGTCCCCCTGGATGCTCTTGGTCCCCCAGGCTGTGCTTGGTCCCCCTGGTTGCTCTTGGTCCCCCAGGCTGTGCTTGGTCCCCTTGGTTGCTCTTGGTCCACCAGGCTGTGCTTGGTTCCCCAGGCTGTGCTTGGTCCCCCAGGCTGTGATTGGTCCCCCAGGCTGTGCTTGGTCCCCCTGGTTGCTCTTGGTCCCCCAGGCTGTGCTTGGTCCCCCTGGCTGTGCTTGGTCCCCCTTGGTTGCTCTTGGTCCCCCAGGCTGTGCTTGGTCCCCGTGGTTGCTCTTGGTCCCCCAGGCTGTGCTTGGTCCCCCAGGCTCTGCTTGGTCCCCCAGGCTGTGCTTGGTCTCCTTGGTTGCTCTTGGTCCCCCAGGCTGTGCTTCGTCCCCCAGGCTGTGCTTGGTCCCCTTGGTTGCTCTTGGTCCCCCAGGCTGTGCTTGGTCCCCCTGGTTGCTCTTGGTCCCCCAAGCTGTGCTTGGTCCCCCAGGCTGTGCTTGGCCCCCCAGGCTGTGCTTGGTCCCCTTGGTTGCTCTTGGTCCCCCAGGCTGTGCTTGGTCCCCCAGGCTGTGCTTGGTCCCCCTGTTTGCTCTTGGTCCCCCAGGCTGTGCTTGGTCCCCCAAGCTGTGCTTGGTCCCCTTGGTTGCTCTTGGTCCCCCAGGCTGTGCTTGGTCACCCAGGCTGTGCTTGGTCCCCTTGGTTGCTCTTGGTCCCCCAGGCTGTGCTTGGTCCCCCAGGCTGTGCTTGGTCCCCCAGGCTGTGCTTGGTCCCCCTGGTTGCTCTTGGTCCCTTAGGCTGTGCTTGGTCCCCCAGGCTGTGCTTGGTACCCTTGGTTGCTCTTGGTCCCCCAGGCTGTGCTTGGTCCCCTTGGTTGCTCTTGGTCCCCCAGGCTGTGCTTGGTCCCCTTGGTTGCTCTTGGTCCCCCAGGCTGTGCTTGGTCCCCAAGGCTGTGCTTGGTCCTCCTGGTTGCTCTTGGTCCCCCAGGCTGTGCTTGGTCCCCCTGTTGCTCTTGGTCCCCCAGGCTGTGCTTGGTCCCCTTGGTTGCTCTTGGTCCCCCAGGCTGTGCTTGGTCCCCCAGGCTGTGCTTGGTCCCCCTGGTTGCTCTTGGTCTCCCAGTCTGTGCTTGGTCCCCTTGGTTGCTCTTGGTCCCCCAGGCTGTGCTTGGTCCCCTTGGTTGCTCTTGGTCCCCCAGGCTGTGCTTGGTCCCCTTGGTTGCTCTTGGTCCCCAGGCTGTGCTTGGTACCCCAGGCTGTGCTTGGTCCCCTTGGTTGCTCGTGGTCCCCCAGGCTGTGCTTGGTCCTCCAGGCTGTGCTTGGTCCCCCAGGCTGTGCTTGGTCCCCCTGGTTGCTCTTGGTCCCCCAGGCTGTGCTTGGTCCCCCAGGCTGTGCTTGGTCCCCCTGGATGCTCTTGGTCCCCCAGGCTGTGCTTGGTCCCCCTGGTTGCTCTTGGTCCCCCAGGCTGTGCTTGGTCCCCTTGGTTGCTCTTGGTCCCCCAGGCTGTGCTTGGTTCCGCAGGCTGTGCTTGGTCCCCCAGGCTGTGATTGGTCCCCCAGGCTGTGCTTGGTCCCCCTGGCTGTGCTTGGTCCCCCTTGGTTGCTCTTGGTCCCCCAGGCTGTGCTTGGTCCCCGTGGTTGCTCTTGGTCCCCCAGGCTGTGCTTGGTCCCCCAGGCTGTGCTTGGTCTCCTTGGTTGCTCTTGGTCCCCCAGGCTGTGCTTGGTCCCCCAGGCTGTGCTTGGTCCCCTTGGTTGCTCTTGGTCCCCCAGGCTGTGCTTGGTCCCCCTGGTTGCTCTTGGTCCCCCAGGCTGTGCTTGGTCCCCTTGGTTGCTCTTGGTCCCCCAGGCTGTGCTTTGTCCACCAGGCTGTGCTTGGTCCCCCAGGCTGTGCTTGGTCCCCTTGGTTGCTCTTGGTCCCCCTGCTGTGCTTGGTCCCCCAGGCTGTGCTTGGTCCCCCAGGCTGTGCTTGGTCCCCTTGGTTGCTCTTGGTCCCCCAGGCTGTGCTTGGTCCCCCAGGCTGTGCTTGGTCCCCCTGTTTGCTCTTGGTCCCCCAGGCTGTGCTTGGTCCCCTTGGTTGCTCTTGGTCCCCCAGGCTGTGCTTGGTCACCCAGGCTGTGCTTGGTCCCCTTGGTTGCTCTTGGTCCCCCAGGCTGTGCTTGGTCCCCCAGGCTGTGCTTGGTCCCCCAGGCTGTGCTTGGTCCCCCTGGTTGCTCTTGGTCCCTTAGGCTGTGCTTGGTCCCCCAGGCTGTGCTTGGTCCCCTTGGTTGCTCTTGGTCCCCCAGGCTGTGCTTGGTCCCCTTGGTTGCTCTTGGTCCCCCAGGCTGTGCTTGGTCCCCAAGGCTGTGCTTGGTCCCCCTGGTTGCTCTTGGTCCCCCAGGCTGTGCTTGGTCCCCCTGTTGCTCTTGGTCCCCCAGGCTGTGCTTGGTCCCCCTGGTTGCTCTTGGTCCCCCAGGCTGTGCTTGGTCCCCCAGGCTGTGCTTGGTCCCCCTGGTTGCTCTTGGTCCCCCAGGCTGCTTGGTCCCCTTGGTTGCTCTTGGTCCCCCAGGCTGTGCTTGGTCCCCCAGGCTGTGCTTGGTCCCCCTGGTTGCTCTTGGTCTCCCAGTCTGTGCTTGGTCCCCTTGGTTGCTCTTGGTCCCCCAGGCTGTGCTTGGTCCCCTTGGTTGCTCTTGGTCCCCCAGGCTGTGCTTGGTCCCCCAGGTTGCTCTTGGTCCCCCAGGCTGTGCTTGGTCCCCCTGGTTGCTCCTGGTCCCCCAGGCTGTGCTTGGTCCCCCAGGCTGTGCTTGGTTCCCCAGGCTGTGCTTGGTCCCCCAGGCTGTGCTTGGTCCCCCTGGTTGCTCTTGGTCCCCCAGGCTGTGCTTGGTCCCCCTGGTTGCTCTTGGTCCACAGGCTGTGCTTGGTCCCCCAGGCTGTGCTTGGTCCCCTTGGTTGCTCTTGGTCCCCCAGGCTGTTCTTGGTCCTCCAGGCTGTGCTTGGTCCCCCAGGCTGTGCTTGGTCCCCCTGGTTGCTCTTGGTCCCCCAGGCTGTGCTTGGTCCCCCAGGCTGTGCTTGGTCCCCCTGGATGCTCTTGGTCCCCCAGGCTGTGCTTGGTCCCCCTGGTTGCTCTTGGTCCCCCAGGCTGTGCTTGGTCCCCCTGGTTGCTCTTGGTCCCCCAGGCTGTGCTTGGTCCCCATGGTTGCTCTTGGTCCCCCAGGCTGTGCTTGGTCCCCCTGGTTGCTCTTGGTCCCCCAGGCTGTGCTTGGTCCCCCAGGCTGTGCTTGGTCCCCCTGGTTGCTCTTGGTCCCCCAGGCTGTGCTTGGTCCCCTTGGTTGCTCTTGGTTCCCCAGGCTGTGCTTGGTCCCCCAGGCTGTGCTTGGTCCCCCTCATTGCTCTTGGTCCCCCAGGCTGTGCTTGGTCCCCTTGGTTGCTCTTGGTCCCCCAGGCTGTGCTTGGTCCCCTTGATTGCTCTTGGTCTCCCAGGCTGTGCTTGGTCCCCCTGGTTGCTCTTGGTCCCCCAGGCTGTGCTTGGTCCCCCAGGCTGTGCTTGGTCCCCCTGGCTGTGCTTGGTCCCCCTTGGTTGCTCTTGGTCCCCCAGGCTGTGCTTGGTCCACCAGGCTGTGCTTGGTCCCCCAGGCTGTGCTTGGTCCCCTTGGTTGCTCTTGGTCCCCCAAGCTGTGCTTGGTCCCCCAGGCTGTGCTTGGTCCCCTTGGTTGCTCTTGGTCCCCCAGGCTGTGCTTGGTCCCCCAGGCTGTGCTTGGTCCCCCAGGCTGTGCTTGGTCCCCTTGGTTGCTCTTGGTCCCCCAGGCTGTGCTTGGTCCCCTTGGTTGCTCTTGGTCCCCCAGGCTGTGCTTGGTCCCCTTGGTTGCTCTTGGTCCCCCAGGCTGTGCTTGGTCCCCCAGGCTGTGCTTGGTCCCCTTGGTTGCTCTTGGTCCCCCAGGCTGTGATTGGTCCCCAAGGCTGTGCTTGGTCCCCCTGGTTGCTCTTGGTCCCCCTGTTTGCTCTTGGTCCCCCAGGCTGTGCTTGGTCCCCTTGGTTGCTCTTGGTCCCCCAGGCTGTGCTTGGTCCCCCTGGTTGCTCTTGGTCCCCCAGGCTGTGCTTGGTCCCCCAGGCTGTGCTTGGTCCCCCTGGTTGCTCTTGGTCCCCCAGGCTGTGCTTGGTCCCCTTGGTTGCTCTTGGTCCCCCAGGCTGTGCTTGGTCCCCCAGGCTGTGCTTGGTCCCCCTGGTTGCTCTTGGTCTCCCAGTCTGTGCTTGGTCCCCTTGGTTGCTCTTGGTCCCCCAGGCTGTGCTTGGTCCCCTTGGTTGCTCTTGGTCCCCCAGGCTGTGCTTGGTCCCCCTGGTTGCTCTTGGTCCCCCAGGCTGAGCTTGGTCCCCCTGGTTGCTCCTGGTCCCCCAGGCTGTGCTTGGTCCCCTTGGTTGCTCTTGGTCCCCCAGGCTGTGCTTGGTTCCCCAGGCTGTGCTTGGTCCCCAAGGCTGTGCTTGGTCCCCCTGGTTGCTCTTGGTCCCCCTGGTTGCTCTTGGTCCTCCAGGCTGTGCTTGGTCCCCCTGGCTGTGCTTGGTCCCCTTGGTTGCTCTTGGTCCCCCAGGCTGTGCTTGGCCCCCCAGGCTGTGCTTGGTCCCCCAGGCTGTGCTTGGTTCCCCAGGCTGTGCTTGGTCCCCTTGGTTGCTCTTGGTCCCCCAGGCTGTGCTTGGTCCCCCAGGCTGTGCTTGGTCCCCCAGGCTATGCTTGGTCCCCCTGGCTGTGCTTGGTCCCCCTTGGTTGCTCTTGGTCCCCCAGGCTGTGCTTGGTCCCCTTGGTTGCTCTTGGTCCCCCAGGCTGTGCTTGGTCCCCCAGGCTGTGCTTGGTCTCCTTGGTTGCTCTTGGTCCCCCAGGCTGTGCTTGGTCCCCCAGGCTGTGCTTGGTCCCCCAGGCTGTGCTTGGTCCCCTTGGTTGCTCTTGGTCCCCCAGGCTGTGCTTGGTCCCCCTGGTTGCTCTTGGTCCCCCAGGCTGTGCTTGGTCCCCTTGGTTGCTCTTGGTCCCCCAGGCTGTGCTTGGTCCCCTTGGTTAATCTTGGTTCCCCCAGGCTGTGCTTGGTCCCCCAGGCTGTGCTTGGTCCCCCTGGTTGCTCTTGGTCCCCCAGGCTGTGCTTGGTCCCCCAGGCTGTGCTTGGTCCCCCTGGTTGCTCTTGGTCCCCCAGGCTGTGCTTGGTCCCCTTGGTTGCTCTTGGTCCCCCAGGCTGTGCTTGGTCCCCCAGGCTGTGCTTGGTCCCCCTGGTTGCTCTTGGTCCCCCAGGCTGTGCTTGGTCCCCTTGGTTGCTCTTGGTCCCCCAGGCTGTGCTTGGTCCCCCTGGTTGCTCTTGGTCCCCCAGGCTGTGCTTGGTCCCCCAGGCTGTGCTTGGTCCCCCTGGTTGCTCTTTGTCCCCCAGGCTGTGCTTGGTCCCCCAGGCTGTGCTTGGTCCCCCAGGCTGTGCTTGGTCCCCCTGGTTGCTCTTGGTCCCCCAGGCTGTGCTTGGTCCCCCAGGCTGTGCTTGGTCCCCCTGGTTGCTCTTGGTCCCCCGGGCTGCGCTTGGTCCCCTTGGTTGTTCTTGGTCCCCCAGGCTTTGCTTGGTCCCCCAGGCTGTGCTTGGTCCCCCTGGTTGCTCTTGGTCCCCCAGGCTGTGCTTGGTCCCCCAGGCTGTGCTTGGTCCCCCAGGCTGTGCTTGGTCCCCCTGGCAGTGCTTGGTCCCCCAGGCTGTGCTTGGTCCCCCAGGCTGTGCTTGGTCCCCCAGTCTGTGCTTGGTCCCCTTGGTTGCTCTTGGTCCCCCAGGCTGTGCTTGGTCCCCCAGGCTGTGCTTGGTCCCCCAGGCTGTGCTTGGTCCCACAGGCTGTGCTTGGTCCCCCTGGTTGCTCTTGGTCCCCCAGGCTGTGCTTGGTCCCCTTGGTTGCTCTTGGTCCCCCAGGCTGTGCTTGGCCCCCCAGGCTGTGCTTGGTCCTCCTGGTTGCTCTTGGTCCCCCAGGCTGTGCTTGGTCCCCCTGGTTGCTCTTGGTCCCCCAGGCAGTGCTTGGTCCCCCAGGCTGTGCTTGGTCCCCTTGGTTGCTCTTGGTCCCCCAGGCTGTGCTTGGTCCCCCAGGCTGTGCTTGGTCCCCCTGGTTGCTATTGGTCCCCCAGGCTGTGCTTGGTCCCCTTGGTTGCTCTTGGTCCCCCAGGCTGTGCTTGGTCCCCCAGGCTGTGCTTGGTCCCCCTTGTTGCTCCTGGTCCCCCAGGCTGTGCTTGGCCCCCCAGGCTGTGCTTGGTCCCCATGGTTGCTCTTGGTCCCCCTGGTTGCTCTTGGTCCCCCAGGCTGTGCTTGGTCCCCCTGGCTGTGCTTGGTCCCCTTGATTGCTCTTGGTCCCCCAGGCTGTGCTTGGTCCCCGAGGCTGTGCTTGGTCCCCCTGGTTGCTCTTGGTCCCCCAGGCTGTGCTTGGTCCCCTTGGTTGCTCTTGGTCCCCCAGGCTGTGCTTGGTCCCCTAGGCTGTGCTTGGCCTCCCAGGCTGTGCTTGGTCCCCTTGGTTGCTCTTGGTCCCCCAGGCTGTGCTTGGTCCCCCTGGTTGCTCTTGGTCCCCCAGGCTGTGCTTGGTCCCCTTGGTTGCTCTTGGTCCCCCAGGCTGTGCTTGGTCCCCCAGGCTGTGCTTGGTCCCCCAGGCTGTGTTTAGTCCCCTTGGTTGCTCTTGGTCCCCCAGGCGGTGCTTGGTCCCCCAGGCTGTGCTTGGTGCCCCAGGCTGTGCTTGGTCCCCTTGGTTGCTCTTGGTCCCCCAGGCTGTGCTTGGTCCCCCTGGTTGCTCTTGGTCCCCCAGGCTGTGCTTGGTCCCCCAGGCTGTGCGTGGTCCCCCTGGATGCTCTTGGTCCCCCTGGCTGTGCTTGGTCCCCCAGGCTGTGCTTGGTCCCCCAGGCTGTGCTTGGTCCCCTTGGTTGCTCTTGGTCCCCCAGGCTGTGCTTGGTCCCCCAGGCTGTGCTTGGTCCCCCAGGCTGTGCTTGGTCCCACAGGCTGTGCTTGGTCCCCCTGGTTGCTCTTGGTCCCCCAGGCTGTGCTTGGTCCCCCTGGTTGCTCTTGGTCCCCGAGGCTGTGCTTGGCCCCCCAGGCTGTGCTTGGTCCTCCTGGTTGCTCTTGGTCCCCCAGGCTGTGCTTGGTCCCCCTGGTTGCTCTTGGTCCCCCAGGCAGTGCTTGGTCCCCCAGGCTGTGCTTGGTCCCCTTGGTTGCTCTTGGTCCCCCAGGCTGTGCTTGGTCCCCCAGGCTGTGCTTGGTCCCCCTGGTTGCTCTTGGTCCCCCAGGCTGTGCTTGGTCCCCTCGGTTGCTCTTGGTCCCCCAGGCTGTGCTTGGTCCCCCAGGCTGTGCTTGGTCCCCCTTGTTGTTCCTGGTCCCCCAGGCTGTGCTTGGTCCCCCAGGCTGTGCTTGGTCCCCCAGGCTGTGCTTGGTCCCCATGGTTGCTCTTGGTCCCCCTGGTTGCTCTTGGTCCCCCAGGCTGTGCTTGGTCCCCCTGGCTGTGCTTGGTCCCCTTGATTGCTCTTGGTCCCCCAGGCTGTGCTTGGTCCCCCAGGCTGTGCTTAGTCCCCTTGGTTGCTCTTGGTCCCCCAGGCGGTGCTTGGTCCCCCAGGCTGTGCTTGGTGCCCCAGGCTGTGCTTGGTCCCCTTGGTTGCTCTTGGTCCCCCAGGCTGTGCTTGGTCCCCCTGGTTGCTCTTGGTCCCCCAGGCTGTGCTTGGTCCCCCAGGCTGTGCGTGGTCCCCCTGGATGCTCTTTGTCCCCCAGGCTGTGCTTGGTCCCCCAGGCTCTGCTTGGTCCCCTTGGTTGCTCTTGGTCCCCCAGGCTGTGCTTGGTCCCCCAGGCTGTGCTTGGTCCCCCTGGTTGCTCTTGGTCCCCCAGGCTGTGCTTGGTCCCCCAGGCTGTGCTTGGTCCCCCTGGCTGTGCTTGGTCCCCCTTGGTTGCTCTTGGTCCCCCAGGCTGTGCTTGGTCCCCTTGGTTGCTCTTGGCCCCCCAGGCTGTGCTTGGTCCCCCTGGTTGCTCTTGGTCCCCCAGGCTGTGCTTGGTCCCCCAGGCTGTGCTTGGTCCCCCTGGTTGCTCTTAGTCCCCCAGGCTGTGCTTGGTCCCCAGGCTGTGCTTGGCCCCCCTGGCTGTGCTTGGTCCCCCTTGGTTGCTCTTGGTCCCCCAGGCTGTGCTTGGTCCCCTTGGTTGCTCTTGGTCCCCCAGGCTGTGCTTGGTCCCCCAGGCTGTGCTTGGTCCACCAGGCTGTGCTTGGTCTCCTTGGTTGCTCTTGGTCCCCCAGGCTGTGCTTGGTCCCCCAGGCTGTGCTTGGTCCCCCAGGCTGTGCTTGGTCCCCCAGGCTGTGCTTGGTCCCCTTGGTTGCTCTTGGTCCCCCAGGCTGTGCTTGGTCGCCCTGGTTGCTCTTGGTCCCCCAGGCTGTGCTTGGTCCCCTTGGTTGCTCTTGGTCCCCCAGGCTGTGCTTTGTCCACCAGGCTGTGCTTGGTCCCCCAGGCTGTGCTTGGTCCCCTTGGTTGCTCTTGGTCCCCCAAGCTGTGCTTGGTCCCCCAGGCTGTGCTTGGTCCCCCAGGCTGTGCTTGGTCCCCTTGGTTGCTCTTGGTCCCCCAGGCTGTGCTTGGTCCCCCAGGCTGTGCTTGGTCCCCCTGTTTGCTCTTGGTCCCCCAGGCTGTGCTTGGTCCCCCAAGCTGTGCTTGGTCCCCTTGGTTGCTCTTGGTCCCCCAGGCTGTGCTTGGTCACCCAGGCTGTGCTTGGTCCCCTTGGTTGCTCTTGGTCCCCCAGGCTGTGCTTGGTCCCCCAGACTGCGCTTGGTCCCCCAGGCTGTGCTTGGTCCCCCTGGTTGCTCTTGGTCCCTTAGGCTGTGCTTGGTCCCCCAGGCTGTGCTTGGTCCCCTTGGTTGCTCTTGGTCCCCCAGGCTGTGCTTGGTCCCCTTGGTTGCTCTTGGTCCCCCAGGCTGTGCTTGGTCCCCTTGGTTGCTCTTGGTCCCCCAGGCTGTGCTTGGTCCCCAAGGCTGTGCTTGGCCCCCCTGGTTGCTCTTGGTCCCCCAGGCTGTGCTTGGTCCCCCTGTTGCTCTTGGTCCCCCAGGCTGTGCTTGGTCCCCTTGGTTGCTCTTGGTCCCCCAGGCTGTGCTTGGTCCCCCAGGCTGTGCTTGGACCCCCTGGTTGCTCTTGGTCCCCCAGGCTGCTTGGTCCCCTTGGTTGCTCTTGGTCCCCCAGGCTGTGCTTGGTCCCCCAGGCTGTGCTTGGTCCCCCTGGTTGCTCTTGGTCTCCCAGTCTGTGCTTGGTCCCCTTGGTTGCTCTTGGTCCCCCAGGCTGTGCTTGGTCCCCTTGGTTGCTCTTGGTCCCCCAGGCTGTGCTTGGTCCCCCTGGTTGCTCCTGGTCCCCCAGGCTGTGCTTGGTCCCCCAGGCAGTGCTTGGTTCCCCAGGCTGTGCTTGGTCCCCCAGGCTGTGCTTGGTCCCCCTGGTTGCTCTTGGTCCCCCAGGCTGTGCTTGGTCCCCTTAGTTGCTCTTGGTCCCCAGGCTGTGCTTGGTACCCCAGGCTGTGCTTGGTCCCCTTGGTTGCTCGTGGTCCCCCAGGCTGTGCTTGGTCCTCCAGGCTGTGCTTGGTCCCCCAGGCTGTGCTTGGTCCCCCTGGTTGCTCTTGGTCCCCCAGGCTGTGCTTGGTCCCCCAGGCTGTGCTTGGTCCCCCTGGATGCTCTTGGTCCCCCAGGCTGTGCTTGGTCTCCCTGGTTGCTCTTGGTCCCCCAGGCTGTGCTTGGTCCCCTTGGTTGCTCTTGGTCCACCAGGCTGTGCTTGGTTCCCCAGGCTGTGCTTGGTCCCCCAGGCTGTGATTGGTCCCCCAGGCTGTGCTTGGTCCCCCTGGTTGCTCTTGGTCCCCCAGGCTGTGCTTGGTCCCCCTGGCTGTGCTTGGTCCCCCTTGGTTGCTCTTGGTCCCCCAGGCTGTGCTTGGTCCCCGTGGTTGCTCTTGGTCCCCCAGGCTGTGCTTGGTCCCCCAGGCTCTGCTTGGTCCCCCAGGCTGTGCTTGGTCTCCTTGGTTGCTCTTGGTCCCCCAGGCTGTGCTTGGTCCCCCAGGCTGTGCTTGGTCCCCTTGGTTGCTCTTGGTCCCCCAGGCTGTGCTTGGTCCCCCTGGTTGCTCTTGGTCCCCCAAGCTGTGCTTGGTCCCCCAGGCTGTGCTTGGCCCCCCAGGCTGTGCTTGGTCCCCTTGGTTGCTCTTGGTCCCCCAGGCTGTACTTGGTCCCCCAGGCTGTGCTTGGTCCCCCTGTTTGCTCTTGGTCCCACAGGCTGTGCTTGGTCCCCCAAGCTGTGCTTGGTCCCCTTGGTTGCTCTTGGTCCCCCAGGCTGTGCTTGGTCACCCAGGCTGTGCTTGGTCCCCTTGGTTGCTCTTGGTCCCCCAGGCTGTGCTTGGTCCCCCAGGCTGTGCTTGGTCCCCCAGGCTGTGCTTGGTCCCCCTGGTTGCTCTTGGTCCCTTAGGCTGTGCTTGGTCCCCCAGGCTGTGCTTGGTCCCCTTGGTTGCTCTTGGTCCCCCAGGCTGTGCTTGGTCCCCTTGGTTGCTCTTGGTCCCCCAGGCTGTGCTTGGTCCCCTTGGTTGCTCTTGGTCCCCCAGGCTGTGCTTGGTCCCCAAGGCTGTGCTTGGTCCCCCTGGTTGCTCTTGGTCCCCCAGGCTGTGCTTGGTCCCCCTGTTGCTCTTGGTCCCCCAGGCTGTGCTTGGTCCCCTTGGTTGCTCTTGGTCCCCCAGGCTGTGCTTGGTCCCCCAGGCTGTGCTTGCTCCCCCTGGTTGCTCTTGGTCCCCCAGGCTGCTTGGTCCCCTTGGTTGCTCTTGGTCCCCCAGGCTGTGCTTGGTCCCCCAGGCTGTGCTTGGTCCCCCTGGTTGCTCTTGGTCCCCCAGGCTGTGCTTGGTCCCCCTGGTTGCTCTTGGTCCCCCAGGCTGTGCTTGGTCCCCCAGGCTGTGCGTGGTCCCCCTGGATGCTCTTGGTCCCCCTGGCTGTGCTTGGTCCCCCAGGCTGTGCTTGGTCCCCCAGGCTGTGCTTGGTCCCCTTGGTTGCTCTTGGTCCCCCAGGCTGTGCTTGGTCCCCCAGGCTGTGCTTGGTCCCCCAGGCTGTGCTTGGTCCCACAGGCTGTGCTTGGTCCCCCTGGTTGCTCTTGGTCCCCCAGGCTCTGCTTGGTCCCCCTGGTTGCTCTTGGTCCCCGAGGCTGTGCTTGGCCCCCCAGGCTGTGCTTGGTCCTCCTGGTTGCTCTTGGTCCCCCAGGCTGTGCTTGGTCCCCCTGGTTGCTCTTGGTCCCCCAGGCAGTGCTTGGTCCCCCAGGCTGTGCTTGGTCCCCTTGGTTGCTCTTGGTCCCCCAGGCTGTGCTTGGTCCCCCAGGCTGTGCTTGGTCCCCCTGGTTGCTCTTGGTCCCCCAGGCTGTGCTTGGTCCCCTTGGTTGCTCTTGGTCCCCCAGGCTGTGCTTGGTCCCCCAGGCTGTGCTTGGTCCCCCTTGTTGTTCCTGGTCCCCCAGGCTGTGCTTGGTCCCCCAGGCTGTGCTTGGTCCCCCAGGCTGTGCTTGGTCCCCTTGGTTGCTCTTGGTCCCCCAGGCTGTGCTTGGTCCCCCTGGTTGCTCTTGGTCCCCCAGGCTGTGCTTGGTCCCCCTGGCTGTGCTTGGTCCCCTTGATTGCTCTTGGTCCCCCAGGCTGTGCTTGGTCCCCCAGGCTGTGCTTGGTCCCCCTGGTTGCTCTTGGTCCCCCAGGCTGTGCTTGGTCCCCTTGGTTGCTCTTGGTCCCCCAGGCTGTGCTTGGTCCCCTAGGCTGTGCTTGGCCTCCCAGGCTGTGCTTGGTCCCCTTGGTTGCTCTTGGTCCCCCAGGCTGTGCTTGGTCCCCCTGGTTGCTCTTGGTCCCCCAGGCTGTGCTTGGTCCCCTTGGTTGCTCTTGGTCCCCCAGGCTGTGCTTGGTCCCCCAGGCTGTGCTTGGTCCCCCAGGCTGTGCTTAGTCCCCTTGGTTGCTCTTGGTCCCCCAGGCGGTGCTTGGTCCCCCAGGCTGTGCTTGGTGCCCCAGGCTGTGCTTGGTCCCCTTGGTTGCTCTTGGTCCCCCAGGCTGTGCTTGGTCCCCCTGGTTGCTCTTGGTCCCCCAGGCTGTGCTTGGTCCCCCAGGCTGTGCGTGGTCCCCCTGGATGCTCTTTGTCCCCCAGGCTGTGCTTGGTCCCCCAGGCTGTGCTTGGTCCCCTTGGTTGCTCTTGGTCCCCCAGGCTGTGCTTGGTCCCCCAGGCTGTGCTTGGTCCCCCTGGTTGCTCTTGGTCCCCCAGGCTGTGCTTGGTCCCCCAGGCTGTGCTTGGTCCCCCTGGCTGTGCTTGGTCCCCCTTGGTTGCTCTTGGTCCCCCAGGCTGTGCTTGGTCCCCTTGGTTGCTCTTGGCCCCCCAGGCTGTGCTTGGTCCCCCTGGTTGCTCTTGGTCCCCCAGGCTGTGCTTGGTCCCCCAGGCTGTGCTTGGTCCCCCTGGTTGCTCTTAGTCCCCCAGGCTGTGCTTGGTCCCCAGGCTGTGCTTGGCCCCCCTGGCTGTGCTTGGTCCCCCTTGGTTGCTCTTGGTCCCCCAGGCTGTGCTTGGTCCCCTTGGTTGCTCTTGGTCCCCCAGGCTGTGCTTGGTCCCCCAGGCTGTGCTTGGTCCACCAGGCTGTGCTTGGTCTCCTTGGTTGCTCTTGGTCCCCCAGGCTGTGCTTGGTCCCCCAGGCTGTGCTTGGTCCCCCAGGCTGTGCTTGGTCCCCTTGGTTGCTCTTGGTCCCCCAGGCTGTGCTTGGTCGCCCTGGTTGCTCTTGGTCCCCCAGGCTGTGCTTGGTCCCCTTGGTTGCTCTTGGTCCCCCAGGCTGTGCTTTGTCCACCAGGCTGTGCTTGGTCCCCCAGGCTGTGCTTGGTCCCCTTGGTTGCTCTTGGTCCCCCAAGCTGTGCTTGGTCCCCCAGGCTGTGCTTGGTCCCCCAGGCTGTGCTTGGTCCCCTTGGTTGCTCTTGGTCCCCCAGGCTGTGCTTGGTCCCCCAGGCTGTGCTTGGTCCCCCTGTTTGCTCTTGGTCCCCCAGGCTGTGCTTGGTCCCCCAAGCTGTGCTTGGTCCCCTTGGTTGCTCTTGGTCCCCCAGGCTGTGCTTGGTCACCCAGGCTGTGCTTGGTCCCCTTGGTTGCTCTTGGTCCCTTAGGCTGTGCTTGGTCCCCCAGGCTGTGCTTGGTCCCCTTGGTTGCTCTTGGTCCCCCAGGCTGTGCTTGGTCCCCTTGGTTGCTCTTGGTCCCCCAGGCTGTGCTTGGTCCCCTTGGTTGCTCTTGGTCCCCCAGGCTGTGCTTGGTCCCCAAGGCTGTGCTTGGCCCCCCTGGTTGCTCTTGGTCGCCCAGGCTGTGCTTGGTCCCCCTGTTGCTCTTGGTCCCCCAGGCTGTGCTAGGTCCCCTTGGTTGCTCTTGGTCCCCCAGGCTGTGCTTGGTCCCCCAGGCTGTGCTTGGTCCCCCTGGTTGCTCTTGGTCCCCCAGGCTGCTTGGTCCCCTTGGTTGCTCTTGGTCCCCCAGGCTGTGCTTGGTCCCCCAGGCTGTGCTTGGTCCCCCTGGTTGCTCTTGGTCTCCCAGTCTGTGCTTGGTCCCCTTGGTTGCTCTTGGTCCCCCAGGCTGTGCTTGGTCCCCTTGGTTGCTCTTGGTCCCCCAGGCTGTGCTTGGTCCCCCTGGTTGCTCTTGGTCCCCCAGGCTGTGCTTGGTCCCCCTGGTTGCTCCTGGTCCCCCAGGCTGTGCTTGGTCCCCCAGGCGGTGCTTGGTTCCCCAGGCTGTGCTTGGTCCCCCAGGCTGTGCTTGGTCCCCCTGGTTGCTCTTGGTCCCCCAGGCTGTGCTTGGTCCCCTTAGTTGCTCTTGGTCCCCAGGCTGTGCTTGGTACCCCAGGCTGTGCTTGGTCCCCTTGGTTGCTCGTGGTCCCCCAGGCTGTG
The DNA here is from genome assembly GCF_964263255.1 of Lissotriton vulgaris. NCBI lineage: Eukaryota > Metazoa > Chordata > Amphibia > Caudata > Salamandridae > Lissotriton > Lissotriton vulgaris. Next base: position 1,023,351,361 of record NC_141698.1, read on the forward strand.
CTTGGTCCTCCAGGCTGTGCTTGGTCCCCCAGGCTGTGCTTGGTCCCCCTGGTTGCTCTTGGTCCCCCAGGCTGTGCTTGGTCCCCCAGGCTGTGCTTGGTCCCCCTGGATGCTCTTGGTCCCCCAGGCTGTGCTTGGTCCCCCTGGTTGCTCTTGGTCCCCCAGGCTGTGCTTGGTCCCCTTGGTTGCTCTTGGTCCACCAGGCTGTGCTTGGTTCCCCAGGCTGTGCTTGGTCCCCCAGGCTGTGATTGGTCCCCCAGGCTGTGCTTGGTCCCCCTGGTTGCTCTTGGTCCCCCAGGCTGTGCTTGGTCCCCCTGGCTGTGCTTGGTCCCCCTTGGTTGCTCTTGGTCCCCCAGGCTGTGCTTGGTCCCCGTGGTTGCTCTTGGTCCCCCAGGCTGTGCTTGGTCCCCCAGGCTGTGCTTGGTCCCCCAGGCTCTGCTTGGTCTCCTTGGTTGCTCTTGGTCCCCCAGGCTGTGCTTGGTCCCCCAGGCTGTGCTTGGTCCCCTTGGTTGCTCTTGGTCCCCCAGGCTGTGCTTGGTCCCCCTGGTTGCTCTTGGTCCCCCAAGCTGTGCTTGGTCCCCCAGGCTGTGCTTGGCCCCCCAGGCTGTGCTTGGTCCCCTTGGTTGCTCTTGGTCCCCCAGGCTGTGCTTGGTCCCCCAGGCTGTGCTTGGTCCCCCTGTTTGCTCTTGGTCCCCCAGGCTGTGCTTGGTCCCCCAAGCTGTGCTTGGTCCCCTTGGTTGCTCTTGGTCCCCCAGGCTGTGCTTGGTCACCCAGGCTGTGCTTGGTCCCCTTGGTTGCTCTTGGTCCCCCAGGCTGTGCTTGGTCCCCCAGGCTGTGCTTGGTCCCCCAGGCTGTGCTTGGTCCCCCTGGTTGCTCTTGGTCCCTTAGGCTGTGCTTGGTCCCCCAGGCTGTGCTTGGTCCCCTTGGTTGCTCTTGGTCCCCCAGGCTGTGCTTGGTCCCCTTGGTTGCTCTTGGTCCCCCAGGCTGTGCTTGGTCCCCTTGGTTGCTCTTGGTCCCCCAGGCTGTGCTTGGTCCCCAAGGCTGTGCTTGGTCCCCCTGGTTGCTCTTGGTCCCCCAGGCTGTGCTTGGTCCCCCTGTTGCTCTTGGTCCCCCAGGCTGTGCTTGGTCCCCTTGGTTGCTCTTGGTCCCCCAGGCTGTGCTTGGTCCCCCAGGCTGTGCTTGGTCCCCCTGGTTGCTCTTGGTCTCCCAGTCTGTGCTTGGTCCCCTTGGTTGCTCTTGGTCCCCCAGGCTGTGCTTGGTCCCCTTGGTTGCTCTTGGTCCCCCAGGCTGTGCTTGGTCCCCTTGTTTGCTCTTGGTCCACAGGCTGTGCTTGGTACCCCAGGCTGTGCTTGGTCCCCTTGGTTGCTCGTGGTCCCCCAGGCTGTGCTTGGTCCTCCAGGCTGTGCTTGGTCCCCCAGGCTGTGCTTGGTCCCCCTGGTTGCTCTTGGTCCCCCAGGCTGTGCTTGGTCCCCCAGGCTGTGCTTGGTCCCCCTGGATGCTCTTGGTCCCCCAGGCTGTGCTTGGTCCCCCTGGTTGCTCTTGGTCCCCCAGGCTGTGCTTGGTCCCCTTGGTTGCTCTTGGTCCCCCAGGCTGTGCTTGGTTCCGCAGGCTGTGCTTGGTCCCCCAGGCTGTGATTGGTCCCCCAGGCTGTGCTTGGTCCCCCTGGCTGTGCTTGGTCCCCCTTGGTTGCTCTTGGTCCCCCAGGCTGTGCTTGGTCCCCGTGGTTGCTCTTGGTCCCCCAGGCTGTGCTTGGTCCCCCAGGCTGTGCTTGGTCTCCTTGGTTGCTCTTGGTCCCCCAGGCTGTGCTTGGTCCCCGTGGTTGCTCTTGGTCCCCCAGGCTGTGCTTGGTCCCCCAGGCTGTGCTTGGTCTCCTTGGTTGCTCTTGGTCCCCCTGCTGTGCTTGGTCCCCCAGGCTGTGCTTGGTCCCCCAGGCTGTGCTTGGTCCCCCTGGTTGCTCTTGGTCCCTTAGGCTGTGCTTGGTCCCCCAGGCTGTGCTTGGTCCCCTTGGTTGCTCTTGGTCCCCCAGGCTGTGCTTGGTCCCCTTGGTTGCTCTTGGTCCCCCAGGCTGTGCTTGGTCCCCTTGGTTGCTCTTGGTCCCCCAGGCTGTGCTTGGTCCCCAAGGCTGTGCTTGGCCCCCCTGGTTGCTCTTGGTCCCCCAGGCTGTGCTTGGTCCCCCTGTTGCTCTTGGTCCCCCAGGCTGTGCTTGGTCCCCTTGGTTGCTCTTGGTCCCCCAGGCTGTGCTTGGTCCCCCAGGCTGTGCTTGGACCCCCTGGTTGCTCTTGGTCCCCCAGGCTGCTTGGTCCCCTTGGTTGCTCTTGGTCCCCCAGGCTGTGCTTGGTCCCCCAGGCTGTGCTTGGTCCCCCTGGTTGCTCTTGGTCTCCCAGTCTGTGCTTGGTCCCCTTGGTTGCTCTTGGTCCCCCAGGCTGTGCTTGGTCCCCTTGGTTGCTCTTGGTCCCCCAGGCTGTGCTTGGTCCCCCTGGTTGCTCTTGGTCCCCCAGGCTGTGCTTGGTCCCCCTGGTTGCTCCTGGTCCCCCAGGCTGTGCTTGGTCCCCCAGGCAGTGCTTGGTTCCCCAGGCTGTGCTTGGTCCCCCAGGCTGTGCTTGGTCCCCCTGGTTGCTCTTGGTCCCCCAGGCTGTGCTTGGTCCCCTTAGTTGCTCTTGGTCCCCAGGCTGTGCTTGGTACCCCAGGCTGTGCTTGGTCCCCTTGGTTGCTCGTGGTCCCCCAGGCTGTGCTTGGTCCTCCAGGCTGTGCTTGGTCCCCCAGGCTGTGCTTGGTCCCCCTGGTTGCTCTTGGTCCCCCAGGCTGTGCTTGGTCCCCCAGGCTGTGCTTGGTCCCCCTGGATGCTCTTGGTCCCCCAGGCTGTGCTTGGTCTCCCTGGTTGCTCTTGGTCCCCCAGGCTGTGCTTGGTCCCCTTGGTTGCTCTTGGTCCACCAGGCTGTGCTTGGTTCCCCAGGCTGTGCTTGGTCCCCCAGGCTGTGATTGGTCCCCCAGGCTGTGCTTGGTCCCCCTGGTTGCTCTTGGTCCCCCAGGCTGTGCTTGGTCCCCCTGGCTGTGCTTGGTCCCCCTTTGTTGCTCTTGGTCCCCCAGGCTGTGCTTGGTCCCCGTGGTTGCTCTTGGTCCCCCAGGCTGTGCTTGGTCCCCCAGGCTCTGCTTGGTCCCCCAGGCTCTGCTTGGTCTCCTTGGTTGCTCTTGGTCCCCCAGGCTGTGCTTGGTCCCCCAGGCTGTGCTTGGTCCCCTTGGTTGCTCTTGGTCCCCCAGGCTGTGCTTGGTCCCCCTGGTTGCTCTTGGTCCCCCAAGCTGTGCTTGGTCCCCCAGGCTGTGCTTGGCCCCCCAGGCTGTGCTTGGTCCCCTTGGTTGCTCTTGGTCCCCCAGGCTGTGCTTGGTCCCCCAGGCTGTGCTTGGTCCCCCTGTTTGCTCTTGGTCCCCCAGGCTGTGCTTGGTCCCCCAAGCTGTGCTTGGTCCCCTTGGTTGCTCTTGGTCCCCCAGGCTGTGCTTGGTCACCCAGGCTGTGCTTGGTCCCCTTGGTTGCTCTTGGTCCCCCAGGCTGTGCTTGGTCCCCCAGGCTGTGCTTGGTCCCCCAGGCTGTGCTTGGTCCCCCTGGTTGCTCTTGGTCCCTTAGGCTGTGCTTGGTCCCCCAGGCTGTGCTTGGTCCCCTTGGTTGCTCTTGGTCCCCCAGGCTGTGCTTGGTCCCCTTGGTTGCTCTTGGTCCCCCAGGCTGTGCTTGGTCCCCTTGGTTGCTCTTGGTCCCCCAGGCTGTGCTTGGTCCCCAAGGCTGTGCTTGGTCCCCCTGGTTGCTCTTGGTCCCCCAGGCTGTGCTTGGTCCCCCTGTTGCTCTTGGTCCCCCAGGCTGTGCTTGGTCCCCTTGGTTGCTCTTGGTCCCCCAGGCTGTGCTTGGTCCCCCAGGCTGTGCTTGCTCCCCCTGGTTGCTCTTGGTCCCCCAGGCTGCTTGGTCCCCTTGGTTGCTCTTGGTCCCCCAGGCTGTGCTTGGTCCCCCAGGCTGTGCTTGGTCCCCCTGGTTGCTCTTGGTCCCCCAGGCTGTGCTTGGTCCCCCTGGTTGCTCTTGGTCCCCCAGGCTGTGCTTGGTCCCCCAGGCTGTGCGTGGTCCCCCTGGATGCTCTTGGTCCCCCTGGCTGTGCTTGGTCCCCCAGGCTGTGCTTGGTCCCCCAGGCTGTGCTTGGTCCCCTTGGTTGCTCTTGGTCCCCCAGGCTGTGCTTGGTCCCCCAGGCTGTGCTTGGTCCCCCAGGCTGTGCTTGGTCCCACAGGCTGTGCTTGGTCCCCCTGGTTGCTCTTGGTCCCCCAGGCTCTGCTTGGTCCCCCTGGTTGCTCTTGGTCCCCGAGGCTGTGCTTGGCCCCCCAGGCTGTGCTTGGTCCTCCTGGTTGCTCTTGGTCCCCCAGGCTGTGCTTGGTCCCCCTGGTTGCTCTTGGTCCCCCAGGCAGTGCTTGGTCCCCCAGGCTGTGCTTGGTCCCCTTGGTTGCTCTTGGTCCCCCAGGCTGTGCTTGGTCCCCCAGGCTGTGCTTGGTCCCCCTGGTTGCTCTTGGTCCCCCAGGCTGTGCTTGGTCCCCTTGGTTGCTCTTGGTCCCCCAGGCTGTGCTTGGTCCCCCAGGCTGTGCTTGGTCCCCCTTGTTGTTCCTGGTCCCCCAGGCTGTGCTTGGTCCCCCAGGCTGTGCTTGGTCCCCCAGGCTGTGCTTGGTCCCCTTGGTTGCCCTTGGTCCCCCAGGCTGTGCTTGGTCCCCCTGGTTGCTCTTGGTCCCCCAGGCTGTGCTTGGTCCCCCTGGCTGTGCTTGGTCCCCTTGATTGCTCTTGGTCCCCCAGGCTGTGCTTGGTCCCCCAGGCTGTGCTTGGTCCCCCTGGTTGCTCTTGGTCCCCCAGGCTGTGCTTGGTCCCCTTGGTTGCTCTTGGTCCCCCAGGCTGTGCTTGGTCCCCTAGGCTGTGCTTGGCCTCCCAGGCTGTGCTTGGTCCCCTTGGTTGCTCTTGGTCCCCCAGGCTGTGCTTGGTCCCCCTGGTTGCTCTTGGTCCCCCAGGCTGTGCTTGGTCCCCTTGGTTGCTCTTGGTCCCCCAGGCTGTGCTTGGTCCCCCAGGCTGTGCTTGGTCCCCCAGGCTGTGCTTAGTCCCCTTGGTTGCTCTTGGTCCCCCAGGCGGTGCTTGGTCCCCCAGGCTGTGCTTGGTGCCCCAGGCTGTGCTTGGTCCCCTTGGTTGCTCTTGGTCCCCCAGGCTGTGCTTGGTCCCCCTGGTTGCTCTTGGTCCCCCAGGCTGTGCTTGGTCCCCCAGGCTGTGCGTGGTCCCCCTGGATGCTCTTTGTCCCCCAGGCTGTGCTTGGTCCCCCAGGCTGTGCTTGGTCCCCTTGGTTGCTCTTGGTCCCCCAGGCTGTGCTTGGTCCCCCAGGCTGTGCTTGGTCCCCCTGGTTGCTCTTGGTCCCCCAGGCTGTGCTTGGTCCCCCAGGCTGTGCTTGGTCCCCCTGGCTGTGCTTGGTCCCCCTTGGTTGCTCTTGGTCCCCCAGGCTGTGCTTGGTCCCCTTGGTTGCTCTTGGCCCCCCAGGCTGTGCTTGGTCCCCCTGGTTGCTCTTGGTCCCCCAGGCTGTGCTTGGTCCCCCAGGCTGTGCTTGGTCCCCCTGGTTGCTCTTAGTCCCCCAGGCTGTGCTTGGTCCCCAGGCTGTGCTTGGCCCCCCTGGCTGTGCTTGGTCCCCCTTGGTTGCTCTTGGTCCCCCAGGCTGTGCTTGGTCCCCTTGGTTGCTCTTGGTCCCCCAGGCTGTGCTTGGTCCCCCAGGCTGTGCTTGGTCCACCAGGCTGTGCTTGGTCTCCTTGGTTGCTCTTGGTCCCCCAGGCTGTGCTTGGTCCCCCAGGCTGTGCTTGGTCCCCCAGGCTGTGCTTGGTCCCCTTGGTTGCTCTTGGTCCCCCAGGCTGTGCTTGGTCGCCCTGGTTGCTCTTGGTCCCCCAGGCTGTGCTTGGTCCCCTTGGTTGCTCTTGGTCCCCCAGGCTGTGCTTTGTCCACCAGGCTGTGCTTGGTCCCCCAGGCTGTGCTTGGTCCCCTTGGTTGCTCTTGGTCCCCCAAGCTGTGCTTGGTCCCCCAGGCTGTGCTTGGTCCCCCAGGCTGTGCTTGGTCCCCTTGGTTGCTCTTGGTCCCCCAGGCTGTGCTTGGTCCCCCAGGCTGTGCTTGGTCCCCCTGTTTGCTCTTGGTCCCCCAGGCTGTGCTTGGTCCCCCAAGCTGTGCTTGGTCCCCTTGGTTGCTCTTGGTCCCCCAGGCTGTGCTTGGTCACCCAGGCTGTGCTTGGTCCCCTTGGTTGCTCTTGGTCCCCCAGGCTGTGCTTGGTCCCCCAGACTGCGCTTGGTCCCCCAGGCTGTGCTTGGTCCCCCTGGTTGCTCTTGGTCCCTTAGGCTGTGCTTGGTCCCCCAGGCTGTGCTTGGTCCCCTTGGTTGCTCTTGGTCCCCCAGGCTGTGCTTGGTCCCCTTGGTTGCTCTTGGTCCCCCAGGCTGTGCTTGGTCCCCTTGGTTGCTCTTGGTCCCCCAGGCTGTGCTTGGTCCCCAAGGCTGTGCTTGGCCCCCCTGGTTGCTCTTGGTCCCCCAGGCTGTGCTTGGTCCCCCTGTTGCTCTTGGTCCCCCAGGCTGTGCTAGGTCCCCTTGGTTGCTCTTGGTCCCCCAGGCTGTGCTTGGTCCCCCAGGCTGTGCTTGGTCCCCCTGGTTGCTCTTGGTCCCCCAGGCTGCTTGGTCCCCTTGGTTGCTCTTGGTCCCCCAGGCTGTGCTTGGTCCCCCAGGCTGTGCTTGGTCCCCCTGGTTGCTCTTGGTCTCCCAGTCTGTGCTTGGTCCCCTTGGTTGCTCTTGGTCCCCCAGGCTGTGCTTGGTCCCCTTGGTTGCTCTTGGTCCCCCAGGCTGTGCTTGGTCCCCCTGGTTGCTCTTGGTCCCCCAGGCTGTGCTTGGTCCCCCTGGTTGCTCCTGGTCCCCCAGGCTGTGCTTGGTCCCCCAGGCGGTGCTTGGTTCCCCAGGCTGTGCTTGGTCCCCCAGGCTGTGCTTGGTCCCCCTGGTTGCTCTTGGTCCCCCAGGCTGTGCTTGGTCCCCTTAGTTGCTCTTGGTCCCCAGGCTGTGCTTGGTACCCCAGGCTGTGCTTGGTCCCCTTGGTTGCTCGTGGTCCCCCAGGCTGTGCTTGGTCCTCCAGGCTGTGCTTGGTCCCCCAGGCTGTGCTTGGTCCCCCTGGTTGCTCTTGGTCCCCCAGGCTGTGCTTGGTCCCCCAGGCTGTGCTTGGTCCCCCTGGATGCTCTTGGTCCCCCAGGCTGTGCTTGGTCCCCCTGGTTGCTCTTGGTCCCCCAGGCTGTGCTTGGTCCCCTTGGTTGCTCTTGGTCCACCAGGCTGTGCTTGGTTCCCCAGGCTGTGCTTGGTCCCCCAGGCTGTGATTGGTCCCCCAGGCTGTGCTTGGTCCCCCTGGTTGCTCTTGGTCCCCCAGGCTGTGCTTGGTCCCCCTGGCTGTGCTTGGTCCCCCTTGGTTGCTCTTGGTCCCCCAGGCTGTGCTTGGTCCCCGTGGTTGCTCTTGGTCCCCCAGGCTGTGCTTGGTCCCCCAGGCTCTGCTTGGTCCCCCAGGCTCTGCTTGGTCTCCTTGGTTGCTCTTGGTCCCCCAGGCTGTGCTTGGTCCCCCAGGCTGTGCTTGGTCCCCTTGGTTGCTCTTGGTCCCCCAGGCTGTGCTTGGTCCCCCTGGTTGCTCTTGGTCCCCCAAGCTGTGCTTGGTCCCCCAGGCTGTGCTTGGCCCCCCAGGCTGTGCTTGGTCCCCTTGGTTGCTCTTGGTCCCCCAGGCTGTGCTTGGTCCCCCAGGCTGTGCTTGGTCCCCCTGTTTGCTCTTGGTCCCCCAGGCTGTGCTTGGTCCCCCAAGCTGTGCTTGGTCCCCTTGGTTGCTCTTGGTCCCCCAGGCTGTGCTTGGTCACCCAGGCTGTGCTTGGTCCCCTTGGTTGCTCTTGGTCCCCCAGGCTGTGCTTGGTCCCCCAGGCTGTGCTTGGTCCCCCAGGCTGTGCTTGGTCCCCCTGGTTGCTCTTGGTCCCTTAGGCTGTGCTTGGTCCCCCAGGCTGTGCTTGGTCCCCTTGGTTGCTCTTGGTCCCCCAGGCTGTGCTTGGTCCCCTTGGTTGCTCTTGGTCCCCCAGGCTGTGCTTGGTCCCCTTGGTTGCTCTTGGTCCCCCAGGCTGTGCTTGGTCCCCAAGGCTGTGCTTGGTCCCCCTGGTTGCTCTTGGTCCCCCAGGCTGTGCTTGGTCCCCCTGTTGCTCTTGGTCCCCCAGGCTGTGCTTGGTCCCCTTGGTTGCTCTTGGTCCCCCAGGCTGTGCTTGGTCCCCCAGGCTGTGCTTGCTCCCCCTGGTTGCTCTTGGTCCCCCAGGCTGCTTGGTCCCCTTGGTTGCTCTTGGTCCCCCAGGCTGTGCTTGGTCCCCCAGGCTGTGCTTGGTCCCCCTGGTTGCTCTTGGTCTCCCAGTCTGTGCTTGGTCCCCTTGGTTGCTCTTGGTCCCCCAGGCTGTGCTTGGTCCCCTTGGTTGCTCTTGGTCCCCCAGGCTGTGCTTGGTCCCCTTGGTTGCTCTTGGTCCACAGGCTGTGCTTGGTACCCCAGGCTGTGCTTGGTCCCCTTGGTTGCTCGTGGTCCCCCAGGCTGTGCTTGGTCCTCCAGGCTGTGCTTGGTCCCCCAGGCTGTGCTTGGTCCCCCTGGTTGCTCTTGGTCCCCCAGGCTGTGCTTGGTCCCCCAGGCTGTGCTTGGTCCCCCTGGATGCTCTTGGTCCCCCAGGCTGTGCTTGGTCCCCCTGGTTGCTCTTGGTCCCCCAGGCTGTGCTTGGTCCCCTTGGTTGCTCTTGGTCCCCCAGGCTGTGCTTGGTTCCGCAGGCTGTGCTTGGTCCCCCAGGCTGTGATTGGTCCCCCAGGCTGTGCTTGGTCCCCCTGGCTGTGCTTGGTCCCCCTTGGTTGCTCTTGGTCCCCCAGGCTGTGCTTGGTCCCCGTGGTTGCTCTTGGTCCCCCAGGCTGTGCTTGGTCCCCCAGGCTGTGCTTGGTCTCCTTGGTTGCTCTTGGTCCCCCAGGCTGTGCTTGGTCCCCCAGGCTGTGCTTGGTCCCCTTGGTTGCTCTTGGTCCCCCAGGCTGTGCTTGGTCCCCCTGGTTGCTCTTGGTCCCCCAGGCTGTGCTTGGTCCCCTTGGTTGCTCTTGGTCCCCCAGGCTGTGCTTTGTCCACCAGGCTGTGCTTGGTCCCCCAGGCTGTGCTTGGTCCCCTTGGTTGCTCTTGGTCCCCCTGCTGTGCTTGGTCCCCCAGGCTGTGCTTGGTCCCCCAGGCTGTGCTTGGTCCCCTTGGTTGCTCTTGGTCCCCCAGGCTGTGCTTGGTCCCCCAGGCTGTGCTTGGTCCCCCTGTTTGCTCTTGGTCCCCCAGGCTGTGCTTGGTCCCCTTGGTTGCTCTTGGTCCCCCAGGCTGTGCTTGGTCACCCAGGCTGTGCTTGGTCCCCTTGGTTGCTCTTGGTCCCCCAGGCTGTGCTTGGTCCCCCAGGCTGTGCTTGGTCCCCCAGGCTGTGCTTGGTCCCCCTGGTTGCTCTTGGTCCCTTAGGCTGTGCTTGGTCCCCCAGGCTGTGCTTGGTCCCCTTGGTTGCTCTTGGTCCCCCAGGCTGTGCTTGGTCCCCTTGGTTGCTCTTGGTCCCCCAGGCTGTGCTTGGTCCCCAAGGCTGTGCTTGGTCCCCCTGGTTGCTCTTGGTCCCCCAGGCTGTGCTTGGTCCCCCTGTTGCTCTTGGTCCCCCAGGCTGTGCTTGGTCCCCCTGGTTGCTCTTGGTCCCCCAGGCTGTGCTTGGTCCCCCAGGCTGTGCTTGGTCCCCCTGGTTGCTCTTGGTCCCCCAGGCTGCTTGGTCCCCTTGGTTGCTCTTGGTCCCCCAGGCTGTGCTTGGTCCCCCAGGCTGTGCTTGGTCCCCCTGGTTGCTCTTGGTCTCCCAGTCTGTGCTTGGTCCCCTTGGTTGCTCTTGGTCCCCCAGGCTGTGCTTGGTCCCCTTGGTTGCTCTTGGTCCCCCAGGCTGTGCTTGGTCCCCCAGGTTGCTCTTTGTCCCCCAGGCTGTGCTTGGTCCCCTTGGTTGCTCTTGGTCCCCCAGGCTGTGCTTGGTCCCCCAGGCTGTGCTTGGTCCCCTTGGTTGCTCTTGGTCCCCCAGGCTGTGCTTGGTCCCCATGGCTGTGCTTGGTCCCCCTGGTTGCTCTTGGTCCCCCTGGTTGCTCTTGGTCCCCCAGGCTGTGCTTGGTCCCCCTGGTTGCTCTTGGTCCCCCAGGCTGTGCTTGGTCCCCTTGGTTGCTCTTGGTCCCCCAGGCTGTGCTTGGTCCCCCTGGTTGCTCTTGGTCCCCCAGGCTGTGCTTGGTCCCCCTGGTTGCTCTTGGTCCCCCAGGCTGTGCTTGGTCCCCCTGGTTGCTCTTGGTCCCCCAGGCTGTGCTTGGTCCCCCAGGCTGTGCTTGGTCCCCCTGGTTGCTCTTGGTCCCCTAGGCTGTGCTTGGTCCCCCAGGCTGTGCTTGGTCCCCCAGGCTTTGCTTGGTCCCCCTGGTTGCTCTTGGTCCCCCAGGCTGTGCTTGGTCCCCCAGGCTGTGCTTGGTCCCCCTGGATGCTCTTGGTCCCCCAGGCTGTGCTTGGTCCCCCAGGCTGTGCTTGGTCCCCCTGGTTGCTCTTGGTCCCCCAGGCTGTGCTTGGTCCCCTTGGTTGCTCTTGGTCCCCCAGGCTGTGCTTGGTCCCCTTGGTTGCTCTTGGTCCCGAGGCTGTGCTTGGTCCCCCAGGCTGTGCTTGGTCCCCCAGGCTGTGCTTGGTCCCCCTGGTTGCTCTTGGTCACCCCAGGCTGTGCTTGGTCCCCCAGGCTGTGCTTGGTCCCCTTGGTTGCTCTTGGTCCCCCAGGCTGTGCTTGGTCCCCTTGGTTGCTCTTGGTCCCCCAGGCTGTGCTTGGTCCCCTTGGTTGCTCTTGGTCCCCCAGGCTGTGCTTGGTTTCCCAGGCTGTGCTTGGTCCCCCTGGTTGCTCTTGGTCCCCCAGGCTGTGCTTGGTCCCCCAGGCTGTGCTTGGTCCCCCTGGTTGCTCTTGGTCCCCCAGGCTGTGCTTGGTCCCCAGGCTGTGCTTGGTCCCCCTGGCTGTGCTTGGTCCCCCTTGGTTGCTCTTGGTCCCCCAGGCTGTGCTTGGTCCCCTTGGTTGCTCTTGGTCCCCCAGGCTGTGCTTGGTCCCCCAGGCTGTGCTTGGTCCCCCAGGCTGTGAGTGGTCCCCCAGGCTGTGCTTGGTCTCCTTGGTTGCTCTTGGTCCCCCAGGCTGTGCTTGGTCCCCCAGGCTGTGCTTGGTCCCCCAGGCTGTGCTTGGTCCCCTTGGTTGCTCTTGGTCCCCCAGGCTGTGCTTGGTCCCCCAGGCTGTGCTTGGTCCCCCTGGTTGCTCTTGGTCCCCCAGGCTGTGCTTGGTCCCCTTGGTTGCTCTTGGTCCCCCAGGCTGTGCTTGGTCCCCCAGGCTGTGCTTGGTCCCCCTTGTTGCTCCTGGTCCCCCAGGCTGTGCTTGGTCCCCCAGGCTGTGCTTGGTCCCCATGGTTGCTCTTGGTCCCCCTGGTTGCTCTTGGTCCCCCAGGCTGTGCTTGGTCCCCCTGGCTGTGCTTGGTCCCCTTGATTGCTCTTGGTCCCCCAGGCTGTGCTTGGTCCCCCATGCTGTGCTTGGTCCCCCTGGTTGCTCTTGGTCCCCCAGGCTGTGCTTGGTCCCCTTGGTTGCTCTTGGTCCCCCAGGCTGTGCTTGGTCCCCTAGGCTGTGCTTGGCCTCCCAGGCTGTGCTTGGTCCCCTTGGTTGCTCTTGGTCCCCCAGGCTGTGCTTGGTCCCCCTGGTTGCTCTTGGTCCCCCAGGCTGTGCTTGGTCCCCTTGGTTGCTCTTGGTCCCCCAGGCTGTGCTTGGTCCCCCAGGCTGTGCTTGGTCCCCCAGGCTGTGCTTAGTCCCCTTGGTTGCTCTTGGTCCCCCGGGCGGTGCTTGGTCCCCCAGGCTGTGCTTGGTGCCCCAGGCTGTGCTTGGTCCCCTTGGTTGCTCTTGGTCCCCCAGGCTGTGCTTGGTCCCCCTGGTTGCTCTTGGTCCCCCAGGCTGTGCTTGGTCTCCCAGGCTGTGCATGGTCCCCCTGGATGCTCTTTGTCCCCCAGGCTGTGCTTGGTCCCCCAGGCTGTGCTTGGTCCCCCAGGCTGTGCTTGGTCCCCCAGGCTGTGCTTGGTCCCCCTGGTTGCTCTTGGTCCCCCAGGCTGTGCTTGGTCCCCCAGGCTGTGCTTGGTCCCCTTGGTTGCTCTTTGTCCCCCAGGCTGTGCTTGGTCCCCTTGGTTGCTCTTGGTCCCCCAGGCTGTGCTTGGTCCCCCAGGCTGTGCTTGGTCCCCTTGGTTGCTCTTGGTCCCCCAGGCTGTGCTTGGTCCCCATGGCTGTGCTTGGTCCCCCTGGTTGCTCTTGGTCCCCCTGGTTGCTCTTGGTCCCCCAGGCTGTGCTTGGTCCCCCTGGTTGCTCTTGGTCCCCCAGGCTGTGCTTGGTCCCCTTGGTTGCTCTTGGTCCCCCAGGCTGTGCTTGGTCCCCCTGGTTGCTCTTGGTCCCCCAGGCTGTGCTTGGTCCCCCTGATTGCTCTTGGTCCCCCAGGCTGTGCTTGGTCCCCTTATTTGCTCTTGGTTCCCCAGGCTGTGCTTGGTCCCCCAGGCTGTGCTTGGTCCCCCTCGTTGCTCTTGGTCCCCCAGGCTGTGCTTGGTCCCCTTGGTTGCTCTTGGTCCCCCAGGCTGTGCTTGGTCCCCTTGGTTGCTCTTGGCCCCCCAGGCTGTGCTTGGTCCCCCTGGTTGCTCTTGGTCCCCCAGGCTGTGCTTGGTCCCCCAGGCTGTGCTTGGTCCCCTTGGTTGCTCTTGGTTCCCCAGGCTGTGCTTGGTCCCCCAGGCTGTGCTTGGTCCCCTTGGTTGCTCTTGGTCCCCCAGGCTGTGCTTAGTCCCCCTGGTTGCTCTTGGTCCCCCAGGCTGTGCTTGGTCCCCCTGGTTGCTCTTGGTCCCCCAGGCTGTGCTTGGTCCCCTTGGTTGCTCTTGGTCCCCCAGGCTGTGCTTGGTCCCCCTGGTTGCTCTTGGTCCCCTAGGCTGTGCTTGGTCCCCCAGGCTGTGCTTGGTCCCCCAGGCTTTGCTTGGTCCCCCTGGTTGCTCTTGGTCCCCCAGGCTGTGCTTGGTCCCCCAGGCTGTGCTTGGTCCCCCTGGATGCTCTTGGTCCCCCAGGCTGTGCTTGGTCCCCCAGGCTGTGCTTGGTCCCCCTGGTTGCTCTTGGTCCCCCAGGCTGTGCTTGGTCCCCTTGGTTGCTCTTGGTCCCCCAGGCTGTGCTTGGTCCCCTTGGTTGCTCTTGGTCCCGAGGCTGTGCTTGGTCCCCCAGGCTGTGCTTGGTCCCCCAGGCTGTGCTTGGTCCCCCTGGTTGCTCTTGGTCACCCCAGGCTGTGCTTGGTCCCCCAGGCTGTGCTTGGTCCCCTTGGTTGCTCTTGGTCCCCCAGGCTGTGCTTGGTCCCCTTGGTTGCTCTTGGTCCCCCAGGCTGTGCTTGGTCCCCTTGGTTGCTCTTGGTCCCCCAGGCTGTGCTTGGTCCCCCAGGCTGTGCTTGGTCCCCCTGGTTGCTCTTGGTCCCCCAGGCTGTGCTTGGTCCCCCAGGCTGTGCTTGGTCCCCCTGGTTGCTCTTGGTCCCCCAGGCTGTGCTTGGTCCCCAGGCTGTGCTTGGTCCCCCTGGCTGTGCTTGGTCCCCCTTGGTTGCTCTTGGTCCCCCAGGCTGTGCTTGGTCCCCTTGGTTGCTCTTGGTCCCCCAGGCTGTGCTTGGTCCCCCAGGCTGTGCTTGGTCCCCCAGGCTGTGAGTGGTCCCCCAGGCTGTGCTTGGTCTCCTTGGTTGCTCTTGGTCCCCCAGGCTGTGCTTGGTCCCCCAGGCTGTGCTTGGTCCCCCAGGCTGTGCTTGGTCCCCTTGGTTGCTCTTGGTCCCCCAGGCTGTGCTTGGTCCCCTTGGTTGCTCTTGGTCCCCCAGGCTGTGCTTTGTCCACCAGGCTGTGCTTGGTCCCCCAGGCTGTGCTTGGTCCCCTTGGTTGCTCTTGGTCCCCCAAGCTGTGCTTGGTCCCCTTGGTTGCTCTTGGTCCCCCAGGCTGTGCTTGGTCCCCCAGGCTGTGCTTGGTCCCCCTGTTTGCTCTTGGTCCCCCAGGCTGTGCTTGGTCCCCTTGGTTGCTCTTGGTCCCCCAGGCTGTGCTTGGTCCCCCAGGCTGTGCTTGGTCCCCCAGGCTGTGCTTGGTCCCCCTGGTTGCTCTTGGTCCCTTAGGCTGTGCTTGGTCCCCCAGGCTGTGATTGGTCCCCTTGGTTGCTCTTGGTCCCCCAGGCTGTGCTTGGTCCCCTTGGTTGCTCTTGGTCCCCCAGGCTGTGCTTGGTCCCCTTGGTTGCTCTGGGTCCCCCAGGCTGTGCTTGGTCCCCAAGGCTGTGCTTGGTCCCCCTGGTTGCTCTTGGTCCCCCAAGCTGTGCTTGGTCCCCCTGTTGCTCTTGGTCCCCCAGGCTGTGCTTGGTCCCCTTGGTTGCTCTTGGTCCCCCAGGCTGTGCTTGGTCCCCCTGGTTGCTCTTGGTCCCCCAGGCTGTGCTTGGTCCCCCAGGCTGTGCTTGGTCCCCCTGGTTGCTCTTGGTCCCCCAGGCTGCTTGGTCCCCTTGGTTGCTCTTCGTCCCCCAGGCTGTGCTTGGTCCCCCAGGCTGTGCTTGGTCCCCCTGGTTGCTCTTGGTCTCCCAGTCTGTGCTTGGTCCCCTTGGTTGCTCTTTGTCCCCCAGGCTGTGCTTGGTCCCCTTGGTTGCTCTTGGTCCCCCAGGCTGTGCTTGGTCCCCCTGGTTGCTCTTGGTCCCCCAGGCTGTGCTTGGTCCCCCTGGTTGCTCCTGGTCCCCCAGGCTGTGCTTGGTCCCCCAGGCTGTGCTTTGTTCCCCAGGCTGTGCTTGGTCCCCCAGGCTGTGCTTGGTCCCCCTGGTTGCTCTTGGTCCCCCAGGCTGTGCTTGGTCCCCTTGGTTGCTCTTGGTCCCCAGGCTGTGCTTGGTCCCCCAGGCTGTGCTTGGTCCCCTTGGTTGCTCTTGGTCCCTCAGGCTGTGCTTGGTCCTCCAGGCTGTGCTTGGTCCCCCAGGCTGTGCTTGGTCCCCCTGGTTGCTCTTGGTCCCCCAGGCTGTGCTTGGTCCCCCTGGATGCTCTTGGTCCCCCAGGCTGTGCTTGGTCCCCCTGGTTGCTCTTGGTCCCCCAGGCTGTGCTTGGTCCCCCTGGTTGCTCTTGGTCCCTTAGGCTGTGCTTGGTCCCCCAGGCTGTGCTTGGTCCCCTTGGTTGCTCTTGGTCCCCCAGGCTGTGCTTGGTCCCCTTGGTTGCTCTTGGTCCCCCAGGCTGTGCTTGGTCCCCAAGGCTGTGCTTGGTCCCCCTGGTTGCTCTTGGTCCCCCAGGCTGTGCTTGGTCCCCCTGTTGCTCTTGGTCCCCCAGGCTGTGCTTGGTCCCCCTGGTTGCTCTTGGTCCCCCAGGCTGTGCTTGGTCCCCCAGGCTGTGCTTGGTCCCCCTGGTTGCTCTTGGTCCCCCAGGCTGCTTGGTCCCCTTGGTTGCTCTTGGTCCCCCAGGCTGTGCTTGGTCCCCCAGGCTGTGCTTGGTCCCCCTGGTTGCTCTTGGTCTCCCAGTCTGTGCTTGGTCCCCTTGGTTGCTCTTGGTCCCCCAGGCTGTGCTTGGTCCCCTTGGTTGCTCTTGGTCCCCCAGGCTGTGCTTGGTCCCCCAGGTTGCTCTTTGTCCCCCAGGCTGTGCTTGGTCCCCTTGGTTGCTCTTGGTCCCCCAGGCTGTGCTTGGTCCCCCAGGCTGTGCTTGGTCCCCTTGGTTGCTCTTGGTCCCCCAGGCTGTGCTTGGTCCCCATGGCTGTGCTTGGTCCCCCTGGTTGCTCTTGGTCCCCCTGGTTGCTCTTGGTCCCCCAGGCTGTGCTTGGTCCCCCTGGTTGCTCTTGGTCCCCCAGGCTGTGCTTGGTCCCCTTGGTTGCTCTTGGTCCCCCAGGCTGTGCTTGGTCCCCCTGGTTGCTCTTGGTCCCCCAGGCTGTGCTTGGTCCCCCTGGTTGCTCTTGGTCCCCCAGGCTGTGCTTGGTCCCCTTATTTGCTCTTGGTTCCCCAGGCTGTGCTTGGTCCCCCAGGCTGTGCTTGGTCCCCCTCGTTGCTCTTGGTCCCCCAGGCTGTGCTTGGTCCCCTTGGTTGCTCTTGGTCCCCCAGGCTGTGCTTGGTCCCCTGGGTTGCTCTTGGTCCCCCAGGCTGTGCTTGGTCCCCCTGGTTGCTCTTGGTCCCCCAGGCTGTGCTTGGTCCCCCAGGCTGTGCTTGGTCCCCCTGGTTGCTCTTGGTCCCCTAGGCTGTGCTTGGTCCCCCAGGCTGTGCTTGGTCCCCCAGGCTTTGCTTGGTCCCCCTGGTTGCTCTTGGTCCCCCAGGCTGTGCTTGGTCCCCCAGGCTGTGCTTGGTCCCCCTGGATGCTCTTGGTCCCCCAGGCTGTGCTTGGTCCCCCAGGCTGTGCTTGGTCCCCCTGGTTGCTCTTGGTCCCCCAGGCTGTGCTTGGTCCCCTTGGTTGCTCTTGGTCCCCCAGGCTGTGCTTGGTCCCCTTGGTTGCTCTTGGTCCCGAGGCTGTGCTTGGTCCCCCAGGCTGTGCTTGGTCCCCCAGGCTGTGCTTGGTCCCCCTGGTTGCTCTTGGTCACCCCAGGCTGTGCTTGGTCCCCCAGGCTGTGCTTGGTCCCCTTGGTTGCTCTTGGTCCCCCAGGCTGTGCTTGGTCCCCTTGGTTGCTCTTGGTCCCCCAGGCTGTGCTTGGTCCCCTTGGTTGCTCTTGGTCCCCCAGGCTGTGCTTGGTTTCCCAGGCTGTGCTTGGTCCCCCTGGTTGCTCTTGGTCCCCCAGGCTGTGCTTGGTCCCCCAGGCTGTGCTTGGTCCCCCTGGTTGCTCTTGGTCCCCCAGGCTGTGCTTGGTCCCCAGGCTGTGCTTGGTCCCCCTGGCTGTGCTTGGTCCCCCTTGGTTGCTCTTGGTCCCCCAGGCTGTGCTTGGTCCCCTTGGTTGCTCTTGGTCCCCCAGGCTGTGCTTGGTCCCCCAGGCTGTGCTTGGTCCCCCAGGCTGTGAGTGGTCCCCCAGGCTGTGCTTGGTCTCCTTGGTTGCTCTTGGTCCCCCAGGCTGTGCTTGGTCCCCCAGGCTGTGCTTGGTCCCCCAGGCTGTGCTTGGTCCCCTTGGTTGCTCTTGGTCCCCCAGGCTGTGCTTGGTCCCCCAGGCTGTGCTTGGTCCCCCTGGTTGCTCTTGGTCCCCCAGGCTGTGCTTGGTCCCCTTGGTTGCTCTTGGTCCCCCAGGCTGTGCTTGGTCCCCCAGGCTGTGCTTGGTCCCCCTTGTTGCTCCTGGTCCCCCAGGCTGTGCTTGGTCCCCCAGGCTGTGCTTGGTCCCCATGGTTGCTCTTGGTCCCCCTGGTTGCTCTTGGTCCCCCAGGCTGTGCTTGGTCCCCCTGGCTGTGCTTGGTCCCCTTGATTGCTCTTGGTCCCCCAGGCTGTGCTTGGTCCCCCATGCTGTGCTTGGTCCCCCTGGTTGCTCTTGGTCCCCCAGGCTGTGCTTGGTCCCCTTGGTTGCTCTTGGTCCCCCAGGCTGTGCTTGGTCCCCTAGGCTGTGCTTGGCCTCCCAGGCTGTGCTTGGTCCCCTTGGTTGCTCTTGGTCCCCCAGGCTGTGCTTGGTCCCCCTGGTTGCTCTTGGTCCCCCAGGCTGTGCTTGGTCCCCTTGGTTGCTCTTGGTCCCCCAGGCTGTGCTTGGTCCCCCAGGCTGTGCTTGGTCCCCCAGGCTGTGCTTAGTCCCCTTGGTTGCTCTTGGTCCCCCGGGCGGTGCTTGGTCCCCCAGGCTGTGCTTGGTGCCCCAGGCTGTGCTTGGTCCCCTTGGTTGCTCTTGGTCCCCCAGGCTGTGCTTGGTCCCCCTGGTTGCTCTTGGTCCCCCAGGCTGTGCTTGGTCTCCCAGGCTGTGCATGGTCCCCCTGGATGCTCTTTGTCCCCCAGGCTGTGCTTGGTCCCCCAGGCTGTGCTTGGTCCCCCAGGCTGTGCTTGGTCCCCCAGGCTGTGCTTGGTCCCCCTGGTTGCTCTTGGTCCCCCAGGCTGTGCTTGGTCCCCCAGGCTGTGCTTGGTCCCCTTGGTTGCTCTTTGTCCCCCAGGCTGTGCTTGGTCCCCTTGGTTGCTCTTGGTCCCCCAGGCTGTGCTTGGTCCCCCAGGCTGTGCTTGGTCCCCTTGGTTGCTCTTGGTCCCCCAGGCTGTGCTTGGTCCCCATGGCTGTGCTTGGTCCCCCTGGTTGCTCTTGGTCCCCCTGGTTGCTCTTGGTCCCCCAGGCTGTGCTTGGTCCCCCTGGTTGCTCTTGGTCCCCCAGGCTGTGCTTGGTCCCCTTGGTTGCTCTTGGTCCCCCAGGCTGTGCTTGGTCCCCCTGGTTGCTCTTGGTCCCCTAGGCTGTGCTTGGTCCCCCAGGCTGTGCTTGGTCCCCCAGGCTTTGCTTGGTCCCCCTGGTTGCTCTTGGTCCCCCAGGCTGTGCTTGGTCCCCCAGGCTGTGCTTGGTCCCCCTGGATGCTCTTGGTCCCCCAGGCTGTGCTTGGTCCCCCAGGCTGTGCTTGGTCCCCCTGGTTGCTCTTGGTCCCCCAGGCTGTGCTTGGTCCCCTTGGTTGCTCTTGGTCCCCCAGGCTGTGCTTGGTCCCCTTGGTTGCTCTTGGTCCCGAGGCTGTGCTTGGTCCCCCAGGCTGTGCTTGGTCCCCCAGGCTGTGCTTGGTCCCCCTGGTTGCTCTTGGTCACCCCAGGCTGTGCTTGGTCCCCCAGGCTGTGCTTGGTCCCCTTGGTTGCTCTTGGTCCCCCAGGCTGTGCTTGGTCCCCTTGGTTGCTCTTGGTCCCCCAGGCTGTGCTTGGTCCCCTTGGTTGCTCTTGGTCCCCCAGGCTGTGCTTGGTCCCCCAGGCTGTGCTTGGTCCCCCTGGTTGCTCTTGGTCCCCCAGGCTGTGCTTGGTCCCCCAGGCTGTGCTTGGTCCCCCTGGTTGCTCTTGGTCCCCCAGGCTGTGCTTGGTCCCCAGGCTGTGCTTGGTCCCCCTGGCTGTGCTTGGTCCCCCTTGGTTGCTCTTGGTCCCCCAGGCTGTGCTTGGTCCCCTTGGTTGCTCTTGGTCCCCCAGGCTGTGCTTGGTCCCCCAGGCTGTGCTTGGTCCCCCAGGCTGTGAGTGGTCCCCCAGGCTGTGCTTGGTCTCCTTGGTTGCTCTTGGTCCCCCAGGCTGTGCTTGGTCCCCCAGGCTGTGCTTGGTCCCCCAGGCTGTGCTTGGTCCCCTTGGTTGCTCTTGGTCCCCCAGGCTGTGCTTGGTCCCCTTGGTTGCTCTTGGTCCCCCAGGCTGTGCTTTGTCCACCAGGCTGTGCTTGGTCCCCCAGGCTGTGCTTGGTCCCCTTGGTTGCTCTTGGTCCCCCAAGCTGTGCTTGGTCCCCTTGGTTGCTCTTGGTCCCCCAGGCTGTGCTTGGTCCCCCAGGCTGTGCTTGGTCCCCCTGTTTGCTCTTGGTCCCCCAGGCTGTGCTTGGTCCCCTTGGTTGCTCTTGGTCCCCCAGGCTGTGCTTGGTCCCCCAGGCTGTGCTTGGTCCCCCAGGCTGTGCTTGGTCCCCCTGGTTGCTCTTGGTCCCTTAGGCTGTGCTTGGTCCCCCAGGCTGTGATTGGTCCCCTTGGTTGCTCTTGGTCCCCCAGGCTGTGCTTGGTCCCCTTGGTTGCTCTTGGTCCCCCAGGCTGTGCTTGGTCCCCTTGGTTGCTCTGGGTCCCCCAGGCTGTGCTTGGTCCCCAAGGCTGTGCTTGGTCCCCCTGGTTGCTCTTGGTCCCCCAAGCTGTGCTTGGTCCCCCTGTTGCTCTTGGTCCCCCAGGCTGTGCTTGGTCCCCTTGGTTGCTCTTGGTCCCCCAGGCTGTGCTTGGTCCCCCTGGTTGCTCTTGGTCCCCCAGGCTGTGCTTGGTCCCCCAGGCTGTGCTTGGTCCCCCTGGTTGCTCTTGGTCCCCCAGGCTGCTTGGTCCCCTTGGTTGCTCTTCGTCCCCCAGGCTGTGCTTGGTCCCCCAGGCTGTGCTTGGTCCCCCTGGTTGCTCTTGGTCTCCCAGTCTGTGCTTGGTCCCCTTGGTTGCTCTTTGTCCCCCAGGCTGTGCTTGGTCCCCTTGGTTGCTCTTGGTCCCCCAGGCTGTGCTTGGTCCCCCTGGTTGCTCTTGGTCCCCCAGGCTGTGCTTGGTCCCCCTGGTTGCTCCTGGTCCCCCAGGCTGTGCTTGGTCCCCCAGGCTGTGCTTTGTTCCCCAGGCTGTGCTTGGTCCCCCAGGCTGTGCTTGGTCCCCCTGGTTGCTCTTGGTCCCCCAGGCTGTGCTTGGTCCCCTTGGTTGCTCTTGGTCCCCAGGCTGTGCTTGGTCCCCCAGGCTGTGCTTGGTCCCCTTGGTTGCTCTTGGTCCCTCAGGCTGTGCTTGGTCCTCCAGGCTGTGCTTGGTCCCCCAGGCTGTGCTTGGTCCCCCTGGTTGCTCTTGGTCCCCCAGGCTGTGCTTGGTCCCCCTGGATGCTCTTGGTCCCCCAGGCTGTGCTTGGTCCCCCTGGTTGCTCTTGGTCCCCCAGGCTGTGCTTGGTCCCCCTGGTTGCTCTTGGTCCCCCAGGCTGTGCTTGGTCCCCATGGTTGCTCTTGGTCCCCCAGGCTGTGCTTGGTCCCCCTGGTTGCTCTTGGTCCCCCAGGCTGTGCTTGGTCCCCCAGGCTGTGCTTGGTCCCCCTGGTTGCTCTTGGTCCCCCAGGCTGTGCTTGGTCCTCTTGGTTGCTCTTGGTTCCCCAGGCTGTGCTTGGTCCCCCAGGCTGTGCTTGGTCCCCCTCATTGCTCTTGGTCCCCCAGGCTGTGCTTGGTCCCCTTGGTTGCTCTTGGTCCCCCAGGCTGTGCTTGGTCCCCTTGGTTGCTCTTGGTCCCCCAGGCTGTGCTTGGTCCCCCTGGTTGCTCTTGGTCCCCCAGGCTGTGCTTGGTCCCCCAGGCTGTGCTTGGTCCCCCTGGCTGTGCTTGGTCCCCCTTGGTTGCTCTTGGTCCCCCAGGCTGTGCTTGGTCCACCAGGCTGTGCTTGGTCCCCCAGGCTGTGCTTGGTCCCCTTGGTTGCTCTTGGTCCCCCAGGCTGTGCTTGGTCCATCAGGCTGTGCTTGGTCCCCCAGGCTGTGCTTGGTCCCCTTGGTTGCTCTTGGTCCCCCAGGCTGTGCTTGGTCCCCCAGGCTGTGCTTGGTCCCCCTGTTTGCTCTTGGTCCCCCAGGCTGTGCTTGGTCCCCTTGGTTGCTCTTGGTCCCCCAAGCTGTGCTTGGTCCCCCAGGCTGTGCTTGGTCCCCTTGGTTGCTCTTGGTCCCCCAGGCTGTGCTTGGTCCCCCAGGCTGTGCTTGGTCCCCCAGGCTGTGCTTGGTCCCCCAGGCTGTGCTTGGTCCCCTTGGTTGCTCTTGGTCCCCCAGGCTGTGCTTGGTCCCCTTAGTTGCTCTTGGTCCCCCAGGCTGTGCTTGGTCCCCCAGGCTGTGCTTGGTCCCCTTGGTTGCTCTTGGTCCCCCAGGCTGTGCTTGGTCCCCAAGGCTGTGCTTGGTCCCCCTGGTTGCTCTTGGTCCCCCTGGTTGCTCTTGGTCCTCCAGGCTGTGCTTGGTCCCCCAGGCTGTGCTTGGTCCCCCTGTTTGCTCTTGGTCCCCCAGGCTGTGCTTGGTCCCCTTGGTTGCTCTTGGTCCCCCAAGCTGTGCTTGGTCCCCCAGGCTGTGCTTGGTCCCCTTGGTTGCTCTTGGTCCCCCAGGCTGTGCTTGGTCCCCCAGGCTGTGCTTGGTCCCCCAGGCTGTGCTTGGTCCCCTTGGTTGCTCTTGGTCCCCCAGGCTGTGCTTGGTCCCCTTAGTTGCTCTTGGTCCCCCAGGCTGTGCTTGGTCCCCTTGGTTGCTCTTGGTCCCCCAAGCTGTGCTTGGTCCCCTTGGTTGCTCTTGGTCCCCCAGGCTGTGCTTGGTCCCCCAGGCTGTGCTTGGTCCCCCTGTTTGCTCTTGGTCCCCCAGGCTGTGCTTGGTCCCCTTGGTTGCTCTTGGTCCCCCAGGCTGTGCTTGGTCCCCCAGGCTGTGCTTGGTCCCCCAGGCTGTGCTTGGTCCCCCTGGTTGCTCTTGGTCCCTTAGGCTGTGCTTGGTCCCCCAGGCTGTGATTGGTCCCCTTGGTTGCTCTTGGTCCCCCAGGCTGTGCTTGGTCCCCTTGGTTGCTCTTGGTCCCCCAGGCTGTGCTTGGTCCCCTTGGTTGCTCTTGGTCCCCCAGGCTGTGCTTGGTCCCCAAGGCTGTGCTTGGTCCCCCTGGTTGCTCTTGGTCCCCCAAGCTGTGCTTGGTCCCCCTGTTGCTCTTGGCCCCCCAGGCTGTGCTTGGTCCCCTTGGTTGCTCTTGGTCCCCCAGGCTGTGCTTGGTCCCCCTGGTTGCTCTTGGTCCCCCAGGCTGTGCTTGGTCCCCCAGGCTGTGCTTGGTCCCCCTGGTTGCTCTTGGTCCCCCAGGCTGCTTGGTCCCCTTGGTTGCTCTTCGTCCCCCAGGCTGTGCTTGGTCCCCCAGGCTGTGCTTGGTCCCCCTGGTTGCTCTTGGTCTCCCAGTCTGTGCTTGGTCCCCTTGGTTGCTCTTTGTCCCCCAGGCTGTGCTTGGTCCCCTTGGTTGCTCTTGGTCCCCCAGGCTGTGCTTGGTCCCCCTGGTTGCTCTTGGTCCCCCAGGCTGTGCTTGGTCCCCCTGGTTGCTCCTGGTCCCCCAGGCTGTGCTTGGTCCCCCAGGCTGTGCTTTGTTCCCCAGGCTGTGCGTGGTCCCCCAGGCTGTGCTTGGTCCCCCTGGTTGCTCTTGGTCCCCCAGGCTGTGCTTGGTCCCCTTGGTTGCTCTTGGTCCCCAGGCTGTGCTTGGTCCCCCAGGCTGTGCTTGGTCCCCTTGGTTGCTCTTGGTCCCTCAGGCTGTGCTTGGTCCTCCAGGCTGTGCTTGGTCCCCCAGGCTGTGCTTGGTCCCCCTGGTTGCTCTTGGTCCCCCAGGCTGTGCTTGGTCCCCCTGGATGCTCTTGGTCCCCCAGGCTGTGCTTTGTCCCCCTGGTTGCTCTTGGTCCCCCAGGCTGTGCTTGGTCCCCCTGGTTGCTCTTGGTCCCCCAGGCTGTGCTTGGTCCCCATGGTTGCTCTTGGTCCCCCAGCCTGTGCTTGGTCCCCCTGGTTGCTCTTGGTCCCCCAGGCTGTGCTTGGTCCCCCAGGCTGTGCTTGGTCCCCCTGGTTGCTCTTGGTCCCCCAGGCTGTGCTTGGTCCTCTTGGTTGCTCTTGGTTCCCCAGGCTGTGCTTGGTCCCCCAGGCTGTGCTTGGTCCCCCTCATTGCTCTTGTTCCCCCAGGCTGTGCTTGGTCCCCTTGGTTGCTCTTGGTCCCCCAGGCTATGCTTGGTCCCCTTGGTTGCTCTTGGTCCCCCAGGCTGTGCTTGGTCCCCCTGGTTGCTCTTGGTCCCCCAGGCTGTGCTTGGTCCCCCAGGCTGTGCTTGGTCCCCCTGGCTGTGCTTGGTCCCCCTTGGTTGCTCTTGGTCCCCCAGGCTGTGCTTGGTCCACCAGGCTGTGCTTGGTCCCCCAGGCTGTGCTTGGTCCCCTTGGTTGCTCTTGGTCCCCCAGGCTGTGCTTGGTCCATCAGGCTGTGCTTGGTCCCCCAGGCTGTGCTTGGTCCCCTTGGTTGCTCTTGGTCCCCCAGGCTGTGCTTGGTCCCCCAGGCTGTGCTTGGTCCCCCTGTTTGCTCTTGGTCCCCCAGGCTGTGCTTGGTCCCCTTGGTTGCTCTTGGTCCCCCAAGCTGTGCTTGGTCCCCCAGGCTGTGCTTGGTCCCCTTGGTTGCTCTTGGTCCCCCAGGCTGTGCTTGGTCCCCCAGGCTGTGCTTGGTCCCCCAGGCTGTGCTTGGTCCCCTTGGTTGCTCTTGGTCCCCAGGCTGTGCTTGGTCCCCTTAGTTGCTCTTGGTCCCCCAGGCTGTGCTTGGTCCCCTTGGTTGCTCTTGGTCCCCCAGGCTGTGCTTGGTCCCCCAGGCTGTGCTTGGTCCCCTTGGTTGCTCTTGGTCCCCCAGGCTGTGCTTGGTCCCCAAGGCTGTGCTTGGTCCCCCTGGTTGCTCTTGGTCCCCCTGGTTGCTCTTGGTCCTCCAGGCTGTGCTTGGTCCCCTTGGTTGCTCTTGGTCCCCCAGGCTGTGCTTGGTCCCCCTGGTTGCTCTTGGTCCCCCAGGCTGTGCTTGGTCCCCCAGGCTGTGCTTGGTCCCCCTGGTTGCTCTTGGTCCCCCAGGCTGTGCTTGGTCCCCCAGGCTGTGCTTGGTCCCCCAGGCTGTGCTTGGTCCCCCTGGTTGCTCTTGGTCTCCCAGTCTGTGCTTGGTCCCCTTGGTTGCTCTTGGTCCCCCAGGCTGTGCTTGGTCCCCTTGGTTGCTCTTGGTCCCCCAGGCTGTGCTTGGTCCCCCTGGTTGCTCTTGGTCCCCCAGGCTGTGCTTGGTCCCCCTGGTTGGTCCTGGTCCCCCAGGCTGTGCTTGGTCCCATTGGTTGCTCTTGGTCCCCCAGGCTGTGCTTGGTTCCCCAGGCTGTGCTTGGTCCCCAAGGCTGTGCTTGGTCCCCCTGGTTGCTCTTGGTCCCCCTGGTTGCTCTTGGTCCCCCAGGCTGTGCTTGGTCCCCCTGGCTGTGCTTGGTCCCCTTGGTTGCTCTTGGTCCCCCAGGCTGTGCTTGGTCCCCCAGCCTGTGCTTGGTCCCCCAGGCTGTGCTTGGTCCCCCAGGCTGTGCTTGGTCCCCTTGGTTGCTCTTGGTACCCCAGGCTGTGCTTGGTCCCCCTGGTTGCTCTTGGTCCCCCAGGCTGTGGTTGGTCCCCTTGGTTGCTCTTGGTCCCCCAGGCTGTGCTTGGTCCCCTTGGTTGCTCTTGGTCCCCCAGGCTGTGCTTGGTCCCCCTGGTTGCTCTTGGTCCCCCAGGCTGTGCTTGGTCCCCCAGGCTGTGCTTGGTCCCCCTGGTTGCTCTTGGTCCCCCAGGCTGTGCTTGGTCCCCCTGGTTGCTCTTGGTCCCCCAGGCTGTGCTTGGTCCCCTTGGTTGCTCTTGGTCCCACAGGCTGTGCTTGGTCCCCCAGGCTGTGCTTGGTCCCCCTGGTTGCTCTTGGTCCCCCAGGCTGTGCTTG
This sequence comes from Lissotriton vulgaris, assembly GCF_964263255.1. Taxonomy (NCBI): domain Eukaryota; kingdom Metazoa; phylum Chordata; class Amphibia; order Caudata; family Salamandridae; genus Lissotriton; species Lissotriton vulgaris. The sequence goes on from NC_141698.1 coordinate 1,023,376,434, forward strand.
GTCCCCTTGGTTGCTCTTGGTCCCCCAGGCTGTGCTTGGTCCCGTTGGTTGCTCTTGGTCCCCCAGGCTGTGCTTGGTCCCCCTGGTTGCTCTTGGTCCCCCAGGCTGTGCTTGGTCCCCCAGGCTGTGCTTGGTCCCCCTGGTTGCTCTTTGTCTCCCAGGCTGTGCTTGGTCCCCCAGGCTGTGCTTGGTCCCCCAGGCTGTGCTTGGTCCCCCTGGTTGCTCTTGGTCCCCCAGGCTGTGCTTGGTCCCCTTGGTTGCTCTTGGTCCCCCAGGCTGTGCTTGGTCCCCCTGGTTGCTCTTGGTCTCCCAGTCTGTGCTTGGTCCCCTTGGTTGCTCTTGGTCCCCCAGGCTGTGCTTGGTCCCCTTGGTTGCTCTTGGTCCCCCAGGCTGTGCTTGGTCCCCCTGGTTGCTCCTGGTCCCCCAGGCTGTGCTTGGTCCCCTTGGTTGCTCTTGGTCCCCCAGTCTGTGCTTGGTTCCCCAGGCTGTGCTTGGTCCCCAAGGCTGTGCTTGTTCCCCCTGGTTGCTCTTGGTCCCCCTGGTTGCTCTTGGTCCCCCAGACTGTGCTTGGTCCCCCTGGCTGTGCTTGGTCCCCTTGGTTGTTCTTGGTCCCCCAGGCTGTGCTTGGTCCCCCAGGCTGTGCTTGGTCCCCCAGGCTGTGCTTGGTCCCCTTGGTTGCTCTTGGTCCCCCAGGCTGTGCTTGGTCCCCCAGGCTGTGCTTGGTCCCCCTGGTTGCTCTTGGTCCCCCAGGCTGTGCTTGGTCCCCCAGGCTGTGCTTGGTCCCCCTGGCTGTGCTTGGTCCCCCTTGGTTGCTCTTGGTCCCCCAGGCTGTTCTTGGTCCCCATGGCTGTGCTTGGTCCCCCTGGTTGCTCTTGGTCCCCCTGGTTGCTCTTGGTCCCCCAGGCTGTGCTTGGTCCCCCTGGTTGCTCTTGGTCCCCCAGGCTGTGCTTGGTCCCCTTGGTTGCTCTTGGTCCCCCAGGCTGTGCTTGGTCCCCCTGGTTGCTCTTGGTCCCCCAGGCTGTGCTTGGTCCCCCTGGTTGCTCTTGGTCCCCCAGGCTGTGCTTGGTCCCCTTATTTGCTCTTGGTTCCCCAGGCTGTGCTTGGTCCCCCAGGCTGTGCTTGGTCCCCCTCGTTGCTCTTGGTCCCCCAGGCTGTGCTTGGTCCCCTTGGTTGCTCTTGGTCCCCCAGGCTGTGCTTGGTCCCCTGGGTTGCTCTTGGTCCCCCAGGCTGTGCTTGGTCCCCCTGGTTGCTCTTGGTCCCCCAGGCTGTGCTTGGTCCCCCAGGCTGTGCTTGGTCCCCCTGGTTGCTCTTGGTCCCCTAGGCTGTGCTTGGTCCCCCAGGCTGTGCTTGGTCCCCCAGGCTTTGCTTGGTCCCCCTGGTTGCTCTTGGTCCCCCAGGCTGTGCTTGGTCCCCTTGGTTGCTCTTGGTCCCCCAGGCTGTGCTTGGTCCCCCTGGTTGCTCCTGGTCCCCCAGGCTGTGCTTGGTCCCCTTGGTTGCTCTTGGTCCCCCAGTCTGTGCTTGGTTCCCCAGGCTGTGCTTGGTCCCCAAGGCTGTGCTTGTTCCCCCTGGTTGCTCTTGGTCCCCCTGGTTGCTCTTGGTCCCCCAGACTGTGCTTGGTCCCCCTGGCTGTGCTTGGTCCCCTTGGTTGTTCTTGGTCCCCCAGGCTGTGCTTGGTCCCCCAGGCTGTGCTTGGTCCCCCAGGCTGTGCTTGGTCCCCTTGGTTGCTCTTGGTCCCCCAGGCTGTGCTTGGTCCCCCAGGCTGTGCTTGGTCCCCCTGGTTGCTCTTGGTCCCCCAGGCTGTGCTTGGTCCCCCAGGCTGTGCTTGGTCCCCCTGGCTGTGCTTGGTCCCCCTTGGTTGCTCTTGGTCCCCCAGGCTGTTCTTGGTCCCCATGGCTGTGCTTGGTCCCCCTGGTTGCTCTTGGTCCCCCTGGTTGCTCTTGGTCCCCCAGGCTGTGCTTGGTCCCCCTGGTTGCTCTTGGTCCCCCAGGCTGTGCTTGGTCCCCTTGGTTGCTCTTGGTCCCCCAGGCTGTGCTTGGTCCCCCTGGTTGCTCTTGGTCCCCCAGGCTGTGCTTGGTCCCCCTGGTTGCTCTTGGTCCCCCAGGCTGTGCTTGGTCCCCTTATTTGCTCTTGGTTCCCCAGGCTGTGCTTGGTCCCCCAGGCTGTGCTTGGTCCCCCTCGTTGCTCTTGGTCCCCCAGGCTGTGCTTGGTCCCCTTGGTTGCTCTTGGTCCCCCAGGCTGTGCTTGGTCCCCTGGGTTGCTCTTGGTCCCCCAGGCTGTGCTTGGTCCCCCTGGTTGCTCTTGGTCCCCCAGGCTGTGCTTGGTCCCCCAGGCTGTGCTTGGTCCCCCTGGTTGCTCTTGGTCCCCTAGGCTGTGCTTGGTCCCCCAGGCTGTGCTTGGTCCCCCAGGCTTTGCTTGGTCCCCCTGGTTGCTCTTGGTCCCCCAGGCTGTGCTTGGTCCCCCAGGCTGTGCTTGGTCCCCCTGGATGCTCTTGGTCCCCCAGGCTGTGCTTGGTCCCCCAGGCTGTGCTTGGTCCCCCTGGTTGCTCTTGGTCCCCCAGGCTGTGCTTGGTCCCCTTGGTTGCTCTTGGTCCCCCAGGCTGTGCTTGGTCCCCTTGGTTGCTCTTGGTCCCGAGGCTGTGCTTGGTCCCCCAGGCTGTGCTTGGTCCCCCAGGCTGTGCTTGGTCCCCCTGGTTGCTCTTGGTCACCCCAGGCTGTGCTTGGTCCCCCAGGCTGTGCTTGGTCCCCTTGGTTGCTCTTGGTCCCCCAGGCTGTGCTTGGTCCCCTTGGTTGCTCTTGGTCCCCCAGGCTGTGCTTGGTCCCCTTGGTTGCTCTTGGTCCCCCAGGCTGTGCTTGGTTTCCCAGGCTGTGCTTGGTCCCCCTGGTTGCTCTTGGTCCCCCAGGCTGTGCTTGGTCCCCCAGGCTGTGCTTGGTCCCCCTGGTTGCTCTTGGTCCCCCAGGCTGTGCTTGGTCCCCAGGCTGTGCTTGGTCCCCCTGGCTGTGCTTGGTCCCCCTTGGTTGCTCTTGGTCCCCCAGGCTGTGCTTGGTCCCCTTGGTTGCTCTTGGTCCCCCAGGCTGTGCTTGGTCCCCCAGGCTGTGCTTGGTCCCCCAGGCTGTGAGTGGTCCCCCAGGCTGTGCTTGGTCTCCTTGGTTGCTCTTGGTCCCCCAGGCTGTGCTTGGTCCCCCAGGCTGTGCTTGGTCCCCCAGGCTGTGCTTGGTCCCCTTGGTTGCTCTTGGTCCCCCAGGCTGTGCTTGGTCCCCCAGGCTGTGCTTGGTCCCCCTGGTTGCTCTTGGTCCCCCAGGCTGTGCTTGGTCCCCTTGGTTGCTCTTGGTCCCCCAGGCTGTGCTTGGTCCCCCAGGCTGTGCTTGGTCCCCCTTGTTGCTCCTGGTCCCCCAGGCTGTGCTTGGTCCCCCAGGCTGTGCTTGGTCCCCATGGTTGCTCTTGGTCCCCCTGGTTGCTCTTGGTCCCCCAGGCTGTGCTTGGTCCCCCTGGCTGTGCTTGGTCCCCTTGATTGCTCTTGGTCCCCCAGGCTGTGCTTGGTCCCCCATGCTGTGCTTGGTCCCCCTGGTTGCTCTTGGTCCCCCAGGCTGTGCTTGGTCCCCTTGGTTGCTCTTGGTCCCCCAGGCTGTGCTTGGTCCCCTAGGCTGTGCTTGGCCTCCCAGGCTGTGCTTGGTCCCCTTGGTTGCTCTTGGTCCCCCAGGCTGTGCTTGGTCCCCCTGGTTGCTCTTGGTCCCCCAGGCTGTGCTTGGTCCCCTTGGTTGCTCTTGGTCCCCCAGGCTGTGCTTGGTCCCCCAGGCTGTGCTTGGTCCCCCAGGCTGTGCTTAGTCCCCTTGGTTGCTCTTGGTCCCCCGGGCGGTGCTTGGTCCCCCAGGCTGTGCTTGGTGCCCCAGGCTGTGCTTGGTCCCCTTGGTTGCTCTTGGTCCCCCAGGCTGTGCTTGGTCCCCCTGGTTGCTCTTGGTCCCCCAGGCTGTGCTTGGTCTCCCAGGCTGTGCATGGTCCCCCTGGATGCTCTTTGTCCCCCAGGCTGTGCTTGGTCCCCCAGGCTGTGCTTGGTCCCCCAGGCTGTGCTTGGTCCCCCAGGCTGTGCTTGGTCCCCCTGGTTGCTCTTGGTCCCCCAGGCTGTGCTTGGTCCCCCAGGCTGTGCTTGGTCCCCTTGGTTGCTCTTTGTCCCCCAGGCTGTGCTTGGTCCCCTTGGTTGCTCTTGGTCCCCCAGGCTGTGCTTGGTCCCCCAGGCTGTGCTTGGTCCCCTTGGTTGCTCTTGGTCCCCCAGGCTGTGCTTGGTCCCCATGGCTGTGCTTGGTCCCCCTGGTTGCTCTTGGTCCCCCTGGTTGCTCTTGGTCCCCCAGGCTGTGCTTGGTCCCCCTGGTTGCTCTTGGTCCCCCAGGCTGTGCTTGGTCCCCTTGGTTGCTCTTGGTCCCCCAGGCTGTGCTTGGTCCCCCTGGTTGCTCTTGGTCCCCTAGGCTGTGCTTGGTCCCCCAGGCTGTGCTTGGTCCCCCAGGCTTTGCTTGGTCCCCCTGGTTGCTCTTGGTCCCCCAGGCTGTGCTTGGTCCCCCAGGCTGTGCTTGGTCCCCCTGGATGCTCTTGGTCCCCCAGGCTGTGCTTGGTCCCCCAGGCTGTGCTTGGTCCCCCTGGTTGCTCTTGGTCCCCCAGGCTGTGCTTGGTCCCCTTGGTTGCTCTTGGTCCCCCAGGCTGTGCTTGGTCCCCTTGGTTGCTCTTGGTCCCGAGGCTGTGCTTGGTCCCCCAGGCTGTGCTTGGTCCCCCAGGCTGTGCTTGGTCCCCCTGGTTGCTCTTGGTCACCCCAGGCTGTGCTTGGTCCCCCAGGCTGTGCTTGGTCCCCTTGGTTGCTCTTGGTCCCCCAGGCTGTGCTTGGTCCCCTTGGTTGCTCTTGGTCCCCCAGGCTGTGCTTGGTCCCCTTGGTTGCTCTTGGTCCCCCAGGCTGTGCTTGGTCCCCCAGGCTGTGCTTGGTCCCCCTGGTTGCTCTTGGTCCCCCAGGCTGTGCTTGGTCCCCCAGGCTGTGCTTGGTCCCCCTGGTTGCTCTTGGTCCCCCAGGCTGTGCTTGGTCCCCAGGCTGTGCTTGGTCCCCCTGGCTGTGCTTGGTCCCCCTTGGTTGCTCTTGGTCCCCCAGGCTGTGCTTGGTCCCCTTGGTTGCTCTTGGTCCCCCAGGCTGTGCTTGGTCCCCCAGGCTGTGCTTGGTCCCCCAGGCTGTGAGTGGTCCCCCAGGCTGTGCTTGGTCTCCTTGGTTGCTCTTGGTCCCCCAGGCTGTGCTTGGTCCCCCAGGCTGTGCTTGGTCCCCCAGGCTGTGCTTGGTCCCCTTGGTTGCTCTTGGTCCCCCAGGCTGTGCTTGGTCCCCTTGGTTGCTCTTGGTCCCCCAGGCTGTGCTTTGTCCACCAGGCTGTGCTTGGTCCCCCAGGCTGTGCTTGGTCCCCTTGGTTGCTCTTGGTCCCCCAAGCTGTGCTTGGTCCCCTTGGTTGCTCTTGGTCCCCCAGGCTGTGCTTGGTCCCCCAGGCTGTGCTTGGTCCCCCTGTTTGCTCTTGGTCCCCCAGGCTGTGCTTGGTCCCCTTGGTTGCTCTTGGTCCCCCAGGCTGTGCTTGGTCCCCCAGGCTGTGCTTGGTCCCCCAGGCTGTGCTTGGTCCCCCTGGTTGCTCTTGGTCCCTTAGGCTGTGCTTGGTCCCCCAGGCTGTGATTGGTCCCCTTGGTTGCTCTTGGTCCCCCAGGCTGTGCTTGGTCCCCTTGGTTGCTCTTGGTCCCCCAGGCTGTGCTTGGTCCCCTTGGTTGCTCTGGGTCCCCCAGGCTGTGCTTGGTCCCCAAGGCTGTGCTTGGTCCCCCTGGTTGCTCTTGGTCCCCCAAGCTGTGCTTGGTCCCCCTGTTGCTCTTGGTCCCCCAGGCTGTGCTTGGTCCCCTTGGTTGCTCTTGGTCCCCCAGGCTGTGCTTGGTCCCCCTGGTTGCTCTTGGTCCCCCAGGCTGTGCTTGGTCCCCCAGGCTGTGCTTGGTCCCCCTGGTTGCTCTTGGTCCCCCAGGCTGCTTGGTCCCCTTGGTTGCTCTTCGTCCCCCAGGCTGTGCTTGGTCCCCCAGGCTGTGCTTGGTCCCCCTGGTTGCTCTTGGTCTCCCAGTCTGTGCTTGGTCCCCTTGGTTGCTCTTTGTCCCCCAGGCTGTGCTTGGTCCCCTTGGTTGCTCTTGGTCCCCCAGGCTGTGCTTGGTCCCCCTGGTTGCTCTTGGTCCCCCAGGCTGTGCTTGGTCCCCCTGGTTGCTCCTGGTCCCCCAGGCTGTGCTTGGTCCCCCAGGCTGTGCTTTGTTCCCCAGGCTGTGCTTGGTCCCCCAGGCTGTGCTTGGTCCCCCTGGTTGCTCTTGGTCCCCCAGGCTGTGCTTGGTCCCCTTGGTTGCTCTTGGTCCCCAGGCTGTGCTTGGTCCCCCAGGCTGTGCTTGGTCCCCTTGGTTGCTCTTGGTCCCTCAGGCTGTGCTTGGTCCTCCAGGCTGTGCTTGGTCCCCCAGGCTGTGCTTGGTCCCCCTGGTTGCTCTTGGTCCCCCAGGCTGTGCTTGGTCCCCCTGGATGCTCTTGGTCCCCCAGGCTGTGCTTGGTCCCCCTGGTTGCTCTTGGTCCCCCAGGCTGTGCTTGGTCCCCCTGGTTGCTCTTGGTCCCCCAGGCTGTGCTTGGTCCCCATGGTTGCTCTTGGTCCCCCAGGCTGTGCTTGGTCCCCCTGGTTGCTCTTGGTCCCCCAGGCTGTGCTTGGTCCCCCAGGCTGTGCTTGGTCCCCCTGGTTGCTCTTGGTCCCCCAGGCTGTGCTTGGTCCTCTTGGTTGCTCTTGGTTCCCCAGGCTGTGCTTGGTCCCCCAGGCTGTGCTTGGTCCCCCTCATTGCTCTTGGTCCCCCAGGCTGTGCTTGGTCCCCTTGGTTGCTCTTGGTCCCCCAGGCTGTGCTTGGTCCCCTTGGTTGCTCTTGGTCCCCCAGGCTGTGCTTGGTCCCCCTGGTTGCTCTTGGTCCCCCAGGCTGTGCTTGGTCCCCCAGGCTGTGCTTGGTCCCCCTGGCTGTGCTTGGTCCCCCTTGGTTGCTCTTGGTCCCCCAGGCTGTGCTTGGTCCACCAGGCTGTGCTTGGTCCCCCAGGCTGTGCTTGGTCCCCTTGGTTGCTCTTGGTCCCCCAGGCTGTGCTTGGTCCATCAGGCTGTGCTTGGTCCCCCAGGCTGTGCTTGGTCCCCTTGGTTGCTCTTGGTCCCCCAGGCTGTGCTTGGTCCCCCAGGCTGTGCTTGGTCCCCCTGTTTGCTCTTGGTCCCCCAGGCTGTGCTTGGTCCCCTTGGTTGCTCTTGGTCCCCCAAGCTGTGCTTGGTCCCCCAGGCTGTGCTTGGTCCCCTTGGTTGCTCTTGGTCCCCCAGGCTGTGCTTGGTCCCCCAGGCTGTGCTTGGTCCCCCAGGCTGTGCTTGGTCCCCCAGGCTGTGCTTGGTCCCCTTGGTTGCTCTTGGTCCCCCAGGCTGTGCTTGGTCCCCTTAGTTGCTCTTGGTCCCCCAGGCTGTGCTTGGTCCCCCAGGCTGTGCTTGGTCCCCTTGGTTGCTCTTGGTCCCCCAGGCTGTGCTTGGTCCCCAAGGCTGTGCTTGGTCCCCCTGGTTGCTCTTGGTCCCCCTGGTTGCTCTTGGTCCTCCAGGCTGTGCTTGGTCCCCCAGGCTGTGCTTGGTCCCCCTGTTTGCTCTTGGTCCCCCAGGCTGTGCTTGGTCCCCTTGGTTGCTCTTGGTCCCCCAAGCTGTGCTTGGTCCCCCAGGCTGTGCTTGGTCCCCTTGGTTGCTCTTGGTCCCCCAGGCTGTGCTTGGTCCCCCAGGCTGTGCTTGGTCCCCCAGGCTGTGCTTGGTCCCCTTGGTTGCTCTTGGTCCCCCAGGCTGTGCTTGGTCCCCTTAGTTGCTCTTGGTCCCCCAGGCTGTGCTTGGTCCCCTTGGTTGCTCTTGGTCCCCCAAGCTGTGCTTGGTCCCCTTGGTTGCTCTTGGTCCCCCAGGCTGTGCTTGGTCCCCCAGGCTGTGCTTGGTCCCCCTGTTTGCTCTTGGTCCCCCAGGCTGTGCTTGGTCCCCTTGGTTGCTCTTGGTCCCCCAGGCTGTGCTTGGTCCCCCAGGCTGTGCTTGGTCCCCCAGGCTGTGCTTGGTCCCCCTGGTTGCTCTTGGTCCCTTAGGCTGTGCTTGGTCCCCCAGGCTGTGATTGGTCCCCTTGGTTGCTCTTGGTCCCCCAGGCTGTGCTTGGTCCCCTTGGTTGCTCTTGGTCCCCCAGGCTGTGCTTGGTCCCCTTGGTTGCTCTTGGTCCCCCAGGCTGTGCTTGGTCCCCAAGGCTGTGCTTGGTCCCCCTGGTTGCTCTTGGTCCCCCAAGCTGTGCTTGGTCCCCCTGTTGCTCTTGGCCCCCCAGGCTGTGCTTGGTCCCCTTGGTTGCTCTTGGTCCCCCAGGCTGTGCTTGGTCCCCCTGGTTGCTCTTGGTCCCCCAGGCTGTGCTTGGTCCCCCAGGCTGTGCTTGGTCCCCCTGGTTGCTCTTGGTCCCCCAGGCTGCTTGGTCCCCTTGGTTGCTCTTCGTCCCCCAGGCTGTGCTTGGTCCCCCAGGCTGTGCTTGGTCCCCCTGGTTGCTCTTGGTCTCCCAGTCTGTGCTTGGTCCCCTTGGTTGCTCTTTGTCCCCCAGGCTGTGCTTGGTCCCCTTGGTTGCTCTTGGTCCCCCAGGCTGTGCTTGGTCCCCCTGGTTGCTCTTGGTCCCCCAGGCTGTGCTTGGTCCCCCTGGTTGCTCCTGGTCCCCCAGGCTGTGCTTGGTCCCCCAGGCTGTGCTTTGTTCCCCAGGCTGTGCGTGGTCCCCCAGGCTGTGCTTGGTCCCCCTGGTTGCTCTTGGTCCCCCAGGCTGTGCTTGGTCCCCTTGGTTGCTCTTGGTCCCCAGGCTGTGCTTGGTCCCCCAGGCTGTGCTTGGTCCCCTTGGTTGCTCTTGGTCCCTCAGGCTGTGCTTGGTCCTCCAGGCTGTGCTTGGTCCCCCAGGCTGTGCTTGGTCCCCCTGGTTGCTCTTGGTCCCCCAGGCTGTGCTTGGTCCCCCTGGATGCTCTTGGTCCCCCAGGCTGTGCTTTGTCCCCCTGGTTGCTCTTGGTCCCCCAGGCTGTGCTTGGTCCCCCTGGTTGCTCTTGGTCCCCCAGGCTGTGCTTGGTCCCCATGGTTGCTCTTGGTCCCCCAGCCTGTGCTTGGTCCCCCTGGTTGCTCTTGGTCCCCCAGGCTGTGCTTGGTCCCCCTGGTTGCTCTTGGTCCCCCAGGCTGTGCTTGGTCCTCTTGGTTGCTCTTGGTTCCCCAGGCTGTGCTTGGTCCCCCAGGCTGTGCTTGGTCCCCCTCATTGCTCTTGTTCCCCCAGGCTGTGCTTGGTCCCCTTGGTTGCTCTTGGTCCCCCAGGCTATGCTTGGTCCCCTTGGTTGCTCTTGGTCCCCCAGGCTGTGCTTGGTCCCCCTGGTTGCTCTTGGTCCCCCAGGCTGTGCTTGGTCCCCCAGGCTGTGCTTGGTCCCCCTGGCTGTGCTTGGTCCCCCTTGGTTGCTCTTGGTCCCCCAGGCTGTGCTTGGTCCACCAGGCTGTGCTTGGTCCCCCAGGCTGTGCTTGGTCCCCCTGTTTGCTCTTGGTCCCCCAGGCTGTGCTTGGTCCCCTTGGTTGCTCTTGGTCCCCCAAGCTGTGCTTGGTCCCCCAGGCTGTGCTTGGTCCCCTTGGTTGCTCTTGGTCCCCCAGGCTGTGCTTGGTCCCCCAGGCTGTGCTTGGTCCCCCAGGCTGTGCTTGGTCCCCTTGGTTGCTCTTGGTCCCCCAGGCTGTGCTTGGTCCCCTTAGTTGCTCTTGGTCCCCCAGGCTGTGCTTGGTCCCCTTGGTTGCTCTTGGTCCCCCAAGCTGTGCTTGGTCCCCTTGGTTGCTCTTGGTCCCCCAGGCTGTGCTTGGTCCCCCAGGCTGTGCTTGGTCCCCCTGTTTGCTCTTGGTCCCCCAGGCTGTGCTTGGTCCCCTTGGTTGCTCTTGGTCCCCCAGGCTGTGCTTGGTCCCCCAGGCTGTGCTTGGTCCCCCAGGCTGTGCTTGGTCCCCCTGGTTGCTCTTGGTCCCTTAGGCTGTGCTTGGTCCCCCAGGCTGTGATTGGTCCCCTTGGTTGCTCTTGGTCCCCCAGGCTGTGCTTGGTCCCCTTGGTTGCTCTTGGTCCCCCAGGCTGTGCTTGGTCCCCTTGGTTGCTCTTGGTCCCCCAGGCTGTGCTTGGTCCCCAAGGCTGTGCTTGGTCCCCCTGGTTGCTCTTGGTCCCCCAAGCTGTGCTTGGTCCCCCTGTTGCTCTTGGCCCCCCAGGCTGTGCTTGGTCCCCTTGGTTGCTCTTGGTCCCCCAGGCTGTGCTTGGTCCCCCTGGTTGCTCTTGGTCCCCCAGGCTGTGCTTGGTCCCCCAGGCTGTGCTTGGTCCCCCTGGTTGCTCTTGGTCCCCCAGGCTGCTTGGTCCCCTTGGTTGCTCTTCGTCCCCCAGGCTGTGCTTGGTCCCCCAGGCTGTGCTTGGTCCCCCTGGTTGCTCTTGGTCTCCCAGTCTGTGCTTGGTCCCCTTGGTTGCTCTTTGTCCCCCAGGCTGTGCTTGGTCCCCTTGGTTGCTCTTGGTCCCCCAGGCTGTGCTTGGTCCCCCTGGTTGCTCTTGGTCCCCCAGGCTGTGCTTGGTCCCCCTGGTTGCTCCTGGTCCCCCAGGCTGTGCTTGGTCCCCCAGGCTGTGCTTTGTTCCCCAGGCTGTGCGTGGTCCCCCAGGCTGTGCTTGGTCCCCCTGGTTGCTCTTGGTCCCCCATGCTGTGCTTGGTCCCCTTGGTTGCTCTTGGTCCCCAGGCTGTGCTTGGTCCCCCAGGCTGTGCTTGGTCCCCTTGGTTGCTCTTGGTCCCTCAGGCTGTGCTTGGTCCTCCAGGCTGTGCTTGGTCCCCCAGGCTGTGCTTGGTCCCCCTGGTTGCTCTTGGTCCCCCAGGCTGTGCTTGGTCCCCCTGGATGCTCTTGGTCCCCCAGGCTGTGCTTTGTCCCCCTGGTTGCTCTTGGTCCCCCAGGCTGTGCTTGGTCCCCCTGGTTGCTCTTGGTCCCCCAGGCTGTGCTTGGTCCCCATGGTTGCTCTTGGTCCCCCAGCCTGTGCTTGGTCCCCCTGGTTGCTCTTGGTCCCCCAGGCTGTGCTTGGTCCCCCAGGCTGTGCTTGGTCCCCCTGATTGCTCTTGGTCCCCCAGGCTGTGCTTGGTCCTCTTGGTTGCTCTTGGTTCCCCAGGCTGTGCTTGGTCCCCCAGGCTGTGCTTGGTCCCCCTCATTGCTCTTGTTCCCCCAGGCTGTGCTTGGTCCCCTTGGTTGCTCTTGGTCCCCCAGGCTATGCTTGGTCCCCTTGGTTGCTCTTGGTCCCCCAGGCTGTGCTTGGTCCCCCTGGTTGCTCTTGGTCCCCCAGGCTGTGCTTGGTCCCCCAGGCTGTGCTTGGTCCCCCTGGCTGTGCTTGGTCCCCCTTGGTTGCTCTTGGTCCCCCAGGCTGTGCTTGGTCCACCAGGCTGTGCTTGGTCCCCCAGGCTGTGCTTGGTCCCCTTGGTTGCTCTTGGTCCCCCAGGCTGTGCTTGGTCCATCAGGCTGTGCTTGGTCCCCCAGGCTGTGCTTGGTCCCCTTGGTTGCTCTTGGTCCCCCAGGCTGTGCTTGGTCCCCCAGGCTGTGCTTGGTCCCCCTGTTTGCTCTTGGTCCCCCAGGCTGTGCTTGGTCCCCTTGGTTGCTCTTGGTCCCCCAAGCTGTGCTTGGTCCCCCAGGCTGTGCTTGGTCCCCTTGGTTGCTCTTGGTCCCCCAGGCTGTGCTTGGTCCCCCAGGCTGTGCTTGGTCCCCCAGGCTGTGCTTGGTCCCCCAGGCTGTGCTTGGTCCCCTTGGTTGCTCTTGGTCCCCAGGCTGTGCTTGGTCCCCTTAGTTGCTCTTGGTCCCCCAGGCTGTGCTTGGTCCCCTTGGTTGCTCTTGGTCCCCCAGGCTGTGCTTGGTCCCCCAGGCTGTGCTTGGTCCCCTTGGTTGCTCTTGGTCCCCCAGGCTGTGCTTGGTCCCCAAGGCTGTGCTTGGTCCCCCTGGTTGCTCTTGGTCCCCCTGGTTGCTCTTGGTCCTCCAGGCTGTGCTTGGTCCCCTTGGTTGCTCTTGGTCCCCCAGGCTGTGCTTGGTCCCCCTGGTTGCTCTTGGTCCCCCAGGCTGTGCTTGGTCCCCCAGGCTGTGCTTGGTCCCCCTGGTTGCTCTTGGTCCCCCAGGCTGTGCTTGGTCCCCCAGGCTGTGCTTGGTCCCCCAGGCTGTGCTTGGTCCCCCTGGTTGCTCTTGGTCTCCCAGTCTGTGCTTGGTCCCCTTGGTTGCTCTTGGTCCCCCAGGCTGTGCTTGGTCCCCTTGGTTGCTCTTGGTCCCCCAGGCTGTGCTTGGTCCCCCTGGTTGCTCTTGGTCCCCCAGGCTGTGCTTGGTCCCCCTGGTTGGTCCTGGTCCCCCAGGCTGTGCTTGGTCCCATTGGTTGCTCTTGGTCCCCCAGGCTGTGCTTGGTTCCCCAGGCTGTGCTTGGTCCCCAAGGCTGTGCTTGGTCCCCCTGGTTGCTCTTGGTCCCCCTGGTTGCTCTTGGTCCCCCAGGCTGTGCTTGGTCCCCCTGGCTGTGCTTGGTCCCCTTGGTTGCTCTTGGTCCCCCAGGCTGTGCTTGGTCCCCCAGCCTGTGCTTGGTCCCCCAGGCTGTGCTTGGTCCCCCAGGCTGTGCTTGGTCCCCTTGGTTGCTCTTGGTACCCCAGGCTGTGCTTGGTCCCCCTGGTTGCTCTTGGTCCCCCAGGCTGTGGTTGGTCCCCTTGGTTGCTCTTGGTCCCCCAGGCTGTGCTTGGTCCCCTTGGTTGCTCTTGGTCCCCCAGGCTGTGCTTGGTCCCCCTGGTTGCTCTTGGTCCCCCAGGCTGTGCTTGGTCCCCCAGGCTGTGCTTGGTCCCCCTGGTTGCTCTTGGTCCCCCAGGCTGTGCTTGGTCCCCCTGGTTGCTCTTGGTCCCCCAGGCTGTGCTTGGTCCCCTTGGTTGCTCTTGGTCCCACAGGCTGTGCTTGGTCCCCCAGGCTGTGCTTGGTCCCCCTGGTTGCTCTTGGTCCCCCAGGCTGTGCTTGGTCCCCTTGGTTGCTCTTGGTCCCCCAGGCTGTGCTTGGTCCCGTTGGTTGCTCTTGGTCCCCCAGGCTGTGCTTGGTCCCCCTGGTTGCTCTTGGTCCCCCAGGCTGTGCTTGGTCCCCCAGGCTGTGCTTGGTCCCCCTGGTTGCTCTTTGTCTCCCAGGCTGTGCTTGGTCCCCCAGGCTGTGCTTGGTCCCCCAGGCTGTGCTTGGTCCCCCTGGTTGCTCTTGGTCCCCCAGGCTGTGCTTGGTCCCCTTGGTTGCTCTTGGTCCCCCAGGCTGTGCTTGGTCCCCCTGGTTGCTCTTGGTCTCCCAGTCTGTGCTTGGTCCCCTTGGTTGCTCTTGGTCCCCCAGGCTGTGCTTGGTCCCCTTGGTTGCTCTTGGTCCCCCAGGCTGTGCTTGGTCCCCCTGGTTGCTCCTGGTCCCCCAGGCTGTGCTTGGTCCCCTTGGTTGCTCTTGGTCCCCCAGTCTGTGCTTGGTTCCCCAGGCTGTGCTTGGTCCCCAAGGCTGTGCTTGTTCCCCCTGGTTGCTCTTGGTCCCCCTGGTTGCTCTTGGTCCCCCAGACTGTGCTTGGTCCCCCTGGCTGTGCTTGGTCCCCTTGGTTGTTCTTGGTCCCCCAGGCTGTGCTTGGTCCCCCAGGCTGTGCTTGGTCCCCCAGGCTGTGCTTGGTCCCCTTGGTTGCTCTTGGTCCCCCAGGCTGTGCTTGGTCCCCCAGGCTGTGCTTGGTCCCCCTGGTTGCTCTTGGTCCCCCAGGCTGTGCTTGGTCCCCCAGGCTGTGCTTGGTCCCCCTGGCTGTGCTTGGTCCCCCTTGGTTGCTCTTGGTCCCCCAGGCTGTTCTTGGTCCCCTTGGTTGCTCTTGGTCCCCCAGGCTGTGCTTGGTCCCCCAGGCTGTGCTTGGTCCCCCAGGCTGTGCTTGGTCTCCTTGGTTGCTCTTGGTCCCCCAGGCTGTGCTTGGTCCCCCAGGCTGTGCTTGGTCCCCCAGGCTGTGCTTGGTCCCCTTGGTTGCTCTTGGTCCCCCAGGCTGTGCTTGGTCCCCCTGGTTGCTCTTGGTCCCCCAGGCTGTGCTTGGTCCCCTTGGTTGCTCTTGGTCCCCCAGGCTGTGCTTGGTCCCCAAGGCTGTGCTTGGTCCCCCTGGTTGCTCTTGGTCCCCCTGGTTGCTCTTGGTCCTCCAGGCTGTGCTTGGTCCCCTTGGTTGCTCTTGGTCCCCCAGGCTGTGCTTGGTCCCCCTGGTTGCTCTTGGTCCCCCAGGCTGTGCTTGGTCCCCCAGGCTGTGCTTGGTCCCCCAGGCTGTGCTTGGTCCCCCTGGTTGCTCTTGGTCTCCCAGTCTGTGCTTGGTCCCCTTGGTTGCTCTTGGTCCCCCAGGCTGTGCTTGGTCCCCTTGGTTGCTCTTGGTCCCCCAGGCTGTGCTTGGTCCCCCTGGTTGCTCTTGGTCCCCCAGGCTGTGCTTGGTCCCCCTGGTTGCTCCTGGTCCCCCAGGCTGTGCTTGGTCCCCTTGGTTGCTCTTGGTCCCCCAGGCTGTGCTTGGTCCCTTGGTTGCTCTTGGTCCCCCAGGCTGTGCTTGGTCCCCCAGGCTGTGCTTGGTCCCCCTGGTTGCTCTTGGTCCCCCAGGCTGTGCTTGGTCCCCTAGGCTGTGCTTGGTCCCCCAGGCTGTGCTTGGTCCCCCTGGTTGCTCTTGGTCCCCCAGGCTGTGCTTGGTCCCCCAGGCTGTGCTCGGTCCCCCAGGCTGTGCTTGGTCCCCCTGGTTGCTCTTGGTACCCCAGGCTGTGCTTGGTCCCCTTGGTTGCTCTTGGTCCCCCAGGCTGTGCTTAGCCCCCCAGGCTGTGCTTGGTCCCCCTGGTTGCTCTTGGTCCCCCAGGCTGTGCTTGGTCCCCCAGGCTGTGCTTGGTCCCCCTGGTTGCTCTTGGTCTCCCAGTCTGTGCTTGGTCCCCTTGGTTGCTCTTGGTCCCCCAGGCTGTGCTTGGTCCCCTTGGTTGCTCTTGGTCCCCCAGGCTGTGCTTGGTCCCCCTGGTTGCTCTTGGTCCCCCAGGCTGTGCTTGGTCCCCCTGGTTGGTCCTGGTCCCCCAGGCTGTGCTTGGTCCCATTGGTTGCTCTTGGTCCCCCAGGCTGTGCTTGGTTCCCCAGGCTGTGCTTGGTCCCCAAGGCTGTGCTTGGTCCCCCTGGTTGCTCTTGGTCCCCCTGGTTGCTCTTGGTCCCCCAGGCTGTGCTTGGTCCCCCTGGCTGTGCTTGGTCCCCTTGGTTGCTCTTGGTCCCCCAGGCTGTGCTTGGTCCCCCAGCCTGTGCTTGGTCCCCCAGGCTGTGCTTGGTCCCCTTGGTTGCTCTTGGTACCCCAGGCTGTGCTTGGTCCCCCTGGTTGCTCTTGGTCCCCCAGGCTGTGGTTGGTCCCCTTGGTTGCTCTTGGTCCCCCAGGCTGTGCTTGGTCCCCTTGGTTGCTCTTGGTCCCCCAGGCTGTGCTTGGTCCCCCTGGTTGCTCTTGGTCCCCCAGGCTGTGCTTGGTCCCCCAGGCTGTGCTTGGTCCCCCTGGTTGCTCTTGGTCCCCCAGGCTGTGCTTGGTCCCCCTGGTTGCTCTTGGTCCCCCAGGCTGTGCTTGGTCCCCTTGGTTGCTCTTGGTCCCACAGGCTGTGCTTGGTCCCCCAGGCTGTGCTTGGTCCCCCTGGTTGCTCTTGGTCCCCCAGGCTGTGCTTGGTCCCCTTGGTTGCTCTTGGTCCCCCAGGCTGTGCTTGGTCCCCTTGGTTGCTCTTGGTCCCCCAGGCTGTGCTTGGTCCCCCTGGTTGCTCTTGGTCCCCCAGGCTGTGCTTGGTCCCCCAGGCTGTGCTTGGTCCCCCTGGTTGCTCTTTGTCTCCCAGGCTGTGCTTGGTCCCCCAGGCTGTGCTTGGTCCCCCAGGCTGTGCTTGGTCCCCCTGGTTGCTCTTGGTCCCCCAGGCTGTGCTTGGTCCCCTTGGTTGCTCTTGGTCCCCCAGGCTGTGCTTGGTCCCCCTGGTTGCTCTTGGTCTCCCAGTCTGTGCTTGGTCCCCTTGGTTGCTCTTGGTCCCCCAGGCTGTGCTTGGTCCCCTTGGTTGCTCTTGGTCCCCCAGGCTGTGCTTGGTCCCCCTGGTTGCTCCTGGTCCCCCAGGCTGTGCTTGGTCCCCTTGGTTGCTCTTGGTCCCCCAGTCTGTGCTTGGTTCCCCAGGCTGTGCTTGGTCCCCAAGGCTGTGCTTGTTCCCCCTGGTTGCTCTTGGTCCCCCTGGTTGCTCTTGGTCCCCCAGACTGTGCTTGGTCCCCCTGGCTGTGCTTGGTCCCCTTGGTTGTTCTTGGTCCCCCAGGCTGTGCTTGGTCCCCCAGGCTGTGCTTGGTCCCCCAGGCTGTGCTTGGTCCCCTTGGTTGCTCTTGGTCCCCCAGGCTGTGCTTGGTCCCCCAGGCTGTGCTTGGTCCCCCTGGTTGCTCTTGGTCCCCCAGGCTGTGCTTGGTCCCCCAGGCTGTGCTTGGTCCCCCTGGCTGTGCTTGGTCCCCCTTGGTTGCTCTTGGTCCCCCAGGCTGTTCTTGGTCCCCTTGGTTGCTCTTGGTCCCCCAGGCTGTGCTTGGTCCCCCAGGCTGTGCTTGGTCCCCCAGGCTGTGCTTGGTCTCCTTGGTTGCTCTTGGTCCCCCAGGCTGTGCTTGGTCCCCCAGGCTGTGCTTGGTCCCCCAGGCTGTGCTTGGTCCCCTTGGTTGCTCTTGGTCCCCCAGGCTGTGCTTGGTCCCCCTGGTTGCTCTTGGTCCCCCAGGCTGTGCTTGGTCCCCTTGGTTGCTCTTGGTCCCCCAGGCTGTGCTTGGTCCCCAAGGCTGTGCTTGGTCCCCCTGGTTGCTCTTGGTCCCCCTGGTTGCTCTTGGTCCTCCAGGCTGTGCTTGGTCCCCTTGGTTGCTCTTGGTCCCCCAGGCTGTGCTTGGTCCCCCTGGTTGCTCTTGGTCCCCCAGGCTGTGCTTGGTCCCCCAGGCTGTGCTTGGTCCCCCAGGCTGTGCTTGGTCCCCCTGGTTGCTCTTGGTCTCCCAGTCTGTGCTTGGTCCCCTTGGTTGCTCTTGGTCCCCCAGGCTGTGCTTGGTCCCCTTGGTTGCTCTTGGTCCCCCAGGCTGTGCTTGGTCCCCCTGGTTGCTCTTGGTCCCCCAGGCTGTGCTTGGTCCCCCTGGTTGCTCCTGGTCCCCCAGGCTGTGCTTGGTCCCCTTGGTTGCTCTTGGTCCCCCAGGCTGTGCTTGGTCCCATGGTTGCTCTTGGTCCCCCAGGCTGTGCTTGGTCCCCCAGGCTGTGCTTGGTCCCCCTGGTTGCTCTTGGTCCCCCAGGCTGTGCTTGGTCCCCCGGGCTGTGCTTGGTCCCCCAGGCTGTGCTTGGTCCCCCTGGTTGCTCTTGGTCCCCCAGGCTGTGCTTGGTCCCCCAGGCTGTGCTCGGTCCCCCAGGCTGTGCTTGGTCCCCCTGGTTGCTCTTGGTACCCCAGGCTGTGCTTGGTCCCCTTGGTTGCTCTTGGTCCCCCAGGCTGTGCTTAGCCCCCCTGGTTGCTCTTGGTCCCCCAGGCTGTGCTTGGTCCCCCTGGTTGCTCTTTGTCCCCCAGGCTGTGCTTTGTCCCCCTAATTGCTCTTGGTCCCCCAGGCTGTGCTTGGTCCCCCTGGTTGCTCTTGGTCCCCCAGGCTGTGCTTGGTCCCCCAGGCTGTGCTTGGTCCCCCAGGCTGTGCTTGGTCCCCCTGGTTGCTCTTCGTCCCCCAGGCTGTGCCTGGTCCCCCTGGTTGCTCTTGGTCCCCCAGGCTGTGCTTGGTCCCCCAGACTGTATTTGGTCCCCCAGGCTGTGCTTGGTACCCCAGGCTGTGCTTGGTACCCCAGGCTATGCTTGGTCCCCCAGGCTGTGCTTGGTCCCCCAGGCTGTGCTTGGTCCCCCTGGTTGCTCTTGGTCCCCCAGGCTGTGCTTGGTCCCCCAGGCTGTGCTTGGTCCCCCTGGTTGCTCTTGGTCCCCCAGGCTGTGCTTGGTCTCCCAGGCTGTGCTTGGTCCCCCAGGCTGTGCTTGGTCCCCCTGGTTGCTCTTGGTCCCCTAGGCTGTGCTTGGTCCCCTTGGTTGCTCTTAGTCCCCCAGGCTGTGCTTGGTTCCCCAGGCTGTGCTTGACCCCTCAAGCTGTGCTAGGTCCCCCAGGCTGTGCTTGGTCCCCCAGGTTGTGCTTGGTCCCCCAGGCTGTGCTTGGTCCCCCTGGCTGTGCTTGTTCCCCCAGGCTGTGCTTGGTCCCCAAGGCTGTGCTTGGTCCCCCTGGTTGCTCTTGGTCCCCCTGGTTGCTCTTGGTCCTCCAGGCTGTGCTTGGTCCCCTTGGTTGCTCTTGGTCCCCCAGGCTGTGCTTGGTCCCCCTGGTTGCTCTTGGTCCCCCAGGCTGTGCTTGGTCCCCCAGGCTGTGCTTGGTCCCCCAGGCTGTGCTTGGTCCCCCTGGTTGCTCTTGGTCTCCCAGTCTGTGCTTGGTCCCCTTGGTTGCTCTTGGTCCCCCAGGCTGTGCTTGGTCCCCTTGGTTGCTCTTGGTCCCCCAGGCTGTGCTTGGTCCCCCTGGTTGCTCTTGGTCCCCCAGGCTGTGCTTGGTCCCCCTGGTTGCTCCTGGTCCCCCAGGCTGTGCTTGGTCCCCTTGGTTGCTCTTGGTCCCCCAGGCTGTGCTTGGTCCCTTGGTTGCTCTTGGTCCCCCAGGCTGTGCTTGGTCCCCCAGGCTGTGCTTGGTCCCCCTGGTTGCTCTTGGTCCCCCAGGCTGTGCTTGGTCCCCTAGGCTGTGCTTGGTCCCCCAGGCTGTGCTTGGTCCCCCTGGTTGCTCTTGGTCCCCCAGGCTGTGCTTGGTCCCCCAGGCTGTGCTCGGTCCCCCAGGCTGTGCTTGGTCCCCCTGGTTGCTCTTGGTACCCCAGGCTGTGCTTGGTCCCCTTGGTTGCTCTTGGTCCCCCAGGCTGTGCTTAGCCCCCCAGGCTGTGCTTGGTCCCCCTGGTTGCTCTTGGTCCCCCAGGCTGTGCTTGGTCCCCCAGGCTGTGCTTGGTCCCCCAGGCTGTGCTTGGTCCCCCTGGTTGCTCTTGGTCTCCCAGTCTGTGCTTGGTCCCCTTGGTTGCTCTTGGTCCCCCAGGCTGTGCTTGGTCCCCTTGGTTGCTCTTGGTCCCCCAGGCTGTGCTTGGTCCCCCTGGTTGCTCTTGGTCCCCCAGGCTGTGCTTGGTCCCCCTGGTTGGTCCTGGTCCCCCAGGCTGTGCTTGGTCCCATTGGTTGCTCTTGGTCCCCCAGGCTGTGCTTGGTTCCCCAGGCTGTGCTTGGTCCCCAAGGCTGTGCTTGGTCCCCCTGGTTGCTCTTGGTCCCCCTGGTTGCTCTTGGTCCCCCAGGCTGTGCTTGGTCCCCCTGGCTGTGCTTGGTCCCCTTGGTTGCTCTTGGTCCCCCAGGCTGTGCTTGGTCCCCCAGCCTGTGCTTGGTCCCCCAGGCTGTGCTTGGTCCCCTTGGTTGCTCTTGGTACCCCAGGCTGTGCTTGGTCCCCCTGGTTGCTCTTGGTCCCCCAGGCTGTGGTTGGTCCCCTTGGTTGCTCTTGGTCCCCCAGGCTGTGCTTGGTCCCCTTGGTTGCTCTTGGTCCCCCAGGCTGTGCTTGGTCCCCCTGGTTGCTCTTGGTCCCCCAGGCTGTGCTTGGTCCCCCAGGCTGTGCTTGGTCCCCCTGGTTGCTCTTGGTCCCCCAGGCTGTGCTTGGTCCCCCTGGTTGCTCTTGGTCCCCCAGGCTGTGCTTGGTCCCCTTGGTTGCTCTTGGTCCCACAGGCTGTGCTTGGTCCCCCAGGCTGTGCTTGGTCCCCCTGGTTGCTCTTGGTCCCCCAGGCTGTGCTTGGTCCCCTTGGTTGCTCTTGGTCCCCCAGGCTGTGCTTGGTCCCCTTGGTTGCTCTTGGTCCCCCAGGCTGTGCTTGGTCCCCCTGGTTGCTCTTGGTCCCCCAGGCTGTGCTTGGTCCCCCAGGCTGTGCTTGGTCCCCCTGGTTGCTCTTTGTCTCCCAGGCTGTGCTTGGTCCCCCAGGCTGTGCTTGGTCCCCCAGGCTGTGCTTGGTCCCCCTGGTTGCTCTTGGTCCCCCAGGCTGTGCTTGGTCCCCTTGGTTGCTCTTGGTCCCCCAGGCTGTGCTTGGTCCCCCTGGTTGCTCTTGGTCTCCCAGTCTGTGCTTGGTCCCCTTGGTTGCTCTTGGTCCCCCAGGCTGTGCTTGGTCCCCTTGGTTGCTCTTGGTCCCCCAGGCTGTGCTTGGTCCCCCTGGTTGCTCCTGGTCCCCCAGGCTGTGCTTGGTCCCCTTGGTTGCTCTTGGTCCCCCAGTCTGTGCTTGGTTCCCCAGGCTGTGCTTGGTCCCCAAGGCTGTGCTTGTTCCCCCTGGTTGCTCTTGGTCCCCCTGGTTGCTCTTGGTCCCCCAGACTGTGCTTGGTCCCCCTGGCTGTGCTTGGTCCCCTTGGTTGTTCTTGGTCCCCCAGGCTGTGCTTGGTCCCCCAGGCTGTGCTTGGTCCCCCAGGCTGTGCTTGGTCCCCTTGGTTGCTCTTGGTCCCCCAGGCTGTGCTTGGTCCCCCAGGCTGTGCTTGGTCCCCCTGGTTGCTCTTGGTCCCCCAGGCTGTGCTTGGTCCCCCAGGCTGTGCTTGGTCCCCCTGGCTGTGCTTGGTCCCCCTTGGTTGCTCTTGGTCCCCCAGGCTGTTCTTGGTCCCCTTGGTTGCTCTTGGTCCCCCAGGCTGTGCTTGGTCCCCCAGGCTGTGCTTGGTCCCCCAGGCTGTGCTTGGTCTCCTTGGTTGCTCTTGGTCCCCCAGGCTGTGCTTGGTCCCCCAGGCTGTGCTTGGTCCCCCAGGCTGTGCTTGGTCCCCTTGGTTGCTCTTGGTCCCCCAGGCTGTGCTTGGTCCCCCTGGTTGCTCTTGGTCCCCCAGGCTGTGCTTGGTCCCCTTGGTTGCTCTTGGTCCCCCAGGCTGTGCTTGGTCCCCAAGGCTGTGCTTGGTCCCCCTGGTTGCTCTTGGTCCCCCTGGTTGCTCTTGGTCCTCCAGGCTGTGCTTGGTCCCCTTGGTTGCTCTTGGTCCCCCAGGCTGTGCTTGGTCCCCCTGGTTGCTCTTGGTCCCCCAGGCTGTGCTTGGTCCCCCAGGCTGTGCTTGGTCCCCCAGGCTGTGCTTGGTCCCCCTGGTTGCTCTTGGTCTCCCAGTCTGTGCTTGGTCCCCTTGGTTGCTCTTGGTCCCCCAGGCTGTGCTTGGTCCCCTTGGTTGCTCTTGGTCCCCCAGGCTGTGCTTGGTCCCCCTGGTTGCTCTTGGTCCCCCAGGCTGTGCTTGGTCCCCCTGGTTGCTCCTGGTCCCCCAGGCTGTGCTTGGTCCCCTTGGTTGCTCTTGGTCCCCCAGGCTGTGCTTGGTCCCTTGGTTGCTCTTGGTCCCCCAGGCTGTGCTTGGTCCCCCAGGCTGTGCTTGGTCCCCCTGGTTGCTCTTGGTCCCCCAGGCTGTGCTTGGTCCCCCGGGCTGTGCTTGGTCCCCCAGGCTGTGCTTGGTCCCCCTGGTTGCTCTTGGTCCCCCAGGCTGTGCTTGGTCCCCCAGGCTGTGCTCGGTCCCCCAGGCTGTGCTTGGTCCCCCTGGTTGCTCTTGGTACCCCAGGCTGTGCTTGGTCCCCTTGGTTGCTCTTGGTCCCCCAGGCTGTGCTTAGCCCCCCTGGTTGCTCTTGGTCCCCCAGGCTGTGCTTGGTCCCCCTGGTTGCTCTTTGTCCCCCAGGCTGTGCTTGGTCCCCCTAATTGCTCTTGGTCCCCCAGGCTGTGCTTGGTCCCCCTGGTTGCTCTTGGTCCCCCAGGCTGTGCTTGGTCCCCCAGGCTGTGCTTGGTCCCCCAGGCTGTGCTTGGTCCCCCTGGTTGCTCTTCGTCCCCCAGGCTGTGCCTGGTCCCCCTGGTTGCTCTTGGTCCCCCAGGCTGTGCTTGGTCCCCCAGACTGTATTTGGTCCCCCAGGCTGTGCTTGGTACCCCAGGCTGTGCTTGGTACCCCAGGCTATGCTTGGTCCCCCAGGCTGTGCTTGGTCCCCCAGGCTGTGCTTGGTCCCCCTGGTTGCTCTTGGTCCCCCAGGCTGTGCTTGGTCCCCCAGGCTGTGCTTGGTCCCCCTGGTTGCTCTTGGTCCCCCAGGCTGTGCTTGGTCTCCCAGGCTGTGCTTGGTCCCCCAGGCTGTGCTTGGTCCCCCTGGTTGCTCTTGGTCCCCTAGGCTGTGCTTGGTCCCCTTGGTTGCTCTTAGTCCCCCAGGCTGTGCTTGGTTCCCCAGGCTGTGCTTGACCCCTCAAGCTGTGCTAGGTCCCCCAGGCTGTGCTTGGTCCCCCAGGTTGTGCTTGGTCCCCCAGGCTGTGCTTGGTCCCCCTGGCTGTGCTTGTTCCCCCAGGCTGTGCTTGGTCCCCCAGGCTGTGCTTGGTCCCCCTGGTTGCTCTTGGTCCCCAGGCTGTGCTTGGTCCCCCAGGCTGTGCTTGGCCCCCCAGGCTGTGCTTGGTCCCCTTGGTTGCTCTTGGTCCCCCAGGCTGTGCTTGGTCCCCCAGGCTGTGCTTGGTCCCCCTGGTTGCTCTTGGTCCCCCTGGCTGTGCTTGGTCCCCCAGGCTGTGCTTGGTCCCCCAGGCTGTGCTTGGTTCCCATGGTTGCTCTTGGCCCCCCAGGCTGTGCTTGGTCCCCTTAGTTGCTCTTGGTCCCCCAGGCTGTGCTTGGTCCCCCAGGCTGTGCTTGGTCCCCCTGGTTGCTCCTGGTCCCCCAGGCTGTGCTTGGTCCCCCAGGCTGTGCTTGGTCCCCTTGGTTGCTCTTGGTCCCCCAGGCTGTGCTTGGTCCCCCTGGTTGCTCTTGGTCCCCCAGGCTGTGCTTGGTCCCCCAGGCTGTGAGTGGTCCCCAGGCTGTGCTTGGTCCCCTTGGTTGCTCTTGGTCCCCCTGGCTGTGCTTGGTCCCCCTGGTTGCTCCTGGTCCCCCAGGCTGTGCTTGGTCCCCCAGGCTGTGCTTGGTCCCCTTGGTTGTTCTTGGTCCCCCAGGCTGTGCTTGGTCCCCCTGGTTGCTCTTGGTCCCCCAGGCTGTGCTTGGTCCCCCAGGCTGTGCTTGGTCCCCCTGGTTGCTCTTGGTCCCCTAGGTTGTGCCTGGTCCCCTTGGTTGCTCTTGGTCCCCCGGGCTGTGCTTGGTTCCCCAGGCTGTGCTTGGTCCCTCAAGCTGTGCTTGGTCCCCCAGGCTGTGCTTGGTCCCCCAGGCTGTGCTTGGTCCCCCTGGCTGTGCTTGTTCCCCCAGGCTGTGCTTGGTCCCCCTGATTGCTCTTGGTCCCCCAGGCTGTGCTTGGTCCCCCTGGTTGCTCTTGGTCCCCAGGCTGTGCTTGGTCCCCCAGGCTGTGCTTGGCCCCCAGGCTGTGCTTGGTCCCCTTGGTTGCTCTTGGTCCCCAGGCTGTGCTTGGTCCCCCAGGCTGTGCTTGGTCCCCCTGGTTGCTCTTTGTCCCCCAGGCTGTGCTTGGTCCCCCAGGTTGTGCTTGGTTCCCATGGTTGCTCTTGGTCCCCCAGGCTGTGCTTGGTCCCCTTGGTTGCTCTTGGTCCCCCAGGCTGTGCTTGGTCCCCCAGGCTGTGCTTGGTCCCCCTGGTTGCTCCTGGTCCCCCAGGCTGTGCTCGGTCCCCCAGGCTGTGCTTGGTCCCCCTGGTTGCTCTTGGTACCCCAGGCTGTGCTTGGTCCCCTTGGTTGCTCTTGGTCCCCCAGGCTGTGCTTGGTCCCCCTGGTTGCTCTTGGTCCCCCAGGCTGTGCTTGGTCCCCCTGGTTGCTCTTGGTCCCCCAGGCTGTGCTTGGTCCCCCTGGTTGCTCTTGGTCCCCCAGGCTGTGCTTGGTCCCCCTGGTTGCTCTTGGTCCCCCAGTCTGTGCTTGGTCCCCCTGGTTGCTCTTGGTCCCCCAGGCTGTGCTTGGTCCCCCAGGCTGTGCTTGGTCCCCCATGCTGTGCTTGGTCCCCCAGGCTGTGCTTGGTTCCCCAGGCTGTGCTTTGTCCCCCAGGCTGTGCTTGGTCCCCCAGGCTGTGCTTGGTCCCCCTGCTTGCTCTTGGTCCCCCTGGTTGCTCTTGGTCCCCCAGGCTGTGATTGGTCCCCCAGGCTGTGCTTGGTCCCCCAGGCTGTGCTTGGTCCCCCTGGCTGTGCTTGGTCCCCCTGGTTGCTCTTGGTCCCCCAGGCTGTGCCTGGTCCCCCTGGTTGCTCTTGGTCCCCCAGGCTGTGCTTGGTCCCCCAGACTGTATTTGGTCCCCCAGGCTGTGCTTGGTCCCCCAGGCTGTGCTTCGTACCCCAGGCTGTGCTTGGTCCCCCAGGCTGTGCTTGGTCCCCCAGGCTGTGCTTGGTCCTCCTGGTTGCTCTTGGTCCCCCAGGCTGTGCTTGGTCCCCCAGGCTGTGCTTGGTCCCCCAGGTTGCTCTTGGTCCCCCGGGCTGTGCTTGGTCCCCCAGGCTGTGCTTGGTCCCCCTGGTTGCTCTTGGTCCCCCAGGCTGTGCTTGGTCCCCTTGGTTGCTCTTGGTCCCCCAGGCTGTGCTTGGTCCCCCAGGCTGTGCTTGGTCCCTCAAGCTGTGCTTGGTCCCCCAGGCTGTGCTTGGTCCCCCAGGCTGTGCTTGGTCCCCCTGGCTGTGCTTGGTCCCCCAGGCTGTGCTTGGTACCCCTGGTTGCTCTTGGTCCCCCAGGCTGTGCTTGGTCCCCCAGGCTGTGCTTGCCCCCCTGGTTGCTCTTGGTCCCCCAGGCTGTGCTTGGTCCCCCAGGCTGTGCTTGGTCCCCCAGGCTGTGCTTGGTCCCCTGGTTGATCTTGGTCCCCCAGGCTGTGCTTGGTCCCCTTGGTTGCTCTTGGTCCCCCAGGCTGTGCTTGGTCCCCCAGGCTGTGCTTGGTCCCCCTGGCTGTGCTTGGTCCCCCAGGCTGTGCTTGGTCCCCCTGGTTGCTCTTGGTCCCCCAGGCTGTGCTTGGTCCCCCAGGCTGTGCTTGGTCCCCCTGGCTGTGCTTGGTCCCCAAGGCTATGCTTGGTCCCCCTGGTTGCTCTTGGTCCCCCAGGCTGTGCTTGGTCCCCCTGGTTGCTCTTGATCCCCCAGGCTGTGCTTGGTCCCCCAGGCTGTGCTTGGTCCCCCAGTGCTTGGTCCCCTTGTTTGCTCTTGGTCCCCCAGGCTGTGCTTAGTCCCCCATGCTGTGCTTTGTCCCCCTGGTTGCTCTTGGTCCCCAGGCTGTGCTTGGTCCCCCTGGTTGCTCTTGGTCCCCCATGCTGTGCTTTGTCCCCCTGGTTGCTCTTGGTCCCCAGGCTGTGCTTGGTCCCCCTGGTTGCTCTTGGTCCCCCAGGCTGTGCTTGGTCCCCTTGGTTGCTCTTGGTCCCCCAGGCTGTGCTTGGTCCCCCAGGCTGTGCTTGGCCCCCCTGGCTGTGCTTGGTCCCCCAGGCTGTGCTTGGTCCCCCTGGTTGCTCTTGGTCCCCCAGGCTTTGCTTGGTCCCCCAGGCTGTGCTTGGTCCCCCAGGCTGTGCTTGGTCCCCC
This sequence comes from Lissotriton vulgaris, assembly GCF_964263255.1. Taxonomy (NCBI): domain Eukaryota; kingdom Metazoa; phylum Chordata; class Amphibia; order Caudata; family Salamandridae; genus Lissotriton; species Lissotriton vulgaris. Next base: position 1,023,401,917 of record NC_141698.1, read on the forward strand.
TGGTTGCTCTTGGTCCCCCAGGCTGTGCTTGGTCCCCCAGGCTGTGCTTGGTCCCCCTGGTTGCTCTTGGTCCCCCAGGCTGTGCTTGGTCCCCGAGGCTGTGCTTGGTCCCCCAGGCTGTGCTTGGTCCCCCAGGCTGTGCTTGGTCCCCCAGGCTGTGCTTGGTCCCCCAGGCTGTGCTTGGTCCCCCTGGCTGTGCTTGGTCCCCCTGGTTGCTCTTGGTCCCCCAGGTTGTGCTTTGTCCCCCAGGCTGTGCTTGGTCCCCCTGGCTGTGCTTGGTCCCCCAGGCTGTGATTGGTCCCCCTGGTTGCTCTTGGTCCCCCAGGCTGTGCTTGGTCCCCCAGGCTGTGCTTGGTCCCCCTGGCTGTGCTTGGTCCCCCTGGTTGCTCTTGGTCCACCAGGCTGTGCTTGGTCCCCCTGGTTGCTCTTGGTCCCCCAGGCTGTGCTTGGTCACCCTGGTTTCTCTTGGTCCCCTAGGCTGTGCTTGGTCCCCCTGGTTGCTCTTGGTCCCCCAGGCTGTGCTTGGTCCCCCAGGCTGTGATTGGTCCCCCAGGCTGTGCTTGGTCCCCCTGGTTGCTCTTGGTCCCCCAGGCTGTGCCTGGTCCCCCTGGTTGCTCTTGGTCCCCCAGGCTGTGCTTGGTCCCCCAGACTGTATTTGGTCCCCCAGGCTGTGCTTGGTCCCCCAGGCTGTGCTTCGTACCCCAGGCTGTGCTTGGTCCCCCAGGCTGTGCTTGGTCCCCCAGGCTGTGCTTGGTCCCCCTGGTTGCTCTTGGTCCCCCTGGTTGCTCTTGGTCCCCCAGGCTGTGCTTGGTCCCCCAGGCTGTGCTTGGTCCCCCAGGTTGCTCTTGGTCCCCCAGGCTGTGCTTGGTCCCCCTGGTTGCTCTTGGTCCCCAGGCTGTGCTTGGTCCCCTTGGTTGCTCTTGGTCCCCCAGGCTGTGCTTGGTCCCCCAGGCTGTGCTTGGTCCCTCAAGCTGTGCTTGGTCCCCCAGGCTGTGCTTGGTCCCCCAGGCTGTGCTTGGTCCCCCTGGCTGTGATTGGTCCCCCAGGCTGTGCTTGGTACCCCTGGTTGCTCTTGGTCCCCCAGGCTGTGCTTGGTCCCCCAGGCTGTGCTTGGTACCCCTGGTTGCTCTTGGTCCCCCAGGCTGTGCTTGGTCCCCCAGGCTGTGCTTGGTCCCCCAGGCTGTGCTTGGTCCCCTTGGTTGCTCTTGGTCCCCCAGGCTGTGCTTGGTCCCCCTGGTTGCTCTTGGTCCCCCAGGCTGTGCTTGGTCCCCCAGGCTGTGCTTGGCCCCCCTGGCTGTGCTTGGTCCCCCAGGCTGTGCTTGGTCCCCCTGGTTGCTCTTGGTCCCCCAGGCTTTGCTTGGTCCCCCAGGCTGTGCTTGGTCCCCCAGGCTGTGCTTTGTCCCCCTGGTTGCTCTTGGTCCCCCAGGCTGTGCTTGGTCCCCGAGGCTGTGCTTGGTCCACCAGGCTGTGCTTGGTCCCCCAGGCTGTGCTTGGTCCCCCTGGTTGCTCTTGGTCCCCCAGGCTGTGCTTGGTCCCCTTGGTTGCTCTTGGTCCCCCAGGCTGTGCTTGGTCCCCCAGGCTGTGCTTGGCCCCCCTGGCTGTGCGTGGTCCCCCAGGCTGTGCTTGGTCCCCCTGGTTGCTCTTGGTCCCCCAGGCTTTGCTTGGTCCCCCAGGCTGTGCTTGGTCCCCCAGTCTGTGCTTGGTCCCTCAGGCTGTGCTTGGTCCCCCTGGCTGTGCTTGGTCCCCCTGGCTGTGCTTGGTCCCCCTGGTTGCTCTTGGTCCCCCAGGTTGTGCTTGGTCCCCCAGGCTGTGCTTGGTCCCCCTGGCTGTGCTTGGTCCCCCTGGCTGTGCTTGGTCCCCCAGGCTGTGCTTGGTCCCCCTGGTTGCTCTTGGTCCCCCAGGCTGTGCTTGGTCCCCCAGGCTGTGCTTGGTCCCCCTGGCTGTGCTTGGTCCCCCATGCTGTGCTTGGTCCCCCTGGTTGCTCTTGGTCCCCCAGGCTGTGCTTGGTCCCCCTGGTTGCTCTTGGTCCCCCAATCCGTGCTTGGTCCCCCAGGCTGTGCTTGGTCCCCCAGGCTGTGCTTGGTCCCCCTGGTTGCTCTTGGTCCCCCAGGCTGTGCTTGGTCCCCCTGGTTGTTCTTGGTCCCCCAGGCTGTGCTTGGTCCCACAGGCTGTGTTTGGTCCCCCAGCCTGTGCTTGGTCCCCCAGGCTGTGCTTGGTCCCCTTGGTTGCTCTTGGTCCCCCAGGCTGTGCTTGGTCTCCCTGGTTGCTCTTGGTCCCCCAGGCTGTGCTTGGTCCCCCAGGCTGTGCTTGGTCCCCTTGGTTGCTCTTGATCCCCCAGGCTGTGCTTGGTCCCCAAGGCTGTGCTTGGTCCCCCTGGTTGCTCTTGGTCCCCCAGGCTGTGCTTGGTCCCCTTGGTTGCTCTTGGTCCCCCAGGCTGTGCTTGGTCCCCCAGGCTGTGCTTGGTCCCCCTGGTTGCTCTTGGTCCCCCAGGCTGTGCTTGGTCCCCCAGGCTGTGCTTGGTCCCCCTGGTTGCTCTTGGTCCCCCAGGCTGTGCTTGGTCCCCCAGGCTGTGCTTGGTCCCCCAGGCTGTGCTTGGTCCCCTTGGTTGCTCTTGGTCCCCCAGGCTGTGCTTGGTCCCCCTGGTTGCTCTTGGTTCCCCAGGCTGTGCTTGGTCCCCCAGGCTGTGCTTGGTCCCCCAGGCTGTGCTTGGTCCCCCTGGTTGCTCTTTGCCCCCCAGGCTGTGCTTGGTCCCCCAGGCTGTGCTTGGTCCCCCTGGCTGTGCTTGGACCCCCGGGCTGTGCTTGGTCCCCCAGGCTGTGCTTGGTCCCCCAGGCTGTGCTTGGTCCCCCTGGTTGCTCTTGGTCCCCCAGGCTGTGCTTGGTCCCCCAGGCTGTGCTTGGTCCCCCTGGCTGTGCTTGGTCCCCCAGGCTGTGCTTGGTCCCCCTGTTTGCTCTTGGTCCCCCAGGCTGTGCTTGGTCCCCCTGGTTGCTCTTGGTCCCCCAGGCTGTGCTTGGTCCCCCAGGCTGTGCTTGGTCCCCCAGGCTGTGCTTGGTCCCCCTGGTTGCTCTTGGTCCCCCAGGCTGTGCTTGGTCCCCCTGGTTGCTCTTGGTCCCCCAGGCTGTGCTTGGTCCCCCAGGCTGTGCTTGGTCCCCTTGGTTGCTCTTGGTCCCCCAGGCTGTGCTTGGTCCCCCTGGTTGCTCTTGGTCCCACAGGCTGTGCTTGGTCCCCTTGGTTGCTCTTGGTCCCCCAGGCTGTGCTTGGTCCCCCTAGGCTGTGCTTGGTCCCCCTGGTTGCTCTTGGTCCCCCAGTCTGTGCTTGGTCCCCCAGGCTGTGCTTGGTCCCCTTGGTTGCTCTTGGTCCCCCAGGCTGTGCTTGGTCCCCCATGCTGTGCTTGGTCCCCCTGGTTGCTCTTGGTCCCCCAGGCTGTGCTTGGTCCCCCAGGCTGTGCTTGGTCCCCCAGGCTGTGCTTGGTCCCACAGGCTGTGCTTGGTCCCCCTGGTTGCTCTTGGTCCCCCAGGCTGTGCTTGGTCCCCCAGGCGGTGCTTGGTCCCCCTGGTTGCTCTTGGTCCCCCAGGCTGTGCTTGGTCCCCCTGGTTGCTCTTGGTCCCCCAGGCTGTGCTTGGTCCCCCAGGCTGTGCTTGGTCCCCTTGGTTGCTCTTGGTTCCCCAGGCTGTGCTTGGTCCCCCAGGCTGTGCTTGGTCCCCCAGGCTGTGCTTGGTCCCCCTGGTTGCTCTTGGTCCCCCAGGCTGTGATTGGTCCCCTTGGTTGCTCTTGGTCCTCCAGTCTGTGCTTGGTCCCCCTGGCTGTGCTTGGTCCCCCAGGCTGTGCTTGGTCCCCCTGGTTGCTCTTGGTCCCCCAGGCTGTGCTTGGTCCCCCAGGCTGTGCTTGGTCCCCCAGGCTGTGCTTGGTCCCCCTGGTTGCTCTTGGTCCCACAGGCTGTGCTTGGTCCCCCAGGCTGTGCTTCGCCCCCCAGTCTGTGCTTGGTCCCCCTGGCTGTGCTTGGTCCCCCTGGTTGCTCTTGGCCCCCCAGGCTGTGCTTGGTCCCCCAGGCTCTGCTTGGTCCCCCAGGCTATGCTTGGTCCCCCTGGTTGCTCTTGGTCCCCCAGGCTGTGCTTGGTCCCCCAGGCTGTGCTTGGTCCCCCTGGTTGCTCTTGGTCCCCCAGGCTGTGCTTGGTCCCCCAGGCTGTGCTTGGTCCCCTTGGTTGCTCTTGGTCCCCCAGGCTGTGATTGGTCCCCCAGGCTGTGCTTGGTCCCCCAGGCTGTGCTTGGTCCCCCTGGTTGCTCTTGGTCCCCCAGGCTGTGCTTGGTCCCCATGGTTGCTCTTGGTCCCCCAGGCTGTGCTTGGTCCCCCAGGCTGTGCTTGGTCCCCCAGGCTGTGCTTGGTCCCCCAGGCTGTGCTTGGTTTCCCTGGTTGCTCTTGGTCCCCCAGGCTGTGCTTGGTCCCCCAGGCTGTGCTTGGTCCCCCTGGTTGCTCTTGGTCCCCCAGGCTGTGCTTGGTCCCCCAGGCTGTGCTTGGTCCCCTTTGTTGCTCTTGGTCCCCCAGGCTGTGCTTGGTCCCCCTGGTTGCTCTTGGTTCCCCAGGCTGTGCTTGGTCCCCCAGGCTGTGCTTGGTCCCCCAGGCTGTGCTTGGTCCCCCAGGCTGTGCTTGGTCCCCCAGGCTGTGCTTGGTCCCCCTGGTTGCTCTTGGCCCCCCAGGCTGTGCTTGGTCCCCCAGGCTGTGCTTGGTCCCCCTGGCTGTGCTTGGACCCCCAGGCTGTGCTTGGTCCCCCAGGCTGTGCTTGGTCCCCCAGGCTGTGCTTGGTCCCCCTGGTTGCTCTTGGTCCCCCAGGCTGTGCTTGGTCCCCCAGGCTGTGCTTGGTCCCCCTGGCTGTGCTTGGTCCCCCAGGCTGTGCTTGGTCCCCCTGGTTGCTCTTGGTCCCCCAGGCTGTGCTTGGTCCCCCTGGTTGCTCTTGGTCCCCCAGGCTGTGCTTGGTCCCCCAGGCTGTGCTTGGTCCCCCAGGCTGCGCTTGGTCCCCCAGGCCGTGCTTGGTCCCCCTGGTTGGTCTTGGTCCCCCAGGCTGTGCTTGGTCCCCCAGGCTGTGCTTGGTCCCCTTGGTTGCTCTTGGTCCCCCAGGCTGTGCTTGGTCCCCCTGGTTGCTCTTGGTCCCCCAGGCTGTGCTTGGTCCCCTTGGTTGCTCTTGGTCCCCCAGGCTGTGCTTGGTCCCCCTAGGCTGTGCTTGGTCCCCCTGGTTGCTCTTGGTCCCCCAGGCTGTGCTTGGTCCCCCAGGCTGTGCTTGGTCCCCTTGGTTGCTCTTGGTCCCCCAGGCTGTGCTTGGTCCCCCATGCTGTGCTTGGTCCCCCTGGTTGCTCTTGGTCCCCCAGGCTGTGCTTGGTCCCCCAGGCTGTGCTTGGTCCCCCAGGCTGTGCTTGGTCCCACAGGCTGTGCTTGGTCCCCCTGGTTGCTCTTGGTCCCCCAGGCTGTGCTTGGTCCCCTTGGTTGCTCTTGGTCCCCCAGGCTGTGCTTGGTCCACCAGGCGGTGCTTGGTCCCCCTGGTTGCTCTTGGTCCCCCAGGCTGTGCTTGGTCCCCCTGGTTGCTCTTGGTCCCCCAGGCTGTGCTTGGTCCCCCAGGCTGTGCTTGGTCCCCTTGGTTGCTCTTGGTTCCCCAGGCTGTGCTTGGTTCCCCAGGCTGTGCTTGGTCCCCAGGCTGTGCTTGGTCCCCCAGGCTGTGCTTGGTCCCCCTGGTTGCTCTTGGTCCCCCAGGCAGTGATTGGTCCCCTTGGTTGCTCTTGGTCCCCCAGTCTGTGCTTGGTCCCCCTGGCTGTGCTTGGTCCCCCAGTCTGTGCTTGGTCCCCCTGGTTGCTCTTGGTCCCCCAGACTGTGCTTGGTCCCCCAGGATGTGCTTGGTCCCCCAGGCTGTGCTTGGTCCCTGTGGCTGTGCTTGGTCCCCCTGGTTGCTCTTGGTCCCCCAGGCTGTGCTTGGTCCCCTTGGTTGCTCTTGGTCCCCCAGGCTGTGCTTGGTCCCCCAGGCGGTGCTTGGTCCCCCTGGTTGCTCTTGGTCCCCCAGGCTGTGCTTGGTCCCCCTGGTTGCTCTTGGTCCCCCAGGCTGTGCTTGGTCCCCCAGGCTGTGCTTGGTCCCCCAGGCTGTGCTTGGTCCCCTTGGTTGCTCTTGGTTCCCCAGGCTGTGCTTGGTCCCCCAGGCTGTGCTTGGTCCCCCAGGCTGTGCTTGGTCCCCCTGGTTGCTCTTGGTCCACCAGGCTGTGATTGGTCCCCTTGGTTGCTCTTGGTCCCCCTGTCTGTGCTTGGTCCCCCTGGCTGTGCTTGGTCCCCCAGGCTGTGCTTGGTCCCCCTGGTTGCTCTTGGTCCCCCAGGCTGTGCTTGGTCCCCCAGGCTGTGCTTGGTCCCCCAGGCTGTGCTTGGTCCCTGTGGCTGTGCTTGGTCCCCCTGGTTGCTCTTGGTACCCCAGGCTGTGCTTGGTCCCCCAGGCTGTGCTTCGTCCCCCAGGCTGTGCTTGGTCTCCCTGGCTGTGCTTGGTCCCCCTGGTTGCTCTTGGTCCCCCAGGCTGTGCTTGGTCCCCCAGGCTCTGCTTGGTCCCCCAGGCTATGCTTGGTCCCCCTGGTTGCTCTTGGTCCCCCAGGCTGTGCTTGGTCCCCCAGGCTGTGCTTGGTCCCCCTGGTTGCTCTTGGTCCCCCAGGCTGTGCTTGGTCCCCCAGGCTGTGCTTGGTCCCCTTGGTTGCTCTTGGTCCCCCAGGCTGTGATTGGTCCCCCAGGCTGTGCTTGGTCCCCCTGGTTGCTCTTGGTCCCCCAGGCTGTGCTTGGTCCCCTTGGTTGTTCTTGGTCCCCCAGGCTGTGCTTGGTCCCCCAGGCTGTGCTTGGTCCCCCAGGCTGTGCTTGGTCCCCTTGGTTGCTCTTGGTCCCCCAGGCGGTGCTTGGTCCCCCAGGCTGTGCTTGGTCCCCCAGGCTGTGCTTGGTTTCCCTGGTTGCTCTTGGTCCCCCAGGCTGTGCTTGGTCCCCCAGGCTGTGCTTGGTCCCCCTGGTTGCTCTTGGTCCCCCAGGCTGTGCTTGGTCCCCCAGGCTGTGCTTGGTCCCCCAGGCTGTGCTTGGTCCCCTTGGTTGCTCTTGGTCCCCCAGGCTGTGCTTGGTCCCCCTGGTTGCTCTTGGTTCCCCAGGCTGTGCTTGGTCCCCCTGAGGTTCCGTGACGATTTGAACCCGTGTTTTCAATATTGTCGGAAATACATAATATTGGTATCAGCGAACCGCAAATGATCCATTTAGCATATCCTGGTGTTTTCGCTACGCTACGAGCAAGAGCGCTCCTGTTATGAACACATTTCTGATCTACCCACGGCATCCATCTTAGATCATGGCAGCCATTTTGTGTTTCTTGCCCTCACATACGCAATAACCTCTGATCACTTCATTTCGATTAAGGACACGTAGCCTTAGCCGGAGATTCACCTCTTTCATGACACGTGCACCTTAAACCAGATCACGCTGTAGCTGCATGACTCGACAAAGGCTGCCTCCTCTGCCCGAGGCCAGCCCCACCAAACCGGTCTTCGTGTCCATTGTCCTGATCATGATTAGGCGGCCGAAGCCGGTAGCCTTGCCCATTTACAACCTACAAACATCTCTTATCCCGCTTTTCTATCTTCCACACCTGGCTCCGTTTCTTTCTTTCTGAATCTTTATTAGGGGGAGGTAACGAAATTTACGATGAGGCGGTCCGGTTCTTGAATGCAATATTGACAAGGGATTGTGAGGAACTAGTGGGAACCCCTCTTCATAGATGCTTGGTATCAGATTTTATCGACGGTTCCTGTGTAACGCCAAATATTTATTGTTTAGGTCACAAAGGTTTTGGGAATGTACCAACATGTGAAGAATTCGCCTGAAGGCCAAAATTTAGTATATAAGGAGCAACCCTCTTTGTACAATTTGAACAGGCTCCTAGAATCTGCCCATGTGTGGTTTCTGTGACTTCTGTGTCCCTGCAGTAATAAACCTTTGGTCTTTGACGCCACCATCGAGAAGCCCGTGTTTCTGTTCATTTGCGCACCAAGGCAGGTGGAACTCCGGGGTCTTTGGGTGTTGTTCCCTGACACCTCTGGACGGAACCAAAAAGTCCAGAACTCCAATTGGCGCCCAACGTGGGGCGACGTCATTCGGTACCGGTCCAAAAGCCTGAAGAGTTCGAGAAGCTTCGTGAGAAGATTCCTGAGGGAGGCGCCCCACTTCATCGATCCCGGCATATCGCAAAAGTGGCCCGAAGTTCTCTTCCACGAGGGTTCCCGTTCAGGACGGCTGCAGTGGGCCGTTGCCTTGACCGTCGCCCTGTCTTGGACCCGAGGTGCAGTTCTTAGTACAGCGAAACGTGACGGGTTTCTCCTTGGTGACGTCTTCAGTGCCTCAGTTAAGTATTTAGTGATAGCTAGCTGGTTACTCACTTCGTAAGGGTTGTTAAATTGATTTCGATTCTTGGTTTGGTTTGGTTTCGTAAGATTATCACTGGTTGTTCTGGTTACGATAATCTATTTGGTTTAGTTTGGGTATCGATACATCAGTTCGTTTTGGTAGGCCTAAGTTCTTGGTTCAGGTGCACATATCTGTTTCTTGTTTTGTTTGTTCTGTGTTCCGGTCTGAAAAATGGTAAGTCAGAAGAATTGTATGTTGTTTTGTTTTAGTTGCAACCGTGACTCACGATTGGAGGACTCATGTCTGGTTCCTCCGATTGGGACTCCCCTATATGACTTGTATTGTAAACATGGTGTGGGTCCTATATCTTATAATGAGGTGTGGGTCCGATACACTGAGAAAGATGGTGTCCTTAGTTGGCCACTGCATGGTAGTTTTGAACCCGAAATCCTTGACAATTTAGAAGCGAAATTGTTTAGGAAGAAAGCCCGGCCGGCAATGTTTGATTCTTTCCGTTACTGGCGAAAAGAATCTAAACAGAGAGAAATGAAAAGGTTAAAGAAAGAACAGAAAGAGCAAGAAGAGTTGACTCTAGAACAAGCGGCTAAGCAGCTGCAAGTTAACGAGTCAGAGAAGGCCATAGAGGTGGCCATTAGAGAGCATAATTTAGCGATTGACAAGTGCTACCCTGCCTTGCCATCGAAAACAGCTAAGATACTAGAGGATTCTGAAAATGATCCTCTGCTGTCTTATCTGTTACGGTCACCTCCACCGTATGCACAAGGTGCTACGGCTCCACTTGTACCGAATGTTCTATTGCCGGTTGCTGGACAACTTGGTGTTCCTGCCCTCAGAATCAAGTTCCTGTACCTCCTGTGGTCAATTTGAATGTTCCTACGGCTCCTCCTCTTCCTGGGTTGCCGACTTCTATACCTGTATCTGTCTCGCTTACACCTACTGATCCACAAACTATCTTTTTCGATACTTCTACTGTCCCGCTATCTGTTCCTACCTCTACTGTGTTCTCTGCGTCTGCTAGTGTGTTGACTCCACTTTCTGTTTGTCGAAGAATCACTGATTCTGTTTCTAACATTTTGTCTCCTTTATATAAAACTTTAATCAAGACTCCTACTTCTGACTCTGTTCAGAGACGTAGTCAGCTTCCGAGTACTGAGGAACGGGGAATTTTAGATTCTACGGCTCTCAGATGGATTTCGAAGAGTAGGAGATATAGTACGAGAGATGTGCTAGATACATTTATGCAGTGGAAAGAACCAACGCAACGGTATGTCTTTGACGAGATGTGCTCGCTGTTACGTGAGGAAATAGAAGAAGATGATGTTGAATCAAATCTAGAAGACTTAATTAAGGTTCAGAAAGAGTTTGCTGCAGGAATGATAGTAGGTGAAAATATAGAGGAAGCGATGGAACTGATTTTAAGTTATAGAAATGACCCATTGAGGTTCCGTGACGGTTCCGTGACGACTTGAACCCGTGTTTTCAAGTTTGTCGGAAATACATAAAAATGGTATCAGTGAACCGCAAATGATCCATTTCATATATCCTAGTGTTTTCGCTACGCTACGAGCAAGAGCACTCCTTCCATTGACATATTTCTGATATACCCACGGCATCCATCTTAGATCGTGGCCGCCATTTTGTGTTTCCTTGCCCTCACATATGCAATAGCCTCTGATCATTTCATTTACTCCACTTTGATTAAGGACACGTAGCCTTAGCCGGAGATTCACCTCTTACATGACACGTGCACCTTAAACCAGATCACGCTGTAGCTGCATGACTCGACAAAGGCTGCCTCCTCTGCCCAAGGCCAGTCCTGCCAAACTGGTCTTCGTGTCCATTGTACCTGATCATGATTAGGCGGCCGAAGCCGGTAGCCTTGCCCATTTACAACCCACAAACATCTCTTATCCCGCTTTTCTATCTTCTGCACCTGGCTCTGTTCCTTTCCTTCTGGGCCTTTATTAGGGGGAGGTAACGAACTTTACGATGAGGCGGTCCGGGTCCTGAATGCAATATTGACAGGGGATTGTGATGAACTAGTGGGAACCCCTCTTCGTAGATGTTTGGTATCAGATTTTATCGACAGTTCCTGTGTAACGCCAAATATTTATTGTTTAGAGACACAAAGGTTTGGGAATGTACCGACATGTGAAATATTTGCCTAGAGCACAATTTTTAGTATATAAGGAGCGACCCACTTTGTACAAATCGAACAGGCTCCTAGTTTCTGCCCGTGCGTAGATTCTGTGACTTCTGTGTCCCTGCAGTAATAAACCTTTGGTCTTTGACGCCACCATCGAGAAGCCCGTGTTTCTGTTCATTTGTGCACCAAGGCAGGTGGAACTCCGGGGTCTTTGGGTGTTGTACCCTGACACCTCTGGACAGAACCAAAAAGTCCAGAACTCCAATTGGCGCCCAACGTGGGGCGACGTCATTCGGTACCGGTCCAAAAGCCTGAAGAGTTCGAGAAGCTTCGTGTGAAGATTCCTGAGGGAGGCGCCCCACTTCATCGATCCCGGCATATCGCAAAAGTGGCCCTGAAGTTCTCTTCCACGAGGGTTTCCCGTTCAGGACGGCTGCAGTGGGCCGTTGCCTTGACCGTCGCCCTGTCTTGGACCCGAAGTGGTGCAGTCCTTAGTACGGCGAAACGTGACGGGTTTCTCCTTGGTGACGTCTTCAGTGCCTCAGTTAAGTATTTAGTAATAGCTAGCTGGTTACTTTTGTGAGGATTGTTAAAAATCCTTGATCGGTTCTTGGTTTAGTTTGGTTTTGTTAGATTATCATTGGTTGTTCTAGTTACGATAATCTATTTGGTTTAGTTTTGGGTATCGATACATCAGTTCGTTTTGGTAGGCCTAAGTTCTTGGTTCGAGTGCACATATTTGTTTCGTGTTTGTTTGTTTTGTGTTCCGGACTGAAAATGGTAAGTCGGAAAATGTTGTCTTGTTTTAGTTGCAACAGTGACTCACGATTGGAGGACTCTTGTCTGGTTCCTCCGATTGGGACTCCCCTATATGATTTATATTGTAAGTATGGCATGGGTCCTATAACTTATAATGAGATATGGGTCCGTTATTGTAAGAAGGATGGTGTCCTTAGTTGGCCACTGCATGGTAGTTTTGAGCAAGAGATTCTCGACAACTTAGAAGCGAAATTATTTAGGAAGAAAGCCCGGCCGGCAATGTTTGACTCTTTTCGTTATTGGCGGAAAGAATCCAAACAGAGAGAAATGAAAAGGTTGAAGAAAGAGCAAAAAGAACAAGAAGAGTTAACTCTAGAGCAAGCGACTAAACAGTTGCAGGCTAACGAGTGTGAGAAGGTCATAGATGTAGCCATTAGAGAGCATAACCTAGCGATTGACAAGTGCTATCCTGCCTTGCCATCGAAAATGGCTAAGATACTGGAGGACTCCGAAAACGATCCTCTGCTGTCTTATCTGTTACGGTCACCTCCACCGTATGCACAAGGTGCTACGGCTCCGCTCATCCCGAATGTTCAATTGCCGGTTGCTGGACAACCTGGTGCTCCTGCTCCTGTTCCTCAGAACCAAGTTCCTATACTTCCTGTGGTGAATGTAAATGTTCCTACAGCTCCTCCTCTTCCCGCACTGCCAGCTCCTATACCTACCACTGTACCTACTGCTCCAGAAGCTATTTTCCTCGGTACTCCTACTGTTTCGTCATCTATTCCTACCTCTACTGCATTCTCTATGTCTGCGAGTGTACTAACTCCACTTTCTGTTCGTCGAAGAATCACTGATTCAGTTACTAATATGCTGTCTCCGATATATAAAACCCTGATTAAGACTCCTACTCCTGACTCTGTTCAGAGACGGAGTCAGCTTCCTAGTACTGAGGAACGGGGAGTTTTAGACTCCACGGCTCTCAGATGGATTTCGAAGGGTAGAAGATATAGTACGAGAGATGTGTTAGAGACATTTATGCAATGGGGAGAGCCAACGCAACGATACGTCTTTGATGAGATGTGCTCGTTGTTACGTGAAGAGATAGAAGAAGACGATGTCGAATCAGATTTGGAAGATTTAATTAGGGTTCAAAAGGAGTTTGCTGCTGGAATGATAGTGGGTGAGAAAATAAAGCAAGCGATGGAACTCATTTTAAGTTTTAGGAGTGATCCATCTCTTCGTTCTCCGAGAGATTTAGAGAAAGGTAAAATGAAGCTAAGTCGCCAATATCCTATGAGGGAGGTTCCTCCAATTTGGCGCGAAGCAGTACAACGTGATGATAATGCAGGAATTGCAGCTGCTCCAGCGCAGTTCCAAAGAGTATGGATACATATTCCATGGAAGCGAGCAGAAGTGTTAGCAGTGAAACAGGCCTTGCCAGATCCACGTAAGAATCCAGCTGGATATTACAAGGAATTAGCGCAGACAGTTGAGGCTTGTATAATGAACTTAGCCGACATTGATATGTTATTTGGTAACGTAGTTCCGCAACCAGTGTGGGCTAAAATTCGTAGAGAGGATCATCAGGCTGCTTTAGGTGGTGATTGGGCAGCTATCACTGCAGCAGATGCTCAACAAATAGGTGGTGCGAAACCCGAACCTTTGATCGCTAATCTGCCAGGTAGAATAATTGATTTAATGAAGACTCTGATGCCAGCATTGCGTGTTAATTGGGACAAGTTGTCAGCGTGTAAACAGAAGAAAGACGAAAGCGTCTCGGACTTCTTCACGAGGTTCGAAGAGACTTTTGTAGATCATAGTGGTCAGGATATGAGCACAGAAGGAGGACAAAGATTGTTTGTCGATAAATTTGTGCATAATTTGTTACCTGAATTATGCAATAAATTAAAAGACTCAGAAAGTGCGTGGGCTGTATCTACGACAGCGCAAATACTTGCGACTGCGCAGTACTACGAAAATAGGGATAAAGAGGAAAAGGAGAAATCAGAAAAGAAAACGAAAGATTTAAAAACTAAAGTTCTTTTGCAGCAGGCGTATCCGCCTCGCACGAATCAGACTAATACGCAGCAAAACTCATACCAAAGGACAGATTATAGTACATCAAGGCCTCAATATCAATGGAATCAATGCGCGTACTGTAAGAAAGAGGGTCACTATAAAAATGAATGTCCGATCTTAGCGCAAAATAATGCAGCAGCAGCTCAGAGAGGTCGTGGTGGTTTTGTGCAGAATTCTAGAGGACGAGGACGAGGTGCTATGCCTCCGCAAACGAATGATCGTCCCTCCAATCACTTTGATCAACGAAATGGACAATCTGTTCAGCAAAATAGATCTCAACAATATCTTGTTGAAGATTATTGTGAAGTAGAAGAGGGTTTTCAACAAAATGGGTACTAGGACAGCCATGGACAGAGAGAGGGAGTAGTATCAGTTCCAGTGGATCAGAGTGGGCCTTATGTCGCAGTAGCAACATCAGGTGTAGTCGAACCGTTTCTGTTGGATACTGGTGCCGCAAAAAGTTCTATAATGCATGCGAAACTCCCTGGCGCACCTTTGTCTGGCTCAACAAATGTTTCCGTAGGTTTTTCAGGCGCCCCTGTGTACAACCCGATATCTAGTCCTTTGTCTATTTCTGTTGGACCGTGTCACTTGAAAGCACCCCTGATTTTGACGACAGGTTGTAATGAAAATCTGCTTGGTTTAGATTTGTTAAAACGACTATATGCGACATTGTACTGTTCTCCGGAAGGAGTACAGCTTACTTTGGGTAAAAGACTCACCTCTCCGATGTACTTGTCAATGGACGCACTCCCGCCGGAGCTACGTTCACTCCCTGATTCTCTTTGGGCGACTGGTCCCAACGATGTAGGTCTCCTAGAAATTCCACCGTATGTAGTAACTTTGAAAGCGAATGTAAAATTTCCAAGAATTCCTCAATATAAAATCTCAAGTGAAGGAGAACGTGCACTTTTACTGATTGTGCAAGACTTGATTAAGAAGGGTGTAGTTGAAGAAACTAGAGGAAATGTCTGTAACAGTCCTGTATTACCGATTCTGAAGCGAACTGACCCTACAAAACCTCCAGTTTATAGGTTTGTCATAGACCTTAGAGAAGTTAATAAGATTGTAATTCCGCAGTTTCCTGTAGTGCCAGACATTACTGCCTTGTTAACATTGATACCTGCTACAGCTACATGGTTCTCAGTTATAGACCTAAAGAATGCTTTCTTCAGCATTCCGATAGCTGAAGAAAGTAGGGATATTTTCGGCTTCTGTTTAGGAGGTCGCAGTTTCAGATTTAAACGCGCTCCACAAGGCTATTGTGAAAGTCCATCCATTTATAGTCAAGCTTTAAAAAGTCAGCTAGATTCTTTTGTCCTTCCTCCAGGTTCTGCCCTAGTACAATACGTAGACGATCTTTTAGTGGCTGCCGATGACAAGGAAACTTGCAAAGCAGCTACAATTTCGTTATTGCATCATTTGTCTAATTTGAATCATAAGGTGTCTCCTTCCAAGATGCAATACTGCTGCCAAGAAGTAACCTACCTAGGTCACCTCTTATCAAAGGAGGGAAGGAAGTTGACCCCAGAGAGAATAAAAGCAATTACGCAGATGAGTGTTCCACGCACACAGAGAGAAGTACGTGCCTTCCTAGGTATTACCTCTTACTGTAGGCAGTGGATCCCAAATTTTTCACTTTTAGCGAAACCGTTGGTAGCCTTGACTGGGAAAAATGTTCCAAGTCCGGTGCCATGGTCTGATGAATGTCAAGAGAGTTTTATTGAGTTACGAAAAGCACTATGTTCAGCTCCTGTATTGGGTACACCTGATTACAGCAAGCCATTCACGCTCTACGTTCACGAAAGAGAAGGTTGCGCGTTGAGTGTTCTGACACAGAAGTTTGGTGATGAACAATATGCTAGTGGTCATGGTTCCTCATGCAGTGGATACACTCATGAACCGAACGAAGACTCAACACCTTACTAGTGCGAGATTATCTGGTTACGAGCTGACGTTATTAGCGAGTCATATTCAGATCAAAAGATGCAATGTATTGAATCCAGCAACATTGTTGCCGACTGATCAAGAGTCGAGTGATTCTGAGCCACATGACTGTTATTTCAAAACGGAGGAAGAGACAAAAGGTCGCATCGACTTGAGGGATACTCCCCTATCCGACCCGGATGGTACGCTATATGTGGACGGGTCATGTTTTAAATTGGAGAATGGTGATGTGACTGCTGCCTACGCGGTAACGACTTTGAAGACGATTGTGGAGACTGCAAGAGTGAGTCAGAATTCTGCCCAAGCAGCAGAATTAATAGCTCTTACGAGAGCGTGTGTTTTAGCTGAGGGAAAGAGAGTGAATGTGTTTACAGATAGTCAGTACGCATTTGGCGTGGCCCATAGTTTTGGCCGGTTGTGGAGAGAAAGGGGTTTCATTACGTCCCATGGGACTAAGATTCAACATGGTCAGCTAGTTAACGACTTGTTGGAATCTCTAACCTTGCCGACTGAAGTTGCGATTGTGAAGTGCAGTGCTCATAAAGCAATCACGGATGATGTTGGTCGTGGGAATGCCTTTGCTGATGAAACCGCTAAACAGACAGCTAGAGACACGATGAGTAGAATGTACGTTGCTACGTCTGCAAGATGGATTGCTGAGTCTGGAATGTGTGAGGACACTATGGAAAGTGTGAAAGAGATTCAGAAAG
The DNA here is from genome assembly GCF_964263255.1 of Lissotriton vulgaris. Lineage (NCBI taxonomy): Eukaryota > Metazoa > Chordata > Amphibia > Caudata > Salamandridae > Lissotriton > Lissotriton vulgaris. The sequence continues at coordinate 1,023,417,974 of NC_141698.1, forward strand.
AAGCGACTGAGGAAGAGAAACGTGTATGGAGAGAAAGTACGGGCAAGTTGGACTCGAATGGATGTTGGATTGATTTGACAGAACAGCAGCGTTGGATGTTGCCTGATGCGTATGTGCTTGCAGTAGTGACGATGGCGCATGGAGTGGCGCATATAAGTTCTAAAGGGATATGTAAAATGTTAGCTCCGGTTTGGAAGAATGAGGGAATCAGTAAGTGTGCAGAGAGAGTGGTGAAAAATTGTATGGTGTGCTTGATGCATAATCCTGGCAAGGGAACTCCAACTCCAGCTGGTCATTTCGCTCCTCCTTCCTGTCCCTTTGAAGTGATTCAGTTAGACTTCATTCACATGGAACGCTGCAACAATTTAAAATACGTCCTGGTGGTAGTTTGTGCTTTTTCCAGGTGGATAGAAGCATACCCATTAAAGGACAACACTGCTCTATCTACTGCCAAAATTCTTCTCAAGGAATATTTCCCTAGGTTTGGAATGCCACGGATTGTATGGTCAGATAACGGAAGTGAGTTTATAGGGAAAGTTATGCAGAGTGTGTGTGCTGGTCTAGGATTGAAACAAAAATTCCATAGTGCAAACCATCCCCAATCTGCTGGTTTAGTCGAGGGTTACAATGGCACTCTGAAGCTTAAGATAGCCAAGATACAAGCATCCACAGGTTTGGCTTGGCCAGACGCACTTCCTTTGGCTTTGTTATCAACGAGAGCAACAGTGCATTCTAGAATAGGGCTTTCTCCATATGAGATTGTGTTTGGCCGTCCGGCAAATATCTGGGGTGTGCCGAGGCCTAAACACTTTTGCTCCATTGAATATCCTATGTTGATAGACTACCTTTACGACTTGACTGCTAAATTGAGTCTTATTCATCAACAGGTCTTTGATGCTTTGCCAAAACCTCCGGAGAGTCCAGGGCATCAGCTGAAACCCGGCGACCACGTGGTGGTCAGAAATTTTGCGAGGACAAAGAATCTTCAGCCTCGCTACATCGGCCCCTTCCAGGTCCTGCTGGCGACGAGGACAGCTGTACGTGTTGCTGGTCGCAAGCACTGGATCCACGCTTCTCACGTAAAGCGTGTTCCACTGCCGCTGCCCTACGACGACTGGGTGAAGAAGGGAATTGGTGCCTCCGAAGCTGAAACAACTCCGAAATTTGTCCCTTTCAGCGATGCCGATTTGATTACTGACACTTTGAAACTTGACTCTCCTCCTGAAAGGACTCCTTTGAACACTGAACATTTGTCTCCAGCATCACAAGAAACTTTGCTATCTACGAACTTAAACTCTGCAACAGCTGCTAGTGATACACTATTTTCCGATCAGACAGTACCAGCGAAGAAAAGATACAACCTTAGAAGCCATAAAAAGGACTAATAAAGCAGGCAACTGCATACTGTGATTTTGATATATTTATATATATTTTGAACTTTTGCCTTCAGCCAGGAAGTTTGCTATTGTTTATTGTTTTTAAAATTGCCTTGCCGTCTGGGTAGCCGTAGGGTCGTGGCTGTGTGCCTAGTTTGAATTTGCAGGGGTCTGACACAAGGTCGATCTTTCTGTTGGTTCTGGGAACTCCCAGGGCTGATAGAGGCATTTTCATCTACGTACACATCATCAGTGGTCGCGAGCGGATTGTAGAAGATGGAGCTTCCTGCGCTACAACGAAAGAATGTGATTTACGTTCGCAGAAACAGACTTAATAGAATTCTTCACAGCAAATGTTTCTTGATGCAATGTGCCGTTACATTTTTGATTGTTTTAGCAACATTGGTGGGTGGAATTGTCTTTAGCATAAATTTGATTTTTGTGCCAGTTTCTACAGTACCTCCCCTTGATCCTGCTATTTCTACTGTTTCCTCTATACACTCTTTTCACTCATTTCCAGAACATGAGCAAGCTCGACGCTCAGAATTCACCAACAACACTTTTGTACAGCTCTTGCACCAACACCAACTGGTAGTTAACACTACAGACTGCTGGGTATGTGGCTTGATACCTCACACTATGGATAAAGGTATTCCATATCTGGTTTTGCCTTACAGCTATAATGGATCATTTCAGGCTTTCCAAACCATCTTTGCTTATGCTCTCGAAACCTATCCTCCACGTCCACCACGTTCCACTAAATATAACTCTGCCAACAAAGCCTTAGTCCAGGGAATTATTGACATGGTCAAGGACGTCAATAATACTCCATCATACCCTAGAGACGAATTGCGAGTATATTTAAGTTGGAATACTTCAGAGTATCGCCTTAGTTTAGGAGAAAGCAAGCGTAAAAGCTCAACTCCAATCTGGGTCGTACCTCACCGAGGTCAGGTCTGTTTGCAAGGTAATGGGAGAAATCCGAGAGCTCAGCTAGGGAGGAGTGAGTGCGTAGAGACTTATGTGTTTCCGGCTAACTCTTCCCCTGCCTTTCTTACTGCTAGGGGTACCTATTTCATTTGTCGAGACAGAGCTTATACATGGTTGCCTGCCGACTTCTCAGGATCATGTTATATTGCTCGATTATTGCCTCCGACATACACTGCTTCACCTGATTACCACAGAACAAGAGTAGCGAGAGGTGTCTTCAGCAAGGAAGATACCGCTGGTCAGGAAGCTGGAGACTTCTTCAAAGGCTTCCTTCCGTTCTGGGGACCTATGGCCAATAGTAGAAACATACGTCAGCTAACACGGGTAGTTGAATCTACTATTACTGAAACTGCTGGTGCCCTTAGCAATCTGACAGCTGAGCTTCAGGCGGATAGGCTCATGACATTGCAGAACCGTATGGTTCTAGATGTTATACTTGCAGATCGAGGTGGGGTATGCAGAATGATCCAATCGAGCTGCTGTGTCTTTATTCCTAATAATGCTCCAACAGTCTACGAGGCGATCTCTAAGTTGCACAAGATTTCGGACTCAATACATGTAGACAAGGGAAACTGGTCCTTCATGGAGTGGTTTTGGACTCTGATCTCAGCGTGGGGATGGAAAGTTCTAATGGTCATTGGTGTCATCTTAGTATTCCTATTCTCATGTTGTCTGATTATCCAGTGTGGTCCTGCTCTGTGTAGTCTTTGTGCTGCGACTTGTCTCAGAAAACCACCTGCGTTTGGAGAAAAGACACGAGAAAGGATGATGATACAACAACATGTCACTGACCTGATGAGCATAGAACTAGATTCTGACATAGACTGAGTAATTGCCTATGTAAGGGCAAAAGGAGGGTCTGAGGTTCCGTGACGGTTCCGTGACGACTTGAACCCGTGTTTTCAAGTTTGTCGGAAATACATAAAAATGGTATCAGTGAACCGCAAATGATCCATTTCATATATCCTAGTGTTTTCGCTACGCTACGAGCAAGAGCACTCCTTCCATTGACATATTTCTGATATACCCACGGCATCCATCTTAGATCGTGGCCGCCATTTTGTGTTTCCTTGCCCTCACATATGCAATAGCCTCTGATCATTTCATTTACTCCACTTTGATTAAGGACACGTAGCCTTAGCCGGAGATTCACCTCTTACATGACACGTGCACCTTAAACCAGATCACGCTGTAGCTGCATGACTCGACAAAGGCTGCCTCCTCTGCCCAAGGCCAGTCCTGCCAAACTGGTCTTCGTGTCCATTGTACCTGATCATGATTAGGCGGCCGAAGCCGGTAGCCTTGCCCATTTACAACCCACAAACATCTCTTATCCCGCTTTTCTATCTTCTGCACCTGGCTCTGTTCCTTTCCTTCTGGGCCTTTATTAGGGGGAGGTAACGAACTTTACGATGAGGCGGTCCGGGTCCTGAATGCAATATTGACAGGGGATTGTGATGAACTAGTGGGAACCCCTCTTCGTAGATGTTTGGTATCAGATTTTATCGACAGTTCCTGTGTAACGCCAAATATTTATTGTTTAGAGACACAAAGGTTTGGGAATGTACCGACATGTGAAATATTTGCCTAGAGCACAATTTTTAGTATATAAGGAGCGACCCACTTTGTACAAATCGAACAGGCTCCTAGTTTCTGCCCGTGCGTAGATTCTGTGACTTCTGTGTCCCTGCAGTAATAAACCTTTGGTCTTTGACGCCACCATCGAGAAGCCCGTGTTTCTGTTCATTTGTGCACCAAGGCAGGTGGAACTCCGGGGTCTTTGGGTGTTGTACCCTGACACCTCTGGACAGAACCAAAAAGTCCAGAACTCCACCATCACTTCGTTCACCAAGAGATTTAGAGAAAAGTAAAACGAAGCTAATTCGCCAATATCCAATGAGGGAGGTTCCTCCAATTTGGCGCGAAGCTGTGCAAGCTAATGCGGCTCTTGGTATTGCAGCCGCTCCGGCGCAATTTCAAAGGGTGTGGATACACATTCCGTGGAAGCGAGCTGAAGTGCTAGCAGTGAAGCAGGCCTTGCCAGATCCGCGTAAGAATCCTGCTGGATACTATAAGGAATTAACACAGACAGTTGAGGCTTGTATAATGAATTTAGCGGACATCGATATGTTATTTGGCAATGTAGTTCCGCAACCAATTTGGGCTAAAATTCGTAGAGAGGATCATCAAGTTGCCTTAGGTGGTGATTGGGCAGCCATCACTGCAGCGGATGGTCAGCAAACAGTTGGTGCAAAACCCGAACCCCTAATTGCTAATCTTCCAGGTAGAATAATCGACTTAATGAAGACTCTGATGCCCGCATTGCGTGTTAATTGGGACAAGTTATCAGCATGCAAACAGAAGAAAGACGAAAGTGTCTCCGACTTTTTCACCAGGTTCGAAGAGACTTTTGTAGATCACAGTGGTCAGGATATGAGCACAGAAGGAGGACAGAGACTGTTTGTCGATAAATTTGGGAGAGTGCGTGGGCTGTTTCTACAACTGCGCAAATACTTGCAACTGCACAGTATTATGAAAACAGGGATAAAGAGGAAAAAGAGAAATCAGACAAGAAAACGAAAGATTTAAAAACTAAAGTTCTTTTGCAACAGGCATATCCGCCTCGCACGAATCAGACTAATACGCAACAGGGCTCGTATCAAAGGACAGATTATAGCTCACCGAGACCTCAATATCAGTGGAACCAGTGTGCGTACTGTAAGAAAGAGGGTCACTACAAGAATGAATGTCCGATCTTAGCGCAAAATAATGCAGCAGCAGCTCAGAGAGGTCGTGGTGGTTTTGTGCAGAATTCTAGAGGTCGAGGGCGAGGTGCTATGCCTCCACAAACGAATGATCGACCTTCCAATCACTTTGATCAACGAAATGGCCAGTCGACTCAGCAAAATAGATCTCAACAATATCTTGTTGAAGACTATTGTGAAGTGGATGAGGGATTTCAGCAAAATGTGTACTAGGACAGCCATGGACAGAGAGAGGGAGTAGTATCAGTTCCAGTGGATCAGAGTGGGCCTTATGTCGCAGTAGCAACATCAGGTGTAGTCGAACCGTTTCTGTTGGATACTGGTGCAGCAAAAAGTTCTATCATTCATGCGAAACTCCCTGGCGCACCTTTGTCCGGCTCAACAAATGTTTCTGTAGGTTTTTCAGGCGCCCCTGTTTATAACCCGATATCTGGTCCTTTGTCTATTTCTGTTGGACCGTGTCACTTGAAAGCACCCCTGATTTTGACGACAGGTTGTAATGAAAATCTGCTTGGTTTAGATTTGTTAAAACGACTATATGCGACATTATACTGTTCTCCGGAAGGAGTACAGCTTACATTGGGTAAAAGAGTCACCTCTCCGATGTATTTGTCAATGGATGCACTCCCGCCAGAGCTGCGTTCACTCCCTGATTCTCTTTGGGCGACTGGTCCTAACGATGTAGGCCTCTTAGAAATACCACCATATGTAGTAACTTTAAAAGCAAATGTAAAATTTCCAAGAATTCCTCAATACAAAATATCTAGTGAAGGTGAGCGTGCACTTTTATTGATTGTTCAAGATTTGATTAAGAAAGGTGTGGTTGAAGAAACTAGAGGAAATGTCTGTAACAGTCCTGTATTACCGATCTTGAAACGAACTGATCCTACAAAGCCTCCAGTGTATAGGTTTGTCATCGACCTCAGAGAAGTTAATAAGATTGTAGTTCCGCAGTTTCCTGTAGTTCCAGACATTACTGCCTTGTTAACTCTGATTCCTGCTACAGCTACTTGGTTTTCAGTCATTGACTTGAAGAATGCCTTTTTCAGCATTCCGATAGCCGAGGAAAGTAGAGATATTTTTGGCTTCTGTCTAGGAGGTCGAAGTTTCAGATTTAAACGCGCTCCACAAGGCTATTGTGAGAGCCCATCTATTTACAGTCAAGCATTAAAAAGCCAGTTAGATACCTTTGTCCTTCCTCCAAGTTCTGCTCTAGTACAGTATGTAGACGATCTTCTAGTACCTGCCGATGACAAGGAGACTTGCAAAGCAGCTACAATTTCGTTATTGCATCATTTGTCTAATTTGAATCACAAGGTATCACCTTCGAAAATGCAATACTGCTGCCAAGAAGTGACCTACCTAGGTCATCTCTTGTCAAAGGAGGGAAGAAAGTTGACCCCAGAGAGAATAAAAGCAATTATGCAGATGAGTGTTCCTCGCACGCAGAGAGAAGTACGTGCCTTTCTAGGTATTACCTCTTACTGTAGGCAGTGGATCCCAAATTTTTCTCTTTTAGCAAAACCATTGGTAGCTTTGACTGGGAAAAATGTTCCGAGTCCGGTGCCATGGTCTGATGAATGTCAGGAGAGTTTTTCTGAGTTACAAAACGCACTGTGTTCAGCTCCTGTATTAGGTACGCCTGATTACAGTAAGCCATTCACGCTCTACGTTCACGAGAGAGAAGGTTGCGCGTTGAGTGTTCTGACACAGACATTTGGTGATAAACAACGCCCTTGTGCGTATTTTTCATCGACATTAGATCCGGTAGCTAGAGCGTTACCTAGTTGTTTGAGAGCTACAGCGGCAGCTGCGGCTTCCATTCGACAATCTGCTGGTTTGGTGATGAACAACATGCTAGTGGTCATGGTTCCTCATGCAGTGGATACACTCATGAACCGAACTAAGACACAACACCTTACCAGTGCGAGACTATCTGGTTACGAACTGACATTATTAGCGAGTCATATTCAGATCAAAAGATGTAATGTATTGAATCCAGCAACACTGTTGCCGGCTAATCAAGAGTCGAGTGATTCCGAGCCACATGATTGCTGTTTTAGAACGGAGGAAGAGACAAAAGGACGCATTGACTTGAAGGACACTCCATTATCAGATCCAGATGGCACGCTGTATGTGGATGGGTCATGTTTTAAACTGGAGAATGGTGATGTGACTGCTGCTTACGCAGTAACGACTTTGAAGACGATTGTGGAGACTGCAAGAGTGAGTCAGAATTCTGCCCAAGCTGCAGAATTAATAGCTCTAACAAGAGCGTGTATTTTAGCTAAGGGAAAGAGAGTGAATGTTTTTACAGATAGTCAGTACGCGTTCGGTTTGGCCCATAGTTTTGGCCGTTTGTGGAGAGAAAGAGGTTTCATTACGTCCCATGGGACTAAGATTCAACATGGTCAGCTAGTTAACGACTTGTTGGAATCTCTAACCTTGCCGACTGAAGTTGCGATTGTAAAGTGCAGTGCTCATAAAGCAATCACGGATGATGTTGGTCGTGGGAATGCTTTTGCTGATGAAACCGCTAAACAAACAGCTAGAGACATGATGAGCAGAATGTATGTTGCTACGTCTGCAAGATGGATTGCTGAATCTGGAATGTGTGAGGATACAATGGAAAGTGTGAAAGAGATTCAGAAAGAGGCAACTGAGGAGGAAAAACGTGTATGGAGAGAAAGTACGGGCAAATTGGATTCGAATGGGTGTTGGATTGATTTGACAGAACAGCAGCGTTGGATGTTGCCTGATGCGTATGTGCTTGCAGTGGTGACGATGGCGCATGGAGTAGCGCATATAAGTTCTAAAGGAATCTGTAAGATGTTGGCTCCAGTCTGGAAGAATGATGGAATCAGTAAGTGTGCAGAGAGAGTGGTGAGAAATTGTATGGTGTGCCTGATGCATAATCCTGGCAAGGGAACTCCAACTCCTGCTGGTCACTTCGCTCCTCCTTCCTGCCCCTTTGAAGTGATTCAGTTAGACTTCATTCACATGGATCGCTGTAATAATTTGAAATACGTCCTGGTGGTAGTTTGTGCTTTCTCCAGGTGGATTGAAGCATACCCACTAAAGGACAATACTGCCCTATCAACTGCCAAAATTCTTCTCAAAGAATATTTCCCTAGATTCGGTATGCCACAGATTGTATGGTCAGATAACGGAAGTGAGTTTATAGGGAAAGTTATGCAGAGTGTGTGTGCCGGCCTAGGTCTGAAACAGAAGTTCCACAGTGCGAACCACCCCCAGTCTGCTGGTTTAGTGGAGGGTTACAATGGCACCCTCAAACTAAAACTAGCTAAAATACAAGCATCCACATTTTTACCCTGGCCAGACGCACTTCCTTTGGCTTTGTTATCAACGAGAGCAACTGTACATTCTAGAGTGGGGCTTAGCCCCTACGAAATAGTTTTTGGCCGCCCGGCAAATATTTGGGGTGTGCCGAGGCCTAAGGAGTTTTGTTCTCTAGAATATCCTATGTTGATAGACTACCTTTACGACTTGACTGCTAAATTGAGTCTTATTCACCAACAGGTTTTCGATGCATTGCCAAAGCCTCCGGAGAGTCCAGGGCATCAGCTGAAACCAGGAGATCAAGTGGTAATCAGGAATTTCGCGAGGACGAAGAACCTTCAGCCCAGATACATCGGCCCCTTCCAGGTCCTGCTTGTGACGAGAACAGCAGTTCGTGTAGCTGGTCGCAAACATTGGGTGCACGCCTCTCATGTTAAGCGTGTACCTTTGCCACTTCCTTACGACGACTGGGTGAAGAAGGGAATTGGTGCCTCCGAATTTGAACGCACGCTAAAATTCATCCCTTTCAGCGATGCCAAATTGATCACTGACACTCCAAACTCTGACTCTCCACCTGAAAAGACTCCTTTGAACTCTGAACATTTGTCCCCTGCATCAGAAAAAACTCTGTCATCTGCGAACTTGAACACTGCAACAGTTGCCAGTGATACACTATTTTCTGATCAAACAGTTCCTGCAAAACAAAGATACTATCTACGACCTCGTAATATGGACAAATAAAGCAGGCAACTGCCCATTGTGATATTTTGAAATTTTGAACTTTTGCCTTCAGCCAGGAAGTTTGCTATTGTTTTATTGTTTTTAAAATTGCCTTGCCGTCTGGGTAGCCGTAGGGTCGTGGCTGTGTGCCTAGTTGAATCTGCGGGGGTCTGACACAAGGTCGATCTTTCTGTTGGTTCTGGGAACTCCCAGGGCTGATAGAGGCATTTTCATCTACGTACACATCATCAGTGGTCGCGAGCGGATTGTAGAAGATGGAGCTTCCTGCGCTGCAACGAGAAAATGTGATTTATGTTCGCAGAAACAGACTTTACAGAATCCTTCACAGCAAATGCTTTTTGATACAATGTGCCATTACATTCTTGATTGTTTTGATAACGTTGGTGGGTGGAATCGTTTTCGGTATACCTTTGATTTTTGTGCCAGTTACTACAGTACCTCCCCTTGATCCTGTTACTTCTACTGTTTCCTCTATACACTCTTTTCATTCGTTTTCTGAACATGAGCAAGCTCGACGCTCAGAATTCATTAACAACACTTTTGTACAGCTCTTGCACCAACACCAATTGGTAGTTAACACTACAGACTGCTGGGTGTGTGGCTTGATACCCCACACTATGGATAAAGGTATTCCCTATCTGGTTTTGCCTTTCAGCTACAATGGATCATTTCAGGCCCTTCAAACCATCTTTGCTTATGCCCTTGAAACCTATCCTCCACGACCACCACGTTCCACTAAATATAACTCTGCCAACAAAGCTTTAGTCCAGGGAATTATTGACATGATCAAGGATGTCAATAATACTCCATCATACCCTAGAGACGAATTGCGAGTATATTTAAGTTGGAATTCTTCAGAGAATCGCCTTAGTTTGGGAGAAAGCAAACGCAAAAGCTCAACTCCAATCTGGGTCGTACCTCACCGAGGTCAGGTCTGTTTGCAAGGTAATGGGAGGAATCCGAGAGCTCAGCTAGGGAGGAGTGAGTGCGTAGAGACTTACGTGTTTCCGGCTAACTCTTCCCCTGCTTTTGTTACTGCTAGGGGTACCTACTTCATCTGTTGAGACAGAGCTTATACATGGTTGCCTGCCGACTTTTCAGGATCATGCTATATTGCTCGATTGTTGCCCCCAACATACACTGCTTCATCTGATTACCACAGAACCAGAGTAGCGAGAGGTGTCTTCAGCAAGGAAGATACTGCTGGTCAGGAAGCAGGAGACTTCTTCAAAGGTTTCCTTCCGTTCTGGGGGCCTATGGCCAATAGTAGAAACATACGTCAGCTAACACGGGTAGTTGAATCTACTATTACCGAAACTGCTGGTGCCCTTAGCAATTTGACAGCTGAGCTTCAGGCGGATAGACTCATGACGTTGCAGAACCGTATGGTTCTAGACGTTATCCTTGCAGATCGAGGTGGGGTATGCAGAATGATCCAATCGAGCTGCTGTGTCTTTATTCCTAATAATGCTCCAACAGTATACGAGGCGATCTCTAAGCTACACAAGATTTCCGACTCTATTCATGTGGTCAAGGGAAACTGGTCCTTCATGGAGTGGTTTTGGACTCTGATCTCAGCGTGGGGATGGAAGGTTCTAATGGTCATTGGTGTCATCTTAGTATTCCTCTTCTCATGCTGCCTGATTATCCAGTGTGGTCCTGCTTTGTGTAGTCTCTGTACTGCAACCTGTTTTAGGAAACCACCTGCGTTTGGAGAAAAGGCACGAGAAAGGATGATGATACAACAGCATGTCACTGACCTGATGAGCATAGAATTAGATTCTGACATAGACTGAGTAATTGCCTATGTAAGAGCAAAAGGAGGGTCTGAGGTTCCGTGACGATTTGAACCCGTGTTTTCAATATTGTCGGAAATACATAATATTGGTATCAGCGAACCGCAAATGATCCATTTAGCATATCCTGGTGTTTTCGCTACGCTACGAGCAAGAGCGCTCCTGTTATGAACACATTTCTGATCTACCCACGGCATCCATCTTAGATCATGGCAGCCATTTTGTGTTTCTTGCCCTCACATACGCAATAACCTCTGATCACTTCATTTCGATTAAGGACACGTAGCCTTAGCCGGAGATTCACCTCTTTCATGACACGTGCACCTTAAACCAGATCACGCTGTAGCTGCATGACTCGACAAAGGCTGCCTCCTCTGCCCGAGGCCAGCCCCACCAAACCGGTCTTCGTGTCCATTGTCCTGATCATGATTAGGCGGCCGAAGCCGGTAGCCTTGCCCATTTACAACCTACAAACATCTCTTATCCCGCTTTTCTATCTTCCACACCTGGCTCCGTTTCTTTCTTTCTGAATCTTTATTAGGGGGAGGTAACGAAATTTACGATGAGGCGGTCCGGTTCTTGAATGCAATATTGACAAGGGATTGTGATGAACTAGTGGGAACCCCTCTTCATAGATGCTTGGTATCAGATTTTATCGACGGTTCCTGTGTAACGCCAAATATTTATTGTTTAGGTCACAAAGGTTTTGGGAATGTACCAACATGTGAAGAATTCGCCTGAAGGCCAAAATTTAGTATATAAGGAGCAACCCTCTTTGTACAATTTGAACAGGCTCCTAGAATCTGCCCATGTGTGGTTTCTGTGACTTCTGTGTCCCTGCAGTAATAAACCTTTGGTCTTTGACGCCACCATCGAGAAGCCCGTGTTTCTGTTCATTTGCGCACCAAGGCAGGTGGAACTCCGGGGTCTTTGGGTGTTGTTCCCTGACACCTCTGGACGGAACCAAAAAGTCCAGAACTCCACCCCAGGCTGTGCTTGGTCCCCCAGGCTGTGCTTGGTCCCCCAGGCTGTGCTCGGTCCCCCAGGCTGTGATGGTCCCCCTGGTTGCTCTTGGCCCCCCAGGCTGTGCTTGGTCCCCCAGGCTGTGCTTGGTCCCCCTGGCTGTGCTTGGACCCCCAGGCTGTGCTTGGTCTCCCAGGCTGTGCTTGGTCCCCCATGCTGTGCTTGGTCCCCCTGGTTGCTCTTGGTCCCCCAGGCTGTGCTTGGTCCCCCAGGCTGTGCTTGGTCCCCCTGGCTGTGCTTGGTCCCCCAGGCTGTGCTTGGTCCCCTGGTTGCTCTTGGTCCCCCAGGCTGTGCTTGGTCCCCCTGGTTGCTCTTGGTCCCCCAGGCTGTGCTTGGTCCCCCAGGCTGTGCTTGGTCCCCCAGGCTGTGCTTGGTCCCCCTGGTTGCTCTTGGTCCCCCAGGCTGTGCTTGGTCCCCCTGGTTGCTCTTGGTCCCCCAGGCTGTGCTTGGTCCCCCGGGCTGTGCTTGGTCCCCTTGGTTGCTCTTGGTCCCCCAGGCTGTGCTTGGTCCCCCTGGTTGCTCTTGGTCCCCCAGGCTGTGCTTGGTCCCCTTGGTTGCTCTTGGTCCCCCAGGCTGTGCTTGGTCCCCCTAGGCTGTGCTTGGTCCCCCTGGTTGCTCTTGGTCCCCCAGGCTGTGCTTGGTCCCCCAGGCTGTGCTTGGTCCCCTTGGTTGCTCTTGGTCCCCCAGGCTGTGCTTGGTCCCCCATGCTGTGCTTGGTCCCCCTGGTTGCTCTTGGTCCCCCAGGCTGTGCTTGGTCCCCCAGGCTGTGCTTGGTCCCCCAGGCTGTGCTTGGTCCCACAGGCTGTGCTTGGTCCCCCAGGCTGTGCTTGGTCCCCCTGGTTGCTCTTGGTCCCCCAGGCTGTGATTGGTCCCCTTGGTTGCTCTTGGTCCCCCAGTCTGTGCTTGGTCCCCCTGGCTGTGCTTGGTCCCCCAGTCTGTGCTTGGTCCCCCTGGTTGCTCTTGGTCCCCCAGGCTGTGCTTGGTCCCCCAGGCTGTGCTTCGTCCCCCAGGCTGTGCTTGGTCCCCCTGGCTGTGCTTGGTCCCCCTGGTTGCTCTTGGTCCCCCAGGCTGTGCTTGGTCCCCCAGGCTGTGCTTGGTCCCCCTGGTTGCTCTTGGTCCCCCAGGCTGTGCTTGGTCCCCCAGGCTGTGCTTGGTCCCCCTGGTTGCTCTTGGTCCCCCAGGCTGTGCTTGGTCCCCCAGGCTGTGCTTGGTCCCCCTGGTTGCTTTTGGTCCCCCAGGCTGTGCTTGGTCCCCTTGGTTGCTCTTGGTCCACCAGGCTGTGCTTGGTCCCCCTGGTTGCTCTTGGTCCCCCAGGCTGTGCTTCGTCCCCCTGGTTGCTCTTGGTCCCCCAGGCTGTGCTTGGTCCACCTGGTTGCTCTTGGTCCCCCAGTCTGTGCTTGGTCCCCCTGGTTGCTCTTGGTCCCCCAGGCTGTGCTTGGTCCCCCAGGCTGTGCTTGGTCCCCCAGGCTGTGCTTGGTCCCCCTGGTTGCTCTTGGTCCCCCAGGCTGTGCTTGGTCCCCCTGGTTGCTCTTGGCCCCCCAGGCTGTGCTTGGTCCCCCAGGCTGTGCTTGGTCCCCCATGCTGTGCTTGGTCCCCCAGGCTGTGCTTGGTTCCCCAGGCTGTGCTTGGTCCCCCAGGCTGTGCTTGGTCCCCCAGGCTGTGCTTGGTCCCCCTGGTTGCTCTTAGTCCCCCAGGCTGTGCTTGGTCCCCCAGGCTGTGCTTGGTCCCCCAGGCTGTGCTTGGTCCCCCAGGCTGTGCTTGGTCCCCCTGGTTGCTCTTGGTCCCCCAGGCTGTGCTTGGTCCCCCAGGCTGTGCTTGGTCCCCCAGGCTGTGCTTGGTCCCCCTGGTTGCTCTTGGTCCCCCAGGCTGTGCTTGGTCCCCCAGGCGGTGCTTGGTCCCCCTGGTTGCTCTTGGTCCCCCAGGCTGTGCTTGGTCCCCCTGGTTGCTCTTGGTCCCCCAGGCTGTGCTTGGTCCCCCTGGTTGCTCTTGGTCCCCCAGGCTGTGCTTGGTCCCCCAGGCTGTGCTTGGTCCCCCAGGCTGTGCTTGGTCCCCCAGTCTGTGCTTGGTCCCCCTGGCTGTGCTTGGTCCCCATGGTTGCTCTTAGTCCCACAGGCTGTGCTTGGTCCCCTTGGTTGCTTTTGGTCCCATAGGTTGTGCTTGGTCCCCCAGGCTGTGCTTGGTCCCCCAGGCTGTGCTTGGTCCCCCAGGCTGTGCTTGGTCCCCCAGGCTGTGCTTGGTCCCCCTGGTTGCTCTTGGTCCCCCAGGCTGTGCTTGGTCCCCCAGGCTGTGCTTGGTCCCCCAGGCTGTGCTTGGTCCCCCGGGCTGTGCTTGCTCTTGGTCCCCCAGGCTGTGCTTGGTCCCCCAGGCTGTGCTTGGTCCCCCAGGCTGTGCTTGGTCCCCCAGGCTGTGCTTGGTCCCCCTGGTTGCTCTTGGTCCCCCAGGCTGTGCTTGGTCCCCCTGGTTGCTCTTGGCCCCCCAGGCTGTGCTTGGTCCCCAGGCTGTGCTTGGTCCCCCATGCTGTGCTTGGTCCCCCAGGCTGTGCTTGGTTACCCAGGCTGTGCTTGGTCCCCCAGGCTGTGCTTGGTCCCCCTGGTTGCTCTTGGTCCCCCAGGCTGTGCTTGGTCCCCCAGGCTGTGCTTGGTCCCCCAGGCTGTGCTTGGTCCCCCTGGTTGCTCTTGGTCCCCCAGGCTGTGCTTGGTCCCCCAGGCTGTGCTTGGTCCCCCTGGTTGCTCTTGGTCCCCCAGGCTGTGCTTGGTCCCCCAGGCTGTGCTTGGTCCCACTGGCTGTGCTTGGTCCCCCAGGCTGTGCTTGGTCCCCTAGGCTGTGCATGGTCCCCCCTGGCTGTGCTTGGTCCCCCAGGCTGTGCTTGGTCCCCCAGTCTGTGCTTGGTCCCCCTGGCTGTGCTTGGTCCCCCTGGTTGCTCTTGGTCCCCCAGGCTGTGCTTGGTCCCCTTGTTTGCTTTTGGTCCCCCAGGTTGGGCTTGGTCCCCCAGGCTGTGCTTGGTCCCCCAGGCTGTGCTTGGTCCCCTGGTTGCTCTTGGTCCCCCAGGCTGTGCTTGGTCCCCTTGGTTGCTCTTGGTCCCCCAGGCTGTGCTTGGTCCCCCAGGCTGTGCATGGTCCCCCTGGTTGCTCTTGGTCCCCTTGGTTGCTCTTGGTCCCCCAGGCTGTGCTTGGTCCCCCAGGCAGTGCTTGGTCCCTCAAGCTGTGCTTGGCCCCCCAGGCTGTGCTTGGTCCCCCTGGCTGTGCTTGTTCCCCCAGGCTGTGCTTGGTCCCCCAGGCTGTGCTTGGTCTTCCAGGCTGTGCTTGGTCCCCCAGGCTGTGCTTGGTCCCCTTGTTTGCTCTTGGTCCCCCAGGCTGTGCTTGGTCCCCCATGCTGTGCTTGGTCCCCCTGGTTGCTCTTGGTCCCCCAGGCTGTGCTTGGCCCCCCAGGCTGTGCTTGGTCCCCCTGGTTGCTCTTGGTCCCCCAGGCTGTGCTTGGTCCCCTTGGTTGCTCTTGGTCCCCCAGGCTGTGCTTGGTCCCCCAGGCTGTGCTTGGCCCCCCCTGGCTGTGCTTGGTCCCCCAGGCTGTGCTTGGTCCCCCTGGTTGCTCTTGGTCCCCCAGGCTTTGCTTGGTCCCCCAGGCTGTGCTTGGTCCCCCAGGCTGTGCTTGGTCCCCCTGGTTGCTCTTGGTCCCTCAGGCTGTGCTTGGTCCCCCAGGCTGTGCTTGGTCCCCCTGGTTGCTCTTGGTCCCCCAGGCTGTGCTTGGTCCCCGAGGCTGTGCTTGGTCCCCCAGGCTGTGCTTGGTCCCCCAGGCTGTGCTTGGTCCCCCAGGCTGTGCTTGGTCCCCCTGGCTGTGCTTGGTCCCCCTGGTTGCTCTTGGTCCCCCAGGCTGTGCTTGGTCCCCAGGCTGTGCTTGGTCCCCCTGGTTGCTCTTGGTCCCCCAGGCTGTGCTTGGTCCCCCAGGCTGTGCTCGGTCCCCCAGGCTGTGCTTGGTCCCCCTGGTTGCTCTTTTCTATTTCCCAAGGCTGTGCTTGGTCCCCTTGGTTGCTCTTGGTCCCCCAGGCTGTGCTTGGTCCCCCTGGTTGCTCTTGGTCCCCCAGGCTGTGCTTGTTCCCCCTGGTTGCTCTTGGTCCCCCAGGCTGTGCTTGGTCCCCCTAATTGCTCTTGGTCCCCCAGGCTGTGCTTGGTCCCCCTGGTTGCTCTTGGTCCCCCAGGCTGTGCTTGGTCCCCCTGGTTGCTCTTGGTCCCCTAGGCTGTGCTTGGTCCCCTTGGTTGCTCTTGGTCCCCCAGGCTGTGCTTGGTTCCCCAGGCTGTGCTTGGTCCCTCAAGCTGTGCTTGGTCCCCCTGGTTGCTCTTGGTCCTCCAGGCTGTGCTTGGTCCGCTTGGTTGCTCTTGGTCCCCCAGGCTGTGCTTGGTCCCCCAGGCTGTGCTTGGTCCCCCAGGCTGTGCTTGGTCCCCCTGGTTGCTCTTGGTCCCCCAGGCTGTGCTTGATCCCCCAGGCTGTGCTTCGTCCCCCAGGCTGTGCTTGGTCCCCCTGGTTGCTCTTGGTCCCCCAGGCTGTGCTTGGTCCCCCAGGCTGTGCTCGGTCCCCCAGGCTGTGCTTGGTCCCCCTGGTTGCTCTTGGTACCCCAGGCTGTGCTTGGTCCCCCTGGTTGCTCTTGGTCCCCTAGGCTGTGCTTGGTCCCCTTGGTTGCTCTTGGTCCCCCAGGCTGTGCTTGGTTCCCCAGGCTGTGCTTGGTCCCTCAAGCTGTGCTTGGTCCCTCTGGTTGCTCTTGGTCCTCCAGGCTGTGCTTGGTCCGCTTGGTTGCTCTTGGTCCCCCAGGCTGTACTTGGTCCCCCAGGCTGTGCTTGGTCCCCCAGGCTGTGCTTGGTCCCCCTGGTTGCTCTTGGTCCCCCAGGCTGTGCTTGATCCCCCAGGCTGTGCTTGGTCCCCCAGGCTGTGCTTGGTCCGCCTGGTTGCTCTTGGTCCCCCAGGCTGTGCTTTGTCCCCCAGGCTGTGCTCGGTCCCCCAGGCTGTGCTTGGTCCCCCTGGTTGTTCTTGGTCCCCCAGGCTTTGCTTGGTCCCCCAGGCTGTGCTTGGTCCCCCAGGCTGTGCTTGGTCCCCCAGGCTGTGCTTGGTACCCCTGGTTGCTCTTGGTCCCCCAGGCTGTGCTTGGTCCCCCAGGCTGTGCTTGGTCCCCCTGGTTGCTCTTGGTCCCCAGGCTGTGCTTGGTCCCCGAGGCTGTGCTTGGTCCACCAGGCTGTGCTTGGTCCCCCAGGCTGTGCTTGGTCCCCCTGGCTGTGCTTGGTCCCCCTGGCTGTGCTTGGTCCCCCTGGTTGCTCTTGGTCCCCCAGGTTGTGCTTGGTCCCCCAGGCTGTGCTTGGTCCCCCTGGCTGTGCTTGGTCCCCCTGGCTGTGCTTGGTCCCCCAGGCTGTGCTTGGTCCCCCTGGTTGCTCTTGGTCCCCCAGGCTGTGCTTGGTCCCCCAGGCTGTGCTTGGTCCCCCTGGCTGTGCTTGGTCCCCCAGGCTGTGCTTGGTCCCCCTGGCTGTGCTTGTTCCCCCAGGCTGTGCTTGGTCCCCCTGATTGCTCTTGGTCCCCCAGGCTGTGCTTGGTCCCCCTGGTTGCTCTTGGTCCCCAGGCTGTGCTTGGTCCCCCAGGCTGTGCTTGGTCCCCCAGGCTGTGCTTGGTCCCCCTGGCTGTGCTTGGTCCCCCTGGTTGCTCTTGGTGCCCCAGGCTGTGCTTGGTCCCCCAGGCTGTGCTTGGTCCCCCTGGTTGCTCTTGGTCCCCCAGGCTGTGCTTGGTCTGCTTGGTTGCTCTTGGTCCCCCAGGCTGTGCTTGGTCCCCCTGGTTGCTCTTGGTCCCCTTGGTTGCTCTTGGTCCTCCAGGCTATGCTTGGTCCCCCAGGCTGTGCTTGGTCCCCCTGGTTGCTCTTGGTCCCCCAGGCTGTGCTTGGTCCCCTTGGTTGCTCTTGGTCACCCAGGCTGTGCTTGGTCCCCCAGTGCTTGTTCCCCCAGGCGGTGCTTGGTCCCCCAGGCTGTGCTTGGTCCCCCTGGTTGCTCTTGGTCCCCCAGGCTGTGCTTGGTCCCCCAGGCTGTGCTTGGTCCCCCAGGCTGTGCTTGGTCCCCTTGGTTGCTCTTGGTCCCCCAGGCTGTGCTTGGTCCCCCATGCTGTGCTTGGTCCCCCTGGCTGTGCTTGGTCCCCCAGGCTGTGCTTGGTCCCCCTGGTTGCTCTTGGTCCCCCAGGCTGTGCTTGGTCCCCCTGGTTGCTCTTGGTCCCCCAGGCTGTGCTTGGTCCCCCTGGTTGCTCTTGGTCCCCCAGGCTGTGCTTGGTCCCCCAGGCTGTGCTTGGTCCCCCAGGCTGTGCTTGGTCCCCCAGGCTGTGCTTGGTCCCCCTGGTTGCTCTTGGTCCCCCAGGCTGTGCTTGGTCCCCCTGGTTGCTCTTGGTCCCCCAGGCTGTGCTTTGTCCCCCAGGCTGTGCTTGGTCCCCCTGGTTGCTCTTGGTCCCCCAGACTGTGCTTGGTCCCCTTGGTTGCTCTTGGTTCCCCAGGCTGTGCTTGGTCCCCCAGGCTGTGCTTGGTCCCCCTGGTTGCTCTTGGTCCCCCAGGCTGTGCTTGGTCCCCCAGGCTGTGCTTGGTCCCCCAGGCTGTGCTTGGTCCCCCTGGTTGCTCTTGGTCCCCCAGGCTGTGCTTGGTCCCCCAGGCTGTGCTCGGTCCCCCAGGCTGTGCTTGGTCCCCCTGGTTGCTCTTTTCTATTTCCCCAGGCTGTGCTTGGTCCCCTTGGTTGCTCTTGGTCCCCCAGGCTGTGCTTGGTCCCCCTGGTTGCTCTTGGTCCCCCAGGCTGTGCTTGGTCCCCCTGGTTGCTCTTGGTCCCCCAGGCTGTGCTTGGTCCCCCTAATTGCTCTTGGTCCCCCAGGCTGTGCTTGGTCCCCCTGGTTGCTCTTGGTCCCCCAGGCTGTCCTTGGTCCCCCAGGCTGTGCTTGGTCCCCCAGGCTGTGCTTGGTCCCCCTGGTTGCTCTTGGTCCCCCACGCTGTGCCTGGTCCCCCTGGTTGCTCTTGGTCCCCCAGGCTGTGCTTGGTCCCCCAGGCTGTATTTGGTCCCCCAGGCTGTGCTTGGTACCCCAGGCTGTGCTTGGTACCCCAGGCTGTGCTTGGTCCCCCAGGCTGTGCTTGGTCCCCCAGGCTGTGCTTGGTCCCCCTGGTTGCTCTTGGTCCCCCAGGCTGTGCTTGGTCCCCCAGGCTGTCCTTGGTCCCCCTGGTTGTTCTTGGTCCCCCAGGCTGTGCTTGGTCTCCCAGGCTGTGCTTGGTCCCCCAGGCTGTGCTTCGTCCCCCTGGTTGCTCTTGGTCCCTAGGCTGTGCTTGGTCCCCTTGGTTGCTCTTGGTCCCCCAGGCTGTGCTTGGTTCCCCAGGCTGTGCTTGGTCCCTCAAGCTGTGCTTGGTCCCCCTGGTTGCTCTTGGTCCTCCAGGCTGTGCTTGGTCCGCTTGGTTGCTCTTGGTCCCCCAGGCTGTGCTTGGTCCCCCAGGCTGTGCTTGGTCCCCCAGGCTGTGCTTGGTCCCCCTGGTTGCTCTTGGTCCCCCAGGCTGTGCTTGGTCCCCCAGGCTGTGCTTGGTCCCCCAGGCTGTGCTTGGTCCCCCTGGTTGCTCTTGGTCCCCCAGGCTGTGCTTGGTCCCCCAGGCTGTGCTTGGTCCCCCTGGTTGCTCTTGGTCCCCCAGGCTGTGCTTGGTCCCCCTGGTTGCTCTTGGTCCCCAAGGCTGTGCTTGGTCCCCCAGGCTGTGCTTGGTCCCCCAGGCTGTGCTTGGTCCCCCAGGCTGTGCTTGGCCCCCCTGGTTGCTCTTGGTCCCCCAGGCTGTGCTTGGTCCCCCTGGTTGCTCTTGGTCCCCCAGGCTGTGCTTTGTCCCCAGGCTGTGCTTGGTCCCCCTGGTTGCTCTTGGTCTCCCAGACTGTGCTTGGTCCCCTTGGTTGCTCTTGGTTCCCCAGGCTGTGCTTGGTCCCCCAGGCTGTGCTTGGTCCCCCTGGTTGCTCTTGGTCCCCCAGGCTGTGCTTGGTCCCCCAGGCTGTGCTTGGTCCCCCAGGCTGTGCTTGGTCCCCCTGGTTGCTCTTGGTCCCCCAGGCTGTGCTTGGTCCCCCAGGCTGTGCTTGGTCCCCCAGGCTGTGCTTTGTTCCCATGGTTGCTCTTGGTCCCCCAGGCTGTGCTTGGTCCCCTTGGTTGCTCTTGGTCCCCCAGGATGTGCTTGGTACCCCTGGCTGTGCTTGGTCCCCCAGGCTGTGCTTGGTCCCCCTGGTTGCTCTTGGTCCCCCAGGCTGTTCTTGGTCCCCCAGGCTGTGCTTGGTCCCCCTGGCTGTGCTTGGTCCCCCAGGCTGTGCTTGGTCCCCCTGGTTGCTCGTGGTCCCCCAGGCTGTGCTTGGTCCCCCAGGCTGTGCTTGGTCCCCCAGGCTGTGCTTGGTCCCCCAGGCTGTGCTTGGTCCCCCTGGTTGCTCTTGGTCCCCCAGGCTGTGCTTGGTCCCCCTGGTTGCTCTTGGTCCCCCAGGCTGTGCTTGGTCCCCCAGGCTGTGCTTGGTCCACCTGGCTGTGCTTGGTCCCCCAGGCTGTGCTTGATCCCCCTGGTTGCTCTTGGTCCCCCAGGCTGTGCTTGGTCCCCCAGGTTGTGCTTGGTCCCCCAGGCTGTGCTTGGTCCCCCAGGCTGTGCTTGGTCCCCCAGGCTGTGCTTGGTCCCCCTGGTTGCTCTTGGTCCCCCAGGCTGTGCTTGGTCCCCTTGGTTGCTCTTGGTCCCCCAGGCTGTGCTTGGTCCCCCAGGCTGTGCTTGGTCCCCCTGGCTGTGCTTGGTCCCCCTGGTTGCTCTTGGTCCCCCAGGCTGTGCTTGGTCCCCCAGGCTGTGCTTGGTCCCCCAGGCTGTGCTTGGTCCCCTTGGTTGCTCTTGGTCCCCCAGGCTGTGCTTGGTCCCCCGGGCTGTGCTTTGTCCCCCAGGCTGTGCTTGGTCCCCCAGGCTGTGCTTGGTCCCCCTGGTTGCTCTTGGTCCCCCAGGCTGTGCTTGGTCCCCCAGGCTGCTCTTGGTCCCCCAGGTTGTGCTTGGTCCCCCAGGCTGTGCTTGGTCCCCCTGGTTGCTTTTGGTCCCCCAGGCTGTGCTTGGTCCCCCTGGTTGCTCTTGGTCCCCCAGTCTGTGCTTGGTCCCCCTGGTTGCTCTTGGTCCCCCAGGCTGTGCTTGGTCCCCCAGGCTGTGCTTGGTCCCCCAGGCTGTGCTTGGTCCCCCAGGCTGTGCTTGGTTCCCCAGGCTGTGCTTGGTCCCCCAGGCTGTGCTTGGTCCCCCAGGCTGTGCTTGGTCCCCCTGGTTGCTCTTGGTCCCCCAGGCTGTGCTTGGTCCCCCAGGCTGTGCTTGGTCCCCCAGGCTGTGCTTGGTCCCCCTGGTTGCTCTTGGTCCCCCAGGCTGTGCTTGGTCCCCCAGGCTGTGCTTGGTCCCCCTGGTTGCTCTTGGTCCCCCAGGCTGTGCTTGGTCCCCCAGGCTGTGCTTGGTCCCACTGGCTGTACTTGGTCCCCCAGGCTGTGCTTGGTCCCCCAGGCTGTGCTTGGTCCCCATGGCTGTGCTTGGTCCCCCAGGCTGTGCTTGGTCCCCCAGTCTGTGCTTGGTCCCCATGGCTGTGCTTGGTCCCCCTGGTTGCTCTTGGTCCCCCAGGCTGTGCTTGGTCCCCTTGTTTGCTTTTGGTCCCCCAGGTTGGGCTTGGTCCCCCAGGCTGTGCTTGGTCCCTCAGGCTGTGCTTGGTCCACTGGTTGCTCTTGGTCCCCCAGGCTGTGCTTGGTCCCCTTGGTTGCTCTTGGTCCCCCAGGCTGTGCTTGGTCCCCCAGGCTGTGCATGGTCCCCCTGGTTGCTCTTGGTCCCCTTGGTTGCTCTTGGTCCCCCAGGCTGTGCTTGGTCCCCCAGGCAGTGCTTGGTCCCTCAAGCTGTGCTTGGTCCCCCAGGCTGTGCTTGGTCCCCCTGGCTGTGCTTGGTCCCCCAGGCTGTGCTTGGTCCCCCAGGCTGTGCTTGGTCTTCCAGGCTGTGCTTGGTCCCCCAGGCTGTGCTTGGTCCCCTTGTTTGCTCTTGGTCCCCCAGGCTGTGCTTGCTCCCCCATGCTGTGCTTGGTCCCCCTGGTTGCTCTTGGTCACCCAGGCTGTGCTTGGTCCCCCAGGCTGTGCTTGGTCCCCCGGTTGCTCTTGGTCCCCCAGGCTGTGCTTGGTCCCCTTGGTTGCTCTTGGTCCCCCAGGCTGTGCTTGGCCCCCCTGGCTTTGCTTGGTCCCCCAGGCTGTGCTTGGTCCCCCTGGTTGCTCTTGGTCCCCCAGGCTTTGCTTGGTCCCCCAGGCTGTGCTTGGTCCCCCAGGCTGTGCTTGGTCCCCCTGGTTGCTCTTGGTCCCCCAGGCTGTGCTTGGTCCCCCAGGCTGTGCTTGGTCCCCCTGGTTGCTCTTGGTCCCCAAGGCTGTGCTTGGTCCCCGAGGCTGTGCTTGGTCCCCCAGGCTGCGCTTGGTCCCCCAGGCTGTGCTTGGTCCCCCAGGCTGTGCTTGGTCCCCCAGGCTGTGCTTGGTCCCCCTGGCTGTGCTTGGTCCCCCTGGTTGCTCTTGGTTCCCCAGGTTGTGCTTGGTCCCCCAGGCTGTGCTTGGTCCCCCTGGCTGTGCTTGGTCCCCCAGGCTGTGCTTGGTCCCCCTGGTTGCTCTTGGTCCCCCAGGCTGTGCTTGGTCCCCCTGGCTGTGCTTGGTCCCCCTGGTTGCTCTTGGTCCACCAGGCTGTGCTTGGTCCCCCTGGTTGCTCTTGGTCCCCCAAGCTGTGCTTGGTCCCCCAGGCTGTGCTTGGTCCCCCTGGTTGCTCTTGGTCCCCCAGGCTGTGCTTGGTCCCCCTGGTTGCTCTTGGTCCCCCAGGCTGTGCTTGGTCACCCTGGTTGCTCTTGGTCCCCTAGGCTGTGCTTGGTCCCCCTGGTTGCTCTTGGTCCCCCAGGCTGTGCTTGGTCCCCCAGGCTGTGATTTGTCCCCCAGGCTGTGCTTGGTCCCCCTGGTTGCTCTTGGTCCCCCAGGCTGTGCCTGGTCCCCCTGGTTGCTCTTGGTCCCCCAGGCTGTGCTTGGTCCCCCAGGCTGTATTTGGTCCCCCAGGCTGTGCTTGGTCCCCCAGGCTGTGCTTGGTCCCCCTGGTTGCTCTTGGTCCCCCAGGCTGTGCTTGGTCCCCCTGGTTGCTCTTGGTCCCCCAGGCTGTGCTTGGTCCCCCTGGTTGCTCTTGGTCCCCCAGGCTGTGCTTGGTCCCCCAGGCTGTGCTTGGTCCCCCTGGTTGCTCTTGGTCCCCCAGGCTGTGCTTGGTCCCCTTGGTTGCTCTTGGTCCCCCAGGCTGTGCTTGGTCCCCCAGGCTGTGCTTGGTCCCTCAAGCTGTGCTTGGTCCCCCAGGCTGTGCTTGGTCCCCCAGGCTGTGCTTGGTCCCCCAGGCTGTGCTTGGTCCCTCAAGCTGTGCTTAGTCCCCCTGGTTGCTCTTGGTCCCCCAGGTTGTGCTTGGTCCCCTTGGTTGCTCTTGGTCCCCCAGACTATGCTTGGCCCCCCAGGCTGTGCTTGGTCCCCTTGGTAGCTCTTGGTCCCCCAGGCTGTGCTTGGTCCCCGAGGCTGTGCTTGGTCCCCCTGGTTGCTCTTGGTCCCCCAGGCTGTGCTTGGTCCCCCAGGCTGTGCTTGGTCCCCCAGGCTGTGCTTGGTCCCCCTGGTTGCTCTTGGTCCCCCAGGCTGTGCTTGGTCCCCCAGGCTGTGCTTGGTCCCCCTGGCTGTGCTTGGTCCCCCAGGCTGTGCTTGGTCCCCCAGGCTGTGCTTGGTCCCCCTGGCTGTGCTTGGTCCCCCAGGCTGTTCTTGGTCCCCCTGGTTGCTCTTGGTCCCCCAGGCTGTGCTTGGTCCCCTTGGTTGCTCTTGGTCCCCCAGGCTGTGCTTGGTCCCCCAGGCTGTGCTTGGTCCCCCTGGCTGTGCTTGGTCCCCCAGGCTGTGCTTGGTCCCCCTGGCTGTGCTTGGTCCCCCAGGCTGTGCTTGGTACCCCTGGTTGCTCTTGGTCCCCCAGGCTGTGCTTGGTCCCCCAGGCTGTGCTTGGTCCCCCTGGTTGCTCTTGGTCCCCCAGGCTGTGCTTGGTCCCCTAGGCTGTGCTTGGTCCCCCACGCTGTGCTTGGTCCCCTTGGTTGCTCTTGGTCCCACAGGCTGTGCTTGGTCCCCCATGCTGTGCTTGGTCCCCCTGGTTGCTCTTGGTCCCCCAGGCTGTGCTTGGTCCCCCAGGCTGTGCTTGGCCCCCCTGGCTGTGCTTGGTCCCCCAGGCTGTGCTTGGTCCCCCTGGTTGCTCTTGGTCCCCCAGGCTTTGCTTGGTCCCCCAGGCTGTGCTTGGTCCCCCAGGCTGTGCTTGGTCCCCCAGGCTGTGCTTAGTCCCCCTGGTTGCTCTTGGTCCCCCAGGCTGTGCTTGGTCCCCCAGGCTGTGCTTGGTCCCCTGGTTGCTCTTGGTCCCCCAGGCTGTGCTTGGTCCCCGAGGCTGTGCTTGGTCCACCAGGCTGTGCTTGGTCCCCCAGGCTGTGCTTGGTCCCCCTGGTTGCTCTTGGTCCCCAGGCTGTGCTTGGTCCCCCAGGCTGTGCTTGGTCCCCCAGGCTGTGCTTGGTCCCCCTGGCTGTGCTTGGTCCCCCTGGTTGCTCTTGGTGCCCCAGGCTGTGCTTGGTCCCCCAGGCTGTGCTTGGTCCCCCTGGTTGCTCTTGGTCCCCCAGGCTGTGCTTGGTCCGCTTGGTTGCTCTTGGTCCCCCAGGCTGTGCTTGGTCCCCCAGGCTGTGCTTGGTCCCCCTGGTTGCTCTTGGTCCCCCAGGCTGTGCTTGGTCCCCTTGGTTGCTCTTGGTCCTCCAGGCTATGCTTGGTCCCCCAGGCTGTGCTTGGTCCCCCTGGTTGCTCTTGGTCCCCCAGGCTGTGCTTGGTCCCCCAGGCTGTGCTTGGTCCCCCAGGCTGTTCTTGGCCCCCCTGGTTGCTCTTGGTCCCCCAGGCTGTGCTTGGTCCCCCAGGCTGTGCTTGGTTCCCAAGGCTGTGCTTGGTCCCCCAGGCTGTGATTGGTCCCCCTGGTTGCTCTTGGTCCCCCAGGCTGTGCTTGGTCCCCTTGGTTGCTCTTGGTCCCCCAGGCTGTGCTTGGTCCCCCAGTGCTTGGTCCTCCAGGCGGTGCTTGGTCCCCCAGGCTGTGCTTGGTCCCCCTGGTTGCTCTTGGTCCCCCAGGCTGTGCTTGGTCCCCCAGGCTGTGCTTGGTCCCCCAGGCTGTGCTTGGTCCCCTTGGTTGCTCTTGGTCCCCCAGGCTGTGCTTGGTCCCCCATGCTGTGCTTGGTCCCCCTGGCTGTGCTTGGTCCCCCAGGCTGTGCTTGGTCCCCCTGGTTGCTCTTGGTCCCCCAGGCTGTGCTTGGTCCCCCAGGCTGTGCTTGGTCCCCCTGGTTGCTCTTGGTCCCCCAGGCTGTGATTGTTCCCCCTGGTTGCTCATGGTCCCCCAGGCTGTGCTTGGTCCCCCAGGCTGTGCTTGGTCCCCCAGGCTGTGCTTGGTCCCCCTGGTTGCTCTTGGTCCCCCAGGCTGTGCTTGGTCCCCCTGGTTGCTCTTGGTCCCCCAGGGTGCTTTGTCCCCCAGGCTGTGCTTGGTCCCCCTGGTTGCTCTTGGTCCCCCAGACTGTGCTTGGTCCCCTTGGTTGCTCTTGGTTCCCCAGGCTGTGCTTGGTCCCCCAGGCTGTGCTTGGTCCCCCTGGTTGCTCTTGGTCCCCCAGGCTGTGCTTGGTCCCCCAGGCTGTGCTTGGTCCCCCAGGCTGTGCTCGGTCCCCAAGGCTGTGCTCGGTCCCCCAGGATGTGCTTGGTCCCCCTGGTTGCTCTTTTCTATTTCCCCAGGCTGTGCTTGGTCCCCTTGGTTGCTCTTGGTCCCCCAGGCTGTGCTTGGTCCCCCTGGTTGCTCTTGGTCCCCCAGGCTGTGCTTGGTCCCCCTGGTTGCTCTTGGTCCCCCAGGCTGTGCTTGGTCCCCCTAATTGCTCTTGGTCCCCCAGGCTGTGCTTGGTCCCCCTGGTTGCTCTTGGTCCCCCAGGCTGTGCTTGGTCCCCCAGGCTGTGCTTGGTCCCCCTGGTTGCTCTTGGTCCCCCAGGCTGTGCCTGGTCCCCCTGGTTGCTCTTGGTCCCCCAGGCTGTGCTTGGTCCCCCAGGCTGTATTTGGTCCCCCAGGCTGCTTGGTACCCCAGGCTGTGCTTGGTCCCCCAGGCTGTGCTTGGTCCCCCTGGTTGCTCTTGGTCCCCCAGGCTGTGCTTGGTCCCCCTGGTTGTTCTTGGTCCCCCAGGCTGTGCTTGGTCTCCCAGGCTGTGCTTGGTCCCCCAGGCTGTGCTTGGTCCCCCTGGTTGCTCTTGGTCCCCTAGGCTGTGCTTGGTCCCCTTGGTTGCTCTTGGTCCCCCAGGTTGTGCTTGGTTCCCCAGGCTGTGCTTGGTCCCTCAAGCTGTGCTTGGTCCCCCTGGTTGCTCTTGGTCCCCCAGGCTGTGCTTGGTCCGCTTGGTTGCTCTTGGTCCCCCAGGCTGTGCTTGGTCCCCCAGGCTGTGCTTGGTCCCCCAGGCTGTGCTTGGTCCCCCTGGTTGCTCTTGGTCCCCCAGGCTGTGCTTGGTCCCCCAGGCTGTGCTTGGTCCCCCTGGTTGCTCTTGGTCCCCCAGGCTGTGCCTGGTCCCCCTGGTTGCTCTTGGTCCCCAAGGCTGTGCTTGGTCCCCGAGGCTGTGCTTGGTCCCCCAGGCTGCGCTTGGTCCCCCAGGCTGTGCTTGGTCCCCCAGGCTGTGCTTGGTCCCCCAGGCTGTGCTTGGTCCCCCTGGCTGTGCTTGGTCCCCCTGGTTGCTCTTGGTTCCCCAGGTTGTGCTTGGTCCCCCAGGCTGTGCTTGGTCCCCCTGGCTGTGCTTGGTCCCCCAGGCTGTGCTTGGTCCCCCTGGTTGCTCTTGGTCCCCCAGGCTGTGCTTGGTCCCCCTGGCTGTGCTTGGTCCCCCTGGTTGCTCTTGGTCCACCAGGCTGTGCTTGGTCCCCCTGGTTGCTCTTGGTCCCCCAAGCTGTGCTTGGTCCCCCAGGCTGTGCTTGGTCCCCCTGGTTGCTCTTGGTCCCCCAGGCTGTGCTTGGTCCCCCTGGTTGCTCTTGGTCCCCCAGGCTGTGCTTGGTCACCCTGGTTGCTCTTGGTCCCCTAGGCTGTGCTTGGTCCCCCTGGTTGCTCTTGGTCCCCCAGGCTGTGCTTGGTCCCCCAGGCTGTGATTTGTCCCCCAGGCTGTGCTTGGTCCCCCTGGTTGCTCTTGGTCCCCCAGGCTGTGCCTGGTCCCCCTGGTTGCTCTTGGTCCCCCAGGCTGTGCTTGGTCCCCCAGGCTGTATTTGGTCCCCCAGGCTGTGCTTGGTCCCCCAGGCTGTGCTTGGTCCCCCTGGTTGCTCTTGGTCCCCCAGGCTGTGCTTGGTCCCCCTGGTTGCTCTTGGTCCCCCAGGCTGTGCTTGGTCCCCCTGGTTGCTCTTGGTCCCCCAGGCTGTGCTTGGTCCCCCAGGCTGTGCTTGGTCCCCCTGGTTGCTCTTGGTCCCCCAGGCTGTGCTTGGTCCCCTTGGTTGCTCTTGGTCCCCCAGGCTGTGCTTGGTCCCCCAGGCTGTGCTTGGTCCCTCAAGCTGTGCTTGGTCCCCCAGGCTGTGCTTGGTCCCCCAGGCTGTGCTTGGTCCCCCAGGCTGTGCTTGGTCCCTCAAGCTGTGCTTAGTCCCCCTGGTTGCTCTTGGTCCCCCAGGCTGTGCTTGGTCCCCTTGGTTGCTCTTGGTCCCCCAGACTATGCTTGGCCCCCCAGGCTGTGCTTGGTCCCCTTGGTAGCTCTTGGTCCCCCAGGCTGTGCTTGGTCCCCGAGGCTGTGCTTGGTCCCCCTGGTTGCTCTTGGTCCCCCAGGCTGTGCTTGGTCCCCCAGGCTGTGCTTGGTCCCCCAGGCTGTGCTTGGTCCCCCTGGTTGCTCTTGGTCCCCCAGGCTGTGCTTGGTCCCCCAGGCTGTGCTTGGTCCCCCTGGCTGTGCTTGGTCCCCCAGGCTGTGCTTGGTCCCCCAGGCTGTGCTTGGTCCCCCTGGCTGTGCTTGGTCCCCCAGGCTGTTCTTGGTCCCCCTGGTTGCTCTTGGTCCCCCAGGCTGTGCTTGGTCCCCTTGGTTGCTCTTGGTCCCCCAGGCTGTGCTTGGTCCCCCAGGCTGTGCTTGGTCCCCCTGGCTGTGCTTGGTCCCCCAGGCTGTGCTTGGTCCCCCTGGCTGTGCTTGGTCCCCCAGGCTGTGCTTGGTACCCCTGGTTGCTCTTGGTCCCCCAGGCTGTGCTTGGTCCCCCAGGCTGTGCTTGGTCCCCCTGGTTGCTCTTGGTCCCCCAGGCTGTGCTTGGTCCCCTAGGCTGTGCTTGGTCCCCCACGCTGTGCTTGGTCCCCTTGGTTGCTCTTGGTCCCACAGGCTGTGCTTGGTCCCCCATGCTGTGCTTGGTCCCCCTGGTTGCTCTTGGTCCCCCAGGCTGTGCTTGGTCCCCCAGGCTGTGCTTGGCCCCCCTGGCTGTGCTTGGTCCCCCAGGCTGTGCTTGGTCCCCCTGGTTGCTCTTGGTCCCCCAGGCTTTGCTTGGTCCCCCAGGCTGTGCTTGGTCCCCCAGGCTGTGCTTGGTCCCCCAGGCTGTGCTTAGTCCCCCTGGTTGCTCTTGGTCCCCCAGGCTGTGCTTGGTCCCCCAGGCTGTGCTTGGTCCCCTGGTTGCTCTTGGTCCCCCAGGCTGTGCTTGGTCCCCGAGGCTGTGCTTGGTCCACCAGGCTGTGCTTGGTCCCCCAGGCTGTGCTTGGTCCCCCTGGTTGCTCTTGGTCCCCCAGGCTGTGCTTGGTCCCCCAGGCTGTGCTTGGTCCCCCTGGCTGTGCTTGGTCCCCCAGGCTGTGCTTGGTCCCCCAGGCTGTGCTTGGTCCCCCTGGCTGTGCTTGGTCCCCCAGGCTGTTCTTGGTCCCCCTGGTTGCTCTTGGTCCCCCAGGCTGTGCTTGGTCCCCTTGGTTGCTCTTGGTCCCCCAGGCTGTGCTTGGTCCCCCAGGCTGTGCTTGGTCCCCCTGGCTGTGCTTGGTCCCCCAGGCTGTGCTTGGTCCCCCTGGCTGTGCTTGGTCCCCCAGGCTGTGCTTGGTACCCCTGGTTGCTCTTGGTCCCCCAGGCTGTGCTTGGTCCCCCAGGCTGTGCTTGGTCCCCCTGGTTGCTCTTGGTCCCCCAGGCTGTGCTTGGTCCCCTAGGCTGTGCTTGGTCCCCCACGCTGTGCTTGGTCCCCTTGGTTGCTCTTGGTCCCACAGGCTGTGCTTGGTCCCCCATGCTGTGCTTGGTCCCCCTGGTTGCTCTTGGTCCCCCAGGCTGTGCTTGGTCCCCCAGGCTGTGCTTGGCCCCCCTGGCTGTGCTTGGTCCCCCAGGCTGTGCTTGGTCCCCCTGGTTGCTCTTGGTCCCCCAGGCTTTGCTTGGTCCCCCAGGCTGTGCTTGGTCCCCCAGGCTGTGCTTGGTCCCCCAGGCTGTGCTTAGTCCCCCTGGTTGCTCTTGGTCCCCCAGGCTGTGCTTGGTCCCCCAGGCTGTGCTTGGATCCTGGTTGCTCTTGGTCCCCCAGGCTGTGCTTGGTCCCCGAGGCTGTGCTTGGTCCACCAGGCTGTGCTTGGTCCCCCAGGCTGTGCTTGGTCCCCCTGGTTGCTCTTGGTCCCCAGGCTGTGCTTGGTCCCCCAGGCTGTGCTTGGTCCCCCAGGCTGTGCTTGGTCCCCCTGGCTGTGCTTGGTCCCCCTGGTTGCTCTTGGTGCCCCAGGCTGTGCTTGGTCCCCCAGGCTGTGCTTGGTCCCCCTGGTTGCTCTTGGTCCCCCAGGCTGTGCTTGGTCCGCTTGGTTGCTCTTGGTCCCCCAGGCTGTGCTTGGTCCCCCAGGCTGTGCTTGGTCCCCCTGGTTGCTCTTGGTCCCCCAGGCTGTGCTTGGTCCCCTTGGTTGCTCTTGGTCCTCCAGGCTATGCTTGGTCCCCCAGGCTGTGCTTGGTCCCCCTGGTTGCTCTTGGTCCCCCAGGCTGTGCTTGGTCCCCCAGGCTGTGCTTGGTCCCCCAGGCTGTTCTTGGCCCCCCTGGTTGCTCTTGGTCCCCCAGGCTGTGCTTGGTCCCCCAGGCTGTGCTTGGTTCCCAAGGCTGTGCTTGGTCCCCCAGGCTGTGATTGGTCCCCCTGGTTGCTCTTGGTCCCCCAGGCTGTGCTTGGTCCCCTTGGTTGCTCTTGGTCCCCCAGGCTGTGCTTGGTCCCCCAGTGCTTGGTCCTCCAGGCGGTGCTTGGTCCCCCAGGCTGTGCTTGGTCCCCCTGGTTGCTCTTGGTCCCCCAGGCTGTGCTTGGTCCCCCAGGCTGTGCTTGGTCCCCCAGGCTGTGCTTGGTCCCCTTGGTTGCTCTTGGTCCCCCAGGCTGTGCTTGGTCCCCCATGCTGTGCTTGGTCCCCCTGGCTGTGCTTGGTCCCCCAGGCTGTGCTTGGTCCCCCTGGTTGCTCTTGGTCCCCCAGGCTGTGCTTGGTCCCCCAGGCTGTGCTTGGTCCCCCTGGTTGCTCTTGGTCCCCCAGGCTGTGATTGGTCCCCCTGGTTGCTCATGGTCCCCCAGGCTGTGCTTGGTCCCCCAGGCTGTGCTTGGTCCCCCAGGCTGTGCTTGGTCCCCCTGGTTGCTCTTGGTCCCCCAGGCTGTGCTTGGTCCCCCTGGTTGCTCTTGGTCCCCCAGGGTGCTTTGTCCCCCAGGCTGTGCTTGGTCCCCCTGGTTGCTCTTGGTCCCCCAGACTGTGCTTGGTCCCCTTGGTTGCTCTTGGTTCCCCAGGCTGTGCTTGGTCCCCCAGGCTGTGCTTGGTCCCCCTGGTTGCTCTTGGTCCCCCAGGCTGTGCTTGGTCCCCCAGGCTGTGCTTGGTCCCCCAGGCTGTGCTCGGTCCCCAAGGCTGTGCTCGGTCCCCCAGGATGTGCTTGGTCCCCCTGGTTGCTCTTTTCTATTTCCCCAGGCTGTGCTTGGTCCCCTTGGTTGCTCTTGGTCCCCCAGGCTGTGCTTGGTCCCCCTGGTTGCTCTTGGTCCCCCAGGCTGTGCTTGGTCCCCCTGGTTGCTCTTGGTCCCCCAGGCTGTGCTTGGTCCCCCTAATTGCTCTTGGTCCCCCAGGCTGTGCTTGGTCCCCCTGGTTGCTCTTGGTCCCCCAGGCTGTGCTTGGTCCCCCAGGCTGTGCTTGGTCCCCCTGGTTGCTCTTGGTCCCCCAGGCTGTGCCTGGTCCCCCTGGTTGCTCTTGGTCCCCCAGGCTGTGCTTGGTCCCCCAGGCTGTATTTGGTCCCCCAGGCTGCTTGGTACCCCAGGCTGTGCTTGGTCCCCCAGGCTGTGCTTGGTCCCCCTGGTTGCTCTTGGTCCCCCAGGCTGTGCTTGGTCCCCCTGGTTGTTCTTGGTCCCCCAGGCTGTGCTTGGTCTCCCAGGCTGTGCTTGGTCCCCCAGGCTGTGCTTGGTCCCCCTGGTTGCTCTTGGTCCCCTAGGCTGTGCTTGGTCCCCTTGGTTGCTCTTGGTCCCCCAGGTTGTGCTTGGTTCCCCAGGCTGTGCTTGGTCCCTCAAGCTGTGCTTGGTCCCCCTGGTTGCTCTTGGTCCCCCAGGCTGTGCTTGGTCCGCTTGGTTGCTCTTGGTCCCCCAGGCTGTGCTTGGTCCCCCAGGCTGTGCTTGGTCCCCCTGGTTGCTCTTGGTCCCCCAGGCTGTGCTTGGTCCCCCAGGCTGTGCTTGGTCCCCCTGGTTGCTCTTGGTCCCCCAGGCTGTGCCTGGTCCCCCTGGTTGGTCTTGGTCCCCCAGGCTGTGTTTGGTCCCCCAGGCTGTATTTGGTCCCCCAGGCTGTGCTTGGTACCCCAGGCTGTGCTTGGTCCCCCAGGCTGTGCTTGGTCCCCCAGGCTGTGCTTGGTCCCCCTGGTTGCTCTTGGTCCCCCAGGCTGTGCTTGGTCCCCCAGGCTGTGCTTGGTCTCCCAGGCTGTGCTTGGTCCCCCAGGCTGTGCTTGGTCCCCCTGGTTGCTCTTGGTCCCCTAGGCTGTGCTTGGTCCCCTTGGTTGCTCTTGGTCCCCCAGGCTGTGCTTGGTTCCCCAGGCTGTGCTTGGTCCCTCAAGCTGTGCTTGGTCCCCCAGGCTGTGCTTGGTCCCCCAGGCTGTGCTTGGTCCCCCTGGCTGTGCTTGTTCCCCCAGGCTGTGCTTGGTCCCCCTGATTGCTCTTGGTCCCCCAGGCTGTGCTTGGTCCCCCTGGTTGCTCTTGGTCCCCAGGCTGTGCTTGGTCCCCCAGGCTGTGCTTGGCCCCCCAGGCTGTGCTTGGTCCCCTTGGTAGCTCTTGGTCCCCCAGGCTGTGCTTGGTCCCCCAGGCTGTGCTTGGTCCCCCTGGTTGCTCTTGGTCCCCCAGGCTGTGCTTGGTCCCCCAGGCTGTGCTTGGTTCCCATGGTTGCTCTTGGTCCCCCAGGCTGTGCTTTGTCCCCTTGGTTGCTCTTGGTCCCCCAGGCTGTGCTTGGTCCCCCAGGCTGTGCTTGGTCCCCCTGGCTGCTCCTGGTCCCCCAGGCTGTGCTTGGTCCCCCAGGCTGTGCTTGGTCCCCTTGGTTGCTCTTGGTCCCCCAGGCTGTGCTTGGTCCCCCTGGTTGCTCTTGGTCCCCCAGGCTGTGCTTGGTCCCCCAGGCTGTGAGTGGTCCCCAGGCTATGCTTGGTCCCCTTGGTTGCTCTTGGTCCCCCTGGCTGTGCTTGGTCCCCCAGGCTGTGCTTGGTACCCCTGGTTGCTCTTGGTCCCCCAGGCTGTGCTTGGTCCCCCAGGCTGTGAGTGGTCCCCAGGCTGTGCTTGGTCCCCCAGGCTGTGCTTGGTCCCCCTGGATGCTCGTGGTCCCCCAGGCTGTGCTTGGTCCCCCAGGCTGTGCTTGGTCCCCCAGGCTGTGCTTGGTCCCCCAGACTGTGCTTGGTCCCCCTGGTTGCTCTTGGTCCCCCAGGCTGTGCTTGGTCCCCCTGGTTGCTCTTGGTCCCCCAGGCTGTGCTTGGTCCCCCAGGCTGTGCTTGGTCCCCCTGGCTGTGCTTGGTCCCCCAGGCTGTGCTTTATCCCCCTGGTTGCTCTTGGTCCCCCAGGCTGTGCTTGGTCCCCCAGGTTGTGCTTGGTCCCCCAGGCTGTGCTTGGTCCCCCTGGCTGCTCTTGGTCCCCCAGGCTGTGCTTGGTCCCCCAGGCTGTGCTTGGTCCCCCAGGCTGTGCTTGGTCCCCCAGGCTGTGCTTGGTCCCCTTGGTTGCTCTTGGTCCCCCAGGCTGTGCTTGGTCCCCCAGGCTGTGCTTGGTCCCCCTGGTTGCTCTTGGTCCCCCAGGCTGTGCTTGGTCCCCCAGGCTGTGCTTGGTCCCCCAGGCTGTGCTTGGTCCCCCTGGCTGTGCTTGGTCCCCCTGGTTGCTCTTGGTCCCCCAGGCTGTGCTTGGTCCCCCAGGCTGTGCTTGGTCCCCCAGGCTGTGCTTGGTCCCCTTGGTTGCTCTTGGTCCCCCAGGCTGTGCTTGGTCCCCCGGGCTGTGCTTTGTCCCTCAGGCTGTGCTTGGTCCCCCAGGCTGTGCTTGGTCCCCCTGGCTGCTCTTGGTCCCCCAGGCTGTGCTTGGTCCCCCAGGCTGTGCTTGGTCCCCCAGGCTGTGCTTGGTCCCCCTGGTTGCTCTTGGTCCCCCAGGCTGTGCTTGGTCCCCCAGGCTGTGCTTGGTCCCCCTGTTTGCTTTTGGTCCCCCAGGCTGTGCTTGGTCCCCCTGGTTGCTCTTGGTCCCCCAGTCTGTGCTTGGTCCCCCTGGTTGCTCTTGGTCCCCCAGGCTGTGCTTGGTCCCCCAGGCTGTGCTTGGTCCCCCTGGTTGCTCTTGGTCCCCCAGGCTGTGCTTGGTCCCCCTGGTTGCTCTTGGCCCCCCAGGCTGTGCTTGGTCCCCCAGGCTGTGCTTGGTCCCCCATGCTGTGCTTGGTCCCCCAGGCTGTGCTTGGTTCCCCAGGCTGTGCTTGGTCCCCCAGGCTGTGCTTGGTCCCCCAGGCTGTGCTTGGTCCCCCTGGTTGCTCTTGGTCCCCCAGGCTGTGCTTGGTCCCCCAGGCTGTGCTTGGTCCCCCAGGCTGTGCTTGGTCCCCCTGGTTGCTCTTGGTCCCCCAGGCTGTGCTTGGTCCCCCAGGCTGTGCTTGGTCCCCCTGGTTGCTCTTGGTCCCCCAGGCTGTGCTTGGTCCCCCAGGCTGTGCTTGGTCCCACTGGCTGTGCTTGGTCCCCCAGGCTGTGCTTGGTCCCCCAGGCTGTGCTTGGTCCCCCAGGCTGTGCTTGGTCCCCCTGGCTGTGCTTGGTCCCCCAGGCTGTGCTTGGTCCCCCAGTCTGTGCTTGGTCCCCCTGGCTGTGCTTGGTCCCCCTGGTTGCTTTTGGTCCCCCAGGCTGTGCTTGGTCCCCCTGGCTGTGCTTGGTCCCCCAGGCTGTGCTTGGTCCCCCAGGCTGTGCTTGGTCTTCCAGGCTGTGCTTGGTCCCCCAGGCTGTGCTTGGTCCCCTTGTTTGCTCTTGGTCCCCCAGGCTGTGCTTGGTCCCCCATGCTGTGCTTGGTCCCCCTGGTTGCTCTTGGTCCCCCAGGCTGTGCTTGGTCCCCAGGCTGTGCTTGGTCCCCCTGGTTGCTCTTGGTCCCCCAGGCCGTGCTTGGTCCCCTTGGTTGCTCTTGGTCCCCCAGGCTGTGCTTGGTCCCCCAGGCTGTGCTTGGCCCCCCTGGCTGTGCTTGGTCCCCCAGGCTGTGCTTGGTCCCCCTGGTTGCTCTTGGTCCCCCAGGCTTTGCTTGGTCCCCCAGGCTGTGCTTGGTCCCCCAGGCTGTGCTTGGTCCCCCAGGCTGTGCTTGGTCCCCCTGGTTGCTCTTGGTCCCCCAGGCTGTGCTTGGTCCCCCTGGTTGCTCTTGGTCCCCCAGGCTGTGCTTGGTCCCCGAGGCTGTGCTTGGTCCCCCAGGCTGTGCTTGGTCCCCCAGGCTGTGCTTGGTCCCCCTGGCTGTGCTTGGTCCCCCTGGTTGCTCTTGGTCCCCCAGGTTGTGCTTGGTCCCCCAGGCTGTGCTTGGTCCCCCTGGCTGTGCTTGGTCCCCCAGGCTGTGCTTGGTCACCCTGGTTGCTCTTGGTCCCCCAGGCTGTGCTTGGTCCCCCAAACTGTGCTTGGTCCCCCTGGCTGTGCTTGGTCCCCCTGGTTGCTCTTGGTCCACCAGGCTGTGCTTGGTCCCCCTAGTTGCTCTTGGTCCCCCAAGCTGTGCTTGGTCCCCCAGGCTGTGCTTGGTCCCCCTGGTTGCTCTTGGTCCCCCAGGCTGTGCTTGGTCCCCCAGGCTGTGCTTGGTCCCCCTGGCTGTGCTTGGTCCCCCTGGTTGCTCTTGGTCCACCAGGCTGTGCTTGGTCCCCCTGGTTGCTCTTGGTCCCCCAAGCTGTGCTTGGTCCCCCAGGCTGTGCTTGGTCCCCCTGGTTGCTCTTGGTCCCCCAGGCTGTGCTTGGTCCCCCTGGTTGCTCTTGGTCCCCCAGGCTGTGCTTGGTCACCCTGGTTGCTCTTGGTCCCCTAGGCTGTGCTTGGTCCCCCTGGTTGCTCTTGGTCCCCCAGGCTGTGCTTTGTCCCCCAGGCTGTGATTTGTCCCCCAGGCTGTGCTTGGTCCCCCTGGTTGCTCTTGGTCCCCCAGGCTGTGCCTGGTCCCCCTGGTTGCTCTTGGTCCCCCAGGCTGTGCTTGGTCCCCCAGGCTGTATTTGGTCTCCCAGGCTGTGCTTGGTCCCCCAGGCTGTGCTTCGTACCCCAGGCTGTGCTTGGTCCCCCAGGCTGTGCTTGGTCCTCCAGGCTGTGCTTGGTCCCCCTGGTTGCTCTTGGTCCCCCAGGCTGTGCTTGGTCCCCCAGGCTGTGCTTGGTCCCCCTGGTTGCTCTTGGTCCCCCAGGCTGTGCTTGGTCCCCCAGGCTGTGCTTGGTCCCCCAGGCTGTGCTTGGTCCCCCTGGTTGCTCTTGGTCCCCCAGGCTGTGCTTGGTCCCCCAGGCTGTGCTTGGTCCCTCAAGCTGTGCTTGGTCCCCCTGGTTGCTCTTGGTCCCCCAGGCTGTGCTTGGTCCCCTTGGTTGCTCTTGGTCCCCCAGGCTGTGCTTGGCCCCCCAGGCTGTGCTTGGTCCCCTTGGTAGCTCTTGGTCCCCCAGGCTGTGCTTGGTCCCCGAGGCTGTGCTTGGTCCCCTTGGTTGCTCTTGGTCCCCCAGGCTGTGCTTTGTCCCTCAGGCTGTGCTTGGCCCCCCCAGGATGTGCTTGGTCCCCTTGGTAGCTCTTGGTCCCCCAGGCTGTGCTTGGTCCCCGAGGCTGTGCTTGGTCCCCCTGGTTGCTCTTGGTCCCCCAGGCTGTGCTTGGTCCCCCAGGCTGTGCTTGGTCCCCCAGGCTGCTTGGTCCCCCTGGTTGCTCTTGGTCCCCCAGGCTGTGCTTTGTCCCCTTGGTTGCTCTTGGTCCCCCAGGCTGTGCTTGGTCCCCCAGGCTGTGCTTGGTCCCCCTGGTTGCTCTTGGTCCCCCAGGCTGAGCTTGGTCCCCCAGGCTGTGCTTGGTCCCCCTGGCTGTGCTTGGTCCCTCTGGTTGCTCTTGGTCCCCCAGGCTGTGCTTGGTCCCCCAGGCTGTGCTTGGTCCCCTTGGTTGCTCTTGGTCCCCCAGGTTGTGCTTGGTCCCCCAGGCTGTGCTTGGTCCCCCAGGCTGTGCTTGGTCCCCCAGGCTGTGCTTGGTCCCCCTGGTTGCTCTTGGTCCCCCAGGCTGTGCTTGGTCCCCCAGACTGTGCTTGGTCCCCCTGGTTGCTCTTGGTCCCCCAGGCTGTGCATGGTCCCCCAGGCTGTGCTTGGTCCCCCTGGCTGTGCTTGGTCCCTCTGGTTGCTCTTGGTCCCCCAGGCTCTGCTTGGTCTCCCAGGCTGTGCTTGGTCCCCTTGGTTGCTCTTGGTCCCCCAGGTTGTGCTTGGTCCCCCAGGCTGTGCTTGGTCCACCAGGCTGTGCTTGGTCCCCCTGGTTGCTCTTGGTCCCCCAGGCTGTGCTTGGTCCCCCTGGTTGCTCTTGGTCCCCCAGGCTGTGCTTGGTCCCCCTGGTTGCTCTTGGTCCCCCAGGCTGTGCTTTGTCCCTCAGGCTGTGCTTGCCCCCCCCCAGGATGTGCTTGGTCCCCTTGGTAGCTCTTGGTCCCCCAGGCTGTGCTTGGTCCCCGAGGCTGTGCTTGGTCCCCCTGGTTGCTCTTGGTCCCCCAGGCTGTGCTTGGTCCCCCAGGCTGTGCTTGGTCCCCCAGGCTGTGCTTGGTCCCCCTGGTTGCTCTTGGTCCCCCAGGCTGTGCTTTGTCCCCTTGGTTGCTCTTGGTCCCCCAGGCTGTGCTTGGTCCCCCAGGCTGTGCTTGGTCCCCCTGGTTGCTCTTGGTCCCCCAGGCTGAGCTTGGTCCCCCAGGCTGTGCTTGGTCCCCCTGGTTGCTCTTGGTCCCCCAGGCTGTGCTTGGTCCCCCAGGCTGTGCTTGGTCCCCCTGGCTGTGCTTGGTCCCTCTGGTTGCTCTTGGTCCCCCAGGCTGTGCTTGGTCTCCCAGGCTGTGCTTGGTCCCCTTGGTTGCTCTTGGTCCCCCAGGTTGTGCTTGGTCCCCCAGGCTGTGCTTGGTCCCCCAGGCTGTGCTTGGTCCCCCTGGTTGCTCTTGGTCCCCCAGGCTGTGCTTGGTCCCCGTGGTTGCTCTTGGTCCCCCAGGCTGTGCTTGGTCCCCCAGGCTGTGCTTGGTCCCCCTGGTTGCTCTTGGTCCCCCAGGCTGTGCTTGGTCCCCCTGGTTGCTCTTGGTCCCCCAGGCTGTGCTTGGTCCCCCAGGCTGTGCTTGGTCCCCCAGGCTGTGCTTGGTCCCCTTGATTGCTCTTGGTCCCCCAGGCTGTGCTTGGTCCCCCGGGCTGTGCTTGGTCCCCCAGGCTGTGCTTGACCCCCCAGGCTGTGCTTGGCCCCCCTGGTTGCTCTTGGTCCCCCAGGCTGTGCTTGGTCCCCCAGGCTGTGCTTGGTCCCCCTGGTTGCTCTTGGTCCCCCAGGCTGTGCTTGGTCCCCCAGGCTGTGCTTAGTCCCCCTGGTTGCTCTTGGTCCCCCAGGCTGTGCTTGGTCCCCTTGGTTGCTCTTGGTCCCCCAGGCTGTGCTTGGTCCCCCAGGCTGTGCTTGGTCCCCTTGGTTGCTCTTGGTCCCCCAGGCTGTGCTTGGTCCCCTTGGTTGCTCTTGGTCCCCCAGGCTGTGCTTGGTCCCCCTGGTTGCGCTTGGTCCCCCAGGCTGTGCTTGGTCCCCCTGGTTGCTCTTGGTCCCCCAGGCTGTCTTGGTCCCCCTGGTTGCTCTTGGTCCCCCAGGCTGTGCTTGGTCCCCCTGGTTGCTCTTGGTCCCCCAGGCTGTGCTTGGTCCCCCAGGCTGTGCTTGGTCCCCCATGCTGTGCTTGGTCCCCCAGGCTGTGCTTGGTTCCCCAGGTTGTGCTTGGTCCCCCAGGCTGTGCTTGGTTCCCCAGGCTGTGCTTGGTCCCCCTGGTTGCTCTTGGTCCCCCAGGCTGTGCTTGGTCCCCAGGCTGTGCTTGGTCCCCCAGGCTGTGCTTGGTCCCCCTGGTTGCTCTTGGTCCCCCAGGCTGTGCTTGGTCCCCCTGGTTGCTCTTGGTCCCCCAGGCTGTGCTTGGTCCCCCTGGTTGCTCTTGGTCCCCCAGGCTGTGCTTTGTCCCTCAGGCTGTGCTTGGCCCCCCCAGGCTGTGCTTGGTCCCCTTGGTAGCTCTTGGTCCCCCAGGCTGTGCTTGGTCCCTCAAGCTGTGCTTGGTCCTCCAGGCTGTGCTTGGTCCCCCAGTCTGTGCTTGGTCCCCCAGGCTGTGCTTGGTCCCCCTGGCTGTGCTTGGTCCCCCAGGCTGTGCTTGGTCCCCCTGGTTGCTCTTGGTCCCCCAGGCTGTGCTTGGTCCCCCTGGTTGCTCTTGGTCCCCCAGGCTGTGCTTTGTCCCTCAGGCTGTGCTTGGCCCCCCCAGGATGTGCTTGGTCCCCTTGGAAGCTCTTGGTCCCCCAGGCTGTGCTTGGTCCCCGAGGCTGTGCTTGGTCCCCCTGGTTGCTCTTGGTCCCCCAGGCTGTGCTTGGTCCCCCAGGCTGTGGTTGGTCCCCCTGGTTGCTCTTGGTCCCCCAGGCTGTGCTTTGTCCCCTTGGTTGCTCTTGGTCCCCCAGGCTGTGCTTGGTCCCCCAGGCTGTGCTTGGTCCCCCTGGTTGCTCTTGGTCCCCCAGGCTGAGCTTGGTCCCCCAGGCTGTGCTTGGTCCCCCTGGCTGTGCTTCGTCCCTCTGGTTGCTCTTGGTCCCCCAGGCTGTGCTTGGTCCCCCAGGCTGTGCTTGGTCCCCTTGGTTGCTCTTGGTCCCCCAGGTTGTGCTTGGTCCCCCAGGCTGTGCTTGGTCCCCCAGGCTGTGCTTGGTCCCCCAGGCTGTGCTTCGTCCCCCTGGTTGCTCTTGGTCCCCAAGGCTGTGCTTGGTCCCCCAGGCTGTGCTTGGTCCCCCTGGCTGTGCTTGGTCCCTCTGGTTGCTCTTGGTCCCCCAGGCTGTGCTTGGTCCCCTTGGTTGCTCTTGGTCCCCCAGGTTGTGCTTGGTCCCCCAGGCTGTGCTTGGTCCCCCAGGCTGTGCTTGGTCCCCCAGGCTGTGCTTGGTCCCCCTGGTTGCTCTTGGTCCCCCAGGCTGTGCTTGGTCCCCTTGGTTGCTCTTGGTCCCCCAGGCTGTGCTTGGTCCCCCAGGCTGTGCTTGGTCCCCCTGGCTGCTCTTGGTCCCCCAGGCTGTGCTTGGTCCCCCTGGTTGCTCTTGGTCCCCCAGGCTGTGCTTGGTCCCCCAGGCTGTGCTTGGTCCCCCAGGCTGTGCTTGGTCCCCTTGATTGCTCTTGGTCCCCCAGGCTGTGCTTCGTCCTCCGGGCTGTGCTTGGTCCCCCAGGCTGTGCTTGGCCCCCCAGGCTGTGCTTGGCCCCCCTGGCTGCTCTTGGTCCCCCAGGCTTTGCTTGGTCCCCCAGGCTGTGCTTGGTCCCCCTGGTTGCTCTTGGTCCCCCAGGCTGTGCTTGGTCCCCCAGTCTGTGCTTGGTCCCCCAGGCAGTGCTTGGTCCCCCTGGTTGCTCTTGGTCCCCCAGGCTGTGCTTGGTCCCCTTGGTTGCTCTTGGTCCCCCAGGCTGTGCTTGGTCCCCCAGGCTGTGCTTGGTCCCCTTGGTTGCTCTTGGTCCCCCAGGCTGTGCTTGGTCCCCTTGGTTGCTCTTGGTCCCCCAGGCTGTGCTTGGTCCCCCTGGTTGCTCTTGGTCCCCCAGGCTGTGCTTGGTCCCCCTGGTTGCTCTTGGTCCCCCAGGCTGTGCTTGGTCCCCCTGGTTGCTCTTGGTCCCCCAGGCTGTGCTTGGTCCCCTTGGTTGCTCTTGGTCCCCCAGGCTGTGCTTGGTCCCCCAGGCTGTGCTTGGTCCCCCTGGTTGCTCTTGGTCCCCCGGGCTGTGCTTGGTCCCCCAGGCTGTGCTTGGTCCCCCATGCTGTGCTTGGTTCCCCAGGCTGTGCTTGGTTCCCCAGGTTGTGCTTGGTCCCCCAGGCTGTGCTTGGTTCCCCAGGCTGTGCTTGGTCCCCCTGGTTGCTCTTGGTCCCCCAGGCTGTGCTTGGTCCCCCAGGTTGTGCTTGGTCCCCCAGGCTGTGCTTGGTCCCCCTGGTTGCTCTTGGTCCCCCAGGCTGTGCTTGGTCCCCCAGGCTGTGCTTGGTCCCCCTGGTTGCTCTTGGTCCCCCAGGCTGTGCTTGGTCCCCTTGGTTGCTCTTGGTCCCCCAGGCTGTGCTTGGTCCCCCAGGCTGTGCTTAGTCCCCCAGGCTGTGCTTGGTCCCCCAGGCTGTGCTTGGTCCCCCTGGTTGCTCTTGGTCCCCCAGGCTGTGCTTGGTCCCCTTGGTTGCTCTTGGTCCCCCAGGCTGTGCTTGGTCCCCCAGGATGTGCTTGGTCCCCCCTGGTTGCTCTTGGTCCCCCAGGCTGTGCTTGGTCCCCCAGGCTGTGCTTGGTCCCCCAGGCTGTGCTTGGTCCCCCAGGCTGTGCTTGGTCCCCCTGGTTGCTCCTGGTCCCCCAGGCTGTGCTGGTCCCCCTGGTTGCTCTTGGTCCCCCAGGCTGTGCTTGGTCCCCCAGGCTGTGCTTGGTCCCCCAGGCTGTGCTTGGTCCCCCAGGCTGTGCTTGGTCCCCCAGGCTGTGCTTGGTCCCCCAGGCTGTGCTTGGTCCCCCTGGTTGCTCTTGGTCCCCCAGGCTGTGCTTGGTCCCCTTGGTTGCTCTTGGTCCCCCAGGCTGTGCTTGGTCCCCAAGGCTGTGCTTGGTCCCTCAAGCTGTGCTTGGTCCCCCAGGCTGTGCTTGGTCCCCCAGGCTGTGCTTGGTCCCCCTGGCTGTGCTTGGTCCCCCAGGCTGTGCTTGGTCCCCCAGGCTGTGCTTGGTCCCCCTGGCTGTGCTTAGTCCCCCAGGCTGTGCTTGGTCCCCCAGGCTGTGCTTGGTCCCCCTGGCTGTGCTTGGTCCCCCTGGCTGTGCTTAGTCCCCCAGGCTGTGCTTGGTCCCCCAGGCTGTGCTTGGTCCCCCTGGCTGTGCTTGGTCCCCCTGGTTGCTCTTGGTCCGCCAGGCTGTGCTTGGTCCCCTTGGTTGCTCTTGGTCCCCCAGGCTGTGCTTGGTCCCCCAGGCTGTGCTTGGTCCCCCTGGTTGCTCTTGGTCCCCCAGGCTGTGCTTGGTCCCCTTGGTTGCTCTTGGTCCCC
The DNA here is from genome assembly GCF_964263255.1 of Lissotriton vulgaris. Classification (NCBI taxonomy): domain Eukaryota; kingdom Metazoa; phylum Chordata; class Amphibia; order Caudata; family Salamandridae; genus Lissotriton; species Lissotriton vulgaris. The sequence goes on from NC_141698.1 coordinate 1,023,459,572, forward strand.
CAGGCTGTGCTTGGTCCCCCAGGCAGTGCTTGGTCCCTCAAGCTGTGCTTGGTCCCCCAGGCTGTGCTTGGTCCCCCAGGCTGTGCTTGGTCCCCCAGGCTGTGCTTGGTCCCCTTGGTTGCTCTTGGTCCCCCAGGCTGTGCTTGGTCCCCCAGGCTGTGCTTGGTCCCCCAGGCTGTGCTTGGTCCCCCTGGTTGCTCTTGGTCCCCCAGGCTGTGCTTGGTCCCCTTGGTTGCTCTTGGTCCCCCAGGCTGTGCTTGGTCCCCCAGGCAGTGCTTGGTCCCTCAAGCTGTGCTTGGTCCCCCAGGCTGTGCTTGGTCCCCCAGGCTGTGCTTGGTCCCCCAGGCTGTGCTTGGTCCCCCTGGCTGTGCTTGGTCCCCCAGGCTGTGCTTGGTCCCCCAGGCTGTGCTTGGTCCCCCAGGCTGTGCTTGGTCCCCTGGTTGCTCTTGGTCCCCCAGGCTGTGCTTGGTCCCCTTGGTTGCTCTTGGTCCCCCAGGCTGTGCTTGGTCCCCCAGGCTGTGCTTGGTCCCTCTGGCTGTGCTTGGTCCCTCTGGCTGTGCTTGGTCCCCCAGGCTGTGCTTGGTCCCCCTGGTTGCTCTTGGTCCCCCAGGCTGTGCTTGGTCCCCCAGGCTGTGCTTGGTCCCCCTGGCTGTGCTTGGTCCCCAAGGCTATGCTTGGTCCCCCTGGTTGCTCTTGGTCCCCCAGGCTGTGCTTGGTCCCCCTGGTTGCTCTTGGTCCCCCAGGCTGTGCTTGGTCCCCCAGGCTGTGCTTGGTCCCCTTGGTTGCTCTTGGTCCCCCAGGCTGTGCTTGGTCCCCCTGGTTGCTCTTGGTCCCCCAGGCTGTGCTTGGTCCCCCTGGCTGTGCTTGGTCCCCCTGGTTGCTCTTGGTCCACCAGGCTGTGCTTGGTCCCCCTGGTTGCTCTTGGTCCCCCAAGCTGTGCTTGGTCCCCCAGGCTGTGCTTGGTCCCCCAGGCTGTGCTTGGTCCCCCTGGTTGCTCTTGGTCCCCCAGGCTGTGCTTGGTCCCCCTGGTTGCTCTTGGTCCCCCAGGCTGTGCTTGGTCACCCTGGTTGCTCTTGGTCCCTAGGCTGTGCTTGGTCCCCCAGGCTGTGCTTGGTCCCCCAGGCTGTGCTTGGTCCCCCTGGTTGCTCTTGGTCCCCTAGTCTGTGCTTGGTCCCCCTGGTTGCTCTTGGTCCCCCTGGTTGCTCTTGGTCCCCCAGGCTGTGCTTGGTCCCCCAGGCTGTGCTTGGTCCCCCTGGTTGCTCTTGGTCCCCCAGGCTGTGCTTGGTCCCCCTGGTTGCTCTTGGCCCCCCAGGCTGTGCTTGGTCCCCCAGGCTGTGCTTGGTCCCCCATGCTGTGCTTGGTCCCCCAGGCTGTGCTTGGTCCCCCAGGCTGTGCTTGGTCCCCCAGGCTGTGCTTGGTCCCCCTGGTTGCTCTTGGTCCCCCAGGCTGTGCTTGGTCCCCCAGGCTGTGCTTGGTCCCCCAGGCTGTGCTTGGTCCCCCAGGCTGTGCTTGGTCCCCCTGGTTGCTCTTGGTCCCCCAGGCTGTGCTTGGTCCCCCAGGCTGTGCTTGGTCCCACTGGCTGTGCTTGGTCCCCCAGGCTGTGCTTGGTCCCCCAGGCTGTGCTTGGTCCCCCTGGCTGTGCTTGGTCCCCCAGGCTGTGCTTGGTCCCCCAGTCTGTGCTTGGTCCCCCTGGCTGTGCTTGGTCCCCCTGGTTGCTTTTGGTCCCCCAGGCTGTGCTTGGTCCCCCTGGCTGTGCTTGGTCCCCCAGGCTGTGCTTGGTCCCCCAGGCTGTGCTTGGTCCCCCAGGCTGTGCTTGGTCCCCCTGGTTGCTCTTGGTCCCCCAGGCCGTGCTTGGTCCCCTTGGTTGCTCTTGGTCCCCCAGGCTGTGCTTGGTCCCCCAGGCTGTGCTTGGCCCCCCTGGCTGTGCTTGGTCCCCCAGGCTGTGCTTGGTCCCCCTGGTTGCTCTTGGTCCCCCAGGCTTTGCTTGGTCCCCCAGGCTGTGCTTGGTCCCCCAGGCTGTGCTTGGTCCCCCAGGCTGTGCTTGGTCCCCCTGGTTGCTCTTGGTCCCCCAGGCTGTGCTTGGTCCCCCTGGTTGCTCTTGGTCCCCCAGGCTGTGCTTGGTCCCCAAGGCTGTGCTTGGTCCCCCAGGCTGTGCTTGGTCCCCCAGGCTGTGCTTGGTACCCCAGGCTGTGCTTGGCCCCCCTGGCTGTGCTTGGTCCCCCTGGTTGCTCTTGGTCCCCCAGGTTGTGCTTGGTCCCCCAGGCTGTGCTTGGTCCCCCTGGCTGTGCTTGGTCCCCCAGGCTGTGCTTGGTCCCCCTGGTTGCTCTTGGTCCCCCAGGCTGTGCTTGGTCCCCCAAACTGTGCTTTGTCCCCCTGGCTGTGCTTGGTCCCCCTGGTTGCTCTTGGTCCACCAGGCTGTGCTTGGTCCCCCTAGTTGCTCTTGGTCCCCCAAGCTGTGCTTGGTCCCCCAGGCTGTGCTTGGTCCCCCTGGTTGCTCTTGGTCCCCCAGGCTGTGCTTGGTCCCCCAGGCTGTGCTTGGTCCCCCTGGCTGTGCTTGGTCCCCCTGTTTGCTCTTGGTCCACCAGGCTGTGCTTGGTCCCCCTGGTTGCTCTTGGTCCCCCAAGCTGTGCTTGGTCCCCCAGGCTGTGCTTGGTCCCCCTGGTTGCTCTTGGTCCCCCTGGCTGTGCTTGGTCCCCCTGGTTGCTCTTGGTCCCCCAGGCTGTGCTTGGTCACCCTGGTTGCTCTTGTCCCCTAGGCTGTGCTTGGTCCCCCTGGTTGCTCTTGGTCCCCCAGGCTGTGCTTGGTCCCCCAGGCTGTGATTTGTCCCCCAGGCTGTGCTTGGTCCCCCTGGTTGCTCTTGGTCCCCCAGGCTGTGCCTGGTCCCCCTGGTTGCTCTTGGTCCCCCAGGCTGTGCTTGGTCCCCCAGGCTGTATTTGGTCCCCCAGGCTGTGCTTGGTCCCCCAGGCTGTGCTTCGTACCCCAGGCTGTGCTTGGTCCCCCAGGCTGTGCTTGGTCCCCCAGGCTGTGCTTGGTCCCCCTGGTTGCTCTTGGTCCCCCAGGCTGTGCTTGGTCCCCCAGGCTGTGCTTGGTCCCCCTGGTTGCTCTTGGTCCCCCAGGCTGTGCTTGGTCCCCCAGGCTGTGCTTGGTCCCCCAGGCTGTGCTTGGTCCCCCTGGTTGCTCTTGGTCCCCCAGGCTGTGCTTGGTCCCCTTGGTTGCTCTTGGTCCCCCAGGCTGTGCTTGGTCCCTCAAGCTGTGCTTGGTCCCCCAGGCTGTGCTTGGTCCCCCAGGCTGTGCTTGGTCCCCCAGGCTGTGCTTGGTCCCTCAAGCTGTGCTTGGTCTCCCTGGTTGCTCTTGGTCCCCCAGGCTGTGCTTGGTCCCCTTGGTTGCTCTTGGTCCCCCAGGCTGTGCTTGGCCCCCCAGGCTGTGCTTGGTCCCCTTGGTAGCTCTTGGTCCCCCAGGCTGTGCTTGGTCCCCGAGGCTGTGCTTGGTCCCCCTGGTTGCTCTTGGTCCCCCAGGCTGTGCTTTGTCCCTCAGGCTGTGCTTGGTCCCCCAGGCTGTGCTTGGTCCCCCAGGCTGTGCTTGGTCCCCCAGGCTGTGCTTGGTCCCTCAAGCTGTGCTTGGTCCCCCTGGTTGCTCTTGGTCCCCCAGGCTGTGCTTGGTCCCCTTGGTTGCTTTTGGTCCCCCAGGCTGTGCTTGGCCCCCCAGGCTGTGCTTGATCCCCTTGGTAGCTCTTGGTCCCCCAGGCTGTGCTTGGTCCCCGAGGCTGTGCTTGGTCCCCCTGGTTGCTCTTGGTCCCCCAGGCTGTGCTTTGTCCCTCAGGCTGTGCTTGGCCCCCCCAGGATGTGCTTGGTCCCCTTGATAGCTCTTGGTCCCCCAGGCTGTGCTTGGTCCCCGAGGCTGTGCTTGGTCCCCCTGGTTGCTCTTGGTCCCCCAGGCTGTGCTTGGTCCCCCAGGCTGTGCTTGGTCCCCCAGGCTGTGCTTGGTCCCCCTGGTTGCTCTTGGTCCCCCAGGCTGTGCTTTGTGTCCTTGGTTGCTCTTGGTCCCCCAGTCTGTGCTTGGTCCCCCAGGCTGTGCTTGGTCCCCCAGGCTGTGCTTGGTCCCCCTGGCTGTGCTTGGTCCCCCAGGCTGTGCTTGATCCCCCTGGTTGCTCTTGGTCCCCCAGGCTGTGCTTGGTCCCCCAGGTTGTGCTTGGTCCCCCAGGCTGTGCTTGGTCCCCCTGGCTGCTCTTGGTCCCCCAGGCTGTGCTTGGTCCCCCAGGCTGTGCTTGGTCCCCCAGGCTGTGCTTGGTCCCCTTGGTTGCTCTTGGTCCCCCAGGCTGTGCTTGGTCCCCCAGGCTGTGCTTGGTCCCCCTGGCTGTGCTTGGTCCCCCTGGTTGCTCTTGGTCCCCCAGGCTGTGCTTGGTCCCCCAGGCTGTGCTTGGTCCCCCAGGCTGTGCTTGGTCCCCCTGGCTGTGCTTGGTCCCCCTGGTTGCTCTTGGTCCCCCAGGCTGTGCTTGGTCCCCCAGGCTGTGCTTGGTCCACTTGGTTGCTCTTGGTCCCCCAGGCTGTGCTTGGTCCCCCGGGCTGTGCTTTGTCCCCCAGGCTGTGCTTGGTCCCCCAGGCTGTGCTTGGTCCCCCTGGCTGCTCTTGGTCCCCCAGGCTGTGCTTGGTCCCCCAGGCTTTGCTTGGTCCCCCTGGTTGCTCTTGGTCCCCCAGGCTGTGCTTGGTCCCCCAGGCTGTGCTTGGTCCCCCAGGCTGTGCTTGGTCCCCCTGGCTGTGCTTGGTCCCCCAGGCTGTGCTTGGTCCCCCAGGCTGTGCTTGGTCCCCCTGGTTGCTCTTGGTCCCCCAGGCTGTGCTTGGTCCCCCAGGCTGTGCTTGGTCCCCCAGGCTGTGCTTGGTCCCCCTGGTTGCTCTTGTTCCCCCAGGCTGTGCTTGGTCCCACTGGCTGTGCTTGGTCCCCCAGGCTGTGCTTGGTCCCCCAGGCTGTGCTTGGTCCCCCTGGCTGTGCTTGGTCCCCCAGGCTGTGCTTGGTCCCCCAGTCTGTGCTTGGTCCCCCTGGCTGTGCTTGGTCCCCCTGGTTGCTTTTGGTCCCCCAGGCTGTGCTTGGTCCCCCTGGCTGTGCTTGGTCCCCCAGGCTGTGCTTGGTCCCCCAGGCTGTGCTTGGTCTTCCAGGCTGTGCTTGGTCCCCCAGGCTGTGCTTGGTCCCCTTGTTTGCTCTTGGTCCCCCAGGCTGTGCTTGGTCCCCCAGGCTGTGCTTGGTCCCCCAGGCTGTGCTTGGTCCCCCTGGCTGTGCTTGGTCCCCCTGGTTGCTCTTGGTCCCCCAGGTTGTGCTTGGTCCCCCTGGTTGCTCTTGGTCCCCCAGGCTGTGCTTGGTCCCCCAAACTGTGCTTGGTCCCCCTGGCTGTGCTTGGTCCCCCTGGTTGCTCTTGGTCCACCAGGCTGTGCTTGGTCCCCCTAGTTGCTCTTGGTCCCCCAAGCTGTGCTTGGTCCCCCAGGCTTTGCTTGGTCCCCCTGGTTGCTCTTGGTCCCCCAGGCTGTGCTTGGTCCCCCAGGCTGTGCTTGGTCCCCCTGGCTGTGCTTGGTCCCCCTGGTTGCTCTTGGTCCACCAGGCTGTGCTTGGTCCCCCTGGTTGCTCTTGGTCCCCCAAGCTGTGCTTGGTCCCCCAGGCTGTGCTTGGTCCCCCTGGTTGCTCTTGGTCCCCCAGGCTGTGCTTGGTCCCCCTGGTTGCTCTTGGTCCCCCAGGCTGTGCTTGGTCACCCTGGTTGCTCTTGGTCCCCTAGGCTGTGCTTGGTCCCCCTGGTTGCTCTTGGTCCCCCAGGCTGTGCTTGGTCCCCCAGGCTGTGATTTGTCCCCCAGGCTGTGCTTGGTCCCCCTGGTTGCTCTTGGTCCCCCAGGCTGTGCCTGGTCCCCCTGGTTGCTCTTGGTCCCCCAGGCTGTGCTTGGTCCCCCAGGCTGTACTTGGTCCCCCAGGCTGTGCTTGGTCCCCCAGGCTGTGCTTCGTACCCCAGGCTGTGCTTGGTCCCCCAGGCTGTGCTTGGTCCCCCAGGCTGTGCTTGGTCCCCCTGGTTGCTCTTGGTCCCCCAGGCTGTGCTTGGTCCCCCAGGCTGTGCTTGGTCCCCCTGGTTGCTCTTGGTCCCCCAGGCTGTGCTTGGTCCCCCAGGCTGTGCTTGGTCCCCCTGGTTGCTCTTGGTCCCCCAGGCTGTGCTTGGTCCCCTTGGTTGCTCTTGGTCCCACAGGCTGTGCTTGGTCCCCCAGGCTGTGCTTGGTCCCTCAAGCTGTGCTTGGTCCCCCAGGCTGTGCTTGGTCCCACAGGCTGTGCTTGGTCCCTCAAGCTGTGCTTGGTCCCCCTGGTTGCTCTTGGTCCCCCAGGCTGTGCTTGGTCCCCCAGGCTGTGCTTGGTCCCCTTGGTAGCTCTTGGTCCCCCAGGCTGTGCTTGGTCCCCGAGGCTGTGCTTGGTCCCCCTGGTTGCTCTTGGTCCCCCAGGCTGTGCTTTGTCCCTCAGGCTGTGCTTGCCCCCCCCCCAGGATGTGCTTGGTCCCCTTGGTAGCTCTTGGTCCCCCAGGCTGTGCTTGGTCCCCGAGGCTGTGCTTGGTCCCCCTGGTTGCTCTTGGTCCCCCAGGCTGTGCTTGGTCCCCCAGGCTGTGCTTGGTCCCCCAGGCTGTGCTTGGTCCCCCTGGTTGCTCTTGGTCCCCCAGGCTGTGCTTTGTCCCCTTGGTTGCTCTTGGTCCCCCAGGCTGTGCTTGGTCCCCCAGGCTGTGCTTGGTCCCCCTGGTTGCTCTTGGTCCCCCAGGCTGAGCTTGGTCCCCCAGGCTGTGCTTGGTCCCCCTGGCTGTGCTTGGTCCCTCTGGTTGCTCTTGGTCCCCCAGGCTGTGCTTGGTCCCCCAGGCTGTGCTTGGTCCCCTTGGTTGCTCTTGGTCCCCCAGGTTGTGCTTGGTCCCCCAGGCTGTGCTTGGTCCCCCAGGCTGTGCTTGGTCCCCCAGGCTGTGCTTGGTCCCCCTGGTTGCTCTTGGTCCCCCAGGCTGTGCTTGGTCCCCCAGGCTGTGCTTGGTCCCCCTGGTTGCTCTTGGTCCCCCAGGCTGTGCTTGGTCCCCCAGGCTGTGCTTGGTCCCCCTGGCTGTGCTTGGTCCCTCTGGTTGCTCTTGGTCCCCCAGGCTGTGCTTGGTCCCCTTGGTTGCTCTTGGTCCCCCAGGTTGTGCTTGGTCCCCCAGGCTGTGCTTGGTCCACCAGGCTGTGCTTGGTTCCCCTGGTTGCTCTTGGTCCCCCAGGCTGTGCTTGGTCCCCTTGGTTGCTCTTGGTCCCCCAGGCTGTGCTTGGTCCCCCAGGCTGTGCTTGGTCCCCCTGGTTGCTCTTGGTCCCCCAGACTGTGCTTGGTCCCCCTGGTTGCTCTTGGTCCCCCAGGCTGTACTTGGTCCCCCAGGCTGTGCTTGGTCCCCCCAGGCTGTGCTTGGTCTCCCTGGTTGCTCTTAGTCCCCCAGGCTGTGCTTGGTCTCCCAGGCTGTGCTTGGTCCCCCTGGTTGCTCTTGGTCCCCCAGGCTGTGCCTGGTCCCCCTGGTCGCTCTTGGTCCCCCAGGCTGTGCTTGGTCCCCCAGGCTGTATTTGGTCCCCCAGGCTGTGCTTCGTCCCCCAGGCTGTGCTTCGTACCCCAGGCTGTGCTTGGTCCCCCTGGTTGCTCTTGGTCCCCCAGGCTGTGCTTGGTCCCCCTGGTTGCTCTTGGTCCCCCAGGCTGTGCTTTGTCACTCAGGCTGTGCTTGGCCCCCCAGGCTGTGCTTGGTCCCCTTGGTAGCTCTTGGTCCCCCAGGCTGTGCTTGGTCCCTCAAGCTGTGCTTGGTCCTCCAGGCTGTGCTTGGTCCCCCAGGCTGTGCTTGGTCCTCCAGGCTGTGCTTGGTCCCCCTGGCTGTGCTTTGTCCCCCAGGCTGTGCTTGGTCCCCCTGGTTGCTCTTGGTCCCCCAGGCTGTGCTTGGTCCCCCTGGTTGCTCTTGGTCCCCCAGACTGTGCTTTGTCCCTCAGGCTGTGCTTGGCCCCCCCAGGATGTGCTTGGTCCCCTTGGTAGCTCTTGGTCCCCCAGGCTGTGCTTGGTCCCCGAGGCTGTGCTTGGTCCCCCTGGTTGCTCTTGGTCCCCCAGGCTGTGCTTGGTCCCCCAGGCTGTGCTTGGTCCCCCAGGCTGTGCTTGGTCCCCCTGGTTGCTCTTGGTCCCCCAGGCTGTGCTTTGTCCCCTTGGTTGCTCTTGGTCCCCCAGGCTGTGCTTGGTCCCCCTGGTTGCTCTTGGTCCCCCAGGCTGAGCTTGGTCCCCCAGGCTGTGCTTGGTCCCCCTGGCTGTGCTTGGTCCCTCTGGTTGCTCTTGGTCCCCCAGGCTGTGCTTGGTCCCCCAGGCTGTGCTTGGTCCCCTTGGTTGCTCTTGGTCCCCCAGGTTGTGCTTGGTCCCCCAGGCTGTGCTTGGTCCCCCTGGTTGCTCTTGGTCCCCCAGGCTGTGCTTGGTCCCCCTGGTTGCTCTTGGTCCCCCAGGCTGTGCTTGGTCCCCCAGGCTGTGCTTGGTCCCCCTGGCTGTGCTTGGTCCCTCTGGTTGCTCTTGGTCCCCCAGGCTGTGCTTGGTCTCCCAGGCTGTGCTTGGTCCCCTTGGTTGCTCTTGGTCCCCCAGGCTGTGCTTGGTCCCCCAGGCTGTGCTTGGTCCCCCTGGTTGCTCTTGGTCCTCCAGGCTGTGCTTGGTCCCCCAGGCTGTGCTTGGTCCCCCAGGCTGTGCTTGGTCCCCCTGGCTGTGCTTGGTCCCTCTGGCTGCTCTTGGTCCCCCAGGCTGTGCTTGGTCTCCCAGGCTGTGCTTGGTCCCCTTGGTTGCTCTTGGTCCCCCAGGTTGTGCTTGGTCCCCCAGGCTGTGCTTGGTCCCCCAGGCTGTGCTTGGTCCACCAGGCTGTGCTTGGTCCCCCTGGTTGCTCTTGGTCCCCCAGGCTGTGCTTGGTCCCCTTGGTTGCTCTTGGTCCCCCAGGCTGTGCTTGGTCCCCCAGGCTGTGCTTGGTCCCCCAGGCTGTGCTTGGTCCCCTTGATTGCTCTTGGTCCCCCAGGCTGTGCTTGGTCCCCCGGGCTGTGCTTGGTCCCCCAGGCTGTGCTTGACCCCCCAGGCTGTGCTTGGCCCCCCTGGTTGCTCTTGGTCCCCAAGGCTGTGCTTGGTCCCCCAGGCTGTGCTTGGTCCCCCTGGTTGCTCTTGGTCCCCCAGGCTGTGCTTGGTCCCCCAGGCTGTGCTTGGTCCCCCAGGCTGTGCTTGGTCCCCCTGGTTGCTCTTGGTCCCCCAGGCTGTGCTTGGTCCCCTTGGTTGCTCTTGGTCCCCCAGGCTGTGCTTGGTCCCCCAGGCTGTGCTTGGTCCCCTTGGTTGCTCTTGGTCCCCCAGGCTGTGCTTGGTCCCCTTGGTTGCTCTTGGTCCCCCAGGCTGTGCTTGGTCCCCCTGGTTGCTCTTGGTCCCCCAGGCTGTGCTTGGTCCCCCTGGTTGCTCTTGGTCCCCCAGGCTGTGCTTGGTCCCCCTGGTTGCTCTTGGTCCCCCAGGCTGTGCTTGGTCCCCCTGGTTGCTCTTGGTCCCCCAGGCTGTGCTTGGTCCCCCTGGTTGCTCTTGGTCCCCCAGGCTGTGCTTGGTCCCCCAGGCTGTGCTTGGTCCCCCATGCTGTGCTTGGTCCCCCAGGCTGTGCTTGGTTCCCCAGGTTGTGCTTGGTCCCCCAGGCTGTGCTTGGTTCCCCAGGCTGTGCTTGGTCCCCCTGGTTGCTCTTGGTCCCCCAGGCTGTGCTTGGTCCCCCTGGTTGCTCTTGGTCCCCCAGGCTGTGCTTGGTCCCCCTGGTTGCTCTTGGTCCCCCAGGCTGTGCTTGGTCCCCCTGGTTGCTCTTGGTCCCCCAGGCTGTGCTTTGTCCCTCAGGCTGTGCTTGGCCCCCCCAGGCTGTGCTTGGTCCCCTTGGTAGCTCTTGGTCCCCCAGGCCGTGCTTGGTCCCTCAAGCTGTGCTTGGTCCTCCAGGCTGTGCTTGGTCCCCCAGTCTGTGCTTGGTCCCCCAGGCTGTGCTTGGTCCCCCTGGCTGTGCTTGGTCCCCCAGGCTGTGCTTGGTCCCCCTGGTTGCTCTTGGTCCCCCAGGCTGTGCTTGGTCCCCCTGGTTGCTCTTGGTCCCCCAGGCTGTGCTTTGTCCCTCAGGCTGTGCTTGGCCCCCCCAGGATGTGCTTGGTCCCCTTGGTAGCTCTTGGTCCCCCAGGCTGTGCTTGGTCCCCGAGGCTGTGCTTGGTCCCCCTGGTTGCTCTTGGTCCCCCAGGCTGTGCTTGGTCCCCCAGGCTGTGCTTGGTCCCCCAGGCTGTGGTTGGTCCCCCTGGTTGCTCTTGGTCCCCCAGGCTCTGCTTTGTCCCCTTGGTTGCTCTTGGTCCCCCAGGCTGTGCTTGGTCCCTCAGGCTGTGCTTGGTCCCCCTGGTTGCTCTTGGTCCCCCAGGCTGAGCTTGGTCCCCCAGGCTGTGCTTGGTCCCCCTGGCTGTGCTTCGTCCCTCTGGTTGCTCTTGGTCCCCCAGGCTGTGCTTGGTCCCCCAGGCTGTGCTTGGTCCCCTTGGTTGCTCTTGGTCCCCCAGGTTGTGCTTGGTCCCCCAGGCTGTGCTTGGTCCCCCAGGCTGTGCTTGGTCCCCCAGGCTGTGCTTCGTCCCCCTGGTTGCTCTTGGTCCCCCAGGCTGTGCTTGGTCCCCCAGGCTGTGCTTGGTCCCCCTGGCTGTGCTTGGTCCCTCTGGTTGCTCTTGGTCCCCCAGGCTGTGCTTGGTCTCCCAGGCTGTGCTTGGTCCCCTTGGTTGCTCTTGGTCCCCCAGGTTGTGCTTGGTCCCCCAGGCTGTGCTTGGTCCCCCAGGCTGTGCTTGGTCCCCCAGGCTGTGCTTGGTCCCCCTGGTTGCTCTTGGTCCCCCAGGCTGTGCTTGGTCCCCTTGGTTGCTCTTGGTCCCCCAGGCTGTGCTTGGTCCCCCAGGCTGTGCTTGGTCCCCCTGGTTGCTCTTGGTCCCCCAGGCTGTGCTTGGTCCCCCTGGTTGCTCTTGGTCCCCCAGGCTGTGCTTGGTCCCCCAGGCTGTGCTTGGTCCCCCAGGCTGTGCTTGGTCCCCTTGATTGCTCTTGGTCCCCCAGGCTGTGCTTGGTCCCCCGGGCTGTGCTTGGTCCCCCAGGCTGTGCTTGGCCCCCCAGGCTGTGCTTGGCCCCCCTGGCTGCTCTTGGTCCCCCAGGCTTTGCTTGGTCCCCCAGGCTGTGCTTGGTCCCCCTGGTTGCTCTTCGTCCCCCAGGCTGTGCTTGGTCCCCTTGGTTGCTCTTGGTCCCCCAGGCTGTGCTTGGTCCCCCAGGCTGTGCTTGGTCCCCTTGGTTGCTCTTGGTCCCCCAGGCTGTGCTTGGTCCCCTTGGTTGCTCTTGGTCCCCCAGGCTGTGCTTGGTCCCCCTGGTTGCTCTTGGTCCCCCAGGCTGTGCTTGGTCCCCCTGGTTGCTCTTGGTCCCCCAGGCTGTGCTTGGTCCCCCTGGTTGCTCTTGGTCCCCCAGGCTGTGCTTGGTCCCCCAGGCTGTGCTTGGTCCCCCAGGCTGTGCTTGGTCCCCCAGGCTGTGCTTGGTCCCCCATGCTGTGCTTGGTCCCCCAGGCTGTGCTTGGTTCCCCAGGTTGTGCTTGGTCCCCCAGGCTGTGCTTGGTTCCCCAGGCTGTGCTTGGTCCCCCTGGTTGCTCTTGGTCCCCCAGGCTGTGCTTGGTCCCCCAGGCTGTGCTTGGTCCCCCTGGTTGCTCTTGGTCCCCCAGGCTGTGCTTGGTCCCCCAGGCTGTGCTTGGTCCCCCAGGCTGTGCTTGGTCCCCCTGGTTGCTCTTGGTCCCCCAGGCTGTGCTTGGTCCCCTTGGTTGCTCTTGGTCCCCCAGGCTGTGCTTGGTCCCCCAGGCTGTGCTTGGTCCCCCAGGCTGTGCTTGGTCCCCCTGGTTGCTCTTGGTCCCCCAGGCTGTGCTTGGTCCCCTTGGTTGCTCTTGGTCCCCCAGGCTGTGCTTGGTCCCCCAGGATGTGCTTGGTCCCCCCTGGTTGCTCTTGGTCCCCCAGGCTGTGCTTGGTCCCCCAGGCTGTGCTTGGTCCCCCAGGCTGTGCTTGATCCCCCTGGTTGCTCCTGGTCCCCCAGGCTGTGCTTGGTCCCCCTGGTTGCTCTTGGTCCCCCAGGCTGTGCTTGGTCCCCCAGGCTGTGCTTGGTCCCCCAGGCTGTGCTTGGTCCCCCAGGCTGTGCTTGGTCCCCCAGGCTGTGCTTGGTCCACCTGGTTGCTCTTGGTCCCGCAGGCTGTGCTTGGTCCCCTTGGTTGCTCTTGGTCCCCCAGGCTGTGCTTGGTCCCCCAGGCTGTGCTTGGTCCCTCAAGCTGTGCTTGGTCCCCCAGGCTGTGCTTGGTCCCCCAGGCTGTGCTTGGTCCCCCAGGCTGTGCTTGGTCCCCCTGGCTGTGCTTAGTCCCCCAGGCTGTGCTTGGTCCCCCAGGCTGTGCTTGGTCCCCCTGGCTGTGCTTGGTCCCCCTGGTTGCTCTTGGTCCGCCAGGCTGTGCTTGGTCCCCTTGGTTGCTCTTGGTCCCCCAGGCTGTGCTTGGTCCCCCAGGCTGTGCTTGTTCCCCCAGGCTGTGCTTGGTCCCCCTGGTTGCTCTTGGTCCCCCAGGCTGTGCTTGGTCCCCTTGGTTGCTCTTGGTCCCCCAGGCTGTGCTTGGTCCCCCAGGCAGTGCTTGGTCCCTCAAGCTGTGCTTGGTCCCCCAGGCTGTGCTTGGTCCCCCAGGCTGTGCTTGGTCCCCCAGGCTGTGCTTGGTCCCCTTGGTTGCTCTTGGTCCCCCAGGCTGTGCTTGGTCCCCCAGACTGTGCTTGGTCCCCCAGGCTGTGCTTGGTCCCCCTGGTTGCTCTTGGTCCCCCAGGCTGTGCTTGGTCCCCTTGGTTGCTCTTGGTCCCCCAGGCTGTGCTTGGTCCCCCAGGCAGTGCTTGGTCCCTCAAGCTGTGCTTGGTCCCCCAGGCTGTGCTTGGTCCCCCAGGCTGTGCTTGGTCCCCCAGGCTGTGCTTGGTCCCCCTGGCTGTGCTTGGTCCCCCAGGCTGTGCTTGGTCCCCCAGGCTGTGCTTGGTCCCCCTGGCTGTGCTTGGTCCCCCAGGCTGTGCTTGGTCCCCCAGGCTGTGCTTGGTCCCCTGGTTGCTCTTGGTCCCCCAGGCTGTGCTTGGTCCCCTTGGTTGCTCTTGGTCCCCCAGGCTGTGCTTGGTCCCCCAGGCTGTGCTTGGTCCCTCTGGCTGTGCTTGGTCCCCCAGGCTGTGCTTGGTCCCCCTGGTTGCTCTTGGTCCCCCAGGCTGTGCTTGGTCCCCCAGGCTGTGCTTGGTCCCCCTGGCTGTGCTTGGTCCCCAAGGCTATGCTTGGTCCCCCTGGTTGCTCTTGGTCCCCCAGGCTGTGCTTGGTCCCCCTGGTTGCTCTTGGTCCCCCAGGCTGTGCTTGGTCCCCCAGGCTGTGCTTGGTCCCCTTGGTTGCTCTTGGTCCCCCAGGCTGTGCTTGGTCCCCCTGGTTGCTCTTGGTCCCCCAGGCTGTGCTTGGTCCCCCAGGCTGTGCTTGGTCCCCCTGGCTGTGCTTGGTCCCCCTGGTTGCTCTTGGTCCACCAGGCTGTGCTTGGTCCCCCTGGTTGCTCTTGGTCCCCCAAGCTGTGCTTGGTCCCCCAGGCTGTGCTTGGTCCCCCAGGCTGTGCTTGGTCCAACTGGTTGCTCTTGGTCCCCCAGGCTGTGCTTGGTCCCCTTGGTTGCTCTTGGTCCCCCAGGCTGTGCTTGGTCACCCTGGTTGCTCTTGGTCCCTAGGCTGTGCTTGGTCCCCCTGGTTGCTCTTGGTCCCCCAGGCTGTGCTTGGTCCCCCAGGCTGTGATTGGTCCCCCAGGCTGTGCTTGGTCCCCCTGGTTGCTCTTGGTCCCCCAGGCTGTGCCTGGTCCCCCTGGTTGCTCTTGGTCCCCCAGGCTGTGCTTGGTCCCCCAGGCTGTGATTGGTCCCCCTGGCTGTGCTTGGTCCCCCTGGTTGCTCTTGGTCCACCAGGCTGTGCTTGGTCCCCCAGGCTGTGCTTGGTCCCCCTGGTTGCTCTTGGTCCCCCAGGCTGTGCTTGGTCCCCCAGGCTGTGCTTGGTCCCCCAGGCTGTGCTTGGTCCCCCTGGTTGCTCTTGGTCCCCCAGGCTGTGCTTGGTCCCCTTGGTTGCTCTTGGTCCCCCAGGCTGTGCTTGGGCCCCCAGGCTGTGCTTGGTCCCTCAAGCTGTGCTTGATCCCCCAGGCTGTGCTTGGTCCCCCAGGCTGTGCTTGGTCCCCCAGGCTGTGCTTGGTCCCTCAAGCTGTGCTTGGTCCCCCTGGTTGCTCTTGGTCCCCCAGGCTGTGCTTGGTCCCCTTGGTTGCTCTTGGTCCCCCAGGCTGTGCTTGGCCCCCCAGGCTGTGCTTGGTCCCCTTGGTAGCTCTTGGTCCCCCAGGCTGTGCTTGGTCCCCGAGGCTGTGCTTGGTCCCCCTGGTTGCTCTTGGTCCCCCAGGCTGTGCTTGGTCCTCCAGGCTGTGCTTGGTCCCCCAGGCTGTGCTTGGTCCCCCAGGCTGTGCTTGGTCCCCCTGGTTACTCTTGGTCCCCCAGGCTGTGCTTGGTCCCCCAGGCTGTGCTTGGTCCTCCTGGCTGTGCTTGGTCCCCCAGGCTGTGCTTGGTCCCCCAGGCTGTGCTTGGTCCCCCTGGCTGTGCTTGGTCCCCCAGGCTGTGCTTGGTCCCCCTGGTTGCTCTTGGTCCCCCAGGCTGTGCTTGGTCCCCTTGGTTGCTCTTGGTCCCCCAGGCTGTGCTTGGTCCCCCAGGCTGTGCTTGGTCCCCCTGGCTGTGCTTGGTCCCCCAGGCTGTGCTTGGTCCCCCTGGCTGTGCTTGGTCCCCCAGGCTGTGCTTGGTACCCCTGGTTGCTCTTGGTCCCCCAGGCTGTGCTTGGTCCCCCAGGCTGTGCTTGGTCCCCCTGGTTGCTCTTGGTCCCCCAGGCTGTGCTTGGTCCCCCAGGCTGTGTTTGGTCCCCCTGGTTGCTCTTGGTCCCCCAGGCTGTGCTTGGTCCCCCAGCCTGTGCTTGGTCTCCCAGGCTGTGCTTGGTCCCCCTGGTTGCTCTTGGTCCCCCAGGCTGTGCCTGGTCCCCCAGGCTGTGCTTGGTCTCCCTGGTTGCTCTTGGTCCCCCAGGCTGTGCTTGGTCCCCCAGGCTGTGCTTGGTCCCCCTGGTTGCTCTTGGTCCCTCAGGCTGTGCTTGGTCCCCGAGGCTGTGCTTGGTCCCCCAGGCTGTGCTTGGTCCCCCAGGCTGTGCTTGGTCCCCCTGGCTGTGCTTGGTCCCCCTGGTTGCTCTTGGTCCCCCAGGCTGTGCTTGGTCCCCCAGGCTGTGCTTGGTCCCCCAGGCTGTGCTTGGTCCCCTTGGTTGCTCTTGGTCCCCCAGGCTGTGCTTGGTCCCCCGGGCTGTGCTTTGTCCCCCAGGCTGTGCTTGGTCCCCCAGGCTGTGCTTGGTCCCCCTGGCTGCTCTTGGTCCCCCAGGCTGTGCTTGGTCCCCCAGGCTGTGCTTGGTCCCCCAGGCTGTGCTTGGTCCCCCTGGTTGCTCTTGGTCCCCCAGGCTGTGCTTGGTCCCCCAGGCTGTGCTTGGTCCCCCTGTTTGCTTTTGGTCCCCAAGGCTGTGCTTGGTCCCCCTGGTTGCTCTTGGTCCCCTAGTCTGTGCTTGGTCCCCCTGGTTGCTCTTGGTCCCCCAGGCTGTGCTTGGTCCCCCAGGCTGTGCTTGGTCCCCCTGGTTGCTCTTGGTCCCCCAGGCTGTGCTTGGTCCCCCTGGTTGCTCTTGGCCCCCCAGGCTGTGCTTGGTCCCCCAGGCTGTGCTTGGTCCCCCATGCTGTGCTTGGTCCCCCAGGCTGTGCTTGGTTCCCCAGGCTGTGCTTGGTCCCCCAGGCTGTGCTTGGTCCCCCAGGCTGTGCTTGGTCCCCCTGGTTGCTCTTGGTCCCCCAGGCTGTGCTTGGTCCCCCAGGCTGTGCTTGGTCCCCCAGGCTGTGCTTGGTCCCCCTGGTTGCTCTTGGTCCCCCAGGCTGTGCTTGGTCCCCCAGGCTGTGCTTGGTCCCCCAGGCTGTGCTTGGTCCCCCTGGTTGCTCTTGGTCCCCCAGGCTGTGCTTGGTCCCACTGGCTGTGCTTGGTCCCCCAGGCTGTGCTTGGTCCCCCAGGCTGTGCTTGGTCCCCCAGGCTGTGCTTGGTCCCCCTGGCTGTGCTTGGTACCCCAGGCTGTGCTTGGTCCCCCAGTCTGTGCTTGGTCCCCCTGGCTGTGCTTGGTCCCCCTGGTTGCTTTTGGTCCCCCAGGCTGTGCTTGGTCCCCCTGGCTGTGCTTGGTCCCCCAGGCTGTGCTTGGTCCCCCAGGCTGTGCTTGGTCTTCCAGGCTGTGCTTGGTCCCCCAGGCTGTGCTTGGTCCCCTTGTTTGCTCTTGGTCCCCCAGGCTGTGCTTGGTCCCCCATGCTGTGCTTGGTCCCCCTGGTTGCTCTTGGTCCCCCAGGCTGTGCTTGGTCCCCCAGGCTGTGCTTGGTCCCCCTGGTTGCTCTTGGTCCCCCAGGCTGTGCTTGGTCCCCCTGGTTGCTCTTGGTCCCCCAGGCTGTGCTTGGTCCCCGAGGCTGTGCTTGGTCCCCCAGGCTGTGCTTGGTCCCCCAGGCTGTGCTTGGTCCCCCAGGCTGTGCTTGGTCCCCCTGGCTGTGCTTGGTCCCCCTGGTTGCTCTTGGTCCCCCAGGTTGTGCTTGGTCCCCCAGGCTGTGCTTGGTCCCCCTGGCTGTGCTTGGTCCCCCTGGCTGTGCTTGGTCCCCCTGGTTGCTCTTGGTCCCCCAGGCTGTGCTTGGTCCCCCAAACTGTGCTTGGTCCCCCTGAATGTGCTTGGTCCCCCTGGTTGCTCTTGGTCCACCAGGCTGTGCTTGGTCCCCCTAGTTGCTCTTGGTCCCCCAAGCTGTGCTTGGTCCCCCAGGCTGTGCTTGGTCCCCCTGGTTGCTCTTGGTCCCCCAGGCTGTGCTTGGTCCCCCTGGCTGTGCTTGGTCCCCCTTGCTTGCTCTTGGTCCACCAGGCCGTGCTTGGTCCCCCTGGTTGCTCTTGGTCCCCCGAGCTGTGCTTGGTCCCCCAGGCTGTGCTTGGTCCCCCTGGTTGCTCTTGGTCCCCCAGGCTGTGCTTGGTCCCCCTGGTTGCTCTTGGTCCCCCAGGCTGTGCTTGGTCACCCTGGTTGCTCTTGGTCCCCTAGGCTGTGCTTGGTCCCCCTGGTTGCTCTTGGTCCCCCAGGCTGTGCTTGGTCCCCCAGGCTGTGATTTGTCCCCCAGGCTGTGCTTGGTCCCCCTGGTTGCTCTTGGTCCCCCAGGCTGTGCCTGGTCCCCTTGGTTGCTCTTGGTCCCCCAGGCTGTGCTTGGTCCCCCAGGCTGTGCTTGGTCCCCCTGGTTGCTCTTGGTCCCCCAGGCTGTGCTTGGTCCCCCAGGCTGTGCTTGGTCCCCCAGGCTGTGCTTGGTCCCCGTGGTTGCTCTTGGTCCCCCAGGCTGTGCTTGGTCCCCTTGGTTGCTCTTGGTCCCCCAGGCTGTGCTTGGTCCCCCAGGCTGTGCTTGGTCCCTCAAGCTGTGCTTGGTCCCCCAGGCTGTGCTTGGTCCCCCAGGCTGTGCTTGGTCCCTCAAGCTGTGCTTGGTCCCCCTGGTTGCTCTTGGTCCCCCAGGCTGTGCTTGGTCCCCTTGGTTGCTCTTGGTCCCCTAGGCTGTGCTTGGCCCCCCAGGCTGTGCTTGGTCCCCTTGGTAGCTCTTGGTCCCCCAGGCTGTGCTTGGTCCCCGAGGCTGTGCTTGGTCCCCCTGGTTGCTCTTGGTCCCCCAGGCTGTGCTTTGTCCCTCAGGCTGTGCTTGGCCCCCCCAGGATGTGCTTGGTCCCCTTTGTAGCTCTTGGTCCCCCAGGCTGTGCTTGGTCCCCGAGGCTGTGCTTGGTCCCCCTGGTTGCTCTTGGTCCCCCAGGCTGTGCTTGGTCCCCCAGGCTGTGCTTGGTCCCCCAGGCTGTGCTTGGTCCCCCTGGTTGCTCTTGGTCCCCCAGGCTGCGCTTTGTCCCCTTTGTTGCTCTTGGTCCCCCAGGCTGTGCTTGGTCCCCCAGGCTGTGCTTGGTCCCCCTGGTTGCTCTTGGTCCCCCAGGCTGAGCTTGGTCCCCCAGGCTGTGCTTGGTCCCCCTGGCTGTGCTTGGTCCCTCTGGTTGCTCTTGGTCCCCCAGGCTGTGCTTGGTCCCCCAGGCTGTGCTTGGTCCCCTTGGTTGCTCTTGGTCCCCCAGGTTGTGCTTGGTCCCCCAGGCTGTGCTTGGTCCCCCAGGCTGTGCTTGGTCCCCCAGGCTGTGCTTGGTCCCCCTGGTTGCTCTTGGTCCCCCAGGCTGTGCTTGGTCCCACTGGCTGTGCTTGGTCCCCCTGGTTGCTCTTGGTCCCCAAGGCTGTGCTTGGTCCCCCAGGCTGTGCTTGGTCCCCCTGGCTGTGCTTGGTCCCTCTGGTTGCTCTTGGTCCCCCAGGCTGTGCTTAGTCTCCCAGGCTGTGCTTGGTCCCCTTGGTTGCTCTTGGTCCCCCAGGTTGTGCTTGGTCCCCCAGGCTGTGCTTGGTCCACCAGGCTGTGCTTGGTCCCCCTGGTTGCTCTTGGTCCCCCAGGCTGTGCTTGGTACCCTCGGTTGCTCTTGGTCCCCCAGGCTGTGCTTGGTCCCCCAGGCTGTGCTTGGTCCCCCTGGTTGCTCTTGGTCCCCCAGGCTGTGCTTGGTCCCCCTGGTTGCTCTTGGTCCCCCAGGCTGTGCTTGGTCCCCCAGGCTGTGCTTGGTCCCCCCAGGCTGTGCTTGGTCTCCCTGGTTGCTCTTAGTCCCCCAGGCTGTGCTTGGTCTCCCAGGCTGTGCTTGGTCCCCCTGGTTGCTCTTGGTCCCCCAGGCTGTGCCTGGTCCCCCTGGTCGCTCTTGGTCCCCCAGGCTGTGCTTGGTCCCCCAGGCTGTATTTGGTCCCCCAGGCTGTGCTTCGTCCCCCAGGCTGTGCTTCGTACCCCAGGCTGTGCTTGGTCCCCCAGGCTGTGCTTGGTCCCCCAGGCTGTGCTTGGTCCCCCTGGTTGCTCTTGGTCCCCCAGGCTGTGCTTGGTCCCCCTGGTTGCTCTTGGTCCCCCAGGCTGTGCTTGGTCCCCCTGGTTGCTCTTGGTCCCCCAGGCTGTGCTTTGTCCCTCAGGCTGTGCTTGGCCCCCCCAGGCTGTGCTTGGTCCCCTTGGTAGCTCTTGGTCCCCCAGGCTGTGCTTGGTCCCTCAAGCTGTGCTTGGTCCTCCAGGCTGTGCTTGGTCCCCCAGGCTGTGCTTGGCCCCCCTGGTTGCTCTTGGTCCCCCAGGCTGTGCTTGGTCCCCCTTTTGCTCTTGGTCCCCCAGGCTGTGCTTGGTCCCCCAGGCTGTGCTTGGTCCCCCCAGGCTGTGCTTGGTCTCCCTGGTTGCTCTTAGTCCCCCAGGCTGTGCTTGGTCTCCCAGGCTGTGCTTGGTCCCCCTGGTTGCTCTTGGTCCCCCAGGCTGTGCCTGGTCCCCCATGTCGCTCTTGGTCCCCCAGGCTGTGCTTGGTCCCCCAGGCTGTATTTGGTCCCCCAGGCTGTGCTTCGTACCCCAGGCTGTGCTTGGTCCCCCAGGCTGTGCTTGGTCCCCCAGGCTGTGCTTGGTCCCCCTGTTTGCTCTTGGTCCCCCAGGCTGTGCTTGGTCCCCCTGGTTGCTCTTGGTCCCCCAGGCTGTGCTTGGTCCCCCAGGCTGTGCTTGGTCCCCCAGGCTGTGCTTGGTCCCCATGTTTGCTCTTGGTCCCCCAGGCTGTGCTTGGTCCCCCTGGTTGCTCTTGGTACCCCAGGCTGTGCTTGGTCCCCCTGGTTGCTCTTGGTCCCCCAGGCTGTGCTTTGTCCCTCAGGCTGTGCTTGCCCCCCCCCAGGCTGTGCTTGGTCCCCTTGGTAGCTCTTGGTCCCCCAGGCTGTGCTTGGTCCCTCAAGCTGTGCTTGGTCCTCCAGGCTGTGCTTGGTCCCCCAGGCTGTGCTTGGTCCCCCAGGCTGTGCTTGGTCCCCCTGGCTGTGCTTGGTCCCCCAGGCTGTGCTTGGTCCCCCTGGTTGCTCTTGGTCCCCCAGGCTGTGCTTGGTCCCCCTGGCTGTGCTTGGTCCCCCAGGCTGTGCTTGGTCCCCCAGGCTGTGCTTGGTCTTCCAGGCTGTGCTTGGTCCCCCAGGCTGTGCTTGGTCCCCTTGTTTGCTCTTGGTCCCCCAGGCTGTGCTTGGTCCCCCATGCTGTGCTTGGTCCCCCTGGTTGCTCTTGGTCCCCCAGGCTGTGCTTGGTCCCCCAGGCTGTGCTTGGTCCCCCAGGCTGTGCTTGGTCCCCCAGGCTGTGCTTGGTCCCCCAGGCTGTGCTTGGTCCCCCTGGCTGTGCTTGGTCCCCCTGGTTGCTCTTGGTCCCCCAGGTTGTGCTTGGTCCCCCAGGCTGTGCTTGGTCCCCCTGGCTGTGCTTGGTCCCCCTGGTTGCTCTTGGTCCCCCAGGCTGTGCTTGGTCCCCCAAACTGTGCTTGGTCCCCCTGTCTGTGCTTGGTCCCCCTGGTTGCTCTTGGTCCACCAGGCTGTGCTTGGTCCCCCTAGTTGCTCTTGGTCCCCCAAGCTGTGCTTGGTCCCCCAGGCTGTGCTTGGTCCCCCTGGTTGCTCTTGGTCCCCCAGGCTGTGCTTGGTCCCCCTGGCTGTGCTTGGTCCCCCTGGTTGCTCTTGGTCCACCAGGCTGTGCTTGGTCCCCCTGGTTGCTCTTGGTCCCCCGAGCTGTGCTTGGTCCCCCAGGCTGTGCTTGGTCCCCCTGGTTGCTCTTGGTCCCCCAGGCTGTGCTTGGTCCCCCTGGTTGCTCTTGGTCCCCCAGGCTGTGCTTGGTCACCCTGGTTGCTCTTGGTCCCCTAGGCTGTGCTTGGTCCCCCTGGTTGCTCTTGGTCCCCCAGGCTGTGCTTGGTCCCCCAGGCTGTGATTTGTCCCCCAGGCTGTGCTTGGTCCCCCTGGTTGCTCTTGGTCCCCCAGGCTGTGCCTGGTCCCCTTGGTTGCTCTTGGTCCCCCAAGCTGTGCTTGGTCCCCCAGGCTGTGCTTGGTCCCCCTGGTTGCTCTTGGTCCCCAGGCTGTGCTTGGTCCCCCAGGCTGTGCTTGGTCCCCGTGGTTGCTCTTGGTCCCCCGGGCTGTGCTTGGTCCCCTTGGTTGCTCTTGGTCCCCCAGGCTGTGCTTGGTCCCCCAGGCTGTGCTTGGTCCCTCAAGCTGTGCTTGGTCCCCCAGGCTGTGCTTGGTCCCCCAGGCTGTGCTTGGTCCCCTTGGTAGCTCTTGGTCCCCCAGGCTGTGCTTGGTCCCCGAGGCTGTGCTTGGTCCCCCTGGTTGCTCTTGGTCCCCCAGGCTGTGCTTTGTCCCTCAGGCTGTGCTTGGCCCCCCCAGGATGTGCTTGGTCCCCTTTGTAGCTCTTGGTCCCCCAGGCTGTGCTTGGTCCCCGAGGCTGTGCTTGGTCCCCCTGGTTGCTCTTGGTCCCCCAGGCTGTGCTTGGTCCCCCAGGCTGTGCTTGGTCCCCCAGGCTGTGCTTGGTCCCCCTGGTTGCTCTTGGTCCCCCAGGCTGCGCTTTGTCCCCTTTGTTGCTCTTGGTCCCCCAGGCTGTGCTTGGTCCCCCAGGCTGTGCTTGGTCCCCCTGGTTGCTCTTGGTCCCCCAGGCTGAGCTTGGTCCCCCAGGCTGTGCTTGGTCCCCCTGGCTGTGCTTGGTCCCTCTGGTTGCTCTTGGTCCCCCAGGTTGTGCTTGGTCCCCCTGGTTGCTCTTGGTCCCCCAGGCTGAGCTTGGTCCCCCAGGCTGTGCTTGGTCCCCCAGGCTGTGCTTGGTCCCCTTGGTTGCTCTTGGTCCCCCAGGTTGTGCTTGGTCCCCCAGGCTGTGCTTGGTCCCCCAGGCTGTGCTTGGTCCCCCTGGTTGCTCTTTGTCCCCCAGGCTGTGCTTGGTCCCACTGGCTGTGCTTGGTCCCCCTGGTTGCTCTTGGTCCCCAAGGCTGTGCTTCGTCCCCCAGGCTGTGCTTGGTCCCCCTGGCTGTGCTTGGTCCCTCTGGTTGCTCTTGGTCCCCCAGGCTGTGCTTAGTCTCCCAGGCTGTGCTTGGTCCCCTTGGTTGCTCTTGGTCCCCCAGGTTGTGCTTGGTCCCCCAGGCTGTGCTTGGTCCACCAGGCTGTGCTTGGTCCCCCTGGTTGCTCTTGGTCCCCCAGGCTGTGCTTGGTACCCTTGGTTGCTCTTGGTCCCCCAGGCTGTGCTTGGTCCCCCAGGCTGTGCTTGGTCCCCCTGGTTGCTCTTGGTCCCCCAGGCTGTGCTTGGTCCCCCTGGTTGCTCTTGGTCCCCCAGGCTGTGCTTGGTCCCCCAGGCTGTGCTTGGTCCCCCCAGGCTGTGCTTGGTCTCCCTGGTTGCTCTTAGTCCCCCAGGCTGTGCTTGGTTTCCCAGGCTGTGCTTGGTCCCCCTGGTTGCTCTTGGTCCCCCAGGCTGTGCCTGGTCCCCCTGGTCGCTCTTGGTCCCCCAGGCTGTGCTTGGTCCCCCAGGCTGTATTTGGTCCCCCAGGCTGTGCTTCGTCCCCCAGGCTGTGCTTCGTACCCCAGGCTGTGCTTGGTCCCCCAGGCTGTGCTTGGTCCCCCAGGCTGTGCTTGGTCCCCCTGGTTGCTCTTGGTCCCCCAGGCTGTGCTTGGTCCCCCTGGTTGCTCTTGGTCCCCCAGGCTGTGCTTGGTCCCCCTGGTTGCTCTTGGTCCCCCAGGCTGTGCTTTGTCCCTCAGGCTGTGCTTGGCCCCCCCAGGCTGTGCTTGGTCCCCTTGGTAGCTCTTGGTCCCCCAGGCTGTGCCTGGTCCCTCAAGCTGTGCTTGGTCCTCCAGGCTGTGCTTGGTCCCCCAGGCTGTGCTTGGTCCCCCAGGCTGTGCTTGGCCCCCCTGGTTGCTCTTGGTCCCCCAGGCTGTGCTTGGTCCCCCTTTTGCTCTTGGTCCCCCAGGCTGTGCTTGGTCCCCCAGGCTGTGCTTGGTCCCCCCAGGCTGTGCTTGGTCTCCCTGGTTGCTCTTAGTCCCCCAGGCTGTGCTTGGTCTCCCAGGCTGTGCTTGGTCCCCCTGGTTGCTCTTGGTCCCCCAGGCTGTGCCTGGTCCCCCTGGTCGCTCTTGGTCCCCCAGGCTGTGCTTGGTCCCCCAGGCTGTATTTGGTCCCCCAGGCTGTGCTTCGTACCCCAGGCTGTGCTTGGTCCCCCAGGCTGTGCTTGGTCCCCCAGGCTGTGCTTGGTCCCCCTGTTTGCTCTTGGTCCCCCAGGCTGTGCTTGGTCCCCCTGGTTGCTCTTGGTCCCCCAGGCTGTGCTTGGTCCCCCAGGCTGTGCTTGGTCCCCCAGGCTGTGCTTGGTCCCCCTGTTTGCTCTTGGTCCCCCAGGCTGTGCTTGGTCCCCCTGGTTGCTCTTGGTCCCCCAGGCTGTGCTTGGTCCCCCTGGTTGCTCTTGGTCCCCCAGGCTGTGCTTTGTCCCTCAGGCTGTGCTTGGCCCCCCCAGGCTGTGCTTGGTCCCCTTGGTAGCTCTTGGTCCCCCAGGCTGTGCTTGGTCCCTCAAGCTGTGCTTGGTTCTCCAGGCTGTGCTTGGTCCCCCAGGCTGTGCTTGGTCCCCCAGGCTGTGCTTGGTCCCCCTGGCTGTGCTTGGTCCCCCAGGCTGTGCTTGGTCCCCCTGGTTGCTCTTGGTCCCCCAGGCTGTGCTTGGTCCCCCTGGTTGCTCTTGGTCCCCCAGGCTGTGCTTTGTCCCTCAGGCTGTGCTTGCCCCCCCCCAGGATGTGCTTGGTCCCCTTGGTAGCTCTTGGTCCCCCAGGCTGTGCTTGGTCCCCGAGGCTGTGCTTGGTCCCCCTGGTTGCTCTTGGTCCCCCAGGCTGTGCTTGGTCCCCCAGGCTGTGCTTGGTCCCCCAGGCTGTGCTTGGTCCCCCTGGTTGCTCTTGGTCCCCCAGGCTGTGCTTTGTCCCCTTGGTTGCTCTTGGTCCCCCAGGCTGTGCTTGGTCCCCCTGGTTGCTCTTGGTCCCCCAGGCTGAGCTTGGTCCCCCAGGCTGTGCTTGGTCCCCCTGGCTGTGCTTGGTCCCTCTGGTTGCTCTTGGTCCCCCAGGCTGTGCTTGGTCCCCCAGGCTGTGCTTGGTCCCCTTGGTTGCTCTTGGTCCCCCAGGTTGTGCTTGGTCCCCCAGGCTGTGCTTGGTCCCCCAGGCTGTGCTTGGTCCCCCTGGTTGCTCTTGGTCCCCCAGGCTGTGCTTGGTCCCCCAGGCTGTGCTTGGTCCCCCTGGTTGCTCTTGGTCCCCCAGGCTGTGCTTGGTCCCCTTGGTTGCTCTTGGTCCCCCAGGCTGTGCTTGGTCCCCCAGGCTGTGCTTGGTCCCCCTGGTTGCTCTTGGTCCCCCAGGCTGTGCTTGGTCCCCCTGGTTGCTCTTGGTCCCCCAGGCTGTGCTTGGTCCCCCAGGCTGTGCTTGGTCCCCCAGGCTGTGCTTGGTCCCCTTGATTGCTCTTGGTCCCCCAGGCTGTGCTTGGTCCCCCGGGCTGTGCTTGGTCCCCCAGGCTGTGCTTGACCCCCCAGGCTGTGCTTGGCCCCCCTGGTTGCTCTTGGTCCCCCAGGCTGTGCTTGGTCCCCCAGGCTGTGCTTGGTCCCCCTGGTTGCTCTTGGTCCCCCAGGCTGTGCTTGGTCCCCCAGGCTGTGCTTGGTCCCCTTGGTTGCTCTTGGTCCCCCAGGCTGTGCTTGGCCCCCCAGGCTGTGCTTGGTCCCCTTGGTAGCTCTTGGTCCCCCAGGCTGTGCTTGGTCCCCGAGGCTGTGCTTGGTCCCCCTGGTTGCTCTTGGTCCCCCAGGCTGTGCTTTGTCCCTCAGGCTGTGCTTGGCCCCCCCAGGATGTGCTTGGTCCCCTTTGTAGCTCTTGGTCCCCCAGGCTGTGCTTGGTCCCCGAGGCTGTGCTTGGTCCCCCTGGTTGCTCTTGGTCCCCCAGGCTGTGCTTGGTCCCCCAGGCTGTGCTTGGTCCCCCAGGCTGTGCTTGGTCCCCCTGGTTGCTCTTGGTCCCCCAGGCTGCGCTTTGTCCCCTTTGTTGCTCTTGGTCCCCCAGGCTGTGCTTGGTCCCCCAGGCTGTGCTTGGTCCCCCTGGTTGCTCTTGGTCCCCCAGGCTGAGCTTGGTCCCCCAGGCTGTGCTTGGTCCCCCTGGCTGTGCTTGGTCCCTCTGGTTGCTCTTGGTCCCCCAGGCTGTGCTTGGTCCCCCAGGCTGTGCTTGGTCCCCTTGGTTGCTCTTGGTCCCCCAGGTTGTGCTTGGTCCCCCAGGCTGTGCTTGGTCCCCCAGGCTGTGCTTGGTCCCCCTGGTTGCTCTTGGTCCCCCAGGCTGTGCTTGGTCCCACTGGCTGTGCTTGGTCCCCCTGGTTGCTCTTGGTCCCCAAGGCTGTGCTTGGTCCCCCAGGCTGTGCTTGGTCCCCCTGGCTGTGCTTGGTCCCTCTGGTTGCTCTTGGTCCCCCAGGCTGTGCTTAGTCTCCCAGGCTGTGCTTGGTCCCCTTGGTTGCTCTTGGTCCCCCAGGTTGTGCTTGGTCCCCCAGGCTGTGCTTGGTCCACCAGGCTGTGCTTGGTCCCCCTGGTTGCTCTTGGTCCCCCAGGCTGTGCTTGGTACCCTTGGTTGCTCTTGGTCCCCCAGGCTGTGCTTGGTCCCCCAGGCTGTGCTTGGTCCCCCTGGTTGCTCTTGGTCCCCCAGGCTGTGCTTGGTCCCCCTGGTTGCTCTTGGTCCCCCAGGCTGTGCTTGGTCCCCCAGGCTGTGCTTGGTCCCCCCAGGCTGTGCTTGGTCTCCCTGGCTGCTCTTAGTCCCCCAGGCTGTGCTTGGTTTCCCAGGCTGTGCTTGGTCCCCCTGGTTGCTCTTGGTCCCCCAGGCTGTGCCTGGTCCCCCTGGTCGCTCTTGGTCCCCCAGGCTGTGCTTGGTCCCCCAGGCTGTATTTGGTCCCCCAGGCTGTGCTTCGTCCCCCAGGCTGTGCTTCGTACCCCAGGCTGTGCTTGGTCCCCCAGGCTGTGCTTGGTCCCCCAGGCTGTGCTTGGTCCCCCTGGTTGCTCTTGGTCCCCCAGGCTGTGCTTGGTCCCCCTGGTTGCTCTTGGTCCCCCAGGCTGTGCTTGGTCCCCCTGGTTGCTCTTGGTCCCCCAGGCTGTGCTTTGTCCCTCAGGCTGTGCTTGGCCCCCCCAGGCTGTGCTTGGTCCCCTTGGTAGCTCTTGGTCCCCCAGGCTGTGCTTGGTCCCTCAAGCTGTGCTTGGTCCTCCAGGCTGTGCTTGGTCCCCCAGGCTGTGCTTGGTCCCCCAGGCTGTGCTTGGCCCCCCTGGTTGCTCTTGGTCCCCCAGGCTGTGCTTGGTCCCCCTTTTGCTCTTGGTCCCCCAGGCTGTGCTTGGTCCCCCAGGCTGTGCTTGGTCCCCCCAGGCTGTGCTTGGTCTCCCTGGTTGCTCTTAGTCCCCCAGGCTGTGCTTGGTCTCCCAGGCTGTGCTTGGTCCCCCTGGTTGCTCTTGGTCCCCCAGGCTGTGCCTGGTCCCCCTGGTCGCTCTTGGTCCCCCAGGCTGTGCTTGGTCCCCCAGGCTGTATTTGGTCCCCCAGGCTGTGCTTCGTACCCCAGGCTGTGCTTGGTCCCCCAGACTGTGCTTGGTCCCCCAGGCTGTGCTTGGTCCCCCTGTTTGCTCTTGGTCCCCCAGGCTGTGCTTGGTCCCCCTGGTTGCTCTTGGTCCCCCAGGCTGTGCTTGGTCCCCGAGGCTGTGCTTGGTCCCCCAGGCTGTGCTTGGTCCCCCTGTTTGCTCTTGGTCCCCCAGGCTGTGCTTGGTCCCCCTGGTTGCTCTTGGTCCCCCAGGCTGTGCTTGGTCCCCCTGGTTGCTCTTGGTCCCCCAGGCTGTGCTTTGTCCCTCAGGCTGTGCTTGGCCCCCCCAGGCTGTGCTTGGTCCCCTTGGTAGCTCTTGGTCCCCCAGGCTGTGCTTGGTCCCTCAAGCTGTGCTTGGTCCTCCAGGCTGTGCTTGGTCCCCCAGGCTGTGCTTGGTCCCCCAGGCTGTGCTTGGTCCCCCTGGCTGTGCTTGGTCCCCCAGGCTGTGCTTGGTCCCCCAGGCTGTGCTTGGTCCCCCAGGCTGTGCTTGGTCCCCCAGGCTGTGCTTGGTCCCCTTGGTTGCTCTTGGTCCCCCAGGCTGTGCTTGGCCCCCCAGGCTGTGCTTGGTCCCCTTGGTAGCTCTTGGTCCCCCAGGCTGTGCTTGGTCCCCGAGGCTGTGCTTGGTCCCCCTGGTTGCTCTTGGTCCCCCAGGCTGTGCTTGGTCCCCCAGGCTGTGCTTGGTCCCTCTGGCTGTGCTTGGTCCCCCAGGCTGTGCTTGGTCCCCCTGGTTGCTCTTGGTCCCCCAGGCTGTGCTTGGTCCCCCAGGCTGTGCTTGGTCCCTCTGGCTGTGCTTGGTCCCCCAGGCTGTGCTTGGTCCCCCTGGTTGCTCTTGGTCCCCCAGGCTGTGCTTGGTCCCCCAGGCTGTGCTTGGTCCCCCTGGCTGTGCTTGGTCCCCAAGGCTATGCTTGGTCCCCCTGGTTGCTCTTGGTCCCCCAGGCTGTGCTTGGTCCCCCTGGTTGCTCTTGGTCCCCCAGGCTGTGCTTGGTCCCCCAGGCTGTGCTTGGTCCCCTTGGTTGCTCTTGGTCCCCCAGGCTGTGCTTGGTCCCCCTGGTTGCTCTTGGTCCCCCAGGCTGTGCTTGGTCCCCCAGGCTGTGCTTGGTCCCCCAGGCTGTGCTTGGTCCCCCTGGCTGTGCTTGGTCCCCCTGGTTGCTCTTGGTCCACCAGGCTGTGCTTGGTCCCCCTGGTTGCTCTTGGTCCCCCAAGCTGTGCTTGGTCCCCCAGGCTGTGCTTGGTCCCCCAGGCTGTGCTTGGTCCAACTGGTTGCTCTTGGTCCCCCAGGCTGTGCTTGGTCCCCTTGGTTGCTCTTGGTCCCCCAGGCTGTGCTTGGTCACCCTGGTTGCTCTTGGTCCCTAGGCTGTGCTTGGTCCCCCTGGTTGCTCTTGGTCCCCCAGGCTGTGCTTGGTCCCCCAGGCTGTGATTGGTCCCCCAGGCTGTGCTTGGTCCCCCTGGTTGCTCTTGGTCCCCCAGGCTGTGCCTGGTCCCCCTGGTTGCTCTTGGTCCCCCAGGCTGTGCTTGGTCCCCCAGGCTGTGATTGGTCCCCCTGGCTGTGCTTGGTCCCCCTGGTTGCTCTTGGTCCACCAGGCTGTGCTTGGTCCCCCAGGCTGTGCTTGGTCCCCCTGGTTGCTCTTGGTCCCCCAGGCTGTGCTTGGTCCCCCAGGCTGTGCTTGGTCCCCCAGGCTGTGCTTGGTCCCCCTGGTTGCTCTTGGTCCCCCAGGCTGTGCTTGGTCCCCTTGGTTGCTCTTGGTCCCCCAGGCTGTGCTTGGGCCCCCAGGCTGTGCTTGGTCCCTCAAGCTGTGCTTGATCCCCCAGGCTGTGCTTGGTCCCCCAGGCTGTGCTTGGTCCCCCAGGCTGTGCTTGGTCCCTCAAGCTGTGCTTGGTCCCCCTGGTTGCTCTTGGTCCCCCAGGCTGTGCTTGGTCCCCTTGGTTGCTCTTGGTCCCCCAGGCTGTGCTTGGCCCCCCAGGCTGTGCTTGGTCCCCTTGGTAGCTCTTGGTCCCCCAGGCTGTGCTTGGTCCCCGAGGCTGTGCTTGGTCCCCCTGGTTGCTCTTGGTCCCCCAGGCTGTGCTTGGTCCTCCAGGCTGTGCTTGGTCCCCCAGGCTGTGCTTGGTCCCCCAGGCTGTGCTTGGTCCCCCTGGTTACTCTTGGTCCCCCAGGCTGTGCTTGGTCCCCCAGGCTGTGCTTGGTCCTCCTGGCTGTGCTTGGTCCCCCAGGCTGTGCTTGGTCCCCCAGGCTGTGCTTGGTCCCCCTGGCTGTGCTTGGTCCCCCAGGCTGTGCTTGGTCCCCCTGGTTGCTCTTGGTCCCCCAGGCTGTGCTTGGTCCCCTTGGTTGCTCTTGGTCCCCCAGGCTGTGCTTGGTCCCCCAGGCTGTGCTTGGTCCCCCTGGCTGTGCTTGGTCCCCCAGGCTGTGCTTGGTCCCCCTGGCTGTGCTTGGTCCCCCAGGCTGTGCTTGGTACCCCTGGTTGCTCTTGGTCCCCCAGGCTGTGCTTGGTCCCCCAGGCTGTGCTTGGTCCCCCTGGTTGCTCTTGGTCCCCCAGGCTGTGCTTGGTCCCCCAGGCTGTGTTTGGTCCCCCTGGTTGCTCTTGGTCCCCCAGGCTGTGCTTGGTCCCCCAGCCTGTGCTTGGTCTCCCAGGCTGTGCTTGGTCCCCCTGGTTGCTCTTGGTCCCCCAGGCTGTGCCTGGTCCCCCAGGCTGTGCTTGGTCTCCCTGGTTGCTCTTGGTCCCCCAGGCTGTGCTTGGTCCCCCAGGCTGTGCTTGGTCCCCCTGGTTGCTCTTGGTCCCTCAGGCTGTGCTTGGTCCCCGAGGCTGTGCTTGGTCCCCCAGGCTGTGCTTGGTCCCCCAGGCTGTGCTTGGTCCCCCTGGCTGTGCTTGGTCCCCCTGGTTGCTCTTGGTCCCCCAGGCTGTGCTTGGTCCCCCAGGCTGTGCTTGGTCCCCCAGGCTGTGCTTGGTCCCCTTGGTTGCTCTTGGTCCCCCAGGCTGTGCTTGGTCCCCCGGGCTGTGCTTTGTCCCCCAGGCTGTGCTTGGTCCCCCAGGCTGTGCTTGGTCCCCCTGGCTGCTCTTGGTCCCCCAGGCTGTGCTTGGTCCCCCAGGCTGTGCTTGGTCCCCCAGGCTGTGCTTGGTCCCCCTGGTTGCTCTTGGTCCCCCAGGCTGTGCTTGGTCCCCCAGGCTGTGCTTGGTCCCCCTGTTTGCTTTTGGTCCCCAAGGCTGTGCTTGGTCCCCCTGGTTGCTCTTGGTCCCCTAGTCTGTGCTTGGTCCCCCTGGTTGCTCTTGGTCCCCCAGGCTGTGCTTGGTCCCCCAGGCTGTGCTTGGTCCCCCTGGTTGCTCTTGGTCCCCCAGGCTGTGCTTGGTCCCCCTGGTTGCTCTTGGCCCCCCAGGCTGTGCTTGGTCCCCCAGGCTGTGCTTGGTCCCCCATGCTGTGCTTGGTCCCCCAGGCTGTGCTTGGTTCCCCAGGCTGTGCTTGGTCCCCCAGGCTGTGCTTGGTCCCCCAGGCTGTGCTTGGTCCCCCTGGTTGCTCTTGGTCCCCCAGGCTGTGCTTGGTCCCCCAGGCTGTGCTTGGTCCCCCAGGCTGTGCTTGGTCCCCCTGGTTGCTCTTGGTCCCCCAGGCTGTGCTTGGTCCCCCAGGCTGTGCTTGGTCCCCCAGGCTGTGCTTGGTCCCCCTGGTTGCTCTTGGTCCCCCAGGCTGTGCTTGGTCCCACTGGCTGTGCTTGGTCCCCCAGGCTGTGCTTGGTCCCCCAGGCTGTGCTTGGTCCCCCAGGCTGTGCTTGGTCCCCCTGGCTGTGCTTGGTACCCCAGGCTGTGCTTGGTCCCCCAGTCTGTGCTTGGTCCCCCTGGCTGTGCTTGGTCCCCCTGGTTGCTTTTGGTCCCCCAGGCTGTGCTTGGTCCCCCTGGCTGTGCTTGGTCCCCCAGGCTGTGCTTGGTCCCCCAGGCTGTGCTTGGTCTTCCAGGCTGTGCTTGGTCCCCCAGGCTGTGCTTGGTCCCCTTGTTTGCTCTTGGTCCCCCAGGCTGTGCTTGGTCCCCCATGCTGTGCTTGGTCCCCCTGGTTGCTCTTGGTCCCCCAGGCTGTGCTTGGTCCCCCAGGCTGTGCTTGGTCCCCCTGGTTGCTCTTGGTCCCCCAGGCTGTGCTTGGTCCCCCTGGTTGCTCTTGGTCCCCCAGGCTGTGCTTGGTCCCCGAGGCTGTGCTTGGTCCCCCAGGCTGTGCTTGGTCCCCCAGGCTGTGCTTGGTCCCCCAGGCTGTGCTTGGTCCCCCTGGCTGTGCTTGGTCCCCCTGGTTGCTCTTGGTCCCCCAGGTTGTGCTTGGTCCCCCAGGCTGTGCTTGGTCCCCCTGGCTGTGCTTGGTCCCCCTGGCTGTGCTTGGTCCCCCTGGTTGCTCTTGGTCCCCCAGGCTGTGCTTGGTCCCCCAAACTGTGCTTGGTCCCCCTGAATGTGCTTGGTCCCCCTGGTTGCTCTTGGTCCACCAGGCTGTGCTTGGTCCCCCTAGTTGCTCTTGGTCCCCCAAGCTGTGCTTGGTCCCCCAGGCTGTGCTTGGTCCCCCTGGTTGCTCTTGGTCCCCCAGGCTGTGCTTGGTCCCCCTGGCTGTGCTTGGTCCCCCTTGCTTGCTCTTGGTCCACCAGGCCGTGCTTGGTCCCCCTGGTTGCTCTTGGTCCCCCGAGCTGTGCTTGGTCCCCCAGGCTGTGCTTGGTCCCCCTGGTTGCTCTTGGTCCCCCAGGCTGTGCTTGGTCCCCCTGGTTGCTCTTGGTCCCCCAGGCTGTGCTTGGTCACCCTGGTTGCTCTTGGTCCCCTAGGCTGTGCTTGGTCCCCCTGGTTGCTCTTGGTCCCCCAGGCTGTGCTTGGTCCCCCAGGCTGTGATTTGTCCCCCAGGCTGTGCTTGGTCCCCCTGGTTGCTCTTGGTCCCCCAGGCTGTGCCTGGTCCCCTTGGTTGCTCTTGGTCCCCCAGGCTGTGCTTGGTCCCCCAGGCTGTGCTTGGTCCCCCTGGTTGCTCTTGGTCCCCCAGGCTGTGCTTGGTCCCCCAGGCTGTGCTTGGTCCCCCAGGCTGTGCTTGGTCCCCGTGGTTGCTCTTGGTCCCCCAGGCTGTGCTTGGTCCCCTTGGTTGCTCTTGGTCCCCCAGGCTGTGCTTGGTCCCCCAGGCTGTGCTTGGTCCCTCAAGCTGTGCTTGGTCCCCCAGGCTGTGCTTGGTCCCCCAGGCTGTGCTTGGTCCCTCAAGCTGTGCTTGGTCCCCCTGGTTGCTCTTGGTCCCCCAGGCTGTGCTTGGTCCCCTTGGTTGCTCTTGGTCCCCTAGGCTGTGCTTGGCCCCCCAGGCTGTGCTTGGTCCCCTTGGTAGCTCTTGGTCCCCCAGGCTGTGCTTGGTCCCCGAGGCTGTGCTTGGTCCCCCTGGTTGCTCTTGGTCCCCCAGGCTGTGCTTTGTCCCTCAGGCTGTGCTTGGCCCCCCCAGGATGTGCTTGGTCCCCTTTGTAGCTCTTGGTCCCCCAGGCTGTGCTTGGTCCCCGAGGCTGTGCTTGGTCCCCCTGGTTGCTCTTGGTCCCCCAGGCTGTGCTTGGTCCCCCAGGCTGTGCTTGGTCCCCCAGGCTGTGCTTGGTCCCCCTGGTTGCTCTTGGTCCCCCAGGCTGCGCTTTGTCCCCTTTGTTGCTCTTGGTCCCCCAGGCTGTGCTTGGTCCCCCAGGCTGTGCTTGGTCCCCCTGGTTGCTCTTGGTCCCCCAGGCTGAGCTTGGTCCCCCAGGCTGTGCTTGGTCCCCCTGGCTGTGCTTGGTCCCTCTGGTTGCTCTTGGTCCCCCAGGCTGTGCTTGGTCCCCCAGGCTGTGCTTGGTCCCCTTGGTTGCTCTTGGTCCCCCAGGTTGTGCTTGGTCCCCCAGGCTGTGCTTGGTCCCCCAGGCTGTGCTTGGTCCCCCAGGCTGTGCTTGGTCCCCCTGGTTGCTCTTGGTCCCCCAGGCTGTGCTTGGTCCCACTGGCTGTGCTTGGTCCCCCTGGTTGCTCTTGGTCCCCAAGGCTGTGCTTGGTCCCCCAGGCTGTGCTTGGTCCCCCTGGCTGTGCTTGGTCCCTCTGGTTGCTCTTGGTCCCCCAGGCTGTGCTTAGTCTCCCAGGCTGTGCTTGGTCCCCTTGGTTGCTCTTGGTCCCCCAGGTTGTGCTTGGTCCCCCAGGCTGTGCTTGGTCCACCAGGCTGTGCTTGGTCCCCCTGGTTGCTCTTGGTCCCCCAGGCTGTGCTTGGTACCCTCGGTTGCTCTTGGTCCCCCAGGCTGTGCTTGGTCCCCCAGGCTGTGCTTGGTCCCCCTGGTTGCTCTTGGTCCCCCAGGCTGTGCTTGGTCCCCCTGGTTGCTCTTGGTCCCCCAGGCTGTGCTTGGTCCCCCAGGCTGTGCTTGGTCCCCCCAGGCTGTGCTTGGTCTCCCTGGTTGCTCTTAGTCCCCCAGGCTGTGCTTGGTCTCCCAGGCTGTGCTTGGTCCCCCTGGTTGCTCTTGGTCCCCCAGGCTGTGCCTGGTCCCCCTGGTCGCTCTTGGTCCCCCAGGCTGTGCTTGGTCCCCCAGGCTGTATTTGGTCCCCCAGGCTGTGCTTCGTCCCCCAGGCTGTGCTTCGTACCCCAGGCTGTGCTTGGTCCCCCAGGCTGTGCTTGGTCCCCCAGGCTGTGCTTGGTCCCCCTGGTTGCTCTTGGTCCCCCAGGCTGTGCTTGGTCCCCCTGGTTGCTCTTGGTCCCCCAGGCTGTGCTTGGTCCCCCTGGTTGCTCTTGGTCCCCCAGGCTGTGCTTTGTCCCTCAGGCTGTGCTTGGCCCCCCCAGGCTGTGCTTGGTCCCCTTGGTAGCTCTTGGTCCCCCAGGCTGTGCTTGGTCCCTCAAGCTGTGCTTGGTCCTCCAGGCTGTGCTTGGTCCCCCAGGCTGTGCTTGGCCCCCCTGGTTGCTCTTGGTCCCCCAGGCTGTGCTTGGTCCCCCTTTTGCTCTTGGTCCCCCAGGCTGTGCTTGGTCCCCCAGGCTGTGCTTGGTCCCCCCAGGCTGTGCTTGGTCTCCCTGGTTGCTCTTAGTCCCCCAGGCTGTGCTTGGTCTCCCAGGCTGTGCTTGGTCCCCCTGGTTGCTCTTGGTCCCCCAGGCTGTGCCTGGTCCCCCATGTCGCTCTTGGTCCCCCAGGCTGTGCTTGGTCCCCCAGGCTGTATTTGGTCCCCCAGGCTGTGCTTCGTACCCCAGGCTGTGCTTGGTCCCCCAGGCTGTGCTTGGTCCCCCAGGCTGTGCTTGGTCCCCCTGTTTGCTCTTGGTCCCCCAGGCTGTGCTTGGTCCCCCTGGTTGCTCTTGGTCCCCCAGGCTGTGCTTGGTCCCCCAGGCTGTGCTTGGTCCCCCAGGCTGTGCTTGGTCCCCATGTTTGCTCTTGGTCCCCCAGGCTGTGCTTGGTCCCCCTGGTTGCTCTTGGTACCCCAGGCTGTGCTTGGTCCCCCTGGTTGCTCTTGGTCCCCCAGGCTGTGCTTTGTCCCTCAGGCTGTGCTTGCCCCCCCCCAGGCTGTGCTTGGTCCCCTTGGTAGCTCTTGGTCCCCCAGGCTGTGCTTGGTCCCTCAAGCTGTGCTTGGTCCTCCAGGCTGTGCTTGGTCCCCCAGGCTGTGCTTGGTCCCCCAGGCTGTGCTTGGTCCCCCTGGCTGTGCTTGGTCCCCCAGGCTGTGCTTGGTCCCCCTGGTTGCTCTTGGTCCCCCAGGCTGTGCTTGGTCCCCCTGGCTGTGCTTGGTCCCCCAGGCTGTGCTTGGTCCCCCAGGCTGTGCTTGGTCTTCCAGGCTGTGCTTGGTCCCCCAGGCTGTGCTTGGTCCCCTTGTTTGCTCTTGGTCCCCCAGGCTGTGCTTGGTCCCCCATGCTGTGCTTGGTCCCCCTGGTTGCTCTTGGTCCCCCAGGCTGTGCTTGGTCCCCCAGGCTGTGCTTGGTCCCCCTGGTTGCTCTTGGTCCCCCAGGCTGTGCTTGGTCCCCCTGGTTGCTCTTGGTCCCCCAGGCTGTGCTTGGTCCCCGAGGCTGTGCTTGGTCCCCCAGGCTGTGCTTGGTCCCCCAGGCTGTGCTTGGTCCCCCAGGCTGTGCTTGGTCCCCCTGGCTGTGCTTGGTCCCCCTGGTTGCTCTTGGTCCCCCAGGTTGTGCTTGGTCCCCCAGGCTGTGCTTGGTCCCCCTGGCTGTGCTTGGTCCCCCTGGTTGCTCTTGGTCCCCCAGGCTGTGCTTGGTCCCCCAAACTGTGCTTGGTCCCCCTGTCTGTGCTTGGTCCCCCTGGTTGCTCTTGGTCCACCAGGCTGTGCTTGGTCCCCCTAGTTGCTCTTGGTCCCCCAAGCTGTGCTTGGTCCCCCAGGCTGTGCTTGGTCCCCCTGGTTGCTCTTGGTCCCCCAGGCTGTGCTTGGTCCCCCTGGCTGTGCTTGGTCCCCCTGGTTGCTCTTGGTCCACCAGGCTGTGCTTGGTCCCCCTGGTTGCTCTTGGTCCCCCGAGCTGTGCTTGGTCCCCCAGGCTGTGCTTGGTCCCCCTGGTTGCTCTTGGTCCCCCAGGCTGTGCTTGGTCCCCCTGGTTGCTCTTGGTCCCCCAGGCTGTGCTTGGTCACCCTGGTTGCTCTTGGTCCCCTAGGCTGTGCTTGGTCCCCCTGGTTGCTCTTGGTCCCCCAGGCTGTGCTTGGTCCCCCAGGCTGTGATTTGTCCCCCAGGCTGTGCTTGGTCCCCCTGGTTGCTCTTGGTCCCCCAGGCTGTGCCTGGTCCCCTTGGTTGCTCTTGGTCCCCCAAGCTGTGCTTGGTCCCCCAGGCTGTGCTTGGTCCCCCTGGTTGCTCTTGGTCCCCAGGCTGTGCTTGGTCCCCCAGGCTGTGCTTGGTCCCCGTGGTTGCTCTTGGTCCCCCGGGCTGTGCTTGGTCCCCTTGGTTGCTCTTGGTCCCCCAGGCTGTGCTTGGTCCCCCAGGCTGTGCTTGGTCCCTCAAGCTGTGCTTGGTCCCCCAGGCTGTGCTTGGTCCCCCAGGCTGTGCTTGGTCCCCTTGGTAGCTCTTGGTCCCCCAGGCTGTGCTTGGTCCCCGAGGCTGTGCTTGGTCCCCCTGGTTGCTCTTGGTCCCCCAGGCTGTGCTTTGTCCCTCAGGCTGTGCTTGGCCCCCCCAGGATGTGCTTGGTCCCCTTTGTAGCTCTTGGTCCCCCAGGCTGTGCTTGGTCCCCGAGGCTGTGCTTGGTCCCCCTGGTTGCTCTTGGTCCCCCAGGCTGTGCTTGGTCCCCCAGGCTGTGCTTGGTCCCCCAGGCTGTGCTTGGTCCCCCTGGTTGCTCTTGGTCCCCCAGGCTGCGCTTTGTCCCCTTTGTTGCTCTTGGTCCCCCAGGCTGTGCTTGGTCCCCCAGGCTGTGCTTGGTCCCCCTGGTTGCTCTTGGTCCCCCAGGCTGAGCTTGGTCCCCCAGGCTGTGCTTGGTCCCCCTGGCTGTGCTTGGTCCCTCTGGTTGCTCTTGGTCCCCCAGGTTGTGCTTGGTCCCCCTGGTTGCTCTTGGTCCCCCAGGCTGAGCTTGGTCCCCCAGGCTGTGCTTGGTCCCCCAGGCTGTGCTTGGTCCCCTTGGTTGCTCTTGGTCCCCCAGGTTGTGCTTGGTCCCCCAGGCTGTGCTTGGTCCCCCAGGCTGTGCTTGGTCCCCCTGGTTGCTCTTTGTCCCCCAGGCTGTGCTTGGTCCCACTGGCTGTGCTTGGTCCCCCTGGTTGCTCTTGGTCCCCAAGGCTGTGCTTCGTCCCCCAGGCTGTGCTTGGTCCCCCTGGCTGTGCTTGGTCCCTCTGGTTGCTCTTGGTCCCCCAGGCTGTGCTTAGTCTCCCAGGCTGTGCTTGGTCCCCTTGGTTGCTCTTGGTCCCCCAGGTTGTGCTTGGTCCCCCAGGCTGTGCTTGGTCCACCAGGCTGTGCTTGGTCCCCCTGGTTGCTCTTGGTCCCCCAGGCTGTGCTTGGTACCCTTGGTTGCTCTTGGTCCCCCAGGCTGTGCTTGGTCCCCCAGGCTGTGCTTGGTCCCCCTGGTTGCTCTTGGTCCCCCAGGCTGTGCTTGGTCCCCCTGGTTGCTCTTGGTCCCCCAGGCTGTGCTTGGTCCCCCAGGCTGTGCTTGGTCCCCCCAGGCTGTGCTTGGTCTCCCTGGTTGCTCTTAGTCCCCCAGGCTGTGCTTGGTTTCCCAGGCTGTGCTTGGTCCCCCTGGTTGCTCTTGGTCCCCCAGGCTGTGCCTGGTCCCCCTGGTCGCTCTTGGTCCCCCAGGCTGTGCTTGGTCCCCCAGGCTGTATTTGGTCCCCCAGGCTGTGCTTCGTCCCCCAGGCTGTGCTTCGTACCCCAGGCTGTGCTTGGTCCCCCAGGCTGTGCTTGGTCCCCCAGGCTGTGCTTGGTCCCCCTGGTTGCTCTTGGTCCCCCAGGCTGTGCTTGGTCCCCCTGGTTGCTCTTGGTCCCCCAGGCTGTGCTTGGTCCCCCTGGTTGCTCTTGGTCCCCCAGGCTGTGCTTTGTCCCTCAGGCTGTGCTTGGCCCCCCCAGGCTGTGCTTGGTCCCCTTGGTAGCTCTTGGTCCCCCAGGCTGTGCCTGGTCCCTCAAGCTGTGCTTGGTCCTCCAGGCTGTGCTTGGTCCCCCAGGCTGTGCTTGGTCCCCCAGGCTGTGCTTGGCCCCCCTGGTTGCTCTTGGTCCCCCAGGCTGTGCTTGGTCCCCCTTTTGCTCTTGGTCCCCCAGGCTGTGCTTGGTCCCCCAGGCTGTGCTTGGTCCCCCCAGGCTGTGCTTGGTCTCCCTGGTTGCTCTTAGTCCCCCAGGCTGTGCTTGGTCTCCCAGGCTGTGCTTGGTCCCCCTGGTTGCTCTTGGTCCCCCAGGCTGTGCCTGGTCCCCCTGGTCGCTCTTGGTCCCCCAGGCTGTGCTTGGTCCCCCAGGCTGTATTTGGTCCCCCAGGCTGTGCTTCGTACCCCAGGCTGTGCTTGGTCCCCCAGGCTGTGCTTGGTCCCCCAGGCTGTGCTTGGTCCCCCTGTTTGCTCTTGGTCCCCCAGGCTGTGCTTGGTCCCCCTGGTTGCTCTTGGTCCCCCAGGCTGTGCTTGGTCCCCCAGGCTGTGCTTGGTCCCCCAGGCTGTGCTTGGTCCCCCTGTTTGCTCTTGGTCCCCCAGGCTGTGCTTGGTCCCCCTGGTTGCTCTTGGTCCCCCAGGCTGTGCTTGGTCCCCCTGGTTGCTCTTGGTCCCCCAGGCTGTGCTTTGTCCCTCAGGCTGTGCTTGGCCCCCCCAGGCTGTGCTTGGTCCCCTTGGTAGCTCTTGGTCCCCCAGGCTGTGCTTGGTCCCTCAAGCTGTGCTTGGTTCTCCAGGCTGTGCTTGGTCCCCCAGGCTGTGCTTGGTCCCCCAGGCTGTGCTTGGTCCCCCTGGCTGTGCTTGGTCCCCCAGGCTGTGCTTGGTCCCCCTGGTTGCTCTTGGTCCCCCAGGCTGTGCTTGGTCCCCCTGGTTGCTCTTGGTCCCCCAGGCTGTGCTTTGTCCCTCAGGCTGTGCTTGCCCCCCCCAGGATGTGCTTGGTCCCCTTGGTAGCTCTTGGTCCCCCAGGCTGTGCTTGGTCCCCGAGGCTGTGCTTGGTCCCCCTGGTTGCTCTTGGTCCCCCAGGCTGTGCTTGGTCCCCCAGGCTGTGCTTGGTCCCCCAGGCTGTGCTTGGTCCCCCTGGTTGCTCTTGGTCCCCCAGGCTGTGCTTTGTCCCCTTGGTTGCTCTTGGTCCCCCAGGCTGTGCTTGGTCCCCCTGGTTGCTCTTGGTCCCCCAGGCTGAGCTTGGTCCCCCAGGCTGTGCTTGGTCCCCCTGGCTGTGCTTGGTCCCTCTGGTTGCTCTTGGTCCCCCAGGCTGTGCTTGGTCCCCCAGGCTGTGCTTGGTCCCCTTGGTTGCTCTTGGTCCCCCAGGTTGTGCTTGGTCCCCCAGGCTGTGCTTGGTCCCCCAGGCTGTGCTTGGTCCCCCTGGTTGCTCTTGGTCCCCCAGGCTGTGCTTGGTCCCCCAGGCTGTGCTTGGTCCCCCTGGTTGCTCTTGGTCCCCCAGGCTGTGCTTGGTCCCCTTGGTTGCTCTTGGTCCCCCAGGCTGTGCTTGGTCCCCCAGGCTGTGCTTGGTCCCCCTGGTTGCTCTTGGTCCCCCAGGCTGTGCTTGGTCCCCCTGGTTGCTCTTGGTCCCCCAGGCTGTGCTTGGTCCCCCAGGCTGTGCTTGGTCCCCCAGGCTGTGCTTGGTCCCCTTGATTGCTCTTGGTCCCCCAGGCTGTGCTTGGTCCCCCGGGCTGTGCTTGGTCCCCCAGGCTGTGCTTGACCCCCCAGGCTGTGCTTGGCCCCCCTGGTTGCTCTTGGTCCCCCAGGCTGTGCTTGGTCCCCCAGGCTGTGCTTGGTCCCCCTGGTTGCTCTTGGTCCCCCAGGCTGTGCTTGGTCCCCCAGGCTGTGCTTGGTCCCCTTGGTTGCTCTTGGTCCCCCAGGCTGTGCTTGGCCCCCCAGGCTGTGCTTGGTC
This sequence comes from Lissotriton vulgaris, assembly GCF_964263255.1. Taxonomy (NCBI): domain Eukaryota; kingdom Metazoa; phylum Chordata; class Amphibia; order Caudata; family Salamandridae; genus Lissotriton; species Lissotriton vulgaris. Next base: position 1,023,498,509 of record NC_141698.1, read on the forward strand.
CCCTTGGTAGCTCTTGGTCCCCCAGGCTGTGCTTGGTCCCCGAGGCTGTGCTTGGTCCCCCTGGTTGCTCTTGGTCCCCCAGGCTGTGCTTTGTCCCTCAGGCTGTGCTTGGCCCCCCCAGGATGTGCTTGGTCCCCTTTGTAGCTCTTGGTCCCCCAGGCTGTGCTTGGTCCCCGAGGCTGTGCTTGGTCCCCCTGGTTGCTCTTGGTCCCCCAGGCTGTGCTTGGTCCCCCAGGCTGTGCTTGGTCCCCCAGGCTGTGCTTGGTCCCCCTGGTTGCTCTTGGTCCCCCAGGCTGCGCTTTGTCCCCTTTGTTGCTCTTGGTCCCCCAGGCTGTGCTTGGTCCCCCAGGCTGTGCTTGGTCCCCCTGGTTGCTCTTGGTCCCCCAGGCTGAGCTTGGTCCCCCAGGCTGTGCTTGGTCCCCCTGGCTGTGCTTGGTCCCTCTGGTTGCTCTTGGTCCCCCAGGCTGTGCTTGGTCCCCCAGGCTGTGCTTGGTCCCCTTGGTTGCTCTTGGTCCCCCAGGTTGTGCTTGGTCCCCCAGGCTGTGCTTGGTCCCCCAGGCTGTGCTTGGTCCCCCTGGTTGCTCTTGGTCCCCCAGGCTGTGCTTGGTCCCACTGGCTGTGCTTGGTCCCCCTGGTTGCTCTTGGTCCCCAAGGCTGTGCTTGGTCCCCCAGGCTGTGCTTGGTCCCCCTGGCTGTGCTTGGTCCCTCTGGTTGCTCTTGGTCCCCCAGGCTGTGCTTAGTCTCCCAGGCTGTGCTTGGTCCCCTTGGTTGCTCTTGGTCCCCCAGGTTGTGCTTGGTCCCCCAGGCTGTGCTTGGTCCACCAGGCTGTGCTTGGTCCCCCTGGTTGCTCTTGGTCCCCCAGGCTGTGCTTGGTACCCTTGGTTGCTCTTGGTCCCCCAGGCTGTGCTTGGTCCCCCAGGCTGTGCTTGGTCCCCCTGGTTGCTCTTGGTCCCCCAGGCTGTGCTTGGTCCCCCTGGTTGCTCTTGGTCCCCCAGGCTGTGCTTGGTCCCCCAGGCTGTGCTTGGTCCCCCCAGGCTGTGCTTGGTCTCCCTGGCTGCTCTTAGTCCCCCAGGCTGTGCTTGGTTTCCCAGGCTGTGCTTGGTCCCCCTGGTTGCTCTTGGTCCCCCAGGCTGTGCCTGGTCCCCCTGGTCGCTCTTGGTCCCCCAGGCTGTGCTTGGTCCCCCAGGCTGTATTTGGTCCCCCAGGCTGTGCTTCGTCCCCCAGGCTGTGCTTCGTACCCCAGGCTGTGCTTGGTCCCCCAGGCTGTGCTTGGTCCCCCAGGCTGTGCTTGGTCCCCCTGGTTGCTCTTGGTCCCCCAGGCTGTGCTTGGTCCCCCTGGTTGCTCTTGGTCCCCCAGGCTGTGCTTGGTCCCCCTGGTTGCTCTTGGTCCCCCAGGCTGTGCTTTGTCCCTCAGGCTGTGCTTGGCCCCCCCAGGCTGTGCTTGGTCCCCTTGGTAGCTCTTGGTCCCCCAGGCTGTGCTTGGTCCCTCAAGCTGTGCTTGGTCCTCCAGGCTGTGCTTGGTCCCCCAGGCTGTGCTTGGTCCCCCAGGCTGTGCTTGGCCCCCCTGGTTGCTCTTGGTCCCCCAGGCTGTGCTTGGTCCCCCTTTTGCTCTTGGTCCCCCAGGCTGTGCTTGGTCCCCCAGGCTGTGCTTGGTCCCCCCAGGCTGTGCTTGGTCTCCCTGGTTGCTCTTAGTCCCCCAGGCTGTGCTTGGTCTCCCAGGCTGTGCTTGGTCCCCCTGGTTGCTCTTGGTCCCCCAGGCTGTGCCTGGTCCCCCTGGTCGCTCTTGGTCCCCCAGGCTGTGCTTGGTCCCCCAGGCTGTATTTGGTCCCCCAGGCTGTGCTTCGTACCCCAGGCTGTGCTTGGTCCCCCAGACTGTGCTTGGTCCCCCAGGCTGTGCTTGGTCCCCCTGTTTGCTCTTGGTCCCCCAGGCTGTGCTTGGTCCCCCTGGTTGCTCTTGGTCCCCCAGGCTGTGCTTGGTCCCCGAGGCTGTGCTTGGTCCCCCAGGCTGTGCTTGGTCCCCCTGTTTGCTCTTGGTCCCCCAGGCTGTGCTTGGTCCCCCTGGTTGCTCTTGGTCCCCCAGGCTGTGCTTGGTCCCCCTGGTTGCTCTTGGTCCCCCAGGCTGTGCTTTGTCCCTCAGGCTGTGCTTGGCCCCCCCAGGCTGTGCTTGGTCCCCTTGGTAGCTCTTGGTCCCCCAGGCTGTGCTTGGTCCCTCAAGCTGTGCTTGGTCCTCCAGGCTGTGCTTGGTCCCCCAGGCTGTGCTTGGTCCCCCAGGCTGTGCTTGGTCCCCCTGGCTGTGCTTGGTCCCCCAGGCTGTGCTTGGTCCCCCAGGCTGTGCTTGGTCCCCCAGGCTGTGCTTGGTCCCCCAGGCTGTGCTTGGTCCCCTTGGTTGCTCTTGGTCCCCCAGGCTGTGCTTGGCCCCCCAGGCTGTGCTTGGTCCCCTTGGTAGCTCTTGGTCCCCCAGGCTGTGCTTGGTCCCCGAGGCTGTGCTTGGTCCCCCTGGTTGCTCTTGGTCCCCCAGGCTGTGCTTTGTCCCTCAGGCTGTGCTTGCCCCCCCCCAGGATGTGCTTGGTCCCCTTTGTAGCTCTTGGTCCCCCAGGCTGTGCTTGGTCCCCAAGGCTGTGCTTGGTCCCCCTGGTTGCTCTTGGTCCCCCAGGCTGTGCTTGGTCCCCCAGGCTGTGCTTGGTCCCCCAGGCTGTGCTTGGTCCCCCTGGTTGCTCTTGGTCCCCCAGGCTGCGCTTTGTCCCCTTTGTTGCTCTTGGTCCCCCAGGCTGTGCTTGGTCCCCCAGGCTGTGCTTGGTCCCCCTGGTTGCTCTTGGTCGCCCAGGCTGAGCTTGGTCCCCCAGGCTGTGCTTGGTCCCCCTGGCTGTGCTTGGTCCCTCTGGTTGCTCTTGGTCCCCCAGGCTGTGCTTGGTCCCCTTGGTTGCTCTTGGTTCCCCAGGTTGTGCTTGGTCCCCCAGGCTGTGCTTGGTCCCCCAGGCTGTGCTTGGTCCCCCTCGTTGCTCTTGGTCCCCCAGGCTGTGCTTGGTCCCACTGGCTGTGCTTGGTCCCCCTGGTTGCTCTTGGTCCCCAAGGCTGTGCTTGGTCCCCCAGGCTGTGCTTGGTCCCCCTGGCTGTGCTTGGTCCCTCTGGTTGCTCTTGGTCCCCCAGGCTGTGCTTAGTCTCCCAGGCTGTGCTTGGTCCCCTTGGTTGCTCTTGGTCCCCCAGGTTGTGCTTGGTCCCCCAGGCTGTGCTTGGTCCACCAGGCTGTGCTTGGTCCCCCTGGTTGCTCTTGGTCCCCCAGGCTGTGCTTGGTACCCTTGGTTGCTCTTGGTCCCCCAGGCTGTGCTTGGTCCCCCAGGCTGTGCTTGGTCCCCCTGGTTGCTCTTGGTCCCCCAGGCTGTGCTTGGTCCCCCTGGTTGCTCTTGGTCCCCCAGGCTGTGCTTGGTCCCCCAGGCTGTGCTTGGTCCCCCCAGGCTGTGCTTGGTCTCCCTGGCTGCTCTTAGTCCCCCAGGCTGTGCTTGGTTTCCCAGGCTGTGCTTGGTCCCCCTGGTTGCTCTTGGTCCCCCAGGCTGTGCCTGGTCCCCCTGGTCGCTCTTGGTCCCCCAGGCTGTGCTTGGTCCCCCAGGCTGTATTTGGTCCCCCAGGCTGTGCTTCGTCCCCCAGGCTGTGCTTCGTACCCCAGGCTGTGCTTGGTCCCCCAGGCTGTGCTTGGTCCCCCAGGCTGTGCTTGGTCCCCCTGGTTGCTCTTGGTCCCCCAGGCTGTGCTTGGTCCCCCTGGTTGCTCTTGGTCCCCCAGGCTGTGCTTGGTCCCCCTGGTTGCTCTTGGTCCCCCAGGCTGTGCTTTGTCCCTCAGGCTGTGCTTGGCCCCCCCAGGCTGTGCTTGGTCCCCTTGGTAGCTCTTGGTCCCCCAGGCTGTGCTTGGTCCCTCAAGCTGTGCTTGGTCCTCCAGGCTGTGCTTGGTCCCCCAGGCTGTGCTTGGTCCCCCAGGCTGTGCTTGGCCCCCCTGGTTGCTCTTGGTCCCCCAGGCTGTGCTTGGTCCCCCTTTTGCTCTTTGTCCCCCAGGCTGTGCTTGGTCTCCCAGGCTGTGCTTGGTCCCCCCAGGCTGTGCTTGGTCTCCCTGGTTGCTCTTAGTCCCCCAGGCTGTGCTTGGTCTCCCAGGCTGTGCTTGGTCCCCCTGGTTGCTCTTGGTCCCCCAGGCTGTGCCTGGTCCCCCTGGTCGCTCTTGGTCCCCCAGGCTGTGCTTGGTCCCCCAGGCTGTATTTGGTCCCCCAGGCTGTGCTTCGTACCCCAGGCTGTGCTTGGTCCCCCAGGCTGTGCTTGGTCCCCCAGGCTGTGCTTGGTCCCCCTGTTTGCTCTTGGTCCCCCAGGCTGTGCTTGGTCCCCCTGGTTGCTCTTGGTCCCCCAGGCTGTGCTTGGTCCCCGAGGCTGTGCTTGGTCCCCCAGGCTGTGCTTGGTCCCCCTGTTTGCTCTTGGTCCCCCAGGCTGTGCTTGCTCCCCCTGGTTGCTCTTGGTCCCCCAGGCTGTGCTTGGTCCCCCTGGTTGCTCTTGGTCCCCCAGGCTGTGCTTTGTCCCTCAGGCTGTGCTTGGCCCCCCCAGGCTGTGCTTGGTCCCCTTGGTAGCTCTTGGTCCCCCAGGCTGTGCTTGGTCCCTCAAGCTGTGCTTGGTCCTCCAGGCTGTGCTTGGTCCCCCAGGCTGTGCTTGGTCCCCCAGGCTGTGCTTGGTCCCCCTGGCTGTGCTTGGTCCCCCAGGCTGTGCTTGGTCCCCCTGGTTGCTCTTGGTCCCCCAGGCTGTGCTTGGTCCCCCTGGTTGCTCTTGGTCCCCCAGGCTGTGCTTTGTCCCTCAGGCTGTGCTTGCCCCCCCCAGGATGTGCTTGGTCCCCTTGGTAGCTCTTGGTCCCCCAGGCTGTGCTTGGTCCCCGAGGCTGTGCTTGGTCCCCCTGGTTGCTCTTGGTCCCCCAGGCTGTGCTTGGTCCCCCAGGCTGTGCTTGGTCCCCCAGGCTGTGCTTGGTCCCCCTGGTTGCTCTTGGTCCCCCAGGCTGTGCTTTGTCCCCTTGGTTGCTCTTGGTCCCCCAGGCTGTGCTTGGTCCCCCAGGCTGTGCTTGGTCCCCCTGGTTGCTCTTGGTCCCCCAGGCTGAGCTTGGTCCCCCAGGCTGTGCTTGGTCCCCCTGGCTGTGCTTGGTCCCTCTGGTTGCTCTTGGTCCCCCAGGCTGTGCTTGGTCCCCCAGGCTGTGCTTGGTCCCCTTGGTTGCTCTTGGTCCCCCAGGTTGTGCTTGGTCCCCCAGGCTGTGCTTGGTCCCCCAGGCTGTGCTTGGTCCCCCTGGTTGCTCTTGGTCCCCCAGGCTGTGCTTGGTCCCCCAGGCTGTGCTTGGTCCCCCTGGTTGCTCTTGGTCCCCCAGGCTGTGCTTGGTCCCCTTGGTTGCTCTTGGTCCCCCAGGCTGTGCTTGGTCCCCCAGGCTGTGCTTGGTCCCCCTGGTTGCTCTTGGTCCCCCAGGCTGAGCTTGGTCCCCCAGGCTGTGCTTGGTCCCCCTGGCTGTGCTTGGTCCCTCTGGTTGCTCTTGGTCCCCCAGGCTGTGCTTGGTCCCCCAGGATGTGCTTGGTCCCCTTGGTAGCTCTTGGTCCCCCAGGCTGTGCTTGGTCCCCGAGGCTGTGCTTGGTCCCCCTGGTTGCTCTTGGTCCCCCAGGCTGTGCTTGGTCCCCCAGGCTGTGCTTGGTCCCCCAGGCTGTGCTTGGTCCCCCTGGTTGCTCTTGGTCCCCCAGGCTGTGCTTTGTCCCCTTGGTTGCTCTTGGTCCCCCAGGCTGTGCTTGGTCCCCCAGGCTGTGCTTGGTCCCCCTGGTTGCTCTTGGTCCCCCAGGCTGAGCTTGGTCCCCCAGGCTGTGCTTGGTCCCCCTGGCTGTGCTTGGTCCCTCTGGTTGCTCTTGGTCCCCCAGGCTGTGCTTGGTCCCCCAGGCTGTGCTTGGTCCCCTTGGTTGCTCTTGGTCCCCCAGGTTGTGCTTGGTCCCCCAGGCTGTGCTTGGTCCCCCTGGTTGCTCTTGGTCCCCCAGGCTGTGCTTGGCCCCCCTGGTTGCTCTTGGTCCCCCAGGCTGTGCTTGGTCCCCCAGGCTGTGCTTGGTCCCCCTGGCTGTGCTTGGTCCCTCTGGTTGCTCTTGGTCCCCCAGGCTGTGCTTGGTCTCCCAGGCTGTGCTTGGTCCCCTTGGTTGCTCTTGGTCCCCCAGGCTGTGCTTGGTCCCCCAGGCTGTGCTTGGTCCCCCTGGTTGCTCTTGGTCCTCCAGGCTGTGCTTGGTCCCCCAGGCTGTGCTTGGTCCCCCAGGCTGTGCTTGGTCCCCCTGGCTGTGCTTGGTCCCTCTGGCTGCTCTTGGTCCCCCAGGCTGTGCTTGGTCTCCCAGGCTGTGCTTGGTCCCCTTGGTTGCTCTTGGTCCCCCAGGTTGTGCTTGGTCCCCCAGGCTGTGCTTGGTCCCCCAGGCTGTGCTTGGTCCACCAGGCTGTGCTTGGTCCCCCTGGTTGCTCTTGGTCCCCCAGGCTGTGCTTGGTCCCCTTGGTTGCTCTTGGTCCCCCAGGCTGTGCTTGGTCCCCCAGGCTGTGCTTGGTCCCCCAGGCTGTGCTTGGTCCCCTTGATTGCTCTTGGTCCCCCAGGCTGTGCTTGGTCCCCCGGGCTGTGCTTGGTCCCCCAGGCTGTGCTTGACCCCCCAGGCTGTGCTTGGCCCCCCTGGTTGCTCTTGGTCCCCCAGGCTGTGCTTGGTCCCCCAGGCTGTGCTTGGTCCCCCTGGTTGCTCTTGGTCCCCCAGGCTGTGCTTGGTCCCCCAGGCTGTGCTTGGTCCCCCAGGCTGTGCTTGGTCCCCCTGGTTGCTCTTGGTCCCCCAGGCTGTGCTTGGTCCCCTTGGTTGCTCTTGGTCCCCCAGGCTGTGCTTGGTCCCCCAGGCTGTGCTTGGTCCCCGTGGTTGCTCTTGGTCCCCCAGGCTGTGCTTGGTCCCCTTGGTTGCTCTTGGTCCCCCAGGCTGTGCTTGGTCCCCCTGGTTGCTCTTGGTCCCCCAGGCTGTGCTTGGTCCCCCTGGTTGCTCTTGGTCCCCCAGGCTGTGCTTGGTCCCCCTGGTTGCTCTTGGTCCCCCAGGCTGTGCTTGGTCCCCCTGGTTGCTCTTGGTCCCCCAGGCTGTGCTTGGTCCCCCTGGTTGCTCTTGGTCCCCCAGGCTGTGCTTGGTCCCCCAGGCTGTGCTTGGTCCCCCATGCTGTGCTTGGTCCCCCAGGCTGTGCTTGGTTCCCCAGGTTGTGCTTGGTCCCCCAGGCTGTGCTTGGTTCCCCAGGCTGTGCTTGGTCCCCCTGGTTGCTCTTGGTCCCCCAGGCTGTGCTTGGTCCCCAGGCTGTGCTTGGTCCCCCTGGTTGCTCTTGGTCCCCCAGGCTGTGCTTGGTCCCCCTGGTTGCTCTTGGTCCCCCAGGCTGTGCTTGGTCCCCCTGGTTGCTCTTGGTCCCCCAGGCTGTGCTTTGTCCCTCAGGCTGTGCTTGGCCCCCCCAGGCTGTGCTTGGTCCCCTTGGTAGCTCTTGGTCCCCCAGGCCGTGCTTGGTCCCTCAAGCTGTGCTTGGTCCTCCAGGCTGTGCTTGGTCCCCCAGTCTGTGCTTGGTCCCCCAGGCTGTGCTTGGTCCCCCTGGCTGTGCTTGGTCCCCCAGGCTGTGCTTGGTCCCCCTGGTTGCTCTTGGTCCCCCAGGCTGTGCTTGGTCCCCCTGGTTGCTCTTGGTCCCCCAGGCTGTGCTTTGTCCCTCAGGCTGTGCTTGGCCCCCCCAGGATGTGCTTGGTCCCCTTGGTAGCTCTTGGTCCCCTAGGCTGTGCTTGGTCCCCGAGGCTGTGCTTGGTCCCCCTGGTTGCTCTTGGTCCCCCAGGCTGTGCTTGGTCCCCCAGGCTGTGCTTGGTCCCCCAGGCTGTGCTTGGTCCCCCTGGTTGCTCTTGGTCCCCCAGGCTCTGCTTTGTCCCCTTGGTTGCTCTTGGTCCCCCAGGCTGTGCTTGGTCCCTCAGGCTGTGCTTGGTCCCCCTGGTTGCTCTTGGTCCCCCAGGCTGAGCTTGGTCCCCCAGGCTGTGCTTGGTCCCCCTGGCTGTGCTTCGTCCCTCTGGTTGCTCTTGGTCCCCCAGGCTGTGCTTGGTCCCCCAGGCTGTGCTTGGTCCCCTTGGTTGCTCTTGGTCCCCCAGGTTGTGCTTGGTCCCCCAGGCTGTGCTTGGTCCCCCAGGCTGTGCTTGGTCCCCCAGGCTGTGCTTCGTCCCCCTGGTTGCTCTTGGTCCCCCAGGCTGTGCTTGGTCCCCCAGGCTGTGCTTGGTCCCCCTGGCTGTGCTTGGTCCCTCTGGTTGCTCTTGGTCCCCCAGGCTGTGCTTGGTCTCCCAGGCTGTGCTTGGTCCCCTTGGTTGCTCTTGGTCCCCCAGGTTGTGCTTGGTCCCCCAGGCTGTGCTTGGTCCCCCAGGCTGTGCTTGGTCCCCCAGGCTGTGCTTGGTCCCCCTGGTTGCTCTTGGTCCCCCAGGCTGTGCTTGGTCCCCTTGGTTGCTCTTGGTCCCCCAGGCTGTGCTTGGTCCCCCAGGCTGTGCTTGGTCCCCCTGGTTGCTCTTGGTCCCCCAGGCTGTGCTTGGTCCCCCTGGTTGCTCTTGGTCCCCCAGGCTGTGCTTGGTCCCCCAGGCTGTGCTTGGTCCCCCAGGCTGTGCTTGGTCCCTTGATTGCTCTTGGTCCCCCAGGCTGTGCTTGGTCCCCCGGGCTGTGCTTGGTCCCCCAGGCTGTGCTTGGCCCCCCAGGCTGTGCTTGGCCCCCCTGGCTGCTCTTGGTCCCCCAGGCTTTGCTTGGTCCCCCAGGCTGTGCTTGGTCCCCCTGGTTGCTCTTCGTCCCCCAGGCTGTGCTTGGTCCCCTTGGTTGCTCTTGGTCCCCCAGGCTGTGCTTGGTCCCCCAGGCTGTGCTTGGTCCCCTTGGTTGCTCTTGGTCCCCCAGGCTGTGCTTGGTCCCCTTGGTTGCTCTTGGTCCCCCAGGCTGTGCTTGGTCCCCCTGGTTGCTCTTGGTCCCCCAGGCTGTGCTTGGTCCCCCTGGTTGCTCTTGGTCCCCCAGGCTGTGCTTGGTCCCCCTGGTTGCTCTTGGTCCCCCAGGCTGTGCTTGGTCCCCCAGGCTGTGCTTGGTCCCCCAGGCTGTGCTTGGTCCCCCAGGCTGTGCTTGGTCCCCCATGCTGTGCTTGGTCCCCCAGGCTGTGCTTGGTTCCCCAGGTTGTGCTTGGTCCCCCAGGCTGTGCTTGGTTCCCCAGGCTGTGCTTGGTCCCCCTGGTTGCTCTTGGTCCCCCAGGCTGTGCTTGGTCCCCCAGGCTGTGCTTGGTCCCCCTGGTTGCTCTTGGTCCCCCAGGCTGTGCTTGGTCCCCCTGGTTGCTCTTGGTCCCCCAGGCTGTGCTTGGTCCCCTTGGTTGCTCTTGGTCCCCCAGGCTGTGCTTGGTCCCCCAGGATGTGCTTGGTCCCCCCTGGTTGCTCTTGGTCCCCCAGGCTGTGCTTGGTCCCCCAGGCTGTGCTTGGTCCCCCAGGCTGTGCTTGATCCCCCTGGTTGCTCCTGGTCCCCCAGGCTGTGCTTGGTCCCCCTGGTTGCTCTTGGTCCCCCAGGCTGTGCTTGGTCCCCCAGGCTGTGCTTGGTCCCCCAGGCTGTGCTTGGTCCCCCAGGCTGTGCTTGGTCCCCCAGGCTGTGCTTGGTCCACCTGGTTGCTCTTGGTCCCGCAGGCTGTGCTTGGTCCCCTTGGTTGCTCTTGGTCCCCCAGGCTGTGCTTGGTCCCCCAGGCTGTGCTTGGTCCCTCAAGCTGTGCTTGGTCCCCCAGGCTGTGCTTGGTCCCCCAGGCTGTGCTTGGTCCCCCAGGCTGTGCTTGGTCCCCCAGGCTGTGCTTGGTCCCCCTGGCTGTGCTTAGTCCCCCAGGCTGTGCTTGGTCCCCCAGGCTGTGCTTGGTCCCCCTGGCTGTGCTTGGTCCCCCTGGTTGCTCTTGGTCCGCCAGGCTGTGCTTGGTCCCCTTGGTTGCTCTTGGTCCCCCAGGCTGTGCTTGGTCCCCCAGGCTGTGCTTGTTCCCCCAGGCTGTGCTTGGTCCCCCTGGTTGCTCTTGGTCCCCCAGGCTGTGCTTGGTCCCCTTGGTTGCTCTTGGTCCCCCAGGCTGTGCTTGGTCCCCCAGGCAGTGCTTGGTCCCTCAAGCTGTGCTTGGTCCCCCAGGCTGTGCTTGGTCCCCCTGGTTGCTCTTGGTCCGCCAGGCTGTGCTTGGTCCCCTTGGTTGCTCTTGGTCCCCCAGGCTGTGCTTGGTCCCCCAGGCAGTGCTTGGTCCCTCAAGCTGTGCTTGGTCCCCCAGGCTGTGCTTGGTCCCCCAGGCTGTGCTTGGTCCCCCAGGCTGTGCTTGGTCCCCCTGGCTGTGCTTGGTCCCCCAGGCTGTGCTTGGTCCCCCATGCTGTGCTTGGTCCCCCAGGCTGTGCTTGGTTCCCCAGGTTGTGCTTGGTCCCCCAGGCTGTGCTTGGTTCCCCAGGCTGTGCTTGGTCCCCCTGGTTGCTCTTGGTCCCCCAGGCTGTGCTTGGTCCCCCAGGCTGTGCTTGGTCCCCCTGGTTGCTCTTGGTCCCCCAGGCTGTGCTTGGTCCCCCAGGCTGTGCTTGGTCCCCCAGGCTGTGCTTGGTCCCCCTGGTTGCTCTTGGTCCCCCAGGCTGTGCTTGGTCCCCTTGGTTGCTCTTGGTCCCCCAGGCTGTGCTTGGTCCCCCAGGCTGTGCTTAGTCCCCCAGGCTGTGCTTGGTCCCCCAGGCTGTGCTTGGTCCCCCTGGTTGCTCTTGGTCCCCCAGGCTGTGCTTGGTCCCCTTGGTTGCTCTTGGTCCCCCAGGCTGTGCTTGGTCCCCCAGGATGTGCTTGGTCCCCCCTGGTTGCTCTTGGTCCCCCAGGCTGTGCTTGGTCCCCCAGGCTGTGCTTGGTCCCCCAGGCTGTGCTTGATCCCCCTGGTTGCTCCTGGTCCCCCAGGCTGTGCTTGGTCCCCCTGGTTGCTCTTGGTCCCCCAGGCTGTGCTTGGTCCCCCAGGCTGTGCTTGGTCCCCCAGGCTGTGCTTGGTCCCCCAGGCTGTGCTTGGTCCCCCAGGCTGTGCTTGGTCCACCTGGTTGCTCTTGGTCCCGCAGGCTGTGCTTGGTCCCCTTGGTTGCTCTTGGTCCCCCAGGCTGTGCTTGGTCCCCCAGGCTGTGCTTGGTCCCTCAAGCTGTGCTTGGTCCCCCAGGCTGTGCTTGGTCCCCCAGGCTGTGCTTGGTCCCCCAGGCTGTGCTTGGTCCCCCAGGCTGTGCTTGGTCCCCCTGGCTGTGCTTAGTCCCCCAGGCTGTGCTTGGTCCCCCAGGCTGTGCTTGGTCCCCCTGGCTGTGCTTGGTCCCCCTGGTTGCTCTTGGTCCGCCAGGCTGTGCTTGGTCCCCTTGGTTGCTCTTGGTCCCCCAGGCTGTGCTTGGTCCCCCAGGCTGTGCTTGTTCCCCCAGGCTGTGCTTGGTCCCCCTGGTTGCTCTTGGTCCCCCAGGCTGTGCTTGGTCCCCTTGGTTGCTCTTGGTCCCCCAGGCTGTGCTTGGTCCCCCAGGCAGTGCTTGGTCCCTCAAGCTGTGCTTGGTCCCCCAGGCTGTGCTTGGTCCCCCTGGTTGCTCTTGGTCCGCCAGGCTGTGCTTGGTCCCCTTGGTTGCTCTTGGTCCCCCAGGCTGTGCTTGGTCCCCCAGGCAGTGCTTGGTCCCTCAAGCTGTGCTTGGTCCCCCAGGCTGTGCTTGGTCCCCCAGGCTGTGCTTGGTCCCCCAGGCTGTGCTTGGTCCCCCTGGCTGTGCTTGGTCCCCCAGGCTGTGCTTGGTCCCCCAGGCTGTGCTTGGTCCCCCTGGCTGTGCTTGGTCCCCCAGGCTGTGCTTGGTCCCCCAGGCTGTGCTTGGTCCCCTGGTTGCTCTTGGTCCCCCAGGCTGTGCTTGGTCCCCTTGGTTGCTCTTGGTCCCCCAGGCTGTGCTTGGTCCCCCAGGCTGTGCTTGGTCCCTCTGGCTGTGCTTGGTCCCCCAGGCTGTGCTTGGTCCCCCTGGTTGCTCTTGGTCCCCCAGGCTGTGCTTGGTCCCCCAGGCTGTGCTTGGTCCCCCTGGCTGTGCTTGGTCCCCAAGGCTATGCTTGGTCCCCCTGGTTGCTCTTGGTCCCCCAGGCTGTGCTTGGTCCCCCAGGCTGTGCTTGGTCCCCTTGGTTGCTCTTGGTCCCCCAGGCTGTGCTTGGTCCCCCTGGTTGCTCTTGGTCCCCCAGGCTGTGCATGGTCCCCCAGGCTGTGCTTGGTCCCCCTGGCTGTGCTTGGTCCCCCTGGTTGCTCTTGGTCCACCAGGCTGTGCTTGGTCCCCCTGGTTGCTCTTGGTCCCCCAAGCTGTGCTTGGTCCCCCAGGCTGTGCTTGGTCCCCCAGGCTGTGCTTGGTCCAACTGGTTGCTCTTGGTCCCCCAGGCTGTGCTTGGTCCCCTTGGTTGCTCTTGGTCCCCCAGGCTGTGCTTGGTCACCCTGGTTGCTCTTGGTCCCTAGGCTGTGCTTGGTCCCCCTGGTTGCTCTTGGTCCCCCAGGCTGTGCTTGGTCCCCCAGGCTGTGATTGGTCCCCCAGGCTGTGCTTGGTCCCCCTGGTTGCTCTTGGTCCCCCAGGCTGTGCCTGGTCCCCCTGGTTGCTCTTGGTCCCCCAGGCTGTGCTTGGTCCCCCAGGCTGTGATTGGTCCCCCTTGCTGTGCTTGGTCCCCCTGGTTGCTCTTGGTCCACCAGGCTGTGCTTGGTCCCCCAGGCTGTGCTTGGTCCCCCTGGTTGCTCTTGGTCCCCCAGGCTGTGCTTGGTCCCCCAGGCTGTGCTTGGTCCCCCAGGCTGTGCTTGGTCCCCCTGGTTGCTCTTGGTCCCCCAGGCTGTGCTTGGTCCCCTTGGTTGCTCTTGGTCCCCCAGGCTGTGCTTGGGCCCCCAGGCTGTGCTTGGTCCCTCAAGCTGTGCTTGGTCCCCCAGGCTGTGCTTGGTCCCCCAGGCTGTGCTTGGTCCCCCAGGCTGTGCTTGGTCCCTCAAGCTGTGCTTGGTCCCCCTGGTTGCTCTTGGTCCCCCAGGCTGTGCTTGGTCCCCTTGGTTGCTCTTGGTCCCCCAGGCTGTGCTTGGCCCCCCAGGCTGTGCTTGGTCCCCTTGGTAGCTCTTGGTCCCCCAGGCTGTGCTTGGTCCCCGAGGCTGTGCTTGGTCCCCCTGGTTGCTCTTGGTCCCCCAGGCTGTGCTTGGTCCTCCAGGCTGTGCTTGGTCCCCCAGGCTGTGCTTGGTCCCCCTGGTTACTCTTGGTCCCCCAGGCTGTGCTTGGTCCCCCAGGCTGTGCTTGGTCCTCCTGGCTGTGCTTGGTCCCCCAGGCTGTGCTTGGTCCCCCAGGCTGTGCTTGGTCCCCCAGGCTGTGCTTGGTCCCCCTGGCTGTGCTTGGTCCCCCAGGCTGTGCTTGGTCCCCCTGGTTGCTCTTGGTCCCCCAGGCTGTGCTTGGTCCCCTTGGTTGCTCTTGGTCCCCCAGGCTGTGCTTGGTCCCCCAGGCTGTGCTTGGTCCCCCTGGCTGTGCTTGGTCCCCCAGGCTGTGCTTGGTCCCCCTGGCTGTGCTTGGTCCCCCAGGCTGTGCTTGGTACCCCTGGTTGCTCTTGGTCCCCCAGGCTGTGCTTGGTCCCCCAGGCTGTGCTTGGTCCCCCTGGTTGCTCTTGGTCCCCCAGGCTGTGCTTGGTCCCCCAGGCTGTGTTTGGTCCCCCTGGTTGCTCTTGGTCCCCCAGGCTGTGCTTGGTCCCCCAGCCTGTGCTTGGTCTCCCAGGCTGTGCTTGGTCCCCCTGGTTGCTCTTGGTCCCCCAGGCTGTGCTTGGTCCCCCAGGCTGTGCTTGGTCTCCCTGGTTGCTCTTGGTCCCCCAGGCTGTGCTTGGTCCCCCAGGCTGTGCTTGGTCCCCCTGGTTGCTCTTGGTCCCTCAGGCTGTGCTTGGTCCCCGAGGCTGTGCTTGGTCCCCCAGGCTGTGCTTGGTCCCCCAGGCTGTGCTTGGTCCCCCTGGCTGTGCTTGGTCCCCCTGGTTGCTCTTGGTCCCCCAGGCTGTGCTTGGTCCCCCAGGCTGTGCTTGGTCCCCCAGGCTGTGCTTGGTCCCCTTGGTTGCTCTTGGTCCCCCAGGCTGTGCTTGGTCCCCCGGGCTGTGCTTTGTCCCCCAGGCTGTGCTTGGTCCCCCAGGCTGTGCTTGGTCCCCCTGGCTGCTCTTGGTCCCCCAGGCTTTGCTTGGTCCCCCAGGCTGTGCTTGGTCCCCCAGGCTGTGCTTGGTCCCCCTGGTTGCTCTTGGTCCCCTAGGCTGTGCTTGGTCCCCCAGGCTGTGCTTGGTCCCCCTGTTTGCTTTTGGTCCCCCAGGCTGTGCTTGGTCCCCCTGGTTGCTCTTGGTCCCCTAGTCTGTGCTTGGTCCCCCTGGTTGCTCTTGGTCCCCCAGGCTGTGCTTGGTCCCCCAGGCTGTGCTTGGTCCCCCTGGTTGCTCTTGGTCCCCCAGGCTGTGCTTGGTCCCCCTGGTTGCTCTTGGCCCCCCAGGCTGTGCTTGGTCCCCCAGGCTGTGCTTGGTCCCCCATGCTGTGCTTGGTCCCCCAGGCTGTGCTTGGTTCCCCAGGCTGTGCTTGGTCCCCCAGGCTGTGCTTGGTCCCCCAGGCTGTGCTTGGTCCCCCTGGTTGCTCTTGGTCCCCCAGGCTGTGCTTGGTCCCCCAGGCTGTGCTTGGTCCCCCAGGCTGTGCTTGGTCCCCCTGGTTGCTCTTGGTCCCCCAGGCTGTGCTTGGTCCCCCAGGCTGTGCTTGGTCCCCCAGGCTGTGCTTGGTCCCCCTGGTTGCTCTTGGTCCCCCAGGCTGTGCTTGGTCCCACTGGCTGTGCTTGGTCCCCCAGGCTGTGCTTGGTCCCCCAGGCTGTGCTTGGTCCCCCAGGCTGTGCTTGGTCCCCCTGGCTGTGCTTGGTACCCCAGGCTGTGCTTGGTCCCCCAGGCTGTGCTTGGTCCCCCAGGCTGTGCTTGGTCCCCCAGGCTGTTCTTGGTCTTCCAGGCTGTGCTTGGTCCCCCAGGCTGTGCTTGGTCCCCCTGGTTGCTTTTGGTCCCCCAGGCTGTGCTTGGTCCCCCTGGCTGTGCTTGGTCCCCCAGGCTGTGCTTGGTCCCCCAGGCTGTTCTTGGTCTTCCAGGCTGTGCTTGGTCCCCAGGCTGTGCTTGGTCCCCTTGTTTGCTCTTGGTCCCCCAGGCTGTGCTTGGTCCCCCATGCTGTGCTTGGTCCCCCTGGTTGCTCTTGGTCCCCCAGGCTGTGCTTGGTCCCCCAGGCTGTGCTTGGTCCCCCTGGTTGCTCTTGGTCCCCCAGGCTGTGCTTGGTCCCCCTGGTTGCTCTTGGTCCCCCAGGCTGTGCTTGGTCC
Source organism: Lissotriton vulgaris (assembly GCF_964263255.1). Classification (NCBI taxonomy): domain Eukaryota; kingdom Metazoa; phylum Chordata; class Amphibia; order Caudata; family Salamandridae; genus Lissotriton; species Lissotriton vulgaris. Next base: position 1,023,513,852 of record NC_141698.1, read on the forward strand.
CCGAGGCTGTGCTTGGTCCCCCAGGCTGTGCTTGGTCCCCCAGGCTGTGCTTGGTCCCCCAGGCTGTGCTTGGTCCCCCTGGCTGTGCTTGGTCCCCCTGGTTGCTCTTGGTCCCCCAGGTTGTGCTTGGTCCCCCAGGCTGTGCTTGGTCCCCCTGGCTGTGCTTGGTCCCCCTGGCTGTGCTTGGTCCCCCTGGTTGCTCTTGGTCCCCCAGGCTGTGCTTGGTCCCCCAAACTGTGCTTGGTCCCCCTGTCTGTGCTTGGTCCCCCTGGTTGCTCTTGGTCCACCAGGCTGTGCTTGGTCCCCCTAGTTGCTCTTGGTCCCCCAAGCTGTGCTTGGTCCCCCAGGCTGTGCTTGGTCCCCCTGGTTGCTCTTGGTCCCCCAGGCTGTGCTTGGTCCCCCTGGCTGTGCTTGGTCCCCCTGGTTGCTCTTGGTCCACCAGGCTGTGCTTGGTCCCCCTGGTTGCTCTTGGTCCCCCGAGCTGTGCTTGGTCCCCCAGGCTGTGCTTGGTCCCCCTGGTTGCTCTTGGTCCCCCAGGCTGTGCTTGGTCCCCCTGGTTGCTCTTGGTCCCCCAGGCTGTGCTTGGTCACCCTGGTTGCTCTTGGTCCCCTAGGCTGTGCTTGGTCCCCCTGGTTGCTCTTGGTCCCCCAGGCTGTGCTTGGTCCCCCAGGCTGTGATTTGTCCCCCAGGCTGTGCTTGGTCCCCCTGGTTGCTCTTGGTCCCCCAGGCTGTGCCTGGTCCCCTTGGTTGCTCTTGGTCCCCCAGGCTGTGCTTGGTCCCCCAGGCTGTGCTTGGTCCCCCTGGTTGCTCTTGGTCCCCCAGGCTGTGCTTGGTCCCCCAGGCTGTGCTTGGTCCCCCAGGCTGTGCTTGGTCCCCGTGGTTGCTCTTGGTCCCCCAGGCTGTGCTTGGTCCCCTTGGTTGCTCTTGGTCCCCCAGGCTGTGCTTGGTCCCCCAGGCTGTGCTTGGTCCCTCAAGCTGTGCTTGGTCCCCCAGGCTGTGCTTGGTCCCCAAGGCTGTGCTTGGTCCCTCAAGCTGTGCTTGGTCCCCCTGGTTGCTCTTGGTCCCCCAGGCTGTGCTTGGTCCCCTTGGTTGCTCTTGGTCCCCTAGGCTGTGCTTGGCCCCCCAGGCTGTGCTTGGTCCCCTTGGTAGCTCTTGGTCCCCCAGGCTGTGCTTGGTCCCCGAGGCTGTGCTTGGTCCCCCTGGTTGCTCTTGGTCCCCCAGGCTGTGCTTTGTCCCTCAGGCTGTGCTTGGCCCCCCCAGGATGTGCTTGGTCCCCTTTGTAGCTCTTGGTCCCCCAGGCTGTGCTTGGTCCCCGAGGCTGTGCTTGGTCCCCCTGGTTGCTCTTGGTCCCCCAGGCTGTGCTTGGTCCCCCAGGCTGTGCTTGGTCCCCCAGGCTGTGCTTGGTCCCCCTGGTTGCTCTTGGTCCCCCAGGCTGCGCTTTGTCCCCTTTGTTGCTCTTGGTCCCCCAGGCTGTGCTTGGTCCCCCAGGCTGTGCTTGGTCCCCCTGGTTGCTCTTGGTCCCCCAGGCTGAGCTTGGTCCCCCAGGCTGTGCTTGGTCCCCCTGGCTGTGCTTGGTCCCTCTGGTTGCTCTTGGTCCCCCAGGCTGTGCTTGGTCCCCCAGGCTGTGCTTGGTCCCCTTGGTTGCTCTTGGTCCCCCAGGTTGTGCTTGGTCCCCCAGGCTGTGCTTGGTCCCCCAGGCTGTGCTTGGTCCCCCAGGCTGTGCTTGGTCCCCCTGGTTGCTCTTGGTCCCCCAGGCTGTGCTTGGTCCCACTGGCTGTGCTTGGTCCCCCTGGTTGCTCTTGGTCCCCAAGGCTGTGCTTGGTCCCCCAGGCTGTGCTTGGTCCCCCTGGCTGTGCTTGGTCCCTCTGGTTGCTCTTGGTCCCCCAGGCTGTGCTTAGTCTCCCAGGCTGTGCTTGGTCCCCTTGGTTGCTCTTGGTCCCCCAGGTTGTGCTTGGTCCCCCAGGCTGTGCTTGGTCCACCAGGCTGTGCTTGGTCCCCCTGGTTGCTCTTGGTCCCCCAGGCTGTGCTTGGTACCCTTGGTTGCTCTTGGTCCCCCAGGCTTTGCTTGGTCCCCCAGGCTGTGCTTGGTCCCCCTGGTTGCTCTTGGTCCCCCAGGCTGTGCTTGGTCCCCCTGGTTGCTCTTGGTCCCCCAGGCTGTGCTTGGTCCCCCAGGCTGTGCTTGGTCCCCCCAGGCTGTGCTTGGTCTCCCTGGTTGCTCTTAGTCCCCCAGGCTGTGCTTGGTCTCCCAGGCTGTGCTTGGTCCCCCTGGTTGCTCTTGGTCCCCCAGGCTGTGCCTGGTCCCCCTGGTCGCTCTTGGTCCCCCAGGCTGTGCTTGGTCCCCCAGGCTGTATTTGGTCCCCCAGGCTGTGCTTCGTCCCCCAGGCTGTGCTTCGTACCCCAGGCTGTGCTTGGTCCCCCAGGCTGTGCTTGGTCCCCCAGGCTGTGCTTGGTCCCCCTGGTTGCTCTTGGTCCCCAGGCTGTGCTTGGTCCCCCTGGTTGCTCTTGGTCCCCCAGGCTGTGCTTGGTCCCCCTGGTTGCTCTTGGTCCCCCAGGCTGTGCTTTGTCCCTCAGGCTGTGCTTGGCCCCCCCAGGCTGTGCTTGGTCCCCTTGGTAGCTCTTGGTCCCCCAGGCTGTGCTTGGTCCCTCAAGCTGTGCTTGGTCCTCCAGGCTGTGCTTGGTCCCCCAGGCTGTGCTTGGCCCCCCTGGTTGCTCTTGGTCCCCCAGGCTGTGCTTGGTCCCCCTTTTGCTCTTGGTCCCCCAGGCTGTGCTTGGTCCCCCAGGCTGTGCTTGGTCCCCCCAGGCTGTGCTTGGTCTCCCTGGTTGCTCTTAGTCCCCCAGGCTGTGCTTGGTCTCCCAGGCTGTGCTTGGTCCCCCTGGTTGCTCTTGGTCCCCCAGGCTGTGCCTGGTCCCCCTGGTCGCTCTTGGTCCCCCAGGTTGTGCTTGGTCCCCCAGGCTGTATTTGGTCCCCCAGGCTGTGCTTCGTACCCCAGGCTGTGCTTGGTCCCCCAGGCTGTGCTTGGTCCCCCAGGCTGTGCTTGGTCCCCCTGTTTGCTCTTGGTCCCCCAGGCTGTGCTTGGTCCCCCTGGTTGCTCTTGGTCCCCCAGGCTGTGCTTGGTCCCCCAGGCTGTGCTTGGTCCCCCAGGCTGTGCTTGGTCCCCATGTTTGCTCTTGGTCCCCCAGGCTGTGCTTGGTCCCCCTGGTTGCTCTTGGTCCCCCAGGCTGTGCTTGGTCCCCCTGGTTGCTCTTGGTCCCCCAGGCTGTGCTTTGTCCCTCAGGCTGTGCTTGGCCCCCCCAGGCTGTGCTTGGTCCCCTTGGTAGCTCTTGGTCCCCCAGGCTGTGCTTGGTCCCTCAAGCTGTGCTTGGTCCTCCAGGCTGTGCTTGGTCCCCCAGGCTGTGCTTGGTCCCCCAGGCTGTGCTTGGTCCCCCTGGCTGTGCTTGGTCCCCCAGGCTGTGCTTGGTCCCCCTGGTTGCTCTTGGTCCCCCAGGCTGTGCTTGGTCCCCCTGGCTGTGCTTGGTCCCCCAGGCTGTGCTTGGTCCCCCAGGCTGTGCTTGGTCTTCCAGGCTGTGCTTGGTCCCCCAGGCTGTGCTTGGTCCCCTTGTTTGCTCTTGGTCCCCCAGGCTGTGCTTGGTCCCCCATGCTGTGCTTGGTCCCCCTGGTTGCTCTTGGTCCCCCAGGCTGTGCTTGGTCCCCCTGGTTGCTCTTGGTTCCCCAGGCTGTGCTTGGTCCCCCTGGTTGCTCTTGGTCCCCCAGGCTGTGCTTGGTCCCCGAGGCTGTGCTTGGTCCCCCAGGCTGTGCTTGGTCCCCCAGGCTGTGCTTGGTCCCCCTGGCTGTGCTTGGTCCCCCTGGTTGCTCTTGGTCCCCCAGGTTGTGCTTGGTCCCCCAGGCTGTGCTTGGTCCCCCTGGCTGTGCTTGGTCCCCCTGGTTGCTCTTGGTCCCCCAGGCTGTGCTTGGTCCCCCAAACTGTGCTTGGTCCCCCTGTCTGTGCTTGGTCCCCCTGGTTGCTCTTGGTCCACCAGGCTGTGCTTGGTCCCCCTAGTTGCTCTTGGTCCCCCAAGCTGTGCTTGGTCCCCCAGGCTGTGCTTGGTCCCCCTGGTTGCTCTTGGTCCCCCAGGCTGTGCTTGGTCCCCCTGGCTGTGCTTGGTCCCCCTGGTTGCTCTTGGTCCACCAGGCTGTGCTTGGTCCCCCTGGTTGCTCTTGGTCCCCCGAGCTGTGCTTGGTCCCCCAGGCTGTGCTTGGTCCCCCTGGTTGCTCTTGGTCCCCCAGGCTGTGCTTGGTCCCCCTGGTTGCTCTTGGTCCCCCAGGCTGTGCTTGGTCACCCTGGTTGCTCTTGGTCCCCTAGGCTGTGCTTGGTCCCCCTGGTTGCTCTTGGTCCCCCAGGCTGTGCTTGGTCCCCCAGGCTGTGATTTGTCCCCCAGGCTGTGCTTGGTCCCCCTGGTTGCTCTTGGTCCCCCAGGCTGTGCCTGGTCCCCTTGGTTGCTCTTGGTCCCCCAAGCTGTGCTTGGTCCCCCAGGCTGTGCTTGGTCCCCCTGGTTGCTCTTGGTCCCCAGGCTGTGCTTGGTCCCCCAGGCTGTGCTTGGTCCCCGTGGTTGCTCTTGGTCCCCCGGGCTGTGCTTGGTCCCCTTGGTTGCTCTTGGTCCCCCAGGCTGTGCTTGGTCCCCCAGGCTGTGCTTGGTCCCTCAAGCTGTGCTTGGTCCCCCAGGCTGTGCTTGGTCCCCCAGGCTGTGCTTGGTCCCTCAAGCTGTGCTTGGTCCCCCTGGTTGCTCTTGGTCCCCCAGGCTGTGCTTGGTCCCCTTGGTTGCTCTTGGTCCCCCAGGCTGTGCTTGGCCCCCCAGGCTGTGCTTGGTCCCCTTGGTAGCTCTTGGTCCCCCAGGCTGTGCTTGGTCCCCGAGGCTGTGCTTGGTCCCCCTGGTTGCTCTTGGTCCCCCAGGCTGTGCTTTGTCCCTCAGGCTGTGCTTGGCCCCCCCAGGATGTGCTTGGTCCCCTTTGTAGCTCTTGGTCCCCCAGGCTGTGCTTGGTCCCCGAGGCTGTGCTTGGTCCCCCTGGTTGCTCTTGGTCCCCCAGGCTGTGCTTGGTCCCCCAGGCTGTGCTTGGTCCCCCAGGCTGTGCTTGGTCCCCCTGGTTGCTCTTGGTCCCCCAGGCTGCGCTTTGTCCCCTTTGTTGCTCTTGGTCCCCCAGGCTGTGCTTGGTCCCCCAGGCTGTGCTTGGTCCCCCTGGTTGCTCTTGGTCCCCCAGGCTGAGCTTGGTCCCCCAGGCTGTGCTTGGTCCCCCTGGCTGTGCTTGGTCCCTCTGGTTGCTCTTGGTCCCCCAGGCTGTGCTTGGTCCCCCAGGCTGTGCTTGGTCCCCTTGGTTGCTCTTGGTCCCCCAGGTTGTGCTTGGTCCCCCAGGCTGTGCTTGGTCCCCCAGGCTGTGCTTGGTCCCCCTGGTTGCTCTTCGTCCCCCAGGCTGTGCTTGGTCCCACTGGCTGTGCTTGGTCCCCCTGGTTGCTCTTGGTCCCCAAGGCTGTGCTTGGTCCCCCAGGCTGTGCTTGGTCCCCCTGGCTGTGCTTGGTCCCTCTGGTTGCTCTTGGTCCCCCAGGCTGTGCTTAGTCTCCCAGGCTGTGCTTGGTCCCCTTGGTTGCTCTTGGTCCCCCAGGTTGTGCTTGGTCCCCCAGGCTGTGCTTGGTCCACCAGGCTGTGCTTGGTCCCCCTGGTTGCTCTTGGTCCCCCAGGCTGTGCTTGGTACCCTTGGTTGCTCTTGGTCCCCCAGGCTGTGCTTGGTCCCCCAGGCTGTGCTTGGTCCCCCTGGTTGCTCTTGGTCCCCCAGGCTGTGCTTGGTCCCCCTGGTTGCTCTTGGTCCCCCAGGCTGTGCTTGGTCCCCCAGGCTGTGCTTGGTCCCCCCAGGCTGTGCTTGGTCTCCCTGGTTGCTCTTAGTCCCCCAGGCTGTGCTTGGTTTCCCAGGCTGTGCTTGGTCCCCCTGGTTGCTCTTGGTCCCCCAGGCTGTGCCTGGTCCCCCTGGTCGCTCTTGGTCCCCCAGGCTGTGCTTGGTCCCCCAGGCTGTATTTGGTCCCCCAGGCTGTGCTTCGTCCCCCAGGCTGTGCTTCGTACCCCAGGCTGTGCTTGGTCCCCCAGGCTGTGCTTGGTCCCCCAGGCTGTGCTTGGTCCCCGTGGTTGCTCTTGGTCCCCCAGGCTGTGCTTGGTCCCCCTGGTTGCTCTTGGTCCCCCAGGCTGTGCTTGGTCCCCCTGGTTGCTCTTGGTCCCCCAGGCTGTGCTTTGTCCCTCAGGCTGTGCTTGGCCCCCCAGGCTGTGCTTGGTCCCCTTGGTAGCTCTTGGTCCCCCAGGCTGTGCTTGGTCCCTCAAGCTGTGCTTGGTCCTCCAGGCTGTGCTTGGTCCCCCAGGCTGTGCTTGGTCCCCCAGGCTGTGCTTGGCCCCCCTGGTTGCTCTTGGTCCCCCAGGCTGTGCTTGGTCCCCCTTTTGCTCTTGGTCCCCCAGGCTGTGCTTGGTCCCCCAGGCTGTGCTTGGTCCCCCCAGGCTGTGCTTGGTCTCCCTGGTTGCTCTTAGTCCCCCAGGCTGTGCTTGGTCTCCCAGGCTGTGCTTGGTCCCCCTGGTTGCTCTTGGTCCCCCAGGCTGTGCCTGGTCCCCCTGGTCGCTCTTGGTCCCCCAGGCTGTGCTTGGTCCCCCAGGCTGTATTTGGTCCCCCAGGCTGTGCTTCGTACCCCAGGCTGTGCTTGGTCCCCCAGGCTGTGCTTGGTCCCCCAGGCTGTGCTTGGTCCCCCTGTTTGCTCTTGGTCCCCCAGGCTTTGCTTGGTCCCCCTGGTTGCTCTTGGTCCCCCAGGCTGTGCTTGGTCCCCCAGGCTGTGCTTGGTCCCCCAGGCTGTGCTTGGTCCCCCTGTTTGCTCTTGGTCCCCCAGGCTGTGCTTGGTCCCCCTGGTTGCTCTTGGTCCCCCAGGCTGTGCTTGGTCCCCCTGGTTGCTCCTGGTCCCCCAGGCTGTGCTTTGTCCCTCAGGCTGTGCTTGGCCCCCCCAGGCTGTGCTTGGTCCCCTTGGTAGCTCTTGGTCCCCCAGGCTGTGCTTGGTCCCTCAAGCTGTGCTTGGTCCTCCAGGCTGTGCTTGGTCCCCCAGGCTGTGCTTGGTCCCCCAGGCTGTGCTTGGTCCCCCTGGCTGTGCTTGGTCCCCCAGGCTGTGCTTGGTCCCCCTGGTTGCTCTTGGTCCCCCAGGCTGTGCTTGGTCCCCCTGGTTGCTCTTGGTCCCCGAGGCTGTGCTTTGTCCCTCAGGCTGTGCTTGCCCCCCCCAGGATGTGCTTGGTCCCCTTGGTAGCTCTTGGTCCCCCAGGCTGTGCTTGGTCCCCGAGGCTGTGCTTGGTCCCCCTGGTTGCTCTTGGTCCCCCAGGCTGTGCTTGGTCCCCCAGGCTGTGCTTGGTCCCCCAGGCTGTGCTTGGTCCCCCTGGTTGCTCTTGGTCCCCCAGGCTGTGCTTTGTCCCATTGGTTGCTCTTGGTCCCCCAGGCTGTGCTTGGTCCCCCAGGCTGTGCTTGGTCCCCCTGGTTGCTCTTGGTCCCCCAGGCTGAGCTTGGTCCCCCAGGCTGTGCTTGGTCCCCCTGGCTGTGCTTGGTCCCTCTGGTTGCTCTTGGTCCCCCAGGCTGTGCTTGGTCCCCTTGGTTGCTCTTGGTCCCCCAGGTTGTGCTTGGTCCCCCAGGCTGTGCTTGGTCCCCCAGGCTGTGCTTGGTCCCCCTGGTTGCTCTTGGTCCCCCAGGCTGTGCTTGGTCCCCCAGGCTGTGCTTGGTCCCCCTGGTTGCTCTTGGTCCCCCAGGCTGTGCTTGGTCCCCTTGGTTGCTCTTGGTCCCCCAGGCTGTGCTTGGTCCCCCAGGCTGTGCTTGGTCCCCCTGGTTGCTCTTGGTCCCCCAGGCTGTGCTTGGTCCCCCTGGTTGCTCTTGGTCCCCCAGGCTGTGCTTGGTCCCCCAGGCTGTGCTTGGTCCCCCAGGCTGTGCTTGGTCCCCTTGATTGCTCTTGGTCCCCCAGGCTGTGCTTGGTCCCCCGGGCTGTGCTTGGTCCCCCAGGCTGTGCTTGACCCCCCAGGCTGTGCTTGGCCCCCCTGGTTGCTCTTGGTCCCCCAGGCTGTGCTTGGTCCCCCTGGTTGCTCTTGGTCCCCCAGGCTGTGCTTGGTCCCCCAGGCTGTGCTTGGTCCCCCAGGCTGTGCTTGGTCCCCTTGGTTGCTCTTGGTCCCCCAGGCTGTGCTTGGCCCCCCAGGCTGTGCTTGGTCCCCTTGGTAGCTCTTGGTCCCCCAGGCTGTGCTTGGTCCCCGAGGCTGTGCTTGGTCCCCCTGGTTGCTCTTGGTCCCCCAGGCTGTGCTTTGTCCCTCAGGCTGTGCTTGGCCCCCCCAGGATGTGCTTGGTCCCCTTTGTAGCTCTTGGTCCCCCAGGCTGTGCTTGGTCCCCGAGGCTGTGCTTGGTCCCCCTGGTTGCTCTTGGTCCCCCAGGCTGTGCTTGGTCCCCCAGGCTGTGCTTGGTCCCCCAGGCTGTGCTTGGTCCCCCTGGTTGCTCTTGGTCCCCCAGGCTGCGCTTTGTCCCCTTTGTTGCTCTTGGTCCCCCAGGCTGTGCTTGGTCCCCCAGGCTGTGCTTGGTCCCCCTGGTTGCTCTTGGTCCCCCAGGCTGAGCTTGGTCCCCCAGGCTGTGCTTGGTCCCCCTGGCTGTGCTTGGTCCCTCTGGTTGCTCTTGGTCCCCCAGGCTGTGCTTGGTCCCCCAGGCTGTGCTTGGTCCCCTTGGTTGCTCTTGGTCCCCCAGGTTGTGCTTGGTCCCCCAGGCTGTGCTTGGTCCCCCAGGCTGTGCTTGGTCCCCCAGGCTGTGCTTGGTCCCCCTGGTTGCTCTTGGTCCCCCAGGCTGTGCTTGGTCCCACTGGCTGTGCTTGGTCCCCCTGGTTGCTCTTGGTCCCCAAGGCTGTGCTTGGTCCCCCAGGCTGTGCTTGGTCCCCCTGGCTGTGCTTGGTCCCTCTGGTTGCTCTTGGTCCCCCAGGCTGTGCTTAGTCTCCCAGGCTGTGCTTGGTCCCCTTGGTTGCTCTTGGTCCCCCAGGTTGTGCTTGGTCCCCCAGGCTGTGCTTGGTCCACCAGGCTGTGCTTGGTCCCCCTGGTTGCTCTTGGTCCCCCAGGCTGTGCTTGGTACCCTTGGTTGCTCTTGGTCCCCCAGGCTGTGCTTGGTCCCCCAGGCTGTGCTTGGTCCCCCTGGTTGCTCTTGGTCCCCCAGGCTGTGCTTGGTCCCCCTGGTTGCTCTTGGTCCCCCAGGCTGTGCTTGGTCCCCCAGGCTGTGCTTGGTCCCCCCAGGCTGTGCTTGGTCTCCCTGGCTGCTCTTAGTCCCCCAGGCTGTGCTTGGTTTCCCAGGCTGTGCTTGGTCCCCCTGGTTGCTCTTGGTCCCCCAGGCTGTGCCTGGTCCCCCTGGTCGCTCTTGGTCCCCCAGGCTGTGCTTGGTCCCCCAGGCTGTATTTGGTCCCCCAGGCTGTGCTTCGTCCCCCAGGCTGTGCTTCGTACCCCAGGCTGTGCTTGGTCCCCCAGGCTGTGCTTGGTCCCCCAGGCTGTGCTTGGTCCCCCTGGTTGCTCTTGGTCCCCCAGGCTGTGCTTGGTCCCCCTGGTTGCTCTTGGTCCCCCAGGCTGTGCTTGGTCCCCCTGGTTGCTCTTGGTCCCCCAGGCTGTGCTTTGTCCCTCAGGCTGTGCTTGGCCCCCCCAGGCTGTGCTTGGTCCCCTTGGTAGCTCTTGGTCCCCCAGGCTGTGCTTGGTCCCTCAAGCTGTGCTTGGTCCTCCAGGCTGTGCTTGGTCCCCCAGGCTGTGCTTGGTCCCCCAGGCTGTGCTTGGCCCCCCTGGTTGCTCTTGGTCCCCCAGGCTGTGCTTGGTCCCCCTTTTGCTCTTGGTCCCCCAGGCTGTGCTTGGTCCCCCAGGCTGTGCTTGGTCCCCCCAGGCTGTGCTTGGTCTCCCTGGTTGCTCTTAGTCCCCCAGGCTGTGCTTGGTCTCCCAGGCTGTGCTTGGTCCCCCTGGTTGCTCTTGGTCCCCCAGGCTGTGCCTGGTCCCCCTGGTCGCTCTTGGTCCCCCAGGCTGTGCTTGGTCCCCCAGGCTGTATTTGGTCCCCCAGGCTGTGCTTCGTACCCCAGGCTGTGCTTGGTCCCCCAGACTGTGCTTGGTCCCCCAGGCTGTGCTTGGTCCCCCTGTTTGCTCTTGGTCCCCCAGGCTGTGCTTGGTCCCCCTGGTTGCTCTTGGTCCCCCAGGCTGTGCTTGGTCCCCGAGGCTGTGCTTGGTCCCCCAGGCTGTGCTTGGTCCCCCTGTTTGCTCTTGGTCCCCCAGGCTGTGCTTGGTCCCCCTGGTTGCTCTTGGTCCCCCAGGCTGTGCTTGGTCCCCCTGGTTGCTCTTGGTCCCCCAGGCTGTGCTTTGTCCCTCAGGCTGTGCTTGCCCCCCCCAGGCTGTGCTTGGTCCCCTTGGTAGCTCTTGGTCCTCCAGGCTGTGCTTGGTCCCTCAAGCTGTGCTTGGTCCTCCAGGCTGTGCTTGGTCCCCCAGGCTGTGCTTGGTCCCCCAGGCTGTGCTTGGTCCCCCTGGCTGTGCTTGGTCCCCCAGGCTGTGCTTGGTCCCCCAGGCTGTGCTTGGTCCCCCTGGTTGCTCTTGGTCCCCCAGGCTGTGCTTGGTCCCCCAGGCTGTGCTTGGTCCCCCAGGCTGTGCTTGGTCACCTTGGTTTCTCTTGGTCCCCCAGGCTGTGCTTGGCCCCCCAGGCTGTGCTTGGTCCCCTTGGTAGCTCTTGGTCCCCCAGGCTGTGCTTGGTCCCCGAGGCTGTGCTTGGTCCCCCTGGTTGCTCTTGGTCCCCCAGGCTGTGCTTTGTCCCTCAGGCTGTGCTTGCCCCCCCCAGGATGTGCTTGGTCCCCTTTGTAGCTCTTGGTCCCCCAGGCTGTGCTTGGTCCCCGAGGCTGTGCTTGGTCCCCCTGGTTGCTCTTGGTCCCCCAGGCTGTGCTTGGTCCCCCAGGCTGTGCTTGGTCCCCCAGGCTGTGCTTGGTCCCCCTGGTTGCTCTTGGTCCCCCAGGCTGCGCTTTGTCCCCTTTGTTGCTCTTGGTCCCCCAGGCTGTGCTTGGTCCCCCAGGCTGTGCTTGGTCCCCCTGGTTGCTCTTGGTCCCCCAGGCTGAGCTTGGTCCCCCAGGCTGTGCTTGGTCCCCCTGGCTGTGCTTGGTCCCTCTGGTTGCTCTTGGTCCCCCAGGCTGTGCTTGGTCCCCCAGGCTGTGCTTGGTCCCCTTGGTTGCTCTTGGTCCCCCAGGTTGTGCTTGGTCCCCCAGGCTGTGCTTGGTCCCCCAGGCTGTGCTTGGTCCCCCTTTTTGCTCTTGGTCCCCCAGGCTGTGCTTGGTCCCACTGGCTGTGCTTGGTCCCCCTGGTTGCTCTTGGTCCCCAAGGCTGTGCTTGGTCCCCCAGGCTGTGCTTGGTCCCCCTGGCTGTGCTTGGTCCCTCTGGTTGCTCTTGGTCCCCCAGGCTGTGCTTAGTCTCCCAGGCTGTGCTTGGTCCCCTTGGTTGCTCTTGGTCCCCCAGGTTGTGCTTGGTCCCCCAGGCTGTGCTTGGTCCACCAGGCTGTGCTTGGTCCCCCTGGTTGCTCTTGGTCCCCCAGGCTGTGCTTGGTACCCTTGGTTGCTCTTGGTCCCCCAGGCTGTGCTTGGTCCCCCAGGCTGTGCTTGGTCCCCCTGGTTGCTCTTGGTCCCCCAGGCTGTGCTTGGTCCCCCTGGTTGCTCTTGGTCCCCCAGGCTGTGCTTGGTCCCCCAGGCTGTGCTTGGTCCCCCCAGGCTGTGCTTGGTCTCCCTGGCTGCTCTTAGTCCCCCAGGCTGTGCTTGGTTTCCCAGGCTGTGCTTGGTCCCCCTGGTTGCTCTTGGTCCCCCAGGCTGTGCCTGGTCCCCCTGGTCGCTCTTGGTCCCCCAGGCTGTGCTTGGTCCCCCAGGCTGTATTTGGTCCCCCAGGCTGTGCTTCGTCCCCCAGGCTGTGCTTCGTACCCCAGGCTGTGCTTGGTCCCCCAGGCTGTGCTTGGTCCCCCAGGCTGTGCTTGGTCCCCCTGGTTGCTCTTGGTCCCCCAGGCTGTGCTTGGTCCCCCTGGTTGCTCTTGGTCCCCCAGGCTGTGCTTTGTCCCTCAGGCTGTGCTTGGCCCCCCCAGGCTGTGCTTGGTCCCCTTGGTAGCTCTTGGTCCCCCAGGCTGTGCTTGGTCCCTCAAGCTGTGCTTGGTCCTCCAGGCTGTGCTTGGTCCCCCAGGCTGTGCTTGGTCCCCCAGGCTGTGCTTGGCCCCCCTGGTTGCTCTTGGTCCCCCAGGCTGTGCTTGGTCCCCCTTTTGCTCTTTGTCCCCCAGGCTGTGCTTGGTCTCCCAGGCTGTGCTTGGTCCCCCCAGGCTGTGCTTGGTCTCCCTGGTTGCTCTTAGTCCCCCAGGCTGTGCTTGGTCTCCCAGGCTGTGCTTGGTCCCCCTGGTTGCTCTTGGTCCCCCAGGCTGTGCCTGGTCCCCCTGGTCGCTCTTGGTCCCCCAGGCTGTGCTTGGTCCCCCAGGCTGTATTTGGTCCCCCAGGCTGTGCTTCGTACCCCAGGCTGTGCTTGGTCCCCCAGGCTGTGCTTGGTCCCCCTGTTTGCTCTTGGTCCCCCAGGCTGTGCTTGGTCCCCCTGGTTGCTCTTGGTCCCCCAGGCTGTGCTTGGTCCCCGAGGCTGTGCTTGGTCCCCCAGGCTGTGCTTGGTCCCCCTGTTTGCTCTTGGTCCCCCAGGCTGTGCTTGGTCCCCCTGGTTGCTCTTGGTCCCCCAGGCTGTGCTTGGTCCCCCTGGTTGCTCTTGGTCCCCCAGGCTGTGCTTTGTCCCTCAGGCTGTGCTTGGCCCCCCCAGGCTGTGCTTGGTCCCCTTGGTAGCTCTTGGTCCCCCAGGCTGTGCTTGGTCCCTCAAGCTGTGCTTGGTCCTCCAGGCTGTGCTTGGTCCCCCAGGCTGTGCTTGGTCCCCCAGGCTGTGCTTGGTCCCCCTGGCTGTGCTTGGTCCCCCAGGCTGTGCTTGGTCCCCCTGGTTGCTCTTGGTCCCCCAGGCTGTGCTTGGTCCCCCTGGTTGCTCTTGGTCCCCCAGGCTGTGCTTTGTCCCTCAGGCTGTGCTTGCCCCCCCCAGGATGTGCTTGGTCCCCTTGGTAGCTCTTGGTCCCCCAGGCTGTGCTTGGTCCCCGAGGCTGTGCTTGGTCCCCCTGGTTGCTCTTGGTCCCCCAGGCTGTGCTTGGTCCCCCAGGCTGTGCTTGGTCCCCCAGGCTGTGCTTGGTCCCCCTGGTTGCTCTTGGTCCCCCAGGCTGTGCTTTGTCCCCTTGGTTGCTCTTGGTCCCCCAGGCTGTGCTTGGTCCCCCAGGCTGTGCTTGGTCCCCCTGGTTGCTCTTGGTCCCCCAGGCTGAGCTTGGTCCCCCAGGCTGTGCTTGGTCCCCCTGGCTGTGCTTGGTCCCTCTGGTTGCTCTTGGTCCCCCAGGCTGTGCTTGGTCCCCCAGGCTGTGCTTGGTCCCCTTGGTTGCTCTTGGTCCCCCAGGTTGTGCTTGGTCCCCCAGGCTGTGCTTGGTCCCCCAGGCTGTGCTTGGTCCCCCTGGTTGCTCTTGGTCCCCCAGGCTGTGCTTGGTCCCCCAAGCTGTGCTTGGTCCCCCTGGTTGCTCTTGGTCCCCCAGGCTGTGCTTGGTCCCCTTGGTTGCTCTTGGTCCCCCAGGCTGTGCTTGGTCCCCCAGGCTGTGCTTGGTCCCCCTGGTTGCTCTTGGTCCCCCAGGCTGTGCTTGGTCCCCCTGGTTGCTCTTTGTCCCCCAGGCTGTGCTTGGTCCCCCAGGCTGTGCTTGGTCCCCCAGGCTGTGCTTGGTCCCCTTGATTGCTCTTGGTCCCCCAGGCTGTGCTTGGTCCCCCGGGCTGTGCTTGGTCCCCCAGGCTGTGCTTGACCCCCCAGGCTGTGCTTGGCCCCCCTGGTTGCTCTTGGTCCCCCAGGCTGTGCTTGGTCCCCCAGGCTGTGCTTGGTCCCCCTGGTTGCTCTTGGTCCCCCAGGCTGTGCTTGGTCCCCCAGGCTGTGCTTGGTCCCCCAGGCTGTGCTTGGTCCCCCTGGTTGCTCTTGGTCCCCCAGGCTGTGCTTGGTCCCCTTGGTTGCTCTTGGTCCCCCAGGCTGTGCTTGGTCCCCCAGGCTGTGCTTGGTCCCCTTGGTTGCTCTTGGTCCCCCAGGCTGTGCTTGGTCCCCTTGGTTGCTCTTGGTCCCCCAGGCTGTGCTTGGTCCCCCTGGTTGCTCTTGGTCCCCCAGGCTGTGCTTGGTCCCCCTGGTTGCTCTTGGTCCCCCAGGCTGTGCTTGGTCCCCCTGGTTGCTCTTGGTCCCCCAGGCTGTGCTTGGTCCCCCAGGCTGTGCTTGGTCCCGCATGCTGTGCTTGGTCCCCCAGGCTGTGCTTGGTTCCCCAGGCTGTGCTTGGTCCCCCTGGTTGCTCTTGGTCCCCCAGGCTGTGCTTGGTCCCCAGGCTGTGCTTGGTCCCCCAGGCTGTGCTTGGTCCCCCTGGTTGCTCTTGGTCCCCCAGGCTGTGCTTGGTCCCCCTGGTTGCTCTTGGTCCCCCAGGCTGTGCTTGGTCCCCCTGGTTGCTCTTGGTCCCCCAGGCTGTGCTTTGTCCCTCATGCTGTGCTTGGCCCCCCCAGGCTGTGCTTGGTCCCCTTGGTAGCTCTTGGTCCCCCAGGCTGTGCTTGGTCCCTCAAGCTGTGCTTGGTCCTCCAGGCTGTGCTTGGTCCCCCAGTCTGTGCTTGGTCCCCCAGGCTGTGCTTGGTCCCCCAGGCTGGGCTTGGTCCCCCTGGTTGCTCTTGGTCCCCCAGGCTGTGCTTGGTCCCCCTGGTTGCTCTTGGTCCCCCAGGCTGTGCTTTGTCCCTCAGGCTGTGCTTGGCCCCCCCAGGATGTGCTTGGTCCCCTTGGTAGCTCTTGGTCCCCCAGGCTGTGCTTGGTCCCCGAGGCTGTGCTTGGTCCCCCTGGTTGCTCTTGGTCCCCCAGGCTGTGCTTGGTCCCCCAGGCTGTGCTTGGTCCCCCAGGCTGTGGTTGGTCCCCCTGGTTGCTCTTGGTCCCCCAGGCTGTGCTTTGTCCCCTTGGTTGCTCTTGGTCCCCCAGGCTGTGCTTGGTCCCCCAGGCTGTGCTTGGTCCCCCTGGTTGCTCTTGGTCCCCCAGGCTGAGCTTGGTCCCCCAGGCTGTGCTTGGTCCCCCTGGCTGTGCTTCGTCCCTCTGGTTGCTCTTGGTCCCCCAGGCTGTGCTTGGTCCCCCAGGCTGTGCTTGGTCCCCTTGGTTGCTCTTGGTCCCCCAGGTTGTGCTTGGTCCCCCAGGCTGTGCTTGGTCCCCCAGGCTGTGCTTGGTCCCCCAGGCTGTGCTTCGTCCCCCTGGTTGCTCTTGGTCCCCCAGGCTGTGCTTGGTCCCCCAGGCTGTGCTTGGTCCCCCTGGCTGTGCTTGGTCCCCCAGGCTGTGCTTCGTCCCCCTGGTTGCTCTTGGTCCCCCAGGCTGTGCTTGGTCCCCCAGGCTGTGCTTGGTCCCCCTGGCTGTGCTTGGTCCCTCTGGTTGCTCTTGGTCCCCCTGGCTGTGCTTGGTCCCCCAGGCTGTGCTTCGTCCCCCTGGTTGCTCTTGGTCCCCCAGGCTGTGCTTGGTCCCCCAGGCTGTGCTTGGTCCCCCTGGCTGTGCTTGGTCCCTCTGGTTGCTCTTGGTCCCCCAGGCTGTGCTTGGTCTCCCAGGCTGTGCTTGGTCCCCTTGGTTGCTCTTGGTCCCCCAGGTTGTGCTTGGTCCCCCAGGCTGTGCTTGGTCCCCCAGGCTGTGCTTGGTCCCCCAGGCTGTGCTTGGTCCCCCTGGTTGTTCTTGGTCCCCCAGGCTGTGCTTGGTCCCCTTGGTTGCTCTTGGTCCCCCAGGCTGTGCTTGGTCCCCGAGGCTGTGCTTTTTCCCCCTGGTTGCTCTTGGTCCCCCAGGCTGTGCTTGGTCCCCCTGGTTGCTCTTGGTCCCCCAGGCTGTGCTTGGTCCCCCAGGCTGTGCTTGGTCCCCCAGGCTGTGCTTGGTCCCCTTGATTGCTCTTGGTCCCCCAGGCTGTGCTTGGTCCCCCGGGCTGTGCTTGGTCCCCCAGGCTGTGCTTGGCCCCCCAGGCTGTGCTTGGCCCCCCTGGCTGCTCTTGGTCCCCCAGGCTTTGCTTGGTCCCCCAGGCTGTGCTTGGTCCCCCTGGTTGCTCTTGGTCCCCCAGGCTGTGCTTGGTCCCCCAGGCTGTGCTTGGTCCCCCAGGCTGTGCTTGGTCCCCCTGGTTGCTCTTGGTCCCCCAGGCTGTTCTTGGTCCCCTTGGTTGCTCTTGGTCCCCCAGGCTGTGCTTGGTCCCCTTGGTTGCTCTTGGTCCCCCAGGCTGTGCTTGGTCCCCTTGGTTGCTCTTGGTCCCCCAGGCTATGCTTGGTCCCCCTGGTTGCTCTTGGTCCCCCAGGCTGTGCTTGGTCCCCCTGGTTGCTCTTGGTCCCCCAGGCTGTGCTTGGTCCCCCTGGTTGCTCTTGGTCCCCCAGGCTGTGCTTGGTCCCCCCGGTTGCTCTTGGTCCCCCAGGCTGTGCTTGGTCCCCCAGGCTGTGCTTGGTCCCCCTGGTTGCTCTTGGTCCCCCAGGCTGTGCTTGGTCCCCCTGGTTGCTCTTGGTCCCCCAGGCTGTGCTTGGTCCCCCAGGCTGTGCTTGGTCCCCCATGCTGTGCTTGGTCCCCCAGGCTGTGCTTGGTTCCCCAGGTTGTGCTTGGTCCCCCAGGCTGTGCTTGGTTCCCCAGGCTGTGCTTGGTCCCCCTGGTTGCTCTTGGTCCCCCAGGCTGTGCTTGGTCCCCCAGGCTGTGCTTGGTCCCCCTGGTTGCTCTTGGTCCCCCAGGCTGTGCTTGGTCCCCTTGGTTGCTCTTGGTCCCCCAGGCTGTGCTTGGTCCCCCAGGATGTGCTTGGTCCCCCCTGGTTGCTCTTGGCCCCCCAGGCTGTGCTTGGTCCCCCAGGCTGTGCTTGGTCCCCCAGGCTGTGCTTGGTCCCCCTGGTTGCTCCTGGTCCCCCAGGCTGTGCTTGGTCCCCCTGGTTGCTCTTGGTCCCCCAGGCTGTGCTTGGTCCCCCAGGCTGTAATTGGTCCCCCAGGCTGTGCTTGGTCCCCCTGGTTGCTCTTGGTCCGCCAGGCTGTGCTTGGTCCCCTTGGTTGCTCTTGGTCCCCCAGGCTGTGCTTGGTCCCCCAGGCTGTGCTTGGTCCCCCTGGTTGCTCCTGGTCCCCCAGGCTGTGCTTGGTCCCCCTGGTTGCTCTTGGTCCCCCAGGCTGTGCTTGGTCCCCCAGGCTGTAATTGGTCCCCCAGGCTGTGCTTGGTCCCCCTGGCTGTGCTTGGTCCCCCTGGTTGCTCTTGGTCCGCCAGGCTGTGCTTGGTCCCCTTGGTTGCTCTTGGTCCCCCAGGCTGTGCTTGGTCCCCCAGGCTGTGCTTGGTCCCCCAGGCTGTGCTTGGTCCCCCTGGTTGCTCTTGGTCCCCCAGGCTGTGCTTGGTCCCCTTGGTTGCTCTTGGTCCCCCAGGCTGTGCTTGGTCCCCAGGCAGTGCTTGGTCCCTCAAGCTGTGCTTGGTCCCCCAGGCTGTGCTTGGTCCCCCAGACTGTGCTTGGTCCCCCAGGCTGTGCTTGGTCCCCTTGGTTGCTCTTGGTCCCCCAGGCTGTGCTTGGTCCCCCAGGCTGTGCTTGGTCCCCCAGGCTGTGCTTGGTCCCCCTGGTTGCTCTTGGTCCCCCTGGTTGCTCTTGGTCCCCCAGGTTGTGCTTGGTCCCCCAGGCTGTGCTTGGTCCCCCTGGCTGTGCTTGGTCCCCCAGGCTGTGCTTGGTCCCCCTGGTTGCTCTTGGTCCCCCAGGCTGTGCTTGGTCCCCCAAACTGTGCTTGGTCCCCCTGGCTGTGCTTGGTCCCCCTGGTTGCTCTTGGTCCACCAGGCTGTGCTTGGTCCCCCTAGTTGCTCTTGGTCCCCCAAGCTGTGCTTGGTCCCCCAGGCTGTGCTTGGTCCCCCTGGTTGCTCTTGGTCCCCCAGGCTGTGCTTGGTCCCCCAGGCTGTGCTTGGTCCCCCTGGCTGTGCTTGGTCCCCCTGGTTGCTTTTGGTCCACCAGGCTGTGCTTGGTCCCCCTGGTTGCTCTTGGTCCCCCAAGCTGTGCTTGGTCCCCCAGGCTGTGCTTGGTCCCCCTGGTTGCTCTTGGTCCCCCAGGCTGTGCTTGGTCCCCCAGGCTGTGCTTGGTCACCCTGGTTGCTCTTGGTCCCCTAGGCTGTGCTTGGTCCCCCTGGTTGCTCTTGGTCCCCCAGGCTGTGCTTGGTCCCCCAGGCTGTGATTTGTCCCCCAGGCTGTGCTTGGTCCCCCTGGTTGCTCTTGGTCCCCCAGGCTGTGCCTGGTCCCCCTGGTTGCTCTTGGTCCCCCAGGCTGTGCTTGGTCCCCCAGGCTGTGCTTGGTCCCCCTGGTTGCTCTTGGTCCCCCAGGCTGTGCTTGGTCCCCTTGGTTGCTCTTGGTCCCCCAGGCTGTGCTTGGTCCCCCAGGCTGTGCTTGGTCCCTCAAGCTGTGCTTGGTCCCCCAGGCAGTGCTTGGTCCCCCAGGCTGTGCTTGGTCCCTCAAGCTGTGCTTGGTCCCCCTTTTTGCTCTTGGTCCCCCAGGCTGTGCTTGGTCCCCGTGGTTGCTCTTGGTCCCCCAGGCTGTGCTTGGCCCCCCAGGCTGTGCTTGGTCCCCTTGGTAGCTCTTGGTCCCCCAGGCTGTGCTTGGTCCCCGAGGCTGTGCTTGGTCCCCCTGGTTGCTCTTGGTCCCCCAGGCTGTGCTTTGTCCCTCAGGCTGTGCTTGGCCACCCCAGGATGTGCTTGGTCCCCTTTGTAGCTCTTGGTCCCCCAGGCTGTGCTTGGTCCCCGAGGCTGTGCTTGGTCCCCCTGGTTGCTCTTGGTCCCCCAGGCTGTGCTTGGTCCCCCAGGCTGTGCTTGGTCCCCCAGGCTGTGCTTTGTCCCCTTTGTTGCTCTTGGTCCCCCAGGCTGTGCTTGGTCCCCCAGGCTGTGCTTGGTCCCCCTGGTTGCTC
The DNA here is from genome assembly GCF_964263255.1 of Lissotriton vulgaris. Classification (NCBI taxonomy): domain Eukaryota; kingdom Metazoa; phylum Chordata; class Amphibia; order Caudata; family Salamandridae; genus Lissotriton; species Lissotriton vulgaris. Next base: position 1,023,532,843 of record NC_141698.1, read on the forward strand.
TTGGTCCCCCAGGCTGAGCTTGGTCCCCCAGGCTGTGCTTGGTCCCCCTGGCTGTGCTTGGTCCCTCTGGTTGCTCTTGGTCCCCCAGGCTGTGCTTGGTCCCCTTGGTTGCTCTTGGTCCCCCAGGTTGTGCTTGGTCCCCCAGGCTGTGCTTGGTCCCCCAGGCTGTGCTTGGTCCCCCTGGTTGCTCTTGGTCCCCCAGGCTGTGCTTGGTCCCCCAGGCTGTGCTTGGTCCCCCTGGCTGTGCTTGGTCCCTCTGGTTGCTCTTGGTCCCCCAGGCTGTGCTTGGTCTCCCAGGCTGTGCTTGGTCCCCTTGGTTGCTCTTGGTCCCCCAGGTTGTGCTTGGTCCCCCAGGCTGTGCTTGGTCCACCAGGCTGTGCTTGGTCCCCCTGGTTGCTCTTGGTCCCCCAGGCTGTGCTTGGTCCCCCAGGCTGTGGTTGGTCCCCCTGGTTGCTCTTGGTCCCCCAGGCTGTGCTTTGTCCCCTTGGTTGCTCTTGGTCCCCCAGGCTGTGCTTGGTCCCCCAGGCTGTGCTTGGTCCCCCTGGTTGCTCTTGGTCCCCCAGGCTGAGCTTGGTCCCCCAGGCTGTGCTTGGTCCCCCTGGCTGTGCTTCGTCCCTCTGGTTGCTCTTGGTCCCCCAGGCTGTGCTTGGTCCCCCAGGCTGTGCTTGGTCCCCTTGGTTGCTCTTGGTCCCCCAGGTTGTGCTTGGTCCCCCAGGCTGTGCTTGGTCCCCCAGGCTGTGCTTGGTCCCCCAGGCTGTGCTTCGTCCCCCTGGTTGCTCTTGGTCCCCCAGGCTGTGCTTGGTCCCCCAGGCTGTGCTTGGTCCCCCTGGCTGTGCTTGGTCCCCCAGGCTGTGCTTCGTCCCCCTGGTTGCTCTTGGTCCCCCAGGCTGTGCTTGGTCCCCCAGGCTGTGCTTGGTCCCCCTGGCTGTGCTTGGTCCCTCTGGTTGCTCTTGGTCCCCCTGGCTGTGCTTGGTCCCCCAGGCTGTGCTTCGTCCCCCTGGTTGCTCTTGGTCCCCCAGGCTGTGCTTGGTCCCCCAGGCTGTGCTTGGTCCCCCTGGCTGTGCTTGGTCCCTCTGGTTGCTCTTGGTCCCCCAGGCTGTGCTTGGTCTCCCAGGCTGTGCTTGGTCCCCTTGGTTGCTCTTGGTCCCCCAGGTTGTGCTTGGTCCCCCAGGCTGTGCTTGGTCCCCCAGGCTGTGCTTGGTCCCCCAGGCTGTGCTTGGTCCCCCTGGTTGCTCTTGGTCCCCCAGGCTGTGCTTGGTCCCCTTGGTTTCTCTTGGTCCCCCAGGCTGTGCTTGGTCCCCGAGGCTGTGCTTGGTCCCCCTGGTTGCTCTTGGTCCCCCAGGCTGTGCTTGGTCCCCCTGGTTGCTCTTGGTCCCCCAGGCTGTGCTTGGTCCCCCAGGCTGTGCTTGGTCCCCCAGGCTGTGCTTGGTCCCCTTGATTGCTCTTGGTCCCCCAGGCTGTGCTTGGTCCCCCGGGCTGTGCTTGGTCCCCCAGGCTGTGCTTGGCCCCCCAGGCTGTGCTTGGCCCCCCTGGCTGCTCTTGGTCCCCCAGGCTTTGCTTGGTCCCCCAGGCTGTGCTTGGTCCCCCTGGTTGCTCTTGGTCCCCCAGGCTGTGCTTGGTCCCCCAGGCTGTGCTTGGTCCCCCAGGCTGTGCTTGGTCCCCCTGGTTGCTCTTGGTCCCCCAGGCTGTGCTTGGTCCCCTTGGTTGCTCTTGGTCCCCCAGGCTGTGCTTGGTCCCCCAGGCTGTGCTTGGTCCCCTTGGTTGCTCTTGGTCCCCCAGGCTGTGCTTGGTCCCCTTGATTGCTCTTGGTCCCCCAGGCTGTGCTTGGCCCCCCTGGTTGCTCTTGGTCCCCCAGGCTGTGCTTGGTCCCCCAGGCTGTGCTTGGTCCCCCTGGTTGCTCTTGGTCCCCCAGGCTGTGCTTGGTCCCCCTGGTTGCTCTTGGTCCCCCAGGCTGTGCTTGGTCCCCCTGGTTGCTCTTGGTCCCCCAGGCTGTGCTTGGTCCCCCAGGCTGTGCTTGGTCCCCCTGGTTGCTCTTGGTCCCCCAGGCTGTGCTTGGTCCCCCTGGTTGCTCTTGGTCCCCCAGGCTGTGCTTGGTCCCCCAGGCTGTGCTTGGTCCCCCATGCTGTGCTTGGTCCCCCAGGCTGTGCTTGGTTCCCCAGGTTGTGCGTGGTCCCCCAGGCTGTGCTTGGTTCCCCAGGCTGTGCTTGGTCCCCCTGGATGCTCTTGGTCCCCCAGGCTGTGCTTGGTCCCCCAGGCTGTGCTTGGTCCCCCAGGCTGTGCTTGGTCCCCCTGGTTGCTCTTGGTCCCCCAGGCTGTGCTTGGTCCCCTTGGTTGCTCTTGGTCCCCCAGGCTGTGCTTGGTCCCCCAGGATGTGCTTGGTCCCCCCTGGTTGCTCTTTGTCCCCCAGGCTGTGCTTGGTCCCCCAGGCTGTGCTTGGTCCCCCTGGTTGCTCCAGGTCCCCCAGGCTGTGCTTGGTCCCCCTGGTTGCTCTTGGTCCCCCAGGCTGTGCTTGGTCCCCCAGGCTGTAATTGGTCCCCCAGGCTGTGCTTGGTCCCCCAGGCTGTGCTTGGTCCCCCAGGCTGTGCTTGGTCCCCCAGGCTGTGCTTGGTCCCCCTGGTTGCTCTTGGTCCCCCAGGCTGTGCTTGGTCCCCTTGGTTGCTCTTGGTCCCCCAGGCTGTGCTTGGTCCCCCAGGCTGTGCTTGGTCCCTCAAGCTGTGCTTGGTCCCCCAGGCTGTGCTTGGTCCCCCAGGCTGTGCTTGGTCCCCCTGGCTGTGCTTGGTCCCCCAGGCTGTGCTTGGTCCCCCAGGCTGTGCTTGGTCCCCCTGGCTGTGCTTGGTCCCCCTGGTTGCTTTTGGTCCACCAGGCTGTGCTTGGTCCCCCTGGTTGCTCTTGGTCCCCCAAGCTGTGCTTGGTCCCCCAGGCTGTGCTTGGTCCCCCTGGTTGCTCTTGGTCCCCCAGGCTGTGCTTGGTCCCCCAGGCTGTGCTTGGTCACCCTGGTTGCTCTTGGTCCCCTAGGCTGTGCTTGGTCCCCCTGCTTGCTCTTGGTCCCCCAGGCTGTGCTTGGTCCCCCAGGCTGTGATTTGTCCCCCAGGCTGTGCTTGGTCCCCCTGGTTGCTCTTGGTCCCCCAGGCTGTGCCTGGTCCCCCTGGTTGCTCTTGGTCCCCCAGGCTGTGCTTGGTCCCCCAGGCTGTGCTTGGCCCCCCTGGTTGCTCTTGGTCCCCCAGGCTGTGCTTGGTCCCCCAGGCTGTGCTTGGTCCCCCAGGCTGTGCTTGGTCCCCCTGGTTGCTCTTGGTCCCCCAGGCTGTGCTTGGTCCCCTTGGTTGCTCTTGGTCCCCCAGGCTGTGCTTGGTCCCCCAGGCTGTGCTTGGTCCCTCAAGCTGTGCTTGGTCCCCCATTCTGTGCTTGGTCCCCCAGGCTGTGCTTGGTCCCTCAAGCTGTGCTTGGTCCCCCTGGTTGCTCTTGGTCCCCCAGGCTGTGCTTGGTCCCCTTGGTTGCTCTTGGTCCCCCAGGCTGTGCTTGGCCCCCCAGGCTGTGCTTGGTCCCCTTGGTAGCTTGGTCCCCCAGGCTGTTCTTGGTCCCCGAGGCTGTGCTTGGTCCCCCTGGTTGCTCTTGGTCCCCCAGGCTGTGCTTTGTCCCTCAGGCTGTGCTTGGCCCCCCCAGGATGTGCTTGGTCCCCTTTGTAGCTCTTGGTCCCCCAGGCTGTGCTTGGTCCCCGAGGCTGTGCTTGGTCCCCCTGGTTGCTCTTGGTCCCCCAGGCTGTGCTTGGTCCCCCAGGCTGTGCTTGGTCCCCCAGGCTGTGCTTTGTCCCCTTTGTTGCTCTTGGTCCCCCAGGCTGTGCTTGGTCCCCCAGGCTGTGCTTGGTCCCCCTGGTTGCTCTTGGTCCCCCAGGCTGAGCTTGGTCCCCCAGGCTGTGCTTGGTCCCCCTGGCTGTGCTTGGTCCCTCTGGTTGCTCTTGGTCCCCCAGGCTGTGCTTGGTCCCCCAGGCTGTGCTTGGTCCCCTTGGTTGCTCTTGGTCCCCCAGGTTGTGCTTGGTCCCCAAGGCTGTGCTTGGTCCCCCAGGCTGTGCTTGGTCCCCCAGGCTGTGCTTGGTCCCCCTGGTTGCTCTTGGTCCCCCAGGCTGTGCTTGGTCCCCCAGGCTGTGCTTGGTCCCCCTGGTTGCTCTTGGTCCCCCAGGCTGTGCTTGGTCCCCCAGGCTGTGCTTGGTCCCCCTGGCTGTGCTTGGTCCCTCTGGTTGCTCTTGGTCCCCCAGGCTGTGCTTGGTCTCCCAGGCTGTGCTTGGTCCCCTTGGTTGCTCTTGGTCCCCCAGGTTGTGCTTGGTCCCCCAGGCTGTGCTTGGTCCACCAGGCTGTGCTTGGTCCCCCTGGTTGCTCTTGGTCCCCCAGGCTGTGCTTGGTCCCCCAGGCCGTGGTTGGTCCCCCTGGTTGCTCTTGGTCCCCCAGGCTGTGCTTTGTCCCCTTGGTTGCTCTTGGTCCCCCAGGCTGTGCTTGGTCCCCCAGGCTGTGCTTGGTCCCCCTGGTTGCTCTTGGTCCCCCAGGCTGAGCTTGGTCCCCCAGGCTGTGCTTGGTCCCCCTGGCTGTGCTTCGTCCCTCTGGTTGCTCTTGGTCCCCCAGGCTGTGCTTGGTCCCCCAGGCTGTGCTTGGTCCCCTTGGTTGCTCTTGGTCCCCCAGGTTGTGCTTGGTCCCCCAGGCTGTGCTTGGTCCCCCAGGCTGTGCTTCGTCCCCCAGGCTGTGCTTCGTCCCCCTGGTTGCTCTTGGTCCCCCAGGCTGTGCTTGGTCCCCCAGGCTGTGCTTGGTCCCCCTGGCTGTGCTTGGTCCCCCAGGCTGTGCTTCGTCCCCCTGGTTGCTCTTGGTCCCCCAGGCTGTGCTTGGTCCCCCAGGCTGTGCTTGGTCCCCCTGGCTGTGCTTGGTCCCTCTGGTTGCTCTTGGTCCCCCTGGCTGTGCTTGGTCCCCCAGGCTGTGCTTCGTCCCCCTGGTTGCTCTTGGTCCCCCAGGCTGTGCTTGGTCCCCCAGGCTGTGCTTGGTCCCCCTGGCTGTGCTTGGTCCCTCTGGTTGCTCTTGGTCCCCCAGGCTGTGCTTGGTCTCCCAGGCTGTGCTTGGTCCCCTTGGTTGCTCTTGGTCCCCCAGGTTGTGCTTGGTCCCCCAGGCTGTGCTTGGTCCCCCAGGCTGTGCTTGGTCCCCCAGGCTGTGCTTGGTCCCCCTGGTTGCTCTTGGTCCCCCAGGCTGTGCTTGGTCCCCTTGGTTGCTCTTGGTCCCCCAGGCTGTGCTTGGTCCCCGAGGCTGTGCTTGGTCCCCCTGGTTGCTCTTGGTCCCCCAGGCTGTGCTTGGTCCCCCTGGTTGCTCTTGGTCCCCCAGGCTGTGCTTGGTCCCCCAGGCTGTGCTTGGTCCCCCAGGCTGTGCTTGGTCCCCTTGATTGCTCTTGGTCCCCCAGGCTGTGCTTGGTCCCCCGGGCTGTGCTTGGTCCCCCAGGCTGTGCTTGGCCCCCCAGGCTGTGCTTGGCCCCCCTGGCTGCTCTTGGTCCCCCAGGCTTTGCTTGGTCCCCCAGGCTGTGCTTGGTCCCCCTGGTTGCTCTTGGTCCCCCAGGCTGTGCTTGGTCCCCCAGGCTGTGCTTGGTCCCCCAGGCTGTGCTTGGTCCCCCTGGTTGCTCTTGGTCCCCCAGGCTGTGCTTGGTCCCCTTGGTTGCTCTTGGTCCCCCAGGCTGTGCTTGGTCCCCCAGGCTGTGCTTGGTCCCCTTGGTTGCTCTTGGTCCCCCAGGCTGTGCTTGGTCCCCTTGGTTGCTCTTGGTCCCCCAGGCTGTGCTTGGCCCCCCTGGTTGCTCTTGGTCCCCCAGGCTGTGCTTGGTCCCCCTGGTTGCTCTTGGTCCCCCAGGCTGTGCTTGGTCCCCCAGGCTGTGCTTGGTCCCCCTGGCTGTGCTTGGTCCCCCAGGCTGTGCTTCGTCCCCCTGGTTGCTCTTGGTCCCCCAGGCTGTGCTTGGTCCCCCAGGCTGTGCTTGGTCCCCCTGGCTGTGCTTGGTCCCTCTGGTTGCTCTTGGTCCCCCTGGCTGTGCTTGGTCCCCCAGGCTGTGCTTCGTCCCCCTGGTTGCTCTTGGTCCCCCAAGCTGTGCTTGGTCCCCCAGGCTGTGCTTGGTCCCCCTGGCTGTGCTTGGTCCCTCTGGTTGCTCTTGGTCCCCCAGGCTGTGCTTGGTCTCCCAGGCTGTGCTTGGTCCCCTTGGTTGCTCTTGGTCCCCCAGGTTGTGCTTGGTCCCCCAGGCTGTGCTTGGTCCCCCAGGCTGTGCTTGGTCCCCCTGGTTGCTCTTGGTCCCCCAGGCTGTGCTTGGTCCCCTTGGTTGCTCTTGGTCCCCCAGGCTGTGCTTGGTCCCCGAGGCTGTGCTTGGTCCCCCTGGTTGCTCTTGGTCCCCAGGCTGTGCTTGGTCCCCCTGGTTGCTCTTGGTCCCCCAGGCTGTGCTTGGTCCCCCAGGCTGTGCTTGGTCCCCCAGGCTGTGCTTGGTCCCCTTGATTGCTCTTGGTCCCCCAGGCTGTGCTTGGTCCCCCGGGCTGTGCTTGGTCCCCCAGGCTGTGCTTGGCCCCCCAGGCTGTGCTTGGCCCCCCTGGCTGCTCTTGGTCCCCCAGGCTTTGCTTGGTCCCCCAGGCTGTGCTTGGTCCCCCTGGTTGCTCTTGGTCCCCCAGGCTGTGCTTGGTCCCCCAGGCTGTGCTTGGTCCCCCAGGCTGTGCTTGGTCCCCCTGGTTGCTCTTGGTCCCCCAGGCTGTGCTTGGTCCCCTTGGTTGCTCTTGGTCCCCCAGGCTGTGCTTGGTCCCCCAGGCTGTGCTTGGTCCCCTTGGTTGCTCTTGGTCCCCCAGGCTGTGCTTGGTCCCCTTGGTTGCTCTTGGTCCCCCAGGCTGTGCTTGGCCCCCCTGGTTGCTCTTGGTCCCCCAGGCTGTGCTTGGTCCCCCTGGTTGCTCTTGGTCCCCCAGGCTGTGCTTGGTCCCCCTGGTTGCTCTTGGTCCCCCAGGCTGTGCTTGGTCCCCCTGGTTGCTCTTGGTCCCCCAGGCTGTGCTTGGTCCCCCAGGCTGTGCTTGGTCCCCCTGGTTGCTCTTGGTCCCCCAGGCTGTGCTTGGTCCCCCTGGTTGCTCTTGGTCCCCCAGGCTGTGCTTGGTCCCCCAGGCTGTGCTTGGTCCCCCATGCTGTGCTTGGTCCCCCAGGCTGTGCTTGGTTCCCCAGGTTGTGCTTGGTCCCCCAGGCTGTGCTTGGTTCCCCAGGCTGTGCTTGGTCCCCCTGGATGCGCTTGGTCCCCCAGGCTGTGCTTGGTCCCCCGGCTGTGCTTGGTCCCCCAGGCTGTGCTTGGTCCCCCTGGTTGCTCTTGGTCCCCCAGGCTGTGCTTGGTCCCCTTGGTTGCTCTTGGTCCCCCAGGCTGTGCTTGGTCCCCCAGGATGTGCTTGGTCCCCCCTGGTTGCTCTTTGTCCCCCAGGCTGTGCTTGGTCCCCCAGGCTGTGCTTGGTCCCCCAGGCTGTGCTTGGTCCCCCTGGTTGCTCCTGGTCCCCCAGGCTGTGCTTGGTCCCCCTGGTTGCTCTTGGTCCCCCAGGCTGTGCTTGGTCCCCCAGGCTGTAATTGGTCCCCCAGGCTGTGCTTGGTCCCCCAGGCTGTGCTTGGTCCCCCAGGCTGTGCTTGGTCCCCCAGGCTGTGCTTGGTCCCCCTGGTTGCTCTTGGTCCCCCAGGCTGTGCTTGGTCCCCTTGGTTGCTCTTGGTCCCCCAGGCTGTGCTTGGTCCCCCAGGCTGTGCTTGGTCCCTCAAGCTGTGCTTGGTCCCCCAGGCTGTGCTTGGTCCCCCAGGCTGTGCTTGGTCCCCCTGGCTGTGCTTGGTCCCCCAGGCTGTGCTTGGTCCCCCAGGCTGTGCTTGGTCCCCCTGGCTGTGCTTAGTCCCCCAGGCTGTGCTTGGTCCCCCAGGCTGTGCTTGGTCCCCCTGGCTGTGCTTGGTCCCCCTGGTTGCTCTTGGTGCGCCAGGCTGTGCTTGGTCCCCTTGGTTGCTCTTGGTCCCCCATGCTGTGCTTGGTCCCCCAGGCTGTGCTTGGTCCCCCTGGTTGCTCTTGGTCCCCCAGGCTGTGCTTGGTCCCCTTGGTTGCTCTTGGTCCCCCAGGCTGTGCTTGGTCCCCCAGGCAGTGCTTGGTCCCCCAGGCTGTGCTTGGTCCCCCAGGCTTTGCTTGGTCCCCCTGGCTGTGCTTGGTCCCCCTGGTTGCTCTTGGTCCGCCAGGCTGTGCTTGGTCCCCTTGGTTGCTCTTGGTCCCCCAGGCTGTGCTTGGTCCCCCAGGCTGTGCTTGGTCCCCCTGGTTGCTCTTGGTCCCCCAGGCTGTGCTTGGTCCCCTTGGTTGCTCTTGGTCCCCCAGGCTGTGCTTGGTCCCCCAAGCTGTGCTTGGTCCCCCAGGCTGTGCTTGGTCCCCCAGGCTGTGCTTGGTCCCCCAGGCTGTGCTTGGTCCCCTTGGTTGCTCTTGGTCCCCCAGGCTGTGCTTGGTCCCCCAGGCTGTGCTTGGTCCCCCAGGCTTTGCTTGGTCCCCCTGGCTGTGCTTGGTCCCCCAGGCTGTGCTTGGTCCCCCTGGTTGCTCTTGGTCCCCCAGGCTGTGCTTGGTCCCCCAAACTGTGCTTGGTCCCCCTGGCTGTGCTTGGTCCCCCTGGTTGCTCTTGGTCCACCAGGCTGTGCTTGGTCCCCCTAGTTGCTCTTGGTCCCCCAAGCTGTGCTAGGTCCCCCAGGCTGTGCTTGGTCCCCCTGGTTGCTCTTGGTCCCCCAGGCTGTGCTTGGTCCCCCAGGCTGTGCTTGGTCCCCCTGGCTGTGCTTGGTCCCCCTGGTTGCTCTTGGTCCACCAGGCTGTGCTTGGTCCCCCTGGTTGCTCTTGGTCCCCCAAGCTGTGCTTGGTCCCCCAGGCTGTGCTTGGTCCCCCTGGTTGCTCTTGGTCCCCCAGGCTGTGCTTGGTCCCCCTGGTTGCTCTTGGTCCCCCAGGCTGTGCTTGGTCACCCTGGTTGCTCTTGGTCCCCTAGGCTGTGCTTGGTCCCCCTGGTTGCTCTTGGTCCCCCAGGCTGTGCTTGGTCCCCCAGGCTGTGATTTGTCCCCCAGGCTGTGCTTGGTCTCCCTGGTTGCTCTTGGTCCCCCAAGCTGTGCCTGGTCCCCCTGGTTGCTCTTGGTCCCCCAGGCTGTGCTTGGTCCCCCAGGCTGTGCTTGGTCCCCCTGGTTGCTCTTGGTCCCCCAGGCTGTGCTTGGTCCCCCAGGCTGTGCTTGGTCCCCCAGGCTGTGCTTGGTCCCCCTGGTTGCTCTTGGTCCCCCAGGCTGTGCTTGGTCCCCTTGGTTGCTCTTGGTCCCCCAGGCTGTGCTTGGTCCCCCAGGCTGTGCTTGGTCCCTCAAGCTGTGCTTGGTCCCCCAGGCTGTGCTTGGTCCCCCAGGCTGTGCTTGGTCCCTCAAGCTGTGCTTGGTCCCCCTGGTTGATCTTGGTCCCCCAGGCTGTGCTTGGTCCCCTTGGTTGCTCTTGGTCCCCCAGGCTGTGCTTGGCCCCCCAGGCTGTGCTTGGTCCCCTTGGTAGCTCTTGGTCCCCCAGGCTGTGCTTGGTCCCCGAGGCTGTGCTTGGTCCCCCTTCTTGCTCTTGGTCCCCCAGGCTGTGCTTTGTCCCTCAGGCTGTGCTTGGCCCCCCCAGGATGTGCTTGGTCCCCTTTGTAGCTCTTGGTCCCCCAGGCTGTGCTTGGTCCCCGAGGCTGTGCTTGGTCCTCCTGGTTGCTCTTGGTCCCCCAGGCTGTGCTTGGTCCCCCAGGCTGTGCTTGGTCCCCCAGGCTGTGCTTTGTCCCCTTTGTTGCTCTTGGTCCCCCAGGCTGTGCTTGGTCCCCCAGGCTGTGCTTGGTCCCCCTGGTTGCTCTTGGTCCCCCAGGCTGAGCTTGGTCCCCCAGGCTGTGCTTGGTCCCCCTGGCTGTGCTTGGTCCCTCTGGTTGCTCTTGGTCCCCCAAGCTGTGCTTGGTCCCCCAGGCTGTGCTTGGTCCCCTTGGTTGCTCTTGGTCCCCCAGGCTGTGCTTGGTCCCCCAGGCTGTGCTTGGTCCCCCAGGCTGTGCTTGGTCCCCCTGGTTGCTCTTGGTCCCCCAGGCTGTGCTTGGTCCCCCAGGCTGTGCTTGGTCCCCCTGGCTGTGCTTGGTCCCTCTGGTTGCTCTTGGTCCCCCAGGCTGTGCTTGGTCTCCCAGGCTGTGCTTGGTCCCCTTGGTTGCTCTTGGTCCCCCAGGTTGTGCTTGGTCCCCCAGGCTGTGCTTGGTCCACCAGGCTGTGCTTGGTCCCCCTGGTTGCTCTTGGTCCCCCAGGCTGTGCTTGGTACCCTTGGTTGCTCTTGGTCCCCCAGGCTGTGCTTGGTCCCCCTGGTTGCTCTTGGTCCCCCAGGCTGTGCTTGGTCCCCCTGGTTGCTCTTGGTCCCCCAGGCTGTGCTTGGTCCCCCAGGCTGTGCTTGGTCCCCCCAGGCTGTGCTTGGTCTCCCTGGTTGCTCTTAGTCCCCCAGGCTGTGCTTGGTCTCCCAGGCTGTGCTTGGTCCCCCTGGTTGCTCTTGGTCCCCCAGGCTGTGCCTGGTCCCCCTGGTCGCTCTTGGTCCCCCAGGCTGTGCTTGGTCCCCCAGGCTGTGCTTGGTCCCCCAGGCTGTGCTTGGTCCCCCTGGCTGTGCTTGGTCCCCCAGGCTGTGCTTGGTCCCCCTGGTTGCTCTTGGTCCCCCAGGCTGTGCTTGGTCCCCCTGGTTGCTCTTGGTCCCCCAGGCTGTGCTTTGTCCCTCAGGCTGTGCTTGGCCCCCCCAGGATGTGCCTGGTCCCCTTGGTAGCTCTTGGTCCCCCAGGCTGTGCTTGGTCCCCGAGGCTGTGCTTGGTCCCCCTGGTTGCTCTTGGTCCCCCAGGCTGTGCTTGGTCCCCCAGGCTGTGCTTGGTCCCCCTGGTTGCTCTTGGTCCCCCAGGCTGTGCTTTGTCCCCTTGGTTGCTCTTGGTCCCCCAGGCTGTGCTTGGTCCCCCAGGCTGTGCTTGGTCCCCCTGGTTGCTCTTGGTCCCCCAGGCTGAGCTTGGTCCCCCAGGCTGTGCTTGGTCCCCCTGGCTGTGCTTGGTCCCTCTGGTTGCTCTTGGTCCCCCAGGCTGTGCTTGGTCCCCCAGGCTGTGCTTGGTCCCTCTGGTTGCTCTTGGTCCCCCAGGCTGTGCTTGGTCCCCTTGGTTGCTCTTGGCCCCCCTGGTTGCTCTTGGTCCCCCAGGCTGTGCTTGGTCCCCTTGGTTGCTCTTGGTCCCCCAGGCTGTGCTTGGTCCCCCGGGCTGTGCTTGGTCCCCCAGGCTGTGCTTGACCCCCCAGGCTGTGCTTGGCCCCCCTGGTTGCTCTTGGTCCCCCAGGCTGTGCTTGGTCCCCCAGGCTGTGCTTGGTCCCCCTGGTTGCTCTTGGTCCCCCAGGCTGTGCTTGGTCCCCCAGGCTGTGCTTGGTCCCCCAGGCTGTGCTTGGTCCCCCTGGTTGCTCTTGGTCCCCCAGGCTGTGCTTGGTCCCCTTGGTTGCTCTTGGTCCCCCAGGCTGTGCTTGGTCCCCCAGGCTGTGCTTGGTCCCCCAGGCTGTGCTTGGTCCCCCAGGCTGTGCTTGGTCCCCAAGGCTGTGCTTGGTCCCCTTGATTGCTCTTGGTCCCCCAGGCTGTGCTTGGTCCCCCGGGCTGTGCTTGGTCCCCCAGGCTGTGCTTGACCCCCCAGGCTGTGCTTGGCCCCCCTGGTTGCTCTTGGTCCCCCAGGCTGTGCTTGGTCCCCCAGGCTGTGCTTGGTCCCCCTGGTTGCTCTTGGTCCCCCAGGCTGTGCTAGGTCCCCCAGGCTGTGCTTGGTCCCCCAGGCTGTGCTTGGTCCCCCTGGTTGCTCTTGGTCCCCCAGGCTGTGCTTGGTCCCCTTGGTTGCTCTTGGTCCCCCAGGCTGTGCTTGGTCCCCCAGGCTGTGCTTGGTCCCCTTGGTTGCTCTTGGTCCCCCAGGCTGTGCTTGGTCCCCTTGGTTGCTCTTGGTCCCCCAGGCTGTGCTTGGTCCCCCTGGTTGCTCTTGGTCCCCCAGGCTGTGCTTGGTCCCCCTGGTTGCTCTTGGTCCCCCAGGCTGTGCTTGGTCCCCCTGGTTGCTCTTGGTCCCCCAGGCTGTGCTTGGTCCCCCTGGTTGCTCTTGGTCCCCCAGGCTGTGCTTGGTCCCCCAGGCTGTGCTTGGTCCCCCAGGCTGTGCTTGGTTCCCCAGGTTGTGCTTGGTCCCCCAGGCTGTGCTTGGTTCCCCAGGCTGTGCTTGGTCCCCCTGGTTGCTCTTGGTCCCCCAGGCTGTGCTTGGTCCCCAGGCTGTGCTTGGTCCCCCAGGCTGTGATTGGTCCCCCTGGTTGCTCTTGGTCCCCCAGGCTGTGCTTGGTCCCCCTGGTTGCTCTTGGTCCCCCAGGCTGTGCTTGGTCCCCCTGGTTGCTCTTGGTCCCCCAGGCTGTGCTTTGTCCCTCAGGCTGTGCTTGGCCCCCCCCAGGCTGTGCTTGGTCCCCTTGGTAGCTCTTGGTCCCCCAGGCTGTGCTTGGTCCCTCAAGCTGTGCTTGGTCCTCCAGGCTGTGCTTGGTACCCCAGTCTGTGCTTGGTCCCCCAGGCTGTGCTTGGTCCCCCTGGCTGTGCTTGGTCCCCCAGGCTGTGCTTGGTCCCCCTGGTTGCTCTTGGTCCCCCAGGCTGTGCTTGGTCCCCCTGGTTGCTCTTGGTCCCCCAGGCTGTGCTTTGTCCCTCAGGCTGTGCTTGGCCCCCCCAGGCTGTGCTTGGTCCCTCAAGCTGTGCTTGGTCCTCCAGGCTGTGCTTGGTCCCCCAGTCTGTGCTTGGTCCCCCAGGCTATGCTTGGTCCCCCTGGCTGTGCTTGGTCCCCCAGGCTGTGCTTGGTCCCCTTGGTTGCTCTTGGTCCCCCAGGCTGTGCTTGGTCCCCCAGGCTGTGCTTGGTCCCCTTGGTTGCTCTTGGTCCCCCAGGCTGTGCTTGGTCCCCTTGGTTGCTCTTGGTCCCCCAGGCTGTGCTTGGTCCCCCTGGTTGCTCTTGGTCCCCCAGGCTGTGCTTGGTCCCCCTGGTTGCTCTTGGTCCCCCAGGCTGTGCTTGGTCCCCCTGGTTGCTCTTGGTCCCCCAGGCTGTGCTTGGTCCCCCTGGTTGCTCTTGGTCCCCCAGGCTGTGCTTGGTCCCCCAGGCTGTGCTTGGTCCCCCAGGCTGTGCTTGGTCCCCCAGGCTGTGCTTGGTCCCCCATGCTGTGCTTGGTCCCCCAGGCTGTGCTTGGTTCCCCAGGTTGTGCTTGGTCCCCCAGGCTGTGCTTGGTTCCCCAGGCTGTGCTTGGTCCCCCTGGTTGCTCTTGGTCCCCCAGGCTGTGCTTGGTCCCCAGGCTGTGCTTGGTCCCCCAGGCTGTGCTTGGTCCCCCTGGTTGCTCTTGGTCCCCCAGGCTGTGCTTGGTCCCCCTGGTTGCTCTTGGTCCCCCAGGCTGTGCTTGGTCCCCCTGGTTGCTCTTGGTCCCCCAGGCTGTGCTTTGTCCCTCAGGCTGTGCTTGCCCCCCCCCAGGCTGTGCTTGGTCCCCTTGGTAGCTCTTGGTCCCCCAGGCTGTGCTTGGTCCCTCAAGCTGTGCTTGGTCCTCCAGGCTGTGCTTGGTCCCCCAGTCTGTGCTTGGTCCCCCAGGCTGTGCTTGGTCCCCCTGGTTGCTCTTGGTCCCCCAGGCTGTGCTTGGTCCTCCTGGTTGCTCTTGGTACCCCAGGCTGTGCTTTGTCCCTCAGGCTGTGCTTGCCCCCCCCAGGATGTGCTTGGTCCCCTTGGTAGCTCTTGGTCCCCCAGGCTGTGCTTGGTCCCCGAGGCTGTGCTTGGTCCCCCTGGTTGCTCTTGGTCCCCCAGGCTGTGCTTGGTCCCCCAGGCTGTGCTTGGTCCCCCTGGTTGCTCTTGGTCCCCCAGGCTGTGCTTTGTCCCCTTGGTTGCTCTTGGTCCCCCAGGCTGTGCTTGGTCCCCCAGGCTGTGCTTGGTCCCCGTGGTTGCTCTTGGTCCCCCAGGCTGAGCTTGGTCCCCCAGGCTGTGCTTGGTGCCCCTGGCTGTGCTTCGTCCCTCTGGTTGCTCTTGGTCCCCCAGGCTGTGCTTGGTCCCCTTGGTTGCTCTTGGTCCCCCAGGTTGTGCTTGGTCCCCCAGGCTGTGCTTGGTCCCCCAGGCTGTGCTTGGTCCCCCAGGCTGTGCTTCGTCCCCCTGGTTGCTCTTGGTCCCCCAGGCTGTGCTTGGTCCCCCTGGCTGTGCTTGGTCGCTCTGGTTGCTCTTGGTCCCCCAGGCTGTGCTTGGTCTCCCAGGCTGTGCTTGGTCCCCTTGGTTGCTCTTGGTCCCCCAGGTTGTGCTTGGTCCCCCAGGCTGTGCTTGGTCCCCCAGGCTGTGCTTGGTCCCCCAGGCTGTGCTTGGTCCCCCTGGTTGCTCTTGGTCCCCCAGGCTGTGCTTGGTCCCCTTGGTTGCTCTTGGTCCCCCAGGCTGTGCTTGGTCCCCGAGGCTGTGCTTGGTCCCCCTGGTTGCTCTTGGTCCCCCAGGCTGTGCTTGGTCCCCCTGGTTGCTCTTGGTCCCCCAGGCTGTGCTTGGTCCCCCAGGCTGTGCTTTGTCCCCCAGGCTTTGCTTGGTCCCCTTGATTGCTCTTGGTCCCCCAGGCTGTGCTTGGTCCCCCGGGCTGTGCTTGGTCCCCCAGGCTGTGCTTGGCCCCCCAGGCTGTGCTTGGCCCCCCTGGCTGCTCTTGGTCCCCCAGGCTTTGCTTGGTCCCCCAGGCTGTGCTTGGTCCCCCTGGTTGCTCTTGGTCCCCCAGGCTGTGCTTGGTCCCCCAGGCTGTGCTTGGTCCCCCAGGCTGTGCTTGGTCCCCCTGGTTGCTCTTGGTCCCCTTGGTTGCTCTTGGTCCCCCAGGCTGTGCTTGGTCCCCCAGGCTGTGCTTGGTCCCCTTGGTTGCTCTTGGTCCCCCAGGCTGTGCTTGGTCCCCCTGGTTGCTCTTGGTCCCCCAGGCTGTGCTTGGTCCCCCTGGTTGCTCTTGGTCCCCCAGGCTGTGCTTGGTCCCCCAGGCTGTGCTTGGTCCCCCTGGTTGCTCTTGGTCCCCCAGGCTGTGCTTGGTCCCCCTGGTTGCTCTTGGTCCCCCAGGCTGTGCTTGGTCCCCCAGGCTGTGCTTGGTCCCCCATGCTGTGCTTGGTCCCCCAGGCTGTGCTTGGTTCCCCAGGTTGTGCTTGGTCCCCCAGGCTGTGCTTGGTTCCCCAGGCTGTGCTTGGTCCCCCTGGTTGCTCTTGGTCCCCCAGGCTATGCTTGGTCCCCCAGGCTGTGCTTGGTCCCCCAGGCTGTGCTTGGTCCCCCTGGTTGCTCTTGGTCCCCCAGGCTGTGCTTGGTCCCCTTGGTTGCTCTTGGTCCCCCAGGCTGTGCTTGGTCCCCCAGGATGTGCTTGGTCCCCCCTGGTTGCTCTTGGTCCCCCAGGCTGTGCTTGGTCCCCCAGGCTGTGCTTGGTCCCCCAGGCTGTGCTTGGTCCCCCAGGCTGTGCTTGGTCCCCCTGGTTGCTCCTGGTCCCCCAGGATGTGCTTGGTCCCCCTGGTTGCTCTTGGTCCCCCAGGCTGTGCTTGGTCCCCCAGGCTGTAATTGGTCCCCCAGGCTGTGCTTGGTCCCCCAGGCTGTGCTTGGTCCCCCAGGCTGTGCTTGGTCCCCCAGGCTGTGCTTGGTCCCCCTGGTTGCTCTTGGTCCCCCAGGCTGTGCTTGGTCCCCTTGGTTGCTCTTGGTCCCCCAGGCTGTGCTTGGTCCCCCAGGCTGTGCTTGGTCCCTCAAGCTGTGCTTGGTCCCCCAGGCTGTGCTTGGTCCCCCAGGCTGTGCTTGGTCCCCCAGGCTGTGCTTGGTCCCCCTGGCTGTGCTTGGTCCCCCAGGCTGTGCTTGGTCCCCCAGGCTGTGCTTGGTCCCCCAGGCTGTGCTTGGTCCCCCTGGCTGTGCTTAGTCCCCCAGGCTGTGCTTGGTCCCCCAGGCTGTGCTTGGTCCCCCTGGCTGTGCTTGGTCCCCCTGGTTGCTCTTGGTCCGCCAGGCTGTGCTTGGTCCCCTTGGTTGCTCTTGGTCCCCCAGGCTGTGCTTGGTCCCCCAGGCTGTGCTTGGTCCCCCAGGCTGTGCTTGGTCCCCCTGGTTGCTCTTGGTCCCCCAGGCTGTGCTTGGTCCCCCAGGCTGTGCTTGGTCCCCCAGGCTGTGCTTGGTCCCCCTGGTTGCTCTTGGTCCCCCAGGCTGTGCTTGGTCCCCTTGGTTGCTCTTGGTCCCCCAGGCTGTGCTTGGTCCCCCAGGCAGTGCTTGGTCCCTCAAGCTGTGCTTGGTCCCCCAGGCTGTGCTTGGTCCCCCAGGCTGTGCTTGGTCCCCCAGGCTGTGCTTGGTCCCCTTGGTTGCTCTTGGTCCCCCAGGCTGTGCTTGGTCCCCCCGGCTGTGCTTGGTCCCCCAGGCTGTGCTTGGTCCCCCTGGTTGCTCTTGGTCCCCCAGGCTGTGCTTGGTCCCCTTGGTTGCTCTTGGTCCCCCAGGCTGTGCTTGGTCCCCCAGGCAGTGCTTGGTCCCTCAAGCTGTGACTTGGTCCCCCAGGCTGTGCTTGGTCCCCCAGGCTGTGCTTGGTCCCCCTGGCTGTGCTTGGTCCACCAGGCTGTGTTTGGTCCCCCAGAATGTGCTTGGTCCCCCAGGCTGTGCTTGGTCCCCCTGGCTGTGCTTGGTCCCCCAGGCTGTGCTTGGTCCCCCAGGCTGTGCTTGGTCCCCCAGGCTGTGCTTGGTCCCCTGGTTGCTCTTGGTCCCCCAGGCTGTGCTTGGTCCCCTTGGTTGCTCTTGGTCCCCCAGGCTGTGCTTGGTCCCCCAGGCTGTGCTTGGTCCCTCTGGCTGTGCTTGGTCCCCCAGGCTGTGCTTGGTCCCCCTGGTTGCTCTTGGTCCCCCAGGCTGTGCTTGGTCCCCCAGGCTGTGCTTGGTCCCCCTGGCTGTGCTTGGCCCCCAAGGCTATGCTTGGTCCCCCTGGTTGCTCTTGGTCCCCCAGGCTGTGCTTGGTCCCCCTGGTTGGTCTTGGTCCCCCAGGCTGTGCTTGGTCCCCCAGGCTGTGCTTGGTCCCCTTGGTTGCTCTTGGTCCCCCAGGCTGTGCTTGGTCCCCCTGGTTGCTCTTGGTCCCCCAGGCTGTGCTTGGTCCCCCAGGCTGTGCTTGGTCCCCCTGGCTGTGCTTGGTCCCCCTGGTTGCTCTTGGTCCACCAGGCTGTGCTTGGTCCCCCTGGTTGCTCTTGGTCCCCCAAGCTGTGCTTGGTCCCCCAGGCTGTGCTTGGTCCCCCAGGCTGTGCTTGGTCCCCCTGGTTGCTCTTGGTCCCCCAGGCTGTGCTTGGTCCCCCTGGTTGCTCTTGGTCCCCCAGGCTGTGCTTGGTCACCCTGGTTGCTCTTGGTCCCTAGGCTGTGCTTGGTCCCCCTGGTTGCTCTTGGTCCCCCAGGCTGTGCTTGGTCCCCCAGGCTGTGATTGGTCCCCCAGGCTGTGCTTGGTCCCCCTGGTTGCTCTTGGTCCCCCAGGCTGTGCCTGGTCCCCCTGGTTGCTCTTGGTCCCCCAGGCTGTGCTTGGTCCCCCAGGCTGTGATTGGTCCCCCTGGCTGTGCTTGGTCCCCCTGGTTGCTCTTGGTCCACCAGGCTGTGCTAGGTCCCCCTGGTTGCTCTTGGTCCCCCAAGCTGTGCTTGGTCCCCCAGGCTGTGCTTGGTCCCCCAGGCTGTGCTTCGTACCCCAGGCTGTGCTTGGTCCCCCAGGCTGTGCTTAGTCCCCCAGGCTGTGCTTGGTCCCCCTGGTTGCTCTTGGTCCCCCAGGCTGTGCTTGGTCCCCCTGGTTGCTCTTGGTCCCCCAGGCTGTGCTTGGTCCCCCAGGCTGTGCTTGGTCCCCCAGGCTGTGCTTGGTCCCCCTGGTTGCTCTTGGTCCCCCAGGCTGTGCTTGGTCCCCTTGGTTGCTCTTGGTCCCCCAGGCTGTGCTTGGGCCCCCAGGCTGTGCTTGGTCCCTCAAGCTGTGCTTGGTCCCCCAGGCTGTGCTTGGTCCCCCAGGCTGTGCTTGGTCCCCCAGGCTGTGCTTGGTCCCTCAAGCTGTGCTTGGTCCCCCTGGTTGCTCTTGGTCCCCCAGGCTGTGCTTGGTCCCCTTGGTTGCTCTTGGTCCCCCAGGCTGTGCTTGGTCCCCTTGGTAGCTCTTGGTCCCCCAGGCTGTGCTTGGTCCCCGAGGCTGTGCTTGGTCCCCCTGGTTGCTCTTGGTCCCCCAGGCTGTGCTTGGTCCCCCAGGCTGTGCTTGGTCCCCCAGGCTGTGCTTGGTCCCCCTGGTTGCTCTTGGTCCCCCAGGCTGTGCTTGGTCCCCCAGGCTGTGCTTGGTCCCCCAGGCTGTGCTTGGTCCCCCAGGCTGTGCTTGGTCCCCCAGGCTGTGCTTGGTCCCCCTGGCTGTGCTTGGTCCCCCAGGCTGTGCTTGGCCCCCCTGGTTGCTCTTGGTCCCCCAGGCTGTGCTTGGTCCCCTTGGTTGCTCTTGGTCCCCCAGGCTGTGCTTGGTCCCCCAGGCTGTGCTTGGTCCCCCAGGCTGTGCTTGGTCCCCCTGGCTGTGCTTGGTCCCCCAGGCTGTGCTTGGTCCCCCTGGCTGTGCTTGGTCCCCCAGGCTGTGCTTGGTACCCCTGGTTGCTCTTGGTCCCCCAGGCTGTGCTTGGTCCCCCAGGCTGTGCTTGGTCCCCCTGGTTGCTCTTGGTCCCCCAGGCTGTGCTTGGTCCCCCAGGCTGTGCTTGGTCCCCCTGGTTGCTCTTGGTCCCCCAGGCTGTGCTTGGTCCCCCAGCCTGTGCTTGGTCCCCCAGGCTGTGCTTGGTCCCCTTGGTTGCTCTTGGTCCCCCAGGCTGTGCTTGGTCCCCCAGGCTGTGCTTGGTCCCCCTGGTTGCTCTTGGTCCCCCAGGCTGAGTTTGGTCCCCCATGCTGTGCTTGGTCCCCCTGGCTGTGCTTCGTCCCTCTGGTTGCTCTTGGTCCCCCAGGCTGTGCTTGGTCCCCCAGGCTGTGCTTGGTCCCCTTGGTTGCTCTTGGTCCCCCAGGTTGTGCTTGGTCCCCCAGGCTGTGCTTGGTCCCCCAGGCTGTGCTTGGTCCCCCAGGCTGTGCTTCGTCCCCCTGGTTGCTCTTGGTCCCCCAGGCTGTGCTTGGTCCCCCAGGCTGTGCTTGGTCCCCCTGGCTGTGCTTGGTCCCTCTGGTTGCTCTTGGTCCCCCAGGCTGTGCTTGGTCTCCCAGGCTGTGCTTGGTCCCCTTGGTTGCTCTTGGTCCCCCAGGTTGTGCTTGGTCCCCCAGGCTGTGCTTGGTCCCCCAGGCTGTGCTTGGTCCCCCAGGCTGTGCTTGGTCCCCCTGGTTGCTCTTGGTCCCCCAGGCTGTGCTTGGTCCCCTTGGTTGCTCTTAGTCCCCCAGGCTGTGCTTGGTCCCCGAGGCTGTGCTTGGTCCCCCTGGTTGCTCTTGGTCCCCCAGGCTGTGCTTGGTCCCCCTGGTTGCTCTTGGTCCCCCAGGCTGTGCTTGGTCCCCCAGGCTGTGCTTGGTCCCCCAGGCTGTGCTTGGTCCCCTTGATTGCTCTTGGTCCCCCAGGCTGTGCTTGGTCCCCTTGGTTGCTCTTGGTCCCCCAGGCTGTGCTTGGTCCCCCAGGCAGTGCTTGGTCCCTCAAGCTGTGCTTGGTCCCCCAGGCTGTGCTTGGTCCCCCAGGCTGTGCTTGGTCCCCCAGGCTGTGCTTGGTCCCCTTGGTTACTCTTGGTCCCCCAGGCTGTGCTTGGTCCCCCAGGCTGTGCTTGGTCCCCCAGGCTGTGCTTGGTCCCCCTGGTTGCTCTTGGTCCCCCAGGCTGTGCTTGGTCCCCTTGGTTGCTCTTGGTCCCCCAGGCTGTGCTTGGTCCCCCAGGCTGTGCTTGGTCCCCCAGGCTGTGCTTGGTCCCCCAGGCTGTGCTTGGTCCCCCTGGCTGTGCTTGGTCCACCAGGCTGTGTCTGGTCCCCCAGGCTGTGCTTGGTCCCCCAGGCTGTGCTTGGTCCCCCTGGCTGTGCTTGGTCCCCCAGGCTGTGCTTGGTCCCCCAGGCTGTGCTTGGTCCCCCAGGCTGTGCTTGGTCCCCCAGGCTGTGCTTGGTCCCCTGGTTGCTCTTGGTCCCCCAGGCTGTGCTTGGTCCCCTTGGTTGCTCTTGGTCCCCCAGGCTGTGCTTGGTCCCCCAGGCTGTGCTTGGTCCCTCTGGCTGTGCTTGGTCCCCCAGGCTGTGCTTGGTCCCCCTGGTTGCTCTTGGTCCCCCAGGCTGTGCTTGGTCCCCCAGGCTGTGCTTGGTCCCCCTGGCTGTGCTTGGCCCCCAAGGCTATGCTTGGTCCCCCTGGTTGCTCTTGGTCCCCCAGGCTGTGCTTGGTCCCCCTGGTTGGTCTTGGTCCCCCAGGCTGTGCTTGGTCCCCCAGGCTGTGCTTGGTCCCCTTGGTTGCTCTTGGTCCCCCAGGCTGTGCTTGGTCCCCCTGGTTGCTCTTGGTCCCCCAGGCTGTGCTTGGTCCCCCTGGCTGTGCTTGGTCCCCCTGGTTGCTCTTGGTCCACCAGGCTGTGCTTGGTCCCCCTGGTTGCTCTTGGTCCCCCAAGCTGTGCTTGGTCCCCCAGGCTGTGCTTGGTCCCCCAGGCTGTGCTTGGTCCCCCTGGTTGCTCTTGGTCCCCCAGGCTGTGCTTGGTCCCCCTGGTTGCTCTTGGTCCCCCAGGCTGTGCTTGGTCACCCTGGTTGCTCTTGGTCCCTAGGCTGTGCTTGGTCCCCCTGGTTGCTCTTGGTCCCCCAGGCTGTGCTTGGTCCCCCAGGCTGTGATTGGTCCCCCAGGCTGTGCTTGGTCCCCCTGGTTGCTCTTGGTCCCCCAGGCTGTGCCTGGTCCCCCTGGTTGCTCTTGGTCCCCCAGGCTGTGCTTGGTCCCCCAGGCTGTGATTGGTCCCCCTGGCTGTGCTTGGTCCCCCTGGTTGCTCTTGGTCCACCAGGCTGTGCTTGGTCCCCCTGGTTGCTCTTGGTCCCCCAAGCTGTGCTTGGTCCCCCAGGCTGTGCTTGGTCCCCCAGGCTGTGCTTCGTACCCCAGGCTGTGCTTGGTCCCCCAGGCTGTGCTTAGTCCCCCAGGCTGTGCTTGGTCCCCCTGGTTGCTCTTGGTCCCCCAGGCTGTGCTTGGTCCCCCTGGTTGCTCTTGGTCCCCCAGGCTGTGCTTGGTCCCCCAGGCTGTGCTTGGTCCCCCAGGCTGTGCTTGGTCCCCCTGGTTGCTCTTGGTCCCCCAGGCTGTGCTTGGTCCCCTTGGTTGCTCTTGGTCCCCCAGGCTGTGCTTGGGCCCCCAGGCTGTGCTTGGTCCCTCAAGCTGTGCTTGGTCCCCCAGGCTGTGCTTGGTCCCCCAGGCTGTGCTTGGTCCCCCAGGCTGTGCTTGGTCCCTCAAGCTGTGCTTGGTCCCCCTGGTTGCTCTTGGTCCCCCAGGCTGTGCTTGGTCCCCTTGGTTGCTCTTGGTCCCCCAGGCTGTGCTTGGTCCCCTTGGTAGCTCTTGGTCCCCCAGGCTGTGCTTGGTCCCCGAGGCTGTGCTTGGTCCCCCTGGTTGCTCTTGGTCCCCCAGGCTGTGCTTGGTCCCCCAGGCTGTGCTTGGTCCCCCAGGCTGTGCTTGGTCCCCCTGGTTGCTCTTGGTCCCCCAGGCTGTGCTTGGTCCCCCAGGCTGTGCTTGGTCCCCCAGGCTGTGCTTGGTCCCCCAGGCTGTGCTTGGTCCCCCGGGCTGTGCTTGGTCCCCCTGGCTGTGCTTGGTCCCCCAGGCTGTGCTTGGCCCCCCTGGTTGCTCTTGGTCCCCCAGGCTCTGCTTGGTCCCCTTGGTTGCTCTTGGTCCCCCAGGCTGTGCTTGGTCCCCCAGGCTGTGCTTGGTCCCCCAGGCTGTGCTTGGTCCCCCTGGCTGTGCTTGGTCCCCCAGGCTGTGCTTGGTCCCCCTGGCTGTGCTTGGTCCCCCAGGCTGTGCTTGGTACCCCTGGTTGCTCTTGGTCCCCCAGGCTGTGCTTGGTCCCCCTGGTTGCTCTTGGTCCCCCAGGCTGTGCTTGGTCCCCCAGGCTGTGCTTGGTCCCCCTGGTTGCTCTTGGTCCCCCAGGCTGTGCTTGGTCCCCCAGCCTGTGCTTGGCCCCCCAGGCTGTGCTTGGTCCCCTTGGTTGCTCTTGGTCCCCCAGGCTGTGCTTGGTCCCCCAGGCTGTGCTTGGTCCCCCTGGTTGCTCTTGGTCCCCCAGGCTGAGCTTGGTCCCCCAGGCTGTGCTTGGTCCCCCTGGCTGTGCTTCGTCCCTCTGGTTGCTCTTGGTCCCCCAGGCTGTGCTTGGTCCCCCAGGCTGTGCTTGGTCCCCTTGGTTGCTCTTGGTCCCCCAGGTTGTGCTTGGTCCCCCAGGCTGTGCTTGGTCCCCCAGGCTGTGCTTGGTCCCCCAGGCTGTGCTTCGTCCCCCTGGTTGCTCTTGGTCCCCCAGGCTGTGCTTGGTCCCCCAGGCTGTGCTTGGTCCCCCTGGCTGTGCTTGGTCCCTCTGGTTGCTCTTGGTCCCCCAGGCTGTGCTTGGTCTCCCAGGCTGTGCTTGGTCCCCTTGGTTGCTCTTGGTCCCCCAGGTTGTGCTTGGTCCCCCAGGCTGTGCTTGGTCCCCCAGGCTGTGCTTGGTCCCCCAGGCTGTGCTTGGTCCCCCTGGTTGCTCTTGGTCCCCCAGGCTGTGCTTGGTCCCCTTGGTTGCTCTTGGTCCCCCAGGCTGTGCTTGGTCCCCGAGGCTGTGCTTGGTCCCCCTGGTTGCTCTTGGTCCCCCAGGCTGTGCTTGGTCCCCCTGGTTGCTCTTGGTCCCCCAGGCTGTGCTTGGTCCCCCAGGCTGTGCTTGGTCCCCCAGGCTGTGCTTGGTCCCCTTGATTGCTCTTGGTCCCCCAGGCTGTGCTTGGTCCCCCGGGCTGTGCTTGGTCACCCAGGCTGTGCTTGGCCCCCCAGGCTGTGCTTGGCCCCCCTGGCTGCTCTTGGTCCCCCAGGCTTTGCTTGGTCCCCCAGGCTGTGCTTGGTCCCCCTGGTTGCTCTTGGTCCCCCAGGCTGTGCTTGGTCCCCCAGGCTGTGCTTGGTCCCCCAGGCTGTGCTTGGTCCCCCTGGTTGCTCTTGGTCCCCCAGGCTGTGCTTGGTCCCCTTGGTTGCTCTTGGTCCCCCAGGCTGTGCTTGGTCCCCCAGGCTGTGCTTGGTCCCCTTGGTTGCTCTTGGTCCCCCAGGCTGTGCTTGGTCCCCTTGGTTGCTCTTGGTCCCCCAGGCTGTGCTTGGTCCCCCTGGTTGCTCTTGGTCCCCCAGGCTGTGCTTGGTCCCCCTGGTTGCTCTTGGTCCCCCAGGCTGTGCTTGGTCCCCCTGGTTGCTCTTGGTCCCCCAGGCTGTGCTTGGTCCCCCAGGCTGTGCTTGGTCTCCCAGGCTGTGCTTGGTCCCCCTGGTTGCTCTTGGTCCCCCAGGCTGTGCTTGGTCCCCCTGGTTGCTCTTGGTCTCCCAGGCTGTGCTTGGTCCCCCAGGCTGTGCTTGGTCCCCCATGCTGTGCTTGGTCCCCCAGGCTGTGCTTGGTTCCCCAGGTTGTGCTTGGTCCCCCAGGCTGTGCTTGGTTCCCCAGGCTGTGCTTGGTCCCCCTGGTTGCTCTTGGTCCCCCAGGCTGTGCTTGGTCCCCCAGGCTGTGCTTGGTCCCCCAGGCTGTGCTTGGTCCCCCTGGTTGCTCTTGGTCCCCCAGGCTGTGCTTGGTCCCCTTGGTTGCTCTTGGTCCCCCAGGCTGTGCTTGGTCCCCCAGGATGTGCTTGGTCCCCCTGGTTGCTCTTGGTCCCCCAGGCTGTGCTTGGTCCCCCAGGCTGTGCTTGGTCCCCCAGGCTGTGCTTGGTCCCCCTGGTTGCTCCTGGTCCCCCAGGCTGTGCTTGGTCCCCCTGGTTGCTCTTGGTCCCCCAGGCTGTGCTTGGTCCCCCAGGCTGTGCTTGGTCTCCCTGGTTTCTCTTGGTCCCCCAGGCTGTGCTTGGTCCCCCAGGCTGTGCTTGGTCCCCCTGGTTGCTCTTGGTCCCCCAGGCTGTGCTTGGTCCCCGAGGCTGTGCTTGGTCCACCAGGCTGTGCTTGGTCCCCCAGGCTGTGCTTGGTCCCCCTGGTTGCTCTTGGTCCACCAGGCTGTGCTTGGTCCCCCAGGCTGTGCTTGGTCCCCCTGGCTGTGCTTGGTCCCCCTGGCTGTGCTTGGTCCCCCTGGTTGCTCTTGGTCCCCCAGGTTGTGCTTGGTCCCCCAGGCTGTGCTTGGTCCCCCTGGCTGTGCTTGGTCCCCCTGGCTGTGCTTGGTCCCCCAGGCTGTGCTTGGTCCCCCTGGTTGCTCTTGGTCCCCCAGGCTGTGCTTGGTCCCCCAGGCTGTGCTTGGTCCCCCTGGCTGTGCCTGGTCCCCCAGGCTGTGCTTGGTCCCCCTGGCTGTGCTTGGTCCCCCAGGCTGTGCTTGGTCCCCCTGGTTGCTCTTGGTCCCCCAGGCTGTGCTTGGTCCCCCTGGTTGCTCTTGGTCCCCCAGGCTGTGCTTTGTCCCTCAGGCTGTGCTTGGCCCCCCCAGGATGTGCTTGGTCCCCTTGGTAGCTCTTGGTCCCCCAGGCTGTGCTTGGTCCCCGAGGCTGTGCTTGGTCCCTCAAGCTGTGCTTGGTCCCCCAGGCTGTGCTTGGTCCCCCAGGCTGTGCTTGGTCCCCCAGGCTGTGCTTGGTCCCCTTGGTTGCTCTTGGTCCCCCAGGCTGTGCTTGGTCCCCCAGGCTGTGCTTGGTCCCCCAGGCTGTGCTTGGTCCCCCTGGTTGCTCTTGGTCCCCCAGGCTGTGCTTGGTCCCCTTGGTTGCTCTTGGTCCCCCAGGCTGTGCTTGGTCCCCCAGGCAGTGCTTGGTCCCTCAAGCTGTGCTTGGTCCCCCAGGCTGTGCTTGGTCCCCCAGGCTGTGCTTGGTCCCCCAGGCTGTGCTTGGTCCCCCTGGCTGTGCTTGGTCCACCAGGCTGTGTTTGGTCCCCCAGGCTGTGCTTGGTCCCCCAGGCTGTGCTTGGTCCCCCTGGCTGTGCTTGGTCCCCCAGGCTGTGCTTGGTCCCCCAGGCTGTGCTTGGTCCCCCAGGCTGTGCTTGGTCCCCCAGGCTGTGCTTGGTCCCCTGGTTGCTCTTGGTCCCCCAGGCTGTGCTTGGTCCCCTTGGTTGCTCTTGGTCCCCCAGGCTGTGCTTGGTCCCCCAGGCTGTGCTTGGTCCCTCTGGCTGTGCTTGGTCCCCCAGGCTGTGCTTGGTCCCCCTGGTTGCTCTTGGTCCCCCAGGCTGTGCTTGGTCCCCCAGGCTGTGCTTGGTCCCCCTGGCTGTGCTTGGCCCCCAAGGCTATGCTTGGTCCCCTGGTTGCTCTTGGTCCCCCAGGCTGTGCTTGGTCCCCCTGGTTGGTCTTGGTCCCCCAGGCTGTGCTTGGTCCCCCAGGCTGTGCTTGGTCCCCTTGGTTGCTCTTGGTCCCCCAGGCTGTGCGTGGTCCCCCTGGTTGCTCTTGGTCCCCCAGGCTGTGCTTGGTCCCCCAGGCTGTGCTTGGTCCCCCTGGCTGTGCTTGGTCCCCCTGGTTGCTCTTGGTCCACCAGGCTGTGCTTGGTCCCCCTGGTTGCTCTTGGTCCCCCAAGCTGTGCTTGGTCCCCCAGGCTGTGCTTGGTCCCCCAGGCTGTGCTTGGTCCCCCTGGTTGCTCTTGGTCCCCCAGGCTGTGCTTGGTCCCCCTGGTTGCTCTTGGTCCCCCAGGCTGTGCTTGGTCACCCTGGTTGCTCTTGGTCCCTAGGCTGTGCTTGGTCCCCCTGGTTGCTCTTGGTCCCCCAGGCTGTGCTTGGTCCCCCAGGCTGTGATTGGTCCCCCAGGCTGTGCTTGGTCCCCCTGGTTGCTCTTGGTCCCCCAGGCTGTGCCTGGTCCCCCTGGTTGCTCTTGGTCCCCCAGGCTGTGCTTGGTCCCCCAGGCTGTGATTGGTCCCCCTGGCTGTGCTTGGTCCCCCTGGTTGCTCTTGGTCCACCAGGCTGTGCTTGGTCCCCCTGGTTGCTCTTGGTCCCCCAAGCTGTGCTTGGTCCCCCAGGCTGTGCTTGGTCCCCCAGGCTGTGCTTCGTACCCCAGGCTGTGCTTGGTCCCCCAGGCTGTGCTTAGTCCCCCAGGCTGTGCTTGGTCCCCCTGGTTGCTCTTGGTCCCCCAGGCTGTGCTTGGTCCCCCTGGTTGCTCTTGGTCCCCCAGGCTGTGCTTGGTCCCCCAGGCTGTGCTTGGTCCCCCAGGCTGTGCTTGGTCCCCCTGGTTGCTCTTGGTCCCCCAGGCTGTGCTTGGTCCCCTTGGTTGCTCTTGGTCCCCCAGGCTGTGCTTGGGCCCCCAGGCTGTGCTTGGTCCCTCAAGCTGTGCTTGGTCCCCCAGGCTGTGCTTGGTCCCCCAGGCTGTGCTTGGTCCCCCAGGCTGTGCTTGGTCCCTCAAGCTGTGCTTGGTCCCCCTGGTTGCTCATGGTCCCCCAGGCTGTGCTTGGTCCCCTTGGTTGCTCTTGGTCCCCCAGGCTGTGCTTGGTCCCCTTGGTAGCTCTTGGTCCCCCAGGCTGTGCTTGGTCCCCGAGGCTGTGCTTGGTCCCCCTGGTTGCTCTTGGTCCCCCAGGCTGTGCTTGGTCCCCCAGGCTGTGCTTGGTCCCCCTGGTTGCTCTTGGTCCCCCAGGCTGTGCTTGGTCCCCCAGGCTGTGCTTGGTCCCCCAGGCTGTGCTTGGTCCCCCAGGCTGTGCTTGGTCCCCCAGGCTGTGCTTGGTCCCCCTGGCTGTGCTTGGTCCCCCAGGCTGTGCTTGGCCCCCCTGGTTGCTCTTGGTCCCCCAGGCTGTGCTTGGTCCCCTTGGTTGCTCTTGGTCCCCCAGGCTGTGCTTGGTCCCCCAGGCTGTGCTTGGTCCCCCTGGCTGTGCTTGGTCCCCCAGGCTGTGCTTGGTCCCCCTGGCTGTGCTTGGTCCCCCAGGCTGTGCTTGGTACCCCTGGTTGCTCTTGGTCCCCCAGGCTGTGCTTGGTCCCCCAGGCTGTGCTTGGTCCCCCTGGTTGCTCTTGGTCCCCCAGGCTGTGCTTGGTCCCCCAGGCTGTGCTTGGTCCCCCTGGTTGCTCTTGGTCCCCCAGGCTGTGCTTGGTCCCCCAGCCTGTGCTTGGTCCCCCAGGCTGTGCTTGGTCCCCTTGGTTGCTCTTGGTCCCCCAGGCTGTGCTTGGTCCCCCAGGCTGTGCTTGGTCCCCCTGGTTGCTCTTGGTCCCCCAGGCTGAGCTTGGTCCCCCAGGCTGTGCTTGGTCCCCCTGGCTGTGCTTCGTCCCTCTGGTTGCTCTTGGTCCCCCAGGCTGTGCTTGGTCCCCCAGGCTGTGCTTGGTCCCCTTGGTTGCTCTTGGTCCCCCAGGTTGTGCTTGGTCCCCCAGGCTGTGCTTGGTCCCCCAGGCTGTGCTTGGTCCCCCAGGCTGTGCTTCGTCCCCCTGGTTGCTCTTGGTCCCCCAGGCTGTGCTTGGTCCCCCAGGCTGTGCTTGGTCCCCCTGGCTGTGCTTGGTCCCTCTGGTTGCTCTTGGTCCCCCAGGCTGTGCTTGGTCTCCCAGGCTGTGCTTGGTCCCCTTGGTTGCTCTTGGTCCCCCAGGTTGTGCTTGGTCCCCCAGGCTGTGCTTGGTCCCCCAGGCTGTGCTTGGTCCCCCAGGCTGTGCTTGGTCCCCCTGGTTGCTCTTGGTCCCCCAGGCTGTGCTTGGTCCCCGAGGCTGTGCTTGGTCCCCCTGGTTGCTCTTGGTCCCCCAGGCTGTGCTTGGTCCCCCTGGTTGCTCTTGGTCCCCCAGGCTGTGCTTGGTCCCCCAGGCTGTGCTTGGTCCCCCAGGCTGTGCTTGGTCCCCTTGATTGCTCTTGGTCCCCCAGGCTGTGCTTGGTCCCCCGGGCTGTGCTTGGTCCCCCAGGCTGTGCTTGGCCCCCCAGGCTGTGCTTGGCCCCCCTGGCTGCTCTTGGTCCCCCAGGCTTTGCTTGGTCCCCCAGGCTGTGCTTGGTCCCCCTGGTTGCTCTTGGTCCCCCAGGCTGTGCTTGGTCCCCCAGGCTGTGCTTGGTCCCCGAGGCTGTGCTTGGTCCCCCTGGTTGCTCTTGGTCCCCCAGGCTGTGCTTGGTCCCCTTGGTTGCTCTTGGTCCCCCAGGCTGTGCTTGGTCCCCCAGGCTGTGCTTGGTCCCCTTGGTTGCTCTTGGTCCCCCAGGCTGTGCTTGGTCCCCTTGGTTGCTCTTGGTCCCCCAGGCTGTGCTTGGTCCCCCTGGTTGCTCTTGGTCCCCCAGGCTGTGCTTGGTCCCCCTGGTTGCTCTTGGTCCCCCAGGCTGTGCTTGGTCCCCCTGGTTGCTCTTGGTCCCCCAGGCTGTGCTTGGTCCCCCAGGCTGTGCTTGGTCCCCCTGGTTGCTCTTGGTCCCCCAGGCTGTGCTTGGTCCCCCTGGTTGCTCTTGGTCTCCCAGGCTGTGCTTGGTCCCCCAGGCTGTGCTTGGTCCCCCATGCTGTGCTTGGTCCCCCAGGCTGTGCTTGGTTCCCCAGGTTGTGCTTGGTCCCCCAGGCTGTGCTTGGTTCCCCAGGCTGTGCTTGGTCCCCCTGGTTGCTCTTGGTCCCCCAGGCTGTGCTTGGTCCCCCAGGCTGTGCTTGGTCCCCCAGGCTGTGCTTGGTCCCCCTGGTTGCTCTTGGTCCCCCAGGCTGTGCTTGGTCCCCTTGGTTGCTCTTGGTCCCCCAGGCTGTGCTTGGTTCCCCAGGATGTGCTTGGTCCCCCCTGGTT
This sequence comes from Lissotriton vulgaris, assembly GCF_964263255.1. Classification (NCBI taxonomy): domain Eukaryota; kingdom Metazoa; phylum Chordata; class Amphibia; order Caudata; family Salamandridae; genus Lissotriton; species Lissotriton vulgaris. The sequence goes on from NC_141698.1 coordinate 1,023,561,513, forward strand.
GCTCTTGGTCCCCCAGGCTGTGCTTGGTCCCCCAGGCTGTGCTTGGTCCCCCAGGCTGTGCTTGGTCCCCCTGGTTGCTCCTGGTCCCCCAGGCTGTGCTTGGTCCCCCTGGTTGCTCTTGGTCCCCCAGGCTGTGCTTGGTCCCCCAGGCTGTGCTTGGTCTCCCTGGTTGCTCTTGGTCCCCCAGGCTGTGCTTGGTCCCCCAGGCTGTGCTTGGTCCCCCTGGTTGCTCTTGGTCCCCCAGGCTGTGCTTGGTCCCCCAGGCTGTGCTTGGTCCCCCAGGCTGTGCTTGGTCCCCCTGGTTGCTCTTGGTCCCCCAGGCTGTGCTTGGTCCCCTTGGTTGCTCTTGGTCCTCCAGGCTGTGCTTGGTCCCCCAGGCAGTGCTTGGTCCCTCAAGCTGTGCTTGGTCCCCCAGGCTGTGCTTGGTCTCCCAGGCTGTGCTTGGTCCCCCAGGCTGTGCTTGGTCCCCCTGGCTGTGCTTGGTCCACCAGGCTGTGTTTGGTCCCCCAGGCTGTGCTTGGTCCCCCAGGCTGTGCTTGGTCCCCCTGGCTGTGCTTGGTCCCCCAGGCTGTGCTTGGTCCCCCAGGCTGTGCTTGGTCCCCCAGGCTGTGCTTGGTCCCCTGGTTGCTCTTGGTCCCCCAGGCTGTGCTTGGTCCCCTTGGTTGCTCTTGGTCCCCCAGGCTGTGCTTGGTCCCCCAGGCTGTGCTTGGTCCCTCTGGCTGTGCTTGGTCCCCCAGGCTGTGCTTGGTCCCCCTGGTTGCTCTTGGTCCCGAAGGCTGTGCTTGGTCCCCCAGGCTGTGCTTGGTCCCCCTGGCTGTGCTTGGCCCCCAAGGCTATGCTTGGTCCCCCTGGTTGCTCTTGGTCCCCCAGGCTGTGCTTGGTCCCCCTGGTTGGTCTTGGTCCCCCAGGCTGTGCTTGGTCCCCCAGGCTGTGCTTGGTCCCCTTGGTTGCTCTTGGTCCCTCAGGCTGTGCTTGGTCCCCCTGGTTGCTCTTGGTCCCCCAGGCTGTGCTTGGTCCCCCAGGCTGTGCTTGGTCCCCCTGGCTGTGCTTGGTCCCCCTGGTTGCTCTTGGTCCACCAGGCTGTGCTTGGTCCCCCTGGTTGCTCTTGGTCCCCCAAGCTGTGCTTGGTCCCCCAGGCTGTGCTTGGTCCCCCAGGCTGTGCTTGGTCCCCCTGGTTGCTCTTGGTCCCCCAGGCTGTGCTTGGTCCCCCTGGTTGCTCTTGGTCCCCCAGGCTGTGCTTGGTCACCCTGGTTGCTCTTGGTCCCTAGGCTGTGCTTGGTCCCCCTGGTTGCTCTTGGTCCCCCAGGCTGTGCTTGGTCCCCCAGGCTGTGATTGGTCCCCCAGGCTGTGCTTGGTCCCCCTGGTTGCTCTTGGTCCCCCAGGCTGTGCCTGGTCCCCCTGGTTGCTCTTGGTCCCCCAGGCTGTGCTTGGTCCCCCAGGCTGTGATTGGTCCCCCTGGCTGTGCTTGGTCCCCCTGGTTGCTCTTGGTCCACCAGGCTGTGCTTGGTCCCCCTGGTTGCTCTTGGTCCCCCAAGCTGTGCTTGGTCCCCCAGGCTGTGCTTGGTCCCCCAGGCTGTGCTTCGTACCCCAGGCTGTGCTTGGTCCCCCAGGCTGTGCTTAGTCCCCCAGGCTGTGCTTGGTCCCCCTGGTTGCTCTTGGTCCCCCAGGCTGTGCTTGGTCCCCCTGGTTGCTCTTGGTCCCCCAGGCTGTGCTTGGTCCCCCAGGCTGTGCTTGGTCCCCCAGGCTGTGCTTGGTCCCCCTGGTTGCTCTTGGTCCCCCAGGCTGTGCTTGGTCCCCTTGGTTGCTCTTGGTCCCTCAAGCTGTGCTTGGTCCCCCAGGCTGTGCTTGGTCCCCCAGGCTGTGCTTGGTCCCCCAGGCTGTGCTTGGTCCCTCAAGCTGTGCTTGGTCCCCCAGGCTGTGCTTGGTCCCCCAGGCTGTGCTTGGTCCCCCAGGCTGTGCTTGGTCCCTCAAGCTGTGCTTGGTCCCCCTGGTTGCTCTTGGTCCCCCAGGCTGTGCTTGGTCCCCTTGGTTGCTCTTGGTCCCCCAGGCTGTGCTTGGTCCCCTTGGTAGCTCTTGGCCCCCCAGGCTGTGCTTGGTCCCCGAGGCTGTGCTTGGTCCCCCTGGTTGCTCTTGGTCCCCCAGGCTGTGCTTGGTCCCCCAGGCTGTGCTTGGTCCCCCAGGCTGTGCTTGGTCCCCCTGGTTGCTCTTGGTCCCCCAGGCTGTGCTTGGTCCCCCAGGCTGTGCTTGGTCCCCCAGGCTGTGCTTGGTCCCCCTGGCTGTGCTTGGTCCCCCAGGCTGTGCTTGGCCCCCCTGGTTGCTCTTGGTCCCCCAGGCTGTGCTTGGTCCCCTTGGTTGCTCTTGGTCCCCCAGGCTGTGCTTGGTCCCCCAGGCTGTGCTTGGTCCCCCTGGCTGTGCTTGGTCCCCCAGGCTGTGCTTGGTCCCCCTGGCTGTGCTTGGTCCCCCAGGCTGTGCTTGGTACCCCTGGTTGCTCTTGGTCCCCCAGGCTGTGCTTGGTCCCCCAGGCTGTGCTTGGTCCCCCTGGTTGCTCTTGGTCCCCCAGGCTGTGCTTGGTCCCCCAGGCTGTGCTTGGTCCCCCTGGTTGCTCTTGGTCCCCCAGGCTGTGCTTGGTCCCCCAGCCTGTGCTTGGTCCCCCAGGCTGTGCTTGGTCCCCTTGGTTGCTCTTGGTCCCCCAGGCTGTGCTTGGTCCCCCAGGCTGTGCTTGGTCCCCCTGGTTGCTCTTGGTCCCCCAGGCTGAGCTTGGTCCCCCAGGCTGTGCTTGGTCCCCCTGGCTGTGCTTCGTCCCTCTGGTTGCTCTTGGTCCCCCAGGCTGTGCTTGGTCCCCCAGGCTGTGCTTGGTCCCCTTGGTTGCTCTTGGTCCCCCAGGTTGTGCTTGGTCCCCCAGGCTGTGCTTGGTCCCCCAGGCTGTGCTTGGTCCCCCAGGCTGTGCTTCGTCCCCCTGGTTGCTCTTGGTCCCCCAGGCTGTGCTTGGTCCCCCAGGCTGTGCTTGGTCCCCCTGGCTGTGCTTGGTCCCTCTGGTTGCTCTTGGTCCCCCAGGCTGTGCTTGGTCTCCCAGGCTGTGCTTGGTCCCCTTGGTTGCTCTTGGTCCCCCAGGTTGTGCTTGGTCCCCCAGGCTGTGCTTGGTCCCCCAGGCTGTGCTTGGTCCCCCAGGCTGTGCTTGGTCCCCCTGGTTGCTCTTGGTCCCCCAGGCTGTGCTTGGTCCCCTTGGTTGCTCTTGGTCCCCCAGGCTGTGCTTGGTCCCCGAGGCTGTGCTTGGTCCCCCTGGTTGCTCTTGGTCCCCCAGGCTGTGCTTGGTCCCCCTGGTTGCTCTTGGTCCCCCAGGCTGTGCTTGGTCCCCCAGGCTGTGCTTGGTCCCCCAGGCTGTGCTTGGTCCCCTTGATTGCTCTTGGTCCCCCAGGCTGTGCTTGGTCCCCCGGGCTGTGCTTGGTCCCCCAGGCTGTGCTTGGCCCCCCAGGCTGTGCTTGGCCCCCCTGGCTGCTCTTGGTCCCCCAGGCTTTGCTTGGTCCCCCAGGCTGTGCTTGGTCCCCCTGGTTGCTCTTGGTCCCCCAGGCTGTGCTTGGTCCCCCAGGCTGTGCTTGGTCCCCCAGGCTGTGCTTGGTCCCCCTGGTTGCTCTTGGTCCCCCAGGCTGTGCTTGGTCCCCTTGGTTGCTCTTGGTCCCCCAGGCTGTGCTTGGTCCCCCAGGCTGTGCTTGGTCCCCTTGGTTGCTCTTGGTCCCCCAGGCTGTGCTTGGTCCCCTTGGTTGCTCTTGGTCCCCCAGGCTGTGCTTGGTCCCCCTGGTTGCTCTTGGTCCCCCAGGCTGTGCTTGGTCCCCCTGGTTGCTCTTGGTCCCCCAGGCTGTGCTTGGTCCCCCTGGTTGCTCTTGGTCCCCCAGGCTGTGCTTGGTCCCCCAGGCTGTGCTTGGTCCCCCTGGTTGCTCTTGGTCCCCCAGGCTGTGCTTGGTCCCCCTGGTTGCTCTTGGTCTCCCAGGCTGTGCTTGGTCCCCCATGCTGTGCTTGGTCCCCCATGCTGTGCTTGGTCCCCCAGGCTGTGCTTGGTTCCCCAGGTTGTGCTTGGTCCCCCAGGCTGTGCTTGGTTCCCCAGGCTGTGCTTGGTCCCCCTGGTTGCTCTTGGTCCCCCAGGCTGTGCTTGGTCCCCCAGGCTGTGCTTGGTCCCCCAGGCTGTGCTTGGTCCCCCTGGTTGCTCTTGGTCCCCCAGGCTGTGCTTGGTCCCCTTGGTTGCTCTTGGTCCCCCAGGCTGTGCTTGGTCCCCCAGGATGTGCTTGGTCCCCCCTGGTTGCTCTTGGTCCCCCAGGCTGTGCTTGGTCCCCCAGGCTGTGCTTGGTCCCCCTGGTTGCTCCTGGTCCCCCAGGCTGTGCTTGGTCCCCCTGGTTGCTCTTGGTCCCCCAGGCTGTGCTTGGTCCCCCAGGCTGTGCTTGGTCTCCCTGGTTGCTCTTGGTCCCCCAGGCTGTGCTTGGTCCCCCAGGCTGTGCTTGGTCCCCCTGGTTGCTCTTGGTCCCCCAGGCTGTGCTTGGTCCCCGAGGCTGTGCTTGGTCCACCAGGCTCTGCTTGGTCCCCCAGGCTGTGCTTGGTCCCCCTGGTTGCTCTTGGTCCACCAGGCTGTGCTTGGTCCCCCAGGCTGTGCTTGGTCCCCCTGGCTGTGCTTGGTCCCCCTGGCTGTGCTTGGTCCCCCTGGTTGCTCTTGGTCCCCCAGGTTGTGCTTGGTCCCCCAGGCTGTGCTTGGTCCCCCTGGCTGTGCTTGGTCCCCCTGGCTGTGCTTGGTCCCCCAGGCTGTGCTTGGTCCCCCTGGTTGCTCTTGGTCCCCCAGGCTGTGCTTGGTCCCCCAGGCTGTGCTTGGTCCCCCTGGCTGTGCCTGGTCCCCCAGGCTGTGCTTGGTCCCCCTGGCTGTGCTTGGTCCCCCAGGCTGTGCTTGGTCCCCCTGGTTGCTCTTGGTCCCCCAGGCTGTGCTTGGTCCCCCTGGTTGCTCTTGGTCCCCCAGGCTGTGCTTTGTCCCTCAGGCTGTGCTTGGCCCCCCCAGGATGTGCTTGGTCCCCTTGGTAGCTCTTGGTCCCCCAGGCTGTGCTTGGTCCCCGAGGCTGTGCTTGGTCCCCCTGGTTGCTCTTGGTCCCCCAGGCTGTGCTTGATCCCCCAGGCTGTGCTTGGTCCCCCAGGCTGTGGTTGGTCCCCCTGGTTGCTCTTGGTCCCCCAGGCTGTGCTTTGTCCCCTTGGTTGATCTTGGTCCCCCAGGCTGTGCTTGGTCCCCCAGGCTGTGCTTGGTCCCCCTGGTTGCTCTTGGTCCCCCAGGCTGAGCTTGGTCCCCCAGGCTGTGCTTGGTCCCCCTGGCTGTGCTTCGTCCCTCTGGTTGCTCTTGGTCCCCCAGGCTGTGCTTGGTCCCCCAGGCTGTGCTTGGTCCCCTTGGTTGCTCTTGGTCCCCCAGGTTGTGCTTGGTCCCCCAGGCTGTGCTTGGTCCCCCAGGCTGTGCTTCGTCCCCCTGGTTGCTCTTGGTCCCCCAGGCTGTGCTTGGTCCCCCAGGCTGTGCTTGGTCCCCCTGGCTGTGCTTGGTCCCTCTGGTTGCTCTTGGTCCCCCAGGCTGTGCTTGGTCTCCCAGGCTGTGCTTGGTCCCCTTGGTTGCTCTTGGTCCCCCAGGTTGTGCTTGGTCCCCCAGGCTGTGCTTGGTCCCCCAGGCTGTGCTTGGTCCCCCAGGCTGTGCTTGGTCCCCCTGGTTGCTCTTGGTCCCCCAGGCTGTGCTTGGTCCCCTTGGTTGCTCTTGGTCCCCCAGGCTGTGCTTGGTCCCCGAGGCTGTGCTTGGTCCCCCTGGTTGCTCTTGGTCCCCCAGGCTGTGCTTGGTCCCCCTGGTTGCTCTTGGTCCCCCAGGCTGTGCTTGGTCCCCCAGGCTGTGCTTGGTCCCCCAGGCTGTGCTTGGTCCCCTTGATTGCTCTTGGTCCCCCAGGCTGTGCTTGGTCCCCCGGGCTGTGCTTGGTCCCCCAGGCTGTGCTTGGCCCCCCAGGCTGTGCTTGGCCCCCCTGGCTGCTCTTGGTCCCCCAGGCTTTGCTTGGTCCCCCAGGCTGTGCTTGGTCCCCCTGGTTGCTCTTGGTCCCCCAGGCTGTGCTTGGTCCCCCAGGCTGTGCTTGGTCCCCCAGGCTGTGCTTGGTCCCCCTGGTTGCTCTTGGTCCCCCAGGCTGTGCTTGGTCCCCTTGGTTGCTCTTGGTCCCCCAGGCTGTGCTTGGTCCCCCAGGCTGTGCTTGGTCCCCTTGGTTGCTCTTGGTCCCCCAGGCTGTGCTTGGTCCCCTTGGTTGCTCTTGGTCCCCCAGGCTGTGCTTGGTCCCCCTGGTTGCTCTTGGTCCCCCAGGCTGTGCTTGGTCCCCCTGGTTGCTCTTGGTCCCCCAGGCTGTGCTTGGTCCCCCTGGTTGCTCTTGGTCCCCCAGGCTGTGCTTGGTCCCCCAGGCTGTGCTTGGTCCCCCTGGTTGCTCTTGGTCCCCCAGGCTGTGCTTGGTCCCCCTGGTTGCTCTTGGTCTCCCAGGCTGTGCTTGGTCCCCCAGGCTGTGCTTGGTCCCCCATGCTGTGCTTGGTCCCCCAGGCTGTGCTTGGTTCCCCAGGTTGTGCTTGGTCCCCCAGGCTGTGCTTGGTTCCCCAGGCTGTGCTTGGTCCCCCTGGTTGCTCTTGGTCCCCCAGGCTGTGCTTGGTCCCCCAGGCTGTGCTTGGTCCCTCTGGCTGTGCTTGGTCCCCCAGGCTGTGCTTGGTCCCCCTGGTTGCTCTTGGTCCCCCAGGCTGTGCTTGGTCCCCCAGGCTGTGCTTGGTCCCCGTGGCTGTGCTTGGTCCCCAAGGCTATGCTTGGTCCCCCTGGTTGCTCTTGGTCCCCCAGGCTGTGCTTGGTCCCCCTGGTTGGTCTTGGTCCCCCAGGCTGTGCTTGGTCCCCCAGGCTGTGCTTGGTCCCCTTGGTTGCTCTTGGTCCCCCAGGCTGTGCTTGGTCCCCTTGATTGCTCTTGGTCCCCCAGGCTGTGCTTGGTCCCCCGGGCTGTGCTTGGTCCCCCAGGCTGTGCTTGGCCCTCCAGGCTGTGCTTGGCCCCCCTGGCTGCTCTTGGTCCCCCAGGCTTTGCTTGGTCCCCCAGGCTGTGCTTGGTCCCCCTGGTTGCTCTTGGTCCCCCAGGCTGTGCTTGGTCCCCCAGGCTGTGCTTGGTCCCCCAGGCTGTGCTTGGTCCCCCTGGTTGCTCTTGGTCCCCCAGGCTGTGCTTGGTCCCCTTGGTTGCTCTTGGTCCCCCAGGCTGTGCTTGGTCCCCCAGGCTGTGCTTGGTCCCCTTGGTTGCTCTTGGTCCCCCAGGCTGTGCTTGGTCCCCTTGGTTGCTCTTGGTCCCCCAGGCTGTGCTTGGTCCCCCTGGTTGCTCTTGGTCCCCCAGGCTGTGCTTGGTCCCCCTGGTTGCTCTTGGTCCCCCAGGCTGTGCTTGGTCCCCCTGGTTGCTCTTGGTCCCCCAGGCTGTGCTTGGTCCCCCAGGCTGTGCTTGGTCCCCCTGGTTGCTCTTGGTCCCCCAGGCTGTGCTTGGTCCCCCTAGTTGCTCTTGGTCTCCCAGGCTGTGCTTGGTCCCCCAGGCTGTACTTGGTCCCCCATGCTGTGCTTGGTCCCCCAGGCTGTGCTTGGTTCCCCAGGTTGTGCTTGGTCCCCCAGGCTGTGCTTGGTTCCCCAGGCTGTGCTTGGTCCCCCTGGTTGCTCTTGGTCCCCCAGGCTGTGCTTGGTCCCCCAGGCTGTGCTTGGTTCCCCAGGCTGTGCTTGGTCCCCCTGGTTGCTCTTGGTCCCCCAGGCTGTGCTTGGTCCCCTTGGTTGCTCTTGGTCCCCCAGGCTGTGCTTGGTCCCCCAGGATGTGCTTGGTCCCCCCTGGTTGCTCTTGGTCCCCCAGGCTGTGCTTGGTCCCCCAGGCTGTGCTTGGTCCCCCAGGCTGTGCTTGGTCCCCCTGGTTGCTCCTGGTCCCCCAGGCTGTGTTTGGTCCCCCTGGTTGCTCTTGGTCCCCCAGGCTGTGCTTGGTCCCCCAGGCTGTAATTGGTCCCCCAGGCTGTGCTTGGTCCCCCAGGCTGTGCTTGGTCCCCCAGGCTGTGCTTGGTCCCCCAGGCTGTGCTTGGTCCCCCTGGTTGCTCTTGGTCCCCCAGGCTGTGCTTGGTCCCCTTGGTTGCCTTTGGTCCCCCAGGCTGTGCTTGGTCCCCCAGGCTGTGCTTGGTCCCTCAAGCTGTGCTTGGTCCCCCAGACTGTGCTTGGTCCCCCAGGCTGTGCTTGGTCCCCCTGGCTGTGCTTGGTCCCCCAGGCTGTGCTTGGTCCCCCAGGCTGTGCTTGGACCCCCAGGCTGTGCTTGGTCCCCCTGGCTGTGCTTAGTCCCCCAGGCTGTGCTTGGTCCCCCAGGCTGTGCTTGGTCCCCCTGGCTGTGCTTGATCCCCCTGGTTGCTCTTGGTCCGCCAGGCAGTGCTTGGTCCCTCAAGCTGTGCTTGGTCCCCCAGGCTGTGCTTGGTCCCCCAGGCTGTACTTGGTCCCCCAGGCTGTGCTTGGTCCCCTTGGTTGCTCTTGGTCCCCCAGGCTGTGCTTGGTCCCCCAGGCTGTGCTTGGTCCCCCAGGCTGTGCTTGGTCCCCCTGGTTGCTCTTGGTCCCCCAGGCTGTGCTTGGTCCCCTTGGTTGCTCTTGGTCCCCCAGGCTGTGCTTGGTCCCCCAGGCAGTGCTTGGTCCCTCAAGCTGTGCTTGGTCCCCCAGGCTGTGCTTGGTCCCCCAGGCTGTGCTTGGTCCCCCAGGCTGTGCTTGGTCCCCCTGGCTGTGCTTGGTCCACCAGGCTGTGTTTGGTCCCCCAGGCTGTGCTTGGTCCCCCAGGCTGTGCTTGGTCCCCCTGGTTGCTCTTGGTCCCCCAGGCTGTGCTTGGTCCCCCAGGCTGTGATTGGTCCCCCAGGCTGTGCTTGGTCCCCCTGGTTGCTCTTGGTCCCCCAGGCTGTGCCTGGTCCCCCTGGTTGCTCTTGGTCCCCCAGGCTGTGCTTGGTCCCCCAGGCTGTGATTGGTCCCCCTGGCTGTGCTTGGTCCCCCTGGTTGCTCTTGGTCCACCAAGCTGTGCTTGGTCCCCCAGGCTGTGCTTGGTCCCCCAGGCTGTGCTTCGTACCCCAGGCTGTGCTTGGTCCCCCAGGCTGTGCTTAGTCCCCCAGGCTGTGCTTGGTCCCCCTGGTTGCTCTTGGTCCCCCAGGCTGTGCTTGGTCCCCCAGGCTGTGCTTGGTCCCCCTGGTTGCTCTTGGTCCCCCAGGCTGTGCTTGGTCCCCCAGGCTGTGCTTGGTCCCCCAGGCTGTGCTTGGTCCCCCTGGTTGCTCTTGGTCCCCCAGGCTGTGCTTGGTCCCCTTGGTTGCTCTTGGTCCCCCAGGCTGTGCTTGGGCCCCCAGGCTGTGCTTGGTCCCTCAAGCTGTGCTTGGTCCCCCAGGCTGTGCTTGGTCCCCCAGGCTGTGCTTGGTCCCCCAGGCTGTGCTTGGTCCCTCAAGCTGTGCTTGGTCCCCCTGGTTGCTCTTGGTCCCCCAGGCTGTGCTTGGTCCCCTTGGTTGCTCTTGGTCCCCCAGGCTGTGCTTGGCCCCCCAGGCTGTGCTTGGTCCCCTTGGTAGCTCTTGGTCCCCCAGGCTGTGCTTGGTCCCCGAGGCTGTGCTTGGTCCCCCTGGTTGCTCTTGGTCCCCCAGGCTGTGCTTGGTCCCCCAGGCTGTGCTTGGTCCCCCAGGCTGTGCTTGGTCCCCCAGGCTGTGCTTGGTCCCCCAGGCTGTGCTTGGTCCCCCTGGTTGCTCTTGGTCCCCCAGGCTGTGCTTGGTCCCCCAGGCTGTGCTTGGTCCTCCTGGCTGTGCTTGGTCCCCCAGGCTGTGCTTGGTCCCCCAGGCTGTGCTTGGTCCCCCAGGCTGTGCTTGGTCCCCCTGGCTGTGCTTGGTCCCCCAGGCTGTGCTTGGCCCCCCTGGTTGCTCTTGGTCCCCAGGCTGTGCTTGGTCCCCTTGGTTGCTCTTGGTCCCCCAGGCTGTGCTTGGTCCCCCAGGCTGTGCTTGGTCCCCCTGGCTGTGCTTGGTCCCCCAGGCTGTGCTTGGTCCCCCTGGCTGTGCTTGGTCCCCCAGGCTGTGCTTGGTACCCCTGGTTGCTCCTGGTCCCCCAGGCTGTGATGGGTCCCCCAGGCTGTGCTTGGTCCCCCTGGTTGCTCTTGGTCCCCCAGGCTGTGCTTGGTCCCCCAGGCTGAGCTTGGTCCCCCTGGTTGCTCTTGGTCCCCCAGGCTGTGCTTGGTCCCCCAGCCTGTGCTTGGTCCCCCAGGCTGTGCTTGGTCCCCCTGGTTGCTCTTGGTCCCCCAGGCTGTGCTTGGTCCCCCAGGCTGTGCTTGGTCTCCCTGGTTGCTCTTGGTCCCCCAGGCTGTGCTTGGTCCCCCAGGCTGTGCTTGGTCCCCCTGGTTGCTCTTGGTCCCCCAGGCTGTGCTTGGTCCCCGAGGCTGTGCTTGGTCCACCAGGCTGTGCTTTGTCCCCCAGGCTGTGCTTGGTCCCCCTGGTTGCTCTTGGTCCCCCAGGCTGTGCTTGGTCCCCCAGGCTGTGCTTGGTCCCTCAGGCTGTGCTTGGTCCCCCAGGCTGTGCTTGGTCCCCCTGGTTGCTCTTGGTCCCCCCAGTCTGTGCTTGGTCCCCCTGGTTGCTCTTGGTCCCCCAGGCTGTGCTTGGTCCCCGAGGCTGTGCTTGGTCCACCAGGCTGTGCTTGGTCCCCCAGGCTGTGCTTGGTCCCCCTGGCTGTGCTTGGTCCCCCTGGCTGTGCTTGGTCCCCCTGGTTGCTCTTGGTCCCCCAGGTTGTGCTTGGTCCCCCAGGCTGTGCTTGGTCCCCCTGGCTGTGCTTGGTCCCCCTGGCTGTGCTTGGTCCCCCAGGCTGTGCTTGGTCCCCCTGGTTGCTCTTGGTCCCCCAGGCTGTGCTTGGTCCCCCAGGCTGTGCTTGGTCCCCCTGGCTGTGCTTGGTCCCCCAGGCTGTGCTTGGTCCCCCTGGTTGCTCTTGGTCCCCCAGGCTGTGCTTGGTCCCCCTGGTTGCTCTTGGTCCCCCAAGCTGTGCTTGGTCCCCCAGGCTGTGCTTGGTCCCCCAGGCTGTGCTTGGTCCCCCTGGTTTCTCTTGGTCCCCCAGGCTGTGCTTGGTCCCCCTGGTTGCTCTTGGTCCCCCAGGCTGTGCTTGGTCCCACAGGCTGTGTTTGGTCCCCCAGCCTGTGCTTGGTCCCCCAGGCTGTGCTTAGTCCCCTTGGTTGCTCTTGGTCCCCCAGGCTGTGCTTGGTCTCCCTGGTTTCTCTTGGTCCCCCAGGCTGTGCTTGGTCCCCCAGGCTGTGCTTGGTCCCCTTGGTTGCTCTTGGTCCCCCAGGCTGTGCTTGGTCCCCTAGGCTGTGCTTGGTCCCCCTGGTTGCTCTTGGTCCCCCAGGCTGTGCTTGGTCCCCCAGGCTGTGCTTGGTCCCCCAGGCTGTGCTTGGTCCCCTTGGTTGCTCTTGGTCCCCCAGGCTGTGCTTGGTCCCCCTGGTTGCTCTTGGTCCCCCAGGCTGTGCTTGGTCCCCCAGGCTGTGCTTGGTCCCCCTGGTTGCTCTTGGTCCCCCAGGACTGTGCTTGGTCCCCTTGGTTGCTCTTGGTCCCTCAGGCTGTGCTTGGTCCCCCAGGCTGTGCTTGGTCCCCCTGGCTGTGCTTGGTCCCCCAGGCTGTGCTTGGTCCCCCAGGCTGTGCTTGGTCCCCTTGCTTGCTCTTTGTCCCCCAGGCTGTGCTTGGTCCCCCTGGTTGCTCTTGGTCCCCCAGGCTGTGCTTGGTCCCCCAGGCTGTGCTTGGTCCCCCAGGCTGTGCTTAGTCCCCCTGGTTGCTCTCGGTCCCCCAGGCTGTGCTTGGTTCCCCAGGCTGTGCTTGGTCCCCCAGGCTGTGCTTGGTCCCCCAGGCTGTGCTTGGACCCCTTAGTTGCTCTTGGTCCCCCAGGTTGTGCTTGATCCCCCAGGCTGTGCTTGGTCCCCCTGGTTGCTCTTCGTCCCCCAGGCTGTGCTTGGTCCCCCAGGCTGTGCTTGGTCCCCCAGGCTGTGCTTGGTCCCCCTGGTTGCTCTTGGTCCCCCAGGCTGTGCTTGGTCCCCCAGGCTGTGCTTGGTCCCCCAGGCTGTGCTTGGTCCCCTTGGTTGCTCTTGGTCCCCCAGGTTGTGCTTGGTCCCCCTGGTTGCTCTTGGTCCCCCAGGCTGTGCTTGGTCCCCCAGGCTGTGCTTGGTCCCCCAGGCTGTGCTTGGTCCCCCAGGCTGTGCTTGGTCCCCCAGGCTGTGCTTGGTCCCCCTGGTTGCTCTTGGTCCCCCAGGCTGTGCTTGGTCCCCCTGGTTGCTCTTGGTCCCCCAGGCTGTGCTTGGTCCCCCAGGCTGTGCTTGGTCCCCCTGGCTGTGCTTGGTCCCCCTGGTTGCTCTTGGTCCCCCAGGCTGTGCCTGGTCCCCCTGGTTGCTCTTGGTCCCCCAGGCTGTGCTTGGTCCCCCAGGCTGTGCTTGGTCCCCTTGGTTGCTCTTGGTCCCCCAGGCTGTGCTTGGTCCCCCAGGCTGTGCTTGGTCCCCCTGGCTGTGCTTGGTCCCCCTGGTTGCTCTTGGTCCCCCAGGCTGTGCCTGGTCCCCCTGGTTGCTCTTGGTCCCCCAGGCTGTGCTTGGTCCCCCAGGCTGTGCTTGGTCCCCTTGGTTGCTTTTGGTCCCCCAGGCTGTGCTTGGTCCCCCAGGCTGTGCTTGGTCTGGAGTTCTGGACTTTTTGGTTCCGTCCAGAGGTGTCAGGGAACAACACCCAAAGACCCCGGAGTTCCACCTGCCTTGGTGCACAAATGAACAGAAACACGGGCTTCTCGATGGTGGCGTCAAAGACCAAAGGTTTATTACTGCAGGGACACAGAAGTCACAGAAACTACGCATGGGCAGTAACTAGGAGCCTGTTCGATTTGTACAAAGAGGGTTGCTCCTTATATACTAATTTTTGGCCTTCAGGCGAATTCTTTACATGTTGGTAAATTCCCAAAACCTTTGTGTCATAAACAATAAATATTTGGCGTACATAGGAACCGTTGATAAAATCTGTTACAAACATCTACGAAGAGGGGTTCCCACTAGTTCATCACAATCCCTTGTCAATATTGCATTCAAGAGGTGGACCGCCTCATCGTAAATTTCGTTACCTCCCCCTAATAAAGATTCAGAAAGAAAGAAACGGAGCCAGGTGTGGAGGATAGAAAAGCGGGATAAGAGATGTTTGTAGGTTGTAAATGGGCAAGGCTACCGGCTTCGGCCGCCTAATCGTGATCAGGACAATGGACACGAAGACCAGTTTAGCATGACTGGCCTCGGGCAGAGGAGGCAGCCTTTGCCGAGTCATGCAGCTACAGCGTGATCTGGTCTAAGGTGCACGTGTCACTAGAGAGGTGAATCTCCGGCTAAGGCTACGTGTCCTTAATCGAAATGAAGTGATCAGAGGTTATTGCGTATGTGAGGGCAAGAAACACAAAATGGCGGCCATGATCTAAGATGGATGCCGTGGGTAGATCAGAAATGTGTTTATAAAAGGAGTACTCTTGCTCGTAGCGTAGCGAAAACACCAGGATATGCTAAATGGATCATTTGCGGTTCGCTGATACCAATATTATGTATTTCCGACAATATTGAAAACACGGGTTCAAATCGTCACGGAACCTCAGACCCTCCTTTTGCCCTTACATAGGCAATTACTCAGTCTATATCAGAGTCTAATTCTATGCTCATCAGGTCAGTGACATGCTGTTGTATCATCATCCTTTCTCGTGCCTTTTCTCCAAACGCAGGTGGTTTTCTAAAACAAGTTGCAGCACAAAGACTACACAGAGCAGGACCACACTGGATAATCAGGCAACATGAGAACAGGAAAACTAAGATGACACCAATGACCATTAGAACCTTCCATCCCCACGCCGAGATCAGAGTCCAAAACCACTCCATGAAGGACCAGTTTCCCTTGTCTACGTGAATAGAGTCAGAAATCTTGTGTAGCTTAGAGATCGCCTCATAGACTGTTGGAGCATTATTAGGAATAAAGACACAGCAGCTCGATTGGATCATTCTACATACCCCACCTCGATCTGCAAGGATAACGTCTAGAACCATACGGTTCTGCAACGTCATGAGTCTATCCGCCTGAAGCTCAGCTGTCAAATTGCTAAGGGCACCAGCAGTTTCGGTAATAGTAGATTCAACTACCCGTGTTAGCTGACGTATGTTTCTACTATTGGCCATAGGCCCCCAGAACGGAAGGAAGCCTTTGAAGAAGTCTCCAGCTTCCTGACCAGCAGTATCTTCCTTGCTGAAGACACCTCTCACTATTCTGGTTCTGTGGTAATCAGATGAAGCAGTGTATGTCGGAGGCAACAATCGAGCAATATAGCATGATCCTGAAAAGTCGGCAGGCAACCATGTATAAGCTCTATCTCGACAGATGAAGTAGGTACCCCTAGCAGTAAGAAAGGCAGGGGAAGAGTTAGCCGGAAACACATAAGTCTCTACGCACTCACTCCTCCCTAGCTGAGCTCTCGGATTTCTCCCATTCCCTTGCAAACAGACCTGACCTCGGTGAGGTACGACCCAGATTGGAGTTGAGCTTTTACGCTTGCTTTCTCCTAAACTAAGGCGATACTCTGAAGTATTCCAACTTAAATATACTCGCAATTTGTCTCTAGGGTATGATGGAGTATTATTGACGTCCTTGATCATGTCAATAATTCCCTGGACTAAAGCTTTGTTGGCAGAGTTATATTTAGTGGAACGTGGTGGACGTGGAGGATAGGTCTCAAGGGCATAAGCAAAGATGGTTTGAAGGGCCTGAAATGATCCATTGTAGCTGAAAGGCAAAACCAGATAGGGAATACCTTTATCCATAGTGTGGGGTATCAAGCCACACACCCAGCAGTCTGTAGTGTTAACTACCAGTTGGTGTTGGTGCAAGAGCTGTACAAAAGTGTTGTTAATGAACTCTGAGCGTCGAGCTTGCTCATGTTCGGGAAACGAATGAAAAGAGTGTATAGAAGAAACAGTAGAAGTAGCAGGATCAAGGGGAGGTACTGTAGTAACTGGCACAAAAATCAAATTTATACTGAAGACGATTCCACCCACCAACGTTATCAAAACAATCAAGAATGTAATGGCACATTGCATCAAAAAGCATTTGCTGTGAAGAATTCTATAAAGTCTGTTTCTGCGAACATAAATCACATTTTCTCGTTGCAGCGCAGGAAGCTCCATTTTCTACAATCCGCTCGCGACCACTGATGATGTGTACGTAGATGAAGATGCCTCTATCAGCCCTGGGAGTTCCCAGAACCAACAGAAAGATCGACCTTGTGTCAGACCCCTGCAAATTCAACTAGGCACACAGCCACGACCCTACGGCTACCCAGACGGCAAGGCAATTTAAAAACAATAAAACAATAGCAAACTTCCTGGCTGAAGGCAAAAGTTCAAAATTTTAAAATATCACAATAGGCAGTTGCCTGCTTTATTTGTCCATTTTACGGTTTCGTAAATTATATCTTTGCTTCGCAGGTACTGTCTGATCAGCAAATAACGTTTCACTGGTAGCTGTTGCAGTGTTCAAGTTCGCAGATGACAAAGTTCTTTCTGATGCAGGGGACAAATGTTCAGTGTTCAAAAGAGTCTTTTCTGGAGGAGAGTCAGAGCTTGGAGTGTCAGTGATCAATTCGGCATCGCTGAAAGGGATGAATTTTGGCGTACTTTCAAATTCGGAGGAACCAATTCCTTTCTTCACCCAGTCGTCGTAAGGAAGTGGCAAAGGCACACGCTTTACATGGGATGCATGCACCCAGTGCTTGCGTCCAGCCACACGAACCGCTGTTCTCGTTGCCAGTAGGACTTGGAAGGGTCCGACAAATCTCGGCTGAAGGTTCTTCGTCCTC
Organism: Lissotriton vulgaris; assembly: GCF_964263255.1. Classification (NCBI taxonomy): domain Eukaryota; kingdom Metazoa; phylum Chordata; class Amphibia; order Caudata; family Salamandridae; genus Lissotriton; species Lissotriton vulgaris. The sequence continues at coordinate 1,023,577,411 of NC_141698.1, forward strand.
GCGAAATTTCTGATAACCACAAACTCGCCTGGTTTCAGCTGATGCCCTGGACTCTCCGGAGGCTTTGGCAAAGCATCGAAAACCTGTTGGTGAATAAGACTCAATTTAGCAGTCAAGTCGTAAAGGTAGTCTATCAACATAGGATATTCTAGAGAACAAAACTTTTTAGGCCTCGGCACACCCCAAATATTTGCCGGGCGGCCAAAAACTATTTCGTAGGGGCTAAGCCCCACTCTAGAATGTACAGTTGCTCTCGTTGATAACAAAGCCAAAGGAAGTGCGTCTGAACAGGCTAAACCTGTGGATGCTTGTATTTTAGCTAATTTCAGCTTAAGGGAGCCATTGTAACCCTCCACTAAACCAGCAGACTGGGGATGGTTCGCACTGTGGAACTTTTGTTTCAGACCTAGGCCGGCACACACACTCTGCATAACTTTCCCTATAAACTCACTTCCAATATCTGACCATACAATCCGTGGCATTCCATACCTAGGGAAATATTCTTTGAGAAGAATCTTGGCAGTTGATAGGGCAGTATTGTCCTTTAGTGGATATGCTTCGATCCACCTGGAAAAAGCACAAACTACCACTAGGACATATTTCAAATTATTATAGCGATCCATGTGAATGAAGTCTAACTGAATCACTTCAAAGGGGCAGGAAGGTGGAGCGAAATGACCAGCTGGAGTTGGAGTTCCCTTGCCAGGATTATGCATCAGGCATACCATACAATTTTTCACCACTCTCTCTGCACACTTACTGATCCCATCATTCTTCCAGACCGGAGCCAACATCTTACAAATTCCTTTAGAACTTATGTGCACTACTCCATGTGCCATTGTCACCACTGCAAGCACATACGCGTCAGGCAACATCCAACGCTGCTGTTCTGTCAAATCAATCCAACATCCATTCGAATCCAACTTGCCCGTACTTTCTCTCCATACACGTTTTTCTTCCTCAGTTGCTTCTTTCTGAATCTCTTTCACACTTTCCATAGTATCCTCACACATTCCGGAGTCAGCAATCCATCTTGCAGACGTAGCAACATACATTCTGCTCATCGTGTCTCTAGCTGTCTGTTTAGCAATTTCATCAGCAAAAGCATTCCCACGACCAACATCATCCGTGATTGCTTTATGAGCACTGCACTTTACAATCGCAACTTCAGTCGGCAAGGTTAGAGATTCCAACAAGTCGTTAACTAGCTGACCATGTTGGATCTTAGTCCCATGAGACGTAATGAAACCTCTTTCTCTCCACAAACGGCCAAAACTATGGGCCACGCCAAATGCGTACTGACTATCTGTAAAGACATTCACTCTCTTTCCCTTAGCTAAAACACACGCTCTTGTTAGAGCTATTAATTCTGCAGCTTGGGCAGAATTCTGACTCACTCTTGCAGTCTTCACAATCGTCTTCAAAGTCGTTACTGCATAAGCAGCAGTCACATCACCATTCTGCAATTTAAAACATGACCCGTCCACATACAGCGTACCATCTGGATCGGATAACGGAGTATCCTTTAAGTCAATTTGTCCTTTTGTCTCTTCCTCCGTTTTAAAACAACAATCATGTGGCTCGGAATCACTCGACTCTTGATCAGTCGGCAACAGCGTTGCTGGATTCAATACATTACATCTTTTGATCTGAATATGACTCGCTAGTAATGTCAGCTCGTAACCAGATAGTCTCGCACTGGTAAGGTGTTGTGTCTTTGTTCGATTCATGAGTGTATCCACTGCATGAGGAACCATGACCACTAGCATGTTGTTCATCACCAAACCAGCAGATTGTCGAATGGAAGCCGCAGCTGCCGCTGTAGCTCTCAAACAACTAGGCAACTCTTTAGCTACCGGATCTAATGTTGATGAAAAATACGCACAAGGGCGTTGTTTATCACCGAACTTCTGTGTCAGAACACTCAACACGCAACCTTCTCTCTCATGAACATAGAGCGTGAATGGCTTGCTGTAATCGGGTGTACCCAATACAGGAGCTGAACACAATGCATTTCGTAACTCAGAAAAACTCTCCTGACATTCAGCAGACCATGGCACCGGACTCGGAACATTTTTCCCAGTCAAAGCTACCAATGGTTTTGCTAAAAGAGAAAAATTTGGTATCCACTGCCTACAGTAAGAGGTAATGCCTAGAAAGGCACGCACTTCTCTCTGCGTGCGAGGAACACTCATCTGCGTAATTGCTTTTATTCTCTCTGGGGTCAACTTCCTTCCCTCCTTTGACAAGAGATGACCTAGGTAGGTCACTTCTTGGCAGCAATATTGCATTTTCGAAGGTGACACCTTGTGATTCAAATTAGACAAATGATGCAATAACGAAATCGTAGCTGCTTTGCAAGTTTCCTTGTCATCGGCAGCCACTAGAAGATCATCTACATACTGTACTAGAGCAGAACCTGGAGGAAGGACAAAGGAATCTAACTGACTTTTTAATGCTTGACTGTAAATAGATGGGCTCTCACAATAGCCTTGTGGAGCGCGTTTAAATCTGAAACTTCGACCTCCTAGACAGAAGCCAAAAATATCTCTGCTTTCTTCGGCTATCGGAATGCTGAAAAAGGCATTCTTCAAGTCGATGACTGAAAACCAAGTAGCTGTAGCAGGAATCAGTGTTAACAAGGCAGTAATGTCTGGGACTACAGGAAACTGCGGGACCACAATTTTATTAACCTCTCTAAGGTCAATAACAAACCTATAAACTGGAGGCTTGGTAGGATCAGTTCGTTTCAAAATCGGTAGTACAGGACTGTTACAGACATTTCCTCTCGTTTCTTCAACCACACCTTTCTTAATCAAATCTTGCACAATCAATAAAAGTGCGCGCTCACCTTCACTAGATATTTTGTATTGAGGAATTCTTGGAAATTTTACGTTCGTTTTTAAAGTCACTACATATGGTGGTATTTCTAAAAGGCCTACATCATTAGGACCAGTTGCCCAAAGAGAATCAGGGAGTGGCAGGAGTGCATCCATTGACAAGTACATCGGAGAAGTGATATTTTTACCCAACGTAAGCTGTACTCCTTCCGGAGAACAGTACATAGTCGTTTTAACAAATCTAAACCAAGCAGATTTTCATTACAACCTGTCGTCAAAATCAGAGGTGCTTTCAAGTGACACGGTCCAACAGAAATAGACAAAGGACCAGATATCGGGTTGTAAACAGGGGCGCCTGAAAAACCTACAGAAACATTTGTTGAGCCGGACAAAGGTGCGCCAGGGAGTTTCGCATGAATGATAGAACTTTTTGCGGCACCAGTATCCAACAGAAATGGTTCGACTACACCTGATGTTGCTACTGCGACATAAGGCCCACTCTGATCCACTGGAACTGATACTACTCCCTCTCTCTGTCCATGGCTGTCCTAGTACCCATTTTGCTGAAATCCCTCATCCACTTCACAATAGTCTTCAACAAGATATTGTTGAGATCTATTTTGCTGAGTAGACTGTCCATTTCGTTGACCAAAGTGATTTGAAGGACGATCATTCGTTTGTGGAGGCATAGCACCTCGCCCTCGACCTCTAGAATTTTGCACAAAACCACCACGACCTCTCTGAGCTGCTGCTGCATTATTTTGCGCTAAGATCGGACATTCATTTTTGTAGTGACCCTCTTTCTTACAGTACGCACATTGGTTCCACTGATATTGAGGTCTCGATGTACTATAGTCTGTTCTTTGATACGGACCCTGTTGCAAATTAGTCTGATTCGTGCGAGGCGGATACGCCTGCTGCAAAAGAACTTTAGTCTTTAAATCCTTCGTTTTCTTCTCTGATTTCTCCTTTTCCTCTTTATCCCTGTTTTCGTAGTACTGTGCTGTCGCAAGTATTTGCGCAGTTGTGGACACAGCCCACGCACTCTCTGAATCCTTTAATTTATTGCATAATTCAGGTAACAGATTATACACAAATTTATCAACAAACAGTCTTTGCCCTCCTTCTGTACTCATGTCCTGACCACTATGATCTACAAAAGTCTCTTCGAACCTCGTGAAGAAGTCGGAGACACTTTCGTCTTTCTTCTGCCTGCATGCTGATAACTTGTCCCAATTAACACGTAATGCGGGCATCAGAGTTTTCATTAGATCAATTATTCTACCTGGAAGGTTAGCAATTAGGGGTTCGGGTTTTGCACCACCTACTTGCTGACCATCTGCTGCAGTGATAGCTGCCCAGTCACCACCTAAGGCAACTTGATGATCCTCTCTACGAATTTTAGCCCACACTGGTTGTGGAACTACGTTGCCAAATAACATATCGCTGTCTGCTAAGTTCATTATACAAGCCTCAACTGTCTGTGTTAATTCCTTATAGTATCCAGCAGGATTTTTACCCGGATCTGGCAAGGCCTGCTTCACTGCTAACACTTCAGCTCGCTTCCACGGAATGTGTATCCATACTCTTTGGAATTGCGCTGAAGCGGCTACAATACCATTATTTTGATCAGCTTGCACAGCTTCGCGCCAAATTGGAGGAACCTCCCTCATTGGATATTGGCGACTTAATTTCGTCTTGCTTTTCTCTAAATCTCTCAGTGAACGAAGTGATGGATCATTCCTATAACTTAAAATCAGTTCCATCGCTTCTTCTATATTATCACCCACTATCATTCCTGCAGCAAACTCTTTCTGAACCTTAATTAAGTCTTCTAGATTCGATTCAACATCATCTTCTTCTATCTCCTCACGTAACAACGAGCACATCTCGTCAAAGACATACCGTTGTGTTGGTTCTTTCCACTGCATAAACGTTTCTAGCACATCTTTCGTACTATATCTCCTACTCTTCGAAATCCATCTGAGAGCCGTGGAATCTAAAATTCCCCGTTCCTCAGTACTCGGAAGCTGACTACGTCTCTGAACAGAATCGGAAGTAGGAGTCTTGATTAAAGTTTTATAGAAAGGGAACAGCATATTAGACACAGAATCAGTGATTCTCCGACGAACAGAAAGTGGAGTCAACATACTCGCAGACGCAGAGAACACAGTAGAGGTAGGAACAGATAACGGAACAGTAGAAGTATCGAGGAAGATAGTTTGTGGAACAGTAGGTGTAAGCGAGACAGATACAGGTATAGAAGTCGGCAATCCAGGAAGAGGAGCCGTAGGAACATTTACGTTGACCACAGGAGGTACGGGAACCTGATTCTGAGGGATAGGAGCAGGAACACCAGGTTGTCCAGCAACCGGCAATTGTACATTTGGTAAAGGTGGAGCCGTAGCACCTTGTGCATACGGTGGAGGTGACCGTAACAAATAAGATAGCAGAGGATCGTTTTCAGAATCTTCCAGTATCTTAGCTGTTTTCGATGGCAAGGCAGGATAGCACTTGTCAATCGCTAAATTGTGCTCTCTAATGGCCACCTCTATGGCTTTCTCACACTCGTTAGCCTGCAACTGCTTAGTTGCTTGTTCTAGGGTCAACTCTTCTTGCTCTTTTTGTTCTTTCTTTAACCTTTTCATTTCTCTCTGTTTGGATTCTTTTCGCCAGTAACGGAAAGAATCAAACATTGCCGGCCGGGCTTTCTTCTTAAACAATTTCGCTTCTAGATTGTCGAGAATTTCGGGTTCAAAACTACCATGTAGTGGCCAACTAAGGACACCATCCTTCTTAGTGTAACGGACCCACACCTCATTATAAGATATAGGACCCACACCATATTTACAATACAAGTCATACAGGGGAGTCCCAATCGGAGGAACCAGACATGAGTCCTCCAATCGTGAGTCAGTGTTGCAACTAAAACAGGACAACATACAGTTTTTCCGACTTACCATTTTCAGTCCGGAACACAAAACAAACAGAACACGGAACAAAATATGTGCACTCGAACCAAGAACTTAGGCCTACCAAAACGAACTGATGTATCGATACCCAAACTAAACCAAATAGATTATCGTAACTAGAACAACCAGTGATAATCTTACGAAACCAAACCAAACCAAACCAAGAACCAAAAAGGATTTCAACAACCCTCACAAAGTAACCAGCTAGTTATCACTAAATACTTAACTGAGGCACTGAAGACGTCACCAAGGAGAAACCCGTCACGTTTCGCTGTACTATGGACTGCACCTCGGGTCCAAGACAGGGCGACGGTCAAGGCAACGGCCCACTGCAGCCGTCCTGAACGGGATCCCTCGTGGAAGAGAACGTCGGGCCACTTTTGCGATATGCCGGGATCGATGAAGTGGGGCGCCTCCCTCAGGAATCTTCACACGAAGCTTCTCGAACTCTTCAGGCTTTTGGACCGGTACCGAATGACGTCGCCCCACGTTGGGCGCCAATTGGAGTTCTGGACTTTTTGGTTCCGTCCAGAGGTGTCAGGGAACAACACCCAAAGACCCCGGAGTTCCACCTGCCTTGGTGCACAAATGAACAGAAACACGGGCTTCTCGATGGTGGCGTCAAAGACCAAAGGTTTATTACTGCAGGGACACAGAAGTGACAGAAACTATGCATGGGCAGTAACTAGGAGCCTGTTCGATTTGTACAAAGAGGGTTGCTCCTTATATACTAATTTTTGGCCTTCAGGCGAATTCTTTACATGTTGGTAAATTCCCAAAACCTGTGTGTCATAAACAATAAATATTTGGCGTACATAGGAACCGTTGATAAAATCTGTTACAAACATCTACGAAGAGGGGTTCCCACTAGTTCATCACAATCCCTTGTCAATATTGCATTCAAGAGCTGGACCGCCTCATCGGAAATTTCGTTACCTCCCCCTAATAAAGATTCAGAAAGAAAGAAACGGAGCCAGGTGTGGAGGATAGAAAAGCGGGATAAGAGATGTTTGTAGGTTGTAAATGGGCAAGGCTACCGGCTTCGGCCGCCTAATCGTGATCAGGACAATGGACACGAAGACCAGTTTAGCAGGACTGGCCTCGGGCAGAGAAGGCAGCCTTTGCCGAGTCATGCAGCTACAGCGTGATCTGGTCTAAGGTGCACGTGTCACTAGAGAGGTGAATCTCCGGCTAAGGCTACGTGTCCTTAATCAAAATGAAGTGATCAGAGGTTATTGCGTATGTGAGGGCAAGAAACACAAAATGGCGGCCATGATCTAAGATGGATGCCGTGGGTAGATCAGAAATGTGTTTATAAAAGGAGTACTCTTGCTCGTAGCGTAGCGAAAACACCAGGATATGCTAAATGGATCATTTGCGGTTCGCTGATACCAATATTATGTATTTCCGACAATATTGAAAACACAGGTTCAAATCGTCACGGAACCTCAGGTCCCCCTGGTTGCTCTTGGTCCCCCAGGCTGTGCTTGGTCCCCCAGGCTGTGCTTGGCCCCCCTGGCTGCTCTTGGTCCCCCAGGCTGTGCTTGGTCCCCTTGGTTGCTCTTGGTCCCCCAGGCTGTGCTTGGTCCCCCAGGCTGTGCTTGGTCCCCCTGGTTGCTCTTGGTCCCCCAGGCTGTGCTTGGTCCCCCAGGCTGTGCTTGGTCCCCCAGGCTGTGCTTGGTCCCCTTGGTTGCTCTTGGTCCCCCAGGCTGTGCTTGGTCCCCATGGTTGCTCTTGGTCCCCCAGGCTGTGCTTGGTCCTCCAGGCTGTGCTTGGTCCCCCAGGCTGTGCTTGGTCCCCCAGGCTGTGCTTGGTCCCCCAGGCTGTGCTTGGTCCCCCAGGCTGTGCTTGGTCCCCCTGGTTGCTCTTGGTCCCCCAGGCTGTGCTTGGTCCCCCTGGTTGCTCTTGGTCCCCCAGGCTGTGCTTGGTCCCCCAGGCTGTGCTTGGTCCCCTTGGTTGCTCTTGGTCCCCCAGGCTGTGCTTGGTCCCCCTGGTTGCTCTTGGTCCCCCAGGCTGTGCTCGGTCCCCTTGGTTGCTCTTGGTCCCCCAGGCTGTGCTTGGTCCCCCTAGGCTGTGCTTGGTCCCCCTGGTTGCTCTTGGTCCCCCAGGCTGTGCTTGGTCCCCCAGGCTGTGCTTGGTCCCCCAGGCTGTGCTTGGTCCCCCAGGCTGTGCTTGGTCCCCCTGGTTGCTCTTGGTCCCCCAGGCTGTGCTTGGTCCCCCAGGCTGTGCTTGGTCCCCCAGGCTGTGCTTGGTCCCCCTGGTTGCTCTTGGTCCCCCAGGCTGTGCTTGGTCCCCTTGGTTGCTCTTGGTCCCCCAGGCTGTGCTTGGTCGCCCAGGCTGTGCTTGGTCCCCCTGGTTGCTCTTGGTCCCCCAGGCTGTGCTTGGTCCCCCTGGTTGCTCTTGGTCCCCCAGGCTGTGCTTGGTCCCCCTGGTTGCTCTTGGTCCCCCAGGCTGTGCTTGGTCCCCAAGGCTGTGCTTGGTCCCCCAGGCTGTGCTTGGTCCCCCAGGCTGTGCTTGGTCCCCCAGGCTGTGCTTGGTCCCCCTGGTTGCTCTTGGTCCCCCAGGCTGTGCTTGGTCCCCCTGGTTGCTCTTGGTCCCCCAGGCTGTGCTTGGTCCCCCAGGCTGTGCTTGGTCCCCTTGGTTGCTCTTGGTCCCCCAGGCTGTGCTTGGTCCCCCTGGTTGCTCTTGGTCCCCCAGGCTGTGCTCGGTCCCCTTGGTTGCTCTTGGTCCCCCAGGCTGTGCTTGGTCCCTCAAGCTGTGCTTGGTCCCCCAGGCTGTGCTTTGTCCCCTAGGCTGTGCTTGGTCCCCCAGGCTGTGCTTGGTCCCCCTGGCTGTGCTTGGTCCCCCAGGCTGTGCTTGGTCCCCCTGGTTGCTTTTGGTCCCCCAGGCTGTGCTTGGTCCCCCAGGCTGTGCTTGGCCCCCCAGGCTGTGCTTGGTCCCCTTGGTAGCTCTTGGTCCCCCAGGCTGTGCTTGGTCCCCCTGGTTGCTCTTGGTTCCCCAGGCTGTGCTTGGTCCCCCAGGCTGTGCTTGGTCCCCCAGGCTGTGCTTGGTCCCCCCAGGCTGTGCTTGGTCCCCCAGGCTGTGCTTGGTCACCCTGGTTGCTCTTGGTCCCCCAGGCTGTGCTTGGTCCCCCGGGCTGTGCTTGGTCCCCCTGGCTGTGCTTGGACCCCCAGGCTGTGCTTGGTCCCCCAGGCTGTGCTTGGTCCCCCAGGCTGTGCTTGGTCCCCCAGGCTGTGCTTGGTCCCCCTGGTTGTTCTTGGTCCCCCAGGCTGTGCTTGGTCCCACAGGCTGTGCTTGGTCCCCCTGGTTGCTCTTGGTCCCCCAGGCTGTGCTTGGTCCCCTTGGTTGCTCTTGGTCCCCCAGGCTGTGCTTGGTCCCCCTAGGCTGTGCTTGGTCCCCCTGGTTGCTCTTGGTCCCCCAGGCTGCGCTTGGTCCCCCAAGCTGTGTTTGGTCCCCCAGGCTCTGCTTGGTCCCCCTGGTTGCTCTTGGTCCCCCAGGCTGTGCTTGGTCCCTCAGGCTGTGCTTGGTCCCCCAGGCTGTGCTTGGTCCCCCTGGTTGCTCTTGGTCCCCCAGGCTGTGCTTGGTCCCCTTGGTTGCTCTTGGTCCCCCAGGCTGTGCTTGGTCCCCCATGCTGTGCTTGGTCCCCCTGGTTGCTCTTGGTCCCCCAGGCTGTGCTTGGTCCCCCTGGTTGCTCTTGGTCCCCCAGGCTGTGCTTGGTCCCCCAGGCTGTGCTTGGTCCCTCTGGTTGCTCTTGGTCCCCCAGGCTGTGCTTGGTCCCCCAGGCTGTGCTTGGCCCCCCAGGCTGTGCTTGGTCCCCTTGGTAGCTCTTGGTCCCCCAGGCTGTGCTTGGTCCCCCAGGCTGTGCTTGGTCCCCCAGGCTGTGCTTGGTCCCCCTGGTTGCTCTTGGTCCCCCAGGCTGTGCTTGGTCCCCTTAGTTGCTCTTGGTCCCCCAGGCTGTGCTTGGTCCCCCAGGCTGTGCTTGGTCCCCCTGGTTGCTCTTGTCCCCCAGGCTGTGCTTGGTCACCCTCGTTGCTCTTGGTCCCCCAGGCTGTGCTTGGTCCCCCTGGTTGCTCTTGGTCCCCCAGGCTGTGCTTGGTCCCCCAGGCTGTGCTTGGTCCCCCAGGCTGTGCTTGGTCCCCCTGGTTGCTCTTGGTCCCCCAGGCTGTGCCTGGTCCCCCTGGTTGCTCTTGGTTCCCCAGGCTGTGCTTGGTCCCCCAGGCTGTGCTTCGTACCCCAGGCTGTGCTTGGTCCCCCAGGCTGTGCTTGGTCCCTCAAGCTGTGCTTGGTCCCACAGGCTGTGCTTGGTCCCCCAGGCTGTGCTTGGTCCCCCAGGCTGTGCTTGGTCCCCCTGGCTGTGCTTGGTCCCCCAGGCTGTGCTTGGTCCCCCTGGTTGCTCTTTGTCCCCCAGGCTGTGCTTGGTCCCCCAGGCTGTGCTTGGCCCCCCAGGCTGTGCTTGGTCCCCTTGGTAGCTCTTGGTCCCCCAGGCTGTGCTTGGTCCCCCAGGCTGTGCTTGGTCCCCCTGGTTGCTCTTGGTCCCCCAGGCTGTGCTTGGTCCCCCAGGCTGTGCTTGGTCCCCCAGGCTGTGCTTGGTCCCCCTGGTTGCTCTTGGTCCCCCAGGCTGTGCTTGGTCCCCTTGGTTGCTCTTGGTCCCCCAGGCTGTGCTTGGTCCCCCAGGCTGTGCTTGGTCCCCCTGGTTGCTCTTGGTCCCCCAGGCTGTGCTTGGTCCCCCAGGCTGTGCTTGGTCCCCCTGGCTGTGCTTGGTCCCTCTGGTTGCTCTTGGTCCCCCAGGCTGTGCTTGGTCCCCCTGGTTGCTCTTGGTCCCCAGGCTGTGCTTGGTCCCCTTGGTTGCTCTTGGTCCCCCTGGCTGTGCTTGGCCCCACAGGCTGTGCTTGGTACCCCTGGCTGTGCTTGGTCCCCCAGGCTGTGCTTGGTCCCCCTGGTTGCTCCTGGTCCCCCAGGCTGTGCTTGGTCCCCCAGGCTGTGCTTGGTCCCCCAGGCTGTGCTTGGTCCCCTAGGCTGTGCTTGGTCCCCCTGGTTGCTCTTGGTCCCCCAGGCTGTGCTTGGTCCCCCAGGCTGTGCTTGGTCGCCCTGGCTGTGCTTGGTCCCCCTGGTTGCTCTTGGTCCCCAGGCTGTGCTTGGTCCCCTTGGTTGCTCTTGGTCCCCCTGGCTGTGCTTGGTCCCCCAGGCTGTGCTTGGTACCCCTGGCTGTGCTTGGTCCCCCAGGCTGTGCTTGGTCCCCCTGGTTGCTCCTGGTCCCCCAGGCTGTGCTTGGTCCCCCAGGCTGTGCTTGGTCCCCCTGGCTGTGCTTGGTCCCCCAGGCTGTGCTTGGTCCCCCTGGTTGCTCTTGGTCCCCCAGGCTGTGCTTGGTCCCCCTGGCTGTGCTTGATCCCCAAGGCTATGCTTGGTCCCCCTGGTTGCTCTTGGACCCCCAGGCTGTGCTTGGTCCCCCTGGTTGCTCTTGGTCCCCCAGGCTGTGCTTGGTCCCCCAGGCTGTGCTTGGTCCCCCAGGCTGTGCTTGGTCCCCTTGGTTGCTCTTGGTCCCCCAGGCTGTGCTTGGTCCCCCAGGCTGTGCTTGGTCCCCCAGGCTGTGCTTGGTCCCCCTGGTTGCTCCTGGTCCCCCAGGCTGTGCTTGGTCCCCTTGGTTGCTCTTGGTCCCTCAGGCTGTGCTTGGTCCCCCAGGCTGTGCTTGGTCCCCCTGGCTGTGCTTGGTCCCCCAGGCTGTGCTTGGTCCCCCAGGCTGTGCTTGGTCCCCCAGGCTGTGCTTGGTCCCCTTGCTTGCTCTTGGTCCCCCAGGCTGTGCTTGGTCCCCCAGGCTGTGCTTGGTCCCCCTGGTTGCTCTTGGTCCCCCAGGCTGTGCTTGGTCCCCCAGGCTGTGCTTGGTCCCCCTGGTTGCTCTTGGTCCCCCAGGCTGTGCTTGGTTCCCCAGGCTGTGCTTGGTCCCCTAGGCTGTGCTTGGTCCCCCAGGCTGTGCTTGGACCCCTTGGTTGCTCTTGGTCCCCCAGGTTGTGCTTGATCCCCCAGGCTGTGCTTGGTCCCCCTGGTTGCTCTTCGTCCCCCAGGCTGTGCTTGGTCCCCCAGGCTGTGCTTGGTCCCCCTGGTTGCTCTTGGTCCCCCAGGCTGTGCTTGGTCCCCCAGGCTGTGCTTGGTCCCCCAGGCTGTGCTTGGTCCTCCAGGCTGTGCTTGGTCCCCCAGGCTGTGCTTGGTCCCCCAGGCTGTGCTTGGTCCCCCTGGTTGCTCTTGGTCCCCCAGGCTGTGCTTGGTCCCCCTGGTTGCTCTTGGTCCCCCAGGCTGTGCTTGGTCCCCCAGGCTGTGCTTGGTCCCCCTGGCTGTGCTTGGTCCCCCTGGTTGCTCTTGGTCCCCCAGGCTGTGCCTGGTCCCCCTGGTTGCTCTTGGTCCCCCAGGCTGTGCCTGGTCCCCCAGGCTGTGCTTGGTCCCCTTGGTTGCTCTTGGTCCCCCAGGCTGTGCTTGGTCCCCCAGGCTGTGCTTGGTCCCCCTGGCTGTGCTTGGTCCCCCTGGTTGCTCTTGGTCCCCCAGGCTGTGCCTGGTCCCCCTGGTTGCTCTTGGTCCCCCAGGCTGTGCTTGGTCCCCCAGGCTGTGCTTGGTCCCCCAGGCTGTGCTTGGTCCCCTTGGTTGCTTTTGGTCCCCCAGGCTGTGCTTGGTCCCCCAGGCTGTGCTTGGTCCCCCTGGTTGCTCTTGGTCCCCCAGGCTGTGCTTGGTCCCCCAGGCTGTGCTTGGCCCCCCTGGCTGCTCTTGGTCCCCCAGGCTGTGCTTGGTCCCCTTGGTTGCTCTTGGTCCCCCAGGCTGTGCTTGGTCCCCCAGGCTGTGCTTGGTCCCCCTGGTTGCTCTTGGTCCCCCAGGCTGTGCTTGGTCCCCCAGGCTGTGCTTGGTCCCCTTGGTTGCTCTTGGTCCCCCAGGCTGTGCTTGGTCCCCATGGTTGCTCTTGGTCCCCAGGCTGTGGTTGGTCCCCCAGGCTGTGGTTGGTCCCCCAGGCTGTGCTTGGTCCCCCAGGCTGTGCTTGGTCCCCCTGGCTGTGCTTGGTCCCCCAGGCTGTGCTTGGTCCCCCAGGCTGTGCTTGGTCCCCCTGGTTGCTCTTGGTCCCCCAGGCTGTGCTTGGTCCCCCTGGTTGCTCTTGGTCCCCCAGGCTGTGCTTGGTCCCCCAGGCTGTGCTTGGTCCCCTTGGTTGCTCTTGGTCCCCCAGGCTGTGCTTGGTCCCCCTGGTTGCTCTTGGTCCCCCAGGCTGTGCTTGGTCCCCTTGGTTGCTCTTGGTCCCCCAGGCTGTGCTTGGTCCCCCTAGGCTGTGCTTGGTCCTCCTGGTTGCTCTTGGTCCCCCAGGCTGTGCTTGGTCCCCCAGGCTGTGCGTGGTCCCCCAGGCTGTGCTTGGTCCCCCAGGCTGTGCTTGGTCTCCCTGGTTGCTCTTGGTCCCCCAGGCTGTGCTTGGTCCCCCAGGCTGTGCTTGGTCCCCCAGGCTGTGCTTGGTCCCCCTGGTTGCTCTTGGTCCCCCAGGCTGTGCTTGGTCCCCTTGGTTGCTCTTGGTCCCCCAGGCTGTGCTTGGTCCCCCAGGCTGTGCTTGGTCCCCCTGGTTGCTCTTGGTCCCCCAGGCTGTGCTTGGTCACCCTGGTTGCTCTTGGTCCCCCAGGCTGTGCTTGGTCCCACTGGTTGCTCTTGGTCCCCCAGGCTGTGCTTGGTCCCCCAGGCTGTGCTTGGTCCCAGGCTGTGCTTGGTCCCCCTGGTTGCTCTTGGTCCCCCAGGCTGTGCCTGGTCCCCCTGGTTGCTCTTGGTCCCCCAGGCTGTGCTTGGTCCCCCAGGCTGTGCTTCATACCCCAGGCTGTGCTTGGTCCCCCAGGCTGTGCTTGGTCCCTCAAGCTGTGCTTGGTCCCCCAGGCTGTGCTTGGTCCCCCAGGCTGTGCTTGGTCCCCCTGGCTGTGCTTGGTCCCCCAGGCTGTGCTTGGTCCCCCTGGTTGCTTTTGGTCCCCCAGGCTGTGCTTGGCCCCCAGGCTGTGCTTGGCCCCCCAGGCTGTGCTTGGTTCCCTTGGTAGCTCTTGGTCCCCCAGGCTGTGCTTGGTCCCCAAGGCTGTGCTTGGTCCCCCTGGTTGCTCTTGGTCCCCCAGGCTGTGCTTGGTCCCCCAGGCTGTGCTTGGTCCCCCAGGCTGTGCTTGGCCCCCCTGGTTGCTCTTGGTCCCCCAGGCTGTGTTTGGTCCCCTTGGTTGCTCTTGGTCCCCCAGGCTGTGCTTGGTCCCCCAGGCTGTGCTTGGTCCCCCTGGTTGCTCTTGGTCCCCCAGGCTGTGCTTGGTCCCCCAGGCTGTGCTTGGTCCCCCTGGCTGTGCTTGGCCCCTCTGGTTGCTCTTGGTCCCCCAGGCTGTGCTTGGTCCCCCTGGTTGCTCTTGGTCCCCAGGCTGTGCTTGGTCCCCTTGGTTGCTCTTGGTCCCCCTGGCTGTGCTTGGTCCCCCAGGCTGTGCTTAGTACCCCTGGCTGTGCTTGGTCCCCCAGGCTGTGCTTGGTCCCCCTGGTTGCTCCTGGTCCCCCAGGCTGTGCTTGGTCCCCCAGGCTGTGCTTGGTCCCCCTGGCTGTGCTTGGTCCCCCTGGCTGTGCTTGGTCCCCCAGGCTGTGCTTGGTCCCCCTGGTTGCTCTTGGTCCCCCAGGCTGTGCTTGGTCCCCCAGGCTTTGCTTGGTCCCCCAGGCTGTGCTTGGTCCCCCTGGTTTCTCCTGGTCCCCCAGGCTGTGCTTGGTCCCCCTGGTTGCTCTTGGTCCCCCAGGTTGTGCTTGGTCCCCCAGGCTGTGCTTGGTCCCCCAGGCTGTGCTTGGTCCCCCAGGCTGTGCTTGGTCCCCCAGGCTGTGCTTGGTCCCCTTGGTTGCTCTTGGTCCCCCAGGCTGTGCTTGGTCCCCCGGGCTGTGCTTGGTCCCCCAGGCTGTGCTTGGTCCCCCAGGCTGTGCTTGGTCCCCCTGGTTGCTCTTGGTCCCCCAGGCTGTGCTTGGTCCCCCAGGCTGTGCTTGGTCCCCCTGGTTGCTCTTGGTCCCCCAGGCTGTGCTTGGTCCCCCAGGCTGTGCTTGGTCCCCCTGGTTGCTCTTGGTCCCCCAGGCTGTGCTTGGTCCCCTTGGTTGCTCTTGGTCCCCCAGGCTGTGCTTGGTCCCCCTGGTTGCTCTTGGTCCCCCAGGCTGTGCTTGGTCCCCCTGGTTGCTCTTGGTCCCCCGGGCTGTGCTTGGTCCCCTTGGTTGCTCTTGGTCCCCCAGGCTGTGCTTGGTCCCCCAGGCAGTGCTTGGTCCCTCAAGCTGTGCTTAGTCCCCCAGGCTGTGCTTGGTCCCCCAGGCTGTGCTTGGTCCCCCAGGCTGTGCTTGGTCCCCCTGGCTGTGCTTGTTCCCCAAGGCTATGCTTGGTCCCCCTGGTTGCTCTTGGTCCCCCAGGCTGTGCTTGGTCCCCCTGGTTGCTCTTGGTCCCCCAGGCTGTGCTTGGTCCCCCAGGCTGTGCTTGGTCCCCCAGGCTTTGCTTGGTCCCCTTGGTTGCTCTTGGTCCCCCAGGCTGTGCTTGGTCCCCCTGGTTGCTCTTGGTCCCCCAGGCTGTGCTTGGTCCCCCAGGCTGTGCTTGGTCCCCCAGGCTGTGCTTGGTCCCCCTGGTTGCTCTTGGTCCCCCAGGCTGTGCTTGGTCCCCTTGGTTGCTCTTGGTCCCTCAGGCTGTGCTTGGTCCTCCAGGCTGTGCTTGGTCCCCCTGGCTGTGCTTGGTCCCCCAGGCTGTGCTTGGTCCCCCAGGCTGTGCTTGGTCCCCCTGGTTGCTCTTGGTCCCCCAGGCTGTGCTTGGTCCCCTTGCTTGCTCTTGGTCCCCAGGCTGTGCTTGGTCCCCCAGGCTGTGCTTGGTCTCCCTGGCTGTGCTTGGTCCCCCAGGCTGTGCTTGGTCCCCCTGGTTGTTCTTGGTCCCCCAGGCTGTGCTTGGTCCCCCAGGCTGTGCTTGGTCCCCCAGGCTGTGCTTGGTCCCCCTGGTTGCTCATGGTCCCCCTGGCTGTGCTTGGTTCCCCAGGCTGTGCTTGGTCCCCCAGGCTGTGCTTGGTCCCCCAGGCTGTGCTTGGACCCCTTGGTTGCTCTTGGTCCCCCAGGCTGTGCTTGATCCCCCAGGCTGTGCTTGGTCCCCCTGGTTGCTCTTCGTCCCCCAGGCTGTGCTTGGTCCCCCTGGTTGCTCTTGGTCCCCCAGGCTGTGCTTGGTCCCCCAGGCTGTGCTTGGTCCCCCAGGCTGTGCTTGGTCCCCTTGGTTGCTCTTGGTCCCCCAGGCTGTGCTTGGTCCCCCTGGTTGCTCTTGGTCCCCCAGGCTGTGGTTGGTCCCCCAGGCTGTGCTTGGTCCCCCAGGTTGCTCTTGGTCCCCCAGGCTGTGCTTGGTCCCCCTGGTTGCTCTTGGTCCCCCAGGCTGTGCTTGGTCCCCCAGGCTGTGCTTGGTCCCCCTGGCTGTGCTTGGTCCCCCTGGTTGCTCTTTGTCCCCCAGGCTGTGCCTGGTCCCCCTGGTTGCTCTTGGTCCCCCAGGCTGTGCTTGGTCCCCCAGGCTGTGCTTGGTCCCCCAGGCTGTGCTTGGTCCCCTTGGTTGCTCATGGTCCCCCAGGCTGTGCTTGGTCCCCCAGGCTGTGCTGGGTCCCCCAGGCTGTGCTTGGTCCCCCTGGCTGTGCTTGGTCCCCCTGGTTGCTCTTGGTCCCCCAGGCTGTGCCTGGTCCCCCTGGTTGCTCTTGGTCCCCCAGGCTGTGCTTGGTCCCCCAGGCTGTGCTTGGTCCCCTTGGTTGCTTTTGGTCCCCCAGGCTGTGCTTGGTCCCCCAGGCTGTGCTTGGTCCCCCAGGCTGTGGTTGGTCCCCTTGGTTGCTCTTGGTCCCCCAGGCTGTGCTTGGTCCCCCTGGTTGCTCTTGGTCCCCCAGGCTGTGGTTGGTCCCCCAGGCTGTGCTTGGTCCCCCAGGCTGTGCTTGGTCCCCCAGGCTGTGCTTGGTCCCCCAGGCTGTGCTTGGTCCCCCTGGCTGTGCTAGGTCCCCCAGGCTGTGCTTGGTCCCCCAGGCTGTGCTTGGTCCCCCTGGCTGTGCTTGGTCCCCCTGGTTGCTCTTGGTCCCCCAGGCTGTGCTTGGTCCCCTTGGTTGCTCTTGGTCCCCCAGGCTGTGCTTGGTCCCCCAGGCTGTGCTTGGTCCCCTGGTTGCTCTTGGTCCGCCAGGCTGTGCTTGGTCCCCTTGGTTGCTCTTGGTCCCCCAGGCTGTGCTTGGTCCCCCAGGCTGTGCTTGGTCCCCCAGGCTGTGCTTGGTCCCCCTGGTTGCTCTTGGTCCCCCAGGCAGTGCTTGGTCCCTCAAGCTGTGCTTGGTCCCCCAGGCTGTGCTTGGTCCCCCAGGCTGTGCTTGGTCCCCCAGGCTGTGCTTTGTCCCCCTGGCTGTGCTTGGTCCCCCAGGCTGTGCTTGGTCCCCCAGGCTGTGCTTGGTCCCCCAGGCTGTGCTTGGTCACCCTGGCTGTGCTTGGTCGCCCAGGCTGTGCTTGGTCCCCCAGGCTGTGCTTGGTCCCCTTGGTTGCTCTTGGTCCCCCAGGCTGTGCTTGGTCCCCTGGTTGCTCTTGGTCCCCCAGGCTGTGCTTGGTCCCCTTGGTTGCTCTTGGTCCCCCAGGCTGTGCTTGGTCCCCCAGGCTGTGCTTGGTCCCTCTGGCTGTGCTTGGTCCCCCTGGTTGCAATTGGTCCCCCAGGCTGTGCTTGGTCCCCCAGGCTGTGCTTGGTCCCCCTGGCTGTGCTTGGTCCCCAAGGCTATGCTTGGTCCCCCTGGTTGCTCTTGGTCCCCCAGGCTGTGCTTGGTCCCCCTGGTTGCTCTTGGTCCCCCAGGCTGTGCTTGGTCCCCCAGGCTGTGCTTGGTCCCCTTGGTTGCTCTTGGTCCCCCAGGCTGTGCTTGGTCCCCCTGGTTGCTCTTGGTCCCCCAGGCTGTGCTTGGTCCCCCAGGCTGTGCTTGGTCCCCCTGGCTGTGCTTGGTCCCCCTGGCTTCTCTTGGTCCACCAGGCTGTGCTTGGTCCCCCTGGTTGCTCTTGGTCCCCCAAGCTGTGCTTGGTCCCCCAGGCTGTGCTTGGTCCCCCAGGCTTTGCTTGGTCCCCCTGGTTGCTCTTGGTCCCCCGGGCTGTGCTTGGTCCCCCTGGTTGCTCTTGGTCCCCCAGGCTGTGCTTGGTCACCCTGGTTGCTCTTGGTCCCCTAGGCTGTGCTTGGTCCCCCTGGTTGCTCTTGGTCCCCCAGGCTGTGCTTGGTCCCCCAGGCTGTGCTTGGTCCCCCTGGTTGCTCTTGGTCCCCCAGGCTGTGCCTGGTCCCCCTGGTTGCTCTTGGTCCCCCAGGCTGTGCTTGGTCCCCCAGGCTGTATTTGGTCCCCCAGGCTGTGCTTGGTCTCCAGGCTGTGCTTTGTACCCCAGGCTGTGCTTGGTCCCCAGGCTGTGCTTGGTCCAAAAGGCTGTGCTTGGTCCCCCTGGTTGCTCTTGGTCCCCCAGGCTGTGCTTGGTCCCCCAGGCTGTGCTTGGTCCCCCTGGTTGCTCTTGGTCCCCCAGGCTGTGCTTGGTCCCCCAGGCTGTGCTTGGTCCCCCAGGCTGTGCTTGGTCCCCCTGGTTGCTCTTGGTCCCCCAGGCTGTGCTTGGTCCCCTTGGTTGCTCTTGGTCCCCCAGGCTGTGCTTGGTCCCCCAGGCTGTGCTTGGTCCCTCAAGCTGTGCTTGGTCCCCCAGGCTGTGCTTGGTCCCACAGGCTGTGCTTGGTCCCCCAGGCTGTGCTTGGTCCCTCAAGCTGTGCTTGGTCCCCCTGGTTGCTCTTGGTCCCCCAGGCTGTGCTTGGTCCCCTTGGTTGCTCTTGGTCCCCCAGGCTGTGCTTGGCCCCCCAGGCTGTGCTTGGTCCCCTTGGTAGCTCTTGGTCCCCCAGGCTGTGCTTGGTCCCCGAGGCTGTGCTTGGTCCCCCTGGTTGCTCTTGGTCCCCAAGGCTGTGCTTGGTCCCCCAGGCTGTGCTTGGTCCCCCAGGCTGTGCTTGGTCCCCCTGGTTGCTCTTGGTCCCCCAGGCTGTGCTTGGTCCCCCAGGCTGTGCTTGGTCCCCCTGGCTGTGCTTGGTCCCCTAGGCTGTGCTTGGTCCCCCAGGCTGTGCTTGGTCCCCCAGGCTGTGCTTGGTCCCCCTGGTTGCTCTTGGTCCCCCAGGCTGTGCTTGGTCCCCTTGGTTGCTCTTGGTCCCCCAGGCTGTGCTTGGTCCCCCAGGCTGTGCTTGGTCCCCCTGGCTGTGCTTGGTCCCCCAGGCTGTGCTTGGTACCCCTGGTTGCTCTTGGTCCCCCAGGCTGTGCTTGGTCCCCCAGGCTGTGCTTGGTCCCCCTGGTTGCTCTTGGTCCCCCAGGCTGTGCTTGGTCCCCCAGGCTGTGCTTGGTCCCCCTGGTTGCTCTTGGTCCCCCAGGCTGTGCTTGGTCCCCCAGGCTGTGCTTGGTCCCCCAGGCTGTGCTTGGTCCCCCTGGTTGCTCTTGGTCCCCCAGGCTGTGCTTGGTCCCCTTGGTTGCTCTTGGTCCCCCAGGCTGTGCTTGGTCCCCCAGGCTGTGCTTGGTCCCTCAAGCTGTGCTTGGTCCCCCAGGCTGTGCTTGGTCCCACAGGCTGTGCTTGGTCCCCCAGGCTGTGCTTGGTCCCTCAAGCTGTGCTTGGTCCCCCTGGTTGCTCTTGGTCCCCCAGGCTGTGCTTGGTCCCCTTGGTTGCTCTTGGTCCCCCAGGCTGTGCTTGGCCCCCCAGGCTGTGCTTGGTCCCCTTGGTAGCTCTTGGTCCCCCAGGCTGTGCTTGGTCCCCGAGGCTGTGCTTGGTCCCCCTGGTTGCTCTTGGTCCCCAAGGCTGTGCTTGGTCCCCCAGGCTGTGCTTGGTCCCCCAGGCTGTGCTTGGTCCCCCTGGTTGCTCTTGGTCCCCCAGGCTGTGCTTGGTCCCCCAGGCTGTGCTTGGTCCCCCTGGCTGTGCTTGGTCCCCTAGGCTGTGCTTGGTCCCCCAGGCTGTGCTTGGTCCCCCAGGCTGTGCTTGGTCCCCCAGGCTGTGCTTGGTCCCCCTGGTTGCTCTTGGTCCCCCAGGCTGTGCTTGGTCCCCTTGGTTGCTCTTGGTCCCCCAGGCTGTGCTTGGTCCCCCAGGCTGTGCTTGGTCCCCCTGGCTGTGCTTGGTCCCCCAGGCTGTGCTTGGTACCCCTGGTTGCTCTTGGTCCCCCAGGCTGTGCTTGGTCCCCCAGGCTGTGCTTGGTCCCCCTGGTTGATCTTGGTCCCCCAGGCTGTGCTTGGTCCCCCAGGCTGTGCTTGGCCCCCCTGGCTGTGCTTGGTCCCCCAGGCTGTGCTTGGTCCCCCTGGTTGCTCTTCGTCCCCCAGGCTGTGCTTGGTCCCCTTGGTTGCTCTTGGTCCCTCAGGCTGTGCTTGGTCCCCCAGGCTGTGCTTGGTCCCCCTGGCTGTGCTTGGTCCCCCAGGCTGTGCTTGTTCCCCCTGGTTGCTTTTGGTCCCCCAGGCTGTGCTTGGTCCCCCAGGCTGTGCTTGGCCCCCCAGGCTGTGCTTGGTCCCCTTGGTAGCTCTTGGTCCCCCAGGCTGTGCTTGGTCCCCAAGGCTGTGCTTGGTCCCCCTGGTTGCTCTTGGTCCCCCAGGCTGTGCTTGGTCCCCCAGGCTGTGCTTGGTCCCCCAGGCTGTGCTTGGCCCCCCTGGTTGCTCTTGGTCCCCCAGGCTGTGTTTGGTCCCCTTGGTTGCTCTTGGTCCCCCAGGCTGTGCTTGGTCCCCCAGGCTGTGCTTGGTCCCCCTGGTTGCTCTTGGTCCCCCAGGCTGTGCTTGGTCCCCCAGGCTGTGCTTGGTCCCCCTGGCTGTGCTTGGCCCCTCTGGTTGCTCTTGGTCCCCCAGGCTGTGCTTGGTCCCCCTGGTTGCTCTTGGTCCCCAGGCTGTGCTTGGTCCCCTTGGTTGCTCTTGGTCCCCCTGGCTGTGCTTGGTCCCCCAGGCTGTGCTTGGTACCCCTGGCTGTGCTTGGTCCCCCAGGCTGTGCTTGGTCCCCCTGGTTGCTCCTGGTCCCCCAGGCTGTGCTTTGTCCCCCAGGTTGTGCTTGGTCCCCCTGGCTGTGCTTGGTCCCCCAGGCTGTGCTTGGTCCCCCTGGTTGCTCTTGGTCCCCCAGGCTGTGCTTGGTCCCCCAGGCTGTGCTTGGTCCCCCTGGTTGCTCCTGGTCCCCCAGGCTGTGCTTGGTCCCCCTGGTTGCTCTTGGTCCCCCAGGTTGTGCTTGGTCCCCCAGGCTGTGCTTGGTCCCCCAGGCTGTGCTTGGTCCCCCAGGCTGTGCTTGGTCCCCTTGGTTGCTCTTGGTCACCCAGGCTGTGCTTGGTCCCCCGGGCTGTGCTTGGTCCCACAGGCTGTGCTTGGTCCCCCAGGCTGTGCTTGGTCCCCCTGGTTGCTCTTGGTCCCCCAGGCTGTGCTTGGTCCCCCAGGCTGTGCTTGGTCCCCCTGGTTGCTCTTGGTCCCCCAGGCTGTGCTTGGTCCCCCAGGCTGTGCTTGGTCCCCCTGGTTGCTCTTGGTCCCCCAGGCTGTGCTTGGTCCCCTTGGTTGCTCTTGGTCCCCCAGGCTGTGCTTGGTCCCCCTGGTTGCTCTTGGTCCCCCAGGCTGTGCTTGGTCCCCCTGGTTGCTCTTGGTCCCCCGGGCTGTGCTTGGTCCCCTTGGTTGCTCTTGGTCCCCCAGGCTGTGCTTGGTCCCCCAGGCAGTGCTTGGTCCCTCAAGCTGTGCTTAGTCCCCCAGGCTGTGCTTGGTCCCCCAGGCTGTGCTTGGTCCCCCAGGCTGTGCTTGGTCCCCCTGGCTGTGCTTGTTCCCCAAGGCTATGCTTGGTCCCCCTGGTTGCTCTTGGTCCCCCAGGCTGTGCTTGGTCCCCCTGGTTGCTCTTGGTCCCCCAGGCTGTGCTTGGTCCCCCAGGCTGTGCTTGGTCCCCCAGGCTGTGCTTGGTCCCCTTGGTTGCTCTTGGTCCCCCAGGCTGTGCTTGGTCCCCCTGGTTGCTCTTGGTCCCCCAGGCTGTGCTTGGTCCCCCAGGCTGTGCTTGGTCCCCCAGGCTGTGCTTGGTCCCCCTGGTTGCTCTTGGTCCCCCAGGCTGTGCTTGGTCCCCTTGGTTGCTCTTGGTCCCTCAGGCTGTGCTTGGTCCCCCAGGCTGTGCTTGGTCCCCCTGGCTGTGCTTGGTCCCCCAGGCTGTGCTTGGTCCCCCAGGCTGTGCTTGGTCCCCCTGGTTGCTCTTGGTCCCCCAGGCTGTGCTTGGTCCCCTTGCTTGCTCTTGGTCCCCCAAGCTGTGCTTGGTCCCCCAGGCTGTGCTTGGTCTCCCTGGCTGTGCTTGGTCCCCCAGGCTGTGCTTGGTCCCCCTGGTTGTTCTTGGTCCCCCAGGCTGTGCTTGGTCCCCCAGGCTGTGCTTGGTCCCCCAGGCTGTGCTTGGTCCCCCAGGCTGTGCTTGGTCCCCCAGGCTGTGCTTTGTCCCCCTGGCTGTGCTTGGTCCCCCAGGCTGTGCTTGGTCCCCCAGGCTGTGCTTGGTCACCCTGGCTGTGCTTGGTCCCCCAGGCTGTGCTTGGTCCCCCAGGCTGTGCTTGGTCCCCCAGGCTGTGCTTGGTCCCCCAGGCTGTGCTTGGTCACCTGGTTGCTCTTGGTCCCCCAGGCTGTGCTTGGTCCCCTTGGTTGCTCTTGGTCCCCCAGGCTGTGCTTGGTCCCCCAGGCTGTGCTTGGTCCCTCTGGCTGTGCTTGGACCCCCATGCTGCGCTTGGTCCCCCTGGTTGCTCTTGGTCCCCCAGGCTGTGCTTGGTCCCCCAGGCTGTGCTTGGTCCCCCTGGCTGTGCTTGGTCCCCAAGGCTATGCTTGGTCCCCCTGGTTGCTCTTGGTCCCCCAGGCTGTGCTTGGTCCCCCTGGTTGCTCTTGGTCCCCCAGGCTGTGCTTGGTCCCCCAGGCTGTGCTTGGTCCCCTTGGTTGCTCTTGGTCCCCCAGGCTGTGCTTGGTCCCCCTGGTTGCTCTTGGTCCCCCAGGCTGTGCTTGGTCCCCCTGGCTGTGCTTGGTCCCCCTGGTTGCTCTTGGTCCACCAGGCTGTGCTTGGTCCCCCTGGTTGCTCTTGGTCCCCCAAGCTGTGCTTGGTCCCCCAGGCTGTGCTTGGTCCCCCAGGCTTTGCTTGGTCCCCCTGGTTGCTCTTGGTCCCCCAGGCTGTGCTTGGTCCCCCTGGTTGCTCTTGGTCCCCCAGGCTGTGCTTGGTCACCCTGGTTGCTCTAGGTCCCCTAGGCTGTGCTTGGTCCCCCTGGTTGCTCTTGGTCCCCCAGGCTGTGCTTGGTCCCCCAGGCTGTGCTTGGTCCCCCTGGTTGCTCTTGGTCCCCCAGGCTGTGCCTGGTCCCCCTGGTTGCTCTTGGTCCCCCAGGCTGTGCTTGGTCCCCCAGGCTGTATTTGGTCCCCCAGGCTGTGCTTGGTCCCCAGGCTGTGCTTTGTACCCCAGGCTGTGCTTGGTCCTCCAGGCTGTGCTTGGTCCCAAAGGCTGTGCTTGGTCCCCCTGGTTGCTCTTGGTCCCCCAGGCTGTGCTTGGTCCCCCAGGCTGTGCTTGGTCCCCCTGGTTGCTCTTGGTCCCCCAGGCTGTGCTTGGTCCCCCAGGCTGTGCTTGGTCCCCCAGGCTGTGCTTGGTCCCCCTGGTTGCTCTTGGTCCCCCAGGCTGTGCTTGGTCCCCTTGGTTGCTCTTGGTCCCCCAGGCTGTGCTTGGTCCCCCAGGCTGTGCTTGGTCCCTCAAGCTGTGCTTGGTCCCCCAGGCTGTGCTTGGTCCCACAGGCTGTGCTTGGTCCCCCAGGCTGTGCTTGTTCCCTCAAGCTGTGCTTGGTCCCCCTGGTTGCTCTTGGTCCCCCAGGCTGTGCTTGGTCCCCTTGGTTGCTCTTGGTCCCCCAGGCTGTGCTTGGCCCCCCAGGCTGTGCTTGGTCCCCTTGGTAGCTCTTGGTCCCCCAGGCTGTGCTTGGTCCCCGAGGCTGTGCGTGGTCCCCCTGGTTGCTCTTGGTCCCCAAGGCTGTGCTTGGTCCCCCAGGCTGTGCTTGGTCCCCCAGGCTGTGCTTGGTCCCCCAGGCTGTGCTTGGTCCCCCTGGTTGCTCTTGGTCCCCCAGGCTGTGCTTGGTCCCCCAGGCTGTGCTTGGTCCCCCTGGCTGTGCTTGGTCCCCTAGGCTGTGCTTGGTCCCCCAGGCTGTGCTTGGTCCCCCAGGCTGTGCTTGGTCCCCCAGGCTGTGCTTGGTTCCCCAGGCTGTGCTTGGTCCCCCAGGCTGTGCTTGGACCCCTTGGTTGCTCTTGGTCCCCCAGGCTGTGCTTGATCCCCCAGGCTGTGCTTGGTCCCCCTGGTTGCTCTTCGTCCCCCAGGCTGTGCTTGGTCCCCCAGGCTGTGCTTGGTCCCCCTGGTTGCTCTTGGTCCCCCAGGCTGTGCTTGGTCCCCCAGGCTGTGCTTGGTCCCCTTGGTTGCTCTTGGTCCCCCAGGCTGTGCTTGGTCCCCCTGGTTGCTCTTGGTCCCCCAGGCTGTGGTTGGTCCCCCAGGCTGTGCTTGGTCCCCCAGGCTGTGCTTGGTCCCCCTGGTTGCTCTTGGTCCCCCAGGCTGTGCTTGGTCCCCCTGGTTGCTCTTGGTCCCCAAGGCTGTGCTTGGTCCCCCAGGCTGTGCTTGGTCCCCCTGGCTGTGCTTGGTCCCCCTGGTTGCTCTTGGTCCCCCAGGCTGTGCCTGGTCCCCCTGGTTGCTCTTGGTCCCCCAGGCTGTGCTTGGTCCCCCAGGCTGTGCTTGGTCCCCCAGGCTGTGCTTGGTCCCCTTGGTTGCTCATGGTCCCCCAGGCTGTGCTTGGTCCCCCAGGCTGTGCTTGGTCCCCCAGGCTGTGCTTGGTCCCCCTGGCTGTGCTTGGTCCCCCTGGTTGCTCTTGGTCCCCCGGCTGTGCCTGGTCCCCCTGGTTGCTCTTGGTCCCCCAGGCTGTGCTTGGTCCCCCAGGCTGTGCTTGGTCCCCTTGGTTGCTCTTGGTCCCCCAGGCTGTGCTTGGTCCCCCTGGTTGCTCTTGGTCCCCCAGGCTGTGGTTGGTCCCCCAGGCTGTGGTTGGTCCCCCAGGCTGTGCTTGGTCCCCCAGGCTGTGCTTGGTCCCCCAGGCTGTGCTTAGTCCCCCAGGCTGTGCTTGGTCCCCCTGGCTGTGCTTGGTCCCCCAGGCTGTGCTTGGTCCCCCAGGCTGTGCTTGTTCCCCCTGGCTGTGCTTGGTCCCCCTGGTTGCTCTTGGTCCCCCAGGCTGTGCTTGGTCCCCTTGGTTGCTCTTGGTCCCCCAGGCTGTGCTTGGTCCCCCAGGCTGTGCTTGGTCCCCTGGTTGCTCTTGGTCCGCCAGGCTGTGCTTGGTCCCCTTGGTTGCTCTTGGTCCCCCAGGCTGTGCTTGGTCCCCCAGGCTGTGCTTGGTCCCCCATGCTGTGCTTGGTCCCCCTGGTTGCTCTTGGTCCCCCAGGCTGTGCTTGGTCCCCTTGGTTGCTCTTGGTCCCCCAGGCTGTGCTTGGTCCCCCAGGCAGTGCTTGGTCCCTCAAGCTGTGCTTGGTCCCCCAGGCTGTGCTTGGTCCCCCAGGCTGTGCTTGGTCCCCCAGGCTGTGCTTTGTCCCCCTGGCTGTGCTTGGTCCCCCAGGCTGTGCTTGGTCCGCCAGGCTGTGCTTGGTCACCCTGGCTGTGCTTGGTCCCCCAGGCTGTGCTTGGTCCCCCAGGCTGTGCTTGGTCCCCCAGGCTGTGCTTGGTCCCCCTGGCTGTGCTTGGTCCCCCTGGTTGCTCTTGGTCCACCAGGCTGTGCTTGGTCCCCCTGGTTGCTCTTGGTCCCCCAAGCTGTGCTTGGTCCCCCAGGCTGTGCTTGGTCCCCCAGGCTTTGCTTGGTCCCCCTGGTTGCTCTTGGTCCCCCAGGCTGTGCTTGGTCCCCCTGGTTGATCTTGGTCCCCCAGGCTGTGCTTGGTCACCCTGGTTGCTCTTGGTCACCTAGGCTGTGCTTGGTCCCCCTGGTTGCTCTTGGTCCCCCAGGCTGTGCTTGGTCCCCCAGGCTGTGCTTGGTCCCCCTGGTTGCTCTTGGTCCCCCAGGCTGTGCCTGGTCCCCCGGGTTGCTCTTGGTCCCCCAGGCTGTGCTTGGTCCCCCAGGCTGTATTTGGTCCCCCAGGCTGTGCTTGGTCCCCAGGCTGTGCTTTGTACCCCAGGCTGTGCTTGGTCCCCCAGGCTGTGCTTGGTCCCAAAGGCTGTGCTTGGTCCCCCTGGTTGCTCTTGGTCCCCCAGGCTGTGCTTGGTCCCCCAGGCTGTGCTTGGTCCCCCTGGTTGCTCTTGGTCCCCCAGGCTGTGCTTGGTCCCCCAAGCTGTGCTTGGTCCCCCAGGCTGTGCTTGGTCCCCCTGGTTGCTCTTGGCCCCCCAGGCTGTGCTTGGTCCCCTTTGTTGCTCTTGGTCCCCCAGGCTGTGCTTGGTCCCCCAGGCTGTGCTTGGTCCCTCAAGCTGTGCTTGGTCCCCCAGGCTGTGCTTGGTCCCACAGGCTGTGCTTGGTCCCCCAGGCTGTGCTTGGTCCCTCAAGCTGTGCTTGGTCCCCCTGGTTGCTCTTGGTCCCCCAGGCTGTGCTTGGTCCCCTTGGTTGCTCTTGGTCCCCCAGGCTGTGCTTGGCCCCCCAGGCTGTGCTTGGTCCCCTTGGTAGCTCTTGGTCCCCGAGGCTGTGCTTGGTCCCCCTGGTTGCTCTTGGTCCCCCAGGCTGTGCTTGGTCCCCCAGGCTGTGCTTGGTCCCCCAGGCTGTGCTTGGTCCCCCTGGTTGCTCTTGGTCCCCCAGGCTGTGCTTGGTCCCCCAGGCTGTGCTTTGTCCCCCTGGCTGTGCTTGGTCCCCTAGGCTGTGCTTGGTCCCTCAGGCTGTGCTTGGTCCCCCAGGCTGTGCTTGGTCCCCCAGGCTGTGCTTGGTCCCCCAGGCTGTGCTTGGTCCCCCTGGTTGCTCTTGGTCCCCCAGGCTGTGCTTGGTCCCCTTGGTTGCTCTTGGTCCCCCAGGCTGTGCTTGGTCCCCCAGGCTGTGCTTGGTCCCCCTGGCTGTGCTTGGTCCCCCAGGCTGTGCTTGGTACCCCTGGTTGCTCTTGGTCCCCCAGGCTGTGCTTGGTCCCCCAGGCTGTGCTTGGTCCCCCTGGTTGCTCTTGGTCCCCCAGGCTGTGCTTGGTCCCCTTGGTTGCTCTTGGTCCCCCAGGCTGTGCTTGGTCCCCCATGCTGTGCTTGGTCCCCCTGGTTGCTCTTGGTCCCCCAGGCTGTGCTTGGTCCCCCAGGCTGTGCTTGGCCCCCCTGGCTGTGCTTGGTCCCCCAGGCTGTGCTTGGTCCCCCTGGTTGCTCTTGGTCCCCCAGGCTGTGCTTGGTCCCCTTGGTTGCTCTTGGTCCCTCAGGCTGTGCTTGGTCCCCCAGGCTGTGCTTGGTCCCCCTGGCTGTGCTTGGTCCCCCAGGCTGTGCTTGGTCCCCCAGGCTGTGCTTGGTCCCCCTGGTTGCTCTTGGTCCCCCAGGCTGTGCTTGGTCCCCTTGCTTGCTCTTGGTCCCCCAGGCTGTGCTTGGTCCCCCAGGCTGTGCTTTGTCCCCCTGGCTGTGCTTGGTCCCCCAGGCTGTGCTTGGTCCCCCTGGTTGTTCTTGGTCCCCCAGGCTGTGCTTGGTCCCCCAGGCTGTGCTTGGTCCCCCTGGTTGCTCTTGGTCCCCCAGGCTGTGCTTGGTTCCCCAGGCTGTGCTTGGTCCCCCAGGCTGTGCTTGGTCCCCCAGGCTGTGCTTGGACCCCTTGGTTGCTCTTGGTCCCCCAGGCTGTGCTTGATCCCCCAGGCTGTGCTTGGTCCCCCTGGTTGCTCTTCGTCCCCCAGGCTGTGCTTGGTCCCCCAGGCTGTGCTTGGTCCCCCTGGTTGCTCTTGGTCCTCCAGGCTGTGCTTGGTCCCCCAGGCTGTGCTTGGTCCCCCAGGCTGTGCTTGGTCCCCTTGGTTGCTCTTGGTCCCCCAGGCTGTGCTTGGTCCCCCAGGCTGTGCTTGCCCCCCCTGGCTGTGCTTGGTCCCCCAGGCTGTGCTTGGTCCCCCTGGTTGCTCTTGGTCCCCCAGGCTGTGCTTGGTCCCCCAGGCTGTGCTTGGTCCCCCAAGCTGTGCTTGATCCCCCAGGCTGTGCTTGGTCCCCCTGGTTGCTCTTGGTCCCCCAGGCTGTGCTTGGTCCCCCAGGCTGTGCTTGGTCCCCCTGGTTGCTCTTGGTCCCCCAGGCTGTGCTTGGTCCCCGAGGCTGTGCTTGGTCCACCAGGCTGTGCTTGGTCCCCCAGGCTGTGCTTGGTCCCCCTGGCTGTGCTTGGTCCCCCTGGTTGCTCTTGGTCCCCCAGGTTGTGCTTGGTCCCCCAGGCTGTGCTTGGTCCCCCTGGCTGTGCTTTGTCCCCCTGGCTGTGCTTGGTCCCCCAGGCTGTGCTTGGTCCCCCTGGTTGCTCTTGGTCCCCCAGGCTGTGCTTGGTCCCCCAGGCTGTGCTTGGTCCCCCTGGCTGTGCTTGGTCCCCCAGGCTGTGCTTGGTCCCCCTGGTTGCTCTTGGTCCCCCAGGCTGTGCTTGGTCCCCCTGGTTGCTCTTGGTCCCCAAGGCTGTGCTTGGTCCCCCTGGTTGCTCTTGGTCCCCCAGGCTGTGCTTGGTCCCACAGGCTGTGTTTGGCCCCCCAGCCTGTGCTTGGTCCCCCAGGCTGTGCTTGGTCCCCTTGTTTGCTCTTGGTCCCCCAGGCTGTGCTTGGTCTCCCTGGTTGCTCTTGGTCCCCCAGGCTGTGCTTGGTCCCCCAGGCTGTGCTTGGTCCCCTTGGTTGCTCTTGGTCCCCCAGGCTGTGCTTGGTCCCCTAGGCTGTGCTTGGTCCCCCTGGTTGCTCTTGTTCCCCTAGGCTGTGCTTGGTCCCCTTGGTTGCTCTTGGTCCCCCAGGCTGTGCTTGGTCCCCCAGGCTGTGCTTGGTCCCCCAGGCTGTGCTTGGTCCCCCAGGCTGTGCTTGGTCCCCCAGGCTGTGCTTGGTCCCCCTGGTTGCTCTTTGTCCCCCAGGCTGTGCTTGGTCCCCCAGGCTGTGCTTGGTCCCCCTGGCTGTGCTTGGACCCCCAGTCTGTGCTTGGTCCCCCAGGATGTGCTTGGTCCCCCAGGCTGTGCTTGGTCCCCCAGGCTGTGCTTGGTCCCCCAGGCTGTGCTTGGTCCCCCTGGTTGCTCTTGGTCCCCCAGGCTGTGCTTGGTCCCCCAGGCTGTGCTTGGCCCCCCTGGCTGTGCTTGGTCCCCCAGGCTGTGCTTGGTCCCCCTGGTTGCTCTTGGTCCCCCAGGCTGTGCTTGGTCCCCCTGGTTGCTCTTGGTCCCCAAGGCTGTGCTTGGTCCCCCAGGCTGTGCTTGGTCCCCCTGGTTGCTCTTGGTCCCCCAGGCTGTGCTTGGTCCCCCAGGCTGTGCTTGGTCCCTTTGGTTGCTCTTGGTCCCCCAGGCTGTGCTTGATCCCCCAGGCTGTGCTTGGTCCCCCAGGCTGTGCTTGGTCCCCCTGGTTGCTCTTGGTCCCCCAGGCTGTGCTTGGTTCCCCAGGCTGTGCTTGGTCCCCTAGGCTGTGCTTGGTCCCCCAGGCTGTGCTTGGACCCCTTGGTTGCTCTTGGTCCCCCAGGTTGTGCTTGATCCCCCAGGCTGTGCTTGGTCCCCCTGGTTGCTCTTCGTCCCCCAGGCTGTGCTTGGTCCCCCAGGCTGTGCTTGGTCCCCCTGGTTGCTCTTGGTCCCCCAGGCTGTGCTTGGTCCCCCAGGCTGTGCTTGGTCCCCCAGGCTGTGGTTGGTCCTCCAGGCTGTGCTTGGTCCCCCAGGCTGTGCTTGGTCCCCCTGGTTGCTCTTGGTCCCCCAGGCTGTGCTTGGTCCCCCTGGTTGCTCTTGGTCCCCCAGGCTGTGCTTGGTCCCCCAGGCTGTGCTTGGTCCCCCTGGCTGTGCTTGGTCCCCCTGGTTGCTCTTGGTCCCCCAGGCTGTGCCTGGTCCCCCTGGTTGCTCTTGGTCCCCCAGGCTGTGCCTGGTCCCCCAGGCTGTGCTTGGTCCCCTTGGTTGCTCTTGGTCCCCCTGGCTGTGCTTGGTCCCCCAGGCTGTGCTTGGTCCCCCTGGCTGTGCTTGGTCCCCCTGGTTGCTTTTGGTCCCCCAGGCTGTGCTTGGTCCCCCAGGCTGTGCTTGGTCCCCCTGGTTGCTCTTGGTCCCCCAGGCTGTGCTTGGTCCCCCAGGCTGTGCTTGGCCCCCCTGGCTGCTCTTGGTCCCCCAGGCTGTGCTTGGTCCCCTTGGTTGCTCTTGGTCCCCCAGGCTGTGCTTGGTCCCCATGGTTGCTCTTGGTCCCCCAGGCTGTGGTTGGTCCCCCAGGCTGTGGTTGGTCCCCCAGGCTGTGCTTGGTCCCCCAGGCTGTGCTTGGTCCCCCAGGCTGTGCTTGGTCCCCCTGGCTGTGCTTTGTCCCCCAGGCTGTGCTTGGTCCCCCAGGCTGTGCTTGGTCCCCCTGGTTGCTCTTGGTCCCCCAGGCTGTGCTTGGTCCCCCTGGTTGCTCTTGGTCCCCCAGGCAGTGCTTGGTCCCTCAAGCTGTGCTTGGTCCCCCAGGCTGTGCTTGGTCCCCCAGGCTGTGCTTGGTCCCCCAGGCTGTGCTTTGTCCCCCTGGCTGTGCTTGGTCCCCCAGGCTGTGCTTGGTCCCCCAGGCTGTGCTTGGTCCCCCAGGCTGTGCTTGGTCACCCTGGCTGTGCTTGGTCGCCCAGGCTGTGCTTGGTCCCCCAGGCTGTGCTTGGTCCCCTTGGTTGCTCTTGGTCCCCCAGGCTGTGCTTGGTCCCCTGGTTGCTCTTGGTCCCCCAGGCTGTGCTTGGTCCCCTTGGTTGCTCTTGGTCCCCCAGGCTGTGCTTGGTCCCCCAGGCTGTGCTTGGTCCCTCTGGCTGTGCTTGGTCCCCCTGGTTGCAATTGGTCCCCCAGGCTGTGCTTGGTCCCCCAGGCTGTGCTTGGTCCCCCTGGCTGTGCTTGGTCCCCAAGGCTATGCTTGGTCCCCCTGGTTGCTCTTGGTCCCCCAGGCTGTGCTTGGTCCCCCTGGTTGCTCTTGGTCCCCCAGGCTGTGCTTGGTCCCCCAGGCTGTGCTTGGTCCCCTTGGTTGCTCTTGGTCCCCCAGGCTGTGCTTGGTCCCCCTGGTTGCTCTTGGTCCCCCAGGCTGTGCTTGGTCCCCCAGGCTGTGCTTGGTCCCCCTGGCTGTGCTTGGTCCCCCTGGCTTCTCTTGGTCCACCAGGCTGTGCTTGGTCCCCCTGGTTGCTCTTGGTCCCCCAAGCTGTGCTTGGTCCCCCAGGCTGTGCTTGGTCCCCCAGGCTTTGCTTGGTCCCCCTGGTTGCTCTTGGTCCCCCGGGCTGTGCTTGGTCCCCCTGGTTGCTCTTGGTCCCCCAGGCTGTGCTTGGTCACCCTGGTTGCTCTTGGTCCCCTAGGCTGTGCTTGGTCCCCCTGGTTGCTCTTGGTCCCCCAGGCTGTGCTTGGTCCCCCAGGCTGTGCTTGGTCCCCCTGGTTGCTCTTGGTCCCCCAGGCTGTGCCTGGTCCCCCTGGTTGCTCTTGGTCCCCCAGGCTGTGCTTGGTCCCCCAGGCTGTATTTGGTCCCCCAGGCTGTGCTTGGTCTCCAGGCTGTGCTTTGTACCCCAGGCTGTGCTTGGTCCCCAGGCTGTGCTTGGTCCAAAAGGCTGTGCTTGGTCCCCCTGGTTGCTCTTGGTCCCCCAGGCTGTGCTTGGTCCCCCAGGCTGTGCTTGGTCCCCCTGGTTGCTCTTGGTCCCCCAGGCTGTGCTTGGTCCCCCAGGCTGTGCTTGGTCCCCCAGGCTGTGCTTGGTCCCCCTGGTTGCTCTTGGTCCCCCAGGCTGTGCTTGGTCCCCTTGGTTGCTCTTGGTCCCCCAGGCTGTGCTTGGTCCCCCAGGCTGTGCTTGGTCCCTCAAGCTGTGCTTGGTCCCCCAGGCTGTGCTTGGTCCCACAGGCTGTGCTTGGTCCCCCAGGCTGTGCTTGGTCCCTCAAGCTGTGCTTGGTCCCCCTGGTTGCTCTTGGTCCCCCAGGCTGTGCTTGGTCCCCTTGGTTGCTCTTGGTCCCCCAGGCTGTGCTTGGCCCCCCAGGCTGTGCTTGGTCCCCTTGGTAGCTCTTGGTCCCCCAGGCTGTGCTTGGTCCCCGAGGCTGTGCTTGGTCCCCCTGGTTGCTCTTGGTCCCCAAGGCTGTGCTTGGTCCCCCAGGCTGTGCTTGGTCCCCCAGGCTGTGCTTGGTCCCCCTGGTTGCTCTTGGTCCCCCAGGCTGTGCTTGGTCCCCCAGGCTGTGCTTGGTCCCCCTGGCTGTGCTTGGTCCCCTAGGCTGTGCTTGGTCCCCCAGGCTGTGCTTGGTCCCCCAGGCTGTGCTTGGTCCCCCAGGCTGTGCTTGGTCCCCCTGGTTGCTCTTGGTCCCCCAGGCTGTGCTTGGTCCCCTTGGTTGCTCTTGGTCCCCCAGGCTGTGCTTGGTCCCCCAGGCTGTGCTTGGTCCCCCTGGCTGTGCTTGGTCCCCCAGGCTGTGCTTGGTACCCCTGGTTGCTCTTGGTCCCCCAGGCTGTGCTTGGTCCCCCAGGCTGTGCTTGGTCCCCCTGGTTGCTCTTGGTCCCCCAGGCTGTGCTTGGTCCCCCAGGCTGTGCTTGGTCCCCCTGGTTGCTCTTGGTCCCCCAGGCTGTGCTTGGTCCCCCAGGCTGTGCTTGGTCCCCCAGGCTGTGCTTGGTCCCCCTGGTTGCTCTTGGTCCCCCAGGCTGTGCTTGGTCCCCTTGGTTGCTCTTGGTCCCCCAGGCTGTGCTTGGTCCCCCAGGCTGTGCTTGGTCCCTCAAGCTGTGCTTGGTCCCCCAGGCTGTGCTTGGTCCCACAGGCTGTGCTTGGTCCCCCAGGCTGTGCTTGGTCCCTCAAGCTGTGCTTGGTCCCCCTGGTTGCTCTTGGTCCCCCAGGCTGTGCTTGGTCCCCTTGGTTGCTCTTGGTCCCCCAGGCTGTGCTTGGCCCCCCAGGCTGTGCTTGGTCCCCTTGGTAGCTCTTGGTCCCCCAGGCTGTGCTTGGTCCCCGAGGCTGTGCTTGGTCCCCCTGGTTGCTCTTGGTCCCCAAGGCTGTGCTTGGTCCCCCAGGCTGTGCTTGGTCCCCCAGGCTGTGCTTGGTCCCCCTGGTTGCTCTTGGTCCCCCAGGCTGTGCTTGGTCCCCCAGGCTGTGCTTGGTCCCCCTGGCTGTGCTTGGTCCCCTAGGCTGTGCTTGGTCCCCCAGGCTGTGCTTGGTCCCCCAGGCTGTGCTTGGTCCCCCAGGCTGTGCTTGGTCCCCCTGGTTGCTCTTGGTCCCCCAGGCTGTGCTTGGTCCCCTTGGTTGCTCTTGGTCCCCCAGGCTGTGCTTGGTCCCCCAGGCTGTGCTTGGTCCCCCTGGCTGTGCTTGGTCCCCCAGGCTGTGCTTGGTACCCCTGGTTGCTCTTGGTCCCCCAGGCTGTGCTTGGTCCCCCAGGCTGTGCTTGGTCCCCCTGGTTGATCTTGGTCCCCCAGGCTGTGCTTGGTCCCCCAGGCTGTGCTTGGCCCCCCTGGCTGTGCTTGGTCCCCCAGGCTGTGCTTGGTCCCCCTGGTTGCTCTTCGTCCCCCAGGCTGTGCTTGGTCCCCTTGGTTGCTCTTGGTCCCTCAGGCTGTGCTTGGTCCCCCAGGCTGTGCTTGGTCCCCCTGGCTGTGCTTGGTCCCCCAGGCTGTGCTTGTT
The DNA here is from genome assembly GCF_964263255.1 of Lissotriton vulgaris. Lineage (NCBI taxonomy): Eukaryota > Metazoa > Chordata > Amphibia > Caudata > Salamandridae > Lissotriton > Lissotriton vulgaris. The sequence goes on from NC_141698.1 coordinate 1,023,610,841, forward strand.
CCCCCTGGTTGCTTTTGGTCCCCCAGGCTGTGCTTGGTCCCCCAGGCTGTGCTTGGCCCCCCAGGCTGTGCTTGGTCCCCTTGGTAGCTCTTGGTCCCCCAGGCTGTGCTTGGTCCCCAAGGCTGTGCTTGGTCCCCCTGGTTGCTCTTGGTCCCCCAGGCTGTGCTTGGTCCCCCAGGCTGTGCTTGGTCCCCCAGGCTGTGCTTGGCCCCCCTGGTTGCTCTTGGTCCCCCAGGCTGTGTTTGGTCCCCTTGGTTGCTCTTGGTCCCCCAGGCTGTGCTTGGTCCCCCAGGCTGTGCTTGGTCCCCCTGGTTGCTCTTGGTCCCCCAGGCTGTGCTTGGTCCCCCAGGCTGTGCTTGGTCCCCCTGGCTGTGCTTGGCCCCTCTGGTTGCTCTTGGTCCCCCAGGCTGTGCTTGGTCCCCCTGGTTGCTCTTGGTCCCCAGGCTGTGCTTGGTCCCCTTGGTTGCTCTTGGTCCCCCTGGCTGTGCTTGGTCCCCCAGGCTGTGCTTGGTACCCCTGGCTGTGCTTGGTCCCCCAGGCTGTGCTTGGTCCCCCTGGTTGCTCCTGGTCCCCCAGGCTGTGCTTTGTCCCCCAGGTTGTGCTTGGTCCCCCTGGCTGTGCTTGGTCCCCCAGGCTGTGCTTGGTCCCCCTGGTTGCTCTTGGTCCCCCAGGCTGTGCTTGGTCCCCCAGGCTGTGCTTGGTCCCCCTGGTTGCTCCTGGTCCCCCAGGCTGTGCTTGGTCCCCCTGGTTGCTCTTGGTCCCCCAGGTTGTGCTTGGTCCCCCAGGCTGTGCTTGGTCCCCCAGGCTGTGCTTGGTCCCCCAGGCTGTGCTTGGTCCCCTTGGTTGCTCTTGGTCACCCAGGCTGTGCTTGGTCCCCCGGGCTGTGCTTGGTCCCACAGGCTGTGCTTGGTCCCCCAGGCTGTGCTTGGTCCCCCTGGTTGCTCTTGGTCCCCCAGGCTGTGCTTGGTCCCCCAGGCTGTGCTTGGTCCCCCTGGTTGCTCTTGGTCCCCCAGGCTGTGCTTGGTCCCCCAGGCTGTGCTTGGTCCCCCTGGTTGCTCTTGGTCCCCCAGGCTGTGCTTGGTCCCCTTGGTTGCTCTTGGTCCCCCAGGCTGTGCTTGGTCCCCCTGGTTGCTCTTGGTCCCCCAGGCTGTGCTTGGTCCCCCTGGTTGCTCTTGGTCCCCCGGGCTGTGCTTGGTCCCCTTGGTTGCTCTTGGTCCCCCAGGCTGTGCTTGGTCCCCCAGGCAGTGCTTGGTCCCTCAAGCTGTGCTTAGTCCCCCAGGCTGTGCTTGGTCCCCCAGGCTGTGCTTGGTCCCCCAGGCTGTGCTTGGTCCCCCTGGCTGTGCTTGTTCCCCAAGGCTATGCTTGGTCCCCCTGGTTGCTCTTGGTCCCCCAGGCTGTGCTTGGTCCCCCTGGTTGCTCTTGGTCCCCCAGGCTGTGCTTGGTCCCCCAGGCTGTGCTTGGTCCCCCAGGCTGTGCTTGGTCCCCTTGGTTGCTCTTGGTCCCCCAGGCTGTGCTTGGTCCCCCTGGTTGCTCTTGGTCCCCCAGGCTGTGCTTGGTCCCCCAGGCTGTGCTTGGTCCCCCAGGCTGTGCTTGGTCCCCCTGGTTGCTCTTGGTCCCCCAGGCTGTGCTTGGTCCCCTTGGTTGCTCTTGGTCCCTCAGGCTGTGCTTGGTCCCCCAGGCTGTGCTTGGTCCCCCTGGCTGTGCTTGGTCCCCCAGGCTGTGCTTGGTCCCCCAGGCTGTGCTTGGTCCCCCTGGTTGCTCTTGGTCCCCCAGGCTGTGCTTGGTCCCCTTGCTTGCTCTTGGTCCCCCAAGCTGTGCTTGGTCCCCCAGGCTGTGCTTGGTCTCCCTGGCTGTGCTTGGTCCCCCAGGCTGTGCTTGGTCCCCCTGGTTGTTCTTGGTCCCCCAGGCTGTGCTTGGTCCCCCAGGCTGTGCTTGGTCCCCCAGGCTGTGCTTGGTCCCCCAGGCTGTGCTTGGTCCCCCAGGCTGTGCTTTGTCCCCCTGGCTGTGCTTGGTCCCCCAGGCTGTGCTTGGTCCCCCAGGCTGTGCTTGGTCACCCTGGCTGTGCTTGGTCCCCCAGGCTGTGCTTGGTCCCCCAGGCTGTGCTTGGTCCCCCAGGCTGTGCTTGGTCCCCCAGGCTGTGCTTGGTCCCCCAGGCTGTGCTTGGTCACCTGGTTGCTCTTGGTCCCCCAGGCTGTGCTTGGTCCCCTTGGTTGCTCTTGGTCCCCCAGGCTGTGCTTGGTCCCCCAGGCTGTGCTTGGTCCCTCTGGCTGTGCTTGGACCCCCATGCTGCGCTTGGTCCCCCTGGTTGCTCTTGGTCCCCCAGGCTGTGCTTGGTCCCCCAGGCTGTGCTTGGTCCCCCTGGCTGTGCTTGGTCCCCAAGGCTATGCTTGGTCCCCCTGGTTGCTCTTGGTCCCCCAGGCTGTGCTTGGTCCCCCTGGTTGCTCTTGGTCCCCCAGGCTGTGCTTGGTCCCCCAGGCTGTGCTTGGTCCCCTTGGTTGCTCTTGGTCCCCCAGGCTGTGCTTGGTCCCCCTGGTTGCTCTTGGTCCCCCAGGCTGTGCTTGGTCCCCCTGGCTGTGCTTGGTCCCCCTGGTTGCTCTTGGTCCACCAGGCTGTGCTTGGTCCCCCTGGTTGCTCTTGGTCCCCCAAGCTGTGCTTGGTCCCCCAGGCTGTGCTTTGTCCCCCAGGCTTTGCTTGGTCCCCCTGGTTGCTCTTGGTCCCCCAGGCTGTGCTTGGTCCCCCTGGTTGCTCTTGGTCCCCCAGGCTGTGCTTGGTCACCCTGGTTGCTCTAGGTCCCCTAGGCTGTGCTTGGTCCCCCTGGTTGCTCTTGGTCCCCCAGGCTGTGCTTGGTCCCCCAGGCTGTGCTTGGTCCCCCTGGTTGCTCTTGGTCCCCCAGGCTGTGCCTGGTCCCCCTGGTTGCTCTTGGTCCCCCAGGCTGTGCTTGGTCCCCCAGGCTGTATTTGGTCCCCCAGGCTGTGCTTGGTCCCCAGGCTGTGCTTTGTACCCCAGGCTGTGCTTGGTCCTCCAGGCTGTGCTTGGTCCCAAAGGCTGTGCTTGGTCCCCCTGGTTGCTCTTGGTCCCCCAGGCTGTGCTTGGTCCCCCAGGCTGTGCTTGGTCCCCCTGGTTGCTCTTGGTCCCCCAGGCTGTGCTTGGTCCCCCAGGCTGTGCTTGGTCCCCCAGGCTGTGCTTGGTCCCCCTGGTTGCTCTTGGTCCCCCAGGCTGTGCTTGGTCCCCTTGGTTGCTCTTGGTCCCCCAGGCTGTGCTTGGTCCCCCAGGCTGTGCTTGGTCCCTCAAGCTGTGCTTGGTCCCCCAGGCTGTGCTTGGTCCCACAGGCTGTGCTTGGTCCCCCAGGCTGTGCTTGTTCCCTCAAGCTGTGCTTGGTCCCCCTGGTTGCTCTTGGTCCCCCAGGCTGTGCTTGGTCCCCTTGGTTGCTCTTGGTCCCCCAGGCTGTGCTTGGCCCCCCAGGCTGTGCTTGGTCCCCTTGGTAGCTCTTGGTCCCCCAGGCTGTGCTTGGTCCCCGAGGCTGTGCGTGGTCCCCCTGGTTGCTCTTGGTCCCCAAGGCTGTGCTTGGTCCCCCAGGCTGTGCTTGGTCCCCCAGGCTGTGCTTGGTCCCCCAGGCTGTGCTTGGTCCCCCTGGTTGCTCTTGGTCCCCCAGGCTGTGCTTGGTCCCCCAGGCTGTGCTTGGTCCCCCTGGCTGTGCTTGGTCCCCTAGGCTGTGCTTGGTCCCCCAGGCTGTGCTTGGTCCCCCAGGCTGTGCTTGGTCCCCCAGGCTGTGCTTGGTTCCCCAGGCTGTGCTTGGTCCCCCAGGCTGTGCTTGGACCCCTTGGTTGCTCTTGGTCCCCCAGGCTGTGCTTGATCCCCCAGGCTGTGCTTGGTCCCCCTGGTTGCTCTTCGTCCCCCAGGCTGTGCTTGGTCCCCCAGGCTGTGCTTGGTCCCCCTGGTTGCTCTTGGTCCCCCAGGCTGTGCTTGGTCCCCCAGGCTGTGCTTGGTCCCCTTGGTTGCTCTTGGTCCCCCAGGCTGTGCTTGGTCCCCCTGGTTGCTCTTGGTCCCCCAGGCTGTGCTTGGTCCCCCAGGCTGTGCTTGGTCCCCCAGGCTGTGCTTGGTCCCCCTGGTTGCTCTTGGTCCCCCAGGCTGTGCTTGGTCCCCCTGGTTGCTCTTGGTCCCCAAGGCTGTGCTTGGTCCCCCAGGCTGTGCTTGGTCCCCCTGGCTGTGCTTGGTCCCCCTGGTTGCTCTTGGTCCCCCAGGCTGTGCCTGGTCCCCCTGGTTGCTCTTGGTCCCCCAGGCTGTGCTTGGTCCCCCAGGCTGTGCTTGGTCCCCCAGGCTGTGCTTGGTCCCCTTGGTTGCTCATGGTCCCCCAGGCTGTGCTTGGTCCCCCAGGCTGTGCTTGGTCCCCCAGGCTGTGCTTGGTCCCCCTGGCTGTGCTTGGTCCCCCTGGTTGCTCTTGGTCCCCCGGCTGTGCCTGGTCCCCCTGGTTGCTCTTGGTCCCCCAGGCTGTGCTTGGTCCCCCAGGCTGTGCTTGGTCCCCTTGGTTGCTCTTGGTCCCCCAGGCTGTGCTTGGTCCCCCTGGTTGCTCTTGGTCCCCCAGGCTGTGGTTGGTCCCCCAGGCTGTGGTTGGTCCCCCAGGCTGTGCTTGGTCCCCCAGGCTGTGCTTGGTCCCCCAGGCTGTGCTTAGTCCCCCAGGCTGTGCTTGGTCCCCCTGGCTGTGCTTGGTCCCCCAGGCTGTGCTTGGTCCCCCAGGCTGTGCTTGTTCCCCCTGGCTGTGCTTGGTCCCCCTGGTTGCTCTTGGTCCCCCAGGCTGTGCTTGGTCCCCTTGGTTGCTCTTGGTCCCCCAGGCTGTGCTTGGTCCCCCAGGCTGTGCTTGGTCCCCTGGTTGCTCTTGGTCCGCCAGGCTGTGCTTGGTCCCCTTGGTTGCTCTTGGTCCCCCAGGCTGTGCTTGGTCCCCCAGGCTGTGCTTGGTCCCCCATGCTGTGCTTGGTCCCCCTGGTTGCTCTTGGTCCCCCAGGCTGTGCTTGGTCCCCTTGGTTGCTCTTGGTCCCCCAGGCTGTGCTTGGTCCCCCAGGCAGTGCTTGGTCCCTCAAGCTGTGCTTGGTCCCCCAGGCTGTGCTTGGTCCCCCAGGCTGTGCTTGGTCCCCCAGGCTGTGCTTTGTCCCCCTGGCTGTGCTTGGTCCCCCAGGCTGTGCTTGGTCCGCCAGGCTGTGCTTGGTCACCCTGGCTGTGCTTGGTCCCCCAGGCTGTGCTTGGTCCCCCAGGCTGTGCTTGGTCCCCCAGGCTGTGCTTGGTCCCCCTGGCTGTGCTTGGTCCCCCTGGTTGCTCTTGGTCCACCAGGCTGTGCTTGGTCCCCCTGGTTGCTCTTGGTCCCCCAAGCTGTGCTTGGTCCCCCAGGCTGTGCTTGGTCCCCCAGGCTTTGCTTGGTCCCCCTGGTTGCTCTTGGTCCCCCAGGCTGTGCTTGGTCCCCCTGGTTGATCTTGGTCCCCCAGGCTGTGCTTGGTCACCCTGGTTGCTCTTGGTCACCTAGGCTGTGCTTGGTCCCCCTGGTTGCTCTTGGTCCCCCAGGCTGTGCTTGGTCCCCCAGGCTGTGCTTGGTCCCCCTGGTTGCTCTTGGTCCCCCAGGCTGTGCCTGGTCCCCCGGGTTGCTCTTGGTCCCCCAGGCTGTGCTTGGTCCCCCAGGCTGTATTTGGTCCCCCAGGCTGTGCTTGGTCCCCAGGCTGTGCTTTGTACCCCAGGCTGTGCTTGGTCCCCCAGGCTGTGCTTGGTCCCAAAGGCTGTGCTTGGTCCCCCTGGTTGCTCTTGGTCCCCCAGGCTGTGCTTGGTCCCCCAGGCTGTGCTTGGTCCCCCTGGTTGCTCTTGGTCCCCCAGGCTGTGCTTGGTCCCCCAAGCTGTGCTTGGTCCCCCAGGCTGTGCTTGGTCCCCCTGGTTGCTCTTGGCCCCCCAGGCTGTGCTTGGTCCCCTTTGTTGCTCTTGGTCCCCCAGGCTGTGCTTGGTCCCCCAGGCTGTGCTTGGTCCCTCAAGCTGTGCTTGGTCCCCCAGGCTGTGCTTGGTCCCACAGGCTGTGCTTGGTCCCCCAGGCTGTGCTTGGTCCCTCAAGCTGTGCTTGGTCCCCCTGGTTGCTCTTGGTCCCCCAGGCTGTGCTTGGTCCCCTTGGTTGCTCTTGGTCCCCCAGGCTGTGCTTGGCCCCCCAGGCTGTGCTTGGTCCCCTTGGTAGCTCTTGGTCCCCGAGGCTGTGCTTGGTCCCCCTGGTTGCTCTTGGTCCCCCAGGCTGTGCTTGGTCCCCCAGGCTGTGCTTGGTCCCCCAGGCTGTGCTTGGTCCCCCTGGTTGCTCTTGGTCCCCCAGGCTGTGCTTGGTCCCCCAGGCTGTGCTTTGTCCCCCTGGCTGTGCTTGGTCCCCTAGGCTGTGCTTGGTCCCTCAGGCTGTGCTTGGTCCCCCAGGCTGTGCTTGGTCCCCCAGGCTGTGCTTGGTCCCCCAGGCTGTGCTTGGTCCCCCTGGTTGCTCTTGGTCCCCCAGGCTGTGCTTGGTCCCCTTGGTTGCTCTTGGTCCCCCAGGCTGTGCTTGGTCCCCCAGGCTGTGCTTGGTCCCCCTGGCTGTGCTTGGTCCCCCAGGCTGTGCTTGGTACCCCTGGTTGCTCTTGGTCCCCCAGGCTGTGCTTGGTCCCCCAGGCTGTGCTTGGTCCCCCTGGTTGCTCTTGGTCCCCCAGGCTGTGCTTGGTCCCCTTGGTTGCTCTTGGTCCCCCAGGCTGTGCTTGGTCCCCCATGCTGTGCTTGGTCCCCCTGGTTGCTCTTGGTCCCCCAGGCTGTGCTTGGTCCCCCAGGCTGTGCTTGGCCCCCCTGGCTGTGCTTGGTCCCCCAGGCTGTGCTTGGTCCCCCTGGTTGCTCTTGGTCCCCCAGGCTGTGCTTGGTCCCCTTGGTTGCTCTTGGTCCCTCAGGCTGTGCTTGGTCCCCCAGGCTGTGCTTGGTCCCCCTGGCTGTGCTTGGTCCCCCAGGCTGTGCTTGGTCCCCCAGGCTGTGCTTGGTCCCCCTGGTTGCTCTTGGTCCCCCAGGCTGTGCTTGGTCCCCTTGCTTGCTCTTGGTCCCCCAGGCTGTGCTTGGTCCCCCAGGCTGTGCTTTGTCCCCCTGGCTGTGCTTGGTCCCCCAGGCTGTGCTTGGTCCCCCTGGTTGTTCTTGGTCCCCCAGGCTGTGCTTGGTCCCCCAGGCTGTGCTTGGTCCCCCTGGTTGCTCTTGGTCCCCCAGGCTGTGCTTGGTTCCCCAGGCTGTGCTTGGTCCCCCAGGCTGTGCTTGGTCCCCCAGGCTGTGCTTGGACCCCTTGGTTGCTCTTGGTCCCCCAGGCTGTGCTTGATCCCCCAGGCTGTGCTTGGTCCCCCTGGTTGCTCTTCGTCCCCCAGGCTGTGCTTGGTCCCCCAGGCTGTGCTTGGTCCCCCTGGTTGCTCTTGGTCCTCCAGGCTGTGCTTGGTCCCCCAGGCTGTGCTTGGTCCCCCAGGCTGTGCTTGGTCCCCTTGGTTGCTCTTGGTCCCCCAGGCTGTGCTTGGTCCCCCAGGCTGTGCTTGCCCCCCCTGGCTGTGCTTGGTCCCCCAGGCTGTGCTTGGTCCCCCTGGTTGCTCTTGGTCCCCCAGGCTGTGCTTGGTCCCCCAGGCTGTGCTTGGTCCCCCAAGCTGTGCTTGATCCCCCAGGCTGTGCTTGGTCCCCCTGGTTGCTCTTGGTCCCCCAGGCTGTGCTTGGTCCCCCAGGCTGTGCTTGGTCCCCCTGGTTGCTCTTGGTCCCCCAGGCTGTGCTTGGTCCCCGAGGCTGTGCTTGGTCCACCAGGCTGTGCTTGGTCCCCCAGGCTGTGCTTGGTCCCCCTGGCTGTGCTTGGTCCCCCTGGTTGCTCTTGGTCCCCCAGGTTGTGCTTGGTCCCCCAGGCTGTGCTTGGTCCCCCTGGCTGTGCTTTGTCCCCCTGGCTGTGCTTGGTCCCCCAGGCTGTGCTTGGTCCCCCTGGTTGCTCTTGGTCCCCCAGGCTGTGCTTGGTCCCCCAGGCTGTGCTTGGTCCCCCTGGCTGTGCTTGGTCCCCCAGGCTGTGCTTGGTCCCCCTGGTTGCTCTTGGTCCCCCAGGCTGTGCTTGGTCCCCCTGGTTGCTCTTGGTCCCCAAGGCTGTGCTTGGTCCCCCTGGTTGCTCTTGGTCCCCCAGGCTGTGCTTGGTCCCACAGGCTGTGTTTGGCCCCCCAGCCTGTGCTTGGTCCCCCAGGCTGTGCTTGGTCCCCTTGTTTGCTCTTGGTCCCCCAGGCTGTGCTTGGTCTCCCTGGTTGCTCTTGGTCCCCCAGGCTGTGCTTGGTCCCCCAGGCTGTGCTTGGTCCCCTTGGTTGCTCTTGGTCCCCCAGGCTGTGCTTGGTCCCCTAGGCTGTGCTTGGTCCCCCTGGTTGCTCTTGTTCCCCTAGGCTGTGCTTGGTCCCCTTGGTTGCTCTTGGTCCCCCAGGCTGTGCTTGGTCCCCCAGGCTGTGCTTGGTCCCCCAGGCTGTGCTTGGTCCCCCAGGCTGTGCTTGGTCCCCCAGGCTGTGCTTGGTCCCCCTGGTTGCTCTTTGTCCCCCAGGCTGTGCTTGGTCCCCCAGGCTGTGCTTGGTCCCCCTGGCTGTGCTTGGACCCCCAGTCTGTGCTTGGTCCCCCAGGATGTGCTTGGTCCCCCAGGCTGTGCTTGGTCCCCCAGGCTGTGCTTGGTCCCCCAGGCTGTGCTTGGTCCCCCTGGTTGCTCTTGGTCCCCCAGGCTGTGCTTGGTCCCCCAGGCTGTGCTTGGCCCCCCTGGCTGTGCTTGGTCCCCCAGGCTGTGCTTGGTCCCCCTGGTTGCTCTTGGTCCCCCAGGCTGTGCTTGGTCCCCCTGGTTGCTCTTGGTCCCCAAGGCTGTGCTTGGTCCCCCAGGCTGTGCTTGGTCCCCCTGGTTGCTCTTGGTCCCCCAGGCTGTGCTTGGTCCCCCAGGCTGTGCTTGGTCCCTTTGGTTGCTCTTGGTCCCCCAGGCTGTGCTTGATCCCCCAGGCTGTGCTTGGTCCCCCAGGCTGTGCTTGGTCCCCCTGGTTGCTCTTGGTCCCCCAGGCTGTGCTTGGTTCCCCAGGCTGTGCTTGGTCCCCTAGGCTGTGCTTGGTCCCCCAGGCTGTGCTTGGACCCCTTGGTTGCTCTTGGTCCCCCAGGCTGTGCTTGGTCCCCCAGGCTGTGCTTGGTCCCCCAGGCTGTGGTTGGTCCTCCAGGCTGTGCTTGGTCCCCCAGGCTGTGCTTGGTCCCCCTGGTTGCTCTTGGTCCCCCAGGCTGTGCTTGGTCCCCCTGGTTGCTCTTGGTCCCCCAGGCTGTGCTTGGTCCCCCAGGCTGTGCTTGGTCCCCCTGGCTGTGCTTGGTCCCCCTGGTTGCTCTTGGTCCCCCAGGCTGTGCCTGGTCCCCCTGGTTGCTCTTGGTCCCCCAGGCTGTGCCTGGTCCCCCAGGCTGTGCTTGGTCCCCTTGGTTGCTCTTGGTCCCCCTGGCTGTGCTTGGTCCCCCAGGCTGTGCTTGGTCCCCCTGGCTGTGCTTGGTCCCCCTGGTTGCTTTTGGTCCCCCAGGCTGTGCTTGGTCCCCCAGGCTGTGCTTGGTCCCCCTGGTTGCTCTTGGTCCCCCAGGCTGTGCTTGGTCCCCCAGGCTGTGCTTGGCCCCCCTGGCTGCTCTTGGTCCCCCAGGCTGTGCTTGGTCCCCTTGGTTGCTCTTGGTCCCCCAGGCTGTGCTTGGTCCCCATGGTTGCTCTTGGTCCCCCAGGCTGTGGTTGGTCCCCCAGGCTGTGGTTGGTCCCCCAGGCTGTGCTTGGTCCCCCAGGCTGTGCTTGGTCCCCCAGGCTGTGCTTGGTCCCCCTGGCTGTGCTTTGTCCCCCAGGCTGTGCTTGGTCCCCCAGGCTGTGCTTGGTCCCCCTGGTTGCTCTTGGTCCCCCAGGCTGTGCTTGGTCCCCCTGGTTGCTCTTGGTCCCCCTGGTTGCTCTTGGTCCCCCAGGCTGTGGTTGGTCCCCCATTCTGTGCTTGGTCCCCCAGGCTGTGCTTGGTCCCCCAGGCTGTGCTTGGTCCCCCTGGCTGTGCTTGGTCCCCCAGGCTGTGCTTGGTCCCCCAGGCTGTGCTTGGTCCCCCTGGTTGCTCTTGGTCCCCCAGGCTGTGCTTGGTCCCCCTGGTTGCTCTTGGTCCCCCAGGCTGTGCTTGGTCCCCCAGGCCGTGCTTGGTCCCCTTGGTTGCTCTTGGTCCCCCAGGCTGTGCTTGGTCCCCCTGGTTGCTCTTGGTCCCCCAGGCTGTGCTTGGTCCCCCAGGCTGTGCTTGGTCCCCCAGGCTGTGCTTGGTCCCCCAGGCTGTGCTTGGTCCCCCTGGTTGCTCTTGGTCCCCCAGGCTGTGCTTGGTCCCCCAGGCTGTGCTTGGTCCCCCAGGCTGTGCTTGGTCCCCCTGGTTGTTCTTGGTCCCCCAGGCTGTGCTTGGTCCCCTTGGTTGCTCTTGGTCCCCCAGGCTGTGCTTGGTCCCCCAGGCTGTGCTTGGTCCCCCAGGCTGTGCTTGGTCCCCCTGGTTGCTCTTGGTCCCCCAGGCTGTGCCTGGTCCCCCTGGTTGCTCTTGGTCCCCCAGGCTGTGCTTGGTCCCCCAGGCTGTGCTTCGTACCCCAGGCTGTGCTTGGTCCCCCAGGCTGTGCTTGGTCCCTCAAGCTGTGCTTGGTCCCCCAGGCTGTGCTTGGTCCCCCAGGCTGTGCTTGGTCCCCCAGGCTGTGCTTGGTCCCCCTGGCTGTGCTTGGTCCCCCAGGCTGTGCTTGGTCCCCCTGGTTGCTTTTGGTCCCCCAGGCTGTGCTTGGTCCCCCAGGCTGTGCTTGGCCCCCCAGGCTGTGCTTGGCCCCCCAGGCTGTGCTTGGTCCCCTTGGTAGCTCTTGGTCCCCCAGGCTGTGCTTGGTCCCCAAGGCTGTGCTTGGTCCCCCTGGTTGCTCTTGGTCCCCCAGGCTGTGCTTGGTCCCCCAGGCTGTGCTTGGTCCCCCAGGCTGTGCTTGGTCCCCCTGGTTGCTCTTGGTCCCCCAGGCTGTGCTTGGTCCCCTTGGTTGCTCTTGGTCCCCCAGGCTGTGCTTGGTCCCCCAGGCTGTGCTTGGTCCCCCTGGTTGCTCTTGGTCCCCCAGGCTGTGCTTGGTCCCCCAGGCTGTGCTTGGTCCCCCTGGCTGTGCTTGGCCCCTCTGGTTGCTCTTGGTCCCCCAGGCTGTGCTTGGTCCCCCTGGTTGCTCTTGGTCCCCAGGCTGTGCTTGGTCCCCTTGGTTGCTCTTGGTCCCCCTGGCTGTGCTTGGTCCCCCAGGCTGTGCTTGGTACCCCTGGCTGTGCTTGGTCCCCCAGGCTGTGCTTGGTCCCCCTGGTTGCTCCTGGTCCCCCAGGCTGTGCTTGGTCCCCCAGGCTGTGCTTGGTCCCCCTGGTTGCTCTTGGTCCCCCAGGCTGTGCTTGGTCCCCCAGGCTGTGCTTGGTCCCCCAGGCTGTGCTTGGTCCCCCTGGTTGCTCTTGGTCCCCCAGGCTGTGCTTGGTCCCCCAGGCTGTGCTTGGTCCCCCAGGCTGTGCTTGGTCCCCCTGGTTGCTCTTGGTCCCCCAGGCTGTGCTTGGTCCCCTTGGTTGCTCTTGGTCCCCCAGGCTGTGCTTGGTCCCCCAGGCTGTGCTTGGTCCCCCTGGTTGCTCTTGGTCCCCCAGGCTTTGCTTGGTCCCCCTGGTTGCTCTTGGTCCCCCAGGCTGTGCTTGGTCCCCCTGGTTGCTCTTGGTCCCCCAGGCTGTGCTTGGTCCCCCTGGTTGCTCTTGGTCCCCCAGGCTGTGCTTGGTCCCCCAGGCTGTGCTTGGTCCCCCTGGTTGCTCTTGGTCCCCCAGGCTGTGCCTGGTCCCCCTGGTTGCTCTTGGTCCCCCAGGCTGTGCTTGGTCCCCCAGGCTGTGCTTCGTACCCCAGGCTGTGCTTGGTCCCCCAGGCTGTGCTTGGTCCCTCAAGCTGTGCTTGGTCCCCCAGGCTGTGCTTGGTCCCCCAGGCTGTGCTTGGTCCCCCAGGCTGTGCTTGGTACCCCTGGCTGTGCTTGGTCCCCCAGGCTGTGCTTGGTCCCCCTGGTTGCTTTTGGTCCCCCAGGCTGTGCTTGGTCCCCCAGGCTGTGCTTGGCCCCCCAGGCTGTGCTTGGTCCCCTTGGTAGCTCTTGGTCCCCCAGGCTGTGCTTGGTCCCCAAGGCTGTGCTTGGTCCCCCTGGTTGCTCTTGGTCCCCCAGGCTGTGCTTGGTTCCCCAGGCTGTGCTTGGTCCCCCAGGCTGTGCTTGGTCCCCCTGGTTGCTCTTGGTCCCCCAGGCTGTGCTTGGTCCCCTTGGTTGCTCTTGGTCCCCCAGGCTGTGCTTGGTCCCCCAGGCTGTGCTTGGTTCCCCTGGTTGCTCTTGGTCCCCCAGGCTGTGCTTGGTCCCCCTGGCTGTGCTTGGCCCCTCTGGTTGCTCTTGGTCCCCCAGGCTGTGCTTGGTCCCCCTGGTTGCTCTTGGTCCCCAGGCTGTGCTTGGTCCCCTTGGTTGCTCTTGGTCCCCCTGGCTGTGCTTGGTCCCCCAGGCTGTGCTTGGTACCCCTGGCTGTGCTTGGTCCCCCAGGCTGTGCTTGGTCCCCCTGGTTGCTCCTGGTCCCCCAGGCTGTGCTTGGTCCCCCAGGCTGTGCTTGGTCCCCCTGGTTGCTCTTGGTCCCCCAGGCTGTGCTTGGTCCCCCAGGCTGTGCTTGGTCCCCCAGGCTGTGCTTGGTCCCCCTGGTTGCTCCTGGTCCCCCAGGCTGTGCTTGGTCCCCCTGGTTGCTCTTGGTCCCCCAGGTTGTGCTTGGTCCCCCAGGCTGTGCTTGGTCCCCCAGGCTGTGCTTGGTCCCCCAGGCTGTGCTTGGTCCCCTTGGTTGCTCTTGGTCCCCCAGGCTGTGCTTGGTCCCCCGGGCTGTGCTTGGTCCCCCAGGCTGTGCTTGGTCCCCCAGGCTGTGCTCGGTCCCCCTGGTTGCTCTTGGTCCCCCAGGCTGTGCTTGGTCCCCCAGGCTGTGCTTGGTCCCCCTGGTTGCTCTTGGTCCCCCAGGCTGTGCTTGGTCCCCCAGGCTGTGCTTGGTCCCCCTGGTTGCTCTTGGTCCCCCAGGCTGTGCTTGGTCCCCTTGGTTGCTCTTGGTCCCCCAGGCTGTGCTTGGTCCCCCTGGTTGCTCTTGGTCCCCCAGGCTGTGCTTGGTCCCCCTGGTTGCTCTTGGTCCCCCAGGCTGTGCTTGGTCCCCTTAGTTGCTCTTGGTCCCCCAGGCTGTGCTTGGTCCCCCAGGCAGTGCTTGGTCCCTCAAGCTGTGCTTAGTCCCCCAGGCTGTGCTTGGTCCCCCAGGCTGTGCTTGGTCCCCCTGGCTGTGCTTGTTCCCCAAGGCTATGCTTGGTCCCCCTGGTTGCTCTTGGTCCCCCAGGCTGTGCTTGGTCCCCCTGGTTGCTCTTGGTCCCCCAGGCTGTGCTTGGTCCCCCAGGCTGTGCTTGGTCCCCTTGGTTGCTTTTGGTCCCCCAGGCTGTGCTTGGTCCCCCTGGTTGCTCTTGGTCCCCCAGGCTGTGCTTGGTCCCCCAGGCTGTGCTTGGTCCCCCTGGTTGCTCTTGGTCCCCCAGGCTGTGCTTGGTCCCCTTGGTTGCTCTTGGTCCCTCAGGCTGTGCTTGGTCCCCCAGGCTGTGCTTGGTCCCCCTGGCTGTGCTTGGTCCCCCAGGCTGTGCTTGGTCCCCCAGGCTGTACTTGGTCCCCCTGGTTGCTCTTGGTCCCCCAGGCTGTGCTTGGTCCCCTTGCTTGCTCTTGGTCCCCCAGGCTGTGCTTGGTCCCCCAGGCTGTGCTTGGTCCCTCAGGCTGTGCTTGGTCCCCCTGGTTGCTCTTGGTCCCCCAGGCTGTGCTTGGTCCCCCAGGCTGTGCTTGGTCCCCAAGGCTTTGCTTGGTCCCCTTGGTTGCTCTTGGTCCCCCAGGCTGTGCTTGGTCCCCCTGGTTGCTCTTGGTCCCCAAGGCTGTGGTTGGTCCCCCAGGCTGTGCTTGGTCCCCCAGGCTGTGCTTGGTCCCCCTGGTTGCTCTTGGTCCCCCAGGCTGTGCTTGGTCCCCCTGGTTGCTCTTGGTCCCCCGGGCTGTGCTTGGTCCCCCAGGCTGTGCTTGGTCCCCCTGGCTGTGCTTGGTCCCCCTGGTTGCTCTTGGTCCCCCAGGCTGTGCCTGGTCCCCCTGGTTGCTCTTGGTCCCCCAGGCTGTGCTTGGTCCCCCAGGCTGTGCTTGGTCCCCTTGGTTGCTTTTGGTCCCCCAGGCTGTGCTTGGTCCCCCAGGCTGTGCTTGGTCCCCCAGGCTGTGCTTGGTCCCCTTGGTTGCTCTTGGTCCCCCAGGCTGTGCTTGGTCCCCCTGGTTGCTCTTGGTCCCCCAGGCTGTGGTTGGTCCCCCAGGCTGTGCTTGGTCCCCCAGGCTGTGCTTGGTCCCCCAGGCTGTGCTTGGTCCCCGAGGCTGTGCTTGGTCCCCCTGGCTGTGCTTGGTCCCCCAGGCTGTGCTTGGTCCCCCAGGCTGTGCTTGGTCCCCCAGGCTGTGCTTGGTCCCCCTGGCTGTGCTTGGTCCCCCTGGTTGCTCTTGGTCCCCCAGGCTGTGCTTGGTCCCCTTGGTTGCTCTTGGTCCCCCAGGCTGTGCTTGGTCCCCCAGGCTGTGCTTGGTCCCCTGGTTGCTCTTGGTCCGCCAGGCTGTGCTTGGTCCCCCAGGCAGTGCTTGGTCCCTCAAGCTGTGCTTGGTCCCCCAGGCTGTGCTTGGTCCCCCAGGCTGTGCTTGGTCCCCCAGGCTGTGCTTTGTCCCCCTGGCTGTGCTTGGTCCCCCAGGCTGTGCTTGGTCCCCCAGGCTGTGCTTGGTCCCCCAGGCTGTGCTTGGTCACCCTGGCTGTGCTTGGACCCCCAGGCTGTGCTTGGTCCCCCAGGCTGTGCTTGGTCCCCCAGGCTGTGCTTGGTCCCCTGGTTGCTCTTGGTCCCCCAGGCTGTGCTTGGTCCCCTTGGTTGCTCTTGGTCCCCCAGGCTGTGCTTGGTCCCCCAGGCTGTGCTTGGTCCCTCTGGCTGTGCTTGGTCCCCCAGGCTGTGCTTGGTCCCCCTGGTTGCTCTTGGTCCCCCAGGCTGTGCCTGGTCCCCCAGGCTGTGCTTGGTCCCCCTGGTTGCTCTTGGTCCCCCAGGCTGTGCTTGGTCCCCCTGGTTGCTCTTGGTCCCCCAGGCTGTGCTTGGTCCCCCAGGCTGTGCTTGGTCCCCTTGGTTGCTCTTGGTCCCCCAGGCTGTGCTTGGTCCCCCTGGTTGCTCTTGGTCCCCCAGGCTGTGCTTGGTCCCCCAGGCTGTGCTTGGTCCCCCTGGCTGTGCTTGGTCCCCCTGGTTGCTCTTGGTCCACCAGGCTGTGCTTGGTCCCCCTGGTTGCTCTTGGTCCCCCAAGCTGTGCTTGGTCCCCCAGGCTGTGCTTGGTCCCCCAGGCTTTGCTTGGTCCCCCTGGTTGCTCTTGGTCCCCCAGGCTGTGCTTGGTCCCCCTGGTTGCTCTTGGTCCCCCAGGCTGTGCTTGGTCACCCTGGTTGCTCTTGGTCCCCTAGGCTGTGCTTGGTCCCCCTGGTTGCTCTTGGTCCCCCAGGCTGTGCTTGATCCCCCAGGCTGTGCTTGGTCCCCCTCGTTGCTCTTGGTCCCCCAGGCTGTGCCTGGTCCCCCTGGTTGCTCTTGGTCCCCCAGGCTGTATTTGGTCCCCCAGGCTGTGCTTGGTCCCCAGGCTGTGCTTTGTACCCCAGGCTGTGCTTGGTCCCCCAGTCTGTGCTTGGTCCCAAAGGCTGTGCTTGGTCCCCCTGGTTGCTCTTGGTCCCCCAGGCTGTGCTTGGTCCCCCAGGCTGTGCTTGGTCCCCCTGGTTGCTCTTGGTCCCCCAGGCTGTGCTTGGTCCCCCAGGCTGTGCTTGGTCCCCCTGGTTGCTCTTGGTCCCCCAGGCTGTGCTTGGTCCCCTTGGTTGCTCTTGGTCCCCCAGGCTGTGCTTGGTCCCCCAGGCTGTGCTTGGTCCCTCAAGCTGTGCTTGGTCCCCCAGGCTGTGCTTGGTCCCACAGGCTGTGCTTGGTCCCCCAGGCTGTGCTTGGTCCCTCAAGCTGTGCTTGGTCCCCCTGGTTGCTCTTGGTCCCCCAGGCTGTGCTTGGTCCCCTTGGTTGCTCTTGGTCCCCCAGGCTGTGCTTGGCCCCCCAGGCTGTGCTTGGTCCCCTTGGTAGCTCTTGGTCCCCCAGGCTGTGCTTGGTCCCCGAGGCTGTGCTTGGTCCCCCTGGTTGCTCTTGGTCCCCCAGGCTGTGCTTGGTCCCCCAGGCTGTGCTTGGTCCCCCAGGCTGTGCTTGGTCCCCCTGGTTGCTCTTGGTCCCCCAGGCTGTGCTTGGTCCCCCAGGCTGTGCTTGGTCCCCCTGGCTGTGCTTGGTCCCCTAGGCTGTGCTTGGTCCCCCAGGCTGTGCTTGGTCCCCCAGGCTGTGCTTGGTCCCCCAGGCTGTGCTTGGTCCCCCTGGTTGCTCTTGGTCCCCCAGGCTGTGCTTGGTCCCCTTGGTTGCTCTTGGTCCCCCAGGCTGTGCTTGGTCCCCCAGGCTGTGCTTGGTCCCCCTGGCTGTGCTTGGTCCCCCAGGCTGTGCTTGGTACCCCTGGTTGCTCTTGGTCCCCCAGGCTGTGCTTGGTCCCCCAGGCTGTGCTTGGTCCCCCTGGTTGCTCTTGGTCCCCCAGGCTGTGCTTGGTCCCCTTGGTTGCTCTTGGTCCCCAGGCTGTGCTTGGTCCCCCAGGCTGTGCTTGGTCCCCCTGGTTGCTCTTGGTCCCCCAGGCTGTGCTTGGTCCCCCAGGCTGTGCTTGGTCCCCCTGGTTGCTCTTGGTCCCCCAGGATGTGCTTGGTACCCGAGGCTGTGCTTGGTCCACCAGGCTGTGCTTGGTCCCCCAGGCTGTGCTTGGTCCCCCTGGCTGTGCTTGGTCCCCCTGGCTGTGCTTGGTCCCCCTGGTTGCTCTTGGTCCCCCAGGTTGTGCTTGGTCCCCCAGGCTGTGCTTGGTCCCCTGGCTGTGCTTGGTCCCCCTGGCTGTGCTTGGTCCCCCAGGCTGTGCTTGGTCCCCCTGGTTGCTCTTGGTTCCCCAGGCTGTGCTTGGTCCCCCAGGCTGTGCTTGGTCCCCCTGGCTGTGCTTGGTCCCCCAGGCTGTGCTTGGTCCCCCTGGTTGCTCTTGGTCCCCCCAGGCTGTGCTTGGTCCCCCTGGTTGCTCTTGGTCCCCCAGGCTGTGCTTGGTCCCCCAGGCTGTGCTTGGTCCCCCAGGCTGTGCTTGGTCCCCCTGGTTGCTCTTGGTCCCCAAGGCTGTGCTTGGTCCCCCTGGTTGCTCTTGGTCCCCCAGGCTGTGCTTGGTCCCACAGGCTGTGTTTGGTCCCCCAGCCTGTGCTTGGTCCCCCAGGCTGTGCTTGGTCCCCTTGGTTGCTCTTGGTCCCCCAGGCTGTGCTTGGTCTCCCTGGTTGCTCTTGGTCCCCCAGGCTGTGCTTGGTCCCCCAGGCTGTGCTTGGTCCCCTTGGTTGCTCTTGGTCCCCCAGGCTGTGCTTGGTCCCCTAGGCTGTGCTTGGTCCCCCTGGTTGCTCTTGGTCCCCCAGGCTGTGCTTGGTCCCCTTGGTTGCTCTTGGTCCCCCAGGCTGTGCTTGTTCCCCCAGGCTGTGCTTGGTCCCCCTGGTTGCTCTTGGTCCCCCAGGCTGTGCTTGGTCCCCCAGGCTGTGCTTGGTCCCCCAGGCTGTGCTTGGTCCCCCAGGCTGTGCTTGGTCCCCCAGGCTGTGCTTGGTCCCCCTGGTTGCTCTTGGTCCCCCAGGCTGTGCTTGGTCCCCCAGGCTGCGCTTGGTCCCCCAGGCTGTGCTTGGTCCCCCAGGCTGTGCTTGGTCCCCCAGGCTGTGCTTGGTCCCCCTGGCTGTGCTTGGTCCCCCAGGCTGTGCTTGGTCCCCCAGGCTGTGCTTGGTCCCCCTGGCTGTGCTTGGTCCCCCTGGTTGCTCTTGGTCCCCCAGGCTGTGCTTGGTCCCCTTGGTTGCTCTTGGTCCCCCAGGCTGTGCTTGGTCCCCCAGGCTGTGCTTGGTCCCCTGGTTGCTCTTGGTCCGCCAGGCTGTGCTTGGTCCCCTTGGTTGCTCTTGGTCCCTCAGGCTGTGCTTGGTTCCCCAGGCTGTGCTTGGTCCCCCAGGCTGTGCTTGGTCCCCCTGGTTGCTCTTGGTCCCCCAGGCTGTGCTTGGTCCCCTTGGTTGCTCTTGGTCCCCCAGGCTGTGCTTGGTCCCCCAGGCAGTGCTTGGTCCCTCAAGCTGTGCTTGGTCCCCCAGGCTGTGCTTGGTCCCCCAGGCTGTGCTTGGTCCCCCAGGCTGTGCTTTGTCCCCCTGGCTGTGCTTGGTCCCCCAGGCTGTGCTTGGTCCCCCAGGCTGTGCTTGGTCCCCCAGGCTGTGCTTGGTCACCCTGGCTGTGCTTGGACCCCCAGGCTGTGCTTGGTCCCCCAGGCTGTGCTTGGTCCCCCAGGCTGTGCTTGGTCCCCTGGTTGCTCTTGGTCCCCCAGGCTGTGCTTGGTCCCCTTGGTTGCTCTTGGTCCCCCAGGCTGTGCTTGGTCCCCCAGGCTGTGCTTGGTCCCTCTGGCTGTGCTTGGTCCCCCAGGCTGTGCTTGGTCCCCCTGGTTGCTCTTGGTCCCCCAGGCTGTGCTTGGTCCCCCAGGCTGTGCTTGGTCCCCCTGGTTGCTCTTGGTCCCCCAGGCTGTGCTTGGTCCCCCTGGTTGCTCTTGGTCCCCCAGGCTGTGCTTGGTCCCCCAGGCTGTGCTTGGTCCCCTTGGTTGCTCTTGGTCCCCCAGGCTGTGCTTGGTCCCCCTGGTTGCTCTTGGTCCCCCAGGCTGTGCTTGGTCCCCCAGGCTGTGCTTGGTCCCCCTGGCTGTGCTTGGTCCCCCTGGTTGCTCTTGGTCCACCAGGCTGTGCTTGGTCCCCCTGGTTGCTCTTGGTCCCCCAAGCTGTGCTTGGTCCCCCAGGCTGTGCTTGGTCCCCCAGGCTTTGCTTGGTCCCCCTAGTTGCTCTTGGTCCCCCAGGCTGTGCTTGGTCCCCCTGGTTGCTCTTGGTCCCCCAGGCTGTGCTTGGTCACCCTGGTTGCTCTTGGTCCCCTAGGCTGTGCTTGGTCCCCCTGGTTGCTCTTGGTCCCCCAGGCTGTGCTTGGTCCCCCAGGCTGTGCTTGGTCCCCCTCGTTGCTCTTGGTCCCCCAGGCTGTGCCTGGTCCCCCTGGTTGCTCTTGGTCCCCCAGGCTGTGCTTGGTCCCCCAGGCTGTATTTGGTCCCCCAGGCTGTGCTTGGTCCCCAGGCTGTGCTTTGTACCCCAGGCTGTGCTTGGTCCCCCAGTCTGTGCTTGGTCCCAAAGGCTGTGCTTGGTCCCCCTGGTTGCTCTTGGTCCCCCAGGCTGTGCTTGGTCCCCCAGGCTGTGCTTGGTCCCCCTGGTTGCTCTTGGTCCCCCAGGCTGTGCTTGGTCCCCCAGGCTGTGCTTGGTCCCCCTGGTTGCTCTTGGTCCCCCAGGCTGTGCTTGGTCCCCTTGGTTGCTCTTGGTCCCCCAGGCTGTGCTTGGTCCCCCAGGCTGTGCTTGGTCCCTCAAGCTGTGCTTGGTCCCCCAGGCTGTGCTTGGTCCCACAGGCTGTGCTTGGTCCCCCAGGCTGTGCTTGGTCCCCTTGGTAGCTCTTGGTCCCCCAGGCTGTGCTTGGTCCCCGAGGCTGTGCTTGGTCCCCCTGGTTGCTCTTAGTCCCCCAGGCTGTGCTTGGTCCCACAGGCTGTGCTTGGTCCCCCAGGCTGTGCTTGGTCCCCCTGGTTGCTCTTGGTCCCCCAGGCTGTGCTTGGTCCCCCAGGCTGTGCTTGGTCCCCCTGGCTGTGCTTGGTCCCCTAGGCTGTGCTTGGTCCCCCAGGCTGTGCTTGGTCCCCCAGGCTGTGCTTGGTCCCCCAGGCTGTGCTTGGTCCCCCTGGTTGCTCTTGGTCCCCCAGGCTGTGCTTGGTCCCCTTGGTTGCTCTTGGTCCCCCAGGCTGTGCTTGGTCCCCCAGGCTGTGCTTGGTCCCCCTGGCTGTGCTTGGTCCCCCAGGCTGTGCTTGGTACCCCTGGTTGCTCTTGGTCCCCCAGGCTGTGCTTGGTCCCCCAGGCTGTGCTTGGTCCCCCTGGTTGCTCTTGGTCCCCCAGGCTGTGCTTGGTCCCCTTGGTTGCTCTTGGTCCCCCAGGCTGTGCTTGGTCCCCCATGCTGTGCTTGGTCCCCCTGGTTGCTCTTGGTCCCCCAAGCTGTGCTTGGTCCCCCAGGCTGTGCTTGGCCCCCCTGGCTGTGCTTGGTCCCCCAGGCTGTGCTTGGTCCCCCTGGTTGCTCTTGGTCCCCCAGGCTGTGCTTGGTCCCCCAGGCTGTGCTTCGTCCCCCAGGCTGTGCTTGGTCCCCCAGGCTGTGCTTGGTCCCCCTGGTTGCTCTTGGTCCCCCAGGCTGTGCTTGGTCCCCCAGGCTGTGCTTGGTCCCCCTGGTTACTCTTGGTCCCCCAGGCTGTGCTTGGTCCCCAAGGCTGTGCTTGGTCCACCAGGCTGTGCTTGGTCCCCCAGGCTGTGCTTGGTCCCCCTGGTTGCTCTTGGTCCCCCAGGCTGTGCTTGGTCCCCTTGGTTGCTCTTGGTCCCCCAGGCTGTGCTTGGTCCCCCAGGCTGTGCTTGCCCCCCCTGGCTGAGCTTGGTCCCCCATGCTGTGCTTGGTCCCCCTGGTTGCTCTTGGTCCCCCAGGCTGTGCTTGGTCCCCCAGGCTGTGCTTGGTCCCCCAGGCTGTGCTTGGTCCCCCTGGTTGCTCTTGGTCCCCCAGGCTGTGCTTGGTCCCCCAGGCTGTGCTTGGTCCCCCTGGTTGCTCTTGGTCCCCCAGGATGTGCTTGGTCCCCGAGGCTGTGCTTGGTCCACCAGGCTGTGCTTGGTCCCCCAGGCTGTGCTTGGTCCCCCTGGCTGTGCTTGGTCCCCCTGGCTGTGCTTGGTCCCCCTGGTTGCTCTTGGTCCCCCAGGTTGTGCTTGGTCCCCCAGGCTGTGCTTGGTCCCCTGGCTGTGCTTGGTCCCCCTGGCTGTGCTTGGTCCCCCAGGCTGTGCTTGGTCCCCCTGGTTGCTCTTGGTTCCCCAGGCTGTGCTTGGTCCCCCAGGCTGTGCTTGGTCCCCCTGGCTGTGCTTGGTCCCCCAGGCTGTGCTTGGTCCCCCTGGTTGCTCTTGGTCCCCCCAGGCTGTGCTTGGTCCCCCTGGTTGCTCTTGGTCCCCCAGGCTGTGCTTGGTCCCCCAGGCTGTGCTTGGTCCCCCAGGCTGTGCTTGGTCCCCCTGGTTGCTCTTGGTCCCCAAGGCTGTGCTTGGTCCCCCTGGTTGCTCTTGGTCCCCCAGGCTGTGCTTGGTCCCACAGGCTGTGTTTGGTCCCCCAGCCTGTGCTTGGTCCCCCAGGCTGTGCTTGGTCCCCTTGGTTTCTCTTGGTCCCCCAGGCTGTGCTTGGTCTCCCTGGTTGCTCTTGGTCCCCCAGGCTGTGCTTGGTCCCCTTGGTTGCTCTTGGTCCCCCAGGCTGTGCTTGGTCCCCTAGGCTGTGCTTGGTCCCCCTGGTTGCTCTTGGTCCCCCAGGCTGTGCTTGGTCCCCTTGGTTGCTCTTGGTCCCCCAGGCTGTGCTTGGTCCCCCAGGCTGTGCTTGGTCCCCCTGGTTGCTCTTGGTCCCCCAGGCTGTGCTTGGTCCCCCAGGCTGTGCTTGGTCCCCCTGGTTGCTCTTGGTCCCCCAGGCTGTGCTTGGTCCCCCAGGCTGTGCTTGGTCTCCCAGGCTGTGCTTGGTCCCCTTGGTTGCTCTTGGTCCCCCAGGCTGTGCTTGGTCCCCCTGGTTGCTCTTGGTTCCCCAGGCTGTGCTTGGTCCCCCAGGCTGTGCTTGGTCCCCCAGGCTGTGCTTGGTCCCCCAGGCTATGCTTGGTCCCCCAGGCTGTGCTTGGTCCCCCTGGTTGCTCTTGGTCCCCCAGGCTGTGCTTGGTCCCCCAGGCTGTGCTTGGTCCCCCTGGCTGTGCTTGGACCCCCAGTCTGTGCTTGGTCCCCCAGGCTGTGCTTGGTCCCCCAGGCTGTGCTTGGTCCCCCAGGCTGTGGTTGGTCCCCCTGGTTGCTCTTGGTCCCCCAGGCTGTGCTTGGTCCCCCAGGCTGTGCTTGGCCCCCCTGGCTGTGCTTGGTCCCCCAGGCTGTGCTTGGTCCCCCTGGTTGCTCTTGGTCCCCCAGGCTGTGCTTGGTCCCCCTGGTTGCTCTTGGTCCCCAAGGCTGTGCTTGGTCCCCTAGGCTGTGCTTGGTCCCCCAGGCTGTGCTTGGTCCCCCTGGTTGCTCTTGGTCCCCCAGGCTGTGCTTGGTCCCCCTGGTTGCTCTTGGTCCCCCAGGCTGTGCTTGGTCCCCCAGGCTGTGCTTGGTCCCCTTGGTTGCTCTTGGTCCCCCAGGCTGTGCTTGGTCCCCCTGGTTGCTCTTGGTCCCTCAGGCTGTGCTTGGTCCCCTTGGTTGCTCTTGGTCCCCCAGGCTGTGCTTGGTCCCCCTAGGCTGTGCTTGGTCCCCCTGGTTGCTCTTGGTCCCCCAGGCTGTGCTTGGTCCCCCAGGCTGTGCTTGGTCCCCCAGGCTGTGCTTGGTCCCCCTGGTTGCTCTTGGTCCCCCAGGCTGTGCTTGGTCCCCCAGGCTGTGCTTGGTCCCCCTGGTTGCTCTTGGTCCCCCAGGCTGTGCTTGGTCCCCTTGGTTGCTCTTGGTCCCCCAGGCTGTGCTTGGTCCCCCAGGCTGTGCTTGGTCCCCCTGGTTGCTCTTGGTCCCACAGGCTGTGCTTGGTCCCCCTGGTTGCTCTTGGTCCCCCAGGCTGTGCTTGGTCACCCTGGTTGCTCTTGGTCCCCCAGGCTGTGCTTGGTCCCCCTGGTTGCTCTTGGTCCCACAGGCTGTGCTTGGTCCCCCAGGCTGTGCTTGGTCCCCCAGGCTGTGCTTGGTCCCCCTGGTTGCTCTTGGTCCCCCAGGCTGTGCCTGGTCCCCCTGGTTGCTCTTGGTCCCCCAGGCTGTGCTTGGTCCCCCAGGCTGTATTTGGTCCCCCAGGCTGTGCTTGGTCCCCCAGGCTGTGCTTCGTACCCCAGGCTGTGCTTGGTCCCCCAGGCTGTGCTTGGTCCCTCAAGCTGTGCTTGGTCCCCCAGGCTGTGCTTGGTCCCCCAGGCTGTGCTTGGTCCCCCAGGCTGTGCTTGGTCCCCCTGGCTGTGCTTGGTCCCCCAGGCTGTGCTTGGTCCCCCTGGTTGCTCTTGGTCCCCCAGGCTGTGCTTGGTCCCCCAGGCTGTGCTTGGCCCCCCAGGCTGTGCTTGGTCCCCTTGGTAGCTCTTGGTCCCCCAGGCTGTGCTTGGTCCCCGAGGCTGTGCTTGGTCCCCCTGGTTGCTCTTGGTCCCCCAGGCTGTGCTTGGTCCCCCAGGCTGTGCTTGGTCCCCCAGGCTGTGCTTGGTCCCCCAGGCTGTGCTTGGTCCCCCTGGTTGCTCTTGGTCCCCCAGGCTGTGCTTGGTCCCCTTGGTTGCTCTTGGTCCCCAAGGCTGTGCTTGGTCCCCCAGGCTGTGCTTGGTCCCCCTGGTTGCTCTTGGTCCCCCAGGCTGTGCTTGGTCCCCCAGGCTGTGCTTGGTCCCCCTGGTTGCTCTTGGTCCCCCAGGCTGTGCTTGGTCCCCCAGGCTGTGCTTGGTCCCCCAGGCTGTGCTTGGTCCCCCTGGTTGCTCTTGGTCCCCCGGGCTGTGCTTGGTCCCCCTGGTTGCTCTTGGTCCCCCAGGCTGTGCTTGGTCCCCCAGGCTGTGCTTGGTCCCCTTGGTTGCTCTTGGTCCCCCAGGCTGTGCTTGGTCCCCCTGGTTGCTCTTGGTCCCCCAGGCTGTGCTTGGTCCCCTTGGTTGCTCTTGGTCCCCCAGGCTGTGCTTGGTCCCCCTAGGCTGTGCTTGGTCCCCCTGGTTGCTCTTGGTCCCCCAGGCTGTGCTTGGTCCCCCAGGCTGTGCTTGGTCCCCCAGGCTGTGCTTGGTCCCCCTGGTTGCTCTTGGTCCCCCAGGCTGTGCTTGGTCCCCCAGGCTGTGCTTGGTCCCCCAGGCTGTGCTTGGTCCCCCAGGCTGTGCTTGGTCCCCCTGGTTGCTCTTGGTCCCCCAGGCTGTGCTTGGTCCCCTTGGTTGCTCTTGGTCCCCCAGGCTGTGCGTGGTCCCCCAGGCTGTGCTTGGTCCCCCTGGTTGCTCTTGGTCCCCCAGGCTGTGCTTGGTCCCCCTGGTTGCTCTTGGTCCCCCAGGCTGTGCTTGGTCACCCTGGTTGCTCTTGGTCCCCCAGGCTGTGCTTGGTCCCCCTGGTTGCTCTTGGTCCCCCAGGCTGTGCTTAGTCCCCCAGGCTGTGCTTGGTCCCCCAGGCTGTGCTTGGTCCCCCTGGTTGCTCTTGGTCCCCCAGGCTGCGCCTGGTCCCCCTGGTTGCTCTTGGTCCCCCAGGCTGTGCTTGGTCCCCCAGGCTGTGCTTGGTCCCCCAGGCTGTGCTTGGTCCCTCAAGCTGTGCTTTGTCCCCCAGGCTGTGCTTGGTCCCCCAGGCTGTGCTTGGTCCCCCAGGCTGTGCTTGGTCCCCCTGGCTGTGCTTGGTCCCCCAGGCTGTGCTTGGTCCCCCTGTTTGCTCTTGGTCCCCCAGGCTGTGCTTGGTCCCCCAGGCTGTGCTTGGCCCCCCAGGCTGTGCTTGGTCCCCTTGGTAGCTCTTGGTCCCCCAGGCTGTGCTTGGTCCCCGAGGCTGTGCTTGGTCCCCCTGGTTGCTCTTGGTCCCCCAGGCTGTGCTTGGTCCCCCAGGCTGTGCTTGGTCCCCCTGGTTGCTCTTGGTCCCCCAGGCTGTGCTTGGTCCCCTTGGTTGCTCTTGGTCCCCCAGGCTGTGCTTGGTCCCCCAGGCTGTGCTTGGTCCCCCTGGTTGCTCTTGGTCCCCCAGGCTGTGCTTGGTCCCCCTGGTTGCTCTTGGTCCCCAGGCTGTGCTTGGTCCCCTTGGTTGCTCTTGGTCCCCCTGGCTGTGCTTGGTCCCCCAGGCTGTGCTTGGTACCCCTGGCTGTGCTTGGTCCCCCAGTCTGTGCTTGGTCCCCCTGGTTGCTCCTGGTCCCCCAGGCTGTGCTTGGTCCCCCAGGCTGTGCTTGGCCCCCCTGGCTGTGCTTGGTCCCCCAGGCTGTGCTTGGTCCCCCTGGTTGCTCTTGGTCCCCCAGGCTGTGCTTGGTCCCCCAGGCTGTGCTTGGTCCCCCAGGCTGTGCTTGGTCCCCCTGGTTGCTCCTGGTCCCCCAGGCTGTGCTTGGTCCCCCAGGCTGTGCTTGGTCCCCCAGGCTGTGCTTGGTCCCCCTGGTTGCTCCTGGTCCCCCAGGCTGTGCTTGGTCCCCCTGGTTGCTCTTGGTCCCCCAGGCTGTGCTTGGTCCCCCAGGCTGTGCTTGGTCCCCCAGGCTGTGCTTGGTCCCCTTGGTTGCTCTTGGTCCCCCAGGCTGTGCTTGGTCCCCCGGGCTGTGCTTGGTCCCCCAGGCTGTGCTTGGTCCCCCAGGCTGTGCTTGGTCCCCCTGGTTGCTCTTGGTCCCCCAGGCTGTGCTTGGTCCCCCAGGCTGTGCTTGGTCCCTCAGGCTGTGCTTGGTCCCCCAGGCTGTGCTTGGTCCCCCCCAGGCTGTGCTTGGTCCCCCTGGTTGCTCTTGGTCCCCCAGGCTGTGCTTGGTCCCCCAGGCTGTGCTTGGTCCCCCTGGTTGCCCTTGGTCCCCCAGGCTGTGCTTGGTCGCCTTGGTTGCTCTTGGTCCCCCAGGCTGTGCTTGGTCCCCCTGGTTGCTCTTGGTCCCCCAGGCTGTGCTTGGTCCCCCTGGTTGCTCTTGGTCCCCCAGGCTGTGCTTGGTCCCCTTGGTTGCTCTTGGTCTTCCAGGCTGTGCTTGGTCCCCCAGGCAGTGCTTGGTCCCTCAAGCTGTGCTTAGTCCCCCAGGCTGTGCTTGGTCCCCCAGGCTGTGCTTGGTCCCCCAGGCTGTGCTTGGTCCCCCTGGCTGTGCTTGTTCCCCCTGGTTGCTCTTGGTCCCCCAGGCTGTGCTTGGTCCCCCAGGCTGTACTTGGCCCCCCAGGCTGTGCTTGGTCCCCTTGGGAGCTCTTGGTCCTCCAGGCTGTGCTTGGTCCCCGAGGCTGTGCTTGGTCCCCCTGGTTGCTCTTGGTCCCCCAGGCTGTGCTTGGTCCCCCAGGCTGTGCTTGGTCCCCCAGGCTGTGCTTGGTCCCCCAGGCTGTGCTTGGTCCCCCAGGCTGTGCTTGGTCCCCCAGGCTGTGCTTGGCCCCCCTGGTTGCTCTTGGTCCCCCAGGCTGTGCTTGGTCCCCCTGGTTGCTCTTGGTCCCCCAGGCTGTGCTTGGTCCCACAGGCTGTGTTTGGTCCCCCAGCCTGTGCTTGGTCCCCCAGGCTGTGCTTGGTCCCCTTGGTTGCTCTTGGTCCCCCAGGCTGTGCTTGGTCTCCCTGGTTGCTCTTGGTCCCCCAGGCTGTGCTTGGTCCCCCAGGCTGTGCTTGGTCCCCCAGGCTGTGCTTGGTCCCCTTGGTTGCTCTTGGTCCCCCAGGCTGTGCTTGGTCCCCTAGGCTGTGCTTGGTCCCCCTGGTTGCTCTTGGTACCCCAGGCTGCTTGGTCCCCCTGGTTGCTCTTGGTCCCCCAGGCTGTGCTTGGTCCCCCAGGCTGTGCTTGGTCCCCCTGGTTGCTCTTGGTCCCCCAGGCTGTGCTTGGTCCCCCAGGCTGTGATTGGTCCCCCTGGATGCTCTTGATCCCCCTGGCTGTGCTTGGTCCCCCTGGTTGCTCTTGGTCCCCCAGGCTGTGCTTGGTCCCCCAGGCTGTGCTTGGTCCCCCTGGCTGTGCTTGGTCCCCCAGGCTATGCTTGGTCCCCCAGGCTGTGCTTGGTCCCCCTGGTTGCTCTTGGTCCCCCAGGCTGTGCTTGGTCCCCCTGGTTGCTCTTGGTCCCCCATGCTGTGCTTGGTCCCCCAGGCTGTGCTTGGTCCCCTTGGTTGCTCCTTGTCCCCCAGGCTGTGCTTGGTCCCCTTGGTTGCTCTTGGTCCCCCAGGCTGTGCTTGGTCCCTCTGGCTGTGCTTGGTCCCCCGGGCTGTGCTTGGTCCCCCTGGTTGCTCTTGGTCCCCCATGCTGTGCTTGGCCCCCCAGGCAGTGCTTGGTCCCCCAGGCTGTGCTTGGTCCCCTTGGTTGCTCTTGGTCCCCCAGGCTGTGCTTGGTCCCCTTGGTTGCTCTTGGTCCCCCAGGCTGTGCTTGGTCCCTCTGGCTGTGCTTGGTCCCCCAGGCTGTGCTTGGTCCCCCTGGTTGCTCTTGGTCCCCCAGGCTGTGCTTGGTCCCCCAGGCTGTGCTTGGTCCCCCAGGCAGTGCTTGGTCCCCTTGGTTGCTCTTGGTCCCCCAGGCTGTGCTTGGTCCCCCAGGCTGTGCTTGGTCCCCCTGGTTGCTCTTGGTCCCCCAGGCTGTGCTTGGTCCCCCAGGCTGTGCATGGTCCCCCTGGCTGTGCTTAGTCCACCAGGCTGTGCTTGGTCACCCTGGCTGTGCTTGGTCCCCCAGGCTGTGCTTGGTCCCCCTGGTTGCTTTTGGTCCCCCAGGCTGTGCTTGGTCCCCCAGGCTGTGCTTGGTCCCCCAGGCTGTTCTTGGTCCCCCTGGCTGTGCTTGGTCCCCCTGGTTGCTCTTGGTCCCCCAGGCTGTGCTTGGTCCCCCAGGCTGTGCTTGGTCCCCCAGGCTGTGCTTGGTCCCCCTGGTTGCTCTTGGTCCCCCAGGCTGTGTTTGGTCCCCCAGGCTGTGCTTGGTCCCCCTGGCTGTGCTTGGTCCCCCAGGCTGTGCTTGGTCCCCCAGGCTGTGCTTGGTCCCCCTGGTTGCTCTTGGTCCCCCAGGCTGTGCTTGGTCCCCCAGGCTGTGCTTGTTCCCCGTGGCTGTGCTTGGTCCCCCTGGTTGCTCTTGGTCCCCCAGGCTGTGCTTGGTCCCCCAGGCTGTGCTTGGTCCCCCTGGTTGCTCTTGGTCCCCCAGGCTGTGTTTGGTCCCCCAGGCTGTGCTTGGTCCCCCTGGCTGTGCTTGGTCCCCCAGGCTGTGCTTGGTCCCCCTAGGCTGTGCTTGGTCCCCCTGGTTGCTCTTGGTCCCCCAGGCTGTGCTTGGTCCCCTTGGTTGCTCTTGGTCCCCAAGGCTGTGCTTGGTCCCCCAGGCTGTGCTTGGTCCCCCTGGTTGCTCTTGGTCCCCCAGGCTGTGCTTGGTCCCCCAGGCTGTGCTTGGTCCCCCTGGTTGCTCTTGGTCCCCCAGGCTGTGCTTGGTCCCCCAGGCTGTGCTTGGTCCCCCAGGCTGTGCTTGGTCCCCCTGGTTGCTCTTGGTCCCCCAGGCTGTGCTTGGTCCCCCTGGTTGCTCTTGGTCCCCCAGGCTGTGCTTGGTCCCCCAGGCTGTGCTTGGTCCCCTTGGTTGCTCTTGGTCCCCCAGGCTGTGCTTGGTCCCCCTGGTTGCTCTTGGTCCCCCAGGCTGTGCTTGGTCCCCTTGGTTGCTCTTGGTCCCCCAGGCTGTGCTTGGTCCCCCTAGGCTGTGCTTGGTCCCCCTGGTTGCTCTTGGTCCCCCAGGCTGTGCTTGGTCCCCCAGGCTGTGCTTGGTCCCCCAGGCTGTGCTTGGTCCCCCTGGTTGCTCTTGGTCCCCCAGGCTGTGCTTGGTCCCCCAGGCTGTGCTTGGTCCCCCAGGCTGTGCTTGGTCCCCCTGGTTGCTCTTGGTCCCCCAGGCTGTGCTTGGTCCCCTTGGTTGCTCTTGGTCCCCCAGGCTGTGCGTGGTCCCCCAGGCTGTGCTTGGTCCCCCTGGTTGCTCTTGGTCCCCCAGGCTGTGCTTGGTCCCCCTGGTTGCTCTTGGTCCCCCAGGCTGTGCTTGGTCACCCTGGTTGCTCTTGGTCCCCCAGGCTGTGCTTGGTCCCCCTGGTTGCTCTTGGTCCCCCAGGCTGTGCTTAGTCCCCCAGGCTGTGCTTGGTCCCCCAGGCTGTGCTTGGTCCCCCTGGTTGCTCTTGGTCCCCCAGGCTGCGCCTGGTCCCCCTGGTTGCTCTTGGTCCCCCAGGCTGTGCTTGGTCCCCCAGGCTGTGCTTCGTACCCCAGGCTGTGCTTGGTCCCCCAGGCTGTGCTTGGTCCCTCAAGCTGTGCTTTGTCCCCCAGGCTGTGCTTGGTCCCCCAGGCTGTGCTTGGTCCCCCAGGCTGTGCTTGGTCCCCCTGGCTGTGCTTGGTCCCCCAGGCTGTGCTTGGTCCCCCTGTTTGCTCTTGGTCCCCCAGGCTGTGCTTGGTCCCCCAGGCTGTGCTTGGCCCCCCAGGCTGTGCTTGGTCCCCTTGGTAGCTCTTGGTCCCCCAGGCTGTGCTTGGTCCCCGAGGCTGTGCTTGGTCCCCCTGGTTGCTCTTGGTCCCCCAGGCTGTGCTTGGTCCCCCAGGCTGTGCTTGGTCCCCCAGGCTGTGCTTGGTCCCCCTGGTTGCTCTTGGTCCCCCAGGCTGTGCTTGGTCCCCTTGGTTGCTCTTGGTCCCCCAGGCTGTGCTTGGTCCCCCAGGCTGTGCTTGGTCCCCCTGGTTGCTCTTGGTCCCCCAGGCTGTGCTTGGTCCCCCTGGTTGCTCTTGGTCCCCAGGCTGTGCTTGGTCCCCTTGGTTGCTCTTGGTCCCCCTGGCTGTGCTTGGTCCCCCAGGCTGTGCTTGGTACCCCTGGCTGTGCTTGGTCCCCCAGTCTGTGCTTGGTCCCCCTGGTTGCTCCTGGTCCCCCAGGCTGTGCTTGGTCCCCCAGGCTGTGCTTGGCCCCCCTGGCTGTGCTTGGTCCCCCAGGCTGTGCTTGGTCCCCCTGGTTGCTCTTGGTCCCCCAGGCTGTGCTTGGTCCCCCAGGCTGTGCTTGGTCCCCCAGGCTGTGCTTGGTCCCCCTGGTTGCTCCTGGTCCCCCAGGCTGTGCTTGGTCCCCCAGGCTGTGCTTGGTCCCCCAGGCTGTGCTTGGTCCCCCTGGTTGCTCCTGGTCCCCCAGGCTGTGCTTGGTCCCCCTGGTTGCTCTTGGTCCCCCAGGCTGTGCTTGGTCCCCCAGGCTGTGCTTGGTCCCCCAGGCTGTGCTTGGTCCCCTTGGTTGCTCTTGGTCCCCCAGGCTGTGCTTGGTCCCCCGGGCTGTGCTTGGTCCCCCAGGCTGTGCTTGGTCCCCCAGGCTGTGCTTGGTCCCCCTGGTTGCTCTTGGTCCCCCAGGCTGTGCTTGGTCCCCCAGGCTGTGCTTGGTCCCTCAGGCTGTGCTTGGTCCCCCAGGCTGTGCTTGGTCCCCCCCAGGCTGTGCTTGGTCCCCCTGGTTGCTCTTGGTCCCCCAGGCTGTGCTTGGTCCCCCAGGCTGTGCTTGGTCCCCCTGGTTGCCCTTGGTCCCCCAGGCTGTGCTTGGTCGCCTTGGTTGCTCTTGGTCCCCCAGGCTGTGCTTGGTCCCCCTGGTTGCTCTTGGTCCCCCAGGCTGTGCTTGGTCCCCCTGGTTGCTCTTGGTCCCCCAGGCTGTGCTTGGTCCCCTTGGTTGCTCTTGGTCTTCCAGGCTGTGCTTGGTCCCCCAGGCAGTGCTTGGTCCCTCAAGCTGTGCTTAGTCCCCCAGGCTGTGCTTGGTCCCCCAGGCTGTGCTTGGTCCCCCAGGCTGTGCTTGGTCCCCCTGGCTGTGCTTGTTCCCCCTGGTTGCTCTTGGTCCCCCAGGCTGTGCTTGGTCCCCCAGGCTGTACTTGGCCCCCCAGGCTGTGCTTGGTCCCCTTGGGAGCTCTTGGTCCTCCAGGCTGTGCTTGGTCCCCGAGGCTGTGCTTGGTCCCCCTGGTTGCTCTTGGTCCCCCAGGCTGTGCTTGGTCCCCCAGGCTGTGCTTGGTCCCCCAGGCTGTGCTTGGTCCCCCAGGCTGTGCTTGGTCCCCCAGGCTGTGCTTGGTCCCCCAGGCTGTGCTTGGCCCCCCTGGTTGCTCTTGGTCCCCCAGGCTGTGCTTGGTCCCCCTGGTTGCTCTTGGTCCCCCAGGCTGTGCTTGGTCCCACAGGCTGTGTTTGGTCCCCCAGCCTGTGCTTGGTCCCCCAGGCTGTGCTTGGTCCCCTTGGTTGCTCTTGGTCCCCCAGGCTGTGCTTGGTCTCCCTGGTTGCTCTTGGTCCCCCAGGCTGTGCTTGGTCCCCCAGGCTGTGCTTGGTCCCCCAGGCTGTGCTTGGTCCCCTTGGTTGCTCTTGGTCCCCCAGGCTGTGCTTGGTCCCCTAGGCTGTGCTTGGTCCCCCTGGTTGCTCTTGGTACCCCAGGCTGCTTGGTCCCCCTGGTTGCTCTTGGTCCCCCAGGCTGTGCTTGGTCCCCCAGGCTGTGCTTGGTCCCCCTGGTTGCTCTTGGTCCCCCAGGCTGTGCTTGGTCCCCCAGGCTGTGATTAGTCCCCCTGGATGCTCTTGATCCCCCTGGCTGTGCTTGGTCCCCCTGGTTGCTCTTGGTCCCCCAGGCTGTGCTTGGTCCCCCAGGCTGTGCTTGGTCCCCCTGGCTGTGCTTGGTCCCCCAGGCTATGCTTGGTCCCCCAGGCTGTGCTTGGTCCCCCTGGTTGCTCTTGGTCCCCCAGGCTGTGCTTGGTCCCCCTGGTTGCTCTTGGTCCCCCATGCTGTGCTTGGTCCCCCAGGCTGTGCTTGGTCCCCTTGGTTGCTCCTTGTCCCCCAGGCTGTGCTTGGTCCCCTTGGTTGCTCTTGGTCCCCCAGGCTGTGCTTGGTCCCTCTGGCTGTGCTTGGTCCCCCGGGCTGTGCTTGGTCCCCCTGGTTGCTCTTGGTCCCCCATGCTGTGCTTGGCCCCCCAGGCAGTGCTTGGTCCCCCAGGCTGTGCTTGGTCCCCTTGGTTGCTCTTGGTCCCCCAGGCTGTGCTTGGTCCCCTTGGTTGCTCTTGGTCCCCCAGGCTGTGCTTGGTCCCTCTGGCTGTGCTTGGTCCCCCAGGCTGTGCTTGGTCCCCCTGGTTGCTCTTGGTCCCCCAGGCTGTGCTTGGTCCCCCAGGCTGTGCTTGGTCCCCTTGGTTGCTCTTGGTCCCCCAGGCTGTGCTTGGTCCCCCAGGCTGTGCTTGGTCCCCCTGGTTGCTCTTGGTCCCCCAGGCTGTGCTTGGTCCCCCAGGCTGTGCATGGTCCCCCTGGCTGTGCTTAGTCCACCAGGCTGTGCTTGGTCACCCTGGCTGTGCTTGGTCCCCCAGGCTGTGCTTGGTCCCCCTGGTTGCTTTTGGTCCCCCAGGCTGTGCTTGGTCCCCCAGGCTGTGCTTGGTCCCCCAGGCTGTTCTTGGTCCCCCTGGCTGTGCTTGGTCCCCCTGGTTGCTCTTGGTCCCCCAGGCTGTGCTTGGTCCCCCAGGCTGTGCTTGGTCCCCCTGGTTGCTCTTGGTCCCCCAGGCTGTGTTTGGTCCCCCAGGCTGTGCTTGGTCCCCCTGGCTGTGCTTGGTCCCCCAGGCTGTGCTTGGTCCCCCAGGCTGTGCTTGGTCCCCCTGGTTGCTCTTGGTCCCCCAGGCTGTGCTTGGTCCCCCAGGCTGTGCTTGGTCCCCCTGGCTGTGCTTGGTCCCCCTGGTTGCTCTTGGTCCCCCAGGCTGTGCTTGGTCCCCCAGGCTGTGCTTGGTCCCCCTGGCTGTGCTTGGTCCCCCAGGCTGTGCTTGGTCCCCCAGGTTGTGCTTGGTCCCCCTGGTTGCTCTTAGCCCCCCAGGCTGTGCTTGGTCCCCCAGGCTGTGCTTGGTCCCCCTGGCTGTGCTTGGTCCCCCAGACTGTGCTTGGTCCCCCTGGTTGCTCTTGGTCCCTCAGGCTGTGCTTGGCCCCCCTGGTTGCTCTTGGTCCCCCAGGCTGTGCTTGGTCCCCCAGGCTGTGCTTGGTCCCCCTGGTTGCTCTTGGTCCCCCTGGCTGCTCTTGGTCCCCCAGGATGTGCTTGGTCCCCCAGGCTGTGCTTGGTCCCCTTGGTTGCTATTGGTCCCCCAGGCTGTGCTTGGTCCCCCTGGTTGCTCTTGGTCCCCCAGGCTGTGCTTGATCCCCTTGGTTGCTCTTGGTCCCCCAGGCTGTGCTTGGTCCCCCTAGGCTGTGCTTGGTCCCCCTGGTTGCTCTTGGTCCCCCAGGCTGTGCTTGGTCCCCCAGGCTGTGCTTGGACCCCCAGGCTCTGCTTGGTCCCCCTGGTTGCTCTTGGTCCCCCAGGCTGTGCTTGGTCCCCCAGGCTGTGCTTGGTCCCCCAGGCTGTGCTTGGTCCCTCTGGTTGCTCTTGGTCCCCCAGGCTGTGCTTGGTCCCCTTGGTTGCTCTTGGTCCCCCAGGCTGTGCTTGGTCCCCCAGGCTTTGCTTGGTCCCCCTGGTTGCTCTTGGTCCCCCAGGCTGTGCTTGGTCCCCCTGGTTGCTCTTGGTCCCCCAGGCTGTGCTTGGTCACCCTGGTTGCTCTTGGTCCCCCAGGCTGTGCTTGGTCCCCCTGGTTGCTCTTGGTCCCCCAGGCTGTGCTTGGTCCCCCAGGCTGTGCTTGGTCCCCCAGGCTGTGCTTGGTCCCCCTGGTTGCTCTTGGTCCCCCAGGCTGTGCCTGGTCCCCCTGGTTGCTCTTGGTCCCCCAGGCTGTGCTTGGTCCCCCAGGCTGTGCTTGGTCCCCCAGGCTGTGCTTGGTCCCTCAAGCTGTGCTTGGTCCCCCAGGCTGTGCTTGGTCCCCCAGGCTGTGCTTGGTCCCCCAGGCTGTGCTTGGTCCCCCTGGCTGTGCTTGGTCCCCCAGGCTGTGCTTGGCCCCCCTGTTTGCTCTTGGTCCCCCAGGCTGTGCTTGGTCCCCCAGGCTTTGCTTGGCCCCCCAGGCTGTGCTTGGTCCCCTTGGTAGCTCTTGGTCCCCCAGGCTGTGCTTGGTCCCCGAGGCTGTGCTTGGTCCCCCTGGTTGCTCTTGGTCCCCCAGGCTGTGCTTGGTCCCCCAGGCTGTGCTTGGTCCCCCAGGATGTGCTTGGTCCCCCAGGCTGTGCTTGGTCCCCCTGGTTGCTCTTGGTCCCCCAGGCTGTGCTTGGTCCCCTTGGTTGCTCTTGGTCCCCCAGGCTGTGCTTGGTCCCCCAGGCTGTGCTTGGTCCCCCTGGTTGCTCTTGGTCCCCCAGGCTGTGATTGGTCCCCCAGGCTGTGCTTGGTCCCCCTGGCTGTGCTTGGTCCCTCTGGTTGCTCTTGGTCCCCCAGGCTGTGCTTGGTCCCCCTGGTTGCTCTTGTTCCCCAGGCTGTGCTTGGTCCCCTTGGTTGCTCTTGGTCCCCCTGGCTGTGCTTGGTCCCCCAGGCTGTGCTTGGTACCCCTGGCTGTGCTTGGTCCCCCAGGCTGTGCTTGGTCCCCCTGGTTGCTCCTGGTCCCCCAGGCTGTGCTTGGTCCCCCAGGCTGTGCTTGGTCCCCCTGGCTGTGCTTGGTCCCCCAGGCTGCGCTTGGTCCCCCTGGTTGCTCTTGGTCCCCCAGGCTGTGCTTGGTCCCCCAGGCTGTGCTTGGTCCCCCAGGCTGTGCTTGGTCCCCCTGGTTGCTCCTGGTCCCCCAGGCTGTGCTTGGTCCCCCTGGTTGCTCTTGGTCCCCCAGGCTGTGCTTGGTCCCCCAGGCTGTGCTTGGTCCCCCAGGCTGTGCTTGGTCCCCTTGGTTGCTCTTGGTCCCCCAGGCTGTGTTTGGTCCCCCGGGCTGTGCTTGGTCCCCCAGGCTGTGCTTGG
The DNA here is from genome assembly GCF_964263255.1 of Lissotriton vulgaris. Classification (NCBI taxonomy): domain Eukaryota; kingdom Metazoa; phylum Chordata; class Amphibia; order Caudata; family Salamandridae; genus Lissotriton; species Lissotriton vulgaris. The sequence goes on from NC_141698.1 coordinate 1,023,645,369, forward strand.
TCCCCCAGGCTGTGCTTGGTCCCCCTGGTTGCTCTTGGTCCCCCAGGCTGTGCTTGGTCCCCCAGGCTGTGCTTGGTCCCCCAGCTGTGCTTGGTCCCCCAGGCTGTGCTTGGTCCCCCTGGTTGCTCTTGGTCCCCCAGGCTGTGCTTGGTCCCCCAGGCTGTGCTTGGTCCCCCTGGTTGCTCTTGGTCCCCCAGGCTGTGCTTGGTCCCCTTGGTTGCTCTTGGTCCCCCAGGCTGTGCTTGGTCCCCCTGGTTGCTCTTGGTCCCCCAGGCTGTGCTTGGTCCCCTTGGTTGCTCTTGGTCTTCCAGGCTGTGCTTGGTCCCCCAGGCAGTGCTCGGTCCCTCAAGCTGTGCTTAGTCCCCCAGGCTGTGCTTGGTCCCCCAGGCTGTGCTTGGTCCCCCAGGCTGTGCTTGGTCCCCCTGGCTGTGCTTGTTCCCCCTGGTTGCTCTTGGTCCCCCAGGCTGTGCTTGGTCCCCCAGGCTGTGCTTGGCCCCCCAGGCTGTGCTTGGTCCCCTTGGTAGCTCTTGGTCCCCCAGGCTGTGCTTGGTCCCCGAGGCTGTGCTTGGTCCCCCTGGTTGCTCTTGGTCCCCCAGGCTGTGCTTGGTCCCCCAGGCTGTGCTTGGTCCCCCAGGCTGTGCTTGGTCCCCCAGGCTGTGCTTGGTCCCCCTGGTTGCTCTTGGTCCCCCAGGCTGTGCTTGGCCCCCCAGGTTGTGCTTGGTCCCCCAGGCTGTGCTTGGTCCCCCTGGCTGTGCTTGGTCCCCCAGGCTGTGCTTGGTCCCCTGGTTGCTCTTGGTCCCCCAGGCTGTGCTTGGTCCCCCTGGTTGCTCTTGGTCCCCAAGGCTGTGCTTGGTCCCCCAGGCTGTGCTTGGTCCCCCAGGCTGTGCTTGGCCCCCCTGGTTGCTCTTGGTCCCCCAGGCTGTGCTTGGTCCCCCTGGTTGCTCTTGGTCCCCCAGGCTGTGCTTGGTCCCAGGCTGTGTTTGGTCCCCCAGCCTGTGCTTGGTCCCCCAGGCTGTGCTTGGTCCCCTTGGTTGCTCTTGGTCCCCCAGGCTGTGCTTGGTCTCCCTGGTTGCTCTTGGTCCCCCAGGCTGTGCTTGGTCCCCCAGGCTGTGCTTGGTCCCCCAGGCTGTGCTTGGTCCCCTTGGTTGCTCTTGGTCCCCCAGGCTGTGCTTGGTCCCCTAGGCTGTGCTTGGTCCCCCTGGTTGCTCTTGGTACCCCAGGCTGCTTGGTCCCCCTGGTTGCTCTTGGTCCCCCAGGCTGTGCTTGGTCCCCCAGGCTGTGCTTGGTCCCCCTGGTTGCTCTTGGTCCCCCAGGCTGTGCTTGGTCCCCCAGGCTGTGCTTGGTCCCCCTGGATGCTCTTGATCCCCCTGGCTGTGCTTGGTCCCCCTGGTTGCTCTTGGTCCCCCAGGCTGTGCTTGGTCCCCCAGGCTGTGCTTGGTCCCCCTGGTTGCTCTTGGTCCCCCAGGCTGTGCTTGGTCCCCCAGGCTGTGCTTGGTTCCCCGGGCTGTGCTTGGTCCCCCAGGCTGTGCTTGGTCCCCCTGGTTGCTCTTGGTCCCCCAGGCTGTGCTTGGTCCCCCTGGTTGCTCTTGGTCCCCCATGCTGTGCTTGGTCCCCCAGGCTGTGCTTGGTCCCCTTGGTTGCTCCTTGTCCCCCAGGCTGTGCTTGGTCCCCTTGGTTGCTCTTGGTCCCCCAGGCTGTGCTTGGTCCCTCTGGCTGTGCTTGGTCCCCCAGGCTGTGCTTGGTCCCCCTGGTTGCTCTTGGTCCCCCATGCTGTGCTTGGTCCCACAGGCTGTGCTTGGTCCCCCAGGCTGTGCTTGGTCCCCTTGGTTGCTCTTGGTCCCCCAGGCTGTGCTTGGTCCCCTTGGTTGCTCTTGGTCTCCCAGGCTGTGCTTGGTCCCTCTGGCTGTGCTTGGTCCCCCAGGCTGTGCTTGGTCCACCTGGTTGCTCTTGGTCCCCTAGGCTGTGCTTGGTCCCCCAGGCTGTGCTTGGTCCCCCAGGCTGTGCTTGGTCCCCCAGGCTGTGCTTGGTCCCCTTGGTTGCTCTTGGTCCCCCAGGCTGTGCTTGGTCCCCCAGGCTGTGCTTGGTCCTCCTGGTTGCTCTTGGTCCCCCAGGCTGTGCTTGGTCCCCCAGGCTGTGCATGGTCCCCCTGGCTGTGCTTAGTCCCCCAGGCTGTGCTTGGTCCCCCTGGCTGTGCTTGGTCCCCCAGGCTGTGCTTGGTCCCCCTGGTTGCTTTTGGTCCCCCAGGCTGTGCTTGGTCCCCCAGGCTGTGCTTGGTCCCCCAGGCTGTGCTTGGTCCCCCAGGCTGTGCTTGGTCCCCCTGGCTGTGCTTGGTCCCCCTGGTTGCTCTTGGTCCCCCAGGCTGTGCTTGGTCCCCCAGGCTGTGCTTGGTCCCCCAGGCTGTGCTTGGTCCCCCTGGTTGCTCTTGGTCCCCCAGGCTGTGTTTGGTCCCCCAGGCTGTGCTTGGTCCACCTGGCTGTGCTTGGTCCCCCAGGCTGTGCTTGGTCCCCCAGGCTGTGCTTGGTCCCCCTGGCTGTGCTTGGTCCCCCAGGCTGTGCTTGGTCCCCCTGGTTGCTCTTGGTCCCTCAGGCTGTGCTTGGCCCCCCTGGTTGCTCTTGGTCCCCCAGGCTGTGCTTGGTCCCCCAGGCTGTGCTTGGTCCCCTTGGTTGCTCTTGGTCCCCCAGGCTGTGCTTGGTCCCCCAGGCTGTGCTTGGTCCTCCAGGCTGTGCTTGGTCCCCCAGGCTGTGCTTGGTCCCCCTGGTTGCTCTTGGTCCCCCAAGCTGTGCTTGGTCCCCCTGGTTGCTCTTGGTCCCCCAGGCTGTGCTTGGTCCCCCTGGTTGCTCTTTGTCCCCCAGGCTGTGCTTGGTCCCCCAGGCTGTGCTTGGTCCCCCTGGTTGCTCTTGGTCCCCCAGGCTGTGCTTGGTCCCCTTGGTTGCTCTTGGTCCCCCAGGCTGTGCTTGGTCCCCCAGGCTGTGCTTGGTCCCCCTGGTTGCTCTTGGTCCCCCAGGCTGTGATTGGTCCCCCAGGCTGTGCTTGGTCCCCCTGGCTGTGCTTGGTCCCTCTGGTTGCTCTTGGTCCCCCAGGCTGTGCTTGGTCCCCCTGGTTGCTCTTGGTCCCCAGGCTGTGCTTGGTCCCCTTGGTTGCTCTTGGTCCCCCTGGCTGTGCTTGGTCCCCCAGGCTGTGCTTGGTACCCCTGGCTGTGCTTGGTCCCCCAGGCTGTGCTTGGTCCCCCTGGTTGCTCCTGGTCCCCCAGGCTGTGCTTGGTCCCCCAGGCTGTGCTTGGTCCCCCTGGCTGTGCTTGGTCCCCCAGGCTGTGCTTGGTCCCCCTGGTTGCTCTTGGTCCCCCAGGCTGTGCTTGGTCCCCCAGGCTGTGCTTGGTCCCCCTGGTTGCTCCTGGTCCCCCAGGCTGTGCTTGGTCCCCCTGGTTGCTCTTGGTCCCCCAGGCTGTGCTTGGTCCCCCAGGCTGTGCTTGGTCCCCCAGGCTGTGCTTGGTCCCCCAGGCTGTGCTTGGTCCCCTTGGTTGCTCTTGGTCCCCCAGGCTGTGCTTGGTCCCCAGGGCTGTGCTTGGTCCCCCAGGCTGTGCTTGGTCCCCCAGGCTGTGCTTGGTCCCCCTGGTTGCTCTTGGTCCCCCAGGCTGTGCTTGGTCCCCCAGGCTGTGCTTGGTCCCCCAGGCTGTGCTTGGTCCCCCTGGTTGCTCTTGGTCCCCCAGGCTGTGCTTGGTCCCCCAGGCTGTGCTTGGTCCCCCTGGTTGCTCTTGGTCCCCCAGGCTGTGCTTGGTCCCCTTGGTTGCTCTTGGTCCCCCAGGCTGTGCTTGGTCCCCCTGGTTGCTCTTGGTCCCCCAGGCTGTGCTTGGTCCCCCTGGTTGCTCTTGGTCCCCCAGGCTGTGCTTGGTCCCCTTGGTTGCTCTTGGTCTTCCAGGCTGTGCTTGGTCCCCCAGGCAGTGCTTGGTCCCTCAAGCTGTGCTTAGTCCCCCAGGCTGTGCTTGGTCCCCCAGGCTGTGCTTGGTCCCCCAGGCTGTGCTTGGTCCCCCTGGCTGTGCTTGTTCCCCCTGGTTGCTCTTGGTCCCCCAGGCTGTGCTTGGTCCCCCAGGCTGTGCTTGGCCCCCCAGGCTGTGCTTGGTCCCCTTGGTAGCTCTTGGTCCCCCAGGCTGTGCTTGGTCCCCGAGGCTGTGCTTGGTCCCCCTGGTTACTCTTGGTCCCCCAGGCTGTGCTTGGTCCCCCAGGCTGTGCTTGGTCCCCCAGGCTGTGCTTGGTCCCCCTGGTTGCTCTTGGTCCCCCAGGCTGTGCTTGGTCCCCCAGGTTGTGCTTGGTCCCCCAGGCTGTGCTTGGTCCCCCAGGCTGTGCTTGGTCCCCCTGGCTGTGCTTGGTCCCCCAGGCTGTGCTTGGTCCCCTGGTTGCTCTTGGTCCCCCAGGCTGTGCTTGGTCCCCCTGGTTGCTCTTGGTCCCCAAGGCTGTGCTTGGTCCCCCAGGCTGTGCTTGGTCCCCCAGGCTGTGCTTGGCCCCCCTGGTTGCTCTTGGTCCCCCAGGCTGTGCTTGGTCCCCCTGGTTGCTCTTGGTCCCCCAGGCTGTGCTTGGTCCCACAGGCTGTGTTTGGTCCCCCAGCCTGTGCTTGGTCCCCGAGGCTGTGCTTGGTCCCCTTGGTTGCTCTTGGTCCCCCAGGCTGTGCTTGGTCCCCCAGGCTGTGCTTGGTCCCCCAGGCTGTGCTTGGTCCCCTTGGTTGCTCTTGGTCCCCCAGGCTGTGCTTGGTCCCCTAGGCTGTGCTTTGTCCCCCTGGTTGCTCTTGGTACCCCTGGCTGCTTGGTCCCCCTGGTTGCTCTTGGTCCCCCAGGCTGTGCTTGGTCCCCCAGGCTGTGCTTGGTCCCCCTGGTTGCTCTTGGTCCCCCAGGCTGTGCTTGGTCCCCCAGGCTGTGCTTGGTCCCCCTGGATGCTCTTGATCCCCCTGGCTGTGCTTGGTCCCCCTGGTTGCTCTTGGTCCCCCAGGCTGTGCTTGGTCCCCCAGGCTGTGCTTGGTCCCCCTGGTTGCTCTTGGTCCCCCAGGCTGTGCTTGGTCCCCCAGGCTGTGCTTGGTCCCCCTGGCTGTGCTTGGTCCCCCAGGCTGTGCTTGGTCCCCCTGGTTGCTCTTGGTCCCCCAGGCTGTGCTTGGTCCCCCTGGTTGCTCTTGGTCCCCCATGCTGTGCTTGGTCCCCCAGGCTGTGCTTGGTCCCCTTGGTTGCTCCTTGTCCCCCAGGCTGTGCTTGGTCCCCTTGGTTGCTCTTGGTCCCCCAGGCTGTGCTTGGTCCCTCTGGCTGTGCTTGGTCCCCCAGGCTGTGCTTGGTCCCCCTGGTTGCTCTTGGTCCCCCCATGCTGTGCTTGGTCCCACAGGGTGTGCTTGGTCCCCCAGGCTGTGCTTGGTCCCCTTTGTTGCTCTTGGTCCCCCAGGCTGTGCTTGGTCCCCTTGGTTGCTCTTGGTCTCCCAGGCTGTGCTTGGTCCCTCTGGCTGTGCTTGGTCCCCCAGGCTGTGCTTGGTCCACCTGGTTGCTCTTGGTCCCCCAGGCTGTGCTTGGTCCCCCAGGCTGTGCTTGGTCCCCCAGGCTGTGCCTGGTCTCCCAGGCTGTGCTTGGTCCCCTTGGTTGCTCTTGGTCCCCCAGGCTGTGCTTGGTCCCCCAGGCTGTGCTTGGTCCTCCTGGTTGCTCTTGGTCCCCCAGGCTGTGCTTGGTCCCCCAGGCTGTGCATGGTCCCCCTGGCTGTGCTTAGTCCCCCAGGCTGTGCTTGGTCCCCCTGGCTGTGCTTGGTCCCCCAGGCTGTGCTTGGTCCCCCTGGTTGCTTTTGGTCCCCCAGGCTGTGCTTGGTCCCCCAGGCTGTGCTTGGTCCCCCAGGCTGTGCTTGGTCCCCCTGGCTGTGCTTGGTCCCCCTGGTTGCTCTTGGTCCCCCAGGCTGTGCTTGGTCCCTCTGGCTGTGCTTGGTCCCCCAGGCTGTGCTTGGTCCCCCTGGTTGCTCTTGGTCCCCCATGCTGTGCTTGGTCCCACAGGCTGTGCTTGGTCCCCCAGGCTGTGCTTGGTCCCCTTGGTTGCTCTTGGTCCCCCAGGCTGTGCTTGGTCCCCTTGGTTGCTCTTAGTCTCCCAGGCTGTGCTTGGTCCCTCTGGCTGTGCTTGGTCCCCCAGGCTGTGCTTGGTCCACCTGGTTGCTCTTGGTCCCCCAGATTGTGCTTGGTCCCCCAGGCTGTGCTTGGTCCCCCAGGCTGTGCCTGGTCTCCCAGGCTGTGCTTGGTCCCCTTGGTTGCTCTTGGTCCCCCAGGCTGTGCTTGGTCCCCCAGGCTGTGCTTGGTCCTCCTGGTTGCTCTTGGTCCCCCAGGCTGTGCTTGGTCCCCCAGGCTGTGCATGGTCCCCCTGGCTGTGCTTAGTCCCCCAGGCTGTGCTTGGTCCCCCTGGCTGTGCTTGGTCCCCCAGGCTGTGCTTGGTCCCCCTGGTTGCTTTTGGTCCCCCAGGCTGTGCTTGGTCCCCCAGGCTGTGCTTGGTCCCCCAGGCTGTGCTTGGTCCCCCAGGCTGTGCTTGGTCCCCCTGGCTGTGCTTGGTCCCCCTGGTTGCTCTTGGTCCCCCAGGCTGTGCTTGGTCCCCCAGGCTGTGCTTGGTCCCCCAGGCTGTGCTTGGTCCCCCTGGTTGCTCTTGGTCCCCCAGGCTGTGTTTGGTCCCCCAGGCGGTGCTTGGTCCCCCTGGCTGTGCTTGGTCCCCCAGGCTGTGCTTGGTCCCCCAGGCTGTGCTTGGTCCCCCTGGTTGCTCTTGGTTCCCCAGGCTGTGCTTGGTCCCCCAGGCTGTGCTTGGTCCCCCTGGCTGTGCTTGGTCCCCAGGCTGTGCTTGGTCCCCCTGGTTGCTCTTGGTCCCTCAGGCTATGCTTGGCCCCCCTGGTTGCTCTTGGTCCCCCAGGCTGTGCTTGGTCCCTCAGGCTGTGCTTGGTCCCCCAGGCTGTGCTTGGTCCCCTTGGTTGCTCTTTGTCCCCCAGGCTGTGCTTGGTCCCCCTGGTTGCTCTTGGTCCCCCAGGCTGTGCTTGGTCCCCCAGGCTGTGCTTGGTCCTCCAGGCTGTGCTTGGTCCCCCAGGCTGTGCTTGGTCCCCCTGGTTGCTCTTGGTCCCCCAAGCTGTGCTTGGTCCCCCTGGTTGCTCTTGGTCCCCCAGGCTGTCCTTGGTCCCCCTGGTTGCTCTTGGTTCCCCAGGCTGTGCTTGGTCCCACAGGCTGTGCTTGGTCCCCTTGGTTGCTCTTGGTCCCCCAGGCTGTGCTTGGTCCCCCTGGCTGTGCTTGGTCCCCCAGGCTGTGCTTGGTCCCCCTGGTTGCTCTTGGTTCCCCAGGCTGTGCTTGGTCCCCCAGGCTGTGCTTGGTCCCCCTGGCTGTGCTTGTTCCCCCAGGCTGTGCTTGGTCCCCCTGGCTGCTCTTGGTCCCCCAGGCTGTGCTTGGTCTCCCAGGCTGTGCTTGGTCCCCCAGGCTGTGTTTGGTCCCCCAGGCTGTGCTTGGTCCCCCTGGTTGCTCTTGGTCCCCCAGGCTGTGCTTGGTCCCCCTGGTTGCTCTTGGTCCCCCAGGCTGTGCTTGGTCCCCCTGGTTGCTCTTGGTCCCCCAGGCTGTGCTTGGTCCCCCAGGCTGTGCTTGGTCCCCCAGGTTGTGCTTGGTCCCCCTGGTTGCTCTTGGTCCACCAGGCTGTGCTTGGTCCCCCAGGCTGTGCTTGGTCCCCCTGACTGTGATTGGTCCCCCAGGCTGTGCTTGGTCCCCCAGGATGTGCTTGGTCCCCCAGGCTGTGCTCGGTCCCCCAGTCTGTGATTTGTCCCCCAGGCTGTGCTTGGTCCCCCTGGTTGCTCTTGGTCCCCCAGGCTGTGCTTGGTCCCCCAGGCTGTGCTTGGTCCCCCTGGCTGTGCTTGGTCCCCCAGGCTGTGCTTGGTCCCCCTGGTTGCTCTTGGTCCCCCAGGCTGTGCCTGGTCCCCCTGGTTGCTCTTGGTCCCCCAGGCTGTGCTTGGTCCCCCAGGCCGTGCTTGGTCCCCCAGGCTGTGCTTGGTCCCCTTGGTTGCTCTTGGTCCCCCAGGCAGTGCTTGGTCCCCCAGGCTGTGCTTTGTCCCCCTGGTTGCTCTTGGTCCCCCAGGCTGTGCTTGGTCCCCCTGGTTGCTCTTGGTCCCCCAGGATGTGCTTGGTCCCCCCGGCTGTGCTTTGTCCCCCAGGCTGTGCTTGGTCCCCCTGGTTGCTCTTGGTCCCCCAGGCTGTGCTTGGTCTCCCAGGCTGTGCTTGGTCCCCCTGGCTGTGCTTGGTCCCCCAGGCTGTGCTTGGTCCCCCTGGTTGCTCTTGGTCCCCCAGGCTGTGCTTGGTCCCCCTGGTTGCTCTTGGTCCCCAGGCTGTGCTTGGTCCCCCAGGCTGTGCTTGGTCCCCCAGGCTGTGCTTGGTCCCCCAGGCTGTGCTTGGTCCCCCTGGATGCTCTTGGTCCCCCAGGCTGTGCTTGGTCCCCCTGGTTGCTCTTGGTCCCCCAGGCTGTGCTTGGTCCCCCCGGCTGTGCTTGGTCCCCCAGGCTGTGCTTGGTCCCCCTGGTTGCTCTTGGCACCCCAGTCTGTGCTTGGTCCCCCAGGCTGTGCTTGGTCCCCTTGGTTGCTCTTGGTCCCCCAGGCTGTGCTTGGTCCCCCAGGCTGTGCTATGTCCCCCTGGCTGTGCTTGGTTCCCCTGGTTGCTCTTGGTCCCCCAGGCTGTGCTTGGTCCCCCTGGTTGCTCTTGGTCCCCCAGGCATTGCTTGGTACCCCAGGCTGTGCTTGGTCCCCCTGGTTGCTCTTGGTCCCCCAGGCTGTGCTTGGTCCTCCTGGTTGCTCTTGGTCCCCCAGGCTGTGCTTGGTCCCCCCGGCTGTGCTTTGTCCCCCAGGCTGTGCTTGGTCCCCCTGGTTGCTCTTGGTCCCCCAGGCTGTGCTTGGTCCCCCAGGCTGTGCTTGGTCCCCCAGGCTGTGCTTGGTCCCCCAGGCTGTGCTTGGTCCCCTTGGTTGCTCTTGGTCCCCCAGGCAGTGCTTGGTCCCCCAGGCTGTGCTTGGTCCCCCTGGATGCTCTTGGTCCCCCAGGCTGTGCTTGGTCCCCCTGGTTGCTCTTGGTCCCCCAGGCTGTGCTTGGTCCCCCCGGATGTGCTTGGTCCCCCAGGCTGTGCTTGGTCCCCCTGGTTGCTCGTGGCCCCCCAGTCTGTGCTTGGTCCCCCAGGCTGTGCTTGGTCCCCTTGGTTGCTCTTGGTCCCCCAGGCTGTGCTTGGTCCCCCAGGCTGTGCTATGTCCCCCTGGCTGTGCTTGGTTCCCCAGGCTGTGCTTGGTCCCCCTGGCTGTGCTTGGTCCCCCAGGCTGTGCTTGGTCCCCCTGGTTGGTCTTGGTCCCCCAGGCTGTGCTTGGTCCCCCAGGCTGTGCTTGGTCCCCCAGGCTGTATTTGGTCCCCCAGGCTGTGCTTGGTCCCCTTGGTTGCTCTTGGTCCCCCAGGCTGTGCTTTGTCCCCCTGGTTGCTCTTGGTCCCCCAGGCTGTGCTTGGTCCCCCCGGCTGTGCTTGGTCCCCCAGGCTGTGCTTGGTCCCCCTGGTTGCTCTTGGCCCCCCAGTCTGTGCTTGGTCCCCCAGGCTGTGCTTGGTCCCCTTGGTTGCTCTTGGTCCCCCAGGCTGTGCTTGGTCCCCCAGGCTGTGCTATGTCCCCCTGGCTGTGCTTGGTTCTCCTGGTTGCTCTTGGTCCCCCAGGCTGTGCTTGGTCCCCCTGGTTGCTCTTGGTCCCCCAGGCAGTGCTTGGTACCCCAGGCTGTGCTTGGTCCCCCTGGTTGCTCTTGGTCCCCCAGGCTGTGCTTGGTCCTCCTGGTTGCTCTTGGTCCCCGAGGCTGTGCTTGGTCCCCCCGGCTGTGCTTTGTCCCCCAGGCTGTGCTTGGTCCCCCTGGTTGCTCTTGGTCCCCCAGGCTGTGCTTGGTCCCCCAGGCTGTGCTTGGTCCCCCAGGCTGTGCTTGGTCCCCCAGGCTTTGCTTGGTCCCCTTGGTTGCTCTTGGTCCCCTAGGCAGTGCTTGGTCCCCCAGGCTGTGCTTGGTCCCCCTGGATGCTCTTGGTCCCCCAGGCTGTGCTTGGTCCCCCTGGTTGCTCTTGGTCCCCCAGGCTGTGCTTGGTCCCCCCGGATGTGCTTGGTCCCCCAGGCTGTGCTTGGTCCCCCTGGTTGCTCGTGGCCCCCCAGTCTGTGCTTGGTCCCCCAGGCTGTGCTTGGTCCCCTTGGTTGCTCTTGGTCCCCCAGGCTGTGCTTGGTCCACCAGGCTGTGCTATGTCCCCCTGGCTGTGCTTGGTTACCCAGGCTGTGATTGGTCCCCCTGGCTGTGCTTGGTCCCCCAGGCTGTGCTTGGTCCCCTTGGTTGCTCTTGGTCCCCCAGGCTGTGCTTGGTTCCCCTCGTTGCTCTTGGACCCCCAGGCTGTGCTTGGTCCCCCTGGTTGCTCTTGGTCCCCCAGGCTGTGCTTGGTCCCCCAGGCTGTGCTTGGTCCCCCAGGCTGTGCTTGGTCCTCCAGGCTGTGCTTGGTCCCCCTGGTTGCTTTTGGTCCCCCAGGCTGTGCTTGGTCCCCCAGGCTGTGCTTGGTCCCCCAGGCTGTGCTTGGTCCCCCTGGCTGTGCTTGGCCCCCCTGGTTGCTCTTGGTCCCCCAGGCTGTGCTTGGTCCCCCAGGTTGTGCTTGGTCCCCCAGGCTGTGCTTGGTCCCCCTGGTTGCTCTTGGTCCCCCAGGCTGTGCTTGGTCCCCCAGGCTGTGCTTGGTCCCCCTGGCTCTGCTTGGCCCCCCAGGCTGTGCTTGGTCCCCCAGGCTGTGCTTGGTCCCCCAGGCTGTGCTTGGTCCCCCAGGCTGTGCTTGGTCCCCCTGATTGCTCTTGGTCCCCCAGGCTGTGCTTGGTCCCCCAGGCTGTGCTTGGTCCCCCAGGCTGTGCTTGGTCCCCTTGGTTGCTCTTGGTCCCCCAGGCTGTGCTTGGTCCCCCAGGCTGTGCTTTGTCCCCCTGGTTGCTCTTGGTCCCCCAGGCTGTGCTTGGTCCCCTTGGTTGCTCTTGGTCCCCCAGGCTGTGCTTGGTCCCCCAGGCTGTGCTTGGTCCCCCTGGCTGTGCTTGGTCCCCCAGGCTGTGCTTGGTCCCCATGGCTGTGCTTGGTCCCCCAGGCTGTGCTTGGTCCCCCTGGTTGCTTTTGGTCCCCCTGGTTGCTTTTGGTCCCCCAGGCTGGGCTTGGTCCCCCAGGCTGTGCTTGGTCCCCCAGGCTGTGCTTGGTCCTCCAGGCTGTGCTTGGTCCCCCTGGTTGCTTTTGGTCCCCCAGGCTGTGCTTGGTCCCCCAGGCTGTGCTTGGTCCCCCAGGCTGTGCTTGGTCCCCCTGGCTGTGCTTGGCCCCCCTGGTTGCTCTTGGTCCCCCAGGCTGTGCTTGGTCCCCCAGGTTGTGCTTGGTCCCCCAGGCTGTGCTTGGTCCCCCTGGTTGCTCTTGGTCCCCCAGGCTGTGCTTGGTCCCCCTGGTTGCTCTTGGTCCCCCAGGCTGTGTTTGGTCCCCCAGGCTGTGCTTGGTCCCCCAGGCTGTGCTTGGTCCTCCAGGCTGTGCTTGGTCCCCCTGGTTGCTTTTGGTCCCCCAGGCTGTGCTTGGTCCCCCAGGCTGTGCTTGGTCCCCCAGGCTGTGCTTGGTCCCCCTGGCTGTGCTTGGCCCCCCTGGTTGCTCTTGGTCCCCCAGGCTGTGCTTGGTCCCCCAGGTTGTGCTTGGTCCCCCAGGCTGTGCTTGGTCCCCCTGGTTGCTCTTGGTCCCCCAGGCTGTGCTTGGTCCCCCAGGCTGTGCTTGGTCCCCCAGGCTGTGCTTGGTCCCCCAGGCTGTGCTTGGTCCCCCTGATTGCTCTTGGTCCCCCAGGCTGTGCTTGGTCCCCCAGGCTGTGCTTGGTCCCCCAGGCTGTGCTTGGTCCCCTTGGTTGCTCTTGGTCCCCCAGGCTGTGCTTGTCCCCCAGGCTTTGCTTTGTCCCCCTGGTTGCTCTTGGTCCCCCAGGCTGTGCTTGGTCCCCTTGGTTGCTCTTGGTCCCCCAGGCTGTGCTTGGTCCCCCAGGCTGTGCTTGGTCCCCCTGGCTGTGCTTGGTCCCCCAGGCTGTGCTTGGTCCCCATGGCTGTGCTTGGTCCCCCAGGCTGTGCTTGGTCCCCCTGGTTGCTTTTGGTCCCCCTGGTTGCTTTTGGTCCCCCAGGCTGGGCTTGGTCCCCCAGGCTGTGCTTGGTCCCCCAGGCTGTGCTTGGTCCCCCTGGCTGTGCTTGGTCCCCCTGGTTGCTCTTGGTCCCCCAGGCTGTGCTTGGTCCCCCAGGCTGTGCTTGGTCCCCCAGGCTGTGCTTGGTCCCCCTGGTTGCTCTTGGTCCCCCAGGCTGTGCTTGGCCCCCCTGGCTGTGCTTGGTCCCCCATGCTGTGCTTGGTCCCCCAGGCTGTGCTTGGTCCCCCAGTCTGTGCTTGGTCCCCCAGGCTGTGCTTGGTCCCCCTGGTTGCTCTTGGTCCCCCAGGCTGTGCTTGGTCCCCCAGGCTGTGCTTGGTCCCCCTGGCTGTGCTTGGTCCCCCAGGCTGTGCTTGGTCCCCCTGGTTGCTCTTGGTCCCCCAGGCTGTGCTTGGTCCCCCTGGTTGCTCTTGGTCCCCCAGGCTGTGCTTGGTCCCCCAGGCTGTGCTTGGTCCCCCAGGCTGTGCTTGGTCCCCATGGTTGCTCTTGGTCCCCCAGGCTGTGCTTGGTCCCCCTGGTTGCTCTTGGTCCCCCAGGCTGTGCTTGGTCTCCCAGGCTGTGCTTGGTCCCCCAGGCTGTGTTTGGTCCCCCAGGCTGTGCTTATTCCCTCTGGTTGCTCTTGGTCCCGTAGGCTGTGCTTGGTCCCCCTGGTTGCTCTTGGTCCCCCAGGCTGTGCTTGGTCCCCCTGGTTGCTCTTGGTCCCCCAGGCTGTGCTTGGTCCCCCTGGTTGCTCTTGGTCCCCCAGGCTGTGCTTGGTCCCCCAGGCTGTGCTTGGTCCCCCTGGCTGTGCTTGGTCCCCCAGGCTGTGCTTGGTCCCCCTGGTTGCTCTTGGTCCCCCAGGCTGTGCTTGGTCCCCCTGGTTGCTCTTGGTCCCCCAGGCTGTGCTTGGTCCCCCAGGCTGTGCTTGGTCCCCTTGGTTGCTCTTGGTCCCCCAGGCTGTGCTTGGTCCCCTTGGTTGCTCTTGGTCCCCCAGGCTGTGCTTGGTCCCCCAGGCTGTGCTTGGTCCCCTTGGTTGCTCTTGGTCCCCCAGGCTGTGCTTGGCCCCCTTGGTTGCTCTTGGTCACCCAGGCTGTGCTTGGTCCCCTTGGTTGCTCTTGGTCCCCCAGGCTGTGCTTGGTCCCCCTGGCTGTGCTTGGTCCCCCAGGCTGTGATGGTCCCCCTGGTTGCTCTTGGTCCCCCAGGCTGTGCTTGGTCTCCCAGGCTGTGCTTGGTCCCCCAGGCTGTGTTTGGTCCCCCAGGCTGTGCTTAGTCCCCCTGGTTGCTCTTGGTCCCCCAGGCTGTGCTTGGTCCCCCTGGTTGCTCTTGGTCCTCCAGGCTGTGCTTGGTCCCCCAGGCTGTGCTTGGTCCCCTTAGTTGCTCTTGGTCCCCCAGGCTGTGCTTGGTCCCCCAGGCTGTGCTTGGTCCCCCTGGTTGCTCTTGGTCCCCCAGGCTGTGCTTGGCCCCCTTGGTTGCTCTTGGTCCCCCAGGCTGTGCTTGGTCCCCCAGGCTGTGCGTGGTCCCCCCGGCTGTGCTTGGTCCCCCAGGCTGTGCTTGGTCCCCCTGGCTGTGCTTGGTCCCCCAGGCTGTGCTTGGTCCCCCTGGCTGTGCTTGGTCCCCCTGGTTGCTCTTGGTCCCCCAGGCTGTGCTTGGTCCCCCAGGCTGTGCTTGGTCCCCCAGGCTGTGCTTGGTCCCCCTGGCTGTGCTTGGTCCCCCTGGTTGCTCTTGGTCCCCCAGGCTGTGCTTGGTCCCCCAGGCTGTGCTTGGTCCCCCAGGCTGTGCTTGGTCCCCCTGGTTGCTCTTGGTCCCCCAGGCTGTGCTTGGTCCCCCAGGCTGTGCTTGGTCCCCCTGGCTGTGCTTGGTCCCCCAGGCTGTGCTTGGTCCCCCAGGCTGTGAGTGGTCCCCCAGGCTGTGCTTGGTCCCCCAGTCTGTGCTTGGTCCCCCAGGCTGTGCTTGGTCCCCCTGGTTGCTCTTTGTCCCCCAGGCTGTGCTTGGTCCCCCTGGCTGTGCTTGGTCCCCCAGGCTGTGCTTGGTCCCCCTGGTTGCTCTTGGTCCCCCAGGCTGTGCTTGGTCCCCCTGGTTGCTCTTGGTCCCCCAGGCTGTGCTTGGTCCCCCAGGCTGTGCTTGGTCCCCCAGGCTGTGTGTTGGTCCCCTGTTGCTCTTGGTCCCCCAGGCTGTGCTTGATCCCCCTGGTTGCTCTTGGTCCCCCAGGCTGTGCTTGGTCTCCCAGGCTGTGCTTGGTCCCCCAGGCTGTGTTTGGTCCCCCAGGCTGTGCTTAGTCCCCCTGGTTGCTCTTGGTCCCACAGGCTGTGCTTGGTCCCCCTGGTTGCTCTTGGTCCCCCAGGCTGTGCTTGGTCCCCCAGGCTGTGCTTGGTCCCCTTGGTTGCTCTTGGTCCCCCAGGCTGTGCTTGGTCCCCCAGGCTGTGCTTGGTCCCCCTGGTTGCTCTTGGTCCCCCAGGCTGTGCTTGGTCCCCTTGGTTGCTCTTGGTCCCCCAGGCTGTGCTTGGTTCCCCAGGCTGTGCTTGGTCCCCCTGGTTGTGCTTGGTCCCCCAGGCTGTGCTTGGTCCCCCTGGCTGTGCTTGGTCCCCCAGGCTGTGCTTGGTCCCCCTGGTTGCTTTTGGTCCCCCTGGTTGCTTTTGGTCCCCCAGGCTGTGCTTGGTCCCCCAGGCTGTGCTTGGTCCCCCAGGCTGTGCTTGGTCCCCCTGGCTGTGCTTGGTCCCCCTGGTTGCTCTTGGTCCCCCAGGCTGTGCTTGGTCCCCCAGGCTGTGCTTGGTCCCCCAGGCTGTGCTTAGTCCCCCAGTCTGTGCTTGGTCCCCCAGGCTGTGCTTGGTCCCCCTGGTTGCTCTTGGTCCCCCAGGCTGTGCTTGGTCCCCCAGGCTGTGCTTGGTCCCCCTGGCTGTGCTTGGTCCCCCAGGCTGTGCTTGGTCCCCCAGGCTGTGCTTGGTCCCCCCAGGCTGTGCTTGGTCCCCTTGGTTGCTCTTGGTCCCCCAGGCTGTGCTTGGTCCCCCAGGCTTTGCTATGTCCCCCTGGCTGTGCTTGGTTCCCCAGGCTGTGCTTGGTCCCCCTGGCTGTGCTTGGTCCCCCAGGCTGTGCTTGGTCCCCCTGGTTGGTCTTGGTCCCCCAGGCTGTGCTTGGTCCCCCAGGCTGTGCTTGGTCCCCCAGGCTGTGTTTGGTCCCACAGGCTGTGCTTGGTCCCCTTGGTTGCTCTTGGTCCCCCAGGCTGTGCTTGGTCCCCCTGGTTGCTCTTGGTCCCCCAGGCTGTGCTTGGTCCTCCAGGCTGTGCTTGGTCCCCCTGGTTGCTCTTGGTCCCCCAGGCTGTGCTTGGTCCCCCAGGCTGTGCTTGGTCCCCTTGGTTGCTCTTGGTCCCCCAGGCTGTGCTTGGTCCCCTTGGTTGCTCTTGGTCCCCCAGTCTGTGCTTGGTCCCCCTGGCTGTGCTTGGTCCCCCAGGCTGTGTTTGGTCCCCCTGGTTGCTCTTGGTCCCCCAGGCTGTGCTTGGTCCCCCTGGTTGCTCTTGGTCCCCCAGGCTGTGCTTGGTCCCCCTGGTTGCTCTTGGTCCCCCAGGCTGTGCTTGGTCACCCAGGCTGTGCTTGGTCCCCCTGGCTGTGCTTGGTCCCCCAGGCTGTGCTTGGTCCCCCTGGTTGCTCTTGGTCCCCCAGGCGGTGCTTGGTCCCCCTGGTTGCTCTTGGTCCCCCAGGCTGTGCTTGGTCCCCCAGGCTGTGCTTGGTCCCCTTGGTTGGTCTTGGTCCCCCAGGCTGTGCTTGGTCCCCCAGGCTGTGCTTGGTCCCCCTGGTTGCTCTTGGTCCCCCAGGCTGTGCTTGGTCCCCTTGGTTGCTCTTGGTCCCCCAGGCTGTGCTTGGTCCCCCAGGCTGTGCTTGGTCCCCCTGGCTGTGCTTGGTCCCCCAGGCTGTGCTTGGTCCCCCTGGCTGTGCTTGGTCCCCCAGGCTGTGCTTGGTCCCCCTGGTTGCTCTTGGTCGCCCAGGCTGTGCTTGGTCCCCTTGGTTGCTCTTGGTCCCCCAGGCTGTGCTTGGTCCCCCAGGCTGTGCTTGGTCCCCCTGGCTGTGCTTGGTCCCCCAGGCTGTGCTTGGTCCCCCAGGCTGTGCTTGGTCCCCTTGGTTGGTCTTGGTCCCCCAGGCTGTGCTTGGTCCCCCAGGCTGTGCTTGGTCCCCCTGGCTGTGAGGTTCCGTGACGGTTCCGTGACGGTTCCGTGACGACTTGAACCCGTGTTTTCAAGTTTGTCGGAAATACATAATATTGGTATCAGTGAACCGCAAATGATCCATTTAGTATATCCTAGTGTTTTCGCTACGCTACGAGCAAGAGCACTCCTTCTATAAACATATTTCTGATATACCCATGGCATCCATCTTAAATCATGGCCGCCATTTTGTGTTTCCTTGCCCTCACATATGCAATAGCCTCGGATCACTTCATTCACTCCACTTTGATTAAGGACACGTAGCCTTAGCCGGAGATTCACCTCTTACATGACACGTGCACCTTAAACCAGATCACGCTGTAGCTGCATGACTCGACAAAGACTGCCTCCTCTGCCCGAGGCCAATCCTGCCAAACTGGTCTTCGTGTCCATTGTACCTGATCATGATTAGGCGGCCGAAGCCGGTAGCCTTGCCCATTTACAACCCACAAACATCCCTTATCCCACTTTTCTATCTTCCACACCTGGCTCTGTTTCTTTCTTTCTGAATCTTTATTAGGGGGAGGTAACGAACTTTACGATGAGGCGGTCCGGGTCCTGAAAGCAATATTGACAGGGGATTGTGATGAACTAGTGGGAACCCCTCTTCGTAGATGTTTGGTATCAGATTTTATCAACGGTTCCTGTGTAACGCCAAATATTTATTGTTTAGAGACACAAAGGTTTGGGAATGTACCGACATGTGAAATATTTGCCTAGAGCACAATTTTTAGTATATAAGGAGCAACCCACTTTGTACAAATCGAACAGGCTCCTAGATTCTGCCCGTGTGTAGATTCTGTGACTTCTGTGTCCCTGCAGTAATAAACCTTTGGTCTTTGACGCCACCATCGAGAAGCCCGTGTTTCTGTTCATTTGTGCACCAAGGCAGGTGGAACTCCGGGGTCTTTGGGTGTTGTACCCTGACACCTCTGGACGGAACCAAAAAGTCCAGAACTCCAATTGGCGCCCAACGTGGGGCCACGTCATTCGGTACCGGTCCAAAAGCCTGAAGAGTTCGAGAAGCTTCGTGTGAAGATTCCTGAGGGAGGCGCCCCACTTCATCGATCCCGGCATATCGCAAAAGTGGCCCGAAGTTCTCTTCCACGAGGGTTTCCCGTTCAGGACGGCTGCAGTGGGCCGTTGCCTTGACCGTCGCCCTGTCTTGGACCCGAAGTGGTGCAGTCCTTAGTACGGCGAAACGTGACGGGTTTCTCCTTGGTGACGTCTTCAGTGACTCAGTTAAGTATTTAGTGATAGCTAGCTGGTTACTTTGTGAGGATTGTTAAAAATCCTTGATCGGTTCTTGGTTTGGTTTGGTTTTGTTAGATTATCACTGGTTGTTCTAGTAACGATAATCTATTTGGTTTAGTTTTGGGTATCGATACATCAGTTCGTTTTGGTAGGCCTAAGTTCTTGGTTCGAGTGCACATATTTGTTCCGTGTTTTGTTTGTTTTGTGTTCCGGACTGAAAATGGTAAGTCGGAAAATGTTGTCTTGTTTTAGTTACAACAGTGACTCACGATTGGAGGACTCTTGTCTGGTTCCTCCGATTGGGACTCCCCTATATGATTTATATTGTAAGTATGGCGTGGGTCCTATAACTTATAATGAAATATGGGTTCGTTATTGTAAGAAGGATGGTGTCCTTAGTTGGCCACTGCATGGTAGTTTTGAACAAGAGATTCTCGACAATTTAGAAGCGAAATTGTTCAAGAAGAAAGCCCGGCCGGCAATGTTTGATTCCTTCCGTTATTGGCGGAAAGAATCCAAACAGAGAGAAATGAAAAGGTTGAAGAAAGAACAGAAAGAACAAGAAGAGTTAACTCTAGAGCAAGCGACTAAACAGTTGCAAGCTAACGAGTGTGAGAAGGTCATAGATGTAGCCATTAGAGAACATAACTTAGCGATTGACAAGTGCTATCCTGCCTTGCCATCGAAAATGGCTAAGATACTGGAGGACTCCGAAAACGATCCTCTGCTATCTTATCTGTTACGGTCACCTCCACCGTATGCACAAGGTGCTACGACTCCACTAGTCCCGAATGTTCAATTGCCGGTTGCTGGACAACCTGGTGTTCCTGCTCCTATCCCTCAGAATCAAGTTCCTGTACTTCCTGTGATGAATGTAAATGTTCCTACAGCTCCTCCTCTTCCTACACTGCCAACTCTTATACCTACCTCTGTACCTACTGCTCCAGAAACTATTTTCCTCGATACTCCTACTGTTTCGTCATCTATTCCTACCTCCACTGCATTCTCTATGTCTGCGAGTGTACTAACTCCACTTTCTGTTCGTCGAAGAATCACTGATTCAGTTACTAATATGCTGTCTCCTATATATAAAACTTTGATTAAGACTCCTACTCCTGACTCTGTACAGAGACGGAGTCAGCTTCCGAGTACTGAAGAACGGGGAGTTTTAGATTCCACGGCTCTCAGATGGATTTCGAAGGGTAGAAGATATAGTACGAGAGATGTGCTAGACACATTTATGCAGTGGGGAGAACCAACGCAGCGATACGTCTTTGATGAGATGTGCTCGTTGTTACGTGAAGAGATAGAAGAAGACGATGTCGAATCAGATTTGGAAGATTTAATTAGGGTTCAAAAGGAGTTTGCTGCTGGAATAATAGTGGGTGAGAAAATAAAGCAAGCGATGGAACTCATTTTAAGTTTTAGGAATGAACCATCTCTTCGTTCACCAAGAGATTTAGAGAAAGGTAAAATGAAGCTAAGTCGCCAATATCCTATGAGGGAAGTTCCTCCAATCTGGCGCGAAGCAGTGCCACGTGATGATAATGCTGGTATTGCAGGTGCTCCAGCGCAGTTCCAACGAGTGTGGATACACATTCCATGGAAGCGAGCAGAAGTATTAGCAGTGAAACAGGCCTTGCCAGATCCACGTAAGAATCCAGCCGGATATTACAAAGAATTAACACAGACAGTTGAGGCTTGTATAATGAACTTAGCCGACATTGATATGTTGTTTGGTAACGTAGTTCCGCAACCAGTGTGGGCTAAAATTCGTAGAGAAGATCATCAGGCTGCTTTAGGTGGTGATTGGGCAGCTATCACTGCAGCAGATGGTCAACAAATAGGTGGTGCGAAACCTGAACCTTTGATCGCTAATCTGCCAGGTAGAATAATTGATCTAATGAAGACTCTGATGCCAGCATTGCGTGTTAATTGGGACAAGTTGTCAGCATGTAAGCAAAAGAAAGACGAAAGTGTCTCGGACTTCTTCACGAGGTTCGAAGAAACTTTTGTGGATCATAGTGGTCAGGACATGAGTACAGAAGGAGGACAAAGATTGTTTGTCGATAAATTTGTGCATAATTTGTTACCTGAATTATGCAATAAATTAAAAGACTCAGAAAGTGCGTGGGCTGTATCTACGACAGCGCAAATACTTGCGACTGCGCAATACTACGAAAATAGAGATAAAGAGGAAAAGGAAAAATCAGAAAAGAAAACGAAAGATTTAAAAACTAAAGTTCTTTTGCAGCAGGCGTATCCGCCTCGCACGAACCAGACTAATACGCAGCAGAACTCATACCAAAGGACAGATTATAGTACATCAAGGCCTCAATATCAGTGGAATCAATGCGCGTACTGCAAGAAAGAGGGTCACTATAAAAATGAATGTCCGATCTTAGCGCAGAATAATGCAGCAGCAGCTCAGAGAGGTCGTGGTGGTTTTGTGCAGAATTCTAGAGGACGAGGACGAGGTGCTATGCCTCCACAAACGAATGATCGTCCCTCCAATCACTTTGATCAACGAAATGGACAATCTGTTCAGCAAAATAGATCTCAGCAATATCTTGTTGAAGATTATTGTGAAGTAGAAGAGGGTTTTCAACAAAATGGGTACTAGGACAGCCATGGACAGAGAGAGGGAGTAGTATCAGTTCCAGTGGATCAGAGTGGGCCTTATGTCGCAGTAGCAACATCAGGTGTAGTCGAACCGTTTCTGTTGGATACTGGTGCCGCAAAAAGTTCTATCATGCATGCGAAACTCCCTGGCGCACCTTTGTCTGGCTCAACAAATGTTTCCGTAGGTTTTTCAGGCGCCCCTGTGTACAACCCGATATCTGGTCCTTTGTCTATTTCTGTTGGACCGTGCCAATTGAAGGCACCCCTGATTTTGACGACAGGTTGTAATGAAAATCTGCTTGGTTTAGATTTGTTAAAACGACTATATGCGACATTATACTGTTCTCCGGAAGGGGTACAGCTTACACTGGGTAAAAATATCACCTCTCCGATGTACTTGTCAATGGACGCACTCCCGCCGGAGCTACGTTCACTCCCTGATTCTCTTTGGGCGACTGGTCCTAATGATGTAGGTCTCCTAGAAATTCCACCGTATGTAGTGACTTTGAAAGCAAATGTGAAATTTCCAAGAATTCCCCAGTATAAAATATCGAGTAAAGGTGAGCGTGCACTTTTATTGATTGTGCAAGATTTGATCAAAAAGGGTGTGGTTGAGGAAACTAGAGGAAATGTCTGTAACAGTCCTGTATTACCGATTCTGAAGCGAACTGACCCTACAAAACCTCCAGTTTATAGATTTGTCATAGACCTTAGAGAAGTTAATAAGATTGTAATTCCGCAGTTTCCTGTAGTGCCAGACATTACTGCCTTGTTAACATTGATTCCTGCTACAGCTACATGGTTCTCAGTTATAGACCTAAAGAATGCTTTCTTTAGCATTCCGATAGCCGAAGAAAGTAGGGATATTTTCGGCTTCTGTTTAGGAGGTCGCAGTTTCAGATTTAAACGCGCTCCACAAGGCTATTGTGAAAGTCCATCCATTTACAGTCAAGCTTTAAAAAGTCAGTTAGATTCTTTTGTCCTTCCTCCAGGTTCGGCCCTAGTGCAGTATGTAGACGATCTTTTAGTGGCTGCCGATGACAAGGAAACTTGCAAAGCAGCTACAATTTCCCTATTGCATCATTTGTCTAATTTAAATCATAAGGTGTCACCTTCCAAAATGCAATACTGCTGCCAAGAAGTAACCTACCTAGGTCACCTCTTATCAAAGGAGGGAAGGAAATTGACCCCAGAAAGAATAAAAGCAATTACGCAGATGAGTGTTCCACGCACACAGAGAGAGGTACGTGCCTTCTTAGGTATTACCTCTTACTGTAGGCAGTGGATCCCAAATTTTTCTCTTTTAGCAAAACCGTTGGTAGCTTTGACTGGGAAAAATGTTCCGAGTCCGGTGCCATGGTCTGATGAATGTCAAGAGAGTTTTACTGAATTGCGAAAAGCATTGTGTTCAGCTCCTGTATTGGGTACACCTGATTACAGCAAGCCATTCATGCTCTACGTTCACGAAAGAGAAGGTTGCGCGTTGAGTGTTCTGACACAGAAATTTGGTGATAAACAACGCCCTTGTGCGTATTTTTCATCAACATTAGATCCGGTAGCCAGAGCGTTACCTAGTTGTTTGAGGGCTACAGCGGCAGCTGCAGCTTCCATTCGACAATCTGCTGGTTTGGTGATGAACAATATGTTAGTGGTCATGGTTCCTCATGCAGTGGATACACTCATGAACCGAACGAAGACACAACACCTTACTAGTGCGAGATTATCTGGTTACGAGCTGACATTACTAGCGAGTCATATTCAGATCAAAAGATGCAATGTATTGAATCCAGCAACATTGTTGCCGACTGATCAAGAGTCGAGTGATTCTGAACCACATGACTGTTATTTCAAAACGGAGGAAGAGACAAAAGGACGTATCGATTTAAAAGATACTCCTCTATCCAACCCAGATGGTACGCTGTATGTGGACGGGTCATGTTTTAAATTGGAGAATGGTGATGTGACTGCTGCTTATGCGGTAACGACTTTGAAGACGATTGTGGAGACTGCGAGAGTGAGTCAGAATTCTGCCCAAGCTGCAGAATTAATAGCTCTAACGAGAGCGTGTGTTTTAGCTAAGGGAAAGAGAGTGAATGTGTTTACAGATAGTCAGTACGCATTTGGCGTGGCCCATAGTTTTGGCCGGTTGTGGAGAGAAAGAGGTTTCATTACGTCCCATGGGACTAAGATCCAACATGGTCAGCTAGTTAACGACTTGTTGGAATCTCTAACCTCGCCGACTGAAGTTGCGATTGTGAAGTGCAGTGCTCATAAAGCAATCACGGATGATGTTGGTCGTGGGAATGCCTTTGCTGATGAAACCGCTAAACAGACAGCTAGAGACACGATGAGTAGAATGTACGTTGCTACGTCTGCAAGATGGATTGCTGAGTCTGGAATGTGTGAGGACACTATGGAAAGTGTGAAAGAGATTCAGAAAGAAGCGACTGAGGAAGAGAAACGTGTATGGAGAGAAAGTACGGGCAAATTGGACTCGAATGGATGTTGGATTGATTTAACAGAACAGCAGCGTTGGATGTTGCCTGATGCATATGTGCTTGCAGTAGTGACGATGGCACATGGAGTTGCGCATATAAGTTCTAAAGGGATATGTAAGATGTTAGCTCCGGTCTGGAAGAATGAGGGAATCAGTAAGTGTGCAGAGAGAGTGGTGAAAAACTGCATGGTGTGCTTGATGCATAATCCTGGCAAGGGAACTCCAACTCCAGCTGGTCATTTTGCTCCTCCTTCCTGCCCCTTTGAAGTGATTCAGTTAGACTTCATTCACATGGAACGCTGCAACAATTTAAAGTACGTCCTGGTGGTAGTTTGTGCTTTTTCCAGGTGGATAGAAGCATACCCACTAAAAGACAACACTGCTCTATCAACTGCCAAAATTCTTCTCAAGGAATTTTTCCCTAGGTTTGGAATGCCACGGATTGTATGGTCAGATAACGGAAGTGAGTTTATAGGGAAAGTTATGCAGAGTGTGTGTGCTGGTCTAGGAGTGAAACAAAAATTCCACAGTGCAAACCATCCCCAGTCTGCTGGTTTAGTCGAGGGTTATAATGGCACTCTGAAGCTTAAGATAGCCAAAATACAAGCATCCACAGGTTTGGCATGGCCAGATGCACTTCCTTTGGCCTTGTTATCAACGAGAGCAACAGTGCATTCTAGAATAGGGCTTTCTCCATATGAGATTGTGTTTGGCCGCCCGGCAAATATCTGGGGTGTGCCAAGGCCTAAACAATTGTGCTCCATTGAATATCCTATGTTGATAGACTACCTTTACGACTTGACTGCTAAATTGAGTCTTATTCATCAACAGGTCTTCGATGCTTTGCCAAAACCTCCGGAGAGTCCAGGGCATCAGCTGAAACCCGGCGACCACGTGGTGGTCAGAAATTTTGCGAGGACAAAGAATCTTCAACCTCGCTACATCGGCCCCTTCCAGGTCCTACTGGCAACAAGGACAGCCGTACGTGTCGCTGGCCGTAAGCATTGGATTCACGCCTCTCACGTAAAGCGTGTTCCTTTGCCACTGCCCTACGACGACTGGGTGAAGAAGGGAATTGGTGCCTCCGAAGCTGAAACAACTCCGAAATTTGTCCCTTTCAGCGATGCCGATTTGATTACTGACACTGTGAAACCTGACTCTCCTCCTGAAAAGACTCCTTTGAACACTGAACATTTGTCTCCAGCATCAGAAGAAACTTTGCCATCTGCGAACTTAAACTCTGCAACAGCTGCTAGTAATACACTATTTTCCGATCAGACAGTACCAGCGAAGAAGAGATACAACCTTAGAAGCCATAAAAAGGACTAATAAAGCAGGCAACTGCATATTGTGATTTTGATATATTTATATATATTGAACTTTTGCCTTCAGCCAGGAAGTTTGCTATTGTTTATTGTTTTTTAAAATTGCCTTGCCATCTGGGTAGCCGTAGGGTCGTGGCTGTGTGCCTAGTTTGAATTTGCAGGGGTCTGACACAAGGTCGATCTTTCTGTTAGTTCTGGGAACTCCCAGGGCTGATAGAGGCATTTTCATCTACGTACACATCATCAGTGGTCGCGAGCGGATTGTAGAAGATGGAGCTTCCTGCGCTGCAACGAAAGAATGTGATTTACGTTCGCAGAAACAGACTTAATAGAATTCTTCACAGCAAATGTTTCTTGATGCAATGTGCCGTCACATTTTTGATTGTTTTAGCAACATTGGTGGGTGGAATCGTCTTTAGCATAAATTTGATTTTTGTGCCAGTTTCTACAGTACCTCCCCTTGACCCTGCTATTTCTACTGTTTCTTCTATACACTCTTTTCACCCATTTCCGGAACATGAGCAAGCCAGACGCTCAGAATTCACCAACAACACTTTTGTACAGCTCTTGCACCAACACCAACTGATAGTTAACACTACAGACTGCTGGGTATGTGGCTTGATACCTCACACTATGGATAAAGGTATTCCATATCTGGTTTTGCCTTACAGCTATAATGGATCATTTCAGGCCTTCCAAACCATCTTTGCTTATGCCCTTGAAACCTATCCTCCACGTCCCCCACGTTCCACTAAATATAACTCTGCTAACAAAGCTTTAGTCCAGGGAATTATTGACATGGTCAAGGACGTCAATAATACTCCATCATACCCTAGAGACGAATTGCGAGTATATTTAAGTTGGAATACTTCAGAGTATTGCCTTAGTTTAGGAGAAAGCAAGCGTAAAAGCTCAACTCCAATCTGGGTCGTACCTCACCGAGGTCAGGTCTGTTTGCAAGGTAATGGGAGAAATCCGAGAGCTCAGCTAGGGAGGAGTGAGTGCGTAGAGACTTATGTGTTTCCGGCTAACTCTTCCCCTGCCTTTCTTACTGCTAGGGGTACCTATTTCATTTGTCGAGACAGAGCTTATACATGGTTGCCTGCCGACTTCTCAGGATCATGTTATATTGCTCGATTATTGCCTCCGACATACACTGCTTCATCGGATTACCACAGAACAAGAGTAGCGAGAGGTGTCTTTAGCAAGGAAGATACCGCTGGTCAGGAAGCCGGAGACTTCTTCAAAGGCTTCCTTCCGTTCTGGGGACCTATGGCCAATAGTAGAAACATACGTCAGCTAACACGGGTAGTTGAATCTACTATTACTGAAACTGCTGGTGCCCTTAGCAATCTGACAGCTGAGCTTCAGGCGGATAGGCTCATGACGTTGCAGAACCGTATGGTTCTAGACGTTATACTTGCAGATCGAGGTGGGGTATGCAGAATGATCCAATCGAGCTGCTGTGTCTTTATTCCTAATAATGCTCCAACAGTCTATGAGGCGATCTCTAAGTTGCACAAGATTTCAGACTCCATACATGTAGACAAGGGAAACTGGTCCTTCATGGAGTGGTTTTGGACTCTGATCTCAGCGTGGGGATGGAAGGTTCTAATGGTCATTGGTGTCATCCTAGTATTCCTATTCTCATGTTGTCTGATTATCCAGTGTGGTCCTGCTCTGTGTAGTCTTTGTGCTGCGACTTGTCTCAGAAAACCACCTGCGTTTGGAGAAAAGACACGAGAAAGGATGATGATACAACAACATGTCACTGATCTGATGAGCATAGAACTAGATTCTGACATAGACTGAGTAATTGCCTATGTAAGGGCAAAAGGAGGGTCTGAGGTTCCGTGACGGTTCCGTGACGGTTCCGTGACGACTTGAACCCGTGTTTTCAAGTTTGTCGGAAATACATAATATTGGTATCAGTGAACCGCAAATGATCCATTTAGTATATCCTAGTGTTTTCGCTACGCTACGAGCAAGAGCACTCCTTCTATAAACATATTTCTGATATACCCATGGCATCCATCTTAAATCATGGCCGCCATTTTGTGTTTCCTTGCCCTCACATATGCAATAGCCTCGGATCACTTCATTCACTCCACTTTGATTAAGGACACGTAGCCTTAGCCGGAGATTCACCTCTTACATGACACGTGCACCTTAAACCAGATCACGCTGTAGCTGCATGACTCGACAAAGACTGCCTCCTCTGCCCGAGGCCAATCCTGCCAAACTGGTCTTCGTGTCCATTGTACCTGATCATGATTAGGCGGCCGAAGCCGGTAGCCTTGCCCATTTACAACCCACAAACATCCCTTATCCCACTTTTCTATCTTCCACACCTGGCTCTGTTTCTTTCTTTCTGAATCTTTATTAGGGGGAGGTAACGAACTTTACGATGAGGCGGTCCGGGTCCTGAAAGCAATATTGACAGGGGATTGTGATGAACTAGTGGGAACCCCTCTTCGTAGATGTTTGGTATCAGATTTTATCAACGGTTCCTGTGTAACGCCAAATATTTATTGTTTAGAGACACAAAGGTTTGGGAATGTACCGACATGTGAAATATTTGCCTAGAGCACAATTTTTAGTATATAAGGAGCAACCCACTTTGTACAAATCGAACAGGCTCCTAGATTCTGCCCGTGTGTAGATTCTGTGACTTCTGTGTCCCTGCAGTAATAAACCTTTGGTCTTTGACGCCACCATCGAGAAGCCCGTGTTTCTGTTCATTTGTGCACCAAGGCAGGTGGAACTCCGGGGTCTTTGGGTGTTGTACCTTGACACCTCTGGACGGAACCAAAAAGTCCAGAACTCCAGCTGTGCTTGGTCCCCCAGGCTGTGCTTGGTCCCCCTGGCTGTGCTTGGTCCCCCAGGCTGTGTTTGGTCCCCCTGGTTGCTCTTGGTCCCCCAGGCTGTGCTTGGTCCCCCAGGCTGTGCTTGGTCCCCCAGGCTGTGCTTGGTCCCCTTGGTTGCTCTTGGTCCCCCAGGCTGTGCTTGGTCCCCCTGGTTGCTCTTGGTCCCCCAGGCTGTGCTTGGTCTCCCAGGCTGTGCTTGGTCCCCCAGGCTGTGTTTGGTCCCCCAGGCTGTGCTTAGTCCCCCTGGTTGCTCTTGGTCCCGTAGGCTGTGCTTGGTCCCCCTGGTTGCTCTTGGTCCCCCAGGCTGTGCTTGTACCCCCTGGTTGCTCTTGGTCCCCCAGGCTGTGCTTGGTCCCCCTGGTTGCTCTTGGTCCCCCAGGCTGTGCTTGGTCCCCCAGGCTGTGCTTGGTCCCCCTGGCTGTGCTTGGTCCCCCAGGCTGTGCTTGGTCCCCCTGGTTGCTCTTGGTCTCCCAGGCTGTGCTTGGTCCCCCTGGTTGCTCTTGGTCCCCCAGGCTGTGCTTGGTCCCCCAGGCTGTGCTTGGTCCCCTTGGTTGCTCTTGGTCCCCCAGGCTGTGCTTGGTCCCCTTGGTTGCTCTTGGTCCCCCAGGCTGTGCTTGGTCCCCCAGGCTGTGCTTGGTCCCCTTGGTTGCTCTTGGTCCCCCAGGCTGTGCTTGGCCCCCTTGGTTGCTCTTGGTCCCCCAGGCTGTGCTTGGTCCCCTTGGTTGCTCTTGGTCCCCCAGGCTGTGCTTGGTCCCCCTGGCTGTGCTTGGTCCCCCAGGCTGTGATGGTCCCCCTGGTTGCTCTTGGTCCCCCAGGCTGTGCTTGGTCTCCCAGGCTGTGCTTGGTCCCCCAGGCTGTGTTTGGTCCCCCAGGCTGTGCTTAGTCCCCCTGGTTGCTCTTGGTCCCCCAGGCTGTGCTTGGTCCCCCTGGTTGCTCTTGATCCTCCAGGCTGTGCTTGGTCCCCCAGGCTGTGCTTGGTCCCCTTAGTTGCTCTTGGTCCCCCAGGCTGTGCTTGGTCCCCCAGGCTGTGCTTGGTCCCCCTGGTTGCTCTTGGTCCCCCAGGCTGTGCTTGGCCCCCTTGGTTGCTCTTGGTCCCCCAGGCTGTGCTTGGTCCCCCAGGCTGTGCGTGGTCCCCCCGGCTGTGCTTGGTCCCCCCGGCTGTGCTTGGTCCCCCAGGCTGTGCTTGGTCCCCCTGGCTGTGCTTGGTCCCCCAGGCTGTGCTTGGTCCCCTTGGTTGCTCTTGGTCCCCCAGGCTGTGCTTGGTCCCCCAGGCTGTGCTTGGTCCCCCTGGTTGCTCTTGGTCCCCCAGGCTGTGCTTGGTCCCCCAGGCTGTGCTTGGTCCCCCTGGCTGTGCTTGGTCCCTCTGGTTGCTCTTGGTCCCCCAGGCTGTGCTTGGTCCCCCTGGTTGCTCTTGGTCCCCCAGGCTGTGCTTGGTCCCCTTGGTTGCTCTTGGTCCCCCAGGCTGTGCTTGGTCCCCCAGGCTGTGCTTGGTCCCCCTGGCTGTGCTTGGTCCCCCAGGCTGTGCTTGGTCCCCCTGGCTGTGCTTGGTCCCCCAGGCTGTGCTTGGTCCCCCTGGTTGCTTTTGGTCCCCCTGGTTGCTTTTGGTTCCCCAGGCTGTGCTTGGTCCCCCAGGCTGTGCTTGGTCCCCCAGGCTGTGCTTGGTCCCCCTGGCTGTGCTTGGTCCTCCTGGTTGCTCTTGGTCCCCCAGGCTGTGCTTGGTCCCCCAGGCTGTGCTTGGTCCCCCAGGCTGTGCTTGGTCCCCCAGGCTGTGCTTGGTCCCCCTGGTTGCTCTTGGTCCCCCAGGCTGTGCTTGGTCCCCCAGGCTGTGCTTGGCCCCCCTGGCTGTGCTTGGTCCCCCAGGCTGTGCTTGGTCCCCCAGGCTGTGCTTGGTCCCCCAGTCTGTGCTTGGTCCCCCAGGCTGTGCTTGGTCCCCCTGGTTGCTCTTGGTCCCCCAGGCTGTGCTTGGTCCCCCTGGCTTTGCTTGGTCCCCCAGGCTGTGCTTGGTCCCCCTGGTTGCTCTTGGTCCCCCAGGCTGTGCTTGGTCCCCCTGGTTGCTCTTGGTCCCCCAGGCTGTGCTTGGTCCCCCAGGCTGTGCTTGGTCCCCCAGGCTGTGCTTGGTCCCCTTGGTTGCTCTTGGTCCCCCAGGCTGTGCTTGGTCCCCCTGGTTGCTCTTGGTCCCCCAGGCTGTGCTTGGTCTCCCAGGCTGTGCTTGGTCCCCCAGGCTGTGTTTGGTCCCCCAGGCTGTGCTTAGTCCCCCTGGTTGCTCTTGGTCCCCCAGGCTGTGCTTGGTCTCCCAGGCTGTGCTTGGTCCCCCAGTCTGTGCTTGGTCCCCCAGGCTGTGCTTGGTCCCCCTGGTTGCTCTTGGTCCCCCAGGCTGTGCTTGGTCCCCCTGGCTGTGCTTGGTCCCCCAGGCTGTGCTTGGTCCCCCTGGTTGCTCTTGGTCCCCCAGGCTGTGCTTGGTCCCCCTGGTTGCTCTTGGTCCCCCAGGCTGTGCTTGGTCCCCCAGGCTGTGTGTTGGTCCCCTGTTGCTCTTGGTCCCCCAGGCTGTGCTTGATCCCCCTGGTTGCTCTTGGTCCCCCAGGCTGTGCTTGGTCTCCCAGGCTGTGCTTGGTCCCCCAGGCTGTGTTTGGTCCCCCAGGCTGTGCTTAGTCCCCCTGGTTGCTCTTGGTCCCACAGGCTGTGCTTGGTCCCCCTGGTTGCTCTTGGTCCCCCAGGCTGTGCTTGGTCCCCTTGGTTGCTCTTGGTCCCCCAGGCTGTGCTTGGTCCCCGAGTCTGTGCTTGGTCCCCCAGGCTGTGCTTGGTCCCCCTGGTTGCTCTTGGTCCCCCAGGCTGTGCTTGGTCCCCCTGGCTGTGCTTGGTCCCCCAGGCTGTGCTTGGTCCCCCTGGTTGCTCTTGGTCCCCCAGGCTGTGCTTGGTCCCCCTGGTTGCTCTTGGTCCCCCAGGCTGTGCTTGGTCCCCCTGGCTGTGCTTGGTCCCCCAGGCTGTGTTTGGTCCCCCTGGTTGCTCTTGGTCCCCCAGGCTGTGCTTGGTCCCCCAGGCTGTGCTTGGTCCCCCAGGCTGTGCTTGGTCCCCTTGGTTGCTCTTGGTCCCCCAGGCTGTGCTTGGTCCCCCTGGTTGCTCTTGGTCCCCCAGGCTGTGCTTGGTCTCCCAGGCTGTGCTTGGTCCCCCAGGCTGTGTTTGGTCCCCCAGGCTGTGCTTAGTCCCCCTGGTTGCTCTTGGTCCCGTAGGCTGTGCTTGGTCCCCCTGGTTGCTCTTGGTCCCCCAGGCTGTGCTTGTACCCCCTGGTTGCTCCTGGTCCCCCAGGCTGTGCTTGGTCCCCCTGGTTGCTCTTGGTCCCCCAGGCTGTGCTTGGTCCCCCAGGCTGTGCTTGGTCCCCCTGGCTGTGCTTGGTCCCCCAGGCTGTGCTTGGTCCCCCTGGTTGCTCTTGGTCTCCCAGGCTGTGCTTGGTCCCCCTGGTTGCTCTTGGTCCCCCAGGCTGTGCTTGGTCCCCCAGGCTGTGCTTGGTCCCCTTGGTTGCTCTTGGTCCCCCAGGCTGTGCTTGGTCCCCTTGGTTGCTCTTGGTCCCCCAGGCTGTGCTTGGTCCCCCAGGCTGTGCTTGGTCCCCTTGGTTGCTCTTGGTCCCCCAGGCTGTGCTTGGCCCCCTTGGTTGCTCTTGGTCCCCCAGGCTGTGCTTGGTCCCCTTGGTTGCTCTTGGTCCCCCAGGCTGTGCTTGGTCCCCCTGGCTGTGCTTGGTCCCCCAGGCTGTGATGGTCCCCCTGGTTGCTCTTGGTCCCCCAGGCTGTGCTTGGTCTCCCAGGCTGTGCTTGGTCCCCCAGGCTGTGTTTGGTCCCCCAGGCTGTGCTTAGTCCCCCTGGTTGCTCTTGGTCCCCCAGGCTGTGCTTGGTCCCCCTGGTTGCTCTTGATCCTCCAGGCTGTGCTTGGTCCCCCAGGCTGTGCTTGGTCCCCTTAGTTGCTCTTGGTCCCCCAGGCTGTGCTTGGTCCCCCAGGCTGTGCTTGGTCCCCCTGGTTGCTCTTGGTCCCCCAGGCTGTGCTTGGCCCCCTTGGTTGCTCTTGGTCCCCCAGGCTGTGCTTGGTCCCCCAGGCTGTGCGTGGTCCCCCCGGCTGTGCTTGGTCCCCCCGGCTGTGCTTGGTCCCCCAGGCTGTGCTTGGTCCCCCTGGCTGTGCTTGGTCCCCCAGGCTGTGCTTGGTCCCCTTGGTTGCTCTTGGTCCCCCAGGCTGTGCTTGGTCCCCCAGGCTGTGCTTGGTCCCCCTGGTTGCTCTTGGTCCCCCAGGCTGTGCTTGGTCCCCCAGGCTGTGCTTGGTCCCCCTGGCTGTGCTTGGTCCCTCTGGTTGCTCTTGGTCCCCCAGGCTGTGCTTGGTCCCCCTGGTTGCTCTTGGTCCCCCAGGCTGTGCTTGGTCCCCTTGGTTGCTCTTGGTCCCCCAGGCTGTGCTTGGTCCCCCAGGCTGTGCTTGGTCCCCCTGGCTGTGCTTGGTCCCCCAGGCTGTGCTTGGTCCCCCTGGCTGTGCTTGGTCCCCCAGGCTGTGCTTGGTCCCCCTGGTTGCTTTTGGTCCCCCTGGTTGCTTTTGGTTCCCCAGGCTGTGCTTGGTCCCCCAGGCTGTGCTTGGTCCCCCAGGCTGTGCTTGGTCCCCCTGGCAGTGCTTGGTCCTCCTGGTTGCTCTTGGTCCCCCAGGCTGTGCTTGGTCCCCCAGGCTGTGCTTGGTCCCCCAGGCTGTGCTTGGTCCCCCTGGTTGCTCTTGGTCCTCCAGGCTGTGCTTCGTCCCCCAGGCTGTGCTTGGCCCCCCTGGCTGTGCTTGGTCCCCCAGGCTGTGCTTGGTCCCCCAGGCTGTGCTTGGTCCCCCAGTCTGTGCTTGGTCCCCCAGGCTGTGCTTGGTCCCCCTGGTTGCTCTTGGTCCCCCAGGCTGTGCTTGGTCCCCCTGGCTGTGCTTGGTCCCCCAGGCTGTGCTTGGTCCCCCTGGTTGCTCTTGGTCCCCCAGGCTGTGCTTGGTCCCCCTGGTTGCTCTTGGTCCCCCAGGCTGTGCTTGGTCCCCCAGGCTGTGCTTGGTCCCCCAGGCTGTGCTTGGTCCCCTTGGTTGCTCTTGGTCCCCCAGGCTGTGCTTGGTCCCCCTGGTTGCTCTTGGTCCCCCAGGCTGTGCTTGGTCTCCCAGGCTGTGCTTGGTCCCCCAGGCTGTGTTTGGTCCCCCAGGCTGTGCTTAGTCCCCCTGGTTGCTCTTGGTCCCCCAGGCTGTGCTTGGTCTCCCAGGCTGTGCTTGGTCCCCCAGTCTGTGCTTGGTCCCCCAGGCTGTGCTTGGTCCCCCTGGTTGCTCTTGGTCCCCCAGGCTGTGCTTGGTCCCCCTGGCTGTGCTTGGTCCCCCAGGCTGTGCTTGGTCCCCCTGGTTGCTCTTGGTCCCCCAGGCTGTGCTTGGTCCCCCTGGTTGCTCTTGGTCCCCCAGGCTGTGCTTGGTCCCCCAGGCTGTGTGTTGGTCCCCTGTTGCTCTTGGTCCCCCAGGCTGTGCTTGATCCCCCTGGTTGCTCTTGGTCCCCCAGGCTGTGCTTGGTCTCCCAGGCTGTGCTTGGTCCCCCAGGCTGTGTTTGGTCCCCCAGGCTGTGCTTAGTCCCCCTGGTTGCTCTTGGTCCCACAGGCTGTGCTTGGTCCCCCTGGTTGCTCTTGGTCCCCCAGGCTGTGCTTGGTCCCCCAGGCTGTGCTTGGTCCCCTTGGTTGCTCTTGGTCCCCCAGGCTGTGCTTGGTCCCCCAGGCTGTGCTTGGTCCCCCTGGTTGCTCTTGGTCCCCCAGGCTGTGCTTGGTCCCCTTGGTTGCTCTTGGTCCCCCAGGCTGTGCTTGGTTCCCCAGGCTGTGCTTGGTCCCCCTGGTTGTGCTTGGTCCCCCAGGCTGTGCTTGGTCCCCCTGGCTGTGCTTGGTCCCCCAGGCTGTGCTTGGTCCCCCTGGTTGCTTTTGGTCCCCCTGGTTGCTTTTGGTCCCCCAGGCTGTGCTTGGTCCCCCAGGCTGTGCTTGGTCCCCCAGGCTGTGCTTGGTCCCCCTGGCTGTGCTTGGTCCCCCTGGTTGCTCTTGGTCCCCCAGGCTGTGCTTGGTCCCCCAGGCTGTGCTTGGTCCCCCAGGCTGTGCGTAGTCCCCCCAGGCTGTGCTTGGTCCCCCAGGCTGTGCTTGGTCCCCCTGGTTGCTCTTGGTCCCCCAGGCTGTGCTTGGTCCCCCAGGCTGTGCTTGGTCCCCCTGGCTGTGCTTGGTCCCCCAGGCTGTGCTTGGTCCCCCAGGCTGTGCTTGGTCCCCCCAGGCTGTGCTTGGTCCCCTTGGTTGCTCTTGGTCCCCCAGGCTGTGCTTGGTCCCCCAGGCTTTGCTATGTCCCCCTGGCTGTGCTTGGTTCCCCAGGCTGTGCTTGGTCCCCCTGGCTGTGCTTGGTCCCCCAGGCTGTGCTTGGTCCCCCTGGTTGGTCTTGGTCCCCCAGGCTGTGCTTGGTCCCCCAGACTGTGCTTGGTCCCCCAGGCTGTGTTTGGTCCCACAGGCTGTGCTTGGTCCCCTTGGTTGCTCTTGGTCCCCCAGGCTGTGCTTGGTCCCCCTGGTTGCTCTTGGTCCCCCAGGCTGTGCTTGGTCCCCCAGGCTGTGCTTGGTCCTCCAGGCTGTGCTTGGTCCCCCAGGCTGTGCTTGGTCCCCCTGGTTGCTCTTGGTCCCCCAGGCTGTGCTTGGTCCCCCAGGCTGTGCTTGGTCCCCTTGGTTGCTCTTGGTCCCCCAGGCTGTGCTTGGTCCCCTTGGTTGCTCTTGGTCCCCCAGTCTGTGCTTGGTCCCCCTGGCTGTGCTTGGTCCCCCAGGCTGTGCTTGGTCCCCCTGGTTGCTCTTGGTCCCCCAGGCTGTGCTTGGTCACCCAGGCTGTGCTTGGTCCCCCTGGCTGTGCTTGGTCCCCCACGCTGTGTTTGGTCCCCCTGGTTGCTCTTGGTCCCCCAGGCTGTGCTTGGTCCCCCTGGTTGCTCTTGGTCCCCAGGCTGTGCTTGGTCCCCCAGGCTGTGCTTGGTCCCCTTGGTTGGTCTTGGTCCCCCAGGCTGTGCTTGGTCCCCCAGGCTGTGCTTGGTCCCCCTGGCTGTGCTTGGTCCCCCAGGCTGTGTTTGGTCCCCCTGGTTGCTCTTGGTCCCCCAGGCTGTGCTTGGTCCCCCTGGTTGCTCTTGGTCCCCCAGGCTGTGCTTGGTCCCCCTGGTTGCTCTTGGTCCCCCAGGCTGTGCTTGGTCACCCAGGCTGTGCTTGGTCCCCCTGGCTGTGCTTGGTCCCCCAGGCTGTGCTTGGTCCCCCTGGTTGCTCTTGGTCCCCCAGGCGGTGCTTGGTCCCCCTGGTTGCTCTTGGTCCCCCAGGCTGTGCTTGGTCCCCCAGGCTGTGCTTGGTCCCCTTGGTTGGTCTTGGTCCCCCAGGCTGTGCTTGGTCCCCCAGGCTGTGCTTGGTCCCCCTGGTTGCTCTTGGTCCCCCAGGCTGTGCTTGGTCCCCTTGGTTGCTCTTGGTCCCCCAGGCTGTGCTTGGTCCCCCAGGCTGTGCTTGGTCCCCCTGGCTGTGCTTGGTCCCCCAGGCTGTGCTTGGTCCCCCTGGCTGTGCTTGGTCCCCCAGGCTGTGCTTGGTCCCCCTGGTTGCTCTTGGTCCCCCAGGCTGTGTTTGGTCCCCCTGGTTGCTCTTGGTCCCCCAGGCTGTGCTTGGTCCCCCAGGCTGTGCTTGGTCCCCCAGGCTGTGCTTGGTCCCCTTGGTTGCTCTTGGTCCCCCAGGCTGTGCTTGGTCCCCCTGGTTGCTCTTGGTCCCCCAGGCTGTGCTTGGTCTCCCAGGCTGTGCTTGGTCACCCAGGCTGTGTTTGGTCCCCCAGGCTGTGCTTAGTCCCCCTGGTTGCTCTTGGTCCCGTAGGCTGTGCTTGGTCCCCCTGGTTGCTCTTGGTCCCCCAGGCTGTGCTTGTACCCCCTGGTTGCTCTTGGTCCCCCAGGCTGTGCTTGGTCCCCCTGGTTGCTCTTGGTCCCCCAGGCTGTGCTTGGTCCCCCAGGCTGTGCTTGGTCCCCCAGGCTGTGCTTGGTCCCCCTGGTTGCTCTTGGTCTCCCAGGCTGTGCTTGGTCCCCCTGGTTGCTCTTGGTCCCCCAGGCTGTGCTTGGTCCCCCAGGCTGTGCTTGGTCCCCTTGGTTGCTCTTGGTCCCCCAGGCTGTGCTTGGTCCCCTTGGTTGCTCTTGGTCCCCCAGGCTGTGCTTGGTCCCCCAGGCTGTGCTTGGTCCCCTTGGTTGCTCTTGGTCCCCCAGGCTGTGCTTGGCCCCCTTGGTTGCTCTTGGTCCCCCAGGCTGTGCTTGGTCCCCTTGGTTGCTCTTGGTCCCCCAGGCTGTGCTTGGTCCCCCTGGCTGTGCTTGGTCCCCCAGGCTGTGATGGTCCCCCTGGTTGCTCTTGGTCCCCCAGGCTGTACTTGGTCTCCCAGGCTGTGCTTGGTCCCCCAGGCTGTGTTTGGTCCCCAAGGCTGTGCTTAGTCCCCCTGGTTGCTCTTGGTCCCCCAGGCTGTGCTTGGTCCCCCTGGTTGCTCTTGATCCTCCAGGCTGTGCTTGGTCCCCCAGGCTGTGCTTGGTCCCCTTAGTTGCTCTTGGTCCCCCAGGCTGTGCTTGGTCCCCCAGGCTGTGCTTGGTCCCCCTGGTTGCTCTTGGTCCCCCAGGCTGTGCTTGGCCCCCTTGGTTGCTCTTGGTCCCCCAGGCTGTGCTTGGTCCCCCAGGCTGTGCGTGGTCCCCCCGGCTGTGCTTGGTCCCCCCGGCTGTGCTTGGTCCCCCAGGCTGTGCTTGGTCCCCCTGGCTGTGCTTGGTCCCCCAGGCTGTGCTTGGTCCCCTTGGTTGCTCTTGGTCCCCCAGGCTGTGCTTGGTCCCCCAGGCTGTGCTTGGTCCCCCTGGTTGCTCTTGGTCCCCCAGGCTGTGCTTGGTCCCCCTGGTTGCTCTTGGTCCCCCCGGCTGTGCTTGGTCCCCTTGGTTGCTCTTGGTCCCCCAGGCTGTGCTTGGTCCCCCAGGCTGTGCTTGGTCCCCCTGGCTGTGCTTGGTCCCCCAGGCTGTGCTTGGTCCCCCTGGCTGTGCTTGGTCCCCCAGGCTGTGCTTGGTCCCCCTGGTTGCTTTTGGTCCCCCTGGTTGCTTTTGGTTCCCCAGGCTGTGCTTGGTCCCCCAGGCTGTGCTTGGTCCCCCAGGCTGTGCTTGGTCCCCCTGGCTGTGCTTGGTCCTCCTGGTTGCTCTTGGTCCCCCAGGCTGTGCTTGGTCCCCCAGGCTGTGCTTGGTCCCCCAGGCTGTGCTTGGTCCCCCCTGGTTGCTCTTGGTCCCCCAGGCTGTGCTTGGTCCCCCAGGCTGTGCTTGGCCCCCCTGGCTGTGCTTGGTCCCCCAGGCTGTGCTTGGTCCCCCAGGCTGTGCTTGGTCCCCCAGTCTGTGCTTGGTCCCCCAGGCTGTGCTTGGTCCCCCTGGTTGCTCTTGGTCCCCCAGGCTGTGCTTGGTCCCCCTGGCTGTGCTTGGTCCCCCAGGCTGTGCTTGGTCCCCCTGGTTGCTCTTGGTCCCCCAGGCTGTGCTTGGTCCCCCTGGTTGCTCTTGGTCCCCCAGGCTGTGCTTGGTCCCCCAGGCTGTGCTTGGTCCCCCAGGCTGTGCTTGGTCCCCTTGGTTGCTCTTGGTCCCCCAGGCTGTGCTTGGTCCCCCTGGTTGCTCTTGGTCCCCCAGGCTGTGATTGGTCTCCCAGGCTGTGCTTGGTCCCCCAGGCTGTGTTTGGTCCCCCAGGCTGTGCTTAGTCCCCCTGGTTGCTCTTGGTCCCGTAGGCTGTGCTTGGTCCCCCTGGTTGCTCTTGGTCCCCCAGGCTGTGCTTGGTCCCCCTGGTTGCTCTTGGTCCCCCAGGCTGTGCTTGGTCCCCCTGGTTGCTCTTGGTCCCCCAGGCTGTGCTTGGTCCCCCAGGCTGTGCTTGGTCCCCCTGGCTGTGCTTGGTCCCCCAGGCTGTGCTTGGTCCCCCTGGTTGCTCTTGGTCTCCCAGGCTGTGCTTGGTCCCCCTGGTTGCTCTTGGTCCCCCAGGCTGTGCTTGGTCCCCCAGGCTGTGCTTGGTCCCCTTGGTTGCTCTTGGTCCCCCAGGCTGTGCTTGGTCCCCTTGGTTGCTCTTGGTCCCCCAGGCTGTGCTTGGTCCCCCAGGCTGTGCTTGGTCCCCTTGGTTGCTCTTGGTCCCCCAGGCTGTGCTTGGCCCCCTTGGTTGCTCTTGGTTCCCCAGGCTGTGCTTGGTCCCCTTGGTTGCTCTTGGTCCCCCAGGCAGTGCTTGGTCCCCCTGGCTGTGCTTGGTCCCCCTGGTTGCTCTTGGTCCCCCAGGCTGTGCTTGGTCCCCCTGGTTGCTCTTGGTCCTCCAGGCTGTGCTTGGTCCCCCAGGCTGTGCTTGGTCCCCTTAGTTGCTCTTGGTCCCCCAGGCTGTGCTTGGTCCCCCAGGCTGTGCTTGGTCCCCCTGGTTGCTCTTGGTCCCCCAGGCTGTGCTTGGCCCCCTTGGTTGCTCTTGGTCCCCCAGGCTGTGCTTGGTCCCCCAGGCTGTGCGTGGTCCCCCCGGCTGTGCTTGGTCCCCCAGGCTGTGCTTGGTCCCCCTGGCTGTGCTTGGTCCCCCAGGCTGTGCTTGGTCCCCCTGGCTGTGCTTGGTCCCCCTGGTTGCTCTTGGTCCCCCAGGCTGTGCTTGGTCCCCCAGGCTGTGCTTGGTCCCCCAGGCTGTGCTTGGTCCCCCTGGCTGTGCTTGGTCCCCCTGGTTGCTCTTGTTCCCGCAGGCTGTGCTTGGTCCCCCAGGCTGTGCTTGGTCCCCCAGGCTGTGCTTGGTCCCCCTGGTTGCTCTTGGTCCCCCAGGCTTTGCTTGGTCCCCCAGGCTGTGCTTGGTCCCCCTGGCTGTGCTTGGTCCCCCAGGCTGTGCTTGGTCCCCCAGGCTGTGCGTGGTCCCCCAGGCTGTGCTTGGTCCCCCAGTCTGTGCTTGGTCCCCCAGGCTGTGCTTGGTCCCCCTGGTTGCTCTTGGTCCCACAGGCTGTGCTTGGTCCCCCTGGCTGTGCTTGGTCCCCCAGGCTGTGCTTGGTCTCCCAGGCTGTGCTTGGTCCCCCAGGCTGTGTTTGGTCCCCCAGGCTGTGCTTAGTCCCCCTGGTTGCTCTTGGTCCCACAGGCTGTGCTTGGTCCCCCTGGTTGCTCTTGGTCCCCCAGGCTGTGCTTGGTCCCCCAGGCTGTGCTTGGTCCCCTTGGTTGCTCTTGGTCCCCCAGGCTGTGCTTGGGCCCCCAGGCTGTGCTTGGTCCCCCTGGTTGCTCTTGGTCCCCCAGGCTGTGCTTGGTCCCCTTGGTTGCTCTTGGTCCCCCAGGCTGTGCTTGGTCCCCCAGGCTGTGCTTGGTCCCCCTGGTTGTGCTTGGTCCCCCAGGCTGTGCTTGGTCCCCCTGGCTGTGCTTGGTCCCCCAGGCTGTGCTTGGTCCCCCTGGTTGCTTTTGGTCCCCCTGGTTGCTTTTGGTCCCCCAGGCTGTGCTTGGTCCCCCGGGCTGTGCTTGGTCCCCCAGGCTGTGCTTGGTCCCCCAGGCTGTGCTTGGTCCCCCTGGCTGTGCTTGGTCCCTCTGGTTGCTCTTGGTCCCCCAGGCTGTGCTTGGTCCCCCAGGCTGTGCTTGGTCCCCCAGGCTGTGCTTAGTCCCCCAGGCTGTGCTTGGTCCCCCAGGCTGTGCTTGGTCCCCCTGGTTGCTCTTGGTCCCCCAGGCTGTGCTTGGTCCCCCAGGCTGTGCTTGGTCCCCCTGGCTGTGCTTGGTCCCCCAGGCTGTGCTTGGTCCCCCAGGCTGTGCTTGGTCCCCCAGGCTGTGCTTGGTCCCCCTGGTTGCTCTTGGTCCCCCAGGCTGTGCTTGGTCCCCATGGTTGCTCTTGGTCCCCCAGGCTGTGCTTGGTCCCCCAGGCTGTGCTTGGTCCCCCAGGCTGTGCTTGGTCCCCTTGGTTGCTCTTGGTCCCCCAGGCTGTGCTTGGTCCCCCAGGCAGTGATGGTCCCCCTGGTTGCTCTTGGTCTCCCAGGCTGTGCTTGGTCCCCCTGGTTGCTCTTGGTCCCCCAGGCTGTGCTTGGTCCCCCCGGCTGTGCTTGGTCCCCCAGGCTGTGCTTGGTCCCCCTGGTTGCTCTTGGCCCCCCAGGCTGTGCTTGGTCCCCCAGGCTGTGCTTGGTCCCCCCAGGCTGTGCTTGGTCCCCTTGGTTGCTCTTGGTCCCCCAGGCTGTGCTTGGTCCCCCAGGCTGTGCTTGGTCCCCCAGGCTGTGTTTGGTCCCACAGGCTGTGCTTGGTCCCCTTGGTTGCTCTTGGTCCCCCAGGCTGTGCTTGGTCCCCCTGGTTGCTCTTGGTCCCCCAGGCTGTGCTTGGTCCCCCAGGCTGTGCTTGGTCCCCCAGGCTGTGCTTGGTCCTCCAGGCTGTGCTTGGTCCCCTAGGCTGTGCTTGGTCCCCCTGGTTGCTCTTGGTCCCCCAGGCTGTGCTTGGTCCCCCTGGTTGCTCTTGGTCCCCCAGGCTGTGCTTGGTCCCCCTGGTTGCTCTTGGTCCCCCAGGCTGTGCTTGGTCCCCCAGGCTGTGCTTGGTCCCCTTGGTTGTTCTTGGTCCCCCAGCCTGTGCTTGGTCCCCTTGGTTGCTCTTGGGCCCCCAGTCTGTGCTTGGTCCCCCTGGCTGTGCTTGGTCCCCCAGGCTGTGCTTGGTCCCCCTGGTTGCTCTTGGTCCCCCAGGCTGTGCTTGGTCACCCAGGCTGTGCTTGGTCCCCCTGGCTGTGCTTGGTCCCCCAGGCTGTGTTTGGTCCCCCAGGCTGTGCTTGGTCCCCCTGGTTGCTCTTGGTCCCCCAGGCTGTGCTTGGTCCCCCAGGCTGTGCTTGGTCCCCTTGGTTGCTCTTGGTCCCCCAGGCTGTGCTTGGTCCCCCAGGCTGTGCTTGGTCCCCCTGGTTGCTCTTGGTCCCCCAGGCTGTGCTTGGTCCCCTTGGTTGCTCTTGGTCCCCCAGGCTGTGCTTGGTCCCCCAGGCTGTGCTTGGTCCCCCTGGCTGTGCTTGGTCCCCCAGGCTGTGCTTGGTCCCCCTGGCTGTGCTTGGTCCCCCAGGCTGTGCTTGGTCCCCCTGGTTGCTTTTGGTCCCCCTGGTTGCTTTTGGTCCCCCAGGCTGTGCTTGGTCCCCCAGGCTGTGCTTGGTCCCCCAGGCTGTGCTTGGTCCCCCTGGCTGTGCTTGGTCCTCCTGGTTGCTCTTGGTCCCCCAGGCTGTGCTTGGTCCCCCAGGCTGTGCTTGGTCCCCCAGGCTGTGCTTGGTCCCCCAGGCTGTGCTTGGTCCCCCTGGTTGCTATTGGTCCCCCAGGCTGTGCTTGGTCCCCCAGGCTGTGCTTGGTCCCCCTGGCTGTGCTTGGTCCCCCAGGCTGTGCTTGGTCCCCCAGGCTGTGCTTGGTCCCCCAGGCTGTGCTTGGTCCCCCAGGCTGTGCTTGGTCCCCCTGGTTGCTCTTGGTCCCCCAGGCTGTGCTTGGTCCCCCTGGCTGTGCTTGGTCCCCCAGGCTGTGCTTGGTCCCCCTGGTTGCTCTTGGTCCCCCAGGCTGTGCTTGGTCCCCCTGGTTGCTCTTGGTCCCTCAGGCTGTGCTTGGTCCCCCAGGCTGTGCTTGGTCCCCCAGGCTGTGCTTGGTCCCCCAGGCTGTGCTTGGTCCCCTTGGTTGCTCTTGGTCCCCCAGGCTGTGCTTGGTCCCCCTGGTTGCTCTTGGTCCCCCAGGCTGTGCTTGGTCCCCCAGGCTGTGCTTGGTCCCCCAGGCTGTGCTTGGTCCCCCAGGCTGTGCTTGGCCCCCCTGGTTGCTCTTGGTCCCCTAGGCTGTGCTTGGTCCCCCTGGTTGCTCTTTGTCCCCCAGGCTGTGCTTGGTCCCCCAGGCTGTGCTTGGTCCCCCTGGTTGCTCTTGGCCCCCCTGGCTGTGCTTGGTCCCCCAGGCTGTGCTTGGTCCCCTTGGTTGCTCTTGGTCCCCCAGGCTGTGCTTGGTCCCCCAGGCTGTGCTTCGTCCCCCTGGCTGTGCTTGGTTCCCCAGGCTGTGCTTGGTCCCCCTGGTTGCTCTTGGTCCCCCAGGCTGTGCTTGGTCCCCCTGGTTGCTCTTGGTCCCCCAGGCTGTGCTTGGTCCCCCAGGCTGTGCTTGGTCCCCTTGGTTGCTCTTGGTCCCCCAGGCTGTGCTTGGTCCCCCTGGTTGCTCTTGGTCCCCCAGGCTGTGCTTGGTCCCCCAGGCTGTGCTTGGTCCCCTTGGTTGCTCTTGGTCCCCCAGGCTGTGCTTGGTCCCCCTGGTTGCTCTTGGTCCCCCAGGCTGTGCTTGGTCCCCCAGGCTGTGCTTGGTCCCCCTGGCTGTGCTTGGTCCCCCAGGCTGTGCTTGGTCC
Organism: Lissotriton vulgaris; assembly: GCF_964263255.1. NCBI lineage: Eukaryota > Metazoa > Chordata > Amphibia > Caudata > Salamandridae > Lissotriton > Lissotriton vulgaris. Next base: position 1,023,686,593 of record NC_141698.1, read on the forward strand.
CCCTGGCTGTGCTTGGTCCCCCTGGTTGCTTTTGGTCCCCCAGGATGTGCTTGGTCCCCCAGGCTGTGCTTGGTCCCCCAGGCTGTGCTTGGTCCCCCAGGCTATGCTTGGTCCCCCAGGCTGTGCTTGGTCCCCCTGGCTGTGCTTGGTCCCCCAGGCTGTGCTTGGTCCCCTTGGTTGCTCTTGGTCCCCCAGGCTGTGCTTGGTCCCCCAGGCTGTGCTTCATCCCAATGGCTGTGCTTGGTTCCCCAGGCTGTGCTTGGTCCCCCTGGCTGTGCTTGGTCCCCCAGGCTGTGCTTGGTCCCCCTGGTTGCTCTTGGTCCCCCAGGCTGTGCTTGGTCCCCCAGGCTGTGCTTGGTCCCCCAGGCTGTGTTTGGTCCCCCAGGCTGTGCTTGGTCCCCTTGGTTGCTCTTGGTCCCCCAGGCTGTGCTTGGTCCCCCTCGTTGCTCTTGGTCCCCCAGGCTGTGCTTGGTCCACCAGGCTGTGCTTGGTCCCCTTGGTTGTTCTTGGTCCCCCAGGCTGTGCTTGGTCCCCCAGGCTGTGCTTGGTCCCCCGGCTGTGCTTGGTCCCCCAGGCTGTGCTTGGTCCCCCTGGTTGCTTTTGGTCCCCCAGGCTGTGCTTGGTCCCCCAGGCTGTGCTTGGTCCCCCAGGCTGTGCTTGGTCCCCCAGGCTGTGCTTGGTCCCCCAGGCTGTGCTTGGTCCCCCTGACTGTGCTTGGTCCCCCTGGTTGCTCTTGGTCCCCCAGGCTGTGCTTGGTCCCCCAGGCTGTGCTTGGTCCCCCAGGCTGTGCTTGGTCCCCCTGGTTGCTCTTGGTCCCCCAGGCTGTGCTTGGTCCCCCAGGCTGTGCTTGGTCCCCCTGGCTGTGCTTGGTCCCCCAGGCTGTGCTTGGTCCCCCAGGCTGTGCTTGGCCCCCCAGGCTGTGCTTGGTACCCCAGGCTGTGCTTGGCCCCCCTGGTTGCTCTTGGTCCCACAGGCTGTGCTTGGTCCCCCAGGCTGTGCTTGGTCCTCCAGGCTGTGCTTGGTCCCCCAGGCTGTGCTTGGTCCCCCTGGTTGCTCTTGGTCCCCCAGGCTGTGCTTGGTCCCCCAGGCTGTGCTTGGTCCTCCAGGCTGTGCTTGGTCCCCCAGGCTGTGCTTGGTCCCCCTGGTTGCTCTTGGTCCCCCAGGCTGTGCTTGGTCCCCCTGGTTGCTCTTGGTCCCCCAGGCTGTGCTTGGTCCCCCAGGCTGTGCTTGGTCCCCCTGGTTGCTCTTGGTCCCCCAGGCTGTGCTTGGTCCCCTTGGTTGCTCTTGGTCCCCCAGGCTGTGCTTGGTCCCCCTGGCTGTGCTTGGCCCCCCAGGATGTGCTTGGCCCCCCTGGCTGCTCTTGGTCCCCCAGGCTGTGCTTGGTCCCCCAGGCTGTGCTTGGTCCCCCTGGCTGTGCTTGGTCCCCCAGGCTGTGCTTGGTCCCCCTGGTTGCTCTTGGTCCCCCAGGCTGTGCTTGGTCTCCCTGGCTGTGCTTGGTCCCCCAGGCTGTGTTTGGTCCCCCAGGCTGTGCTTGGTCCCCCTGGTTGCTCTTGGTCCCCCAGGCTGTGCTTGGTCCCCCTGGTTGCTCTTGGTCCCCCCGGCTGTGCTTGGTCCCCCAGGCTGTGCTTGGTCCCCTTGGTTGCTCTTGTTCCCCCAGGCTGTGCTTGGTCCCCCAGGCTGTGCTTGGCCCCCCTGGTTGCTCTTGGTCCCCCAGGCTGTGCTTGGTCCCCCAGGCTGTGCTTGGTCCCCCTGGCTGTGCTTGGTCCCCCAGGCTGTTCTTGGTCCCCCTGGCTGTGCTTGGTCCCCCAGTCTGTGCTTGGCCCCCCTGGTTGCTTTTGGTCCCCCAGGCTGTGCTTGGTCCTCCAGGCTGTGCTTGGTCCTCCAGGTTGTGCTTGGTCCCCCTGGCTGTGCTTGGTACCCCTGTTTGTTCTTGGTCCCCCAGGCTGTGCTTGGTCCCCCAGGCTGTGCTTGGTCCCCCAGGCTGTGCTTGGTCCCCCAGGCTGTGCTTGGTCCCCCTGGTTGCTCTTGGTCCACCAGGCTGTGCTTGGTCCCCCAGGCTGTGCTTGGTCCCCCTGGCTGTGCTTGGTCCCCCAGGCTGTGTTTGGTCCCCCAGGCTGTGCTTGGTCCCCCAGGCTGTGCTTGGTCCCCCTGGTTGCTCTTGGTCCCCCAGGCTGTGCTTGGTCCCCTTGGTTGCTCTTGGTCCCCCAGGCTGTGCTTGGTCCCCCAGTCTGTGCTTGGTTCCCCAGGCTGTGCTTGGTACCCCTGGTTGCTCTTGGTCCCCCAGGCTGTGCTTGGTCCCCCAGGCTGTGATTGGTCCCCAAGGCTGTGTTTGGTCCCCCAGGCTGTGCTTGGTCCCCTTGGTTGCTCTTGGTCCCCCAGGCTGTGCTTGGTCCCCCTCGTTGCTCTTGGTCCCCCAGGCTGTGCTTGGTCCCCCAGGCTGTGCTTGGTCCCCTTGGTTGCTCTTGGTCCCCCAGGCTGTGCTTGGTCCCCCGGGCTGTGCTTGGTCCCCCTGGTTGCTCTTGGTCCCCCAGGCTGTGCTTGGTCCCCCTGGTTGCTTTTGGTCCCCCAGGCTGTGCTTGGTCCCCCAGGCTGTGCTTGGTCCCCCAGGCTGTGCTTGGTCCCCCTGGCTGTGCTTGGTCCCCCTGGTTGCTCTTGGTCCCCCAGGCTGTGCTTGGTCCCCCAGGCTGTGCTTGGTCCCCCAGGCTGTGCTTGGTCCCCCAGGCTGTGCTTGGTCCCCCAGGCTGTGCTTGGTCCCCCTGGTTGCTCTTGGTCCCCCAGGCTGTGCTTGGTCCCCCAGGCTGTGCTTGGTCCCCCTGGCTGTGCTTGGTCCCCCAGGCTGTGCTTGGTCCCCCAGGCTATGCTTGGTCCCCCAGGCTGTGCTTGGTCCCCCAGGCTGTGCTTGGTCCCCCTGGTTGCTCTTGGTCCCCCAGGCTGTGCTTGGTCCCCCTGGCTGTGCTTGGTCCCCCAGGCTGTGCTTGGTCCCCCTGGTTGCTCTTGGTCCCTCAGGCTGTGCTTGGTCCCCTTGGTTGCTCTTGGTCCCCCAGGCTGTGCTTGGTCCCCCAGGCTGTGCTTGGTCCCCCTGGTTGCTCTTGGTCCCTCAGGCTGTGCTTGGTCCCCTTGGTTGCTCTTGGTCCCCCAGGCTGTGCTTGGTCCCCCTGGTTGCTCTTGGTCCCCCAGGCTGTGCTTGGTCCCCCTGGTTGCTCTTGGTCCCCCAGGCTGTGCTTGGTCCCCCAGGCTGTGCTTGGTCCCCCTGGTTGCTCTTGGTCCCCCAGGCTGTGCTTGGTCCCCCAGGCTGTGCTTGGTCCCCCTGGCTGTGCTTGGTCCCCCAGGCTGTGCTTGGTCCCCCTGGTTGCTCTTGGTCCCCCAGGCTGTGTTTGGTCCCCCAGGCTGTGTTTTGTCCCCCAGGCTGTGCTTGGTCCCCCTGGTTGCTCTTGGCCCCCAGGCTGTGCTTGGCCCCCCTGGTTGCTCTTTGTCCCCCAGGCTGTGCTTGGTCCCCCAGGCTGTGCTTGGTCCCCTTGGTTGCTCTTGGTCCCCCAGGCTGTGTTTGGTCCCCCAGGCTGTGCTTGGTCCCCCTGGTTGCTCTTGGTCCCCCAGGCTGTGCTTTGTCCCCCAGGCTGTGCTTGGTCCCCCGGCTGTGCTTGGTCCCCCAGGCTGTGCTTGGTCCCCCTGGCTGTGCTTGGTCCCCCAGGCTGTGCTTGGTCCCCCTGGTTGCTTTTGGTCCCCCAGGCTGTGCTTGGTCCCCCAGGCTGTGCTTGGTCCCCCAGGCTGTGCTTGGTCCCCCTGGCTGTGCTTGGTCCCCCTGGTTGCTCTTGGTCCCCCAGGCTGTGCTTGGTCCCCCAGGCTGTGCTTGGTCCCCCAGGCTGTGCTTGGTCCCCCAGGCTGTGCTTGGTCCCCCTGGTTGCTCTTGGTCCCCCGGGCTGTGCTTGGTCCCCCAGGCTGTGCTTGGTCCCCCTGGCTGTGCTTGGTCCCCTAGGCTGTGCTTGGTCCCCCAGGCTGTGCTTGGGCCCCCTGGTTGCTCTTGGTCCCCCAGGCTGTGCTTGGTCCCCCTGGTTGCTCTTGGTCCCCCAGGCTGTGCTTGGTCCCCCAGGCTGTGCTTGGTCCCCCTGGTTGCTCTTGGCCCCGCAGGCTGTGCTTGGTCCCCCAGGCTGTGCTTGGTCCCCTTGGTTGCTCTTGGTCCCCCAGGCTGTGCTTAGTCCCCCAGGCTGTGCTTCGTCCCCTTGGCTGTGCTTGGTTCCCCAGGCTGTGCTTGGTCCCCCTGGCTGTGCTTGGTCCCCCAGGCTGTGCTTGGTCACCCTGGTTGCTCTTGGTCCCCCAGGCTATGCTTGGTCCCCCAGGCTGTGCTTGGTCCCCCAGGCTGTGTTTGGTCCCCCAGGCTGTGCTTGGTCCCCTTGGTTGCTCTTGGTCCCCCAGGCTGTGCTTGGTCCCCCTCGTTGCTCTTGGTCCCCCAGGCTGTGCTTGGTCCCTCAGGCTGTGCTTGGTCCCCTTGGTTGCTTTTGGTCCCCCAGGCTGTGCTTGGTCCTCCAGCCTGTGCTTGGACCCCCTGGTTGCTCTTGGTCCCCCAGGCTGTGCTTGGTCCCCCAGGCTGTGCTTGGTCCCCCTGGCTGTGCTTGGTCCCCCAGGCTGTGCTTGGTCCCCCTGGTTGCTCTTGGTCCCCCAGGCTGTGCTTGGTCCCCCAGGCTGTGCTTTGTCCCCCTTGTTGTGCTTGGTCCCCCAGGCTGTGCTTGGTCCCCCAGGCTGTGCTTGGTCCCCCAAGCTGTGCTTGGTCCCCCAGGCTGTGCTTGGTCCCCCTGGTTGCTCTTGGTCCCCCAGGCTGTGCTTGGTCCCCCAGGCTGTGCTTGGTCCCCCTGGTTGCTCTTGGTCCCCCTGGTTGCTCTTGGTCCCCCAGGCTGTGCTTGGTCCCCCAGGCTGTGCTTAGTCCCCCAGGCTGTGCTTGGTCCCCCAGGCTGTGCTTGGTCCCCCTGGCTGTGCTTGGTCCCCCTGGTTGCTCTTGGTGCCCCAGGCTGTGCTTGGTCCCCCAGGCTGTGCTTGGCCCCCCTGGTTGCTCTTGGTCCCCAGGCTGTGCTTGGTCCCCTTTGTTGCTCTTGGTCCCCCAGGCTGTGCTTGGTCCCCCTGGTTGCTCTTGGTCCCCCAGGTTGTGCTTGGTCCCCTTGGTTGCTCTTGGTCCCCCAGGCTATGCTTGGTCCCCCAGGCTGTGCTTGGTCCCCCTGGTTGCTCTTGGTCCACCAGGCTGTGCTTGGTCCCCCAGGCTGTGCTTGGTCCCCCAGGCTGTGCTTGGTCCCTTGGTTGCTCTTGGTCCCCCAGGCTGTGCTTGGTCCCCCTGGTTGCTCTTGGTCCCCTAGGCTGTGCTTCGTCCCCTTGGTTGCTCTTGGTCCCTCAGGCTGTGCTTGGTCCCCCAGGCTGTGCTTGGTCCCCCTGGCTGTGCTTGGTCCCCCAGGCTGTGCTTGGTCCCCCTGGTTGCTCTTGGTCCCCCAGGCTGTGCTTAGTCCCCCAGGCTGTGCTTGGTCCCCCAGGCTGTGCTTGGTCCCCTTGGTTGCTCTTGATCCCCCAGGCTGTGCTTGGTCCCCCAGGCTGTGCTTGGTCCCCCTGGCTGTGCTTGGTCCCCCAGGCTGTGCTTGGTCCCCCTGGCTGTGCTTGGTCCCCCAGGCTGTGCTTGGTCCCCCTGGTTGCTCTTGGTCCCCCAGGCTGTGCTTGGTCCCCCAGGCTGTGCTTGGTCCCCCTGGCTGTGCTTGGTCCCCCAGGCTGTGCTTGGTCCTCCTGGTTGCTCTTGGTCCCCCAGGCTGTGCTTGGTCCCCCAGGCTGTGCTTGGTCCCCCTGGCTGTGCTTGGTCCCCCTGGCTGTGCTTGGTCCCCCTGGCTGTGCTTGGTCCCCCAGGCTGTGCTTGGTCCCCCTGGCTGTGCTTGGTCCCCCTGGTTGCTCTTGGTCCACCAGGCTGTGCTTGGTCCCCCAGGCTGTGCTTGGTCCCCCAGGCTGTGCTTGGTCCCCCAGGCTGTGCTTGGTCCCTTGGTTGCTCTTGGTCCCCCAGGCAGTGCTTGGTCCCTCTGGTTGCTCTTGGTCCCCCAGGCTGTGCTTGGTCCCCCAGGCTGTGCTTGGTCCCATTGGTTGCTCTTGGTCCCCCAGGCTGTGCTTGGTCCCCTTGGTTGCTCTTGGTCCCCCAGGCTGTGCTTGGTCCCCCAGGCTGTGCTTGGTCCCCTTGGTTGCTCTTGGTCCCCTAGGCTGTGCTTGGTCCCCCAGGCTGTGCTTGGTCCCCCCGGCTGTGCTTGGTCCCCCAGGCTGTGCTTGGTCCCCCTGGCTGTGCTTGGTCCCCCAGGCTGTTATGTTATGTTATGTTAAATTTAGCTTATAAAGCGCACGTACGCCCGTAGGCTTCATGGCGCTGTAGGAAGTTTTCAGAAGCACAACACAACAACAGGAGGACAATTTAGAACATCTAAGGATAGGCTTCCCTAAAAAGCCAGGTCTTAAAGGCTAGTCTAAAGGCTAGAATATCCACGTGTGACCTTAAAGAAGCTGGCAAGGAGTTCCAGAGGGAGGCAGCAAGAAAATGAAAGGAGCTGCCGCCCTGACGTTGTTTCCTAACAACCGGCACCGTGAGCAAGCTTTTGTGACCAGAACGGAGGTTGCGAGAGGGGACGTATCTGGCAAGCAAGTTAATGATAAATTTGGGGCCCTTGCCTTGTAGTGCCCTAAAGATAATGCAGCCGGTTTTAAAGGCCGCCCTCTGGGCTACCGGCAGCCAATGCAGATCTGCCAGGCCTGGCCTGATGGACTGCCATTTAGGAAGCCCACAGATCAGCCTGGCCGCCTGATTTTGAACCAGCTGCAGCCTCTTAAGCTGCCCGGCTGGAAGGCCCAAATATAAACTATTTGAGTAGTCCAGCCTAGACAGCACAAGGGCGATGGTCACCTGTATCAGGGCAGAGTGGGTTAGGAAATGGGCAATCTTTCTAATCTTGCGCAGCTGAAAGAAGCATGCGGAAACAACTGACCCTACCTGACTTTTCAAGGAGAGGTCTTCACTAAAGGTGACTCAAAGGCTCTTTTTTTTTTTGTCCTCATATATGCCACCAGTTAATAACTGCTCTAAGATAGGCGCTCTTCAAGCCACTGTCACAAACTATCCTTTCCAGCCCTCGTGTTTGTGGATAGCTGTAGAAGATTGCCCAGAGGAAAGGTCGTTACCCGTCCAACTTCCTTTCGGATTGATCCTTGCAACTAAGGAAGGACAGGACCACTTACCTCTGGCATAATCATTGGACTATTATTAGTTTTTGATCCAGGCATTCAATGCTGACCACAGCCTAACTGCTTTATCACCCCCACATAAAATATCAAATTTACTCACAGCCACGATATATTTAAGACAGTCTGCGAATTTCGGGGGGGATGCCGACTTCCATGCTTTGCAGATCTCTCTTCTAGCGATGGTCATAACATAAAAAATAAACTGTGACAAATTACTATTAAACACATAATTAGGCAATAAACCAAAGAAAACCAATCTGGGTGAACACTGAATTTGAACCGACAAAACCTCTTCTAAGAATTTACACAATTGTTCCCAAAAATTAGCTATTTTTGGACATTCAAAGAACATGTGAATATCATTTGCGCTCCTTAGATTGCACCTAGGACAAAAATATTGCGCCCCAGAGATTCTAGAGAGTTTCGCTGGGGTCCAATACACTCTGTGCAAAGTATATAAATGATTCCTTCTTAAATTAGAAGGTTTAATTATCTTTTGGGATAAAGAAAAGGAATCAATCCATAATTTCTCTACTTCCTCCTCTATCTGGACTGAAGTGGGGTCCCATATATTCTTAATTTCTGTTTCCAAATTGTCTTTATTATTCAGTAATATGTTATACCATTGTGCCGTTTCTCTTTTTATTTCTCTAGAATTACTATATAACTCTAAGAATGATTCCTCATTATTTGAGACCCAATTTTGACTTCCCCACCAGGCCGATAGTTGATAAAACTTGAACCTCGTTAATGTCCCTCCGGTTACCCCCTCAAGAAATTCCCACTTTAAAACTTTCGATTCATCACATAAGTCCCCCCACTTCAGGAGACCTGCTCTTTTTAAGGGGAGAGCCAATTGATCCAATAAACACTCTGGGGTGCCTGGTGAGTCCCAAATTGGGGAATATTGATGGTAATATTGGATACACAGCAGCCTACACGTCTGCGACCAATAGTATAAAGCAGCCTTTAAAACTTTCAACCTAACTTTTTTGAAAAAATTTTTGTCACCAAATTTAAACAGGAAGTAATCAGTACCAAAAGGGAGATCCTGTAGCATAGCCTGGAATAGTAAACTATTTGAAGTAAAATCCAATCTATTAGCTAGTATCCTAAAGTTTTTGAGCTGGAAAGCATAACAGTAAAATAATAAATCAGGGAGAGCTAAACCACCTAATTTTAGTCCTCTCCTTAGCTTCTTCCAAGCTATCCTTGGAGATTTGGTTGCCCAAATAAACGACCCTATTCTACCTTGTAAATTAAGGATATCTTTTCTACTGAAAACTAAGGGAATAGCATTAAACAAAAACGTGACCTTAGGTAGAATGATCATTTTAACAAGATTCACTCTGCCGTAAATATTTAACGGTAAAGTGTTCCACCTGGAGAGAAGTTTTTTAATCTCCTTTATTACAGTTTCCCAACTAACCTTCGGAGTGTCATCTATATTCTGGGTTAAATAAATACCTAGATATCTCATCTTGCATTTGGCTTCTGGAATAGGGAGTGGGTTATTCCAACACATTACCTCGGTTTTCTCCTTATTAATAGTATAACCTGAAACCAAGCCAAAGCTCTCCGCAAGCCAAAATAACCTGGGAATTGCTTCGAGGGGGTTTGAGGTATACAACAAGAGGTCATCTGCGTATAGCGCTGTCCTAATTGATAAGTCCCCAATTTTAAATGAAGAGATAATAGAATCCTGCCTTAAAGAACAAACAAAAGGCTCAATGTAGACATCGAACAACAACGGAGACAAGGGACATCCTTGCCTTGTTCCTCTACCAACACTAAACCATTCTGACAGTCCTCCGTTGACCAGAATCTTAGCCCTGGGACTTCTGTATAGAGCCACCACACTTTTAATGTAAATTTCAGGAAAACCAAATTTCTTCATTGTTGACCATAGATATTTCCAGTTTACTTGGTCAAACGCTTTCGCAGCGTCTATTGCGACTATGGCCAAAGGTTTTTTGTTTTGAACTGCATAGTCAATAGCTCCGATTGCCTGAAATGTGAGTTCATTCAGTTGTCTGCCCGGGATAAATCCGCGTTGATCCGGATGTATTATGGATTTGATCACCTTGGCGAGCCTATTTGCTAAGATACCTGAATAAACTTTTAAGTCTGAGTTCAGTAAAGATATAGGTCGGTATGATTCTATCCTTTGTGGATCTTTGTTTGGCTTCATAATTAGTGAGATGGTTGCGTCCAGCCAAGAAGATGGAATTTGCTGACCTTGGATGAAAATTTCATTGAATAGTTTAAGCATTGGAACAATAAATTCCTCCAAATTATCCTTGTAAATTTCTGTTGGGAGCCCATCTGGACCCGCAGCTTTCTTTCTTGCCATTCTCTCGACTTGAGATCTAATTTCCCCCTCGGTGATTTCTTTTCCTAAGAAGGCTACTTCTTCATTACTTAAACGAGTTAGATTTCTCAGAATGTCTAAATTATCTATTTCTTCCGATGAAGTATTCACTCTTTCACGATAAAGGTCTTCATAAAAAGATCTGGCCTCCTCTTTAATGTCTTCATCCTCAGATAAAACTACACCAGTTCCTCGTTGTATTAAAGTTTTAATGTTGTTTCTGGACCTGTCAGCTCTGGCTTTCCAGGCAAGTAGTGATCCACATTTCTCCCCATATTCAAAATTACGCAATTTGCTTACCTCCCATTTATCTCTTAGTATCTTTTCAGAACATAGTCTATGATTAGTTTGTAAGTCATTTAATTCTTTTTCTAGCCTCGATACTTCTGTTCGATCATTAGAGATGGCATGGAGAAGTTGCTGCTCTTTTATTTTAATTAAATTGAGATTGTTTACATCTTTTTCTTTAGTTAGATTTCTATTTAGAGCCATTTGGGAGCCGTATATTCCTCTCAGGAAAGATTTAAGAGCATCCCATATAGTTCGATTTGGGGCTGAATCATTATTAAATAAGAAAAACTCTCTTATACTTTTCTTAGTGCTAGTATTGAAATCGGCTTTTAATAAAATAGTCCTATCCAAAGTCCACCTATGATCTAGTGGGTTCCTTTTTTGAATACTAATACACAACTTAACCACGGAGTGATCTGATAATCCATTCGGGATGTATGCAATAGAATGAATATTTGATAACATCGTTCGATCCAGCAGAAAATAATCTATCCTGGAGAACTGATGATTTTTTTTGCTGTAGAACGAATACTCTCTCTGGGAGCCATGTTTAACTCTCCAGGCATCACACAGCGCATACTCCTTAATAATATTTTGCAGCGTACAAATCGATTTTTTTGGACAGTTATATTTAGCCTTTGAAGTGCGGTCAAGTTCTACATCCAGTAGCAAGTTAAAGTCTCCCCCTAGTACTATAGGAATTGGAAATTGTAATAAATAACTTGCTAGTTTATGAAGGAAGCATGGATTATCCTCATTTGGGCCGTAATAGACCCCACATAGGAGTCTAACAGGGCCCACTGATACCACTACCGCCAACCACCGCCCTGACTGATCTGTAGCCCAATCATGGACAACAATTCCTTTATTGGCACAAATAATAATTGCCACCCCCCTAGTAGTACCCGATTGTTTAGAACAAAAGATTTCCTGAACCCACTTACATTTTATAAAAATATCTCTGCATTTATTGGCTTCCAAATGAGTCTCCTGCAGGAGAATTAATGATGCTCCGACATTCTCTAAGAAATGGGAAATGTTAAATTGTTTCTTATAACTCCCTAATCCATTCACATTCCAGGAGAGGATTATAGTTTGGCTAGCTTGCATACTCTAGTTTTAAATTTTGAATGTGGCTGATAGCACACCGTAATATCTTATCTAAATAATAAGTGATCAAAGGCTCTTGACCGTGCGGGATTTGGAGGGGGGATTTCCCATCTCCGGAGGCCAAAATTGAGGTCCCCAGCTAAATTCGCTCTTCCCAGGCAAGATCAGTTCAGTCTTGCCTGGGTTAAGTTTTAGGTGGTTAAGGCCCATCCATCTCTGGATATGAGCCATGGCCTCCCTAAACTCAGTGACAGCATCCGGCGACCCTAGGGGGAAAATCAATTGCAGATCATCTGCGTAGTTAAAGATCCAAACTTTGAACTTCATCAAGGAGTACAAGAGGGGACGCAAGTATAAATTAAATAAAAGGGGAGACAGGGAAGAGCCCTGCGGGACACCACAGTCGTTCTTAATTCTAGGGGCTGTGAAGGTGCCCAGTCTCACTGCTTGAGTTCGGTCAGACAAAAATTATTCCACCCAGCTCAGGGCAGTACCTCTGAGGCCTGCCTGCCCGACACGGCCAACCAAAATAGTGTGGTCGACCGTGTCGAATGCAGCAGACAGGTCAAGAAGCACCAGTGCCTGGTGGACGTCCCTGTCTGCGTTACACCGAAGTGTATTCTGGACTGCCAGGGTTACCGTCTCGGTCGAATGGCCTGGACGAAACCCAGCTTGATTTGGCTCCAGAAACCCAGTGGTTTCCACAAAGTTGGAAAGGCAATTGGAGACGTGAGCCTCCAGTATCTTGGATAAGAACGGCAACAGGGATATGGGACGATACTTTGATGAGTCCCGGGGGTCCAGACCTGTTTTTTTTATTAGAGGGATTAGCAGGGCGTGTTTAAAGCCTGTAGGTACCTTGCCCTGGGTCAGTGATTTGTTTAGTAGGGGTAGGATACCCTGAGGCTGTGCTTGGTCCCCCTGGTTGCTCTTGGTCCCCCAGGCTGTGCTTGGACCCCCAGGCTGTGCTTGGTCCCCCAGGCTGTGCTTGGTCCCCCAGGCTGTGCTTGGTCCCCCAGGCTGTGCTTGGTCCCCTTGGTTGCTCTTGGTCCCCCAGGCTGTGCTTGGTCCCCCAGGTTGTGCTTGGTCCCCTTGGTTGCTCTTGTTCCCCCAGGCTGTGCTTGGTCCCCCAGGCTGTGCTTGGTCCCCTTGGTTGCTCTTGGTCCCCCTGGTTGCTCTTGGTCCCCCAGGCTGTGCTTGGTCCCCCTGGTTGCTCTTGCTCCCCCAGGCTGTGCTTGGACCCCCAGGCTGTGCTTGGTCCCCCTGGCTGTGCTTGGTCCCCCAGGCTGTGCTTGGCCCCCCCGGTTGCTCTTGGTCCCCCAGGCTGTGCTTGGTCCCCCAGGCTGTGCTTGGTCCCCTTGGTTGCTCTTGGTCCCTCAGGCTGTGCTTGGTCCCCCAGGCTGTGCTTGGTCCCCCTGGCTGTGCTTGGTCCCCCAGGCTGTGCTTGGTCCCCCTGGTTTCTCTTGGTCCCCCAGGCTTTGCTTGGTCCCCCAGGCTGTGCTTGGTCCCCCAGGCTGTGCTTGGTCCCCCTGGTTGCTCTTGGTCCACCAGGCTGTGCTTGGTCCCCCAGGCTGTGCTTGGTCCCCCAGGCTGCGCTTGGTCCCCCTGGTTGCTCTTGGTCCCCCAGGCTGTGCTTGGTCCCCCAGGCTGTGCTTGGTCCCCCTGGCTGTGCTTGGTCCCCCAGGCTGTGCTTGGTCCCCCAGGCTGTGCTTGGTCCCCCAGGCTGTGCTTGGTCCCCCTGGTTGCTCTTGGTCCCCCAGGCTGTGCTTGGTCCCCCAGGCTGTGCTTGGTCCCCCAGGCTGTGCTTGGTCCCCTTGGTTGCTCTTGGTCCCCCAGGCTGTGCTTGGTCCCCTAGGCTGTGCTTGGTCCCCCTGGTTGCTCTTGGTCCCCCAGGCTGTGCTTGGTCCCCTTGGTTGCTCTTGGTCCCCCAGGCTGTGCTTGGTCCCCCAGGCTGTGCTTGGTCCCCCTGGCTGTGCTTGGTCCCCCAGGCTGTGCTTGGTCCCCCAGGCTGTGCTTGGTCCCCCTGGTTGCTCTTGGTCCCCCAGGCTGTGCTCGGTCCCCCTGGTTGCTCTTGGTCCCCCAGGCTGTGCTTGGTCCCCCAGGCTGTGCTTGGTCCCCTTGGTTGCTCTTGGTCCCCCAGGCTGTGCTTGGTCCCCCTGGTTGCTCTTGGTCCCCCAGGCTGTGCTTGGTCCCCCAGGCTGTGCTTGGTCCCCCTGGTTGCTCTTGGTTCCCCAGGCTGTGCTTGGTCCCCCAGGCTGTGCTTGGTCCCCTTGGCTGTGCTTGGTCCCCCAGGCTGTGCTTGGTCCCCCTGGTTGCTCTTGGTCCCCCAGGCTGTGCTTGGTCCCCCTGGTTGCTCTTGGTCCCCCTGGCTGTGATTGGTCCCCCAGACTATGCTTGGTCCCCCAGGCTGTGCTTGGTCCCCCAGGCTGTGCTTGGTCCCCTTGGTTGCTCTTGGTCCCCCAGGCTGTGCTTGGTCCCCCTGGCTGTGCTTGGTCCCCCAGGCTGTGCTTGGTCCCCCTGGCTGTGCTTGGTCCCCCAGGCTGTGCTTGGTCCCCCTGGTTGCTCTTGGTCCCCCAGGCTGTGCTTGGTCCCACAGGCTGTGTTTGGTCCCCCAGCCTGTGCTTGGTCCCCCAGGCTGTGCTTGGTCCCCTTGGTTGCTCTTGGTCCCCCAGGCTGTGCTTGGTCCCCCTGGCTGTGCTTGGTCCCCCAGGCTGTGCTTGGTCCCCCTGGCTGTGCTTGGTCCCCCAGGCTGTGCTTGGTCCCCCTGGTTGCTCTTGGTCCCCCAGGCTGTGCTTGGTCCCACAGGCTGTGTTTGGTCCCCCAGCCTGTGCTTGGTCCCCCAGGCTGTGCTTGGTCCCCTTGGTTGCTCTTGGTCCCCCAGGCTGTGCTTGGTCCCCCTGGCTGTGCTTGGTCCCCCAGGATGTGCTTGGTCCCCCAGGCTGTGCTTGGTCCCCCTGGTTGCTCTTGGTCCCCCTGGCTGTGATTGGTCCCCCAGACTATGCTTGGTCCCCCAGGCTGTGCTTGGTCCCCCAGGCTGTGCTTGGTCCCCCAGGCTGTGCTTGGTCCCCCTGGTTGCTCTTGGTCCCCCTGGCTGTGTTTGGTCCCCCAGCCTGTGCTTGGTCCCCCAGGCTGTGCTTGGTCCCCTTGGTTGCTCTTGGTCCCCCAGGCTGTGCTTGGTCCCCCTGGCTGTGCTTGGTCCCCCAGGCTGTGCTTGGTCCCCCAGGCTGTGCTTGGTCCCCCTGGTTGCTCTTGGTCCCCCTGGCTGTGATTGGTCCCCCAGACTATGCTTGGTCCCCCAGGCTGTGCTTGGTCCCCCAGGCTGTGCTTGGTCCCCTTGGTTGCTCTTGGTCCCCCAGGCTGTGCTTGGTCCCCCTGGCTGTGCTTGGTCCCCCAGGCTGTGCTTGGTCCCCCTGGCTGTGCTTGGTCCCCCAGGCTGTGCTTGGTCCCCCTGGTTGCTCTTGGTCCCCCAGGCTGTGCTTGGTCCCACAGGCTGTGTTTGGTCCCCCAGCCTGTGCTTGGTCCCCCAGGCTGTGCTTGGTCCCCTTGGTTGCTCTTGGTCCCCCAGGCTGTGCTTGGTCCCCCTGGCTGTGCTTGGTCCTCCAGGCTGTGCTTGGTCCCCCTGGTTGCTCTTGGTCCACCAGGCTGTGCTTGGTCCCCCAGGCTGTGCTTGGTCCCCCAGGCTGCGCTTGGTCCCCCTGGTTGCTCTTGGTCCCCCAGGCTGTGCTTGGTCCCCCAGGCTGTGCTTGGTCCCCCTGGCTGTGCTTGGTCCCCCAGGCTGTGCTTGGTCCCCCAGGCTGTGCTTGGTCCCCCAGGCTGTGCTTGGTCCCCCTGGTTGCTCTTGGTCCCCCAGGCTGTGCTTGGTCCCCCAGGCTGTGCTTGGTCCCCCAGGCTGTGCTTGGTCCCCTTGGTTGCTCTTGGTCCCCCAGGCTGTGCTTGGTCCCCTAGGCTGTGCTTGGTCCCCCAGGCTGTGCTTGGTCCCCTTGGTTGCTCTTGGTCCCCCAGGCTGTGCTTGGTCCCCCAGGCTGTGCTTGGTCCCCCTGGCTGTGCTTGGTCCCCCAGGCTGTGCTTGGTCCCCCAGGCTGTGCTCGGTCCCCCTGGTTGCTCTTGGTCCCCCAGGCTGTGCTTGGTCCCCCAGGCTGTGCTTGGTCCCCTTGGTTTCTCTTGGTCCCCCAGGCTGTGCTTGGTCCCCCTGGTTGCTCTTGGTCCCCCAGGCTGTGCTTGGTCCCCCAGGCTGTGCTTGGTCCCCCTGGTTGCTCTTGGTCCCCCAGGCTGTGCTTGGTCCCCCAGGCTGTGCTTGGTCCCCTTGGCTGTGCTTGGTCCCCCAGGCTGTGCTTGGTCCCCCTGGTTGCTCTTGGTCCCCCAGGCTGTGCTTGGTCCCCCTGGTTGCTCTTGGTCCCCCTGGCTGTGATTGGTCCCCCAGACTATGCTTGGTCCCCCAGGCTGTGCTTGGTCCCCAAGGCTGTGCTTGGTCCCCTTGGTTGCTCTTGGTCCCCCAGGCTGTGCTTGGTCCCCCTGGCTGTGCTTGGTCCCCCAGGCTGTGCTTGGTCCCCCTGGCTGTGCTTGGTCCCCCAGGCTGTGCTTGGTCCCCCTGGTTGCTCTTGGTCCCCCAGGCTGTGCTTGGTCCCACAGGCTGTGTTTGGTCCCCCAGCCTGTGCTTGGTCCCCCAGGCTGTGCTTGGTCCCCTTGGTTGCTCTTGGTCCCCCAGGCTGTGCTTGGTCCCCCTGGCTGTGCTTGGTCCCCCAGGCTGTGCTTGGTCCCCCTGGCTGTGCTTGGTCCCCCAGGCTGTGCTTGGTCCCCCTGGTTGCTCTTGGTCCCCCAGGCTGTGCTTGGTCCCACAGGCTGTGTTTGGTCCCCCAGCCTGTGCTTTGTCCCCCAGGCTGTGCTTGGTCCCCTTGGTTGCTCTTGGTCCCCCAGGCTGTGCTCGGTCCCCCTGGCTGCTCTTGGTCCCCCAGGCTGTGCTTGGTCCCCCAGGCTGTGCTTGGTCCCCCAGGCTGTGCTTGGTCCCCCAGGCTGTGCTTGGTCCCCTTGGTTGCTCTTGGTCCCCCAGGCTGTGCTTGGTCCCCCTGGTTGCTCTTGGTCCCCCATGCTGTGCTTGGTCCCCCAGGCTGTGCTTGGTCCCCCTGGTTGCTCTTGGTCCCCCAGGCTGTGCTTGGTCCCCCTGGCTGTGCTTGGTCCCCCAGGCTGTGCTTGGTCCCCCAGGCTGTGCTTGGTCCCCCAGGCTGTGCTTGGTCCCCCTGGTTGCTCTTGGTCCCACAGGCTGTGCTTGGCCCCCCTGGTTGCTCTTGGTCCCCCTGGCTGTGCTTGGTCCCCCAGGCTGTGCTTGGTCCCCCAGGCTGTGCTTGGTCCCCCTGGTTGCTCTTGGTCCCCCAGGCTGTGCTTGGTCCCCCTGGTTGCTCTTGGTCCCCCAGGCTGTGCTTGGTCCCCTTGGTTGCTCTTGGTCCCCCAGGCTGTGCTTGGTCCCCCTGGCTGTGCTTGGTCCCCCAGGCTGTGCTTGGTCCCCCTGGCTGTGCTTGGTCCCCCAGGCTGTGCTTGGTCCCCCTGGTTGCTCTTGGTCCCCCAGGCTGTGCTTGGTCCCACAGGCTGTGTTCGGTGCCCCAGCCTGTGCTTGGTCCCCCAGGCTGTGCTTGGTCCCCTTGGTTGCTCTTGGTCCCCCAGGCTGTGCTTGGTCTCCCTGGTTGCTCTTGGTCCCCCAGGCTGTGCTTGGTCCCCCAGGCTGTGCTTGGTCCCCTTGGTTGCTCTTGGTCCCCCAGGCTGTGCTTGGTCCCCTGGTTGCTCTTGGTCCCCCAGGCTGTGCTTGGTCCCCTTGGTTGCTCTTGGTCCCCCAGGCTGTGCTTGGTCCCCCAGGCTGTGCTTGGTCCCCCAGGCTGTGCTTGGTCCCCCTGGTTGCTCTTGGTCCCCCAGGCTGTGCTTGGTCCCCCTGGATGCTCTTGATCCCCCTGGCTGTGCTTGGTCCCCCTGGTTGCTCTTGGTCCCCCAGGCTGTGCTTGGTCCCCCAGGCTGTGCTTGGTCCCCTTGGTTGCTCTTGGTCCCCCAGGCTGTGCTTGGCCCCCCAGGCTGTGCTTGGCCCCCCTGGCTGTGCTTGGTCCCCCAGGCTGTGCTTGGTCCCCCTGGTTGCTCTTGGTCCCCCAGGCTGTGCTTGGTCCCCCTGGTTGCTCTTGGTCCACCATGCTGTGCTTGGTCCCCCGGGCTGTGCTTGGTCCCCTTGGTTGCTCTTCGTCCCCCAGGCTGTGCTTGGTCCCCTTGGTTGCTCTTGGTCCCCCAGGCTGTGCTTGGTCCCCCTGGCTGTGCTTGGTCCCCCAGCCTGTGCTTGGTCCCCCTGGTTGCTTTTGGTCCCCCAGGCTGTGCTTGGTCCCCCAGGCTGTGCTTGGTCCCCCAGGCTGTGCTTGGTCCCCCAGGCTGTGCTTTGTCCCCCTGGTTGCTCTTGGTCCCCCAGGCTGTGCTTGGTCCCCCAGGCTGTTCTTGGTCCCCCAGGCTGTGTTTGGTCCCCCAGGCTATGCTTGGTCCCCCTGGTTGCTCTTGGTCCCCCAGGCTGTGCTTGGTCCCCCAGGCTGTGCTTGGTCCCCCAGGCTGTGCTTGGTCCCCCAGGCTGTGCTTGGTCCCCCTGGCTGTGCTTGGTCCCCCAGGCTGTGCTTGGTCCCCCTGGCTGTGCTTGGTCCCCCAGGCTGTGCTTGGTCCCCCTGGTTGCTCTTGGTCCCCCAGGCTGTGCTTGGTCCCCCAGGCTGTGCTTGGTCCCCCTGGCTGTGCTTGGTCCCCCAGGCTGTGCTTGGTGTCCCCCAGGCTGTGCTTGGTCCCCCAGGCTGTGCTTGGTCCCCCAGGATGTGCTTGGCCCCCCTGGTTGCTCTTGGTCCCCCAGGCTGTGCTCTGTCCCCCAGGCTGTGCTTGGTCCCCCATGCTGTGCTTGGTCCCCCAGGCTGTGCTTGGTCCCCCAGGCTGTGCTTGGTCCCCCTGGTTGCTTTTGGTCCCCCAGGCTGTGCTTGGTCCCCTTGGTTGCTCTTGGTCCCCCAGGCTGTGCTTGGTCCCCCTGGCTGTGCTTGGTCCCCCAGGCTGTGCTTGGTCCCCCTGGCTGTGCTTGGTCCCCCAGGCTGTGCTTGGTCCCCCTGGTTGCTCTTGGTCCCCCAGGCTGTGCTTGGTCCCACAGGCTGTGTTCGGTGCCCCAGCCTGTGCTTGGTCCCCCAGGCTGTGCTTGGTCCCCTTGGTTGCTCTTGGTCCCCCAGGCTGTGCTTGGTCTCCCTGGTTGCTCTTGGTCCCCCAGGCTGTGCTTGGTCCCCCAGGCTGTGCTTGGTCCCCTTGGTTGCTCTTGGTCCCCCAGGCTGTGCTTGGTCCCCTGGTTGCTCTTGGTCCCCCAGGCTGTGCTTGGTCCCCCAGGCTGTGCTTGGTCCCCCTGGATGCTCTTGATCCCCCTGGCTGTGCTTGGTCCCCCTGGTTGCTCTTGGTCCCCCAGGCTGTGCTTGGTCCCCCAGGCTGTGCTTGGTCCCCTTGGTTGCTCTTGGTCCCCCAGGCTGTGCTTGGTCCCCCAGGCTGTGCTTGGCCCCCCTGGCTGTGCTTGGTCCCCCAGGCTGTGCTTGGTCCCCCTGGTTGCTCTTGGTCCCCCAGGCTGTGCTTGGTCCCCCGGGCTGTGCTTGGTCCCCTTGGTTGCTCTTCGTCCCCCAGGCTGTGCTTGGTCCCCTTGGTTGCTCTTGGTCCCCCAGGCTGTGCTTGGTCCCCCTGGCTGTGCTTGGTCCCCCAGGCTGTGCTTGGTCCCCCTGGTTGCTCTTGGTCCCCCAGGCTGTGCTTGGTCCCCCAGGCTGTGCTTGGTCCCCCAGGCTGTGCTTGGTCCCCCTGGTTGCTCTTGGTCCCCCAGGCTGTGCTTGGTCCCCCAGGCTGTGCTTGGTCCCCCAGGCTGTGTTTGGTCCCCCAGGCTATGCTTGGTCCCCCTGGTTGCTCTTGGTCCCCCAGGCTGTGCTTGGTCCCCCAGGCTGTGCTTGGTCCCCCTGGTTGCTCTTGGTCCCCCAGGCTGTGCTTGGTCCCCCAGGCTGTGCTTGGTCCCCCAGGCTGTGCTTGGTCCCCCTGGCTGTGCTTGGTCCCCCTGGCTGTGCTTGGTCCCCCAGGCTGTGCTTGGTCCCCCTGGTTGCTTTTGGTCCCCCAGGCTGTGCTTGGTCCCCCAGGCTGTGCTTGGTCCCCCAGGCTGTGCTTGGTCCCCCTGGTTGCTTTTGGTCCCCCTGATTGCTCTTGGTCCCCCAGGCTGTGCTTGGTCCCCCAGGCTGTGCTTGGTCCCCCTGGCTGTGCTTGGTCCCCCAGGCTGTGCTTGGTGTCCCCCAGGCTGTGCTTGGTCCCCCAGGCTGTGCTTGGTCCCCCAGGATGTGCTTGGCCCCCCTGGTTGCTCTTGGTCCCCCAGGCTGTGCTCTGTCCCCCAGGCTGTGCTTGGTCCCCCTGGTTGTGCTTGGTCCCCCGGCTGTGCTTGGTCCCCCTGGTTGCTCTTGGTCCCCCATGCTGTGCTTGGTCCCCCTGGTTGCTCTTGGTCTCCCAGGCTGTGCTTGGTCCCCCAGGCTGTGCTTGGTCCCCCTTGTTGCTCTTGGTCCCCCAGGCTGTGCTTGGTCCCCTTGGTTGCTCTTGGTCCCCCAGGCTGTGCTTGGTCCCCCAGGCTGTGCTTCGTCCCCCTGGTTGTGCTTGGTCCCCCAGGCTGTGCTGTGTCCCCCTGGCTGTGCTTGGTCCCCCAGGCTGTGCTTGGTCGCCCTGGTTGCTCTTGGTCCCCCAGGCTGTGCTTGGTCCCCCAGGCTGTGCTTGGTCCCCCAGGCTGTGCTTGGTCGCCCTGGTTGCTCTTGGTCCCCCAGGCTGTGCTTGGTCCCCCAGGCTGTGCTTGGTCCCCCTGGCTGTGCTTGGTCCCCCAGGCTGTGCTTGGTCCCCCTGGTTTCTCTTGGTCCCCCAGGCAGTGCTTGGTCCCCCTGGTTGCTCTTGGTCCCCCAGGCTGTGCTTGGTCCCCCAGGCTGTGCTTGGTCGCCCCTGGCTGTGCTTGGTCCCCCAGGCTGTGCTTGGTCCCCCTGGCTGTGCTTGGTCCCCCAGGCTGTGCTTGGTCCCCCTGGTTGCTCTTGGTCCCCCAGGCTGTGCTTGGTCCCCTTGGTTGCTCTTGGTCCCCTAGGCTGTGCTTGGTCCCCCAGGCTGTGCTTGGTCCCCTTGGTTGCTCTTGGTCCCCCAGGCTGTGCTTGGTCCCCCAGGCTGTGCTTGGTCCCCCTGGCTGTGCTTGGTCCCCCAGGCTGTGCTTGGTCCCCCTGGCTGTGCTTGGTCCCCCAGGCTGTGCTCGGTCCCCCTGGTTGCTCTTGGTCCCCCAGGCTGTGCTTGGTCCCCCAGGCTGTGCTTGGTCGCCCCTGGCTGTGCTTGGTCCCCCAGGCTGTGCTTGGTCCCCCTGGTTGCTCTTGGTCCCCCAGGCTGTGCTTGGTCCCCCAGGCTGTGCTTGGTCCCCCTGGCTGTGCTTGGTCCCCCAGGCTGTGCTTGGTCCCCCTGGTTGCTCCTGGTCCCCAGGGCTGTGCTTGGACCCCCAGGCTGTGCTTGGTCCCCCAGGCTGTGCTTGGTCCCCCTGGTTGCTCTTGGTCCCCCAGGCTATGCTTGGTCCCCCAGGCTGTGCTTGGTCGCCCCTGGCTGTGCTTGGTCCCCCAGGCTGTGCTTGGTCCCCCTGGTTGCTCTTGGTCCCCCAGGCTGTGCTTGGTCCCCCTGGCTGTGCTTGGTCCCCCAGGCTGTGCTTGGTCCCCCTGGTTGCTCCTGGTCCCCAGGGCTGTGCTTGGACCCCCAGGCTGTGCTTGGTCCCCCAGGCTGTGCTTGGTCCCCCTGGTTGCTCTTGGTCCCCCAGGCTGTGCTTGGTCCCCCTGGCTGCTCTTGGTCCCCCAGGCTGTGCTTGGTCCCCCAGGCTGTGCTTGGTCCCCTTGGTTGCTCTTGGTCCCCCAGGCTGTGCTTGGTCCCCTTGGTTGCTCTTGGTCCCCCAGGCTGTGCTTGGTCCCCCTGGCTGTGCTTGGTCCCCCAGGCTGTGCTTGGTCCCCCTGGTTGCTCTTGGTCCCCCAGGCTGTGCTTGGTCCCCCAGGCTGTGCTTGGTCCCCCAGGCTGTGCTTGGTCCCCTAGGCTGTGCTTGGTCCCCCTGGTTGCTCTTGGTCCCCCAGGCTGTGCTTGGTCCCCCAGGCTGTGCTTGGTCCCCCTGGCTGTGCTTGGTCCCCCAGGCTGTGCTTGGTCCCCCTGGCTGTGCTTGGTCCGCCAGGCTGTGCTTGGTCCCCCTGGTTGCTCTTGGTCCCCCAGGCTGTGCTTGGTCCCCCAGGCTGTGCTTGGTCCCCCAGGCTGTGCTTGGTCCCCCTGGCTGTGCTTGACCCCCCTGGTTGCTCTTGGTCCCCCAGGCTGTGCTTGGTCCCCCAGGCTGTGCTTGGTCCCCCATGCTGTGCTTGGTCCCCCAGGCTGTGATTGGTCCCCCTAGTTGCTCTTGGTCCCCCTGGTTGCTCTTGGTCCCCCAGGCTGTGCTTGGTCCCCCAGGCTGTGCTTGGTCCCCCAGGCTGTGCTTGGTCCCCCAGGCTGTGCTTGGTCCCCTAGGCTGTGCTTGGCCCCCCTGGTTGCTCTTGGTGCCCCAGGATGTGCTTGGTCCCCCAGGCTGTTCTTGGCCCCACTGGTTGCTCTTGGTCCCCCAGGATGTGCTTGGTCCCCTTTGTTGCTCTTGGTCCCCCAGGCTGTGCTTGGTCCCCCTGGTTGCTCTTGGTCCCCCAGGCTGTGCTTGGTCCCCTTGGTTGCTCTTGGTCCCCCAGGCTATGCTTGGTCCCCCAGGCTGTTCTTGGTCCCCCTGGTTGCTCTTGGTCCACCAGGCTGTGCTTGGTCCCCCAGGCTGTGCTTGGTCCCCTTGGTTGCTCTTGGTCCCCCAGGCAGTGCTTGGTCCCCCTGGTTGCTCTTGGTCCCCCAGGCTGTGCTTGGTCCCCCAGGCTGTGCTTGGTCCCCTTGGTTGCTCTTGGTCCGCCAGGCTGTGCTTGTTCCCCTTGGTTGCTCTTGGTCCCCCAGGCTGTGCTTGGTCCCCCTGGTTGCTCTTGGTCCCCCAGGCTGTGCTTGGTCCCCCAGGCTGTGCTTGGTCCCCCAGGCTGTGCTTGGTCCCCCAGGCCGTGCTTGGTCCCCCTGGCTGTGCTTGGTCCCACAGGCTGTGCTTGGTCCCCTTGGTTGCTCTTGGTCCCCCAGGCTGTGCTTGGTCCCCCAGGCTGTGCTTGGTCCCCCTGGCTGTGCTTGGTCCCCCAGGCTGTGCTTGGTCCCCCTGGTTGCTCTTGGTCCCCCAGGCTGTGCTTGGACCCCCAGGCTGTGCTTGGTCCCCCAGGCTGTGCTTGGTCCCCCTGGTTGCTCTTGGTCCCCCAGGCTGTGCTTGGTCCCCCTGGTTGCTCTTGGTCCCCCAGGCTGTGCTTGGTCCCCCAGATTGTGCTTGGTCCCCCAGGCTGTGCTTGGTCCCCTTGGTTGCTCTTGGTCCCCCTGGTTGCTCTTGGTCCCCCAGGCTGTGCTTGGTCCCCTTGGTTGCTCTTGGTCCCCCAGGCTGTGCTTGGTCCCCCTGGTTGCTCTTGCTCCTCCAGGCTGTGCTTGGACCCCCAGGCTGTGCTTGGTCCCCCTGGCTGTGCTTGGTCCCCCAGGCTGTGCTTGGTCCCCCTGGTTGCTCTTGGTCCCCTAGGCTGTGCTTGGTCCCCCAGGCTGTGCTTGGTCCCCCTGGCTGTGCTTGGTCCCCTTGGTTGCTCTTGGTCCCCCAGGCTGTGCTTGGTCCCCCTGGTTGCTCTTGGTCCCCCAGGCTGTGCTTGGTCCCCCAGGCTGTGCTTGGTCCCCCAGGCTGTGCTTGGTCCCCCTGGTTGCTCTTGGTCCCCCATGCTTTGCTTGGTCCCCCAGGCTGTGCTTGGTCCCCCAGGCTGTGCTTGGTCCCCCAGGCTGTGCTTGGTCCCCCAGGCTGTGCTTGGTCCCCCAGGCTGTGCTTGGTCCCCCTGGTTGCTCTTGGTCCCCCAGGCTGTGCTTGGTCCCCCAGGCTATGCTTGGTCCCCCTGGTTGCTCTTGGTCCCCCAGGCTGTGCTTGGTCCCCCAGGCTGTGCTTGGTCCCCCTGGTTGCTCTTGGTCCCCCAGGCTGTGCTTGGTCCCCCAGGCTGTGCTTGGTCCCCCTGGCTGTGCTTGGTCCCCCAGGCTGTGCTTGGTCCCCCTGGCTGTGCTTGGTCCCCCAGGCTGTGCTTGGTCCCCCTGGTTGCTCTTGGTCCCCCAGGCTGTGCTTGGTCCCCCAGGCTGTGCTTGGCCCCCCAGGCTGTGCTTGGTCCCCCTGGTTGCTCTTGGTCCCCCAGGCTGTGCTTGGACCCCCAGGCTGTGCTTGGTCCCCCAGGCTGTGCTTGGTCCCCCTGGTTGCTCTTGGTCCCCCAGGCTGTGCTTGGTCCCCCTGGTTGCTCTTGGTCCCCCAGGCTGTGCTTGGTCCCAGGCTGTGTTTGGTCCCCCTGGCTGTGCTTGGTCCCCCTGGTTGCTCTTGGTCCCCTAGGCTGTGCTTGGTCCCCCAGGCTGTGCTTGGTCCCCCAGGCTGTGCTTGGACCCCCAGGCTGTGCTTGGTCCCCCTGGCTGTGCTTGGTCCCCCAGGCTGTGCTTGGTCCCCCTGGTTGCTCTTGGTCCCCCAGGCTGTGCTTGGTCCCCCAGGCTGTGCTTGGTCCCCCTGGCTGTGCTTGGTCCCCCAGGCTGTGCTTGGTCCCCCTGGTTGCTCTTGGTCCCCCAGGCTGTGCTTGGTCCCCCAGGCTGTGCTTGGTCCCCCAGGCTGTGCTTGGTCCCCTAGGCTGTGCTTGGTCCCCCTGGTTGCTCTTGGTCCCCCAGGCTGTGCTTGGTCCCCCAGGCTGTGCTTGGTCCCCCTGGCTGTGCTTGGTCCCCCAGGCTGTGCTTGGTCCCCCTGGCTGTGCTTGGTCCGCCAGGCTGTGCTTGGTCCCCCTGGTTGCTCTTGGTCCCCCAGGCTGTGCTTGGTCCCCCAGGCTGTGCTTGGTCCCCCTGGCTGTGCTTGATCCCCCTGGTTGCTCTTGGTCCCCCAGGCTGTGCTTGGTCCCCCAGGCTGTGATTGGTCCCCCTGGTTGCTCTTGGTCCCCCAGGCTGTGCTTGGTCCCCCAGGCTGTGCTTGGTCCCCCAGGCTGTGCTTGGTCCCCCAGGCTGTGCTTGGTCCCCTAGGCTGTGCTTGGCCCCCCTGGTTGCTCTTGGTGCCCCAGGCTGTGCTTGGTCCCCCAGGCTGTTCTTGGCCCCACTGGTTGCTCTTGGTCCCCCAGGCTGTGCTTGGTCCCCTTTGTTGCTCTTGGTCCCCCAGGCTGTGCTTGGTCCCCCTGGTTGCTCTTGGTCCCCCAGGCTGTGCTTGGTCCCCTTGGTTGCTCTTGGTCCCCCAGGCTATGCTTGGTCCCCCAGGCTGTGCTTGGTCCCCCTGGTTGCTCTCGGTCTACCAGGCTGTGCTTGGTCCCCCAGGCTGTGCTTGGTCCCCTTGGTTGCTCTTGGTCCCCCAGGCAGTGCTTGGTCCCCCTGGTTGCTCTTGGTCCCCCAGGCTGTGCTTGGTCCCCCAGGCTGTGCTTGGTCCCCCAGGCTGTGCTTGGTCCCCTTGGTTGCTCTTGGTCCGCCAGGCTGTGCTTGTTCCCCTTGGTTGCTCTTGGTCCCCCAGGCTGTGCTTGGTCCCCCTGGTTGCTCTTGGTCCCCCAGGCTGTGCTTGGTCCCCCAGGCTGTGCTTGGTCCCCCAGGCCGTGCTTGGTCCCCCTGGCTGTGCTTGGTCCCCCAGGCTGTGCTTGGTCCCCTTGGTTGCTCTTGGTCCCCCAGGCTGTGCTTGGTCCCCCAGGCTGTGCTTGGTCCCCCTGGCTGTGCTTGGTCCCCCAGGCTGTGCTTGGTCCCCCTGGTTGCTCTTGGTCCCCCAGGCTGTGCTTGGACCCCCAGGCTGTGCTTGGTCCCCCAGGCTGTGCTTGGTCCCCCTGGTTGCTCTTGGTCCCCCAGGCTGTGCTTGGTCCCCCTGGTTGCTCTTGGTCCCCCAGGCTGTGCTTGGTCCCCCAGATTGTGCTTGGTCCCCCAGGCTGTGCTTGGTCCCCTTGGTTGCTCTTGGTCCCCCTGGTTGCTCTTGGTCCCCCAGGCTGTGCTTCGTCCCCTTGGTTGCTCTTGGTCCCCCAGGCTGTGCTTGGTCCCCCTGGTTGCTCTTGCTCCCCCAGGCTGTGCTTGGACCCCCAGGCTGTGCTTGGTCCCCCTGGCTGTGCTTGGTCCCCCAGGCTGTGCTTGGTCCCCCTGGTTGCTCTTGGTCCCCCAGGCTGTGCTTGGTCCCCCAGGCTGTGCTTGGTCCCCCTGGCTGTGCTTGGTCCCCCAGGCTGTGCTTGGTCCCCTTGGTTGCTCTTGGTCCCCCAGGCTGTGCTTGGTCCCCCTGGTTGCTCTTGGTCCCCCAGGCTGTGCTTGGTCCCCCAGGCTGTGCTTGGTCCCCCAGGCTGTGCTTGGTCCCCCTGGTTGCTCTTGGTCCCCCATGCTTTGCTTGGTCCCCCAGGCTGTGCTTGGTCCCCCAGGCTGTGCTTGGTCCCCCAGGCTGTGCTTGGTCCCCCTGGTTGCTCTTGGTCCCCCAGGCTGTGCTTGGTCCCCCAGGCTGTGCTTGGTCCCCCTGGTTGCTCTTGGTCCCCCAGGCTGTGCTTGGTCCCCCAGGCTGTGCTTGGTCCCCCTGGTTGTGCTTGGTCCCCCAGGCTGTGCTTGGTCCCCCTGGTTGCTCTTGGTCCCCCAGGCTGTGCTTGGTCTCCCAGGCTGTGCTTGGCCCCCCAGGCTGTGCTTGGTCCCCCTGGTTGCTCTTGGTCCCCCAGGCTGTGCTTGGACCCCCAGGCTGTGCTTAGTCCCCCAGGCTGTGCTTGGTCCCCCTGGTTGCTCTTGGTCCCCCAGGCTGTTCTTGGTCCCCCTGGTTGCTCTTGGTCCCCCAGGCTGTGCTTGGTCCCAGGCTGTGCTTGGTCCCCCTGGCTGTGCTTGGTCCCCCTGGTTGTTCTTGGTCCCCTAGGCTGTGCTTGGTCCCCCAGGCTGTGCTTGGTCCCCCAGGCTGTGCTTGGTCCCCTTGGTTGCTCTTGGTCCCCAAAACTGTGCTTGGTCCCCCAGGTTGTGCTTGGTCCCCTTGGTTGCTCTTGTTCCCCCAGGCTGTGCTTGGTCCCCCTGGCTGTGCTTGGTCCCCCAGGCTGTGCTTGGTCCCCTTGGTTGCTCTTGGTCCCCCAGGCTGTGCTTGGTCCCCCAGGCTGTGCTTGGACCCCCAGGCTGTGCTTGGTCCCCCAGGCTGTGCTTGGTCCCCCAGGCTGTGCTTGGTCCCCCTGGTTGCTCTTGGTCCCCCAGGCTGTGCTTGGTCCCCATGGTTGCTCTTGGTCCCCCAGGCTGTGCTTGGTCCCCAGGCTGTGCTTGGTCCCCTTGGTTGCTCTTGGTCCCCCAGGCTGTGCTTGGTCCCCCAGGCTGTGCTTGGTCCCCCTGGTTGCTCTTGGTCCCCCAGGCTGTGCTTGGTCCCCCAGGCTGTGCTTGGTCCCCCTGGTTGCTCTTGGTCCCCCAGGCTGTGCTTGGTCCCCCTGGCTGTGCTTGGTCCCCCAGGCTGTGCTTGGTCCCCCAGGCTGTGCTTGGTCCCCCAGGCTGTCCTTGGTCCCCCAGGATGTGCTTGGTCCCCCAGGCTGTGCTTGGTCCCCCAGGCTGTGCTTGGTCCCCCTGGTTGTTCTTGGTCCCCCTGGTTGCTCTTGGTCCCCCAGGCTGTGCTTGGTCCCCCAGGCTGTGCTTGGTCCCCCAGGCTGTGCTTGGTCCCCCAGGCTGTGCTTGGTCCCCCTGGCTGTGCTTGGTCCCCTTGGTTGCTCTTAGTCCCCCAGGCAGTGCTTGGTCCCCCTTGTTGCTCTTGGTCCCCCTTGTTGCTCTTGGTCCCCCAGGCCGTGCTTGGTCCCCCTGGTTGCTCTTGGTCCCCCAGGCTGTGCTTGGTCCCCCAGGCTGTGCTTGGTCCCCCTGGTTGTGCTTGGTCCCCCAGGCTGTGCTTGGTCCCCCTGGTTGCTCTTGCTCCCCCAGGCTGTGCTTGGCCCCCCAGGCTGTGCTTGGTCCCCCTGGTTGCTCTTGGTCCCCCAGGCTGTGCTTGGTCCCCCTGGTTGCTCTTGGTCCCCCAAGCTGTGCTTGGTCCCCCAGGCTGTGCTTGGTCCCCCAGGCTGTGCTTGGTCCCCCTGGTTGCTCTTGGTCCCCCAGGCTGTGCTTGGTCCCCCTGGTTGCTCTTGGTCCCCCAGGCTGTGCTTGGTCCCCAGGCTGTGCTTGGTCCCCCTGGCTGTGCTTGGTCCCCCTGGTTGCTCTTGGTCCCCTAGGCTGTGCTTGGTCCCCCAGGCTGTGCTTGGTCCCCCGGCTGTGCTTGGTCCCCTTGGTTGCTCTTGGTCCCCCAAACTGTGCTTGGTCCCCCAGGTTGTGCTTGGTCCCCTTGGTTGCTCTTGTTCCCCCAGGCTGTGCTTGGTCCCCCAGGCTGTGCTTGGTCCCCCTGGCTGTGCTTGGTCCCCCAGGCTGTGCTTGGTCCCCTTGGTTGCTCTTGGTCCCCCAGGCTGTGCTTGGACCCCCAGGCTGTGCTTGGTCCCCCAGGCTGTGCTTGGTCCCCCAGGCTGTGCTTGGTCCCCCTGGTTGCTCTTGGTCCCCCAGGCTGTTCTTGGTCCCCCTGGTTGCTCTTGGTCCCCCAGGCTGTGCTTGGTCCCCAGGCTGTGCTTGGTCCCCTTGGTTGCTCTTGGTCCCCCAGGCTGTGCTTGGTCCCCCAGGTTGTGCTTGGTCCCCTTGGTTGCTCTTGTTCCCCCAGGCTGTGCTTGGTCCCCCAGGCTGTGCTTGGTCCCCCTGGTTGCTCTTGGTCCCCCAGGCTTTGCTTGGTCCCCCAGGCTGTGCTTGGTCCCCCAGGCTGTGCTTGGTCCCCCAGGCTGTGCTTGGTCCCCCTGGTTGCTCTTGGTCCCCCAGGCTGTGCTTGGTACCCCAGGCTGTGCTTAATCCCCCAGGCTGTGCTTGGTCCCCCTGGCTGTGCTTGGTCCCCCAGGCTGTGCTTGGTCCCCCAGGCTGTGCTTGGTCCCCCAGGATGTGCTTGGTCCCCCAGGCTGTGCTTGGTCCCCCAGGCTGTGCTTGGTCCCCCTGGTTGTTCTTGGTCCCCCTGGTTGCTCTTTGTCCCCCAGGCTGTGCTTGGTCCCCCAGGCTGTGCTTGGTCCCCCAGGCTGTGCTTGGTCCCCCAGCCTGTGCTTTGTCCACCAGGCTGTGCTTGGTCCCCCAGGCTGTGCTTGGTCCCCCAGGCTGTGCTTGGTCCACCAGGCTGTGCTTGGTCCCCCAGGCTGTGCTTGGTCCCCCAGGCTGTGCTTTGCCCCCCTGGCTGTGCTTGGCCCCCCTGGTTGCTCTTGGTGCCCCAGGCTGTGCTTGGTCCCCCAGGCTGTGCTTGGTCCCCCTGGTTGCTCTTGGTCCCCCAGGCTGTGCTTAGTCCCCTTTGTTGCTCTTGGTCCCCCAGGCTGTGCTTGGTCCCCAGGCTGTGCTTGGTCCCCCTGGTTGCTCTTGGTCCCCCAGGCTGTGCTTGGTCCCCTTGGTTGCTCTTGGTCCCCCAGGCTGTGCTTGGTCCCCCTGGTTGCTTTTGGTCCACCAGGCTGTGCTTGGTCCCCCAGGCTGTGCTTGGTCCCCCAGGCTGTGCTTGGTCCCCTTGGTTGCTCTTGGTCCCCCAGGCAGTGCTTGGTCCCCCTTGGTTGCTCTTGGTCCCCCAGGCTGTGCTTGGTCCCCTTGGTTGCTCTTGGTCCCCCAGGCTGTGCTTGGTCCCCCAGGCTGTGCTTGGTCCCCCAGGCCGTGCTTGGTCCCCCTGGCTGTGCTTGGTCCCCCAGGCTGTGCTTGGTCCCCCTGGTTGCTCTTGGTCCCCCAGGCTGTGCTTGGTCCCCCAGGCTGTGCTTGGTCCCCCTGGCTGTGCTTGGTCCCCCAGGCTGTGCTTGGTCCCCTTGGTTGCTCTTGGTCCCCCAGGCAGTGCTTGGTCCCCCAGGCTGTGCTTGGTCCCCCTGGCTGTGCTTGGTCCCCCAGGCTGTGCTTGGTCCCCCTGGTTGCTCTTGGTCCCCCAGGCTGTGCTTGGACCCCCAGGCTGTGCTTGGTCCCCCAGGCTGTGCTTGGTCCCTCTGGTTGCTCTTGGTCCCCCAGGCTGTGCTTGGTCCCCAGGCTGTGCATGGTCCCCTTGGTTGCTCTTGGTCCCCCAGGCTGTGCTTGGTCCCCCAGGTTGTGCTTGGTCCCCGTGGTTGCTCTTGTTCCCCCAGGCTGTGCTTGGTCCCCCTGGTTGCTCTTGGTCCCCCAGGCTGTGCTTGGTCCCCCAGGCTGTGCTTGGTCCCCTTGGTTGCTCTTGGTCCCCCAGGCTGTGCTTGGTCCCCTAGGCTGTGCTTGGTCCCCCTGGTTGCTCTTGGTCCTCCAGGCTGTGCTTGGTCCCCTTGGTTGCTCTTGGTCCCCCAGGCTGTGCTTGGTCCCCCAGGCTGTGCTTGGTCCCCCTGGCTGTGCTTGGTCCCCCAGGCTGTGCTTGGTCCCCCAGGCTGTGCTTGGTCCCCCTGGTTGCTCTTGGTCCCCCAGGCTGTGCTCGGTCCCCCTGGTTGCTCTTGGTCCCCCAGGCTGTGCTTGGTCCCCCAGGCTGTGCTTGGTCCCCTTGGTTGCTCTTGGTCCCCCAGGCTGTGCTTGGTCCCCCTGGTTGCTCTTGGTCCCCCAGGCTGTGCTTGGTCCCCCAGGCTGTGCTTGGTCCCCCTGGTTGCTCTTGGTCCCCCAGGCTGTGCTTGGTCCCCCAGGCTGTGCTTGGTCCCCCTGGCTGTGCTTGGTCCCCCTGGCTGTGCTTGGTCCCCCAGGCTGTGCTTAGTCCCCCTGGTTGCTCTTGGTCCCCCAGGCTGTGCTTGGTCCCCCTGGTTGCTCTTGGTCCCCCTGGCTGTGATTGGTCCCCCAGGCTGTGCTTGGTCCCCCTGGCTGTGCTTGGTCCCCCAGGCTGTGCTTGGTCCCCTTGGTTGCTCTTGGTCCCCCAGGCAGTGCTTGGTCCCCCAGGCTGTGCTTGGTCCCCCTGGCTGTGCTTGGTCCCCCAGGCTGTGCTTGGTCCCCCTGGTTGCTCTTGGTCCCCCAGGCTGTGCTTGGACCCCCAGGCTGTGCTTGGTCCCCCAGGCTGTGCTTGGTCCTTCTGGTCGCTCTTGGTCCCCCAGGCTGTGCTTGGTCCCTCTGGTTGCTCTTGGTCCCCCAGGCTGTGCTTGGTCCCCAGGCTGTGCGTGGTCCCCTTGGTTGCTCTTGGTCCCCCAGGCTGTGTTTGGTCCCCCAGGTTGTGCTTGGTCCCCTTGGTTGCTCTTGTTCCCCCAGGCTGTGCTTGGTCCCCCTGGTTGCTCTTGGTCCCCCAGGCTGTGCTTGGTCCCCCAGGCTGTGCTTGGTCCCCCAGGCTGTGCTTGGTCCCCTTGGTTGCTCTTGGTCCCCCAGGCTGTGCTTGGTCCCCTAGGCTGTGCTTGGTCCCCCTGGTTGCTCTTGGTCCCCCAGGCTGTGCTTGGTCCCCTTGGTTGCTCTTGGTCCCCCAGGCTGTGCTTGGTCCCCCAGGCTGTGCTTGTTCCCCCTGGCTGTGCTTGGTCCCACAGGCTGTGCTTGGTCCCCCAGGCTGTGCTTGGTCCCCCTGGTTGCTCTTGGTCCCCCAGGCTGTGCTCGGTCCCCCTGGTTGCTCTTGGTCCCCCAGGCTGTGCTTGGTCCCCCAGGCTGTGTTTGGTCCCCTTGGTTGCTCTTGGTCCCCCAGGCTGTGCTTGGTCCCCCTGGTTGCTCTTGGTCCCCCAGGCTGTGCTTGGTCCCCCAGGCTGTGCTTGGTCCCCCTGGTTGCTCTTGGTCCCCCAGGCTGTGCTTGGTCCCCCAGGCTGTGCTTGGTCCCCCTGGCTGTGCTTGGTCCCCCAGGCTGTGCTTGGTCCCCCTGGTTGCTCTTGGTCCCCCAGGCTGTGCTTGGTCCCCCTGGTTGCTCTTGGTCCCCCTGGCTGTGATTGGTCCCCCAGGCTGTGCTTGGTCCCCCAGGCTGTGCTTGGTCCCCCTGGTTGCTCTTGGTCCCCTAGGCTGTGCTTGGTCCCCCTGGTTGCTCTTGGTCCCCCATGCTGTGCTTGGTCCCCCTGGTTGCTCTTGGTGCCCCAGGCTGTGCTTGGTCCCCCAGGCTGTGCTTGGTCCCCCTGGTTGCTCTTGGTCCCCCAGGCTGTGCTTAGTCCCCTTTGTTGCTCTTGGTCCCCCAGGCTGTGCTTGGTCCCCCAGGCTGTGCTTGGTCCCCCTGGTTGCTCTTGGTCCCCCAGGCTGTGCTTGGTCCCCTTGGTTGCTCTTGGTCCCCCAGGCTGTGCTTGGTCCCCCTGGTTGCTTTTGGTCCACCAGGCTGTGCTTGGTCCCCCAGGCTGTGCTTGGTCCCCCAGGCTGTGCTTGGTCCCCTTGGTTGCTCTTGGTCCCCCAGGCAGTGCTTGGTCCCCCTTGGTTGCTCTTGGTCCCCCAGGCTGTGCTTGGTCCCCTTGGTTGCTCTTGGTCCCCCAGGCTGTGCTTGGTCCCCCAGGCTGTGCTTGGTCCCCCAGGCCGTGCTTGGTCCCCCTGGCTGTGCTTGGTCCCCCAGGCTGTGCTTGGTCCCCCTGGTTGCTCTTGGTCCCCCAGGCTGTGCTTGGTCCCCCAGGCTGTGCTTGGTCCCCCTGGCTGTGCTTGGTCCCCCAGGCTGTGCTTGGTCCCCTTGCTTGCTCTTGGTCCCCCAGGCAGTGCTTGGTCCACCAGGCTGTGCTTGGTCCCCCTGGCTGTGCTTGGTCCCCCAGGCTGTGCTTGGTCCCCCTGGTTGCTCTTGGTCCCCCAGGCTGTGCTTGGACCCCCAGGCTGTGCTTGGTCCCTCTGGTTGCTCTTGGTCCCCCAGGCTGTGCGTGGTCCCCTTGGTTGCTCTTGGTCCCCCAGGCTGTGCTTGGTCCCCCAGGTTGTGCTTGGTCCCCGTGGTTGCTCTTGTTCCCCCAGGCTGTGCTTGGTCCCCCTGGTTGCTCTTGGTCCCCCAGGCTGTGCTTGGTCCCCCAGGCTGTGCTTGGTCCCCTTGGTTGCTCTTGGTCCCCCAGGCTGTGCTTGGTCCCCTAGGCTGTGCTTGGTCCCCCTGGTTGCTCTTGGTCCCCCAGGCTGTGCTTGGTCCCCTTGGTTGCTCTTGGTCCCCCAGGCTGTGCTTGGTCCCCCAGGCTGTGCTTGGTCCCCCTGGCTGTGCTTGGTCCCCCAGGCTGTGCTTGGTCCCCCAGGCTGTGCTTGGTCCCCCAGGCTGTGCTTGGTCCCCCTGGTTGCTCTTGGTCCCCCAGGCTGTGCTTGGTCCCCCAGGCTGTGCTTGGTCCCCTTGGTTGCTCTTGGTCCCCCAGGCTGTGCTTGGTCCCCCTGGTTGCTCTTGGTCCCCCAGGCTGTGCTTGGTCCCCCAGGCTGTGCTTGGTCCCCCTGGTTGCTCTTGGTCCCCCAGGCTGTGCTTGGTCCCCCAGGCTGTGCTTGGTCCCCCTGGCTGTGCTTGGTCCCCCATGCTGTGCTTGGTCCCCCTGGTTGCTCTTGGTCCCCCAGGCTGTGCTTGGTCCCCCTGGTTGCTCTTGGTCCCCCTGGCTGTGATTGGTCTCCCAGGCTGTGCTTGGTCCCCCTGGCTGTGCTTGGTCCCCCAGGCTGTGCTTGGTCCCCTTGGTTGCTCTTGGTCCCCCAGGCAGTGCTTGGTCCCCCAGGCTGTGCTTGGTCCCCCTGGCTGTGCTTGGTCCCCCAGGCTGTGCTTGGTCCCCCTGGTTGCTCTTGGTCCCCCAGGCTGTGCTTGGACCCCCAGGCTGTGCTTGGTCCCCCAGGCTGTGCTTGGTCCTTCTGGTCGCTCTTGGTCCCCCAGGCTGTGCTTGGTCCCTCTGGTTGCTCTTGGTCCCCCAGGCTGTGCTTGGTCCCCAGGCTGTGCGTGGTCCCCTTGGTTGCTCTTGGTCCCCCAGGCTGTGTTTGGTACCCCAGGTTGTGCTTGATCCCCTTGGTTGCTCTTGTTCCCCCAGGCTGTGCTTGGTCCCCCTGGTTGCTCTTGGTCCCCCAGGCTGTGCTTGGTCCCCCAGGCTGTGCTTGGTCCCCTTGGTTGCTCTTGGTCCCCCAGGCTGTGCTTGGTCCCCTAGGCTGTGCTTGGTCCCCCTGGTTGCTCTTGGTCCCCCAGGCTGTGCTTGGTCCCCTTGGTTGCTCTTGGTCCCCCAGGCTGTGCTTGGTCCCCCAGGCTGTGCTTGTTCCCCCTGGCTGTGCTTGGTCCCACAGGCTGTGCTTGGTCCCCCAGGCTGTGCTTGGTCCCCCTGGTTGCTCTTGGTCCCCCAGGCTGTGCTAGGTCCCCCTTGGTTGCTCTTGGTCCCCCAGGCTGTGCTTGGTCCCCCAGGCTGTGCTTGGTCCCCTTGGTTGCTCTTGGTCCCCCAGGCTGTGCTTGGTCCCCCTGGTTGCTCTTGGTCCCCCAGGCTGTGCTTGGTCCCCCAGGCTGTGCTTGGTCCCCCTAGTTGCTCTTGGTCCCCCAGGCTGTGCTTGGTCCCCCAGGCTGTGCTTGGTCCCCCTGGCTGTGCTTGGTCCCCCAGGCTGTGCTTGGTCCCCCTGGTTGCTCTTGGTCCCCCAGGCTGTGCTTGGTCCCCCTGGGCGCTCTTGGTCCCCCTGGCTGTGATTGGTCCCCCAGGCTGTGCTTGGTCCCCCAGGCTGTGCTTGGTCCCCCTGGTTGCTCTTGGTCCCCTAGGCTGTGCTTGGTCCCCCTGGTTGCTCTTGGTCCCCCATGCTGTGCTTGGTCCCCCAGCCTGTGCTTGGTCCCCCAGGCTGTGCTTGGTCCCATTGGTTGCTCTTGGTCCCCCAGGCTGTGCTCGGTCCCCCTGGTTGCTCTTGGTCCCACAGGCTGTGCTTGGTCCCCCAGGCTGTGCTTGGTCCCCCAGGCTGTGCTTGGTCCCCTTGGTTGCTCTTGGTCCCCCAGGCTGTGCTTGGTCCCCCTGGTTGCTCTTGGTCCCCCATGCTGTGCTTGGTCCCCCAGCCTGTGCTTGGTACCCCAGGCTGTGCTTGGTCCCCTTGGTTGCTCTTGGTCCCCCAGGCTGTGCTCGGTCCCCCTGGTTGCTCTTGGTCCCACAGGCTGTGCTTGGTCCCCCAGGCTGTGCTTGGTCCCCCAGGCTGTGCTTGGTCCCCTTGGTTGCTCTTTGTCCCCCAGGCTGTGCTTGGTCCCCCTGGTTGCTCTTGGTCCCCCAGGCTGTGCTTGGTCCCCCAGGCTGTGCTTGGTCCCCCAGGCTTTGCTTGGTCCCCCTGGTTGCTCTTGGTCCCCCAGGCTGTGCTTTGTCCCCCTGGCTGTGCTTGGTCCCCCAGGCTGTGCTTGGTCCCCCAGGCTGTGCTTGGTCCCCCAGGCTGTGCTTGGTCCCACTGGTTGCTCTTGGTCCCACAGGCTGTGATTGGTCCCCCTGGTTGCTCTTGGTCCCCCTGGCTGTGCTTGGTCCCCCAGGCTGTGCTTGGTCCCCCAGGCTGTGCTTGGTCCCTCTGGTTGCTCTTGGTCCCCCAGGCTGTGCTTGGTCCCCCTGGTTGCTCTTGGTCCCCCAGGCTGTGCTTGGTCCCCTTGGTTGCTCTTGGTCCCCCAGGCTGTGCTTGGTCCCCCTGGCTGTGCTTGGTCCCCCAGGCTGTGCTTGGTCCCCCTGGCTGTGCTTGGTCCCCCAGGCTGTGCTTGGTCACCCTGGTTGCTCTTGGTCCCCCAGGCTGTGCTTGGTCTCCCTGGTTGCTCTTGGTCGCCCAGGCTGTGCTTGGTCCCCTTGGTTGCTCTTGGTCCCACAGGCTGTGCTTGGTCCCCTGGTTGCTCTTGGTCCCCCAGGCTGTGCTTGGTCCCCTTGGTTGCTCTTGGTCCCACAGGCTGTGCTTGGTCCCCCTGGGTGCTCTTGGTCCCCCAGGCTGTGCTTGTTCCCCTAGGCTGTGCTTGGTCCCCCAGGCTATGCTTGGTCCCCCAGGCTGTGCTTGGTCCCCCTGGTTGCTCTTGGTCCCCCAGGCTGTGCTTGGTCCCCCTGGATGCTCTTGATCCCCCTGGCTGTGCTTGGTCCCCCTGGTTGCTCTTGGTCCCCCGGGCTGTGCTTGGTCCCCCAGGCTGTGCTTGGTCCCCTTGGTTGCTCTTGGTCCCCCAGGCTGTGCTTGGTCCCCCAGGCTGTGCTTGGCCCCCCTGGCTGTGCTTGGTCCCCCAGGCTGTGCTTGGTCCCCCTGGTTGCTCTTGGTCCCCCAGGCTGTGCTTGGTCCCCCAGGCTGTGCTTGGTCCCCCAGGCTGTGTTTGGTCCCCCAGGCTATGCTTGGTCCCCCTGGTTGCTCTTGGTCTCCCAGGCTGTGCTTGGTCCCCCTGGTTGCTCTTGGTCCCCCAGGCTATGCTTGGTCCCCCAGGCTGTGCTTGGTCCCCTTGGTTGCTCTTGGTCCCCCAAGCTGTGCTTGGTCCCCCAGGCTGTGCTTGGTCCCCCTGGTTGCTCTTGGTCCCCCAGGCTGTGCTTGTTCCCCTAGGCTGTGCTTGGTCCCCCAGGCTGTGCTTGGTCCCCCAGGCTGTGCTTGGTCCCCCTGGTTGCTCTTGGTCCCCCAGGCTGTGCTTGGTCCCCCTGGTTGCTCTTGGTCCACCATGCTGTGCGTGGTCCCCCAGGCTGTGCTTGGTCCCCCAGGCTGTGCTTGGTCCCCTTGGTTGCTCTTGGTCCCCCAGGCTGTGCTTGGTCCACTTGGTTGCTCTTGGTCCCCCAGGCTGTGCTTGGTCCCCCTGGCTGTGCTTGGTCCCCCAGGCTGTGATTGGTCCCCCTGGTTGCTCTTGGTCCCCCAGGCTGTGCTTGGTCCCCCTGGTTGCTCTTGGTCCCCCAGGCTATGCTTGGTCCCCCAGGCTGTGCTTGGTCCCCTTGGTTGCTCTTGGTCCCCCAGGCTGTGCTTGGTCCCCCAGGCTGTGCTTGGTCCCCCTGGTTGCTCTTGGTCCCCCAGGCTGTGCTTGGTCCCCCAGGCTGTGCTTGGTCCCCCTTGTTGCTCTTGGTCCCCCAGGCTGTGCTTGGTCCCCCAGGCTGTGCTTGGTCCCCCAGGTTGTGCTTGGTCCCCCTGGTTGCTCTTGGTCCCCCAGGCTGTGCTTGGTCCCCCAGGCTGTGCTTGGTCCCCCTGGTTGTGCTTGGTCCCCCAGGCTGTGCTGTGTCCCCCTGGCTGTGCTTGGTCCCCCAGGCTGTGCTTGGTCCCCCTGGTTGCTCTTGGTCCCCCAGGCTGTGCTTGGTCCCCCAGGATGTGCTTGGTCCCCCAGGCTGTGCTTGGTCCCCCTGGTTGTTCTTGGTCCCCCTGGTTGCTCTTTGTCCCCCAGGCTGTGCTTGGTCCCCCAGGCTGTGCTTGGTCCCCCAGGCTGTGCTTGGTCCCCCAGGCTGTGCTTGGTCCACCAGGCTGTGCTTGGTCCCCCAGGCTGTGCTTGGTCCCCCAGGCTGTGCTTGGTCCACCAGGCTGTGCTTGGTCCCCCAGGCTGTGCTTGGTCCCCCAGGCAGTGCTTTGTCCCCCTGGCTGTGCTTGGCCCCCCTGGTTGCTCTTGGTGCTCCAGGCTGTGCTTGGTCCCCCAGGCTGTTCTTGGTCCCCCTGGTTGCTCTTGGTCCCCCAGGCTGTGCTTAGTCCCCTTTGTTGCTCTTGGTCCCCCAGGCTGTGCTTGGTCCCCCTGGTTGCTCTTGGTCCCCCAGGCTGTGCTTGGTCCCCTTGGTTGCTCTTGGTCCCCCAGGCTGTGCTTGGTCCCCCTGGTTGCTTTTGGTCCACCAGGCTGTGCTTGGTCCCCCAGGCTGTGCTTGGTCCCCCAGGCTGTGCTTGGTCCCCTTGGTTGCTCTTGGTCCCCCAGGCAGTGCTTGGTCCCCCTTGGTTGCTCTTGGTCCCCCAGGCTGTGCTTGGTCCCCTTGGTTGCTCTTGGTCCCCCAGGCTGTGCTTGGTCCCCCAGGCTGTGCTTGGTCCCCCAGGCCGTGCTTGGTCCCCCTGGCTGTGCTTGGTCCCCCAGGCTGTGCTTGGTCCCCCTGGTTGCTCTTGGTCCCCCAGGCTGTGCTTGGTCCCCCAGGCTGTGCTTGGTCCCCCTGGCTGTGCTTGGTCCCCCAGGCTGTGCTTGGTCCCCTTGGTTGCTCTTTGTCCCCCAGGCAGTGCTTGGTCCCCCAGGCTGTGCTTGGTCCCCCTGGCTGTGCTTGGTCCCCCAGGCTGTGCTTGGTCCCCCTGGTTGCTCTTGGTCCCCCAGGCTGTGCTTGGACCCCCAGGCTGTGCTTGGTCCCCCAGGCTGTGCTTGGTCCCTCTGGTTGCTCTTGGTCCCCCAGGCTGTGCTTGGTCCCCAGGCTGTGCGTGGTCCCCTTGGTTGCTCTTGGTCCCCCAGGCTGTGCTTGGTCCCCCAGGTTGTGCTTGGTCCCCGTGGTTGCTCTTGTTCCCCCAGGCTGTGCTTGGTCCCCCTGGTTGCTCTTGGTCCCCCAGGCTGTGCTTGGTCCCCCAGGCTGTGCTTGGTCCCCCAGGCTGTGCTTGGTCCCCTTGGTTGCTCTTGGTCCCCCAGGCTGTGCTTGGTCCCCTAGGCTGTGCTTGGTCCCCCTGGTTGCTCTTGGTCCCCCAGGCTGTGCTTGGTCCCCTTGGTTGCTCTTGGTCCCCCAGGCTGTGCTTGGTCCCCCTGGTTGCTCTTGGTCCCCCAGGCTGTGCTTGGTCCCCCAGGCTGTGCTTGGTCCCCCTGGTTGCTCTTGGTCCCCCAGGCTGTGCTTGGTCCCCCAGGCTGTGCTTGGTCCCCCTGGCTGTGCTTGGTCCCCCAGGCTGTGCTTGGTCCCCCTGGTTGCTCTTGGTCCCCCAGGCTGTGCTTGGTCCCCCTGGTTGCTCTTGGTTCCCCTGGCTGTGATTGGTCCCCCAGGCTGTGCTTGGTCCCCCTGGCTGTGCTTGGTCCCCCAGGCTGTGCTTGGTCCCCTTGGTTGCTCTTGGTCCCCCAGGCAGTGCTTGGTCCCCCAGGCTGTGCTTGGTCCCCCTGGCTGTGCTTGGTCCCCCAGGCTGTGCTTGGTCCCCCTGGTTGCTCTTGGTCCCCCAGGCTGTGCTTGGACCCCCAGGCTGTGCTTGGTCCCCCAGGCTGTGCTTGGTCCTTCTGGTCGCTCTTGGTCCCCCAGGCTGTGCTTGGTCCCTCTGGTTGCTCTTGGTCCCCCAGGCTGTGCTTGGTCCCCAGGCTGTGCGTGGTCCCCTTGGTTGCTCTTGGTCCCCCAGGCTGTGCTTGGTCCCCCAGGTTGTGCTTGGTCCCCTTGGTTGCTCTAGTTCCCCCAGGCTGTGCTTGGTCCCCCTGGTTGCTCTTGGTCCCCCAGGCTGTGCTTGGTCCCCCAGGCTGTGCTTGGTCCCCCAGGCTGTGCTTGGTCCCCTTGGTTGCTCTTGGTCCTCCAGGCTGTGCTTGGTCCCCTAGGCTGTGCTTGGTCCCCCTGGTTGCTCTTGGTCCCCCAGGCTGTGCTTGGTCCCCTTGGTTGCTCTTGGTCCCCCAGGCTGTGCTTGGTCCCCCTGGCTGTGCTTGGTCCCACAGGCTGTGCTTGGTCCCCCAGGCTGTGCTTGGTCCCCCTGGTTGCTCTTGGTCCCCCAGGCTGTGCTGGGTCCCCCTGGTTGCTCTTGGTCCCCCAGGCTGTGCTTGGTCCCCCAGGCTGTGCTTGGTCCCCTTGGTTGCTCTTGGTCCCCCAGGCTGTGCTTGGTCCCCCTGGTTGCTCTTGGTCCCCCAGGCTGTGCTTGGTCCCCCAGGCTGTGCTTGGT
This sequence comes from Lissotriton vulgaris, assembly GCF_964263255.1. Taxonomy (NCBI): domain Eukaryota; kingdom Metazoa; phylum Chordata; class Amphibia; order Caudata; family Salamandridae; genus Lissotriton; species Lissotriton vulgaris. The sequence continues at coordinate 1,023,725,231 of NC_141698.1, forward strand.
CCCCCTGGTTTCTCTTGGTCCCCCAGGCTGTGCTTGGTCCCCCAGGCTGTGTTTGGTCCCCCTGGCTGTGCTTGGTCCCCCAGGCTGTGCTTGGTCCCCCTGGTTGCTCTTGGTCCCCCAGGCTGTGCTTGGTCCCCCTGGTTGCTCTTGGTCCCCCTGGCTGTGATTGGTCCCCCAGGCTGTGCTTGGTCCCCCAGGCTGTGCTTGGTCCCCCTGGTTGCTCTTGGTCCCCTAGGCTGTGCTTGGTCCCCCTGGTTGCTCTTGGTCCCCCAGGCTGTGCTTGGTCCCCCAGGCTGTGCTTGGTCCCCTTGGTTGCTCTTGGTCCCCCAGGCTGTGCTTGGTCCCCCTGGCTGTGCTTGGTCCCCCAGGCTGTGCTTGGTCCCCCTGGCTGTGCTTGGTCCCCCAGGCTGTGCTTGGTCCCCCTGGTTGCTCTTGGTCCCCCAGGCTGTGCTTGGTCCCCCAGGCTGTGTTTGGTCCCCCAGCCTGTGCTTGGTCCCCCAGGCTGTGCTTGGTCCCCTTGGTTGCTCTTGGTCCCCCAGGCTGTGCTCGGTCCCCCTGGTTGCTCTTGGTCCCACAGGCTGTGCTTGGTCCCCCAGGCTGTGCTTGGTCCCCCAGGCTGTGCTTGGTCCCCTTGGTTGCTCTTGGTCCCCCAGGCTGTGCTTGGTCCTCCTGGTTGCTCTTGGTCCCCCAGGCTGTGCTTGGTCCCCCAGGCTGTGCTTGGTCCCCCAGGCTTTGCTTGGTCCCCCTGGTTGCTCTTGGTCCCCCAGGCTGTGCTTTGTCCCCCTGGCTGTGCTTGGTCCCCCAGGCTGTGCTTGGTCCCCCAGGCTGTGCTTGGTCCCCCAGGCTGTGCTTGGTCCCACTGGTTGCTCTTGGTCCCACAGGCTGTGATTGGTCCCCCTGGTTGCTCTTGGTCCCCCTGGCTGTGCTTGGTCCCCCAGGCTGTGCTTGGTCCCCCAGGCTGTGCTTGGTCCCTCTGGTTGCTCTTGGTCCCCCAGGCTGTGCTTGGTCCCCTTGGTTGCTCTTGGTCCCCCAGGCTGTGCTTGGTCCCCCTGGTTGCTCTTGGTCCCCCAGGCTGTGCTTGGACCCCCAGGCTGTGCTTGGTCCCCCAGGCTGTGCTTGGTCCCTCTGGTTGCTCTTGGTCCCCCAGGCTGTGCTTGGTCCCCAGGCTGTGCGTGGTCCCCTTGGTTGCTCTTGGTCCCCCAGGCTGTGCTTGGTCCCCCAGGTTGTGCTTGGTCCCCGTGGTTGCTCTTGTTCCCCCAGGCTGTGCTTGGTCCCCCTGGTTGCTCTTGGTCCCCCAGGCTGTGCTTGGTCCCCCAGGCTGTGCTTGGTCCCCCAGGCTGTGCTTGGTCCCCTTGGTTGCTCTTGGTCCCCCAGGCTGTGCTTGGTCCCCTAGGCTGTGCTTGGTCCCCCTGGTTGCTCTTGGTCCCCCAGGCTGTGCTTGCTCCCCTTGGTTGCTCTTGGTCCCCCAGGCTGTGCTTGGTCCCCCTGTTTGCTCTTGGTCCCCCAGGCTGTGCTTGGTCCCCCAGGCTGTGCTTGGTCCCCCTGGTTGCTCTTGGTCCCCCAGGCTGTGCTTGGTCCCCCAGGCTGTGCTTGGTCCCCCTGGCTGTGCTTGGTCCCCCAGGCTGTGCTTGGTCCCCCTGGTTGCTCTTGGTCCCCCAGGCTGTGCTTGGTCCCCCTGGTTGCTCTTGGTTCCCCTGGCTGTGATTGGTCCCCCAGGCTGTGCTTGGTCCCCCTGGCTGTGCTTGGTCCCCCAGGCTGTGCTTGGTCCCCTTGGTTGCTCTTGGTCCCCCAGGCAGTGCTTGGTCCCCCAGGCTGTGCTTGGTCCCCCTGGCTGTGCTTGGTCCCCCAGGCTGTGCTTGGTCCCCCTGGTTGCTCTTGGTCCCCCAGGCTGTGCTTGGACCCCCAGGCTGTGCTTGGTCCCCCAGGCTGTGCTTGGTCCTTCTGGTCGCTCTTGGTCCCCCAGGCTGTGCTTGGTCCCTCTGGTTGCTCTTGGTCCCCCAGGCTGTGCTTGGTCCCCAGGCTGTGCGTGGTCCCCTTGGTTGCTCTTGGTCCCCCAGGCTGTGCTTGGTCCCCCAGGTTGTGCTTGGTCCCCTTGGTTGCTCTTGTTCCCCCAGGCTGTGCTTGGTCCCCCTGGTTGCTCTTGGTCCCCCAGGCTGTGCTTGGTCCCCCAGGCTGTGCTTGGTCCCCCAGGCTGTGCTTGGTCCCCTTGGTTGCTCTTGGTCCTCCAGGCTGTGCTTGGTCCCCTAGGCTGTGCTTGGTCCCCCTGGTTGCTCTTGGTCCCCCAGGCTGTGCTTGGTCCCCTTGGTTGCTCTTGGTCCCCCAGGCTGTGCTTGGTCCCCCTAGCTGTGCTTGGTCCCACAGGCTGTGCTTGGTCCCCCAGGCTGTGCTTGGTCCCCCTGGTTGCTCTTGGTCCCCCAGGCTGTGCTGGGTCCCCCTGGTTGCTCTTGGTCCCCCAGGCTGTGCTTGGTCCCCCAGGCTGTGCTTGGTCCCCTTGGTTGCTCTTGGTCCCCCAGGCTGTGCTTGGTCCCCCTGGTTGCTCTTGATCCCCCAGGCTGTGCTTGGTCCCCCTGGTTGCTCTTGGTCCCCCAGGCTGTGCTTGGTCCCCCAGGCTGTGTTTGGTCCCCCTGGCTGTGCTTGGTCCCCCAGGCTGTGCTTGGTCCCCCTGGTTGCTCTTGGTCCCCCAGGCTGTGCTTGGTCCCCCTGGTTGCTCTTGGTCCCCCTGGCTGTGATTGGTCCCCCAGGCTGTGCTTGGTCCCCCAGGCTGTGCTTGGTCCCCCTGGTTGCTCTTGGTCCCCTAGGCTGTGCTTGGTCCCCCTGGTTGCTCTTGGTCCCCCAGGCTGTGCTTGGTCCCCCAGGCTGTGCTTGGTCCCCTTGGTTGCTCTTGGTCCCCCAGGCTGTGCTTGGTCCCCCTGGCTGTGCTTGGTCCCCCAGGCTGTGCTTGGTCCCCCTGGCTGTGCTTGGTCCCCCAGGCTGTGCTTGGTCCCCCTGGTTGCTCTTGGTCCCCCAGGCTGTGCTTGGTCCCCCAGGCTGTGTTTGGTCCCCCAGCCTGTGCTTGGTCCCCCAGGCTGTGCTTGGTCCCCCAGGCTGTGCTTGGTCCCTCTGGTTGCTCTTGGTCCCCCAGGCTGTGCTTGGTCCCCTTGGTTGCTCTTGGTCCCCCAGGCTGTGCTTGGTCCCCCTGGCTGTGCTTGGTCCCCCAGGCTGTGCTTGGTCCCCCTGGCTGTGCTTGGTCCCCCAGGCTGTGCTTGGTCACCCTGGTTGCTCTTGGTCCCCCAGGCTGTGCTTGGTCTCCCTGGTTGCTCTTGGTCCCCCAGGCTGTGCTTGGTCCCCTTGGTTGCTCTTGGTCCCCCAGGCTGTGCTTGGTCCCCTGGTTGCTCTTGGTCCCCCAGGCTGTGCTTGGTCCCCTTGGTTGCTCTTGGTCCCACAGGCTGTGCTTGGTCCCCCTGGGTGCTCTTGGTCCCCCAGGCTGTGCTTGTTCCCCTAGGCTGTGCTTGGTCCCCCAAACTGTGCTTGGTCCCCCAGGCTGTGCTTGGTCCCCCTGGTTGCTCTTGGTCCCCCAGGCTGTGCTTGGTCCCCCTGGATGCTCTTGATCCCCCTGGCCGTGCTTGGTCCCCCTGGTTGCTCTTGGTCCCCCAGGCTGTGCTTGGTCCCCCAGGCTGTGCTTGGTCCCCTTGGTTGCTCTTGGTCCCCCAGGCTGTGCTTGGTCCCCCAGGCTGTGCTTGGCCCCCCTGGCTGTGCTTGGTCCCCCAGGCTGTGCTTGGTCCCCCTGGTTGCTCTTGGTCCCCCAGGCTGTGCTTGGTCCCCCAGGCTGTGCTTGGTCCCCCAGGCTGTGTTTGGTCCCCCAGGCTATGCTTGGTCCCCCTGGTTGCTCTTGGTCTCCCAGGCTGTGCTTGGTCCCCCTGGTTGCTCTTGGTCCCCCAGGCTATGCTTGGTCCCCCAGGCTGTGCTTGGTCCCCTTGGTTGCTCTTGGTCCCCCAGGCTGTGCTTGGTCCCCCAGGCTGTGCTTGGTCCCCCTGGTTGCTCTTGGTCCCCCAGGCTGTGCTTGTTCCCCTAGGCTGTGCTTGGTCCCCCAGGCTGTGCTTGGTCCCCCAGGCTGTGCTTGGTCCCCCTGGTTGCTCTTGGTCCCCCAGGCTGTGCTTGGTCCCCCTGGTTGCTCTTGGTCCACCATGCTGTGCGTGGTCCCCCAGGCTGTGCTTGGTCCTCCAGGCTGTGCTTGGTCCCCTTGGTTGCTCTTGGTCCCCCAGGCTGTGCTTGGTCCCCTTGGTTGCTCTTGGTCCCCCAGGCTGTGCTTGGTCCCCCTGGCTGTGCTTGGTCCCCCAGGCTGTGCTTGGTCCCCCTGGTTGCTCTTGGTCCCCCAGGCTGTGCTTGGTCCCCCTGGTTGCTCTTGGTCCCCCAGGCTATGCTTGGTCCCCCAGGCTGTGCTTGGTCCCCTTGGTTGCTCTTGGTCCCCCAGGCTGTGCTTGGTCCCCCAGGCGGTGCTTGGTCCCCCTGGTTGCTCTTGGTCCCCCAGGCTGTGCTTGGTCCCCCAGGCTGTGCTTGGTCCCCCTGGTTGTGCTTGGTCCCCCAGGCTGTGCTGTGTCCCCCTGGCTGTGCTTGGTCCTCCAGGCTGTGCTTGGTCCCCCTGGTTGCTCTTGGTCCCCCAGGCTGTGCTTGGTCCCCCAGGCTGTGCTTGGTCCCCCTGGCTGTGCTTGGTCCCCCAGGCTGTGCTTGGTCCCCCTGGTTTCTCTTGGTCCCCCAGGCAGTGCTTGGTCCCCCTGGTTGCTCTTGGTCCCCCAGGCTGTGCTTGGTCCCCTTGGTTGCTCTTGGTCCCCCAGGCTGTGCTTGGTCCCCCTGGTTGTGCTTGGTCCCCCAGGCTGTGCTGTGTCCCCCTGGCTGTGCTTGGTCCTCCAGGCTGTGCTTGGTCCCCCTGGTTGCTCTTGGTCCCCCAGGCTGTGCTTGGTCCCCCAGGCTGTGCTTGGTCCCCCTGGCTGTGCTTGGTCCCCCAGGCTGTGCTTGGTCCCCCTGGTTTCTCTTGGTCCCCCAGGCAGTGCTTGGTCCCCCTGGTTGCTCTTGGTCCCCCAGGCTGTGCTTGGTCCCCTTGGTTGCTCTTGGTCCCCCAGGCTGTGCTTGGTCCCCTTGGTTGCTCTTGGTCCCCTAGGCTGTGCTTGGTCCCCCAGGCTGTGCTTGGTCCCCTTGGTTGCTCTTGGTCCCCCAGGCTGTGCTTGGTCCCCCAGGCTGTGCTTGGTCCCCCTGGCTGTGCTTGGTCCCCCAGGCTGTGCTTGGTCCCCCTGGCTGTGCTTGGTCCCCCAGGCTGTGCTTGGTCCCCCTGGTTGCTCTTGGTCCCCCAGGCTGTGCTTGGTCCCCCAGATTGTGCTTGGTCCCCTTGGTTGCTCTTGTTCCCCCAGGCTGTGCTTGGTCCCCCAGGATGTGCTTGGTCCCCTTGGTTGCTCTTGGTCCCCCTGGTTGCTCTTGGTCCCCCAGGCTGTGCTTGGTCCCCTTGGTTGCTCTTGGTCCCCCAGGCTGTGCTTGGTCCCCCTGGTTGCTCTTGGACCCCCAGGCTGTGCTTGGACCCCCAGGCTGTGCTTGGTCCCCCTGGCTGTGCTTGGTCCCCCAGGCTGTGCTTGGTCCCCCTGGTTGCTCTTGGTCCCCCAGGCTGTGCTTGGTCCCCCAGGCTGTGCTTGGTCCCCCAGGCTGTGCTTGGTCCCCTTGGTTGCTCTTGGTCCCCCAGGCTGTGCTTGGTCCCCCTGGTTGCTCTTGGTCCCCCAGGCTGTGCTTGGTCCCCAGGGCAGTGCTTGGTCCCCCAGGCTGTGCTTGGTCCCCCTGGTTGCTCTTGGTCCCCCAGGCTTTGCTTGGTCCCCCAGGCTGTGCTTGGTCCCCCAGGCTGTGCTTGGTCCCCCAGGCTGTGCTTGGTCCCCCAGGCTGTGCTTGGTCCCCCTGGTTGCTCTTGGTCCCCCAGGCTGTGCTTGGTCCCCCAGGCTGTGCTTGGTCCCCCTGGTTGTGCTTGGTCCCCCAGGCTGTGCTTGGTCCCCCTGGTTGCTCTTGGTCCCCCAGGCTGCTTGGTCCCCCTGGCTGTGCTTGGCCCCCCAGGCTGTGCTTGGTCCCCCTGGTTGCTCTTGGTCCCCCAGGCTGTGCTTGGACCCCCAGGCTGTGCTTGGTCCCCCAGGCTGTGCTTGGTCCCCCTGGTTGCTCTTGGTCCCCCAGGCTGTGCTTGGTCCCCCAGGCTGTGCTTGGTCCCCCAGGCTGTGCTTGGTCCCCTTGGTTGCTCTTGGTCCCCCAAACTGTGCTTGGTCCCCCAGGTTGTGCTTGGTCCCCTTGGTTGCTCTTGTCCCCCAGGCTGTGCTTGGTCCCCCTGGCTGTGCTTGGTCCCCCAGGCTGTGCTTGGTCCCCTTGGTTGCTCTTGGTCCCCCAGGCTGTGCTTGGTCCCCCAGGCTGTGCTTGGACCCCCAGGCTGTGCTTGGTCCCCCAGGCTGTGCTTGGTCCCCCTGGTTGCTCTTGGTCCCCCAGGCTGTGCTTGGTCCCCCTGGTTGCTCTTGGTCCCCCAGGCTGTGCTTGGTCCCCAGGCTGTGCTTGGTCCCCTTGGTTGCTCTTGGTCCCCCAGGCTGTGCTTGGTCCCCCAGGTTGTGCTTGGTCCCCTTGGTTGCTCTTGTTCCCCCAGGCTGTGCTTGGTCTCCTTGGTTGCTCTTGGTCCCCCAGGCTGTGCTTGGTCCCCCTGGTTGCTCTTGGTCCCCCAGGCTGTGCTTGGTCCCCCAGGCTGTGCTTGGTCCCCCAGGCTTTGCTTGGTCTCCCTGGTTGCTCTTGGTCCCCCAGGCTGTGCTTTGTCCCCCTGGCTGTGCTTGGTCCCCCAGGCTGTGCTTGGTCCCCCAGGCTGTGCTTGGTCCCCCAGGCTGTGCTTGGTCCCCCTGGTTGCTCTTGGTCCCACAGGCTGTGCTTGGTCCCCCTGGTTGCTCTTGGTCCCCCTGGCTGTGCTTGGTCCCCCAGGCTGTGCTTGGTCCCCCAGGCTCTGCTTGGTCCCTCTGGTTGCTCTTGGTCCCCCAGGCTGTGCTTGGTCCTCCTGGTTGCTCTTGGTCCCCCAGGCTGTGCTTGGTCCCCCTGGTTGCTCTTGGTCCCCCAGGCTGTGCTTGGTCCCCTGGCTGTGCTTGGTCCCCCAGGCTGTTCTTGGTCCCCCTGGCTGTGCTTGGTCCCCCAGGCTGTGCTTGGTCACCCTGGTTGCTCTTGGTCCCCAAGGCTGTGCTTGGTCCCACAGGCTGTGTTTGGTCCCCCAGCCTGTGCTTGGTCCCCCAGGCTGTGCTTGGTCCCCTTGGTTGCTCTTGGTCCCCCAGGTTGTGCTTGGTCTCCCTGGTTGCTCTTGGTCCCCCAGGCTGTGCTTGGTCCCCCAGGCTGTGCTTGGTCCCCCAGGCTGTGCTTGGTCCCCTTTGTTGCTCTTGGTCCCCCAGGCTGTGCTTGGTCCCCTGGTTGCTCTTGGTCCCCCAGGCTGTGCTTGGTCCCCTTGGTTGCTCTTGGTCCCCCAGGCTGTGCTTGGTCCCCCTGGGTGCTCTTGGTCCCCGAGGCTGTGCTTGTTCCCCTAGGCTGTGCTTGGTCCCCCAGGCTGTGCTTGGTCCCCCAGGCTGTGCTTGGTCCCCCTGGTTGCTCTTGGTCCCCTAGGCTGTGCTTGGTCCCCCTGGATGCTCTTGATCCCCCTGGCTGTGCTTGGTCCCCCTGGTTGCTCTTGGTCCCCCAGGCTGTGCTTGGTCCCCCAGGCTGTGCTTGGTCCCCTTGGTTGCTCTTGGTCCCCCAGGCTGTGCTTGGTCCCCCAGGCTGTGCTTGGCCCCCCTGGCTGTGCTTGGTCCCCCAGGCTGTGCTTGGTCCCCCTGGTTGCTCTTGGTCCCCCAGGCTGTGCTTGGTCCCCCCGGCTGTGTTTGGTCCCCCAGGCTATGCTTGGTCCCCCTGGTTGCTCTTGGTCTCCCAGGCTGTGCTTGGTCCACCTGGTTGCTCTTCGTCCCCCAGGCTATGCTTGGTCCCCCAGGCTGTGCTTGGTCCCCCAGGCTGTGCTTGGTCCCCCAGGCTGTGCTTGGTCCCCCTGGTTGCTCTTGGTCCCCCAGGCTGTGCTTGTTCCCCTAGGCTGTGCTTGGTCCCCCAGGCTGTGCTTGGTCCCCCAGGCTGTGCTTGGTCCCCCTGGTTGCTCTTGGTCCCCCAGGCTGTGCTTGGTCCCCCTGGTTGCTCTTGGTCCACCATGCTGTGCTTGGTCCCCCAGGCTGTGCTTGATCCCCTTGGTTGCTCTTGGTCCCCCAGGCTGTGCTTGGTCCCCTTGGTTGCTCTTGGTCCCCCAGGCTGTGCTTGGTCCCCCTGGCTGTGCTTGGTCCCCCAGGCTGTGCTTGGCCCCCCTGGTTGCTCTTGGTCCCCCAGGCTGTGCTTGGTCCCCCAGGCTGTGCTTGGTCCCCCAGGCTGTGCTTGGTCCCCCTGGTTGCTCTTGGTCCCCCAGGCTGTGCTTGGTCCCCCAGGCTGTGCTTGGTCCCCTTGGTTGCTCTTGGTCCCCCAGGCTGTGCTTGGTCCCCCAGGCTGTGCTTGGCCCCCCTGGTTGCTCTTGGTCCCCCAGGCTGTGCTTGGTCCCCCTGGTTGCTCTTGGTCCCCCAGGCTATGCTTGGTCCCCCAGGCTGTGCTTGGTCCCCTTGGTTGCTCTTGGTCCCCCAGGCTGTGCTTGGTCCCCCAGGCTGTGCTTGGCCCCCCTGGTTGCTCTTGGTCCCCCAGGCTGTGCTTGGTCCCCCAGGCTGTGCTTGGTCCCCCTGGCTGTGCTTGGTCCCCCAGGCTGTGCTTGGTCCCCCTGGCTGTGCTTGGTCCCCCAGGCTGTGCTTGGTCCCCCTGGTTGCTTTTGGTCCCCCAGGCTGTGCTTGGTCCCCCAGGCTGTGCTTGGTCCCCCAGGCTGTGCTTGGTCCCCCTGGTTGCTCTTGGTCCCCCAGGCTGTGCTTGGTCCCCCTGGCTGTGCTTGGTCCCCCAGGCTGTGCTTGGTGTCCCCCAGGCTGTGCTTGGTCCCCCAGGCTGTGCTTGGTCCCCCAGGCTGTGCTTGGTCCCCCTGGTTGCTCTTGGTCCCCCAGGCTGTGCTTTGTCCCCCAGGCTGTGCTTGGTCCCCCTGGTTGTGCTTGGTCCCCCGGCTGTGCTTGGTCCCCCTGGTTGCTCTTGTTCCCCCAGGCTGTGCTTGGTCCCCCTGCTTGCTCTTGGTCCCCCAGGCTGTGCTTGGTCCCCCAGGCTGTGCTTGGTCCCCCTTGTTGCTCTTGGTCCCCCAGGCTGTGCTTGGTCCCCCAGGCTGTGCTTGGTCCCCTTGGTTGCTCTTGGTCCCCCAGGCTGTGCTTGGTCCCCCAGGCTGTGCTGTGTCCCCCTGGTTGTGCTTGGTCCCCCAGGCTGTGCTGTGTTCCCCTGGCTGTGCTTGGTCCCCCAGGCTGTGCTTGGTCCCCCTGGTTGCTCTTGGTCCCCCAGGCTCTGCTTGGTCCCCCAGGCTGTGCTTGGTCCCCCTGGCTGTGCTTGGTCCCCCAGGCTGTGCTTGGTCCCCCTGGTTTCTCTTGGTCCCTGTAGGAGAGTAGGGTCTGCTATCCTATGGTCACCCCAAATTTTTGCTTTTTGCTTCACTGGTTTCTGACTTAATGTGGCTGTGGGCCTGCTAATCAGACCCACAGCCTGCTGTTCTCTCTCTAAATTGATGCCAATGCACTTTAGGTGCATTACGAATTGGAACTGGTTCACCTTATGAGCCCCTGTAATAGTGCACCCTAGGTGCCCAGGGCATAGGTGTATCCAAGGCCTACCAGGGGCTGCAGCACGTATTGTGCCACCCCTGGCCTGGCCTCCATATTTGACACAACTGGCTGATCACTCAGCTGGGGTAAGTCGGTGTAACCACCTCTTACTTAGGTACAGTATGTCTGTGCCTAACCCTAAACTGGACACATATGTTCCTATCAGCCACTCCTATGGAAGGCCTCATCAATCCTGGAGGCAGAGTGCTTGGAAATATGTGAGATGGTGCTCTGGCATGAGCTGAGCCTGTCTGCAGCTGTCGGGAACAACTCCCTAAGCTGTTCCGGGATATTGCCATACCATATACTCTTAAGTGCATTATAATCCTCGCGGTTAAATGCTATCTTTGGTTTGGCTTTATCAAAACATGTCGAGTAAGGTGTCATACGAATTGGAATACTATCCCCTCGCCAATTCTGGCGACGGGGATAGCATTCCACCCTTCTAGAGGGACACGACATGTGCGTAGCCTTAACCCCGGTGAAAGTTAAACAGAGCCTCAGCTTCACAAAATGGACGCTGCCACCACAGACACAAGTCTGGCCTCCTGCTGCTGACCGAAACTCGGCAGATGGTGGCCTGGACAAAGGGTTTCCTGCCTTGGGAGGTGCGAGCACCACCCCAGACAGGATTTTGTGTATTGGGTAGGACAGGGCTGAATAGAATCAGACATGCCCGGGGCACACAAGGTGTCCCCGTGCATAGGCCAGTCCAAACCGGTTCTGGGGCCTTCCAGCCCCAGTCCTGGCGCGGAGCTGGACAAAGGAAAGGGGGTGTAACTGCCCCCCTTCCTGGTTCCTCCCAGAGGAGGGACCTAGTAGGTGATCCACCCCCAGTTTGGGAATAAGAGGGGGAGCAGTGCCATTGCACAGCAGATCATCCCGAAATCAACTTTAAACAAGAAGAAGACTGGACTTCGACATTCTGCTGCACAGAAGACTGAAGAGAATCTCCCTTGTGGCCTTGGAGTGGCCACCCTGTGAACACAGGTACCAACCAGCAACTCGACGTCTGCTTTGCCGCCGCCTCCCGCCGGAGACCGAGCCCAGAGCCCGACAAGAACCAGACTCCCAGACCTCTCAGAGCCTGATCCACAGTCCCTGCGAAGAAGGGACCCGTGGAGGCACCGAGCGACGTGGGACCGGACCTCTTGGAAGACACTCGAAAAGCTGACTGCGCAGCTTCTGAGGCATCCTCGACGTTGTGCTTTGGGGATTGAGAACCCCCACCACCGAGCAGCCCTTGCACCGAAGATCAGCCCTCCAGCATCTCCACGATCTGCGTGGGGCCCTTTTGCATTGTGCCACTCGACGCGCCATCCCGGCCACTAGCCACGTGGCCAGCGGCCATCTTGGCGACGAACCCGAAGATTTAAACAGCAGGTCTGGTTGCTCCAGACCTACCCAAGCTCCTGTGAAAAGGAGCACTCGCTCTGACCTTGCTGGTCCGAGTGAACAGCATCTTTCAACTTCTGCGTGGCTTGCATTTGCCAAGGCCTGTTTGCTCCGATCAGGTCGCCGACACCGCCAACAGCGAGAAGCCTACGTGGGACAGCTCGTGACCGACTCCTGGACGTCCTCGACCCCGGGTATCCACGTGGCTGCAGAAAGAAGCTACCTGACAACGCCTGTTTGCACCCGACATCGCCTGGTTCCAATCTGGTTCCATGGTAGTCACTGGCTAGTGACTTTGAACACTGTCCCCTCTGCTTTCAGGTCTTCACATCTTCCGATCCACCCTTGGATCCACCGGAACTCTTCTCATCGAGCCGCCTGCAGCATCTTCAGCTCCAAGCACCATCGACCAGCGTGACGAAACCCGACACAACTTCGACCCTGTGCACCCGCTTCCTGTGGGTGAGGTAACTCAGCTCCGCCGGTGCTCCTGCACTGGTACACATCCCAAGGGCCTGTGTTTTAAGTTTCAGCTCCGTAGGTCACTCGGAAGGTTCCTAACTTTCTAACTTTGTGCTTTTTACGCACCATAGACTTTGTATTGAGAAGTGCGTGCACTTTGAACACTGCACCCGAGTCCCGTGGGCCTTTCCCGACTTAGTTAACTCCAGTCTCGAATAGCTCCAGCGATTCCCAAGGCCCTAGGCCTCTTCACTTTCCTCCAGGTATCTCTTATACCACTTTCTTAGTATATGGTTTAGGTGGCCCCTAGGGCTCATCCATATTGTGCAACTTTTGTGTATTTTAAACTGTCTTGTGATTTAACGCTTGTGCTTCTGTGCTCATAAAGAGTCCAGGGGATTTTAATAGTTAATAAATCAATATATATTTTCAATATATATCTGTGTGGTGTCCCTTTCATTTGGTATTCAAGGGGGTTGTGTATGGTATAACAGCTGGCTTCACATGCCTTTCAGAGTTTAGCCTAAGACTGCTTTGTCCACGTTACCACTAGGATAACTGGTCTACAAGGTTGAATTACAACCATCATCATAAGGGTTGCTTGGCATGGTACAAAGTGATCACTAGAATTAGTGAGCATTATATACCAGACCAACTTCTCACATTGGTGAGCAGCGGATTGGGATCTGAGCTTGCTGTTGTTTTACCATTACAATCTTTGAGATTATCATTTGAAAGATCATACAGGTACCTACTAGGTACATATAAAACAAGACTAGTATACTTAAGTTCTACTGAACTTAGTTGTTGTAGAGCAAAGGGAGTAGCACACCCTAGCTACAACTACTAGATAGGTTTAGTAGGTAAACACCAGTGTAGGTAGATTGCAACACATCCACCCACACTAGAGCAATGTCTGGAACAGAGGGGTCCAGTGGACTTACTCCTGTTGTGAGTGACCCTCCAAGGGCACCATCCCAGTTTGCTATTTTTCCCTTTAAGGAATTAAGACAGCTTTGTGTCTTAAGGGGTCTGAAGACAGGGCCTTCCCCTACTACAGACCACCTAAGAGAGCTCTTGGATCAGTCTGAGGCTCTAAAGACCTCTAAAGCAAACCCCACAGGGGATGCTGAAGGAGGCCATCCTTCAGAGGATGACACTGTAGACACCCCTGCCCCTATCATCCTGTTAGATGAGGAAGCCTCCACCCCTGGAGCTCCTCAGGTAGATGAAGAGGAAGAAGAAGAGGAGGAGGAGGTGGAAAGCAGTGAGTCAGATGATGACAGAGATAGTCAGGTGCTGGTCAGTAGACTGAACCAGGCTAACTTAAGTCAACTTGGGAATGAATCAGGTAACAACCCATTCATAGGGCCATAGGAGGAGAAGGCATCACTCAGGTGAATCCAATACCTCCCATGTCTCTAGAGGCTCTCATGGTCACTCCAGAAAGGAGATGACTAGCCCTCAGAGAAGGGAACATGAGGCCAAGATGAGAGAGGCTGAGCTTAGGATCCAGAGGCAAGAGTTAGAGGTTGCCCTGGCTAAGGAGAAACTTGCTAGAGCAAGACAGCCTAGAGAGAGTGGGATAATAGAACCCACTGGTGGCAGCAATATCCACAAGGATAAAGACAGGTCTTTTGATAATAGAAACCTGAGTAAGATTGTGCCCCCCTACAAAGCTGGGGATGATATCCATAAATGGATTACTGCAATGGAGAGAGCCTGCAGAGTACAGCAGATCCCTCAGGAGCAGTGGGCAGCAATCTTGTGGCTCTCCTTTGAAGGTAGAGGCCGAGACAGACTCCTCACAGTTAGTGATGGGGATTCTAGAAACTACCTGGTCCTGAAGAGTGCTCTGATTGATGGGTTAGGCTTAACCACTGAACAGTACAGGTTAATGTTCAGAGATACCCAGAAGACACAGACTCAGGACTGGTCTGAATTTGTTGAGTGTGCCACTAAGGCTCTGGAGGGATGGTTGCTGGGAAGCAAGGTTACAGACTATGAAGGATTGTATAATTTGCTGATGAGAGAACAAATTTTAAACAATTGTCAGAACCAGCAGTTGCATCAACATTTGGTTGACTCAGATTTGACCTCTCCCCAAGAATTGGGAAAGAGGGCAGATAAATGGGTAAGAACCAGAGTTAAGCAAAAGAACCAGAACCAGAACCAGGGTGGTGACCAGAAGAAAACAGACCAGAAGGGTGGGGAGCAGAAAGCTAAAGACCAGAAGTCTTCAACAGGGCCCCAAACTGAGACAGAGGGTGGGTCCCAAACTTCCAAGAAGAAGAAGAAAGAAGGTCAGAAGAAACCCTGGTGTAAAACTTGTAAGAACACCTCTCACTGGACAAGTGAGTGTAAAAAGGGTGGAGCCCCCAGCACTGCAGCCCCTAAGGCACCTGCACCCACTAGTACAGTTAGCAGTGCTGGTCCTCAAGCCAAGGGATTAGTGGGAATCACTTTGGGAACTGAAGGAGATTCTGACCTAGTCAGAACCCTTACACAGGCTGTTCTGGTTTGTGAAGGGGACATAGATTTGACCCCTGACATAAGTCCCAGTAACCTGGGCAAATACAGACAGACACCTTTGATTAACAACAAAGTGGCTCAAGCTTACAGGGACACATGTGCCAGTGTCACTATGGTGACACCTAACTTTGTGGACCCTGGACAATACATGCCAGGCGATGATTACCTGGTGACCAATGCCAGCAATGTCACTACTACACATAGTGTGGCACTTGTTAACTTTTCCTGGGGAGGTGTAACTGGCCTAAAGAAAGTTGTGGTTAGTGCTGATCTCCCAGTAGAGTGTTTGTTGGGCAATGACCTGGAGAACTCTCTATAGTCAGAAGTTGAGTACAGGACTCATGCAGAGATGTTAGGGATATCATCACATGTCCTTGCTGTGACCAGGTCACAGGCCAAAAAGTGCCTCTCTGAACCTCAGGTCTTGGATCCTGGAACAATGGACCAAGTACCTCCCAAGAAGAAGAACAGGAGGGTTAAGGCTGCGCCTTCCCAACTGCCTACAAGTGAGGATCAGGCTTCACAGGAAACTGATCTTGAGACCCCTGAAGGAACTGTCCCTGAAGAACTTGAACCTGATCAGGTTGAGTTTCTGGGGACAGGGGGACCTTCTAGGGCAGACTTGGGGCAGGCTCAGTTAACCTGTCCTTCTCTTGAACCCCTCAGACAGCAGGCTGCTGCTGAGGCTGCTGGGAATGCTCAAGGTGCCCATAAAGTATATTGGGACGATGGACTCCTTTATTCAGAGGCTAGAGACCCCAAGCCTGGTGCTACCAGGAGGTTGGTTATACCTCTGCAATTTAGGGGCTTCCTACTCACCTTGGCCCATGATATTCCTTTAGCAGGACACCTAGGCCAGAACAAGACTTGGGACAGGCTTGTCCCTCACTTTCACTGGCCTCACATGTCTGAAGACACCAAGGAGTTTTGTCGCTCCTGTGAAACTTGCCAAGCCAGTGGTAAAGCAGGTGGAACAACAAAGGCCCCCCTGATACCACTACCTGTGGTGGGGGTTCCCTTTGAGAGAGTGGGGATTGATATTGTTGGTCCAATGGATCCCCCTACAGCATCTGGGCACAGATTCATACTGGTGGTAGTGGATCATGCCACCAGGTACCCAGAGGCAATTCCCCTTAGGACCACAACAGCTCCTGTTGTGGCCAGGGCCTTACTTGGAGTTTTCTCCAGAGTGGGGTTTCCTAAGGAGGTAATATCAGATAGAGATACCAACTTCATGTCTGGATATTTGACAGCTATGTGGAAGGAATGTGGTGTAAACTACAAGTTCACCACTCCTTATCACCCACAATGCAATGGGCTTGTTGAGAGATTCAACAAGACCCTAAAGGGCATGATTAAAGGATTACCTGAAAAGCTCAGGCGAAGATGGGACATCCTTCTGCCCTGCCTTTTGTTCGCTTACAGAGAGGTCCCTCAAAAGGGGGTTGGCTTCAGCCCCTTTGAATTGTTGTTTGGGCACCCTGTAAGAGGACCCCTGTATCTTGTGAAGGAAGGATGGGAGTTACCTCTCAAAAAGCCTAAACAGGACATTGTGGACTATGTACTTGGTCTCCGCTCCAGGATGGCAGAGTACATGGAAAAGGCATCCAAAAACCTTGAGGCTAGCCAAGAATTACAAAAAGCTTGGCATGACCAAAAGGCTGTCCTTGTTGAATTTCAGCCTGGACAGAAGGTATGGGTGTTGGAGCCAGTGGCCCCAGCAGCACTCCAAGACAAATGGTCTGGACCCCATACAATTCTGGAAAAGAAGGGAGAGGTTACCTACTTGGTGGACCTAGGAACTCCCAGGAGCCCCCACAGGGTGCTCCATGTGAACAGATTGAAGGCATATGTCAGCAGGGCAGACATGGGCTTGCTCATGGCTACAGATGAGGGACAGGAGGAAGAGAGTGACCCTCTCCCAGACCTGCTCACTCAGAACCCTGAGGATGGCTCAGTTGATGGTGTGGCCTTAGGTGGCAGCCTCACTGAACATCAGCAACATGACTGCAGACAAGTTCTACAGGCATACGGGCATATGTTCTCATTGACACCCAGTCAGACTAACTGGTGTACCCATGTGGCGGACACTGGTGACAGTCTTCCTGTAAAGAGCAAAATTTACAGGCAACCTGACCACGTCAGGGACTGTATAAAGACTGAGGTGCAAAAGATGCTGGAATTAGGTGTCATTGAGCCTTCAGAGAGCCCCTGGGCTAGCCCAGTGGTTCTGGTCCCCAAACCTCACACCAAAGATGGCAAGAGAGAGATGAGGTTCTGTGTGGATTACAGAGGACTCAATGCTGTCACCAGGACAGATGCACACCCTATTCCAAGGGCAGATGAGCTCATTGACAAGTTGGCTTCTGCCAAATATTTGAGCACATTTGACTTGACAGCTGGCTACTGGCAAATCAGGTTAGCTGAGGAGTCTAAAGCCAAGACAGCATTTTCTACCCCTAGTGGGCATTATCAGTTTGTGGTGATGCCCTTTGGTTTGAAAAATGCACCTGCCACCTTCCAAAGGTTGGTGAACCAAGTCCTCACTGGGTTGGATGACTTTTGTGCAGCTTATCTGGACGATATTGCTGTCTTTAGCTCCACCTGGGAGGATCACCTGATCCACCTGAAGGAAGTGCTTGAGGCTCTGCAGAAGGCAGGCCTCACTATCAAGGCAACAAAGTGCCAGATAGGGCAGAGCAAGGTTGTATACCTGGGCCACCTTGTAGGTGGAGGCCAAGTTCAACCACTGGAGAGTAAGATCCAGACCATCAAGGACTGGTCCCCTCCAACTACCCAGACTCAGGTCAGAGCTTTCTTGGGCCTGACTGGAAACGACAGGAAGTTTGTTAAGAACTATGGGTCCATTGTGACTCCTCTTAATGATCTGACATCCAAGAAGATGCCCAAAAAGGTTCAGTGGACAGAAATCTGTCAAAAGGCATTTGATGACCTGAAGAAGGCCATGTGCTCTGCACCTATCCTGAAGAGTCCTGACTACTCAAGAGAGTTCATTGTCCAAACAGATGCTTCTGAGTTGGGAGTGGGAGCAGTGCTTTCACATCTTAATGTAGATGGCCAGGAACAGCCCATTGCTTTCATTAGCAGAAGGCTGACCCTCAGAGAGAAACGTTGGTCAGCTATAGAGAGGGAGGCCTTTGCTGTGGTGTGGGCCCTGAAGAAGTTGAGACCATACTTATTTGGCACTCACTTCAAGATTCAGACCGACCACAAGCCCCTCCTATGGCTTAATCAGATGAAGGGTGAAAACCCCAAACTACTCAGGTGGTCCATTTCCCTACAGGGGATGGACTTTACAGTGGAGCACCGCCCAGGGACTGACCATGGCAACGCAGATGGTCTCTCCAGGTACTTCCACTTAGAACATGAAGACACAACTGGTCAAGGTTAGTCTAATGTCCCTGCGTTTGGGGGGGGGTTATGTAGGAGAGTAGGGTCTGCTATCCTATGGTCACCCCAAATTTTTGCTTTTTGCTTCACTGGTTTCTGACTTAATGTGGCTGTGGGCCTGCTAATCAGACCCACAGCCTGCTGTTCTCTCTCTAAATTGATGCCAATGCACTTTAGGTGCATTACGAATTGGAACTGGTTCACCTAATGAGCCCCTGTAATAGTGCACCCTAGGTGCCCAGGGCATAGGTGTATCCAAGGCCTACCAGGGGCTGCAGCACGTATTGTGCCACCCCTGGCCTGGCCTCCATATTTGACACAACTGGCTGATCACTCAGCTGGGGTAAGTCGGTGTAACCACCTCTTACTTAGGTACAGTATGTCTGTGCCTAACCCTAAACTGGACACATATGTTCCTATCAGCCACTCCTATGGAAGGCCTCATCAATCCTGGAGGCAGAGTGCTTGGAAATATGTGAGATGGTCCTCTGGCATGAGCTGAGCCTGTCTGCAGCTGTCGGGAACAACTCCCTAAGCTGTTCCGGGATATTGCCATACCATATACTCTTAAGTGCATTATAATCCTCGCGGTTAAATGCTATCTTTGGTTTGGCTTTATCAAAACATGTCGAGTAAGGTGTCATACGAATTGGAATACTATCCCCTCGCCAATTCTGGCGACGGGGATAGCATTCCACCCTTCTAGAGGGACACGACATGTGCGTAGCCTTAACCCCGGTTAAAGTTAAACAGAGCCTCAGCTTCACAAAATGGACGCTGCCACCACAGACACAAGTCTGGCCTCCTGCTGCTGACCGAAACTTGGCAGATGGTGGCCTGGAAAAAGGGTTTCCTGCCTTGGGAGGTGCGAGCACCACCCCAGACAGGATTTTGTGTATTGGGTAGGACAGGGCTGAATAGAATCAGACATGCCCGGGGCACACAAGGTGTCCCCGTGCATAGGCCAGTCCAAACCGGTTCTGGGGCCTTCCAGCCCCAGTCCTGGCGCGGAGCTGGACAAAGGAAAGGGGGTGTAACCGCCCCCCTTCCTGGTTCCTCCCAGAGGAGGGACCTAGTAGGTGATCCACCCCCAGTTTGGGAATAAGAGGGGGAGCAGTGCCATTGCACAGCAGATCATCCCGAAATCAACTTTAAACAAGAAGAAGACTGGACTTCGACATTCTGCTGCACAGAAGACTGAAGAGAATCTCCCTTGTGGCCTAGGAGTGGCCACCCTGTGAACACAGGTACCAACCAGCAACTCGACGTCTGCTTTGCCGCCGCCTCCCGCCGGAGACCGAGCCCAGAGCCCGACAGGAACCAGACTCCTAGACCTCTCAGAGCCCGATCCACAGTCCCTGCGAAGAAGGGACCCGTGGAGGCACCGAGCGACGTGGGACCGGACCTCTTGGAAGACACTCGAAAAGCTGACTGTGCAGCTTCTGAGGCATCCTCGACGTTGTGCTTTGGGGATTGAGAACCCCCACCACCGAGCAACCCTTGCACCGAAGATCAACCCTCCAGCATCTCCACGATCTGCGTGGGGCCCTTTTGCATTGTGCCACTCGATGCGCCATCCCGGCCACTAGCCACGTGGCCAGCGGCCATCTTGGCGACGAACCCGAAGATTTAAACAGCAGGTCTGGTTGCTCCAGACCTACCCAAGCTCCTGTGAAAAGGAGCACTCACTCTGACCTTGCTGGTCCGAGTGAACAGCATCTTTCAACTTCTGCGTGGCTTGCATTTGCCAAGGCCTGTTTGCTCCGATCAGGTCGCCGACACCGCCAACAGCGAGAAGCCTACGTGGGACAGCTCGTGACCGACTCCTGGACGTCCTCGACCCCGGGTATCCACGTGGCTGCAGAAAGAAGCTACCCGACAACGCCTGTTTGCACCCGACATCGCCTGGTTCCAATCTGGTTCCACGGTAGTCACTGGCTAGTGACTTTGAACACTGTCCCCTCTGCTTTCAGGTCTTCACATCTTCCGATCCACCCTTGGATCCACCGGAACTCTTCTCATCGAGCCGCCTGCAGCATCTTCAGCTCCAAGCACCATCGACCAGCGTGACGAAACCCGACACAACTTCGACCCTGTGCACCCGCTTCCTGTGGGTGAGGTAACTTAGCTCCGCCGGTGCTCCTGCACTGGTACACATCCCAAGGGCCTGTGTTTTAAGTTTCAGCTCCGTAGGTCACTCGGAAGGTTCCTAACTTTCTAACTTTGTGCTTTTTACGCACCATAGACTTTGTATTGAGAAGTGCGTGCACTTTGAACACTGCACCCGAGTCCCGTGGGCCTTTCCCGACTTAGTTAACTCCAGTCTCGAATAGCTCCAGCGATTCCCAAGGCCCTAGGCCTCTTCACTTTCCTCCAGGTATCTCTTATACCACTTTCTTAGTATATGGTTTAGGTGGCCCCTAGGGCTCATCCATATTGTGCAACTTTTGTGTATTTTAAACTGTCTTGTGATTTAACGCTTGTGCTTCTGTGCTCATAAAGAGTCCAGGGGATTTTAATAGTTAATAAATCAATATATATTTTCAATATATATCTGTGTGGTGTCCCTTTCATTTGGTATTCAAGGGGGTTGTGTATGGTATAACAGCTGGCTTCACATGCCTTTCAGAGTTTAGCCTAAGACTGCTTTGTCCACGTTACCACTAGGATAACTGGTCTACAAGGTTGAATTACAACCATCATCATAAGGGTTGCTTGGCATGGTACAAAGTGATCACTAGAATTAGTGAGCATTATATACCAGACCAACTTCTCACAGTCCCCCAGGCAGTGCTTGGTCCCCCTGGTTGCTCTTGGTCCCCCAGGATGTGCTTGGTCCCCTTGGTTGCTCTTTGTCCCCCAGGCTGTGCTTGGTCCCCTTGGTTGCTCTTGGTCCCCTAGGCTGTGCTTGGTCCCCCAGGCTGTGCTTGGTCCCCTTGGTTGCTCTTGGTCCCCCAGGCTGTGCTTGGTCCCCCAGGCTGTGCTTGGTCCCCCTGGCTGTGCTTGGTCTCCCAGGCTGTGCTTGGTCCCCCTGGCTGTGCTTGGTCCCCCAGGCTGTGCTTGGTCCCCCTGGTTGCTCTTGGTCCCCCAGGCTGTGCTTGGTCCCCCAGATTGTGCTTGGTCCCCTTGGTTGCTCTTGTTCCCCCAGGCTGTGCTTGGTCCCCCAGGCTGTGCTTGGTCCCCTTGGTTGCTCTTGGTCCCCCAGGCTGTGCTTGGTCCCCCTGGTTGCTCTTGGACCCCCAGGCTGTGCTTGGACCCCCAGGCTGTGCTTGGTCCCCCTGGCTGTGCTTGGTCCCCCAGGCTGTGCTTGGTCCCCCTGGTTGCTCTTGGTCCCCCAGGCTGTGCTTGGTCCCCCAGGCTGTGCTTGGTCCCCCTGGCTGTGCTTGGTCCCCCAGGCTGTGCTTGGTCCCCTTGGTTGCTCTTGGTCCCCCAGGCTGTGCTTGGTCCCCCTGGTTGCTCTTGGTCCCCCAGGCTGTGCTTGGTCCCCCAGGCTGTGCTTGGTCCCCCTGGTTGCTCTTGGTCCCCCAGGCTTTACTTGGTCCCCCAGGCTGTGCTTGGTCCCCCAGGCTGTTCTTGGTCCCCCAGGCTGTGCTTGGTCCCCCAGGCTGTGCTTGGTCCCCCTGGTTGCTCTTGGTCCCCCAGGCTGTGCTTGGTCCCCCAGGCTGTGCTTGGTCCCCCTGGTTGTGCTTGGTCCCCCTGGTTGCTCTTGGTCCCCCAGGCTGTGCTTGGTCCCCCAGGCTGTGCTTGGACCCTCTGGCTGTGCTTGGCCCCCCAGGCTGTGCTTGGTCCCCCTGGTTGCTCTTGGTCCCCAAGGCTGTGCTTGGACCCCCAGGCTGTGCTTGGTCCCCCAGGCTGTGCTTGGTCCCCCTGGTTGCTCTTGGTCCCCCAGGCTGTGCTTGGTCCCCCTGCTTGCTCTTGGTCCCCCAGGCTGTGCTTGGTCCCCAGGCTGTGCTTGGTCCCCCTGGCTGTGCTTGGTCCCCCTGGTTGCTCTTGGTCCCCCAGGCTGTGCTTGGTCCCCCAGGCTGTGCTTGGTCCCCTTGGTTGCTCTTGGTCCCCCAAACTGTGCTTGGTCCCCCAGGTTGTGCTTGGTCCCCTTGGTTGCTCTTGTTCCCCCAGGCTGTGCTTGGTCCCCCAGGCTGTGCTTGGTCCCCCTGGCTGTGCTTGGTCCCCCAGGCTGTGCTTGGTCCCCTTGGTTGCTCTTGGTCCCCCAGGCTGTGCTTGGTCCCCCAGGCTGTGCTTGGACCCCCAGGCTGTGCTTGGTCCCCCAGGCTGTGCTTGGTCCCCCAGGCTGTGCTTGGTCCCCCTGGTTGCTCTTGGTCCCCCAGGCTGTGCTTGGTCCCCCTGGTTGCTCTTGGTCCCCCAGGCTGTGCTTGGTCCCCAGGCTGTGCTTGGTCCCCTTGGTTGCTCTTGGTCCCCCAGGCTGTGCTTGGTCCCCCAGATTGTGCTTGGTCCCCTTGGTTGCTCTTGTTCCCCCAGGCTGTGCTTGGTCCCCCAGGCTGTGCTTGGTCCCCCTGGTTGCTCTTGGTCCCCCAGGCTTTGCTTGGTCCCCCAGGCTTTGCTTGGTCCCCCAGGCTGTGCTTGGTCCCCCAGGCTGTGCTTGGTCCCCCTGGTTGCTCTTGGTCCCCCAGGCTGTGCTTGGTCCCCCAGGCTGTGCTTAATCCCCAAGGCTGTGCTTGGTCCCCCAGGCTGTGCTTGGTCCCCCAGGCTGTGCTTCGTCCCCCAGGCTGTGCTTGGTCCCCCAGGATGTGCTTGGTCCCCCAGGCTGTGCTTGGTCCCCCAGGCTGTGCTTGGTCCCCCTGGTTGTTCTTGGTCCCCCTGGTTGCTCTTGGTCCCCCAGGCTGTGCTTGGTCCCCCAGGCTGTGCTTGGTCCCCCAGGCTGTGCTTGGTCCACCAGGCTGTGCTTGGTCCCCCAGGCTGTGCTTGGTCCCCCAGGCTGTGCTTGGTCCCCCTGGCTGTGCTTGGCCCCCCTGGTTGCTCTTGGTGCCCCAGGCTGTGCTTGGTCCCCCAGGCTGTGCTTGGTCCCCCTGGTTGCTCTTGGTCCCCCAGGCTGTGCCTAGTCCCCTTTGTTGCTCTTGGTCCCCCAGGCTGTGCTTGGTCCCCCAGGCTGTGCTTGGTCCCCCTGGTTGCTCTTGGTCCCCCAGGCTGTGCTTGGTCCCCTTGGTTGCTCTTGGTCCCCCAGGCTATGCTTGGTCCCCCAGGCTGTGCTTGGTCCCCCTGGTTGCTTTTGGTCCACCAGGCTGTGCTTGGTCCCCCAGGCTGTGCTTGGTCCCCCAGGCTGTGCTTGGTCCCCCAGGCTGTGCTTGGTCCCCTTGGTTGCTCTTGGTCCCCCAGGCAGTGCTTGGTCCCCCTTGTTGCTCTTGGTCCCCCAGGCTGTGCTTGGTCCCCCAGGCTGTGCTTGGTCCCCTTGGTTGCTCTTGGTCCCCCAGGCTGTGCTTGGTCCCCTTGGTTGCTCTTGGTCCCCCAGGCTGTGCTTGGTCCCCCAGGCTGTGCTTGGTCCCCTTGGTTGCTCTTGGTCCCCCAGGCAGTGCTTGGTCCCCCTTGTTGCTCTTGGTCCCCCAGGCTGTGCTTGGTCCCCTTGGTTGCTCTTGGTCCCCCAGGCTGTGCTTGGTCCCCTTGGTTGCTCTTGGTCACCCAGGCTGTGCTTGGTCCCCCAGGCTGTGCTTGGTCCCCTTGGTTGCTCTTGGTCCCCCAGGCTGTGCTTGGTCCCCCAGGCTGTGCTTGGTCCCCCTGGCTGTGATTGGTCCCCCAGGCCGTGCTTGGTCCCCCTGGCTGTGCTTGGTCCCCCAGGCTGTGCTTGGTCCCCCTGGTTGCTCTTGGTCCCCCAGGCTGTGCTTGGTCCCCCAGGCTGTGCTTGGTCCCCCTGGCTGTGCTTGGTCCCCCAGGCTGTGCTTGGTCCCCTTGGTTGCTCTTGGTCCCCCAGGCTGTGCTTGGTCCCCCAGGCTGTGCTTGGTCCCCCTGGCTGTGCTTGGTCCCCCAGGCTGTGTTTGGTCCCCCTGGTTGCTCTTGGTCCCCCAGGCTGTGCTTGGACCCCCAGGCTGTGCTTGGTCCCCCAGGCTGTGCTTGGTCCCCCTGGTCGCTCTTGGTCCCCCAGGCTGTGCTTGGTCCCCCTGGTTGCTCTTGGTCCCCCAGGCTGTGCTTGGTCCCCAGGCTGTGCTTGGTCCCCTTGGTTGCTCTTGGTCCCCCAGGCTGTGCTTGGTCCCCCAGGTTGTGCTTGGTCCCCTTGGTTGCTCTTGTTCCCCCAGGCTGTGCTTGGTCCCCCAGGCTGTGCTTGGTCCCCTTGGTTGCTCTTGGTCCCCCTGGTTGCTCTTTGTCCCCCAGGCTGTGCTTGGTCCCCTTGGTTGCTCTTGGTCCCCCAGGCTGTGCTTGGTCCCCCTGGTTGCTCTTGCTCCCCCAGGCTGTGCTTGGACTAACCATGGGCGAATTTTGCGAATCTCGCGTTCGCGAATTTTGCGGATTTGCGAATCTCGCAATCCGCAAAATCTGCGAATTCTCGCGAATTTGCGGATTTTTTTTTTTGTGTTTGCGCGGGTTTCTGCCAGTTCGCGAGGGTTTTGTACAATGTCGCAAATTGCGAACTTACCTGTCGGGTCGCAAGTTTCGCGAACTTGTTGTTTCTACGTGTCCAGCCTGTTTGGGACACTCTTCTTCATCACTGCCACTCTCTGTCACCACTGCCACTCTCTGACTACTCATGCCACCCTCTGGCCCACCCATGCCACCCTCTGTTTCATCACAGCACCCTCTGGTTGTCCAGTCAGTGTACATTATTGTGGCAACGCAAGCACACCTTCCCTGCCTCAAGTGACCTGAATTAATTTAGGGCTGATTAATGTGTCACAGAATATTTTTTTAGCTGGCACCTGCTTCCTTAGTGCTTCCTGATGAGTGAACTTTTGCACTTGCTAAGTGCTTTCTTTGTTGCAAAATTAGTTACAACACCTGCCCTGCCCCAACTGACAATAATGAATTAGGGGCTGATTAATGGATTTGAACTGCCAGCCTGGCTCCTGCTTGTCTCCCTTAGCTGTAATTCAGGACCTTTGTGGCATATGTGTAACTATTCTGAGGTTCAGAGCAGGGTCACATAATAGTTGCAACTGGCAACTGAACTCTGGAGGGGCCCCTCAGCAAGCACTACAGGAAATGGCTACTAATGATGAGCCTGAACTTTTGAACCTGGTAAGTAGTTTCAGTTTTGATAAGATCGTATTTCTGCAATTTTGCACTTATTCGCGGGGCGCGAAGTTGTACTGGGAAGCCGCGAACTCACGCGAACAGTGCGAGCAGTGCGAGCAAAATCCGCTGCTCGCGGATTTGCGGATTTTGCGGGAGATTCGCGAATCTCGCGGATTGCGAATTTACCGAAAATCCGCAAAATCCGCGAGCGAAACGGATTTTCCGCCCACACCTAGCTTGGACCCCCAGGCTGTGCTTGGTCCCCCTGGCTGTGCTTGGTCCCCCAGGCTGTGCTTGGTCCCCCTGGTTGCTCTTGGTCCCCCAGGCTGTGCTTGGTCCCCCTGGCTGTGCTTGGTCCCCAAGGCTGTGCTTGGTCCCCTTGGTTGCTCTTGGTCCCCCAGGCTGTGCTTGGTCCCCCTGGTTGCTCTTGGTCCCCCAGGCTGTACTTGGTCCCCCTGGTTGCTCTTGGTCCCCCAGGCTGTGCTTGGACCCCCAGGCTGTGCTTGGTCCCCCTGGTTGCTCTTGGTCCCCCAGGCTGTGCTTGGTCCCCCTGGCTGTGCTTGGTCCCCCAGGCTGTGCTTGGTCCCCCTGGTTGCTCTTGGTCCCCCAGGCTGTGCTTGGTCCCCCAGGCTGTGCTTGGTCCCCCTGGTGGTGCTTGGTCCCCCAGGCTGTGTTTGGTCCCCCTGGTTGCTCTTGGTCCCCCAGGCTGTGCTTGGTCCCCCTGGTTGCTCTTGGTCCCCCAGGCTGTGCTTGGTCCCCCTGGTTGCTCTTGGTCCCCCAGGCTTTGCTTGGTCCCCCAGGCTGTGCTTGGTCCCCCAGGCTGTGCTTGGTCCCCCAGGCTGTGCTTGGTCCCCCTGGCTGTGCTTGGTCCCCCTGGTTGCTCTTGGTCCCCCAGGCTGTGCTTGGTCCCCCAGGCCGTGCTTGGTCCCCTTGGTTGCTCTTGGTCCCCTAGGCTGTGCTTGGTCCCCCAGGTTGTGCTTGGTCCCCTTGGTTGCTCTTGTTCCCCCAGGCTGTGCTTGGTCCCCCAGGCTGTGCTTGGTCCCCTTGGTTGCTCTTGGTCCCCCTGGTTGCTCTTGGTCCCCCAGGCTGTGCTTGGTCCCCTTGGTTGCTCTTGGTCCCCCAGGCTGTGCTTGGTCCCCCTGGTTGCTCTTGGTCCCCCAGGCTGTGCTTGGTCCCCTTGGTTGCTCTTGGTCCCCCAGGCTGTGCTTGGTCCCCCAGGCTGTGCTTGGTCCCCCTGGTTGCTCTTGGTCCCCCAGGCTGTGCTTAGTCCCCCAGGCTGTGCTTGGTCCCCCTGGCTGTGCTTGGTCCCCCAGGCTGTGCTTGGTCCCCCTGGCTGTGCTTGGTCCCCCAGGCTGTGCTTGGTCCCCCTGGTTGCTTTTGGTCCCCCAGGCTGTGCTTGGTCCCCCAGGCTGTGCTTGGTCCCCAAGGCTGTGCTTGGTCCCCCAGGCTGTGCTTGGTCCCCAAGGCTGTGCTTGGTCCCCCTGGTTGCTCTTGGTCCCCCAGGCTGTGCTTGGTCCCCCAGGCTGTGCTTGGTCCCCCTGGCTGTGCTTGGTCCCCCAGGCTGTGCTTGGTCCCCCAGGCTGTGCTTGGTCCCCTTGGTTGCTCTTGGTCCCCCAGGCTGTGCTTGGTCCCCCTGGTTGCTCTTGGTCCCCCAGGCTGTGCTTGGTCCCCAAGGCTGTGCTTGGTCCCCCTGGCTGTGCTTGGTCCCCCAGGCTGTGCTTGGTCCCCCAGGCTGTGCTTGGTCCCCCAGGCTGTGCTTGGTCCCCTTGGTTGCTCTTGGACCCCCAGGCTGTGCTTGGCCCCCCTAGTTGCTCTTGGTCCCCCAGGCTGTGCTTGGTCCCCCTGGTTGCTCTTGGTCCCCCAGG
The DNA here is from genome assembly GCF_964263255.1 of Lissotriton vulgaris. Taxonomy (NCBI): domain Eukaryota; kingdom Metazoa; phylum Chordata; class Amphibia; order Caudata; family Salamandridae; genus Lissotriton; species Lissotriton vulgaris. Next base: position 1,023,751,812 of record NC_141698.1, read on the forward strand.
ATGTGCTTGGTCCCCCTGGTTGCTCTTGGTCCCCCAGGCTGTGCTTGGTCCCCCTAGTTGCTCTTGGTCCCCCAGGCTGTGCTTGGTCCCCCTGGTTGCTCTTGGTCCCCCAGGCTGTGCTTGGTCCCCCTGGTTGCTCTTAGTCCCCCAGGCTGTGCTTGGTCCCCCAGGCTGTGCTTGGTCCCCCAGGCTGTGCTTGGTCCCCTTGGTTGCTCTTGGTCCCCCAGGCTGTGCTTGGTCCCCCTGGTTGCTCTTGGTCCCCCAGGCTGTGCTTGGTCCCCCAGGATGTGCTTGGTCCCCCTGGTTGCTCTTGGTCCCCCAGGCTGTGCTTGGTCCCCCTGGTTGCTCTTGGTCCCACAGGCTGTGCTTGGTCCCCCAGGCTGTGCTTGGTCCCCCTTGTTGCTCTTGGTCCCCCAGGCTGTGCTTGGTCCCCCAGGCTGTGCTTGGTCCCCCAGGCTGTGCTTGGTCCCCTTGGTTGCTCTTGGTCCCCCAGGCTGTGCTTGGTCCCCCAGGCTGTGCTTCGTCCCCCTGGCTGTGCTTGGTCCCCCAGGCTGTGCTGTGTCCCCCTGGCTGTGCTTGGTCCCCAAGGCTGTGCTTGGTCCCCCTGGCTGTGCTTGGTCCCCCAGGCTGTGCTTGGTCCCCCTGGTTTCTCTTGGTCCCCCAGGCAGTGCTTGGTCCCCCTGGTTGCTCTTGGTCCCCCAGGCTGTGCTTGGTCCCCCAGGCTGTGCTTGGTCCCCTTGGTTGCTCTTGGTCCCCCAGGCTGTGCTTGGTCCCCTTGGTTGCTCTTGGTCCCCTAGGCTGTGCTTGGTCCCCCAGGCTGTGCTTGGTCCCCTTGGTTGCTCTTGGTCCCCCAGGCTGTGCTTGGTCCCCCTGGCTGTGCTTGGTGCCCCAGGCTGTGCTTGGTCCCCCTGGCTGTGCTTGGTCCCCCAGGCTGTGCTTGGTCCCCCTGGTTGCTCTTGGTCCCCCAGGCTGTGCTTGGTCCCCCAGGCTGTGCTTGGTCCCCCTGGCTGTGCTTGGTCCCCCAGGCTGTGCTTGGTCCCCCTGGTTGCTCTTGGTCCCCCAGGCTGTGCTTGGTCCCCCAGGCTGTGCTTGGTCCCCCTGGTTGCTCCTGGTACCCAGGGCTGTGCTTGGACCCCCAGGCTGTGCTTGGTCCCCCAGGCGTGCTTGGTCCCCCAGGCTGTGCTTGGTCCCCCAGGCTGTGCTTGGTCCCCCAGGCTGTGCTTGGTCCCCTTGGTTGCTCTTGGACCCCCAGGCTGTGCTTGGTCCCCCTAGTTGCTCTTGGTCCCCCAGGCTGTGCTTGGTCCCCCTGGTTGCTCTTGGTCCCCCAGGCTGTGCTTGGTCCCCCTGGTTGCTCTTGGTCCCCCAGGCTGTGCTTGGTCCCCCTAGTTGCTCTTGGTCCCCCAGGCTGTGCTTGGTCCCCCTGGTTGCTCTTGGTCCCCCAGGCTGTGCTTGGTCCCCCTGGTTGCTCTTAGTCCCCCAGGCTGTGCTTGGTCCCCCAGGCTGTGCTTGGTCCCCCAGGCTGTGCTTGGTCCCCTTGGTTGCTCTTGGTCCCCCAGGCTGTGCTTGGTCCCCCTGGTTGCTCTTGGTCCCCCAGGCTGTGCTTGGTCCCCCAGGATGTGCTTGGTCCCCCTGGTTGCTCTTGGTCCCCCAGGCTGTGCTTGGTCCCCCTGGTTGCTCTTAGTCCCCCAGGCTGTGCTTGGTCCCCCAGGCTGTGCTTGGTCCCCCTTGTTGCTCTTGGTCCCCCAGGCTGTGCTTGGTCCCCCAGGCATTGCTTGGTCCCCCAGGCTGTGCTTGGTCCCCTTGGTTGCTCTTGGTCCCCCAGGCTGTGCTTGGTCCCCCAGGCTGTGCTTCGTCCCCCTGGCTGTGCTTGGTCCCCCAGGCTGTGCTGTGTCCCCCTGGCTGTGCTTGGTCCCCAAGGCTGTGCTTGGTCCCCCTGGCTGTGCTTGGTCCCCCAGGCTGTGCTTGGTCCCCCTGGTTTCTCTTGGTCCCCCAGGCAGTGCTTGGTCCCCCTGGTTGCTCTTGGTCCCCCAGGCTGTGCTTGGTCCCCCAGGCTGTGCTTGGTCCCCTTGGTTGCTCTTGGTCCCCCAGGCTGTGCTTGGTCCCTTTGGTTGCTCTTGGTCCCCTAGGCTGTGCTTGGTCCCCCAGGCTGTGCTTGGTCCCCTTGGTTGCTCTTGGTCCCCCAGGCTGTGCTTGGTCCCCCTGGCTGTGCTTGGTGCCCCAGGCTGTGCTTGGTCCCCCTGGCTGTGCTTGGTCCCCCAGGCTGTGCTTGGTCCCCCTGGTTGCTCTTGGTCCCCCAGGCTGTGCTTGGTCCCCCAGGCTGTGCTTGGTCCCCCTGGCTGTGCTTGGTCCCCCAGGCTGTGCTTGGTCCCCCTGGTTGCTCTTGGTCCCCCAGGCTGTGCTTGGTCCCCCAGGCTGTGCTTGGTCCCCCTGGTTGCTCCTGGTACCCAGGGCTGTGCTTGGACCCCCAGGCTGTGCTTGGTCCCCCAGGCGTGCTTGGTCCCCCAGGCTGTGCTTGGTCCCCCAGGCTGTGCTTGGTCCCCCTGGTCGCTCTTGGTCCCCCAGGCTGTGCTTGGTCCCCCTGGTTGCTCTTGGTCCCCCAGGCTGTGCTTGGTCCCCAGGCTGTGCTTGGTCCCCTTGGTTGCTCTTGGTCCCCCAGGCTGTGCTTGGTCCCCCAGGTTGTGCTTGGTCCCCTTGGTTGCTCTTGTTCCCCCAGGCTGTGTTTGGTCCCCCAGGCTGTGCTTGGTCCCCTTGGTTGCTCTTGGTCCCCCTGGTTGCTCTTTGTCCCCCAGGCTGTGCTTGGTCCCCTTGGTTGCTCTTGGTCCCCCAGGCTGTGCTTGGTCCCCCTGGTTGCTCTTGCTCCCCCAGGCTGTGCTTGGACTAACCATGGGCGAATTTTGCGAATCTCGCGTTCGCGAATTTTGCGGATTTGCGAATCTCGCAATCCGCAAAATCCGCGAATTCTCGCGAATTTGCGGATTTTTTTTTTTGTGTTTGCGCGGGTTTCTGCCAGTTCGCGAGGGTTTTGTACAATGTCGCAAATTGCGAACTTACCTGTCGGGTCGCAAGTTTCGCGAACTTGTTGTTTCTACGTGTCCAGCCTGTTTGGGACACTCTTCTTCATCACTGCCACTCTCTGTCACCACTGCCACTCTCTGACTACTCATGCCACCCTCTGGCCCACCCATGCCACCCTCTGTTTCATCACAGCACCCTCTGGTTGTCCAGTCAGTGTACATTATTGTGGCAACGCAAGCACACCTTCCCTGCCTCAAGTGACCTGAATTAATTTGGGGCTGATTAATGTGTCACAGAATATTTTTTTAGCTGGCACCTGCTTCCTTAGTGCTTCCTGATGAGTGAACTTTTGCACTTGGTAAGTGCTTTCATTGTTGCAAAATTAGTTACAACACCTGCCCTGCCCCAACTGACAATAATGAATTAGGGGCTGATTAATGGATTTGAACTGCCAGCCTGGCTCCTGCTTGTCTCCCTTAGATGTAATTCAGGACCTTTGTGGCATATGTGTAACTATTCTGAGGTTCAGAGCAGGGTCACATAATAGTTGCAACTGGCAACTGAACTCTGGAGGGGCCCCTCAGCAAGCACTACAGGAAATGGCTACTAATGATGAGCCTGAACTTTTGAACCTGGAAAGTAGTTTCAGTTTTGATAAGATCGTATTTCTGCAATTTTGCACTTATTCGCGGGGCGCGAAGTTGTACTGGGAAGCCGCGAACTCACGCGAACAGTGCGAGCAGTGCGAGCAAAATCCGCTGCTCGCGGATTTGCGGATTTTGCGGGAGATTCGCGAATCTCGCGCATTGCGAATTTACTGAAAATCCGCAAAATCCGCGAGCGAAACGGATTTTCCGCCCACACCTAGCTTGGACCCCCAGGCTGTGCTTGGTCCCCCTGGCTGTGCTTGGTCCCCCAGGCTGTGCTTGGTCCCCCTGGTTGCTCTTGGTCCCCCAGGCTGTGCTTGGTCCCCCTGGCTGTGCTTGGTCCCCAAGGCTGTGCTTGGTCCCCTTGGTTGCTCTTGGTCCCCCAGGCTGTGCTTGGTCCCCCTGGTTGCTCTTGGTCCCCCAGGCTGTGCTTGGTCCCCCTGGTTGCTCTTGGTCCCCCAGGCTGTGCTTGGACCCCCAGGCTGTGCTTGGTCCCCCTGGTTGCTCTTGGTCCCCCAGGCTGTGCTTGGTCCCCCTGGCTGTGCTTGGTCCCCCAGGCTGTGCTTGGTCCCCCTGGTTGCTCTTGGTCCCCCAGGCTGTGCTTGGTCCCCCAGGCTGTGCTTGGTCCCCCTGGTGGTGCTTGGTCCCCCAGGCTGTGTTTGGTCCCCCTGGTTGCTCTTGGTCCCCCAGGCTGTGCTTGGACCCCCAGGCTGTGCTTGGTCCCCCAGGCTGTGCTTGGTCCCCCAGGCTGTGCTTGGTCCCCCTGGTTGCTCTTGGTCCCCCAGGCTGTGCTTGGTCCCCCTGGTTGCTCTTGGTCCCCCAGGCTGTGCTTGGTCCCCCAGGCTGTGCTTGGTCCCCCTGGTTGCTCTTGGTCCCCCAGGCTGTGCTTGGTCCCCCTGGCTGTGCTTGGTCCCCAAGGCTGTGCTTGGTCCCCTTGGTTGCTCTTGGTCCCCCAGGCTGTGCTTGGTCCCCCTGGTTGCTCTTGGTCCCCCAGGCTGTGCTTGGTCCCCCTGGTTGCTCTTGGTCCCCCAGGCTGTGCTTGGACCCCCAGGCTGTGCTTGGTCCCCCTGGTTGCTCTTGATCCCCCAGGCTGTGCTTGGTCCCCCTGGCTGTGCTTGGTCCCCCAGGCTGTGCTTGGTCCCCCTGGTTGCTCTTGGTCCCCCAGGCTGTGCTTGGTCCCCCAGGCTGTGCTTGGTCCCCCTGGTGGTGCTTGGTCCCCCAGGCTGTGTTTGGTCCCCCTGGTTGCTCTTGGTCCCCCAGTCTGTGCTTGGACCCCCAGGCTGTGCTTGGTCCCCCAGGCTGTGCTTGGTCCCCCAGGCTGTGCTTGGTCCCCCTGGTTGCTCTTGGTCCCCCAGGCTGTGCTTGGTCCCCCTGGTTGCTCTTGGTCCCCCAGGCTTTGCTTGGTCCCCCAGGCTGTGCTTGGTCCCCCAGGCTGTGCTTGGTCCCCCTGGCTGTGCTTGGTCCCCCTGGTTGCTCTTGGTCCCCCAGGCTGTGCTTGGTCCCCCAGGCTGTGCTTGGTCCCCCAGGCCGTGCTTGGTCCCCTTGGTTGCTCTTGGTCCCCTAGGCTGTGCTTGGTCCCCTTGGTTGCTCTTGTTCCCCCAGGCTGTGCTTGGTCCCCCAGGCTGTGCTTGGTCCCCTTGGTTGCTCTTGGTCCCCCTGGTTGCTCTTGGTCCCCCAGGCTGTGCTTGGTCCCCTTGGTTGCTCTTGGTCCCCCAGGCTGTGCTTGGTCCCCCTGGTTGCTCTTGGTCCCCCAGGCTGTGCTTGGTCCCCTTGGTTGCTCTTGGTCCCCCAGGCTGTGCTTGGTCCCCCTGGTTGCTCTTGGTCCCCCAGGCTGTGCTTGGTCCCCCAGGCTGTGCTTAGTCCCCCTGGCTGTGCTTGGTCCCCCAGGCTGTGCTTGGTCCCCCTGGCTGTGCTTGGTCCCCCAGGCTGTGCTTGGTCCCCCTGGTTGCTTTTGGTCCCCCAGGCTGTGCTTGGTCCCCCAGGCTGTGCTTGGTCCCCAAGGCTGTGCTTGGTCCCCCAGGCTGTGCTTGGTCCCCAAGGCTGTGCTTGGTCCCCCTGGTTGCTCTTGGTCCCCCAGGCTGTGCTTGGTCCCCCAGGCTGTGCTTGGTCCCCCTGGCTGTGCTTGGTCCCCCAGGCTGTGCTTGGTCCCCCAGGCTGTGCTTGGTCCCCTTGGTTGCTCTTGGTCCCCCAGGCTGTGCTTGGTCCCCCTGGTTGCTCTTGGTCCCCCAGGCTGTGCTTGGTCCCCAAGGCTGTGCTTGGTCCCCCTGGCTGTGCTTGGTCCCCCAGGGTGTGCTTGGTCCCCCAGGCTGTGCTTGGTCCCCCTGGCTGTGCTTGGTCCCCCAGGCTGTGCTTGGTCCCCCAGGCTGTGCTTGGTCCCCCAGGCTGTGCTTGGTCCCCTTGGTTGCTCTTGGACCCCCAGGCTGTGCTTGGTCCCCCTAGTTGCTCTTGGTCCCCCAGGCTGTGCTTGGTCCCCCTGGTTGCTCTTGGTCCCCCAGGCTGTGCTTGGTCCCCCTGGTTGCTCTTGGTCCCCCAGGCTGTGCTTGGTCCCCCAGGCTGTGCTTGGTCCCCCAGGCTGTGCTTGGTCCCCTTGGTTGCTCTTGGTCCCCCAGGCTGTGCTTCGTCCCCCTGGTTGCTCTTGGTCCCCCAGGCTGTGCTTGGTCCCCCAGGATGTGCTTGGTCTCCCTGGTTGCTCTTGGTCCCCCAGGCTGTGCTTGGTCCCCCTGGTTGCTCTTGGTCCCCCAGGCTGTGCTTGGTCCCCCAGGCTGTGCTTGGTCCCCCTTGTTGCTCTTGGTCCCCCAGGCTGTGCTTGGTCCCCCAGGCTGTGCTTGGTCCCCTTGGTTGCTCTTGGTCCCCCAGGCTGTGCTTGGTCCCCCAGGCTGTGCTTCGTCCCCCTGGCTGTGCTTGGTCCCCCAGGCTGTGCTGTGTCCCCCTGGCTGTGCTTGGTCCCCCAGGCTGTGCTTGGTCCCCCTGGTTGCTCTTGGTCCCCCAGGCTGTGCTTGGTCCCCAAGGCTGTGCTTGGTCCCCCTGGATGTGATTGGTCCCCCAGGCTGTGCTTGGTCCCCCTGGTTTCTCTTAGTCCCCCAGGCAGTGCTTGGTCCCCCTGGTTGCTCTTGGTCCCCCAGGCTGTGCTTGGTCCCCCAGGCTGTGCTTGGTCCCCTTGGTTGCTCTTGTTCCCCCAGGCTGTGCTTGGTCCCCTTGGGTTGCTCTTGGTCCCCTAGGCTGTGCTTGGTCCCCCAGGCTGTGCTTGGTCCCCCTGGTTGCTCTTGGTCCCCCAGGCTGTGCTTGGTCCCCCAGGCTGTGCTTGGTCCCCCTGGCTGTGCTTGGTCCCCCAGGCTGTGCTTGGTCCCCCTGGTTGCTCTTGGTCCCCCAGGCTGTGCTTGGTCCCCCAGGCTGTGCTTGGTCCCCCTGGTTGCTCCTGGTACCCAGGGCTGTGCTTGGACCCCCAGGCTGTGCTTGGTCCCCCAGGCGTGCTTGGTCCCCCAGGCTGTGCTTGGTCCCCCTGGTTGCTCTTGGTCCCACAGGCTGTGCTTGGTTCCCCTGTTTGCTCTTGGTCCCCCAGGCTGTGCTTGGTCCCCCAGGCTGTGCTTGGTCCCCTTGGTTGCTCTTGGTCCCCCAGGCTGTGCTTGGTCCCCTTGGTTGCTCTTGGTCCCCCAGGCTGTGCTTTGTCCCCCTGGCTGTGCTTGGTTCCCCAGGCTGTGCTTGGTCCCCCAGGCTGTGCTTGGTCCCCCTGGCTGTGCTTAGTCCCCCTGGTTGCTCTTGGTCCCCCAGGCTGTGCTCGGTCCCCCAGGCTGTGCTTGGTCCCCCAGGCTGTGCTTGGTCCCCCAGGCTGTGCTTGGTCCCCTAGGCTGTGCTTGGTCCCCCTGGTTGCTCTTGGTCCCCCAGGCTGTGCTTGGTCCCCCTGGCTGTGCTTGGTCCTCCAGGCTGTGCTTGGTCCCCCTGGCTGTGCTTGGTCCCCCTGGTTTCTCTTGGTCCCCCAGGCAGTGCTTGGTCCCCCTGGTTGCTCTTGGTCCCCCAGGCTGTGCTTGGTCCCCCAGGCTGTGCTTGGTCCCCTTGGTTGCTCTTGGTCCCCCAGGCTGTGCTTGGTCCCCTTGGTTGCTCTTGGTCCCCTAGGCTGTGCTTGGTCCCCCAGGCTGTGCTTGGTCCCCTTGGTTGCTCTTGGTCCCCCAGGCTGTGCTTGGTCCCCCTGGCTGTGCTTGGTGCCCCAGGCTGTGCTTGGTCCCCCTGGCTGTGCTTGGTCCCCCAGGCTGTGCTTGGTCCCCCTGGTTGTTCTTGGTCCCCCAGGCTGTGCTTGGTCCCCCAGGCTGTGCTTGGTCCCCCTGGCTGTGCTTGGTCCCCCAGGCTGTGCTTGGTCCCCCTGGTTGCTCTTGGTCCCCCAGGCTGTGCTTGGTCCCCCAGGCTGTGCTTGGTCCCCCTGGTTGCTCCTGGTACCCAGGGCTGTGCTTGGACCCCCAGGCTGTGCTTGGTCCCCCAGGCGTGCTTGGTCCCCCAGGCTGTGCTTGGTCCCCCTGGTTGCTCTTGGTCCCCCAGGCTGTGCTTGGTTCCCCTGGTTGCTCTTGGTCCCCCAGGCTGTGCTTGGTCCCCCAGGCTGTGCTTGGTCCCCTTGGTTGCTCTTGGTCCCCCAGGCTGTGCTTGGTCCCCTTGGTTGCTCTTGGTCCCCCAGGCTGTGCTTGGTCCCCCTGGCTGTGCTTTGTCCCCCAGGCTGTGCTTGGTCCCCCAGGCTGTGCTTGGTCCCCCTGGCTGTGCTTGGTCCCCCTGGTTGCTCTTGGTCCCCCAGGCTGTGCTCGGTCCCCCAGGCTGTGCTTGGTCCCCCAGGCTGTGCTTGGTCCCCTAGGCTGTGCTTGGTCCCCCTGGTTGCTCTTGGTCCCCCAGGCTGTGCTTGGTCCCCCAGGCTGTGCTTGGTCCCCCTGGCTGTGCTTGGTCCCCCAGGCTGTGCTTGGTCCCCCTGGTTGATCTTGGTCCCCCAGGCTGTGCTTGGTCCCCCTGGCTGTGCTTGGTCCCCCTGGTTGCTCTTGGTCCCCCAGGCTGTGCTTGGTCCCCCAGGCTGTGCTTGGTCCCCCAGGCTGTGCTTGGTCCCCCAGGCTGTGATTGGTCCCCCTGGTTGCTCTTGGTCCCCCTGGTTGCTCTTGGTCCCCCAGGCTGTGCTTGGTCCCCTTTGTTGCTCTTGGTCCCCCAGGGTGTGCTTGGTCCCCCAGGCTGTGATTGGTCCCCCTGGTTGCTCTTGGTCCCCCAGGCTTTGCTTGGTCCCCTTGGTTGCTCTTGGTCCCCCAGGCTATGCTTGGTCCCCCAGGCTGTGCTTGGTCCCCCTGGTTGCTCTTGGTCCACCAGGCTGTGCTTGGTCCCCCAGGCTGTGCTTGGTCCCCTTGGTTGCTCTTGGTCCCCAAGGCAGTGCTTGGTCCCCCAGGCTGTGCTTGGTCCCCTTGGTTGCTCTTGGTCCCCCAGGCTGTGCTTGGTCCCCCTGGTTGCTCTTGGTCCCCCAGGCTGTGCTTGGACCCCCAGGCTGTGCTTGGTCCCCCAGGCTGTGCTTTGTCCCCCAGGCTGTGCTTGGTCCCCCTGGTTGCTCTTGGTCCCCCAGGCTGTGCTTGGTCCCCCTGGTTGCTCTTGGTCCCCCAGGCTGTGCTTGGTCCCCAGGCTGTGCTTGGTCCCCTTGGTTGCTCTTGGTCCCCCAGGCTGTGCTTGGTCCCCCAGGCTGTGCTTTGTCCCCCAGGCTGTGCTTGGTCCCCCTGGTTGCTCTTGGTCCCCCAGGCTGTGCTTGGTCCCCCTGGTTGCTCTTGGTCCCCCAGGCTGTGCTTGGTCCCCAGGCTGTGCTTGGTCCCCTTGGTTGCTCTTGGTCCCCCAGGCTGTGCTTGGTCCCCCAGGTTGTGCTTGGTCACCTTGGTTGCTCTTGTTCCCCCAGGCTGTGCTTGGTCCCCCAGGCTGTGCTTGGTCCCCTTGGTTGCTCTTGGTCCCCCTGGTTGCTCTTGGTCCCCCAGGCTTTGCTTGGTCCCCTTGGTTGCTCTTGGTCCCCCAGGCTATGCTTGGTCCCCCAGGCTGTGCTTGGTCCCCCTGGTTGCTCTTGGTCCACCAGGCTGTGCTTGGTCCCCCAGGCTGTGCTTGGTCCCCTTGGCTGCTCTTGGTCCCCAAGGCAGTGCTTGGTCCCCCAGGCTGTGCTTGGTCCCCTTGGTTGCTCTTGGTCCCCCAGGCTGTGCTTGGTCCCCCTGGTTGCTCTTGGTCCCCCAGGCTGTGCTTGGACCCCCAGGCTGTGCTTGGTCCCCCAGGCTGTGCTTTGTCCCCCAGGCTGTGCTTGGTCCCCCTGGTTGCTCTTGGTCCCCCAGGCTGTGCTTGGTCCCCCTGGTTGCTCTTGGTCCCCCAGGCTGTGCTTGGTCCCCAGGCTGTGCTTGGTCCCCTTGGTTGCTCTTGGTCCCCCAGGCTGTGCTTGGTCCCCCAGGCTGTGCTTTGTCCCCCAGGCTGTGCTTGGTCCCCCTGGTTGCTCTTGGTCCCCCAGGCTGTGCTTGGTCCCCCTGGTTGCTCTTGGTCCCCCAGGCTGTGCTTGGTCCCCAGGCTGTGCTTGGTCCCCTTGGTTGCTCTTGGTCCCCCAGGCTGTGCTTGGTCCCCCAGGTTGTGCTTGGTCACCTTGGTTGCTCTTGTTCCCCCAGGCTGTGCTTGGTCCCCCAGGCTGTGCTTGGTCCCCTTGGTTGCTCTTGGTCCCCCTGGTTGCTCTTGGTCCCCCAGGCTGTGCTTGGTCCCCTTGGTTGCTCTTGGTCCCCCAGGCTGTGCTTGGTCCCCCTGGTTGCTCTTGCTCCCCCAGGCTGTGCTTGGACCCCTAGGCTGTGCTTGGTCCCCCTGGCTGTGCTTGGACCCCCAGGCTGTGCTTGGTCCCCCTGGTTGCTCTTGGTCCCCCAGGCTGTGCTTGGTCCCCCAGGCTGTGCTTGGTCCCCCTGGCTGTGCTTGGTCCCCCAGGCTGTGCTTGGTCCCCTTGGTTGCTCTTGGTCCCCCAGGCTGTGCTTGGTCCCCCTGGTTGCTCTTGGTCCCCCAGGCTGTGCTTGGTCCCCCAGGCTGTGATTGGTCCCCCAGGCTGTGCTTGGTCCCCCTGGTTACTCTTGGTCCCCCAGGCTGTGCTTGGTCCCCTTGGTTGCTCTTGGTCCCTCAAGCTGTGCTTGGTCCCCCAGGCTGTGCTTGGTCCCCCTGGCTCTGCTTGGTCCCCCAGGCTGTGCTTGGTCCCCCTGGTTGCTCTTGGTCCCCCAGGCTTTGCTTGGTCCCCCAGGCTGTGCTTGGTCCCCCAGGCTGTGCTTGGTCCCCCAGGCTGTGCTTGGTCCCCCTGGTTGCTCTTGGTCCCCCAGGCTGTGCTTGGTCCCCCAGGATGTGCTTGGTCCCCCTGGCTGTGCTTGGTCCCCCAGGCTGTGCTTGGTCCCCCTAGTTGCTCTTGGTCCCCCAGGCTGTGCTTGGTCCCCCAGGCTGTGCTTGGTCCCCCTGGCTGTGCTTGGCCCCCCAGGCTGTGCTTGGTCCCCCTGGTTGCTCTTGGTCCCCCAGGCTGTGCTTGGACCCCCAGGTTGTGCTTGGTCCCCCAGGCTGTGCTTGGTCCCCCAGGCTGTGCTTGGTCCCCTTGGTTGCTCTTGGTCCCCTCAGGCTGTGCTTGGTCCCCCAGGTTGTGCTTGGTCCCCTTGGTTGCTCTTGTTCCCCCAGGCTGTGCTTGGTCCCCCAGGCTGTGCTTGGTCCCCCTGGTTGCTCTTGTTCCCCCAGGCTGTGCTTGGTCCCCCAGGCTGTGCTTGGTCCCCCTGGTTTCTCTTGGTCCCCCAGGCTTTGCTTGGTCCCCCAGGCTGTGCTTGGTCCCCCAGGCTGTGCTTGGTCCCCCAGGCTGTGCTTGGTCACCCTGGTTGCTCTTGGTCCCCCAGGCTGTGCTTGGTCCCCCAGACTGTGCTTGTTCCCCCAGGCTGTGCCTGGTCCCCCTGGCTGTGCTTGGTCCCCCAGGCTGTGCTTGGTCCCCCAGGATGTGCTTGGTCCCCCAGGCTGTGCTTGGTCCCCCAGGCTGTGCTTGGTCCCCCTGGTTCTTCTTGGTCCCCCTGGTTGCTCTTGGTCCCCCAGGCTGTGCTTGGTCCCCCAGGCTGTGCTTGGTCCCCCAGGCTGTGCTTGGTCCCCCAGGCTGTGCTTGGTCCACCAGGCTGTGCTTGGTCCCCCAGGCTGTGCTTGGTCCCCCAGGCTGTGCTTGGTCCCCCTGGCTGTGCTTGGCCTCCCTGGTTGCTCTTGGTGCCCCAGGCTGTGCTTGGTCCCCCAGGCTGTGCTTGGTCCCCCAGGCTGTGCTTGGTCCCCTGGTTGCTCTTGGTCCCCCAGGCTGTGCTTGGTCCCCTTTGTTGCTCTTGGTCCCCCAGGCTGTGCTTGGTCCCCCAGGCTGTGCTTGGTCCCCCTGGTTGCTCCTGGTCCCCCAGGCTGTGCTTGGTCCCCTTGGTTGCTCTTGGTCCCCCAGGCTATGCCTGGTCCCCCAGGCTGTGCTTGGTTCCCCTGGTTGCTCTTGGTCCACCAGGCTGTGCTTGGTCCCCCAGGCTGTGCTTGGTCCCCTTGGTTGCTCTTGGTCCCCCAGGCAGTGATTGCTCCCTCTTGTTGCTCTTGGTCCCCCAGGCTGTGCTTGGTCCCCTTGGTTGCTCTTGGTCCCCCAGGCTGTGCTTGGTCCCCCAGGCTGTGCTTGGTCCCCTTGGTTGCTCTTGGTCCCCCAGGCTGTGCTTGGTCCCCCAGGCTGTGCTTGGTCCCCCTGGCTGTGATTGGTCCCCCAGGCCTTGCTTGGTCCCCCTGGCTGTGCTTGGTCCCCCAGGCTGTGCTTGGTCCCCCTGGTTGCTCTTGGTCCCCCAGGCTGTGCTTGGTCCCCCAGGCTGTGCTTGGTCCCCCTGGCGGTGCTTGGTCCCCCAGGCTGTGCTTGGTCCCCTTGGTTGCTCTTGGTCCTCCAGGCTGTGCTTGGTCCCCCAGGCTGTGCTTGGTCCCCCTGGCTGTGCTTGGTCCCCCAGGCTGTGCTTGGTCCCCCTGGTTGCTCTTGGTCCCCCAGGCTGTGCTTGGACCCCCAGGCTGTGCTTGGTCCCCCAGGCTGTGCATTGTCCCCCAGGCTGTGCTTGGTCCCCCTGGTCGCTCTTGGTCCCCCAGGCTGTGCTTGGTCCCCCTGGTTGCTCTTGGTCCCCCAGGCTGTGCTTGGTCCCCAGGCTGTGCTTGGTCCCCTTGGTTGCTCTTGGTCCCCCAGGCTGTGCTTGGTCTCCCAGGTTGTGCTTGGTCCCCTTGGTTGCTCTTGTTCTCCCAGGCTGTGCTTGGTCCCCCAGGCTGTGCTTGGTCCCCTTGGTTGCTCTTGGTCCCCCTGGTTGCTCTTGGTCCCACAGGCTGTGCTTGGTCCCCTTGGTTGCTCTTGGTCCCCCAGGCTGTGCTTGGTCCCCCTGGTTGCTCTTGCTCCCCCAGGCTGTGCTTGGACCCCCAGGCTGTGCTTGGTCCCCCTGGCTGTGCTTGGTCCCCCAGGCTGTGCTTGGTCCCCCTGGTTGCTCTTGGTCCCTCAGGACTGTGCTTGGTCCCCCAGGCTGTGCTTGGTCCCCCTGGCTGTGCTTGGACCCCCAGGCTGTGCTTGGTCCCCCTGGCTGTGCTTGGTCCCCCAGGCTGTGCTTGGTCCCCCTGGTTGCTCTTGGTCCCTCAGGACTGTGCTTGGTCCCCCAGGCTGTGCTTGGTCCCCCTGGCTGTGCTTGGTCCCCCAGGCTGTGCTTGGTCCCCTTGGTTGCTCTTGGTCCCCCAGGCTGTTCTTGGTCCCCCTGGTTGCTCTTGGTCCCCCAGGCTGTGCTTGGTCCCCCTGGTTGCTCTTGGTCCCCCAGGCTGTGCTTGGTCCCCCAGGCTGTGCTTGGTCCCCCTGGCTGTGCTTGGTCCCCCAGGCTGTGCTTGGTCCCCCTGGTTGCTCTTGGTCCCCCAGGCTGTGCTTGGTCCCCCAGGCTTTGCTTGGTCCCCCTGGCTGTGCTTGGTCCCCCAGGCTGTGTTTGGTCCCCCTGGTTGCACTTGGTCCCCCAGGCTGTGCTTGGACCCCCAGGCTGTGCTTGGACCCCCAGGCTGTGCTTGGTCCCCCAGGCTGTGCTTGGTCCCCCTGGTCGCTCTTGGTCCCCCAGGCTGTGCTTGGTCCCCCTGGCTGTGCTTGGTCCCCCTGGTTGCTCTTGGTCCCCCAGGCTGTGCTTGGTCCCCCAGGCTGTGCTTGGTCCCCCTGGCTGTGCTTGGTACCCCAGGCTGTGCTTGGTCCCCCTGGCTGTGCTTGGTCCCCCAGGCTGTGCTTGGTCCCCTTGGTTGCTCTTGGTCCCCCAGGCTGTGCTTGGTCCCCCAGGCTGTGCTTGGTCCCCCTGGCTGTGTTTGGTCCCCCAGGCTGTGCTTGGTCCCCCTGGTTGCTCTTGGTCCCCCAGGCTGTGCTTGGTCCCCCAGGCTGTGCTTGGTCCCCCTGGCTGTGCTTGGCCCCCCAGGCTGTGCTTGGTCCCCCTGGTTGCTCTTGGTCCCCCAGGCTGTGCTTGGACCCCCAGGCTGTGCTTGGTCCCCCAGGCTGTGCTTGGTCCCCCAGGCTGTGCTTGGTCCCCTTGGTTGCTCCTTGTCCCCCAGGCTGTGCTTGGTCCCCCAGGTTGTGCTTGGTCCCCTTGGTTGCTCTTGTTCCCCCAGGCTGTGCTTGGTCCCCCAGGCTGTGCTTGGTCCCCATGGCTGTGCTTGGTCCCCCAGGCTGTGCTTGGTCCCCTTGGTTGCTCTTGGTCCCGCAGGCTGTGCTTGGTCCCCCAGGCTGTGCTTGGTCCCCCTGGCTGTGCTTGGTCCCCCAGGCTGTGCTTGGTCTCCCAGGCTGTGCTTGGCCCTTCAGGCTGTGCTTGGTCCCCCTGGTTGCTCTTGGTCCCCCAGGCTGTGCTTGGTCCCCCTGGTTGCTCTTGGTCCCCCAGGCGGTGCTTGGTCCCCAGGCTGTGCTTGGTCCCCTTGGTTGCTCTTGGTCCCCCAGGCTGTGCTTGGTCCCCCAGGTTGTGCTTGGTCCCCCTGGTTGCTCTTGGTCCCCCAGGCTGTGCTTGGTCCCCCTGGTTGCTCTTGGTCCCCCAGGCGGTGCTTGGTCCCCAGGCTGTGCTTGGTCCCCTTTTTTGCTCTTGGTCCCCCAGGCTGTGCTTGGTCCCCCAGGTTGTGCTTGGTCCCCTTGGTTGCTCTTGTTCCCCCAGGCTGTGCTTGGTCCCCCTGGTTGCTCTTGTTCCCCCAGGCTGTGCTTGGTCCCCCAGGCTGTGCTTGGTCCCCCTGGTTGCTCTTGGTCCCCCAGGCTTTGCTTGGTCCCCCAGGCTGTGCTTGGTCCCCCAGGCTGTGCTTGGTCCCCCTGGTTGCTCTTGGTCCCCCAGGCTGTGCTTGGTCCCCCAGACTGTGCTTGGTCCCCCAGGCTGTGCCTGGTCCCCCTGGCTGTGCTTGGTCCCCCAGGCTGTGCTTGGTCCCCCAGGCTGTGCTTGGTCCCCCAGGCTGTGCTTGGTCCCCCAGGATGTGCTTGGTCCCCCAGGCTATGCTTGGTCCCCCAGGCTGTGCTTGGTCCCCCTGGTTGTTCTTGGTCCACCTGGTTGCTCTTGGTCCTCCAGGCTGTGCTTGGTCCCCCAGGCTGTGCTTGGTCCCCCAGGCTGTGCTTGGTCCCCCAGGCTGTGCTTGGTCCCCCAGGCTGTGCTTGGTCCACCAGGCTGTGCTTGGTCCCCCTGGCTGTGCTTGGCCTCCCTGGTTGCTCTTGGTGCCCCATGCTGTGCTTGGTCCCCCAGGCTGTGCTTGGTCCCCCAGGCTGTGCTTGGTCCCCCTGGTTGCTCTTGGTCCCCCAGGCTGTGCTTGGTCCCCTTTGTTGCTCTTGGTCCCCCAGGCTGTGCTTGGTCCCCCAGGCTGTGCTTGGTCCCCCTGGTTGCTCCTGGTCCCCCAGGCTGTGCTTGGTCCCCTTGGTTGCTCTTGGTCCCCCAGGCTATGCCTGGTCCCCCAGGCTGTGCTTGGTCCCCCTGGTTGCTCTTGGTCCACCAGGCTGTGCTTGGTCCCCCAGGCTGTGCTTGGTCCCCCAGGCTGTGCTTGGTCCCCTTGGTTGCTCTTGGTCCCCCCAGGCAGTGATTGGTCCCCCTTGTTGCTCTTGGTCCCCCAGGCTGTGCTTGGTCCCCTTGGTTGCTCTTGGACCCCCAGGCTGTGCTTGGTCCCCCAGGCTGTGCTTGGTCCCTTTGGTTGCTCTTGGTCCCCCAGGCTGTGCTTGGTCCCCCAGGCTGTGCTTGGTCCCCCTGGCTGTGATTGGTCCCCCAGGCCGTGCTTGGTCCCCCTGGCTGTGCTTGGTCCCCCAGGCTGTGCTTGGTCCCCCTGGTTGCTCTTGGTCCCCCAGGCTGTGCTTGGTCCCCCAGGCTGTGCTTGGTCCCCCTGGCTGTGCTTGGTCCCCCAGGCTGTGCTTGGTCCCCTTGGTTGCTCCTGGTCCTCCAGGCTGTGCTTGGTCCCCCAGGCTGTGCTTGGTCCCCCTGGCTGTGCTTGGACCCCCAAGCTGTGCTTGGTCCCCCTGGCTGTGCTTGGTCCCCCAGGCTGTGCTTGGTCCCCCTGGTTGCTCTTGGTCCCCCAGGACTGTGCTTGGTCCCCCAGGCTGTGCTTGGTCCCCCTGGCTGTGCTTGGTCCCCCAGGCTGTGCTTGGTCCCCTTGGTTGCTCTTGGTCCCCCAGGCTGTTCTTGGTCCCCCTGGTTGCTCTTGGTCCCCCAGGCTGTGCTTGGTCCCCCTGGTGGTTGCTCTTGGTCCCCCAGGCTGTGCTTGGTCCCCCAGGCTGTGCTTGGTCCCCCTGGCTGTGCTTGGTCCCCCAGGCTGTGCTTGGTCCCCCTGGTTGCTCTTGGTCCCCCAGGCTGTGCTTGGTCCCCCAGGCTGTGCTTGGTCCCCCTGGCTGTGCTTGGTCCCCCAGGCTGTGTTTGGTCCCCCTGGTTGCTCTTGGTCCCCCAGGCTGTGCTTGGACCCCCAGGCTGTGCTTGGACCCCCAGGCTGTGCTTGGTCCCCCAGGCTGTGCTTGGTCCCCCTGGTCGCTCTTGGTCCCCCAGGCTGTGCTTGGTCCCCCTGGTTGCTCTTGGTCCCCCAGGCTGTGCTTGGTCCCCTTGGTTGCTCTTGGTCCCCCAGGCTGTGCTTGGTCCCCCAGGTTGTGCTTGGTCCACTTGGTTGCTCTTGTTCCCCCAGGTTGTGCTTGGTCCCCTTGGTTGCTCTTGTTCCCCCAGGCTGTGCTTGGTCCCCCAGGCTGTGCTTGGTCCCCTTGGTTGCTCTTGGTCCCCCTGGTTGCTCTTTGTCCCCCAGGCTGTGCTTGGTCCCCTTGGTTGCTCTTGGTCCCCCAGGCTGTGTTTGGTCCCCCTGGTTGCTCTTGCTCCCCCAGGCTGTGCTTGGACCCCCAGGCTGTGCTTGGTCCCCCTGGCTGTGCTTGGTCCCCCAGGCTGTGCTTGGTCCCCCTGGTTGCTCTTGGTCCCCCAGGCTGTGCTTGGTCCCCCAGGCTGTGCTTGGTCCCCCTGGCTGTGCTTGGTCCCCAAGGCTGTGCTTGGTCCCCTTGGTTGCTCTTGGTCCCCCAGGCTGTGCTTGGTCCCCCTGGTTGCTCTTGGTCCCCCAGGCTGTGCTTGGTCCCCCTGGTTGCTCTTGGTCCCCCAGGTTGTGCTTGGACCCCCAGGCTGTGCTTGGTCCCTCTGGTTGCTCTTGGTCCCCCAGGCTGTGCTTGGTCCCCCTGGCTGTGCTTGGTCCCCCAGGCTGTGCTTGGTCCCCCTGGTTGCTCTTGGTCCCCCAGGCTGTGCTTGGTCCCCCTGGCTGTGCTGGGTCCCCCAGGCTGTGTTTGGTCCCCCTGGTTGCTCTTGGTCCCCCAGGCTGTGCTTGGTCCCCCAGGCTGTGCTTGGTCCCCCAGGCCGTGCTTGGTCCCCTTGGTTGCTCTTGGTCCCCTAGGCTGTGCTTGGTCCCCCAGGTTGTGCTTGGTCCCATTGGTTGCTCTTGTTCCCCCAGGCTGTGCTTGGTCCCCCAGGCTGTGCTTGGTCCCCTTGGTTGCTCTTGGTCCCCCTGGTTGGTCTTGGTCCCCAAGGCTGTGCTTGGTCCCCTTGGTTGCTCTTGGTCCCCCAGGCTGTGCTTGGTCCCCCTGGTTGCTCTTGGTCCCCCAGGCTGTGCTTGGTCCCCCTGGTTGCTCTTGGTCCCCCAGGCTGTGCTTGGACCCCCAGGCTGTGCTTGGTCCCCCTGGTTGCTCTTGGTCCCCCAGGCTGTGCTTGGTCCCCCTGGCTGTGCTTGGTCCCCCAGGCTGTGCTTGGTCCCCCTGGTTGCTCTTGGTCCCCCAGGCTGTGCTTGGTCCCCCAGGCTGTGCTTGGTCCCCCTGGTTGCTCTTGGTCCCCCAGGCTGTGCTTGGACCCCCAGGCTGTGCTTGGTCCCCCAGGCTGTGCTTGGTCCCCCAGGCTGTGCTTGGTCCCCCTGGTTGCTCTTGGTCCCCCAGGCTGTGCTTGGTCCCCCTGGTTGCTCTTGGTCCCCCAGGCTGTGCTTGGTCCCCCTGGTTGCTCTTGGTCCCCCAGGCTGTGCTTGGTCCCCCTGGTTGCTCTTGGTCCCCCAGGCTGTGCTTGGTCCCCCAGGCTGTGCTTGGTCCCCCTGGCTGTGCTTGGTCCCCCAGGCTGTGCTTGGTCCCCCTGGTTGCTCTTGGTCCCCCAGGCTGTGCTTGGTCCCCCAGGCTGTGCTTGGTCCCCCTGGCTGTGCTTGGTCCCCCAGGCTGTGTTTGGTCCCCCTGGTTGCTCTTGGTCCCCCAGGCTGTGCTTGGACCCCCAGGCTGTGCTTGGACCCCCAGGCTGTGCTTGGTCCCCCAGGCTGTGCTTGGTCCCCCTGGTCGCTCTTGGTCCCCCAGGCTGTGCTTGGTCCCCCTGGTTGCTCTTGGTCCCCCAGGCTGTGCTTGGTCCCCAGGCTGTGCTTGGTCCCCTTGGTTGCTCTTGGTCCCCCAGGCTGTGCTTGGTCCCCCAGGTTGTGCTTGGTCCCCTTGGTTGCTCTTGTTCCCCCAGGTTGTGCTTGGTCCCCTTGGTTGCTCTTGTTCCCCCAGGCTGTGCTTGGTCCCCCAGGCTGTGCTTGGTCCCCTTGGTTGCTCTTGGTCCCCCTGGTTGCTCTTTGTCCCCCAGGCTGTGCTTGGTCCCCTTGGTTGCTCTTGGTCCCCCAGGCTGTGTTTGGTCCCCCTGGTTGCTCTTGCTCCCACAGGCTGTGCTTGGACCCCCAGGCTGTGCTTGGTCCCCCTGGCTGTGCTTGGTCCCCCAGGCTGTGCTTGGTCCCCCTGGTTGCTCTTGGTCCCCCAGGCTGTGCTTGGTCCCCCAGGCTGTGCTTGGTCCCCCTGGCTGTGCTTGGTCCCCAAGGCTGTGCTTGGTCCCCTTGGTTGCTCTTGGTCCCCCAGGCTGTGCTTGGTCCCCCTGGTTGCTCTTGGTCCCCCAGGCTGTGCTTGGTCCCCCAGGTTGTGCTTGGTCCCCTTGGTTGCTCTTGTTCCCCCAGGCTGTGCTTGGTCCCCCAGGCTGTGCTTGGTCCCCATGGCTGTGCTTGGTCCCCCAGGCTGTGCTTGGTCCCCTTGGTTGCTCTTGGTCCCGCAGGCTGTGCTTGGTCCCCCAGGCTGTGCTTGGTCTCCCTGGCTGTGCTTGGTCCCCCAGGCTGTGCTTGGTCCCCCAGGCTGTGCTTGGCCGTTCAGGCTGTGCTTGGTCCCCCTGGTTGCTCTTGGTCCCCCAGGCTGTGCTTGGTCCCCCTGGTTGCTCTTGGTCCCCCAGGCGGTGCTTGGTCCCCAGGCTGTGCTTGGTCCCCTTTTTTGCTCTTGGTCCCCCAGGCTGTGCTTGGTCCCCCAGGTTGTGCTTGGTCCCCTTGGTTGCTCTTGTTCCCCCAGGCTGTGCTTGGTCCCCCTGGTTGCTCTTGTTCCCCCAGGCTGTGCTTGGTCCCCCAGGCTGTGCTTGGTCCCCCTGGTTGCTCTTGGTCCCCCAGGCTTTGCTTGGTCCCCCAGGCTGTGCTTGGTCCCCCAGGCTGTGCTTGGTCCCCCTGGTTGCTCTTGGTCCCCCAGGCTGTGCTTGGTCCCCCAGGCTGTGCTTGGTCCCCCAGGCTGTGCTTGGTCCCCCAGGCTGTGCTTGGTCCACCAGGCTGTGCTTGGTCCCCCAGGCTGTGCTTGGTCCCCCAGGCTGTGCTTGGTCCCCCTGGCTGTGCTTGGCCTCCCTGGTTGCTCTTGGTGCCCCAGGCTGTGCTTGGTCCCCCAGGCTGTGCTTGGTCCCCTTTGTTGCTCTTGGTCCCCCAGGCTGTGCTTGGTCCCCCAGGCTGTGCTTGGTCCCCCTGGTTGCTCCTGGTCCCCCAGGCTGTGCTTGGTCCCCTTGGTTGCTCTTGGTCCCCCAGGCTATGCCTGGTCCCCCAGGCTGTGCTTGGTCCCCCTGGTTGCTCTTGGTCCACCAGGCTGTGCTTGGTCCCCCAGGCTGTGCTTGGTCCCCCAGGCTGTGCTTGGTCCCCTTGGTTGCTCTTGGTCCCCCCAGGCAGTGATTGGTCCCCCTTGTTGCTCTTGGTCCCCCAGGCTGTGCTTGGTCCCCTTGGTTGCTCTTGGACCCCCAGGCTGTGCTTGGTCCCCCAGGCTGTGCTTGGTCCCTTTGGTTGCTCTTGGTCCCCCAGGCTGTGCTTGGTCCCCCAGGCTGTGCTTGGTCCCCCTGGCTGTGATTGGTCCCCCAGGCCGTGCTTGGTCCCCCTGGCTGTGCTTGGTCCCCCAGGCTGTGCTTGGTCCCCCTGGTTGCTCTTGGTCCCCCAGGCTGTGCTTGGTCCCCCAGGCTGTGCTTGGTCCCCCTGGCTGTGCTTGGTCCCCCAGGCTGTGCTTGGTCCCCTTGGTTGCTCCTGGTCCTCCAGGCTGTGCTTGGTCCCCCAGGCTGTGCTTGGTCCCCCTGGCTGTGCTTGGACCCCCAAGCTGTGCTTGGTCCCCCTGGCTGTGCTTGGTCCCCCAGGCTGTGCTTGGTCCCCCTGGTTGCTCTTGGTCCCCCAGGACTGTGCTTGGTCCCCCAGGCTGTGCTTGGTCCCCCTGGCTGTGCTTGGTCCCCCAGGCTGTGCTTGGTCCCCTTGGTTGCTCTTGGTCCCCCAGGCTGTTCTTGGTCCCCCTGGTTGCTCTTGGTCCCCCAGGCTGTGCTTGGTCCCCCTGGTGGTTGCTCTTGGTCCCCCAGGCTGTGCTTGGTCCCCCAGGCTGTGCTTGGTCCCCCTGGCTGTGCTTGGTCCCCCAGGCTGTGCTTGGTCCCCCTGGTTGCTCTTGGTCCCCCAGGCTGTGCTTGGTCCCCCAGGCTGTGCTTGGTCCCCCTGGCTGTGCTTGGTCCCCCAGGCTGTGTTTGGTCCCCCTGGTTGCTCTTGGTCCCCCAGGCTGTGCTTGGACCCCCAGGCTGTGCTTGGACCCCCAGGCTGTGCTTGGTCCCCCAGGCTGTGCTTGGTCCCTTTGGTTGCTCTTGGTCCCCCAGGCTGTGCTTGGTCCCCCAGGCTGTGCTTGGTCCCCCTGGCTGTGATTGGTCCCCCAGGCCGTGCTTGGTCCCCCTGGCTGTGCTTGGTCCCCCAGGCTGTGCTTGGTCCCCCTGGTTGCTCTTGGTCCCCCAGGCTGTGCTTGGTCCCCCAGGCTGTGCTTGGTCCCCCTGGCTGTGCTTGGTCCCCCAGGCTGTGCTTGGTCCCCTTGGTTGCTCCTGGTCCTCCAGGCTGTGCTTGGTCCCCCAGGCTGTGCTTGGTCCCCCTGGCTGTGCTTGGACCCCCAAGCTGTGCTTGGTCCCCCTGGCTGTGCTTGGTCCCCCAGGCTGTGCTTGGTCCCCCTGGTTGCTCTTGGTCCCCCAGGACTGTGCTTGGTCCCCCAGGCTGTGCTTGGTCCCCCTGGCTGTGCTTGGTCCCCCAGGCTGTGCTTGGTCCCCTTGGTTGCTCTTGGTCCCCCAGGCTGTTCTTGGTCCCCCTGGTTGCTCTTGGTCCCCCAGGCTGTGCTTGGTCCCCCTGGTGGTTGCTCTTGGTCCCCCAGGCTGTGCTTGGTCCCCCAGGCTGTGCTTGGTCCCCCTGGCTGTGCTTGGTCCCCCAGGCTGTGCTTGGTCCCCCTGGTTGCTCTTGGTCCCCCAGGCTGTGCTTGGTCCCCCAGGCTGTGCTTGGTCCCCCTGGCTGTGCTTGGTCCCCCAGGCTGTGTTTGGTCCCCCTGGTTGCTCTTGGTCCCCCAGGCTGTGCTTGGACCCCCAGGCTGTGCTTGGACCCCCAGGCTGTGCTTGGTCCCCCAGGCTGTGCTTGGTCCCCCTGGTCGCTCTTGGTCCCCCAGGCTGTGCTTGGTCCCCCTGGTTGCTCTTGGTCCCCCAGGCTGTGCTTGGTCCCCTTGGTTGCTCTTGGTCCCCCAGGCTGTGCTTGGTCCCCCAGGTTGTGCTTGGTCCCCTTGGTTGCTCTTGTTCCCCCAGGTTGTGCTTGGTCCCCTTGGTTGCTCTTGTTCCCCCAGGCTGTGCTTGGTCCCCCAGGCTGTGCTTGGTCCCCTTGGTTGCTCTTGGTCCCCCTGGTTGCTCTTTGTCCCCCAGGCTGTGCTTGGTCCCCTTGGTTGCTCTTGGTCCCCCAGGCTGTGTTTGGTCCCCCTGGTTGCTCTTGCTCCCCCAGGCTGTGCTTGGACCCCCAGGCTGTGCTTGGTCCCCCTGGCTGTGCTTGGTCCCCCAGGCTGTGCTTGGTCCCCCTGGTTGCTCTTGGTCCCCCAGGCTGTGCTTGGTCCCCCAGGCTGTGCTTGGTCCCCCTGGCTGTGCTTGGTCCCCAAGGCTGTGCTTGGTCCCCTTGGTTGCTCTTGGTCCCCCAGGCTGTGCTTGGTCCCCCTGGTTGCTCTTGGTCCCCCAGGCTGTGCTTGGTCCCCCTGGTTGCTCTTGGTCCCCCAGGTTGTGCTTGGACCCCCAGGCTGTGCTTGGTCCCTCTGGTTGCTCTTGGTCCCCCAGGCTGTGCTTGGTCCCCCTGGCTGTGCTTGGTCCCCCAGGCTGTGCTTGGTCCCCCTGGTTGCTCTTGGTCCCCCAGGCTGTGCTTGGTCCCCCTGGCTGTGCTGGGTCCCCCAGGCTGTGTTTGGTCCCCCTGGTTGCTCTTGGTCCCCCAGGCTGTGCTTGGTCCCCCAGGCTGTGCTTGGTCCCCCAGGCCGTGCTTGGTCCCCTTGGTTGCTCTTGGTCCCCTAGGCTGTGCTTGGTCCCCCAGGTTGTGCTTGGTCCCATTGGTTGCTCTTGTTCCCCCAGGCTGTGCTTGGTCCCCCAGGCTGTGCTTGGTCCCCTTGGTTGCTCTTGGTCCCCCTGGTTGGTCTTGGTCCCCAAGGCTGTGCTTGGTCCCCTTGGTTGCTCTTGGTCCCCCAGGCTGTGCTTGGTCCCCCTGGTTGCTCTTGGTCCCCCAGGCTGTGCTTGGTCCCCCTGGTTGCTCTTGGTCCCCCAGGCTGTGCTTGGACCCCCAGGCTGTGCTTGGTCCCCCTGGTTGCTCTTGGTCCCCCAGGCTGTGCTTGGTCCCCCTGGCTGTGCTTGGTCCCCCAGGCTGTGCTTGGTCCCCCTGGTTGCTCTTGGTCCCCCAGGCTGTGCTTGGTCCCCCAGGCTGTGCTTGGTCCCCCTGGTTGCTCTTGGTCCCCCAGGCTGTGCTTGGACCCCCAGGCTGTGCTTGGTCCCCCAGGCTGTGCTTGGTCCCCCAGGCTGTGCTTGGTCCCCCTGGTTGCTCTTGGTCCCCCAGGCTGTGCTTGGTCCCCCTGGTTGCTCTTGGTCCCCCAGGCTGTGCTTGGTCCCCCTGGTTGCTCTTGGTCCCCCAGGCTGTGCTTGGTCCCCCTGGTTGCTCTTGGTCCCCCAGGCTGTGCTTGGTCCCCCAGGCTGTGCTTGGTCCCCCTGGCTGTGCTTGGTCCCCCAGGCTGTGCTTGGTCCCCCTGGTTGCTCTTGGTCCCCCAGGCTGTGCTTGGTCCCCCAGGCTGTGCTTGGTCCCCCTGGCTGTGCTTGGTCCCCCAGGCTGTGTTTGGTCCCCCTGGTTGCTCTTGGTCCCCCAGGCTGTGCTTGGACCCCCAGGCTGTGCTTGGACCCCCAGGCTGTGCTTGGTCCCCCAGGCTGTGCTTGGTCCCCCTGGTCGCTCTTGGTCCCCCAGGCTGTGCTTGGTCCCCCTGGTTGCTCTTGGTCCCCCAGGCTGTGCTTGGTCCCCAGGCTGTGCTTGGTCCCCTTGGTTGCTCTTGGTCCCCCAGGCTGTGCTTGGTCCCCCAGGTTGTGCTTGGTCCCCTTGGTTGCTCTTGTTCCCCCAGGTTGTGCTTGGTCCCCTTGGTTGCTCTTGTTCCCCCAGGCTGTGCTTGGTCCCCCAGGCTGTGCTTGGTCCCCTTGGTTGCTCTTGGTCCCCCTGGTTGCTCTTTGTCCCCCAGGCTGTGCTTGGTCCCCTTGGTTGCTCTTGGTCCCCCAGGCTGTGTTTGGTCCCCCTGGTTGCTCTTGCTCCCACAGGCTGTGCTTGGACCCCCAGGCTGTGCTTGGTCCCCCTGGCTGTGCTTGGTCCCCCAGGCTGTGCTTGGTCCCCCTGGTTGCTCTTGGTCCCCCAGGCTGTGCTTGGTCCCCCAGGCTGTGCTTGGTCCCCCTGGCTGTGCTTGGTCCCCAAGGCTGTGCTTGGTCCCCTTGGTTGCTCTTGGTCCCCCAGGCTGTGCTTGGTCCCCCTGGTTGCTCTTGGTCCCCCAGGCTGTGCTTGGTCCCCCTGGTTGCTCTTGGTCCCCCAGGTTGTGCTTGGACCCCCAGGCTGTGCTTGGTCCCTCTGGTTGCTCTTGGTCCCCCAGGCTGTGCTTGGTCCCCCTGGCTGTGCTTGGTCCCCCAGGCTGTGCTTGGTCCCCCTGGTTGCTCTTGGTCCCCCAGGCTGTGCTTGGTCCCCCAGGCTGTGCTTGGTCCCCCTGGCTGTGCTGGGTCCCCCAGGCTGTGTTTGGTCCCCCTGGTTGCTCTTGGTCCCCCAGGCTGTGCTTGGACCCCCAGGCTGTGCTTGGTCCCCCAGGCTGTGCTTGGTCCCCCAGGCTGTGCTTGGTCCCCCTGGTTGCTCTTGGTCCCCCAGGCTGTGCTTGGTCCCCCTGGTTGCTCTTGGTCCCCCAGGCTGTGCTTGGTCCCCCAGGCTGTGCTTGGTCCCCCAGGCCGTGCTTGGTCCCCTTGGTTGCTCTTGGTCCCCTAGGCTGTGCTTGGTCCCCCAGGTTGTGCTTGGTCCCATTGGTTGCTCTTGTTCCCCCAGGCTGTGCTTGGTCCCCCAGGCTGTGCTTGGTCCCCCAGGCTGTGCTTGGTCCCCCTGGTTGCTCTTGGTCCCCCAGGCTGTGCTTGGACCCCCAGGCTGTGCTTGGTCCCCCTGGTTGCTCTTGGTCCCCCAGGCTGTGCTTGGTCCCCCTGGCTGTGCTTGGTCCCCCAGGCTGTGCTTGGTCCCCCTGGTTGCTCTTGGTCCCCCAGGCTGTGCTTGGTCCCCCAGGCTGTGCTTGGTCCCCCTGGCTGTGCTTGGTCCCCCAGGCTGTGTTTGGTCCCCCTGGTTGCTCTTGGTCCCCCAGGCTGTGCTTGGACCCCCAGGCTGTGCTTGGTCCCCCAGGCTGTGCTTGGTCCCCCAGGCTCTGCTTGGTCCCCCTGGTTGCTCTTGGTCCCCCAGGCTGTGCTTGGTCCCCCTGGTTGCTCTTGGTCCCCCAGGCTGTGCTTGGTCCCCCAGGCTGTGCTTGGTCCCCCAGGCCGTGCTTGGTCCCCTTGGTTGCTCTTGGTCCCCTAGGCTGTGCTTGGTCCCCCAGGTTGTGCTTGGTCCCCTTTGTTGCTCTTGTTCCCCCAGGCTGTGCTTGGTCCCCCAGAATGTGCTTGGTCCCCTTGGTTGCTCTTGGTCCCCCAGGCTGTGCTTGGTCCCGCTGGTTGCTCTTGGTCCCCCAGGCTGTGCTTGGTCCCCTTGGTTGCTCTTGGTCCCCTTGGTTGCTCTTGGTCCCCCAGGCTGTGCTTGGTCCCCCTGGTTGCTCTTGGTTCCCCAGGCTGTGCTTGGTCCCCCAGGCTGTGCTTGGTCCCCCTGGCTGTGCTTGGTCCCCCAGGCTGTGCTTGGTCCCCCTGGTTGCTCTTGGTCCCCCAGGCTGTGCTTGGTCCCCCAGGCTGTGCTTGGTCCCCCTGGTTGCTCCTGGTCCCCAGGGCTGTGCTTGGACCCCCAGGCTGTGCTTGGTCCCCCTGGTTGCTCTTGGTCCCCCAGGCTGTGCTTGTTTCCCCTGGTTGCTCTTGGTCCCCCAGGCTGTGCTTGGTCCCCCAGGCTGTGCTTGGTCCCCTTGGTTGCTCTTGGTCCCCCAGGCTGTGCTTGGTCCCCTTGGTTGCTCTTGGTCCCCCAGGCTGTGCTTGGTCCCCCTGGCTGTGCTTGGTCCCCCAGGCTGTGCTTGGTCCCCCAGGCTGTGCTTGGTCCCCCTGGTTGCTCTTGGTCCCCCAGGCTGTGCTCGGTCCCCAAGGCTGTGCTTGGTCCCCCAGGCTGTGCTTGGTCCCCTAGGCTGTGCTTGGTCCCCCTGGTTGCTCTTGGTCCCCCAGGCTGTGCTTGGTCCCCCTGGCTGTGCTTGGTCCCCCAGGCTTTGCTTGGTCCCCCTGGCTGTGCTTGGTCCCCCAGGCTGTGCTTGGTCCCCCAGGCTGTGCTTGGTCCCCCAGACTGTGCTTGGTCCCCCTGGCTGTGCTTGGCCCCCCTGGTTGCTCTTGGTGCCCCAGGCTGTGCTTGGTCCCCCAGGCTGTGCTTGGTCCCCCTGGTTGCTCTTGGTCCCCCAGGCTGTGCTTGGTCCCCTTTGTTGCTTGGTCCCCCAGGCTGTGCTTGGTCCCGCTGGTTGCTCTTGGTCCCCCAGGCTTTGCTTGGTCCCCTTGGTTGCTCTTGGTCCCCCAGGCTATGCTTGGTCCCCCAGGCTGTGCTTGGTCCCCCTGGTTGCTCTTGGTCCACCAGGCTGTGCTTGATCCCCCAGGCTGTGCTTGGTCCCCTTGGTTGCTCTTGGTCCCCAAGGCAGTGCTTGGTCCCCCTGGTTGCTCGTGGTCCCCCAGGCTGTGCTTGGTCCCCCAGGCTGTGCTTGGTCCCCTTGGTTACTCTTGGTCCCCCAGGCTGTGCTTGTTACCCTTGGTTGCTCTTGGTCCCCCAGGCTGTGCTTGGTCCCCTTGGTTGCTCTTGGTCCCCCAGGCTGTGCTTGGTCCCCCAGGCTGTGCTTGGTCCCCCTGGCTGTGATTGGTCCCCCAGACCGTGCTTGGTCCCCCTGGCTGTGCTTGGTCCCCCAGGCTGTGCTTGGTCCCCTTGGTTGCTCTTGATCCCCCAGGCTGTGCTTGGTCCCCCAGGCTGTGCTTGGTCCCCCTGGCTGTGCTTGGTCCCCCAGGCTGTGCTTGGTCCCCCTGGTTGCTCTTGGTCCCCCTGGCTGTGCTTGGACCCCCAGGCTGTGCTTGGTCCCCCAGGCTGTGCTTGGTCCCCCAGGCTGTGCTTGGTCCCCCTGGTTGCTCTTGGTCCCCCAGGCTGTGCTTGGTCCCCCTGGTTGCTCTTGGTCCCCCAGGCTGTGCTTGGTTCCCAGGCTGTGCTTGGTCCCCTTGGTTGCTCTTGGTCCCCCAGGCTGTGCTTGGTCCCCCAGGTTGTGCTTGGTCCCCTTGGTTGCTCTTGTTCCCCCAGGCTGTGCTTGGTCCCCCAGGCTGTGCTTGGTCCCCTTGGTTGCTCTTGGTCCCCCTGGTTGCTCTTGGTCCCCAAGGCTGTGCTTGGTCCCCTTGGTTGCTCTTGGTCCCCCAGGCTGTGCTTGGTCCCCCTGGTTGCTCTTGCTCCCCCAGGCTGTGCTTGGACCCCCAGGCTGTGCTTGGTCCCCCTGGCTGTGCTTGGTCCCCCAGGCTGTGCTTGGTCCCCCTGGTTGCTCTTGGTCCCCCAGGCTGTGCTTGGTCCCCCAGGCTGTGCTTGGTCTCCCTGGTTGCTCTTGGTCCCCCAGGCTGTGCTTGGTCCCCCAGGCTGTGCTTGGTCTCCCAGGCTGTGCTTGGTCCCCCAGGCTGTGCTTGGTCCCCTGGTTGCTCTTGGTCCCCCAGGCTGTGCTTGGTCCCCCTGGTTGCTCTTGGTCCCCCAGGCTGTGCTTGGTCCCCCAGGCTGTGCTTGGTCCCCTTGGTTGCTCTTGGTCCCCCAGGCTCTGCTTGGTCCCCCTGGCTGTGCTTGGTCCACCAGGCTGTGCTTGGTCCCCCTGGCTGTGCTTGGTCCCCCAGGCTGTGCTTGGTCCCCCTGGTTGCTCTTGGTCCCCCAGGCTGTGCTTGGTCCCACAGGCTGTGTTTGGTCCCCCAGCCTGTGCTTGGTCCCCCAGGCTGTGCTTGGTCCCCCAGGCTGTGCTTGGTCCCCCTGGCTGTGCTTGGTCCCCCAGGCTGTGCTTGGTCCCCCTGGTTGCTCCTGGTCCCCCAGGCTGTGCTTGGTCCCCCTGGTTGCTCTTGGTCCACCATGCTGTGCTTGGTCCCCCAGGCTGTGCTTGGTCCCCTTGGTTGCTCTTGGTCCCCCAGGCTGTGCTTGGTCCCCTTGGTTGCTCTTGGTCCCCCCAGGCTGTGCTTGGTCCCCCTGGCTGTGCTTGGTCCCCCAGGCTGTGCTTGGTCCCCCTGGTTGCTCTTGGTCCCCCAGGCTGTGCTTGGTCCCCCAGGCTGTGCTTGGTCCCCCTGGTTGCTCTTGGTCCCCCAGGCTGTGCTTGGTCCCCCAGGCTGTGCTTGGTCCCCCTGGTTGCTCTTGGTCCCCCAGGCTGTGCTTGGTCCCCCAGGCTGTGCTTGGTCCCCTAGGCTGTGCTTGGTCCCACAGGCTGTGTTTGGTCCCCCAGCCTGTGCTTGGTCCCCCAGGCTGTGCTTGGTCCCCCAGGCTGTGCTTGGTCCCCCTGGCTGTGCTTGGTCCCCCAGGCTGTGCTTGGTCCCCCTGGTTGCTCCTGGTCCCCCAGGCTGTGCTTGGTCCCCCTGGTTGCTCTTGGTGCACCATGCTGTGCTTGGTCCCCCAGGCTGTGCTTGGTCCCCTTGGTTGCTCTTGGTCCCCCAGGCTGTGCTTGGTCCCCTTGGTTGCTCTTGGTCCCCCCAGGCTGTGCTTGGTCCCCCTGGCTGTGCTTGGTCCCCCAGGCTGTGCTTGGTCCCCCTGGTTGCTCTTGGTCCCCCAGGCTGTGATTGGTCCCCCAGGCTGTGCTTGGTCCCCCAGGCTGTGCTTGGTCCCCCTGGTTGCTCTTGGTCCCCCAGGCTGTGCTTGGTCCCCCAGGCTGTGCTTGGTCCCCCAGGCTGTGCTTGGTCCCCCTGGTTGCTCTTGGTCCCCCAGGCTGTGCTTGGTCCCCCAGGCTGTGCTTGGTCCCCTAACCTGTGCTTGGTCCCCCAGGCTGTGCTTGGTCCCCCAGGCTGTGCTTGGTCCCCCAGGCTGTGCTTTGTCCCCCAGGCTGTGCTTGGTCCCCCTGGTTGCTCTTTGTCTCCCAGGCTGTGCTTGGTCCCCCAGGCTGTGCTTGGTCCCCCAGGCTGTGCTTGGTCCCCCAGGCTGTGCTTGGTCCCCCTGGTTGCTCTTGGTCTCCCAGGCTGTGCTTGGTCCCCCAGGCTGTGCTTGGTCCCCTAGGCTGTGCTTGGTCCCCCAGGCTGTGCTTGGTCCCCCAGGCTGTGCTTGGTCCCCCAGGTTGTGCTTGGTCCCCCTGCTTGCTCTTGGTCCCCCAGGCTGTGCTTAGTCCCCCAGGCTGTGCTTGGCCCCCCAGGCTGTGCTTGCTCCCCTTGGTTGCTCTTGGTCCCCCAGGCTGTGCTTGGTCCCCCAGGCTGTGCTTGGTCCCCTAGGCTGTGCTTGGTCCCCCAGTCTTTGCTTGGTCCCCCAGGCTGTGCTTGGTCCCCCTGGCTGTGCTTGGTCCCCGAGGCTGTGCTTGGTCCCCCAGGCTGTGCTTGGTCCCCCAGGCTGTGCTTGGTCCCCCAGGCTGTGCTTGGTCCCCCTGGCTGTGCTTGGTCCCCCTGGTTGCTCTTGGTCCCCCAGGTTGTGCTTGGTCCCCCAGGCTGTGCTTGGTCCCCCTGGTTGCTCTTGGTCCCCCAAGCTGTGCTTGGTCCCCCAGGCTGTGCTTGGTCCCCCTGGTTGCTCTTGGTCCCCCAAGCTGTGCTTGGTCCCCCAGGCTGTGCTTGGTCCCCCAGGCTGTGCTTGGTCCCCCAGGCTGTGCTTGGTCCCCCTGGTTGCTCTTGGTCCCCCAAGCTGTGTTTGGTCCCCCAGGCTGTGCTTGGTCCCCCAGGCTGTGCTTGGTCCCCCTGGCTGTGCTTGGTCCCCCTGGTTGCTCTTGGTCCCCCAGGCTGTGCTTGGTCCCACAGGCTGTGTTTGGTCCCCCGGCCTGTGCTTGGTCCCCCAGGCTGTGCTTGGTCTCCCTGGTTGCTCTTGGTCCCCCAGGCTGTGCTTGGTCCCCCAGGCTGTGCTTGGTCCCCCAGGCTGTGCTTGGTCCCCCAGGCTGTGCTTGGTCCCCCTGGTTGCTCTTGGTCCCCCAGGCTGTGCTTGGTCCCCCTGGTTGCTCTTGGTCCCCCAGGCTGTGCTTGGTCCCCCAGGGTGTGCATGGTCCCCTTGGTTGCTCTTGGTCCCCCAGGCTGTGCTTGGTCCCCCTGGCTGTGCTTGGTCCCCCAGGCTGTGCTTGGTCCCCCTGGCTGTGCTTGGTCCCCCAGGCTGTGCTTGGTCCCCCTGGTTGCTCTTGGTCCCCCAGGCTGTGCTCGGTCCCACAGGCTGTGTTTGGTCCCCCAGCCTGTGCTTCGTCCCCCAGGCTGTGCTTGGTCCCCCAGGCTGTGCTTGGTCCCCCTGGCTGTGCTTGGTCCCCCAGGCTGTGCTTGGTCCCCCTGGTTGCTCCTGGTCCCCCAGGCTGTGCTTGGTCCCCCTGGTTGCTCTTGGTCCACCATGCTGTGCTTGGTCCCCCAGGCTGTGCTTGGTCCCCTTGGTTGCTCTTGGTCCCCCAGGCTGTGCTTGGTCCCCTTGGTTGCTCTTGGTCCCCCAGGCTGTGCTTGGTCCCCCTGGCTGTGCTTGGTCCCCCAGGCTGTGCTTGGTCCCCCAGGCTGTGCTTGGTCCCCCAGGCTGTGCTTGGTCCCCCAGGCTGTGCTTGGTCCCCCAGGCTGTGCTTGGTCCCCCTGGTTGCTCTTGGTCTCCCAGGCTGTGCTTGGTCCCCCTGGTTGCTCTTGGTCCCCCAGGCTGTGCTTGGTCCCCCAGGCTGTGCTTGGTCCCCTAGGCTGTGCTTGGTCCCCCAGGCTGTGCTTGGTCCCCCTGGCTGTGCTTGGTCCCCCTGGTTGCTCTTGGTCCCCCAGGTTGTGCTTGGTCCCCCAGGCTGTGCTTGGTCCCCCTGGCTGTGCTTGGTCCCCCTGGCTGTGCTTGGTCCCCCAGGCTGTGCTTGGTCCCCCTGGTTGTGCTTGGTCCCCTTGGTTGCTCTTGTTCCCCCAGGCTGTGCTTGGTCCCCCAGGCTGTGCTTGGTCCCCGTGGTTGCTCTTGGTCCCCCTGGTTGCTCTTGGTCCCCCAGGCTGTGCTTGGTCCCCTTGGTTGCTCTTGGTCCCCCTGGTTGCTCTTGGTCCCCCAGGCTGTGCTTGGTCCCCTTGGTTGCTCTTGGTCCCCCAGGCTGTGCTTGGTCCCGCTGGTTGCTCTTGGTCCCCCAGGCTGTGCTTGGTCCCCTTGGTTGCTCTTGGTCCCCCAGGCTGTGCTTGGTCCCCGAGGCTGTGCTTGGTCCCCCTGGTTGCTCTTGGTCCTCCAGGCTGTGCTTGGTCCCCCAGGCTGTGCTTGGTCCCCCTGGCTGTGCTTGGTCCCCCAGGCTGTGCTTGGTCCCCCTGGTTGCTCTTGGTCCCCCAGGCTGTGCTTGGTCCCCCAGGATGTGCTTGGTCCCCCTGGTTGCTCCTGGTCCCCAGGGCTGTGCTTGGACCCCCAGGCTGTGCTTGGTCCCCTTGGTTGCTCTTGGTCCCCCAGGCTGTGCTTGGTCCCCTTGGTTGCTCTTGGTCCCCCAGGCTGTGCTTGGTCCCCCTGGCTGTGCTTGGTCCCCCAGGCTGTGCTTGGTCCCCCAGGCTGTGCTTGGTCCCCCTGGTTGCTCTTGGTCCCCCAGGCTGTGCTCGGTCCCCCAGGCTGTGCTTGGTCCCCCAGGCTGTGCTTGGTCCCCTAGGCTGTGCTTGGACCCCCTGGTTGCTCTTGGTCCCCCAGGCTGTGCTTGGTCACCCAGGCTGTGCTTGGTCCCCCTGGCTGTGCTTGGTCCCCCAGGCTTTGCTTGGTCCCCCTGGCTGTGCTTGGTCCCCCAGGCTGTGCTTGGTCCCCCAGGCTGTGCTTGGTCCCCCAGACTGTGCTTGGTCCCCCTGGCTGTGCTTGGCCCCCCTGGTTGCTCTTGGTGCCCCAGGCTGTGCTTGGTCCCCCAGGCTGTGCTTGGTCCCCCTGGTTGCTCTTGGTCCCCCAGGCTGTGCTTGGTCCCCTTTGTTGCTTGGTCCCCCAGGCTGTGCTTGGTCCCCCTGGTTGCTCTTGGTCCCCCAGGCTTTGCTTGGTCCCCTTGGTTGCTCTTGGTCCCCCAGGCTATGCTTGGTCCCCCAGGCTGTGCTTGGTCCCCCTGGTTGCTCTTGGTCCACCAGGCTGTGCTTGGTCCCCCAGGCTGTGCTTGGTCCCCTTGGTTGCTCTTGGTCCCCAAGGCAGTGCTTGGTCCCCCTGGTTGCTCGTGGTCCCCCAGGCTGTGCTTGGTCCCCCAGGCTGTGCGTGGTCCCCTTGGTTGCTCTTGGTCCCCCAGGCTGTGCTTGTTACCCTTGGTTGCTCTTGGTCCCCCAGGCTGTGCTTGGTCCCCTTGGTTGCTCTTGGTCCCCCAGGCTGTGCTTGGTCCCCCAGGCTGTGCTTGGTCCCCCTGGCTGTGATTGGTCCCCCAGACCGTGCTTGGTCCCCCTGGCTGTGCTTGGTCCCCCAGGCTGTGCTTGGTCCCCTTGGTTGCTCTTGATCCCCCAGGCTGTGCTTGGTCCCCCAGGCTGTGCTTGGTCCCCCTGGCTGTGCTTGGTCCCCCAGGCTGTGCTTGGTCCCCCTGGTTGCTCTTGGTCCCCCAGGCTGTGCTTGGACCCCCAGGCTGTGCTTGGTCCCCCAGGCTGTGCTTGGTCCCCCAGGCTGTGCTTGGTCCCCCTGGTTGCTCTTGGTCCCCCAGGCTGTGCTTGGTCCCCCTGGTTGCTCTTGGTCCCCCAGGCTGTGCTTGGTTCCCAGGCTGTGCTTGGTCCCCTTGGTTGCTCTTGGTCCCCCAGGCTGTGCTTGGTCCCCCAGGTTGTGCTTGGTCCCCTTGGTTGCTCTTGTTCCCCCAGGCTGTGCTTGGTCCCCCAGGCTGTGCTTGGTCCCCTTGGTTGCTCTTGGTCCCCCTGGTTGCTCTTGGTCCCCAAGGCTGTGCTTGGTCCCCTTGGTTGCTCTTGGTCCCCCAGGCTGTGCTTGGTCCCCCTGGTTGCTCTTGCTCCCCCAGGCTGTGCTTGGACCCCCAGGCTGTGCTTGGTCCCCCTGGCTGTGCTTGGTCCCCCAGGCTGTGCTTGGTCCCCCTGGTTGCTCTTGGTCCCCCAGGCTGTGCTTGGTCCCCCAGGCTGTGCTTGGTCTCCCTGGTTGCTCTTGGTCCCCCAGGCTGTGCTTGGTCCCCCAGGCTGTGCTTGGTCTCCCAGGCTGTGCTTGGTCCCCCAGGCTGTGCTTGGTCCCCTGGTTGCTCTTGGTCCCCCAGGCTGTGCTGGTCCCCCTGGTTGCTCTTGGTCCCCCAGGCTGTGCTTGGTCCCCCAGGCTGTGCTTGGTCCCCTTGGTTGCTCTTGGTCCCCCAGGCTCTGCTTGGTCCCACTGGCTGTGCTTGGTCCACCAGGCTGTGCTTGGTCCCCCTGGCTGTGCTTGGTCCCCCAGGCTGTGCTTGGTCCCCCTGGTTGCTCTTGGTCCCCCAGGCTGTGCTTGGTCCCACAGGCTGTGTTTGGTCCCCCAGCCTGTGCTTGGTCCCCCAGGCTGTGCTTGGTCCCCCTGGCTGTGCTTGGTCCCCCAGGCTGTGCTTGGTCCCCCTGGTTGCTCCTGGTCCCCCAGGCTGTGCTTGGTCCCCCTGGTTGCTCTTGGTCCACCATGCTGTGCTTGGTCCCCCAGGCTGTGCTTGGTCCCCTTGGTTGCTCTTGGTCCCCCAGGCTGTGCTTGGTCCCCTTGGTTGCTCTTGGTCCCCCCAGGCTGTGCTTGGTCCCCCTGGCTGTGCTTGGTCCCCCAGGCTGTGCTTGGTCCCCCTGGTTGCTCTTGGTCCCCCAGGCTGTGCTTGGTCCCCCAGGCTGTGCTTGGTCCCCCAGGCTGTGCTTGGTCCCCCTGGTTGCTCTTGGTCCCCCAGGCTGTGCTTGGTCCCCCAGGCTGTGCTTGGTCCCCCAGGCTGTGCTTGGTCCCCCAGGCTGTGCTTGGTCCCCCTGGTTGCTCTTGGTCCCCCAGGCTGTGCTTGGTCCCCCAGGCTGTGCTTGGTCCCCTAGGCTGTGCTTGGTCCCCCAGGCTGTGCTTGGTCCCCCAGGCTGTGCTTGGTCCCCCAGGCTGTGCTTGGTCCCCCAGGCTGTGCTTGGTCCCCCTGGTTGCTCTTGGTCTCCCAGGCTGCGCTTGGTCTCCCAGGCTGTGCTTGGTCCCCCAGGCTGTGCTTGGTCCCCCAGGCTGTGCTTGGTCCCCTAGGCTGTGCTTGGTCCCCCAGGCTGTGCTTGGTCCCCCAGGCTGTGCTTGGTCCCCCAGGTTGTGCTTGGTCCCCCTGGTTGCTCTTGGTCCCCCAGGCTGTGCTTGGTCCCCCTGGTTGCTCTTGGTCCCCCAGGCTGTGCTTGGTCCCCCAGGCTGTGCTTGGTCCCCCTGCTTGCTCTTGGTCCCCCAGGCTGTGCTTAGTCCCCCAGGCTGTGCTTGGCCCCCCAGGCTGTGCTTGCTCCCCTTGGTTGCTCTTGGTCCCCCAGGCTGTGCTTGGTCCCCCAGGCTGTGCTTGGTCCCCTAGGCTGTGCTTGGTCCCCCAGGCTTTGCTTGGTCCCCCAGACTGTGCTTGGTCCCCCTGGCTGTGCTTGGTCCCCGAGGCTGTGCTTGGTCCCCCAGGCTGTGCTTGGTCCCCCAGGCTGTGCTTGGTCCCCCTGGCTGTGCTTGGTCCCCCTGGTTGCTCTTGGTCCCCCAGGTTGTGCTTGGTCCCCCAGGCTGTGCTTGGTCCCCCTGGCTTTGCTTGGTCCCCCTGGCTGTGCTTGGTCCCCCAGGCTGTGCTTGGTCCCCCTGGTTGCTCTTGGTCCCCCAAGCTGTGCTTGGTCCCCCAGGCTGTGCTTGGTCCCCCAGGCTGTTCTTGGTCCCCCAGGCTGTGCTTGGTCCCCCTGGTTGCTCTTGGTCCCCCAAGCTGTGCTTGGTCCCCCAGGCTGTGCTTGGTCCCCCAGGCTGTGCTTGGTCCCCCTGGCTGTGCTTGGTCCCCCTGGTTGCTCTTGGTCCCCCAGGCTGTGCTTGGTCCCACAGGTTGTGTTTGGTCCCCCAGCCTGTGCTTGGTCCCCCAGGCTGTGCTTGGTCTCCCTGGTTGCTCTTGGTCCCCCAGGCTGTGCTTGGTCCCCCAGGCTGTGCTTGGTCCCCCAGGCTGTGCTTTGTCCCCCAGGCTGTGCTTGGTCCCCCTGGTTGCTCTTGGTCCCCCAGGCTGTGCTTGGTCCCCCTGGTTGCTCTTGGTCCCCCAGGCTGTGCTTGGTCCCCCAGGGTGTGCATGGTCCCCTTGGTTGCTCTTGGTCCCCCAGGCTGTGCTTGGTCCCCCTGGCTGTGCTTGGTCCCCCAGGCTGTGCTTGGTCCCCCTGGTTGCTCTTGGTCCCCCAGGCTGTGCTTGGTCCCACAGGCTGTGTTTGGTCCCCCAGCCTGTCTTCGTTCCCCAGGCTGTGCTTGGTCCCCCAGGCTGTGCTTGGTCCCCCTGGCTGTGCTTGGTCCCCCAGGCTGTGCTTGGTCCCCCTGGTTGCTCCTGGTCCCCCAGGCTGTGCTTGGTCCCCCTGGTTGCTCTTGGTCCACCATGCTGTGCTTGGTCCCCCAGGCTGTGCTTGGTCCCCTTGGTTGCTCTTGGTCCCCCAGGCTGTGCTTGGTCCCCTTGGTTGCTCTTGGTCCCCCAGGCTGTGCTTGGTCCCCCTGGCTGTGCTTGGTCCCCCAGGCTGTGCTTGGTCCCCCAGGCTGTGCTTGGTCCCCCAGGCTGTGCTTGTTCCCCCAGGCTGTGCTTGGTCCCCCAGGCTGTGCTTGGTCCCCCTGGTTGCTCTTGGTCTCCCAGGCTGTGCTTGGTCCCCCTGGTTGCTCTTGGTCCCCCAGGCTGTGCTTGGTCCCCCAGGCTGTGCTTGGTCCCCTAGGCTGTGCTTGGTCCCCCAGGCTGTGCTTGGTCCCCCTGGCTGTGCTTGGTCCCCCTGGTTGCTCTTGGTCCCCCAGGTTGTGCTTGGTCCCCCAGGCTGTGCTTGGTCCCCCTGGCTGTGCTTGGTCCCCCTGGCTGTGCTTGGTCCCCCAGGCTGTGCTTGGTCCCCCTGGTTGCTCTTGGTCCCCCAGGCTGTGCTTGGTCCCCCAGGCTGTGCTTGGTCCCCCTGGCTGTGCTTGGTCCCCCCAGGCTGTGCCTGGTCCCCCTGGTTGCTCTTGGTCCCCCAGGCTGTGCTTGGTCCCCCTGGTTGCTCTTGGTCCCCCAAGCTGTGCTTGGTCCCCCAGGCTGTGCCTGGTCCCCCAGGCTGTGCTTGGTCCCCCTGGTTGCTCTTGGTCCCCCAGGCTGTGCTTGGTCCCCCTGGTTGCTCTTGGACCCCCAGGCTGTGCTTGGTCCCCCAGGCTGTGCTTGGTTCCCCTAGTTGCTCTTGGTCCCCCAGGCTGTGCTTGGTCCCCCAGGCTGTGCTTGGTCCCCCAGGCTGTGCTTGGACCCCTTGGTTGCTCTTGGTCCCCAAGGCTGTGCTTGGTCCCCCAGGCTGTGCTTGGTCCCCCTGGTTGCTCTTGGTCCCCCAGGCTGTGCTTGGTCCCCCAGGCTGTGCTTTGTCCCCTGGTTGCTCTTGGTCCCCCAGGCTGTGCTTGGTCCCCTTGGTTGCTCTTGGTCCCCCAGGCTGTGCTTGGTCCCCCAGGCTGTGCTTGGTCCCCCTGGCTGTGCTTGGTCCCCCAGCCTGTGCTTGGTCCCCCAGGCTATGTTTGGTCCCCCAGGCTGTGTTTGGTCCCCCTGGTTGCTCTTGGTCCCCCAGGCTGTGCTTGGTCCCCCAGGCTGTTATGTTATGTTATGTTATGTTAAAATCAATTTGTAAAGCGCTCGTACGCCCGTGGGCTTCATGGCGCTATGCTTGGTCCCCCTGGTTGCTCTTGGTCCCCCAGGCTGTGCTTGGTCCCCGAGGCTGTGCTTGGTCCCCCAGGCTGTGCTTGGTCCCCCAGGCTGTGCTTGGTCCCCCAGGCTGTGCTTGGTCCCCTGGCTGTGCTTGGTCCCCCTGGTTGCTATTGGTCCCCCAGGTTGTGCTTGGTCCCCCAGGCTGTGCTTGGTCCCCCTGGCTGTGCTTGGTCCCCCTGGCTGTGCTTGGTCCCCCTGGCTGTGCTTGGTCCCCCAGGCTGTGCTTGGTCCCCGAGGCTGTGCTTGGTCCCCCAGGCTGTGCTTGGTCCCCCAGGCTGTGCTTGGTCCCCCTGGCTGTGCTTGGTCCCCCATGCTGTGCTTGGTCCCCCTGGTTGCTCTTGGTCCCCCAATCTGTGCTTGGTCCCCCAGGCTGTGCTTGGTCCCCCAGGCTGTGCTTGGTCCCCCTGGTTGCTCTTGGTCCCCCAAGCTGTGCTTGGTCCCCCAGGCTGTGCTTGGTCCCCCAGGCTGTGCTTGGTCCCCCTGGTTGCTCTTGGTCCCCCAGGCTGTGCTTGGTCCCCCTGGTTGCTCTTGGTCCCCCAGGCTGTGCTTGGTCCCACAGGCTGTGTTTGGTCCCCCAGCCTGTGCTTGGTCCCCCAGGCTGTGCTTGGTCCCCTTGGTTGCCCTTGGTCCCCCAGGCTGTGCTTGGTCTCCCTGGTTGCTCTTGGTCCCCTAGGCTGTGCTTGGTCTCCCTGGTTGCTCTTGGTCCCCCAGGCTGTGCTTGGTCCCCCTGGTTGCTCTTGCTCCCCCAGGCTGTGCTTGGTCCCCCAGGCTGTGCTTGGTCCCCTTGGTTGCTCTTGGTCCCCCAGGCTGTGCTTGGTCCCCCTGGCTGTGCTTGGTCCCCCAGGCTGTGCTTGGTCCCCCTGGCTGTGCTTGGTCCCCCAGGCTGTGCTTGGTCCCCCTGGTTGCTCTTGGTCCCCCAGGCTGTGTTTGGTCCCCCAGCCTGTGTTTGGTCCCCCAGCCTGTGCTTGGTCCCCCAGGCTGTGCTTGGTCCCCCAGGCTGTGCTTGGTCCCCCTGGCTGTGCTTGGTCCCCCAGGCTGTGCTTGGTCCCCCTGGTTGCTCCTGGTCCCCCAGGCTGTGCTTGGTCCCCCTGGTTGCTCTTGGTCCACCATGCTGTGCTTGGTCCCCCAGGCTGTGCTTGGTCCCCTTGGTTGCTCTTGGTCCCCCAGGCTGTGCTTGGTCCCCTTGGTTGCTCTTGGTCCCCCAGGCTGTGCTTGGTCCCCTTGGTTGCTCTTGGTCTCCCAGGCTGTGCTTGGTCCCCCTGGCTGTGCTTGGTCCCCCAGGCTGTGCTTGGTCCCCCTGGTTGCTCTTGGTCCCCCAGGCTGTGCTTGGTCCCCCAGGCTGTGCTTGGTCCCCCTGGTTGCTCTTGGTCCCCCAGGCGGTGCTTGGTCCCCCAGGCTGTGCTTGGTCCCCCAGGCTGTGCTTGGTCCCCCTGGTTGCTCTTGGTCCCCCAGGCTGTGCTTGGTCCCCCAGGCTGTGCTTGGTCCCCTAGGCTGTGCTTGGTCCCCCAGGCTGTGCTTGGTCCCCCAGGCTGTGCTTGGTCCCCCAGGCTGTGCTTGGTCCCCCAGGCTGTGCTTGGTCCCCCTGGTTGCTCTTGGTCTCCCAGGCTGTGCTTGGTCCCCCTGGTTGCTCTTGGTCCCCCAGGCTGTGCTTGGTCCCCCAGTCTGTGCTTGGTCCCCTAGGCTGTGCTTGGTCCGCCAGGCTGTGCTTGGTCCCCCAGGCTGTGCTTGGTCCCCCAGGCTGTGCTAGGTCCCCCTGGTTGCTCTTGGTCCCCCAGGCTGTGCTTGGTCCCCCTGGTTGCTCTTGGTCCCCCAGGCTGTGCTTGGTCCCCCAGGCTGTGCTTGGTCCCCCTGCTTGCTCTTGGTCCCCCAGGCTGTGCTTGGTCCCCCAGGCTGTGCTTGGTCCCCTTGGTTGCCCTTGGTCCCCCAGGCTGTGCTTGGTCCCCCTGGTTGCTCTTGGTCCCCCAGGCTGTGCTTGGTCCCCCAGGATGTGCTTGGTCCCCCAGGCTGTGCTTGGTCCCCCTGGTTGTTCTTGGTCCCCCTGGTTGCTCTTTGTCCCCCAGGCTGTGCTTGGTCCCCCAGGCTGTGCTTGGTCCCCCAGGCTGTGCTTGGTCCCCCAGGCTGTGCTTGGTCCACCAGGCTGTGCTTGGTCCCCCAGGCTGTGCTTGGTCCCCCAGGCTGTGCTTGGTCCCCCTGGCTGTGCTTGGTCCCCCTGGCTGTGCTTGGTCCCCCTGGCTGTGCTTGGTCCCCCAGGCTGTGCTTGGTCCCCCAGGCTGTGCTTGGTCCCCCAGGCTGTGCTTGGTCCCCCAGGCTGTGCTTGGTCCCCCTGGCTGTGTTTGGTCCCCCTGGTTGCTCTTGGTTCCCCAGGTTGTGCTTGGTCCCCCAGGCTGTGCTTGGTCCCCCTGGCTGTGCTTGGTCCCCCAGGCTGTGCTTGGTCCCCCTGGTTGCTCTTGGTCCCCCAATCTGTGCTTGGTCCCCCAGGCTGTGCTTGGTCCCCCAGGCTGTGCTTGGTCCCCCTGGTTGCTCTTGGTCCCCCAAGCTGTGCTTGGTCCCCCAGGCTGTGCTTGGTCCCCCAGGCTGTGCTTGGTCCCCCTGGTTGCTCTTGGTCCCCCAGGCTGTGCTTGGTCCCACAGGCTGTGTTTGGTCCCCCAGCCTGTGCTTGGTCCCCCAGGCTGTGCTTGGTCCCCTTGGTTGCCCTTGGTCCCCCAGGCTGTGCTTGGTCTCCCTGGTTGCTCTTGGTCCCCTAGGCTGTGCTTGGTCCCCCAGGCTGTGCTTGGTCCCCCTGGTTGCTCTTGGTCCCCCAGGCTGTGCTTGGTCCCCCTGGTTGCTCTTGCTCCCCCAGGCTGTGCTTGGTCCCCCAGGCTGTGCTTGGTCCCCTTGGTTGCTCTTGGTCCCCCAGGCTGTGCTTGGTCCCCCTGGCTGTGCTTGGTCCCCCAGGCTGTGCTTGGTCCCCCAGGCTGTGCTTGGTCCCCCTGGTTGCTCTTGGTCCCCCAGGCTGTGTTTGGTCCCCCAGCCTGTGTTTGGTCCCCCAGCCTGTGCTTGGTCCCCCAGGCTGTGCTTGGTCCCCCAGGCTGTGCTTGGTCCCCCTGGCTGTGCTTGGTCCCCCAGGCTGTGCTTGGTCCCCCTGGTTGCTCCTGGTCCCCCAGGCTGTGCTTGGTCCCCCTGGTTGCTCTTGGTCCACCATGCTGTGCTTGGTCCCCCAGGCTGTGCTTGGTCCCCTTGGTTGCTCTTGGTCCCCCAGGCTGTGCTTGGTCCCCTTGGTTGCTCTTGGTCTCCCAGGCTGTGCTTGGTCCCCCTGGCTGTGCTTGGTCCCCCAGGCTGTGCTTGGTCCCCCTGGTTGCTCTTGGTCCCCCAGGCTGTGCTTGGTCCCCCAGGCTGTGCTTGGTCCCCCAGGCTGTGCTTGGTCCCCCTGGTTGCTCTTGGTCCCCCAGGCGGTGCTTGGTCCCCCAGGCTGTGCTTGGTCCCCCAGGCTGTGCTTGGTCCCCCTGGTTGCTCTTGGTCCCCCAGGCTGTGCTTGGTCCCCCAGGCTGTGCTTGGTCCCCTAGGCTGTGCTTGGTCCCCCAGGCTGTGCTTGGTCCCCCAGGCTGTGCTTGGTCCCCCTGGTTGCTCTTGGTCTCCCAGGCTGTGCTTGGTCCCCCTGGTTGCTCTTGGTCCCCCAGGCTGTGCTTGGTCCCCCAGTCTGTGCTTGGTCCCCTAGGCTGTGCTTGGTCCGCCAGGCTGTGCTTGGTCCCCCAGGCTGTGCTTGGTCCCCCAGGCTGTGCTAGGTCCCCCTGGTTGCTCTTGGTCCCCCAGGCTGTGCTTGGTCCCCCAGGCTGTGCTTGGTCCCCCTGCTTGCTCTTGGTCCCCCAGGCTGTGCTTGGTCCCCCAGGCTGTGCTTGGTCCCCTTGGTTGCTCTTGGTCCCCCAGGCTGTGCTTGGTCCCCCTGGTTGTGCTTGGTCCCCCAGGCTGTGCTTGGTCCCCCTGGTTGCTCTTGGTCCCCCAGGCTGTGCTTGGTCCCACAGGCTGTGTTTGGTCCCCCAGCCTGTGCTTGGTCCCCCAGGCTGTGCTTGGTCCCCCAGGCTGTGCTTGGTCCCCCTGGCTGTGCTTGGTCCCCCAGGCTGTGCTTGGTCCCCCTAGTTGCTCCTGGTCCCCCAGGCTGTGCTTGGTCCCCCTGGTTGCTCTTGGTCCACCATGCTGTGCTTGGTCCCCCAGGCTGTGCTTGGTCCCCTTGGTTGCTCTTGGTCCCCCAGGCTGTGCTTGGTCCCCTTGGTTGCTCTTGGTCCCCCAGGCTGTGCTTGGTCCCCCTGGCTGTGCTTGGTCCCCCTGGTTTCTCTTGGTCCCCCAGGCTGTGCTTGGTCCCCCAGGCTGTGCTTGGTCCCCCAGGCTGTGCTTGGCCCCCCAGGCTGTGCTTGGTCCCCCTGGTTGCTCTTGGTCCCCCAGGCTGTGCTTGGTCCCCCAGGCTGTGCTTGGTCCCCCAGGCTGTGCTTGGTCCCCCTGGTTGCTCTTGGTCCCCCAGGCTGTGCTTGGTCCCCCAGGCTGTGCTTGGTCCCCTAGGCTGTGCTTGGTCCCCCAGGCTGTGCTTGGTCCCCCAGGCTTTGCTTGGTCCCCCAGGCTGTGCTTGGTCCCCCAGGCTTTGCTTGGTCCCCCAGGCTGTGCTTGGTCCCCTAGGCTGTGCTTGGTCCCCCAGGCTGTGCTTTGTCCCCCAGGCTGTGCTTGGTCCCCCAGGCTGTGCTTGGTCCCCCTGGTTGCTCTTGGTCCCCCAGGCTGTGCTTGGTCCCCCTGGTTGCTCTTGGTCCCCCAGGCTGTGCTTGGTCCCCCAGGCTGTGCTTGGTCCCCCAGGCTGTGCTTGGTCCCCCTGCTTGCTCTTGGTCCCCCAGGCTGTGCTTAGTCCCCCAGGCTGTGCTTGGTCCCCAGGCTGTGCTTGCTCCCCTTGGTTGCTCTTGGTCCCCCAGGCTGTGCTTGGTCCCCCAGGCTGTGCTTGGTCCCCTAGGCTGTGCTTGGTCCCCCAGGCTTTGCTTGGTCCCCCAGGCTGTGCTTGGTCCCCCTGGCTGTGCTTGGTCCCCGAGGCTGTGCTTGGTCCCCCAGGCTGTGCTTGGTCCCCCTGGTTGCTCTTGGTCCCCCAGGTTGTGCTTGGTCCCCCAGGCTGTGCTTGGTCCCCCTTTCTGTGCTTGGTCCCCCTGGCTGTGCTTGGTCCCCCAGGCTGTGATTGGTCCCCCTGGTTGCTCTTGGTCCCCCTGAGGAAATATAAATTTTTGGTCATGTTATGTTCCCTAGCGCGTACCCCACCGACTCCATGTACCAGCTTAAAGTGCATGTAACTTCCCTCCTGTACCAGCTATGAAGACGCAAATACATTTGCGTCCAACGTTAACTTGTCCTCTTTCAGATCCACCCTGAATGGATTATATAGTCCGTTCCTAAGTATGCTATGCCACCGTCTTTTTGTAGTACACTTTACATGTTTCCCTGCTCTGGCAGAGTAGGCCCTGATTACTGCCATCGAGCCTCTTTTGGCTTCCTGACTCTGACAGCCTCTGCCCAGGCTACCTCTGTACCCGTGAACTCTGACTTACTTTCAGCGCGGCCCCTCGCGCTCAGCTCAGCCTGCTTTCTGCCAAGACTGACTATAACCTTCGAGTTATCTGTTCCGCTCCTCGAGAATGCATTCCTGCCTACTAGCTCCAGTAAACATCCTCCCCAGCTGCAGAGCTAAAGGGCTGACCTGTCTCAATGCAAGTAATTCATAGCCTCTGTTACCATGCTTCCATGGAAGGCCCCGTGCCCCACGCTTCTCATGTAGACACTTAGGCGCTTATACACGCATCCACAGTTAGCATAGAATAGCTTCTGCCCTAGAGACCTTTCCGCCCAGATAGTATGGTTCCTAAACATCAGATATCAGATACGATAAAAGTACAAGTTGGTCTGACATGCCAGACTTCTGTCTCCTTCCGTCAGTGTAAATGTCAAGTCCCCTGCACCCCGTCAATCACACGTCATGCAGCTGCGCGCGCATCCAAGCTTCCGATTTCTGCTGACACTGCAACCATTCTGTTTAGCACCACCCCTTGGTGCCACCCACTTGCGTCACCTATCAGTGACGTTTCTAGCACACACCTCTGATTCACGCCTAGTTTACGCCTCTTGATTACGTACTAGTACCACGTGTATACTGTTATCTTGTCTTCTCTCAGCTGTTACGCCTCTTACATTACTTCTTATGGTATAGATCAAGTATATAAGCTATGTAATGTCAATAAAGTTTGCTCTATCCCTTCTGACACCCCTGTGGTGGTCAGAACATGATATCCTGGTCTAGACCATTCCTTTATGAGGAATAAAACCCTTAGAAACTCTAACACCACGGACTCTGTCTTTTTTCATTCCGATTGAGTTGCTATTGATTAAGTACTTACCTGCATAGAAATTAAGAGAGTAAATTAATTATTTACGTCATTTTGGCGCCCGAACAGGGACCCCTCCCCCACCTCACGCGCCGGTTGGCGCATTGCAAGCTCTGTCCCCTGCCGTCAGTTAGACGGAACCTACGCGTACCGGCAGGATTTCCTGCATCTCCCTCTGACCCAAGGAGGTGACGAAGACTGCGATCAGTGCCCAGACGAGGCGGTGAGGAGTGCGGAGGATCCCGACCAGAGCCTAGCCGAAAGAAGCAAGGTCCGAGGTGTCAAGAGGCCCACCAGGTTTCCGAAGTTTTCCGAAGTTTTCCGAAGTTTTCCGAAGCCTTCCGAAGTTTTCCGAAGTACCGAGTCGAGTCCAGTCGAGTTTTCCGAGGCCTTCTGTTTCCGTGCTTCCCGGTGAGTACCATTGCTGGGTCGTATCTAGACGGGTTTGGGTACGCAAGTCCGGTCTGCACTGTTTTTAGGCAGTGTATCTGTACTGTTTAGCAGTATATCTAGTATTCCGAATTTCTGCACTGTTACATCAGTGTATCTGTACTGTTGAGCAGTACATCCAGTATAGGGGGGTAGTCATCTATGTTTAAATGTCTTCTTATGTGATTAATGTCGTGGTATGAATGAGACCGTTTAATGTGCGTTATTGTGTTTTTTGTATCAACTAGCTGTAACTCGTATTAAATAGTAAAGATCGAGCACTCAGTAATAAGTAAGCAAAATGCCGTTTTTCAACAAGTTAAAACAGATAGGAACTAGGAAAGGGATACTGGAGGAAGAAATTCCTATTCCCCCTAGGGACACTCCAGGTAACTTTATGTACCACAAGCATGGCATAGATGCCATATTATATCTAGATTTATGGGCCGATTACACCAAACACCTAGACGAAAGACACAGATGGCCTGTTACTGGAACATGGGATGCCGAGTGCATCATGAAGGTAGAAGAAGCATTATGGAAAAAGAAAGCTAGACAATCCCAGAAAGACGCCATAGAATTCTGGCGTAAGGAATCACATAAGCGTGCTGAGAAAGCACTCCGTAGAGAGGACAGACTTAAAGAATCAGAAAAAGCTCAAGAAAATGAATTAGTTATTGAAGGGATCCGAGTAAAGACAGAACAAATAGACCGTGCCCGAAACAATCTTGTAAACGGAATGTATCTCGCGGCCGAAGGTACACCTGAGGCCCCATCAG
The DNA here is from genome assembly GCF_964263255.1 of Lissotriton vulgaris. Lineage (NCBI taxonomy): Eukaryota > Metazoa > Chordata > Amphibia > Caudata > Salamandridae > Lissotriton > Lissotriton vulgaris. Next base: position 1,023,796,168 of record NC_141698.1, read on the forward strand.
ACATACCGAAAAACTTACCGTTACCATTAGTTCCAACTAAAGTAATGCATAAAACTACTAAAGACATATTCTTAAATTCATATTTGGAGGATGTAGCACCAGCTTACGCCAATCTGCCTGTTCGTGCCCTGCCTACTGACAGGGATGGGGGTGGCACTACGCCCCCAGATCATGTTCCGCCAGTACCGCGACAGACTTCCCCTGTTCCGCCAGCTCTGCCACTTCCCGCACTCAAGATTGACCTACCGAAACAGGTCCTACCTGATCCTACTAAACGACAAATTCAAGTTCAGATACAGACTCCACGGAGAGATAATGCCCAAGCATCCGCCTCAGGAGGTGCGACTGCGGGTCCTCAGACCCCGCCATTAACACACAGATTCAATTTAAGGGACACGCAGAATCCGTTCGTGTTCCAGTCTCCCCGTCTTGACGCATTAAAGGAAAACATGTCAGTTTGCAGATATGATCCAGTACCCGGAAATAACGATCTAATGATATTGGCATCACTACGATTAAGATCTGCCACTGATATCTTGCTATGCTATGTAGGAATGAAGGAGCGTCTCGATAGAATATACGAGTTTATACAGACAGGGAAAGACCCTGACAGTATCAAGGATGCCATGGATAAACAGAAAGTTGACATTCAAGCACAGATATTACGATTTTTCATAAATTGTCTAATAAGAGAACGAGACAGGCCCGAGACAGATCAAAGTGAATTAGATGGACTAACAAAGTGGGGTCAAAATATAGCCGAAGGAAAACATGACAAGGGGGCTTGCATAGCCAGTATGTACCAGAAAATTAGAAGGGCAGTGATAACGGCACATCAGAAAGGGAATGATAAAGCTTCCTCCGAGGAGGAAGAAGAACTTACAGAACAAGGAAGGACTGCAGATACTATAGCGTATGTAGGTAAAGGAAACTACCTTAGGAAAGGCATCCGTCCGGAAAACAAGAGAGTTTTTCTCTCTGCTTTAACAAACCCGAATTCTTCTGAACATCAGTTCCAGGAAACTGATAAAAGGCTTCGAGACCGAATGGGGTACCATGTACTCAATTCTATGGATGAACAGGAACTCGCCCGGTCAGCCGTGTTATGGGCCGAAAACCCAGACATATATAATGACGATACGTTAGCACAGACATTCTTGAACCTTTCCCCAGACGAGCAGAAATTAGCAGGTGTATACATGATTCAGCACCTCCTCATCAAGTTCAGAAACAACCATTCCGATACAGGTCCCTTACACGAAACATTAGAAGCACTACTCATGGATAGATGGAGAGGTTTCAGTACCAAGTTAATACAAATAATTATAGAACAACGACGTAAATATAACACCTTTATAAGTTCTAAATATGTCCCCCCCCCGCCTTTAGAAAGAAAAACGTACCACATGCAATGCCTGAGTGGCATTGAAAGTCAGAACCCCTTACGAGAAGTACACCCAGTTATGGGTGCGGATCAAGTTTTGAAGCGTGTGTATGTCCACACACCACTGACTAAGTTAGAACTGTTAGAAATGAAGAAATTAGTCCAGTGTCATGATAAAGACCCTGCAGGTTTTCACAGAGAGCTTAAAGACATGTTACTGATGGGGGACTACACGTATGATGATATTATGAAAATGTTAAAAGTACTGTTGCCCACGGGCATTTACGAGAAATTAAAGGAAAAGGATTGGGAGGTGGGAGAGACAAAGATAGCATGGGCAGAAATAGAAGACGAAGAAAGCAAACGAATCCCAGGGGTAGGCCTTGGGGATAGGACTAAAGCATTGCCCGGATTAATAGTACAGGTTTTGCCAAGATTATTGACAACTAGAAAGGAAGATTGGGACGCAATCTAGTCCTGTAAACAGAAACAAGATGAAGATACTAGTGACTTCTATTCAAGATTCGAGAAATGTTTCATTATAAATAGTGGCCTACAACCAAGCAGCGAGTCATATCCACATCTTTTCGTATCAAAATTAGTCGAGAATTCCCTACCGTTAGTTAAAAATAGAGTGTACAAAGTTGAAAGTACTTGGCAGGCAAATACGCCATCCCAGATGTTACAAATGTTACAATATCATCAGAACAGAATTAGGGAAGAACAAGATCAGGAACAGAAGCGTATGAAGGACACAAAAATGAAAATGTTGGTGGCTCAGACGGTCCCAGCCGACGGCCAGAGAAAAGGTGGGGCCCAGACAAGTCACAATACAGCTCCCGTTAAAGGGACATGTAATTACTGCAAGCAGCCAGGTCACTATGTACATGAATGCCCAGTCCTGAAACACAACATCTCAACAGGTAAAACTAAAGAAAGACCGCATCCGCCTAGACAAGATCAGGTCCAGCAACAGACTTCACAAAATGTACAGCCGATGCAGAATACACAGCCTATGCATGCTCCATCACACACAGCACAGACAGTAGCAGTACCGCAGCCACAGCCCATTGCCGTGACTCAGCAAGTTTCACAACAGATGTACCAGTATGCCCAATCTGCATATCCAGATTACCCCCGATACACATGAAACAGCCTAGAGAGGGAAGGTGGTTTGCCTCTTATTGAAATTCCTGTAGATCAAGAAGGTCCTTATGTACACAGTCACGTATTGGGAAAAGACAGAAAGTTTTTAATTGATACAGGGGCAAGTCGCACTACAATAAGTCATAATGAAGTCCCAGGGGCACCCCTCTCAGGCTCACAGAATGTATCCCTTGGTTTTTCAGGACAGCCTATTGTAAATGAAGTATCGGAACCAGTACCATTAGCTGTGGGTCCATTATCCCGAGTTACAGATTTGTTACTTACGTAATCATGCCCAGAAAATCTGTTAGGAATTAAAACACTGAAGGCTCTAGGAGCTATAATATGCTGTTCCCCGGAGGGAGTCAGACTCTTTCTACGGGATTTCAAGGGTCATTATGTTTTAAGAGATTTTGATGTCAGATTGAAAAATGTACCAGATCACTTATGGGCAAAAGGCCCAGCTGATGTAGGTTGTATGCATATCACTCCATATCGTGTTACACTCAAGACAGGAGTTGTTCTACCCAGAATCAGACAATACAAGTTACCACCCGATGCTGTAGTGGCTTTACTGAAAATCATTGAAGAGCTTATTGCCCAGGGAGTGGTCGTAGAGACCGACTCCAATATCTGTAATTCACCCATCATTCCAATTCTTAAACGTACAGACCCCAATGCACCGCCAGTATATCGGCTGGTGATTGATCTTCGAGAACTGAACAAGTGCATCGTACCGCAGTTCCCTGTGGTCCCCGATATCTCTTCCCTATTGACTGCTATTGATTCAGAAGCAACGTTCTTTACTGTAATTGACCTCAAGAACGCTTTCTTCAGTGTACCTATTGATCCGGAGAGCCAATATCTCTTCGGATTCAGTTTAAATGGACGAAGTTTCAAATTTTCCCGCGCACCTCAAGGATTCACAGAAAGCCCCAGCATCTATAGTCAAGCACTGAAAAGACAACTAGATTGTGTTCAAATGCCAGTTAACACCGCTTTACTGCAATACGTCGATGATCTACTGATCACCGCACGAAGTGAGCCCGAATGTGAACAAGCATCATTGACAGTTTTACATTTCCTGGCCGACAAGGGACACAAGGTGTCTCCTTCGAAGCTACAATTCTGTGTTCAGCAAGTTGTGTACTTGGGTCACTTGCTGTCCAAAGTGGGGAGACAGCTCACTCCCGATCGCATTCAGTTAATTTCATTTCATTTCATTAATCTTTATTTCGATCACAGAGATCATAAAAGATGCAAAACAGTACATACATTTAAAAACTTATTAAACATAGTGTGATCCAAATTTCTAAAAGTAGTTAAAATATAAATAAGACGTGGGTGGGCTGGCGCTGGTAATGTCCAATTATGGCAGGCATTTCATCATTCGGCTACGGGTAAACCACAGGGAGGTTAAAAATTTTGACAGTGCAAAAACAATAGGGGGGGAGAGATCGGATTTTAGCACTCTATAGGCAATTTGGTGAGATCTAAAACCCAAGTTCCTAAGCATCGGGACAAGCCAATATTTCCTGCTCCGCTCATAGCCTTTGCAAAAAAGGACCGCGTGCATGTCGTCCTCTTTGGGGTGTGCACACATTGGGCAAGTTGATGTAGTGGAGCAGACTGACCAAGATGCTGTAAACGAAGCTAGAGGAAGGCATCCATAGCGCCATTGTAAAAACAGTTTCCTGGTTAATACAGGGGAAATCTCATCTAATGTTTTTTCCAGGGAATAGGTATCTTTTATTTTCAAAAATGAATTTGTCAAAGACCCCTCGCGAATGTCATTAGAGGCTCTGTTGAGCATCATGGCGTAGTAGGTGTCCGCAAGTGTCTTTTTTGAGATCTTGGTGCAGGAATTTAGAGGATCAGTCCATAATTCCGGGAATCCCATTACCTCGCACCTTCCCTTGACGTAAGTCAACCAAGGAATCCTTTTTATGCTTCGTAGTTCCAGGAATTCTTGTAGTTCTTCTCTATAGGTTACAAGATCTGGGCTGGACCACAAACGCCTCCAGAATTTTAGGGGTTTTAGTCCTAGCTCCTCTGTGATGGGTCTGATTCCCAAGTCCAACCTGAGTGGTAGTAGTGGAGTGCTCTGGGGGAGGGCAGCTACCTGTCTCAAGAACTTGTTCTCCGTGGTCTGTAACTTAGGGTACTGGGTGTGTCCCCACAACTCTCCCCCGTAGGTGACCCCTGCCCTGGCTTGTGTTTTGTATATGTGAATAACTGGGGTAAGTGGTCGATAACTAGATTTGTTAGCCAGGCGCAAAGTGCCACCCGCCAACTGTGCCAGTTTGATGGTCACTTTGGCCTGGTGTGCCGACCAAGTTAAGTGTTCGTTTATAGTAATCCCCAGATATTCAATGTTGTGCACTCGTTCTAATATAACCATGCCTAGCTTGGGGGGGGTTCTGTTCCGGGAGTTGGGATTTAAAATCATGAATTTTGTTTTTTGGGGATTGACTTCCAGTCCCCGATCGGAGCAGAAGTTAAGAAAGCCGTCCAAAATGCGCTGAATCCCCATAGGGGATTTAGACAGCAACAGGGTGTCGTCTGCAAACATAATTGCAGGCACCCTGTTGCCGGTCAACTTGGGGGCGTCTATGTTGGCGATCCTGTTAAGGTGGGCAATTACCCCGTTCACGAAGATGCAAAACAGGGTAGGTGCAAGTACACAGCCCTGTCTTACACCTCTGCGAACGGGGAACCGCTCGGATAGTTTCCCACCTTGGCCACACCTAACGCGGGCATAATTATTAGTATGGAGTCTTATCAGGATCGCCAAGATATCGGCGGGGACATCGAGTTCTTTCATGACATTCCACAGCCTGGATCTAGGCACCAAATCGAAGGCGGCACGTAGGTCTACAAAGATGGTATAGAGACTACCGCCTTCGATTATCGCTGTTCTCCAATAGAGCAGTTGTAACCTAAATATTTGGTCTGTGGTGGATACACCCTCCCGGAATCCTGCCTGGTATGGGGACAGAATCTCCCTTTCTTGAATCCATGCTTGCAGACGATTTAAGATCAATCTGCCAAAAAGTTTTTGGGAGATGTCTATCAGACTGATTGGTCGATAGTTGGACGGGAGCAGGGGGGATCCCTTTTTATAGATTGGGACTACCTCTGCTCCCGTCCAAGTATCGGGCACAGTCATACCCTCCTGGATGGCATTAAATATTAGTGTGAGGTAAGGTGCCCAGATCCCTGGTTCTTGTTTGAACAGGTCCCCCGGGACCCCATCCAATCCCGGGGCTTTTCCAGCAGCTAGACCTTTGATGGCCTCCCTCACCTCCTTCTCAGTGAACGCAGCCCCCGAGGGGGTGGGTGCGGGCAAGAGACTCGTAATACAAGAATCCTGGCCTCTCTCTGCATAAAGTGCTTCAAAGTGGGCCTGCCACACTGAGGCGGCTATATTGGGTTCTATTGCCGATGGTAACTCACCCGTGCCATTAGCTACTACCCGCCAAAATTTGCGTGAGTCTCTGGTTGATAGTGCCTTCACGAGATTCTCCCAATAGTCGTAGTCCCATTCCGCCCTGGCATTCACTAGGAGGGACTTGTATTTATTTCTTCTCTCGCGAATTTCTTCCCTGCTAAGGCGTCCCTTTATTGCAGAAAGAAAGTGAGCCTTTGCCCTCCTACATGTAGCATTGTACCACGAGGTCTTTGGCTTAAAGCCCTTCCTTTCCATAGGAGTTGTGAACAGATCTTGTTCAAGGGAATCAGTAATAGTTTTGTGAATTTTTGCCAGCTCCCCTCTGGTGTCTTCGTCTGGGTATTTAGTACCCAGATCAAAGGCACTCTCTAGTAAGGGGACTAGCCTTTCATAAAGTCGAGGGAGTTTGTCCGTGCTAGTGACCAGCTTCTCCCACTTCACTTTCCTACGGTTAGTTTCAAGTAGGAGACCAGACTTTTCAGTCCCAAATCCCTGTGATGTATCCATACAGCCGGGAAGGCAGTAAGTTAGTTCCATGGAGTTATGGTCACTATCGTTTCTTGGGCACACTTTGAAATCAACTATTGCTGGCCACATAGAGGTTTTGACCATAATGTAGTCAAGTCTGGATTCACTGCCAGGTTTGTTGTAGGTCGGGTTGCTGGGTATATCCGAGGTACAACGGCCATTACATGCCCTAAGACCGAAATTAAGGGTGAGGGCATTTATTTGTAGGGCTAGGGGAGTCCAAGCCCTTGGCGGTGGCGCCGCCGTCTCGGGTATAAGCCAGCAGGAATCTTCATCTAGGGAAGGACCGTCGCGTAGTCCGGGCAGGGGTTCATAATGGGAATTAAAATCGCCCCCAACCAGACAGGCGAGATCACACGGCACGCCCTCTAGGAATCTAGCTAACTCTTCTATGGTAGGCGACTCTTTTTGCATTTGGGTCGGCCTGGAGTAGATGTTAATGATTAATAATTTTGTTGTGTCCGGCCACTCTAGTAGAACAGCCAACAGATCATCGGAAGCGGTCTCTATATCAGAGGCTTGGCAACCTAGATCCGTTGCTACCCCTATCATTAATCCCCCAGACGGTCTCCCCTTTCCCCCCCACCTGGCTATTTTGGAGAAGGAAGCAAAGCCAGTTAAATCTATTGCTTCCCGCGCCCAGGTTTCTTGCAGGAGTATTAAGTTCTTAGATCTAATGTAGGAGGCCCATTCTAGACAATCTAATTTACTAGCGAGCCCTGCTACATTCCACGAAATTGCTGTTATGTGTGGTGTTTGGGCTCGCAACGGACTCACAGCAATATCACTGGGGTCAAAGTGAGCCCTGTGGCTTGAAGATGACTGTGTGAAGTCCGATGGACAGATGGCAATGCACGAAGTGAGCCCGAATGTGAACAAGCATCATTGACAGTTTTACATTTCCTGGCCGACAAGGGACACAAGGTGTCTCCTTCGAAGCTACAATTCTGTGTTCAGCAAGTTGTGTACTTGGGTCACTTGCTGTCCAAAGTGGGGAGACAGCTCACTCCCGATCGCATTCAGTTAATTGTAAATATGCCACGACCCCAGACACAAAAGGAAGTGCGGGCCTTTATAGGCCTCACCTCGTACTGCAGACAATGGATTCCTCAATATGCATTTCTAGCTAAACCACTCATCCAGTTAACAATGCAGGAGGCAGCAACTTCGCCTGCCCTCCCTTGGACTCAGGAACATACACAAGCCTTTGAGGAATTAAAGAAAGCATTATGCCAAGCACCAGTTTTGGCGACACCATGTTACAGCAAACCGTTTACACTTTTTGTTACAGAACGTGATGGTACAGCGTTGTCTGTCCTCACTCAAGACCAAGCAGGTTCACATAAGCCTTGCGCTTATTTTTCAAGTACATTGGATTCAGTAGCCCAGGCACTCCCTGCGTGCTTAAAGTCAGTAGCAGCAACAGCGTTAGCAATCAGACAGAGCGATTCAATTGTTCTAGGTCATCAGTTAACAGTACAAGTTCCACATTCTGTAGAGGTTCTTTTAAACAGAACCCAAACTCAACACTTGACTATAGCACGACTGACAGGTTATGAATTGACACTATTCCAGCCACACATAGAAATCAGACGTTGCAGTATCTTGAACCCAGCAACACTGTTACCTACAGTTATGACAGATCCAGTTCCGCATGATTGCATAGAGATCATTAATGCAGTAACAAAGCCCCGACGAGATTTAACAGATGTTCCATTGACAAATCCAGACCTGACACTTTATGTGGACGGTTCATGCATGAGAACAAGTACAGGAGAGTTAGTGGCCGCGTATGCCGTGACCACTGAAACTGAAGTTAAAGAAACACATCGTATAGATACACTGTCTGCTCAAGCGGCAGAGCTCATCGCTCTGACCCGAGCCTGTATTCTAGCCAAGAACAGAAATGTCAACATATACACTGATTCCCGTTATGCGTTCGGAGTCGTACACGACTTCGGCATGCTGTGGCAAGAACGAGGTTTTCTGACCTCTCATGGTGCCAAAATCCAACACGTTCCTCTCATTCAAGCACTGTTAGAAGCAATACATCTGCCTTCAGCCATATCCGTCATGAAGTGTAAAGCACATACTAAAGTCACAGATTCTGTTTCCCAGGGTAACGACCTGGCAGACCAGACAGCAAAACATACAGCACTGACCCACACTCAGATAACTGATACGACAATGACAACAGATCCGACAAACTGTATGACAGTCAGGGATCCCACACTAGATGTTATCGACATTCAGACACATGCTACTCCAGAAGAAATAAAGAAATGGATCGAACTAGGAGGGATCCAGACAGATCAAGGTTGGATGACGAAGGGAAAATCTACATGGTTTCTCCCTGACTCTATGGTTCAAGTTATGATAAATACAGCACATAGTCCTGCACATCTAGGAGAGAAAGCGATGTTAGACAGTTTACAAAATCTCTGGAACAATAAACACTTACGAGCAGCAGCAAAACAGAAAGTGCGTACTTGCATGATCTGTTGTCAGTTCAATCCAGGAAAAAGCGTCCCTGTAGAGCAAGGTGGATTTCATCCTCCTGATCACCCTTTTGAAGTCCTCCAGATGGATTATATCCAGATGGACCGTTGTCGAGGATTTAAATATGTTCTCGTAATTGTCTGTGCTCTGTCCCGCTGGACCGAAGCATACCCAGTCTCAGATTACACTGCCCCGACCACTGCCAAGCAGCTGGTTCGTGAATTCTTCCCACGATACGGCTTGCCTCGTGTCGTGTACTCAGATAACGGTCAGCCATTCTCATCTGCATTAATGAAAGAAGTTTCCTTATTACTGGGATACCAGTGGAAGTTCCATTGTGTCCGACATCCCGAAGCAGCAGGCCTTGTAGAAAGGCATAACCAGACACTAAAGATCCGCCTTGCCAAAATATGTCAGGAGAAAGGGGTCGACTGGATAGTCGCCCTGCCAGTGGCACTATTCTACATGAGGATGGTCGCCCATTCGAGATCAGGGCTATCCCCGTACGAGGTGGTCTTTGGCAGACCACCGAATATGTGGGGGACGCACATTCCGAAAAAGATTACTGATGTTGATAGTAATATGTTGACAGATTACCTTGCCTCCTTGATGTCTGCACTCCAATCATGTCGTTCACAGGTTGCCGCAGCCTTCCCTGACAACACTGATGTAAAGCCACACGACGTCCGTCCTGGCGACCTTGTGTTCGTCCGCAACTTCGACAGAAAGAGTCCGCTGGAGCCCCGCTGGAAGTCCCCGAAGACCGTTCTTCTAACAACAAGGACGGCCGTGAAAATAGAAGGAAGAAAGGGGTGGGTCCACACGAGTCATATAAAAAAATTCTCTGGACTGAAACTTGATCGAGACTCGTCCACCCCCACCAAAGACTGTGTCGAACAAAAAGACTTTACAGAATCTGAACGAGAAAAGACTCCTCAAGAACAATATCGCATGAAATTACGATCTAGCAAGTCAGACAGTTTAATTGTTTAAGTCCTCCCCTAGGTGAATTGGTTAAATAGTCTCTGACATGTATCCCCTAGATCGAGATAGAGAGAGAGAGAGAGAGGCCAAGAAACGTACATATTGTAAATCACTTCGTAGTCACTGCATAGTGACACTATTAATCATGTTTATTCTTAGTATTCTAATTATTGTTGTCAGCATCGTATTACCCATCTATTACCCTATTTTCAAGCGTGAACATTCTGCCTATAATGTATCTGCTGAACACACTTTTAGTGAGTTACCTCCACACGAGCTTTCCTACAGACTTGCGCTGCGCAACAATACATTCATTAGTATGCTACATCATTCTCATCAAACTAACAATGCTACAAATTGCTGGATATGTGGCCGACTCCCTCCCTACCAGAATTACAAGGGAGCACTGCCCCTCTTTCCGTATCCGTTCACTCACAATGGCTCCTGCGGAGCATGGTTTAAAATAATTAATTCCTTAGATCCTGATATTGCTGTTTTCGATGGGGGTTGGGTTTGGGGAAACCTGAACCTGGTCCTGCTCGACGTCTGTTACCCAGATAAGGAGGGACTCCCCACCAGAATAGGAACTGATCTAGAAAATGAAGTATATGGATTAGGTAATTATACAATTAGCCTTATGATTCTCACTGTTGAGTCCGAAGCTGCACCAGTTCTACCCATTATGTCAGTATTGCCAGTTACTGGTGAATTATGTATCAAGAAGAAAGGTTCAATACACTTAGGTCATAGTAAATGTACTACTGTGGTCGAATTCAGTGATCATGGAAAATCGTCTTTCAAAGCTATTAGTCACTCTTACTTTGTTTGTGGTCATACCGCATACATACGTCTACCTCCAGATTGGGATGGTACCTGTTACATTGCATTCCTTCTGCCACCTGTTTTTCTAGCTCCTCCTGATTACCACAGAAATACCAATCTAGTAAAGAATAGACACAGAAGAGACATCCCACTTGTCGACTACACAGAAACGGCATGGGAACAGTACACCGACTTTAATAAAGGATTCTTTTTCTTGTTAGGCCCTGTTCAGAATAGTAAATTAATACGCAGATTAACTAGAACACTTGAAGCAGTAGTGAATGAAACTGCCTCCGCCTTAGGTAACTTAACAGAAGAGCAGTCCGCCATGCGGGTTGTTGTCCTTCAGAATCGTCTTGTTATTGACGTCATCTTGGCAGATAGAGGTGGAGCCTGTAAGGTCATCGGGTCAAGTTGCTGTGTTTTCATACCACAAAACGCACCATCTGTATATCAAGCTATCACCCGTCTCCATAAAATTGCAAATCAGATACATCAGAATCCAGGCACCTGGACTTGGTCCGGTTGGTTCTGGACAACGTTAACAGCTTGGGGATGGAAGATCCTATCCTTCCTAGGCATTGGCCTAGTCCTAGTATTCAGTTGCTGCCTGTGCCTGCAGTGTGGGCCAGCGATTTGTGGACTGTCTGCCACGTCATGTATTGAACACTCCAGTTTTCTCTCAAAACGTAAACGAAAGAAAGAAGAACAAATGATGTTGCAAGAACAAACTGATCGATTCATGAGGATCGATATTTCATGAAGGGTCCGTAGGGAACAAGGAGGGAATGAGGAAATATAAATTTTTGGTCATGTTATGTTCCCTAGCGCGTACCCCACCGACTCCATGTACCAGCTTAAAGTGCATGTAACTTCCCTCCTGTACCAGCTATGAAGACGCAAATACATTTGCGTCCAACGTTAACTTGTCCTCTTTCAGATCCACCCTGAATGGATTATATAGTCCGTTCCTAAGTATGCTATGCCACCGTCTTTTTGTAGTACACTTTACATGTTTCCCTGCTCTGGCAGAGTAGGCCCTGATTACTGCCATCGAGCCTCTTTTGGCTTCCTGACTCTGACAGCCTCTGCCCAGGCTACCTCTGTACCCGTGAACTCTGACTTACTTTCAGCGCGGCCCCTCGCGCTCAGCTCAGCCTGCTTTCTGCCAAGACTGACTATAACCTTCGAGTTATCTGTTCCGCTCCTCGAGAATGCATTCCTGCCTACTAGCTCCAGTAAACATCCTCCCCAGCTGCAGAGCCAAAGGGCCGACCTGTCTCAATGCAAGTAATTCATAGCCTCTGTTACCATGCTTCCATGGAAGGCCCCGTGCCCCACGCTTCTCATGTAGACACTTAGGCGCTTATACACGCATCCACAGTTAGCATAGAATAGCTTCTGCCCTAGAGACCTTTCCGCCCAGATAGTATGGTTCCTAAACATCAGATATCAGATACGATAAAAGTACAAGTTGGTCTGACATGCCAGACTTCTGTCTCCTTCCGTCAGTGTAAATGTCAAGTCCCCTACACCCCGTCAATCACACGTCATGCAGCTGCGCGCGCATCCAAGCTTCCGATTTCTGCTGACACTGCAACCATTCTGTTTAGCACCACCCCTTGGTGCCACCCACTTGCGTCACCTATCAGTGACATTTCTAGCACACACCTCTGATTCACGCCTAGTTTACGCCTCTTGATTACGTACTAGTACCACGTGTATACTGTTATCTTGTCTTCTCTCAGCTGTTACGCCTCTTACATTACTTCTTATGGTATAGATCAAGTATATAAGCTATGTAATGTCAATAAAGTTTGCTCTATCCCTTCTGACACCCCTGTGGTGGTCAGAACATGATATCCTGGTCTAGACCATTCCTTTATGAGGAATAAAACCCTTAGAAACTCTAACACCACAGACTCTGTCTTTTTTCATTCCGATTGAGTTGCTATTGATTAAGTACTTACCTGCATAGAAATTAAGAGAGTAAATTAATTATTTACGTCACCCCAAGCTGTGCTTGGTCCCCCAGGCTGTGCTTGGTCCCCCAGGCTGTGCTTGGTCCCCCAGGCTATGCTTGGTCCCCCTGGTTGCTCTTGGTCCCCCAAGCTGTGCTTGGTCCCCCAGGCTGTGCTTGGCCCCCCAGGCTGTGCTTGGTCCCCCAGGCTGTGCTTGGTCCCCCTGGTTGCTCTTGGTCCCCCAGGCTGTGCTTGGTCCCCCTGGTTGCTCTTGGTCCCCCAGGCTGTGCTTGGTCCCCCTGGTTGCTCTTGGTCCCCCAGGCTGTGCTTGGTCCCACAGGCTGTGTTTGGTCCCCCAGCCTGTGCTTGGTCCCCCAGGCTGTGCTTGGTCCCCTTGGTTGCCCTTGGTCCCCCAGGCTGTGCTTGGTCTCCCTGGTTGCTCTTGGTCCCCCAGGCTGCTTGGTCCCCCAGGCTGTGCTTGGTCCCCCAGGCTGTGCTGGTCCCCCAGGCTGTGCTTGGTCCCCCTGGTTGTTCTTGGTCCCCCAGGCTGTGCTTGGTCCCCCTGGTTGCTCTTGGTCCCCCAGGCTGTGCTTGGTCCCCCAGGCTGTGCTTGGTTCCCTTGGTTGCTCTTGGTCCCCCAGGCTGTGCTTGGTCCCCCTGGCTGCGCTTGGTCCCCCAGGCTGTGCTTGGTCCCCCTGGCTGTGCTTGGTCCCCCAGGCTGTGCTTGGTCCCCCTGGTTGCTCTTGGTCCCCCAGGCTGTGCTTGGTCCCACAGGCTGTGTTTGGTCCCCCAGCCTGTGCTTGGTCCCCCAGGCTGTGCTTGGTCCCCCAGGCTGTGCTTGGTCCCCCTGGCTGTGCTTGGTCCCCCAGGCTGTGCTTGGTCCCCCTGGTTGCTCCTGGTCCCCCAGGCTGTGCTTGGTCCCCCTGGTTGCTCTTGGTCCACCATGCTGTGCTTGGTCCCCCAGGCTGTGCTTGGTCCCCTTGGTTGCTCTTGGTCCCCCAGGCTGTGCTTGGTCCCCTTGGTTGCTCTTGGTCCCCCAGGCTGTGCTTGGTCCCCCTGGCTGTGCTTGGTCCCCCAGGCTGTGCTTGGTCCCCCTGGTTGCTCTTGGTCCCCCAGGCTGTGCTTGGTCCCCCAGGCTGTGCTTGGTCCCCCAGGCTGTGCTTGGTCCCCCTGGTTGCTCTTGGTCCCCCAGGCTGTGCTTGGTCCCCCAGGCTGTGCTTGGTCCCCCAGGCTGTGCTTGGTCCCCTAGGCTGTGCTTGGTCCCCCAGGCTGTGCTTGGTCCCCCAGGCTGTGCTTGGTCCCCCAGGCTGTGCTTGGTCCCCCTGGTTGCTCTTGGTCTCCCAGGCTGTGCTTGGTCCCCCTGGTTGCTCTTGGTCCCCCAGGCTGTGCTTGGTCCCCCAGGCTGTGCTTGGTCCCCCAGGCCGTGCTTGGTCCCCTTGGTTGCTCTTGGTCCCCTAGGCTGTGCTTGGTCCCCCAGGTTGTGCTTGGTCCCATTGGTTGCTCTTGTTCCCCCAGGCTGTGCTTGGTCCCCCAGGCTGTGCTTGGTCCCCTTGGTTGCTCTTGGTCCCCCTGGTTGCTCTTGGTCCCCAAGGCTGTGCTTGGTCCCCTTGGTTGCTCTTGGTCCCCCAGGCTGTGCTTGGTCCCCCTGGTTGCTCTTGGTCCCCCAGGCTGTGCTTGGTCCCCCTGGTTGCTCTTGGTCCCCCAGGCTGTGCTTGGACCCCCAGGCTGTGCTTGGTCCCCCTGGTTGCTCTTGGTCCCCCAGGCTGTGCTTGGACCCCCAGGCTGTGCTTGGTCCCCCAGGCTGTGCTTGGTCCCCCTGGTTGCTCTTGGTCCCCCAGGCTGTGCTTGGTCCCCCTGGTTGCTCTTGGTCCCCCAGGCTGTGCTTGGTCCCCCAGGCTGTGCTTGGTCCCCCAGGCCGTGCTTGGTCCCCTTGGTTGCTCTTGGTCCCCTAGGCTGTGCTTGGTCCCCCAGGTTGTGCTTGGTCCCCTTGGTTGCTCTTGGTCCCCAAGGCAGTGCTTGGTCCCCTTGGTTGCTCTTGGTCCCCAAGGCAGTGCTTGGTCCCCCTGGTTGCTCGTGGTCCCCCAGGCTGTGCTTGGTCCCCCAGGCTGTGCTTGGTCCCCTTGGTTGCTCTTGGTCCCCCCGGCTGTGCTTGTTACCCTTGGTTGCTCTTGGTCCCCCAGGCTGTGCTTGGTCCCCTTGGTTGCTCTTGGTCCCCCAGGCTGTGCTTGGTCCCCCAGGCTGTGCTTGGTCCCCCTGGCTGTGATTGGTCCCCCAGACCGTGCTTGGTCCCCCTGGCTGTGCTTGGTCCCCCAGGCTGTGCTTGGTCCCCTTGGTTGCTCTTGATCCCCCAGGCTGTGCTTGGTCCCCCAGGCTGTGCTTGGTCCCCCTGGCTGTGCTTGGTCCCCCAGGCTGTGCTTGGTCCCCCTGGTTGCTCTTGGTCCCCCAGGCTGTGCTTGGTTCCCAGGCTGTGCTTGGTCCCCTTGGTTGCTCTTGGTCCCCCAGGCTGTGCTTGGTCCCCCAGGTTGTGCTTGGTCCCCTTGGTTGCTCTTGTTCCCCCAGGCTGTGCTTGGTCCCCCAGGCTGTGCTTGGTCCCCTTGGTTGCTCTTGGTCCCCCTGGTTGCTCTTGGTCCCCAAGGCTGTGCTTGGTCCCCTTGGTTGCTCTTGGTCCCCCAGGCTGTGCTTGGTCCCCCTGGTTGCTCTTGCTCCCCCAGGCTGTGCTTGGACCCCCAGGCTGTGCTTGGTCCCCCTGGCTGTGCTTGGTCCCCCAGGGTGTGCATGGTCCCCCTGGTTGCTCTTGGTCCCCCAGGCTGTGCTTGGTCCCCCAGGCTGTGCTTGGTCCCCTTGGTTGCTCTTGGTCCCCCAGGCTGTGCTTGGTCCCCCAGGCTGTGCTTGGTCTCCCAGGCTGTGCTTGGTCCCCCAGGCTGTGCTTGGTCCCCTGGTTGCTCTTGGTCCCCCAGGCTGTGCTTGGTCCCCCTGGTTGCTCTTGGTCCCCCAGGCTGTGCTTGGTCCCCCAGGCTGTGCTTGGTCCCCTTGGTTGCTCTTGGTCCCCCAGGCTCTGCTTGGTCCCCCTGGCTGTGCTTGGTCCACCAGGCTGTGCTTGGTCCCCCTGGCTGTGCTTGGTCCCCCAGGCTGTGCTTGGTCCCCCTGGTTGCTCTTGGTCCCCCAGGCTGTGCTTGGTCCCACAGGCTGTGTTTGGTCCCCCAGCCTGTGCTTGGTCCCCCAGGCTGTGCTTGGTCCCCCAGGCTGTGCTTGGTCCCCCTGGCTGTGCTTGGTCCCCCAGGCTGTGCTTGGTCCCCCTGGTTGCTCCTGGTCCCCCAGGCTGTGCTTGGTCCCCCTGGTTGCTCTTGGTCCACCATGCTGTGCTTGGTCCCCCAGGCTGTGCTTGGTCCCCTTGGTTGCTCTTGGTCCCCCAGGCTGTGCTTGGTCCCCTTGGTTGCTCTTGGTCCCCCCAGGCTGTGCTTGGTCCCCCTGGCTGTGCTTGGTCCCCCAGGCTGTGCTTGGTCCCCCTGGTTGCTCTTGGTCCCCCAGGTTGTGCTTGGTCCCCCAGGCTGTGCTTGGTCCCCCTGGTTGCTCTTGGTCCCCCAGGCTGTGCTTGGTCCCCCAGGCTGTGCTTGGTCCCCCTGGTTGCTCTTGGTCCCCCAGGCTGTGCTTGGTCCCCTAGGCTGTGCTTGGTCCCCCAGGCTGTGCTTGGTCCCCCAGGCTGTGCTTGGTCCCCCAGGCTGTGCTTGGTCCCCCAGGCTGTGCTTGGTCCCCCTGGTTGCTCTTGGTCTCCCAGGCTGTGCTTGGTCCCCCTGGTTGCTCTTGGTCCCCCAGGCTGTGCTTGGTCCCCCAGGCTGTGCTTGGTCCCCTAGGCTGTGCTTGGTCCCCCAGGCTGTGCTTGGTCCCCCAGGCTGTGCTTGGTCCCCCAGGCTGTGCTTGGTCCCCCAGGTTGTGCTTGGTCCCCCTGGTTGCTCTTGGTCCCCCAGGCTGTGCTTGGTCCCCCTGGTTGCTCTTGGTCTCCCAGGCTGTGCTTGGTCCCCCAGGCTGTGCTTGGTCCCCCTGCTTGCTCTTGGTTCCCCAGGCTGTGCTTAGTCCCCCAGGCTGTGCTTGGTCCCCCAGGCTGTGCTTGCTCCCCTTGGTTGCTCTTGGTCCCCCAGGCTGTGCTTGGTCCCCCAGGCTGTGCTTGGTCCCCTAGGCTGTGCTTGGTCCCCCAGGCTTTGCTTGGTCCCCCAGGCTGTGCTTGGTCCCCGAGGCTGTGCTTGGTCCCCCAGGCTGTGCTTGGTCCCCCAGGCTGTGCTTGGTCCCCCAGGCTGTGCTTGGTCCCCCTGGCTGTGCTTGGTCCCCCTGGTTGCTCTTGGTCCCCCAGGTTGTGCTTGGTCCCCCAGGCTGTGCTTGGTCCCCCTGGCTGTGCTTGGTCCCCCTGGCTGTGCTTGGTCCCCCAGGCTGTGCTTGGTCCCCCTGGTTGCTCTTGGTCCCCCAAGCTGTGCTTGGTCCCCCAGGCTGTGCTTGGTCCCCCAGGCTGTGCTTGGTCCCCCAGGCTGTGCTTGGTCCCCCTGGTTGCTCTTGGTCCCCCAAGCTGTGCTTGGTCCCCCAGGCTGTGCTTGGTCCCCCAGGCTGTGCTTGGTCCCCCTGGCTGTGCTTGGTCCCCCTGGTTGCTCTTGGTCCCCCAGGCTGTGCTTAATCCCACAGGATTGGTTTGGACCCCCAGCCTGTGCTTGGTCCCCCAGGCTGTGCTTGGTCCCCTTGGTTGCCCTTGGTCCCCCAGGCTGTGCTTGGTCTCCCTGGTTGCTCTTGGTCCCCCAGGCTGTGCTTGGTCCCCCAGGCTGTGCTTGGTCCCCCAGGCTGTGCTTGGTCCCCCAGGCTGTGCTTGGTCCCCCTGGTTGCTCTTGGTCCCCCAGGCTGTGCTTGGTCCCCCTGGTTGCTCTTGGTCCCCCAGGCTGTGCTTGGTCCCCCAGGGTGTGCATGGTCCCCTTGGTTGCTCTTGGTCCCCCAGGCTGTGCTTGGTCCCCCTGGCTGTGCTTGGTCCCCCAGGCTGTGCTTGGTCCCCCTGGCTGTGCTTGGTCCCCCAGGCTGTGCTTGGCCCCCCTGGTTGCTCTTGGTCCCCCAGGCTGTGCTTGGTCCCACAGGCTGTGTTTGGTCCCCCAGCCTGTGCTTGGTCCCCCAGGCTGTGCTTGGTCCCCCAGGCTGTGCTTGGTCCCCCTGGCTGTGCTTGGTCCCCCAGGCTGTGCTTGGTCCCCCTGGTTGCTCCTGGTCCCCCAGGCTGTGCTTGGTCCCCCTGGTTGCTCTTGGTCCACCATGCTGTGCTTGGTCTCCCAGGCTGTGCTTGGTCCCCTTGGTTGCTCTTGGTCCCCCAGGCTGTGCTTGGTCCCCTTGGTTGCTCTTGGTCCCCCAGGCTGTGCTTGGTCCCCCTGGCTGTGCTTGGTCCCCCAGGCTGTGCTTGGTCCCCCAGACTGTGCTTGGTCCCCCAGGCTGTGCTTGGTCCACCAGGCTGTGCTTGGTCCCCCTGGTTGCTCTTGGTCTCCCAGGCTGTGCTTGGTCCCCCTGAATGCTCTTGGTCCCCCAGGCTGTGCTTGGTCCCCCAGGCTGTGCTTGGTCCCCTAGGCTGTGCTTGGTCCCCCAGGCTGTGCTTGGTCCCCCTGGCTGTGCTTGGTCCCCCTGGTTGCTCTTGGTCCCCCGGGTTGTGCTTGGTCCCCCAGGCTGTGCTTGGTCCCCCTGGCTGTGCTTGGTCCCCCTGGCTGTGCTTGGTCCCCCAGGCTGTGCTTGGTCCCCCTGGTTGCTCTTGGTCCCCCAGGCTGTGTTTGGTCCCCCAGGCTATGCTTGGTCCCCCTGGCTGTGCTTGGTCCCCCCAGGCTGTGCCTGGTCCCCCTGGTTGCTCTTGGTCCCCCAGGCTGTGCTTGGTCCCCCTGGTTGCTCTTGGTCCCCCAAGCTGTGCTTGGTCCCCCAGGCTGTGCCTGGTCCCCCAGGCTGTGCTTGGTCCCCCTGGTTGCTCTTGGTCCCCCAGGCTGTGCTTGGTCCCCCTGGTTGCTCTTGGTCCCCCAGGCTGTGCTTGGTCCCCCAGGCTGTGCTTGGTTCCCCTAGTTGCTCTTGGTCCCCCAGGCTGTGCTTGGTCCCCCAGGCTGTGCTTGGTCCCCCAGGCTGTGCTTGGACCCCTTGGTTGCTCTTGGTCCCCAAGGCTGTGCTTGGTCCCCCAGGCTGTGCTTGGTCCCCCTGGTTGCTCTTGGTCCCCCAGGCTGTGCTTGGTCCCCCAGGCTGTGCTTTGTCCCCTGGTTGCTCTTGGTCCCCCAGGCTGTGCTTGGTCCCCTTGGTTGCTCTTGGCCCCCAGGCTGTGCTTGGTCCCCCAGGCTGTGCTTGGTCCCCCTGGCTGTGCTTGGTCCCCCTGGTTGCTCTTGGTCCCCCAGGCTGTGCTTGGTCCCCCAGCCTGTGCTTGGTCCCCCAGGCTGTGTTTGGTCCCCCAGGCTGTGTTTGGTCCCCCTGGTTGCTCTTGGTCCCCCAGGCTGTGCTTGGTCCCCCAGGCTGTTATGTTATGTTATGTTATGTTAAAATCAATTTGTAAAGCGCTCGTACGCCCGTGGGCTTCATGGCGCTATGCTTGGTCCCCCTGGTTGCTCTTGGTCCCCCAGGCTGTGCTTGGTCCCCGAGGCTGTGCTTGGTCCCCCAGGCTGTGCTTGGTCCCCCAGGCTGTGCTTGGTCCCCTGGCTGTGCTTGGTCCCCCTGGTTGCTATTGGTCCCCCAGGTTGTGCTTGGTCCCCCTGGCTGTGCTTGGTCCCCCTGGCTGTGCTTGGTCCCCGAGGCTGTGCTTTGTCCCCCAGGCTGTGCTTGGTCCCCCAGGCTGTGCTTGGTCCCCCTGGCTGTGTTTGGTCCCCCTGGTTGCTCTTGGTTCCCCAGGTTGTGCTTGGTCCCCCAGGCTGTGCTTGGTCCCCCTGGCTGTGCTTGGTCCCCCAGGCTGTGCTTGGTCCCCCTGGTTGCTCTTGGTCCCCCAGGCTGTGCTTGGTCCCCCTGGCTGTGCTTGGTCCCCCATGCTGTGCTTGGTCCCCCAGGTTGCTCTTGGTCCCCCAGGCTGTGTTTGGTCCCCCAGCCTGTGCTTGGTCCCCCAGGCTGTGCTTGGTCCCCCAGGCTGTGCTTGGTCCCCCTGGCTTTGCTTGGTCCCCCAGGCTGTGCTTGGTCCCCCTGGTTGCTCCTGGTCCACCATGCTGTGCTTGGTCCCCCAGGCTGTGCTTGGTCCCCCTGGTTGCTCTTGGTCCACCATGCTGTGCTTGGTCCCCCAGGCTGTGCTTGGTCCCCTTGGTTGCTCTTGGTCCCCCAGGCTGTGCTTGGTCCCCTTGGTTGCTCTTGGTCTCCCAGGCTGTGCTTGGTCCCCCTGACTGTGCTTGGTCCCCCAGGCTGTGCTTGGTCCCCCTGGTTGCTCTTGGTCCCCCAGGCTGTGCTTGGTCCCCCAGGCTGTGCTTGGTCCCCCAGGCTGTGCTTGGTCCCCCAGGCTGTGCTTGGTCCCCCTGGTTGCTCTTGGTCCCCCAGGCGGTGCTTGGTCCCCCAGGCTGTGCTTGGTCCCCCAGGCTGTGCTTGGTCCCCCTGGTTGCTCTTGGTCCCCCAGGCTGTGCTTGGTCCCCCAGGCTGTGCTTGGTCCCCTAGGCTGTGCTTGGTCCCCCAGGCTGTGCTTGGTCCCCCAGGCTGTGCTTGGTCCCCCAGGCTGTGCTTGGTCCCCCTGGTTGCTCTTGGTCTCCCAGGCTGTGCTTGGTCCCCCTGGTTGCTCTTGGTCCCCCAGGCTGTGCTTAGTTCCCCTAGTTGCTCTTGGTCCCCCAGGCTGTGCTTGGTCCCCCAGGCTGTGCTTGGTCCCCCAGGCTGTGCTTGGACCCCTTGGTTGCTCTTGGTCCCCAAGTCTGTGCTTGGTCCCCCAGGCTGTGCTTGGTCCCCCTGGTTGCTCTTGGTCCCCCAGGCTGTGCTTGGTCCCCCAGGCTGTGCTTTGTCCCCTGGTTGCTCTTGGTCCCCCAGGCTGTGCTTGGTCCCCTTGGTTGCTCTTGGCCCCCAGGCTGTGCTTGGTCCCCCAGGCTGTGCTTGGTCCCCCTGGCTGTGCTTGGTCCCCCTGGTTGCTCTTGGTCCCCCAGGCTGTGCTTGGTCCCCCAGGCTGTGCTTGGTCCGCCAGGCTGTGCTTGGTCCCCCAGGCTGTGCTTGGTCCCCCTGGTTGCTCTTGGTCCCCCAGGCGGTGCTTGGTCCCCCAGGCTGTGCTTGGTCCCCCTGGTTGCTCTTGGTCCCCCAGGCTGTGCTTGGTCCCCCAGGCTGTGCTTGGTCCCCTAGGCTGTGCTTGGTCCCCCAGGCTGTGCTTGGTCCCCCAGGCTGTGCTTGGTCCCCCAGGCTGTGCTTGGTCCCCCTGGTTGCTCTTGGTCTCCCAGGCTGTGCTTGGTCCCCCTGGTTGCTCTTGGTCCCCCAGGCTGTGCTTGGTTCCCCTAGTTGCTCTTGGTCCCCCAGGCTGTGCTTGGTCCCCCAGGCTGTGCTTGGACCCCTTGGTTGCTCTTGGTCCCCAAGGCTGTGCTTGGTCCCCCAGGCTGTGCTTGGTCCCCCTGGTTGCTCTTGGTCCCCCAGGCTGTGCTTGGTCCCCCAGGCTGTGCTTTGTCCCCTGGTTGCTCTTGGTCCCCCAGGCTGTGCTTGGTCCCCTTGGTTGCTCTTGGCCCCCAGGCTGTGCTTGGTCCCCCAGGCTGTGCTTGGTCCCCCAGGCTGTGCTTGGTCCCCCTGGCTGTGCTTGGTCCCCCTGGTTGCTCTTGGTCCCCCAGGCTGTGCTTGGTCCCCCAGCCTGTGCTTGGTCCCCCAGGCTGTGTTTGGTCCCCCAGGCTGTGTTTGGTCCCCCTGGTTGCTCTTGGTCCCCCAGGCTGTGCTTGGTCCCCCAGGCTGTTATGTTATGTTATGTTATGTTAAAATCAATTTGTAAAGCGCTCGTACGCCCGTGGGCTTCATGGCGCTATGCTTGGTCCCCCTGGTTGCTCTTGGTCCCCCAGGCTGTGCTTGGTCCCCGAGGCTGTGCTTGGTCCCCCAGGCTGTGCTTGGTCCCCCAGGCTGTGCTTGGTCCCCCAGGCTGTGCTTGGTCCCCTGGCTGTGCTTGGTCCCCCTGGTTGCTATTGGTCCCCCAGGTTGTGCTTGGTCCCCCTGGCTGTGCTTGGTCCCCCTGGCTGTGCTTGGTCCCCCTGGCTGTGCTTGGTCCCCCAGGCTGTGCTTGGTCCCCGAGGCTGTGCTTTGTCCCCCAGGCTGTGCTTGGTCCCCCAGGCTGTGCTTGGTCCCCCTGGCTGTGTTTGGTCCCCCTGGTTGCTCTTGGTTCCCCAGGTTGTGCTTGGTCCCCCAGGCTGTGCTTGGTCCCCCTGGCTGTGCTTGGTCCCCCAGGCTGTGCTTGGTCCCCCTGGTTGCTCTTGGTCCCCCAGGCTGTGCTTGGTCCCCCTGGCTGTGCTTGGTCCCCCATGCTGTGCTTGGTCCCCCAGGTTGCTCTTGGTCCCCCAGGCTGTGTTTGGTCCCCCACCCTGTGCTTGGTCCCCCAGGCTGTGCTTGGTCCCCCAGGCTGTGCTTGGTCCCCCTGGCTTTGCTTGGTCCCCCAGGCTGTGCTTGGTCCCCCTGGTTGCTCCTGGTCCCCCAGGCTGTGCTTGGTCCCCCTGGTTGCTCTTGGTCCACCATGCTGTGCTTGGTCCCCCAGGCTGTGCTTGGTCCCCTTGGTTGCTCTTGGTCCCCCAGGCTGTGCTTGGTCCCCTTGGTTGCTCTTGGTCTCCCAGGCTGTGCTTGGTCCCCCTGGCTGTGCTTGGTCCCCCAGGCTGTGCTTGGTCCCCCTGGTTGCTCTTGGTCCCCCAGGCTGTGCTTGGTCCCCCAGGCTGTGCTTGGTCCCCCAGGCTGTGCTTGGTCCCCCTGGTTGCTCTTGGTCCCCCAGGCGGTGCTTGGTCCCCCAGGCTGTGCTTGGTCTCCCAGGCTGTGCTTGGTCCCCCTGGTTGCTCTTGGTCCCCCAGGCTGTGCTTGGTCCCCCAGGCTGTGCTTGGTCCCCTAGGCTGTGCTTGGTCCCCCAGGCTGTGCTTGGTCCCCCAGGCTGTGCTTGGTCCCCCAGGCTGTGCTTGGTCCCCCTGGTTGCTCTTGGTCTCCCAGGCTGTGCTTGGTCCCCCTGGTTGCTCTTGGTCCCCCAGGCTGTGCTTGGTCCCCCAGGCTGTGCTTGGTCCCCTAGGCTGTGCTTGGTCCGCCAGGCTGTGCTTGGTCCCCCAGGCTGTGCTTGGTCCCCCAGGCTGTGCTAGGTCCCCCTGGTTGCTCTTGGTCCCCCAGGCTGTGCTTGGTCCCCCTGGTTGCTCTTGGTCCCCCAGGCTGTGCTTGGTCCCCCAGGCTGTGCTTGGTCCCCCTGCTTTGTCTTGGTCCCCCAGGCTGTGCTTGGTCCCCCAGGCTGTGCTTGGTCCCCTTGGTTGCTCTTGGTCCCCCAGGCTGTGCTTGGTCCCCCTGGCTGTGCTTGGTCCCCCAGGCTGTGCTTGGTCCCCCTGTCTGTGCTTGGTCCCCCAGGCTGCGCTTGGTCCCCCTGGTTGCTCTTGGTCCCCCAGGCTGTGCTTGGTCCCACAGGCTGTGTTTGGTCCCCCAGCCTGTGCTTGGTCCCCCAGGCTGTGCTTGGTCCCCCAGGCTGTGCTTGGTCCCCCTGGCTGTGCTTGGTCCCCCAGGCTGTGCTTGGTCCCCCTGGTTGCTCCTGGTCCCCCAGGCTGTGCTTGGTCCCCCTGGTTGCTCTTGGTCCACTATGCTGTGCTTGGTCCCCCAGGCTGTGCTTGGTCCCCTTGGTTGCTCTTGGTCCCCCAGGCTGTGCTTGGTCCCCTTGGTTGCTCTTGGTCCCCCAGGCTGTGCTTGGTCCCCCTGGCTGTGCTTGGTCCCCCTGGCTGTGCTTGGTCCCCCTGGTTTCTCTTGGTCCCCCAGGCTGTGCTTGGTCCCCCAGGCTGTGCTTGGTCCCCCAGGCTGTGCTTGGTCCCCCAGGCTGTGCTTGGTCCCCCTGGTTGCTCTTGGTCCCCCAGGCTGTGCTTGGTCCCCCAGGCTGTGCTTGGTCCCCCAGGCTGTGCTTGGTCCCCCTGGTTGCTCTTGGTCACCCAGGCTATGCTTGGTCCCCCAGGCTGTGCTTGGTCCCCTAGGCTGTGCTTGGTCCCCCAGGCTGTGCTTGGTCCCCCAGGCTTTGCTTGGTCCCCCAGGCTGTGCTTGGTCCCCTAGGCTGTGCTTGGTCCCCCAGGCTGTGCTTGGTCCCCCAGGCTGTGCTTGGTCCCCCAGGCTGTGCTTGGTCCCCCAGGCTGTGCTTGGTCCCCCTGGTTGCTCTTGGTCCCCCAGGCTGTGCTTGGTCCCCCTGGTTGCTCTTGGTCCCCCAGGCTGTGCTTGGTCCCCCAGGCTGTGCTTGGTCCCCCAGGCTGTGCTTGGTCCCCCTGCTTGCTCTTGGTCCCCCAGGCTGTGCTTAGTCCCCCAGGCTGTGCTTGGTCCCCCAGGCTGTGCTTGCTCCCCTTGGTTGCTCTTGGTCCCCCAGGCTGTGCTTGGTCCCCCAGGCTGTGCTTGGTCCCCTAGGCTGTGCTTGGTCCCCCAGGCTTTGCTTGGTCCCCCAGGCTGTGCTTGGTCCCCCTGGCTGTGCTTGGTCCCCCAGGCTGTGCTTGGTCCCCCTGGCTGTGCTTGGTCCCCGAGGCTGTGCTTGGTCCCCCAGGCTGTGCTTGGTCCCCCTGGTTGCTCTTTGTCCCCCAGGTTGTGCTTGGTCCCCCAGGCTGTGCTTGGTCCCTCTGGCTGTGCTTGGTCCCCCTGGCTGTGCTTGGTCCCCCAGGCTGTGCTTGATCCCCCTGGTTGCTCTTGGTCCCCCAAGCTGTGCTTGGTCCCCCAGGCTGTGCTTGGTCCCCCAGGCTGTGCTTGGTCCCCCAGGCTGTGCTTGGTCCCCCTGGTTGCTCTTGGTCCCCCAAGCTGTGCTTGGTCCCCCAGGCTGTGCTTGGCCCCCCAGGCTGTGCTTGGTCCCCAAGGCTGTGCTTGGTCCCCCTGGTTGCTCTTGGTCCCCCAGGCTGCGCTTGGTCCCCCTGGTTGCTCTTGGTCCCCCAGGCTGTGCTTGGTCCCCCTGGTTGCTCTTGGTCCCCCAGGCTGTGCTTGGTCCCACAGGCTGTGTTTGGTCCCCCAGCCTGTGCTTGGTCCCCCAGGCTGTGCTTGGTCCCCTTGGTTGCCCTTGGTCCCCCAGGCTGTGCTTGGTCTCCCTGGATGCTCTTGGTCCCCCAGGCTGCTTGGTCCCCCAGGCTGTGCTTGGTCCCCCAGGCTGTGCTTGGTCCCCCAGGCTGTGCTTGGTCCCCCTGGTTGTTCTTGGTCCCCCAGGCTGTGCTTGGTCCCCCTGGTTGCTCTTGGTCCCCCAGGCTGTGCTTGGTCCCCCAGGCTGTGCTTGGTCCCCTTGGTTGCTCTTGGTCCCCCTGGTTGCTCTTGGTCCCCCAGGCTGTGCTTGGTCCCCCAGGCTGTGCTTTGTCCCCTGGTTGCTCTTGGTCCCCCAGGCTGTGCTTGGTCCCCTTGGTTGCTCTTGGCCCCCAGGCTGTGCTTGGTCCCCCAGGCTGTGCTTGGTCCCCCTGGCTGTGCTTGGTCCCCCAGGCTGTGCTTGGTCCCCCTGGTTGCTCTTGGTCCCCCAAGCTGTGCTTGGTCCCCCAGGCTGTGCTTGGTCCCCCAGGCTGTGCTTGGTCCCCCAGGCTGTGCTTGGTCCCCCTGGTTGCTCTTGGTCCCCCAAGCTGTGCTTGGTCCCCCAGGCTGTGCTTGGTCCCCCAGGCTGTGCTTGGTCCCCCTGGCTGTGCTTGGTCCCCCTGGTTGCTCTTGGTCCCCCAGGCTGTGCTTGGTCCCACAGGCTGTGTTTGGTCCCCCAGCCTGTGCTTGGTCCCCCAGGCTGTGCTTGGTCCCCTTGGTTGCCCTTGGTCCCCCAGGCTGTGCTTGGTCTCCCTGGTTGCTCTTGGTCCCCCAGGCTGTGCTTGGTCCCCCAGGCTGTGCTTGGTCCCCCAGGCTGTGCTTGGTCCCCCAGGCTGTGCTTGGTCCCCCTGGTTGCTCTTGGTCCCCCAGGCTGTGCTTGGTCCCCCTGGTTGCTCTTGGTCCCCCAGGCTGTGCTTGGTCCCCCAGGGTGTGCATGGTCCCCTTGGTTGCTCTTGGTCCCCCAGGCTGTGCTTGGTCCCCCTGGCTGTGCTTGGTCCCCCAGGCTGTGCTTGGTCCCCCTGGCTGTGCTTGGTCCCCCAGGCTGTGCTTGGCCCCCCTGGTTGCTCTTGGTCCCCCAGGCTGTGCTTGGTCCCACAGGCTGTGTTTGGTCCCCCAGCCTGTGCTTGGTCCCCCAGGCTGTGCTTGGTCCCCCTGGCTGTGCTTGGTCCCCCAGGCTGTGCTTGGTCCCCCTGGTTGCTCCTGGTCCCCCAGGCTGTGCTTGGTCCCCCTGGTTGCTCTTGGTCCACCATGCTGTGCTTGGTCTCCCAGGCTGTGCTTGGTCCCCTTGGTTGCTCTTGGTCCCCCAGGCTGTGCTTGGTCCCCTTGGTTGCTCTTGGTCCCCCAGGCTGTGCTTGGTCCCCCTGGCTGTGCTTGGTCCCCCAGGCTGTGCTTGGTCCCCCAGACTGTGCTTGGTCCCCCAGGCTGTGCTTGGTCCCCCAGGCTGTGCTTGGTCCCCCTGGTTGCTCTTGGTCTCCCAGGCTGTGCTTGGTCCCCCTGGTTGCTCTTGGTCCCCCAGGCTGTGCTTGGTCCCCCAGGCTGTGCTTGGTCCCCTAGGCTGTGCTTGGTCCCCCAGGCTGTGCTTGGTCCCCCTGGCTGTGCTTGGTCCCCCTGGTTGCTCTTGGTCCCCCGGGTTGTGCTTGGTCCCCCAGGCTGTGCTTGGTCCCCCTGGCTGTGCTTGGTCCCCCTGGCTGTGCTTGGTCCCCCAGGCTGTGCTTGGTCCCCCTGGTTGCTCTTGGTCCCCCAGGCTGTGCTTGGTCCCCCATTCTATGCTTGGTCCCCCTGGCTGTGCTTGGTCCCCCCAGGCTGTGCCTGGTCCCCCTGGTTGCTCTTGGTCCCCCAGGCTGTGCTTGGTCCCCCTGGTTGCTCTTGGTCCCCCAGGCTGTGCTTGGTCCCCCAGGTTGTGCTTGGTCCCCTTGGTTGCTCTTGTTCCCCCAGGCTGTGCTTGGTCCCCCAGGCTGTGCTTGGTCCCCTTGGTTGCTCTTGGCCCCCCTGGTTGCTCTTGGTCCCCAAGGCTGTGCTTGGTCCCCTTGGTTGCTCTTGGTCCCCCAGGCTGTGCTTGGTCCCCCTGGTTGCTCTTGCTCCCCCAGGCTGTGCTTGGACCCCCAGGCTGTGCTTGGTCCCCCTGGCTGTGCTTGGTCCCCCAGGCTGTGCTTGGTCCCCCTGGTTGCTCTTGGTCCCCCAGGCTGTGCTTGGTCCCCCAGGCTGTGCTTGGTCCCCCAGGCTGTGCTTGGTCTCCCTGGTTGCTCTTGGTCCCCCAGGCTGTGCTTGGTCCCCCAGGCTGTGCTTGGTCTCCCAGGCTGTGCTTGGTCCCCCAGGCTGTGCTTGGTCCCCTGGTTGCTCTTGGTCCCCCAGGCTGTGCTTGGTCCCCCTGGTTGCTCTTGGTCCCCCAGGCTGTGCTTGGTCCCCCAGGCTGTGCTTGGTCCCCTTGGTTGCTCTTGGTCCCCCAGGCTCTGCTTGGTCCCCCTGGCTGTGCTTGGTCCACCAGGCTGTGCTTGGTCCCCCTGGCTGTGCTTGGTCCCCCAGGCTGTGCTTGGTCCCCCTGGTTGCTCTTGGTCCCCCAGGCTGTGCTTGGTCCCCCAGGCTGTGTTTGGTCCCCCAGCCTGTGCTTGGTCCCCCAGGCTGTGCTTGGTCCCCCAGGCTGTGCTTGGTCCCCCTGGCTGTGCTTGGTCCCCCAGGCTGTGCTTGGTCCCCCTGGCTGTGCTTGGTCCCCCATGCTGTGCTTGGTCCCCCAGGTTGCTCTTGGTCCCCCAGGCTGTGTTTGGTCCCCCAGCCTGTGCTTGGTCCCCCAGGCTGTGCTTGGTCCCCCAGGCTGTGCTTGGTCCCCCTGGCTTTGCTTGGTCCCCCAGGCTGTGCTTGGTCCCCCTGGTTGCTCCTGGTCCACCATGCTGTGCTTGGTCCCCCAGGCTGTGCTTGGTCCCCCTGGTTGCTCTTGGTCCACCATGCTGTGCTTGGTCCCCCAGGCTGTGCTTGGTCCCCTTGGTTGCTCTTGGTCCCCCAGGCTGTGCTTGGTCCCCTTGGTTGCTCTTGGTCTCCCAGGCTGTGCTTGGTCCCCCTGACTGTGCTTGGTCCCCCAGGCTGTGCTTGGTCCCCCTGGTTGCTCTTGGTCCCCCAGGCTGTGCTTGGTCCCCCAGGCTGTGCTTGGTCCCCCAGGCTGTGCTTGGTCCCCCAGGCTGTGCTTGGTCCCCCTGGTTGCTCTTGGTCCCCCAGGCGGTGCTTGGTCCCCCAGGCTGTGCTTGGTCCCCCAGGCTGTGCTTGGTCCCCCTGGTTGCTCTTGGTCCCCCAGGCTGTGCTTGGTCCCCCAGGCTGTGCTTGGTCCCCTAGGCTGTGCTTGGTCCCCCAGGCTGTGCTTGGTCCCCCAGGCTGTGCTTGGTCCCCCAGGCTGTGCTTGGTCCCCCTGGTTGCTCTTGGTCTCCCAGGCTGTGCTTGGTCCCCCTGGTTGCTCTTGGTCCCCCAGGCTGTGCTTAGTTCCCCTAGTTGCTCTTGGTCCCCCAGGCTGTGCTTGGTCCCCCAGGCTGTGCTTGGTCCCCCAGGCTGTGCTTGGACCCCTTGGTTGCTCTTGGTCCCCAAGTCTGTGCTTGGTCCCCCAGGCTGTGCTTGGTCCCCCTGGTTGCTCTTGGTCCCCCAGGCTGTGCTTGGTCCCCCAGGCTGTGCTTTGTCCCCTGGTTGCTCTTGGTCCCCCAGGCTGTGCTTGGTCCCCTTGGTTGCTCTTGGCCCCCAGGCTGTGCTTGGTCCCCCAGGCTGTGCTTGGTCCCCCTGGCTGTGCTTGGTCCCCCTGGTTGCTCTTGGTCCCCCAGGCTGTGCTTGGTCCCCCAGGCTGTGCTTGGTCCGCCAGGCTGTGCTTGGTCCCCCAGGCTGTGCTTGGTCCCCCTGGTTGCTCTTGGTCCCCCAGGCGGTGCTTGGTCCCCCAGGCTGTGCTTGGTCCCCCTGGTTGCTCTTGGTCCCCCAGGCTGTGCTTGGTCCCCCAGGCTGTGCTTGGTCCCCTAGGCTGTGCTTGGTCCCCCAGGCTGTGCTTGGTCCCCCAGGCTGTGCTTGGTCCCCCAGGCTGTGCTTGGTCCCCCTGGTTGCTCTTGGTCTCCCAGGCTGTGCTTGGTCCCCCTGGTTGCTCTTGGTCCCCCAGGCTGTGCTTGGTTCCCCTAGTTGCTCTTGGTCCCCCAGGCTGTGCTTGGTCCCCCAGGCTGTGCTTGGTCCCCCAGGCTGTGCTTGGACCCCTTGGTTGCTCTTGGTCCCCAAGGCTGTGCTTGGTCCCCCAGGCTGTGCTTGGTCCCCCTGGTTGCTCTTGGTCCCCCAGGCTGTGCTTGGTCCCCCAGGCTGTGCTTTGTCCCCTGGTTGCTCTTGGTCCCCCAGGCTGTGCTTGGTCCCCTTGGTTGCTCTTGGCCCCCAGGCTGTGCTTGGTCCCCCAGGCTGTGCTTGGTCCCCCAGGCTGTGCTTGGTCCCCCTGGCTGTGCTTGGTCCCCCTTGTTGCTCTTGGTCCCCCAGGCTGTGCTTGGTCCCCCAGCCTGTGCTTGGTCCCCCAGGCTGTGTTTGGTCCCCCAGGCTGTGTTTGGTCCCCCTGGTTGCTCTTGGTCCCCCAGGCTGTGCTTGGTCCCCCAGGCTGTTATGTTATGTTATGTTATGTTAAAATCAATTTGTAAAGCGCTCGTACGCCCGTGGGCTTCATGGCGCTATGCTTGGTCCCCCTGGTTGCTCTTGGTCCCCCAGGCTGTGCTTGGTCCCCGAGGCTGTGCTTGGTCCCCCAGGCTGTGCTTGGTCCCCCAGGCTGTGCTTGGTCCCCCAGGCTGTGCTTGGTCCCCTGGCTGTGCTTGGTCCCCCTGGTTGCTATTGGTCCCCCAGGTTGTGCTTGGTCCCCCTGGCTGTGCTTGGTCCCCCTGGCTGTGCTTGGTCCCCCTGGCTGTGCTTGGTCCCCCAGGCTGTGCTTGGTCCCCGAGGCTGTGCTTTGTCCCCCAGGCTGTGCTTGGTCCCCCAGGCTGTGCTTGGTCCCCCTGGCTGTGTTTGGTCCCCCTGGTTGCTCTTGGTTCCCCAGGTTGTGCTTGGTCCCCCAGGCTGTGCTTGGTCCCCCTGGCTGTGCTTGGTCCCCCAGGCTGTGCTTGGTCCCCCTGGTTGCTCTTGGTCCCCCAGGCTGTGCTTGGTCCCCCTGGCTGTGCTTGGTCCCCCATGCTGTGCTTGGTCCCCCAGGTTGCTCTTGGTCCCCCAGGCTGTGTTTGGTCCCCCAGCCTGTGCTTGGTCCCCCAGGCTGTGCTTGGTCCCCCAGGCTGTGCTTGGTCCCCCTGGCTTTGCTTGGTCCCCCAGGCTGTGCTTGGTCCCCCTGGTTGCTCCTGGTCCCCCAGGCTGTGCTTGGTCCCCCTGGTTGCTCTTGGTCCACCATGCTGTGCTTGGTCCCCCAGGCTGTGCTTGGTCCCCTTGGTTGCTCTTGGTCCCCCAGGCTGTGCTTGGTCCCCTTGGTTGCTCTTGGTCTCCCAGGCTGTGCTTGGTCCCCCTGGCTGTGCTTGGTCCCCCAGGCTGTGCTTGGTCCCCCTGGTTGCTCTTGGTCCCCCAGGCTGTGCTTGGTCCCCCAGGCTGTGCTTGGTCCCCCAGGCTGTGCTTGGTCCCCCTGGTTGCTCTTGGTCCCCCAGGCGGTGCTTGGTCCCCCAGGCTGTGCTTGGTCTCCCAGGCTGTGCTTGGTCCCCCTGGTTGCTCTTGGTCCCCCAGGCTGTGCTTGGTCCCCCAGGCTGTGCTTGGTCCCCTAGGCTGTGCTTGGTCCCCCAGGCTGTGCTTGGTCCCCCAGGCTGTGCTTGGTCCCCCAGGCTGTGCTTGGTCCCCCTGGTTGCTCTTGGTCTCCCAGGCTGTGCTTGGTCCCCCTGGTTGCTCTTGGTCCCCCAGGCTGTGCTTGGTCCCCCAGGCTGTGCTTGGTCCCCTAGGCTGTGCTTGGTCCGCCAGGCTGTGCTTGGTCCCCCAGGCTGTGCTTGGTCCCCCAGGCTGTGCTAGGTCCCCCTGGTTGCTCTTGGTCCCCCAGGCTGTGCTTGGTCCCCCTGGTTGCTCTTGGTCCCCCAGGCTGTGCTTGGTCCCCCAGGCTGTGCTTGGTCCCCCTGCTTTGTCTTGGTCCCCCAGGCTGTGCTTGGTCCCCCAGGCTGTGCTTGGTCCCCTTGGTTGCTCTTGGTCCCCCAGGCTGTGCTTGGTCCCCCTGGCTGTGCTTGGTCCCCCAGGCTGTGCTTGGTCCCCCTGGCTGTGCTTGGTCCCCCAGGCTGTGCTTGGTCCCCCTGGTTGCTCTTGGTCCCCCAGGCTGTGCTTGGTCCCACAGGCTGTGTTTGGTCCCCCAGCCTGTGCTTGGTCCCCCAGGCTGTGCTTGGTCCCCCAGGCTGTGCTTGGTCCCCCTGGCTGTGCTTGGTCCCCCAGGCTGTGCTTGGTCCCCCTGGTTGCTCCTGGTCCCCCAGGCTGTGCTTGGTCCCCCTGGTTGCTCTTGGTCCACTATGCTGTGCTTGGTCCCCCAGGCTGTGCTTGGTCCCCTTGGTTGCTCTTGGTCCCCCAGGCTGTGCTTGGTCCCCTTGGTTGCTCTTGGTCCCCCAGGCTGTGCTTGGTCCCCCTGGCTGTGCTTGGTCCCCCTGGCTGTGCTTGGTCCCCCTGGTTTCTCTTGGTCCCCCAGGCTGTGCTTGGTCCCCCAGGCTGTGCTTGGTCCCCCAGGCTGTGCTTGGTCCCCCAGGCTGTGCTTGGTCCCCCTGGTTGCTCTTGGTCCCCCAGGCTGTGCTTGGTCCCCCAGGCTGTGCTTGGTCCCCCAGGCTGTGCTTGGTCCCCCTGGTTGCTCTTGGTCACCCAGGCTATGCTTGGTCCCCCAGGCTGTGCTTGGTCCCCTAGGCTGTGCTTGGTCCCCCAGGCTGTGCTTGGTCCCCCAGGCTTTGCTTGGTCCCCCAGGCTGTGCTTGGTCCCCTAGGCTGTGCTTGGTCCCCCAGGCTGTGCTTGGTCCCCCAGGCTGTGCTTGGTCCCCCAGGCTGTGCTTGGTCCCCCAGGCTGTGCTTGGTCCCCCTGGTTGCTCTTGGTCCCCCAGGCTGTGCTTGGTCCCCCTGGTTGCTCTTGGTCCCCCAGGCTGTGCTTGGTCCCCCAGGCTGTGCTTGGTCCCCCAGGCTGTGCTTGGTCCCCCTGCTTGCTCTTGGTCCCCCAGGCTGTGCTTAGTCCCCCAGGCTGTGCTTGGTCCCCCAGGCTGTGCTTGCTCCCCTTGGTTGCTCTTGGTCCCCCAGGCTGTGCTTGGTCCCCCAGGCTGTGCTTGGTCCCCTAGGCTGTGCTTGGTCCCCCAGGCTTTGCTTGGTCCCCCAGGCTGTGCTTGGTCCCCCTGGCTGTGCTTGGTCCCCCAGGCTGTGCTTGGTCCCCCTGGCTGTGCTTGGTCCCCGAGGCTGTGCTTGGTCCCCCAGGCTGTGCTTGGTCCCCCTGGTTGCTCTTTGTCCCCCAGGTTGTGCTTGGTCCCCCAGGCTGTGCTTGGTCCCTCTGGCTGTGCTTGGTCCCCCTGGCTGTGCTTGGTCCCCCAGGCTGTGCTTGATCCCCCTGGTTGCTCTTGGTCCCCCAAGCTGTGCTTGGTCCCCCAGGCTGTGCTTGGTCCCCCAGGCTGTGCTTGGTCCCCCAGGCTGTGCTTGGTCCCCCTGGTTGCTCTTGGTCCCCCAAGCTGTGCTTGGTCCCCCAGGCTGTGCTTGGCCCCCCAGGCTGTGCTTGGTCCCCCAGGCTGTGCTTGGTCCCCCTGGTTGCTCTTGGTCCCCCAGGCTGCGCTTGGTCCCCCTGGTTGCTCTTGGTCCCCCAGGCTGTGCTTGGTCCCCCTGGTTGCTCTTGGTCCCCCAGGCTGTGCTTGGTCCCACAGGCTGTGTTTGGTCCCCCAGCCTGTGCTTGGTCCCCCAGGCTGTGCTTGGTCCCCTTGGTTGCCCTTGGTCCCCCAGGCTGTGCTTGGTCTCCCTGGATGCTCTTGGTCCCCCAGGCTGCTTGGTCCCCCAGGCTGTGCTTGGTCCCCCAGGCTGTGCTTGGTCCCCCAGGCTGTGCTTGGTCCCCCTGGTTGTTCTTGGTCCCCCAGGCTGTGCTTGGTCCCCCTGGTTGCTCTTGGTCCCCCAGGCTGTGCTTGGTCCCCCAGGCTGTGCTTGGTCCCCTTGGTTGCTCTTGGTCCCCCTGGTTGCTCTTGGTCCCCCAGGCTGTGCTTGGTCCCCCAGGCTGTGCTTTGTCCCCTGGTTGCTCTTGGTCCCCCAGGCTGTGCTTGGTCCCCTTGGTTGCTCTTGGCCCCCAGGCTGTGCTTGGTCCCCCAGGCTGTGCTTGGTCCCCCTGGCTGTGCTTGGTCCCCCAGGCTGTGCTTGGTCCCCCTGGTTGCTCTTGGTCCCCCAAGCTGTGCTTGGTCCCCCAGGCTGTGCTTGGTCCCCCAGGCTGTGCTTGGTCCCCCTGGTTGCTCTTGGTCCCCCAAGCTGTGCTTGGTCCCCCAGGCTGTGCTTGGTCCCCCAGGCTGTGCTTGGTCCCCCTGGCTGTGCTTGGTCCCCCTGGTTGCTCTTGGTCCCCCAGGCTGTGCTTGGTCCCACAGGCTGTGTTTGGTCCCCCAGCCTGTGCTTGGTCCCCCAGGCTGTGCTTGGTCCCCTTGGTTGCCCTTGGTCCCCCAGGCTGTGCTTGGTCTCCCTGGTTGCTCTTGGTCCCCCAGGCTGTGCTTGGTCCCCCAGGCTGTGCTTGGTCCCCCAGGCTGTGCTTGGTCCCCCAGGCTGTGCTTGGTCCCCCTGGTTGCTCTTGGTCCCCCAGGCTGTGCTTGGTCCCCCTGGTTGCTCTTGGTCCCCCAGGCTGTGCTTGGTCCCCCAGGGTGTGCATGGTCCCCTTGGTTGCTCTTGGTCCCCCAGGCTGTGCTTGGTCCCCCTGGCTGTGCTTGGTCCCCCAGGCTGTGCTTGGTCCCCCTGGCTGTGCTTGGTCCCCCAGGCTGTGCTTGGCCCCCCTGGTTGCTCTTGGTCCCCCAGGCTGTGCTTGGTCCCACAGGCTGTGTTTGGTCCCCCAGCCTGTGCTTGGTCCCCCAGGCTGTGCTTGGTCCCCCTGGCTGTGCTTGGTCCCCCAGGCTGTGCTTGGTCCCCCTGGTTGCTCCTGGTCCCCCAGGCTGTGCTTGGTCCCCCTGGTTGCTCTTGGTCCACCATGCTGTGCTTGGTCTCCCAGGCTGTGCTTGGTCCCCTTGGTTGCTCTTGGTCCCCCAGGCTGTGCTTGGTCCCCTTGGTTGCTCTTGGTCCCCCAGGCTGTGCTTGGTCCCCCTGGCTGTGCTTGGTCCCCCAGGCTGTGCTTGGTCCCCCAGACTGTGCTTGGTCCCCCAGGCTGTGCTTGGTCCCCCAGGCTGTGCTTGGTCCCCCTGGTTGCTCTTGGTCTCCCAGGCTGTGCTTGGTCCCCCTGGTTGCTCTTGGTCCCCCAGGCTGTGCTTGGTCCCCCAGGCTGTGCTTGGTCCCCTAGGCTGTGCTTGGTCCCCCAGGCTGTGCTTGGTCCCCCTGGCTGTGCTTGGTCCCCCTGGTTGCTCTTGGTCCCCCGGGTTGTGCTTGGTCCCCCAGGCTGTGCTTGGTCCCCCTGGCTGTGCTTGGTCCCCCTGGCTGTGCTTGGTCCCCCAGGCTGTGCTTGGTCCCCCTGGTTGCTCTTGGTCCCCCAGGCTGTGCTTGGTCCCCCAGGCTATGCTTGGTCCCCCTGGCTGTGCTTGGTCCCCCCAGGCTGTGCCTGGTCCCCCTGGTTGCTCTTGGTCCCCCAGGCTGTGCTTGGTCCCCCTGGTTGCTCTTGGTCCCCCAGGCTGTGCTTGGTCCCCCAGGTTGTGCTTGGTCCCCTTGGTTGCTCTTGTTCCCCCAGGCTGTGCTTGGTCCCCCAGGCTGTGCTTGGTCCCCTTGGTTGCTCTTGGTCCCCCTGGTTGCTCTTGGTCCCCAAGGCTGTGCTTGGTCCCCTTGGTTGCTCTTGGTCCCCCAGGCTGTGCTTGGTCCCCCTGGTTGCTCTTGCTCCCCCAGGCTGTGCTTGGACCCCCAGGCTGTGCTTGGTCCCCCTGGCTGTGCTTGGTCCCCCAGGCTGTGCTTGGTCCCCCTGGTTGCTCTTGGTCCCCCAGGCTGTGCTTGGTCCCCCAGGCTGTGCTTGGTCCCCCAGGCTGTGCTTGGTCTCCCTGGTTGCTCTTGGTCCCCCAGGCTGTGCTTGGTCCCCCAGGCTGTGCTTGGTCTCCCAGGCTGTGCTTGGTCCCCCAGGCTGTGCTTGGTCCCCTGGTTGCTCTTGGTCCCCCAGGCTGTGCTTGGTCCCCCTGGTTGCTCTTGGTCCCCCAGGCTGTGCTTGGTCCCCCAGGCTGTGCTTGGTCCCCTTGGTTGCTCTTGGTCCCCCAGGCTCTGCTTGGTCCCCCTGGCTGTGCTTGGTCCACCAGGCTGTGCTTGGTCCCCCTGGCTGTGCTTGGTCCCCCAGGCTGTGCTTGGTCCCCCTGGTTGCTCTTGGTCCCCCAGGCTGTGCTTGGTCCCCCAGGCTGTGTTTGGTCCCCCAGCCTGTGCTTGGTCCCCCAGGCTGTGCTTGGTCCCCCAGGCTGTGCTTGGTCCCCCTGGCTGTGCTTGGTCCCCCAGGCTGTGCTTGGTCCCCCTGGTTGCTCCTGGTCCCCCAGGCTGTGCTTGGTCCCCCTGGTTGCTCTTGGTCCACCATGCTGTGCTTGGTCCCCCAGGCTGTGCTTGGTCCCCTTGGTTGCTCTTGGTCCCCCAGGCTGTGCTTGGTCCCCTTGGTTGCTCTTGGTCCCCCCAGGCTGTGCTTGGTCCCCCTGGCTGTGCTTGGTCCCCCAGGCTGTGCTTGGTCCCCCTGGTTGCTCTTGGTCCCCCAGGCTGTGCTTGGTCCCCCAGGCTGTGCTTGGTCCCCCTGGTTGCTCTTGGTCCCCCAGGCTGTGCTTGGTCCCCCAGGCTGTGCTTGGTCCCCCAGGCTGTGCTTGGTCCCCCAGGCTGTGCTTGGTCCCCCTGGTTGCTCTTGGTCCCCCAGGCTGTGCTTGGTCCCCTAGGCTGTGCTTGGTCCCCCAGGCTGTGCTTGGTCCCCCAGGCTGTGCTTGGTCCCCCAGGCTGTGCTTGGTCCCCCAGGCTGTGCTTGGTCCCCCTGGTTGCTCTTGGTCTCCCAGGCTGTGCTTGGTCCCCCTGGTTGCTCTTGGTCCCCCAGGCTGTGCTTGGTCCCCCAGGCTGTGCATGGTCCCCTAGGCTGTGCTTGGTCCCCCAGGCTGTGCTTGGTCCCCCAGGCTGTGCTTGGTCCCCCAGGTTGTGCTTGGTCCCCCTGGTTGCTCTTGGTCCCCCAGGCTGTGCTTGGTCCCCCTGGTTGCTCTTGGTCTCCCAGGCTGTGCTTGGTCCCCCAGGCTGTGCTTGGTCCCCCTGCTTGCTCTTGGTTCCCCAGGCTGTGCTTAGTCCCCCAGGCTGTGCTTGGTCCCCCAGGCTGTGCTTGCTCCCCTTGGTTGCTCTTGGTCCCCCAGGCTGTGCTTGGTCCCCCAGGCTGTGCTTGGTCCCCTAGGCTGTGCTTGGTCCCCCAGGCTTTGCTTGGTCCCCCAGGCTGTGCTTGGTCCCCGAGGCTGTGCTTGGTCCCCCAGGCTGTGCTTGGTCCCCCAGGCTGTGCTTGGTCCCCCAGGCTGTGCTTGGTCCCCCTGGCTGTGCTTGGTCCCCCTGGTTGCTCTTGGTCCCCCAGGTTGTGCTTGGTCCCCCAGGCTGTGCTTGGTCCCCCTGGCTGTGCTTGGTCCCCCTGGCTGTGCTTGGTCCCCCAGGCTGTGCTTGGTCCCCCTGGTTGCTCTTGGTCCCCCAAGCTGTGCTTGGTCCCCCAGGCTGTGCTTGGTCCCCCAGGCTGTGCTTGGTCCCCCAGGCTGTGCTTGGTCCCCCTGGTTGCTCTTGGTCCCCCAAGCTGTGCTTGGTCCCCCAGGCTGTGCTTGGTCCCCCAGGCTGTGCTTGGTCCCCCTGGTTGCTCTTGGTCCCCCAGGCTGTGCTTGGTCCCACAGGCTGTGTTTGGTCCCCCAGCCTGTGCTTGGTCCCCCAGGCTGTGCTTGGTCCCCTTGGTTGCCCTTGGTCCCCCAGGCTGTGCTTGGTCTCCCTGGTTGCTCTTGGTCCCCCAGGCTGTGCTTGGTCCCCCAGGCTGTGCTTGGTCCCCCAGGCTGTGCTTGGTCCCCCTGGTTGCTCTTGGTCCCCCAGGCTGTGCTTGGTCCCCCTGGTTGCTCTTGGTCCCCCAGGCTGTGCTTGGTCCCCCAGGGTGTGCATGGTCCCCTTGGTTGCTCTTGGTCCCCCAGGCTGTGCTTGGTCCCCCTGGCTGTGCTTGGTCCCCCAGGCTGTGCTTGGTCCCCCTGGCTGTGCTTGGTCCCCCAGGCTGTGCTTGGCCCCCCTGGTTGCTCTTGGTCCCCCAGGCTGTGCTTGGTCCCACAGGCTGTGTTTGGTCCCCCAGCCTGTGCTTGGTCCCCCAGGCTGTGCTTGGTCCCTCAGGCTATGCTTGGTCCCCCTGGCTGTGCTTGGTCCCCCAGGCTGTGCTTGGTCCCCCTGGTTGCTCCTGGTCCCCCAGGCTGTGCTTGGTCCCCCTGCTTGCTCTTGGTCCACCATGCTGTGCTTGGTCTCCCAGGCTGTGCTTGGTCCCCTTGGTTGCTCTTGGTCCCCCAGGCTGTGCTTGGTCCCCTTGGTTGCTCTTGGTCCCCCAGGCTGTGCTTGGTCCCCCTGGCTGTGCTTGGTCCCCCAGGCTGTGCTTGGTCCCCCAGACTGTGCTTGGTCCCCCAGGCTGTGCTTGGTCCCCCAGGCTGTGCTTGGTCCCCCTGGTTGCTCTTGGTCTCCCAGGCTGTGCTTGGTCCCCCTGGTTGCTCTTGGTCCCCCAGGCTGTGCTTGGTCCCCCAGGCTGTGCTTGGTCCCCTAGGCTGTGCTTGGTCCCCCAGGCTGTGCTTGGTCCCCCTGGCTGTGCTTGGTCCCCCTGGTTGCTCTTGGTCCCCCGGGTTGTGCTTGGTCCCCCAGGCTGTGCTTGGTCCCCCTGGCTGTGCTTGGTCCCCCTGGCTGTGCTTGGTCCCCCAGGCTGTGCTTGGTCCCCCTGGTTGCTCTTGGTCCCCCAGGCTGTGCTTGGTCCCCCAGGCTATGCTTGGTCCCCCTGGCTGTGCTTGGTCCCCCCAGGCTGTGCCTGGTCCCCCTGGTTGCTCTTGGTCCCCCAGGCTGTGCTTGGTCCCCCTGGTTGCTCTTGGTCCCCCAAGCTGTGCTTGGTCCCCCAGGCTGTGCCTGGTCCCCCAGGCTGTGCTTGGTCCCCCTGGTTGCTCTTGGTCCCCCAGGCTGTGCTTGGTCCCCCTGGTTGCTCTTGGTCCCCCAGGCTGTGCTTGGTCCCCCAGGCTGTGCTTGGTTCCCCTAGTTGCTCTTGGTCCCCCAGGCTGTGCTTGGTCCCCCAGGCTGTGCTTGGTCCCCCAGGCTGTGCTTGGACCCCTTGGTTGCTCTTGGTCCCCAAGGCTGTGCTTGGTCCCCCAGGCTGTGCTTGGTCCCCCTGGTTGCTCTTGGTCCCCCAGGCTGTGCTTGGTCCCCCAGGCTGTGCTTTGTCCCCTGGTTGCTCTTGGTCCCCCAGGCTGTGCTTGGTCCCCTTGGTTGCTCTTGGCCCCCAGGCTGTGCTTGGTCCCCCAGGCTGTGCTTGGTCCCCCTGGCTGTGCTTGGTCCCCCTGGTTGCTCTTGGTCCCCCAGGCTGTGCTTGGTCCCCCAGCCTGTGCTTGGTCCCCCAGGCTGTGTTTGGTCCCCCAGGCTGTGTTTGGTCCCCCTGGTTGCTCTTGGTCCCCCAGGCTGTGCTTGGTCCCCCAGGCTGTTATGTTATGTTATGTTATGTTATGTTAAAATCAATTTGTAAAGCGCTCGTACGCCCGTGGGCTTCATGGCGCTATGCTTGGTCCCCCTGGTTGCTCTTGGTCCCCCAGGCTGTGCTTGGTCCCCGAGGCTGTGCTTGGTCCCCCAGGCTGTGCTTGGTCCCCCAGGCTGTGCTTGGTCCCCTGGCTGTGCTTGGTCCCCCTGGTTGCTATTGGTCCCCCAGGTTGTGCTTGGTCCCCCTGGCTGTGCTTGGTCCCCCTGGCTGTGCTTGGTCCCCCTGGCTGTGCTTGGTCCCCCAGGCTGTGCTTGGTCCCCGAGGCTGTGCTTTGTCCCCCAGGCTGTGCTTGGTCCCCCAGGCTGTGCTTGGTCCCCCTGGCTGTGTTTGGTCCCCCTGGTTGCTCTTGGTTCCCCAGGTTGTGCTTGGTCCCCCAGGCTGTGCTTGGTCCCCCTGGCTGTGCTTGGTCCCCCAGGCTGTGCTTGGTCCCCCTGGTTGCTCTTGGTCCCCCAGGCTGTGCTTGGTCCCCCTGGCTGTGCTTGGTCCCCCATGCTGTGCTTGGTCCCCCAGGTTGCTCTTGGTCCCCCAGGCTGTGTTTGGTCCCCCAGCCTGTGCTTGGTCCCCCAGGCTGTGCTTGGTCCCCCAGGCTGTGCTTGGTCCCCCTGGCTTTGCTTGGTCCCCCAGGCTGTGCTTGGTCCCCCTGGTTGCTCCTGGTCCCCCAGGCTGTGCTTGGTCCCCCTGGTTGCTCTTGGTCCACCATGCTGTGCTTGGTCCCCCAGGCTGTGCTTGGTCCCCTTGGTTGCTCTTGGTCCCCCAGGCTGTGCTTGGTCCCCTTGGTTGCTCTTGGTCTCCCAGGCTGTGCTTGGTCCCCCTGGCTGTGCTTGGTCCCCCAGGCTGTGCTTGGTCCCCCTGGTTGCTCTTGGTCCCCCAGGCTGTGCTTGGTCCCCCAGGCTGTGCTTGGTCCCCCAGGCTGTGCTTGGTCCCCCAGGCTGTGCTTGGTCCCCCTGGTTGCTCTTGGTCCCCCAGGCGGTGCTTGGTCCCCCAGGCTGTGCTTGGTCCCCCAGGCTGTGCTTGGTCCCCCTGGTTGCTCTTGGTCCCCCAGGCTGTGCTTGGTCCCCCAGGCTGTGCTTGGTCCCCTAGGCTGTGCTTGGTCCCCCAGGCTGTGCTTGGTCCCCCAGGCTGTGCTTGGTCCCCCAGGCTGTGCTTGGTCCCCCTGGTTGCTCTTGGTCTCCCAGGCTGTGCTTGGTCCCCCTGGTTGCTCTTGGTCCCCCAGGCTGTGCTTGGTTCCCCTAGTTGCTCTTGGTCCCCCAGGCTGTGCTTGGTCCCCCAGGCTGTGCTTGGTCCCCCAGGCTGTGCTTGGACCCCTTGGTTGCTCTTGGTCCCCAAGGCTGTGCTTGGTCCCCCAGGCTGTGCTTGGTCCCCCTGGTTGCTCTTGGTCCCCCAGGCTGTGCTTGGTCCCCCAGGCTGTGCTTTGTCCCCTGGTTGCTCTTGGTCCCCCAGGCTGTGCTTGGTCCCCTTGGTTGCTCTTGGCCCCCAGGCTGTGCTTGGTCACCCAGGCTGTGCTTGGTCCCCCTGGCTGTGCTTGGTCCCCCTGGTTGCTCTTGGTCCCCCAGGCTGTGCTTGGTCCCCCAGGCTGTGCTTGGTCCCCCAGGCTGTGCTTGGTCCCCCAGGCTGTGCTTGGTCCCCCTGGTTGCTCTTGGTCCCCCAGGCGGTGCTTGGTCCCCCAGGCTGTGCTTGGTCCCCCAGGCTGTGCTTGGTCCCCCTGGTTGCTCTTGGTCCCCCAGGCTGTGCTTGGTCCCCCAGGCTGTGCTTGGTCCCCTAGGCTGTGCTTGGTCCCCCAGGCTGTGCTTGGTCCCCCAGGCTGTGCTTGGTCCCCCAGGCTGTGCTTGGTCCCCCTGGTTGCTCTTGGTCTCCCAGGCTGTGCTTGGTCCCCCTGGTTGCTCTTGGTCCCCCAGGCTGTGCTTGGTTCCCCTAGTTGCTCTTGGTCCCCCAGGCTGTGCTTGGTCCCCCAGGCTGTGCTTGGTCCCCCAGGCTGTGCTTGGACCCCTTGGTTGCTCTTGGTCCCCAAGGCTGTGCTTGGTCCCCCAGGCTGTGCTTGGTCCCCCTGGTTGCTCTTGGTCCCCCAGGCTGTGCTTGGTCCCCCAGGCTGTGCTTTGTCCCCTGGTTGCTCTTGGTCCCCCAGGCTGTGCTTGGTCCCCTTGGTTGCTCTTAGCCCCCAGGCTGTGCTTGGTCCCCCAGGCTGTGCTTGGTCCCCCTGGCTGTGCTTGGTCCCCCTGGTTGCTCTTGGTCCCCCAGGCTGTGCTTGGTCCCCCAGCCTGTGCTTGGTCCCCCAGGCTGTGTTTGGTCCCCCAGGCTGTGTTTGGTCCCCCTGGTTGCTCTTGGTCCCCCAGGCTGTGCTTGGTCCCCCAGGCTGTTATGTTATGTTATGTTATGTTAAAATCAATTTGTAAAGCGCTCGTACGCCCGTGGGCTTCATGGCGCTATGCTTGGTCCCCCTGGTTGCTCTTGGTCCCCCAGGCTGTGCTTGGTCCCCGAGGCTATGCTTGGTCCCCCAGGCTGTGCTTGGTCCCCCAGGCTGTGCTTGGTCCCCCAGGCTGTGCTTGGTCCCCTGGCTGTGCTTGGTCCCCCTGGTTGCTATTGGTCCCCCAGGTTGTGCTTGGTCCCCCTGGCTGTGCTTGGTCCCCCTGGCTGTGCTTGGTCCCCCTGGCTGTGCTTGGTCCCCCAGGCTGTGCTTGGTCCCCGAGGCTGTGCTTTGTCCCCCAGGCTGTGCTTGGTCCCCCAGGCTGTGCTTGGTCCCCCTGGCTGTGTTTGGTCCCCCTGGTTGCTCTTGGTTCCCCAGGTTGTGCTTGGTCCCCCAGGCTGTGCTTGGTCCCCCTGGCTGTGCTTGGTCCCCCAGGCTGTGCTTGGTCCCCCTGGTTGCTCTTGGTCCCCCAGGCTGTGCTTGGTCCCCCTGGCTGTGCTTGGTCCCCCATGCTGTGCTTGGTCCCCCAGGTTGCTCTTGGTCCCCCAGGCTGTGTTTGGTCCCCCAGCCTGTGCTTGGTCCCCCAGGCTGTGCTTGGTCCCCCAGGCTGTGCTTGGTCCCCCTGGCTTTGCTTGGTCCCCCAGGCTGTGCTTGGTCCCCCTGGTTGCTCCTGGTCCCCCAGGCTGTGCTTGGTCCCCCTGGTTGCTCTTGGTCCACCATGCTGTGCTTGGTCCCCCAGGCTGTGCTTGGTCCCCTTGGTTGCTCTTGGTCCCCCAGGCTGTGCTTGGTCCCCTTGGTTGCTCTTGGTCTCCCAGGCTGTGCTTGGTCCCCCTGGCTGTGCTTGGTCCCCCAGGCTGTGCTTGGTCCCCCTGGTTGCTCTTGGTCCCCCAGGCTGTGCTTGGTCCCCCAGGCTGTGCTTGGTCCCCCAGGCTGTGCTTGGTCCCCCTGGTTGCTCTTGGTCCCCCAGGCGGTGCTTGGTCCCCCAGGCTGTGCTTGGTCCCCCAGGCTGTGCTTGGTCCCCCTGGTTGCTCTTGGTCCCCCAGGCTGTGCTTGGTCCCCCAGGCTGTGCTTGGTCCCCTAGGCTGTGCTTGGTCCCCCAGGCTGTGCTTGGTCCCCCAGGCTGTGCTTGGTCCCCCAGGCTGTGCTTGGTCCCCCTGGTTGCTCTTGGTCTCCCAGGCTGTGCTTGGTCCCCCTGGTTGCTCTTGGTCCCCCAGGCTGTGCTTGGTCCCCCAGGCTGTGCTTGGTCCCCCAGGCTGTGCTTGGTCCCCTAGGCTGTGCTTGGTCCGCCAGGCTGTGCTTGGTCCCCCAGGCTGTGCTTGGTCCCCCAGGCTGTGCTTGGTCCCCCAGGCTGTGCTAGGTCCCCCTGGTTGCTCTTGGTCCCCCAGGCTGTGCTTGGTCCCCCTGGTTGCTCTTGGTCCCCCAGGC
The DNA here is from genome assembly GCF_964263255.1 of Lissotriton vulgaris. Lineage (NCBI taxonomy): Eukaryota > Metazoa > Chordata > Amphibia > Caudata > Salamandridae > Lissotriton > Lissotriton vulgaris. The sequence continues at coordinate 1,023,838,680 of NC_141698.1, forward strand.
TGTGCTTGGTCCCCCAGGCTGTGCTTGGTCCCCCTGCTTGCTCTTGGTCCCCCAGGCTGTGCTTGGTCCCCCAGGCTGTGCTTGGTCCCCTTGGTTGCTCTTGGTCCCCCAGGCTGTGCTTGGTCCCCCTGGCTGTGCTTGGTCCCCCAGGCTGTGCTTGGTCCCCCTGGCTGTGCTTGGTCCCCCAGGCTGTGCTTGGTCCCCCTGGTTGCTCTTGGTCCCCCAGGCTGTGCTTGGTCCCACAGGCTGTGTTTGGTCCCCCAGCCTGTGCTTGGTCCCCCAGGCTGTGCTTGGTCCCCCAGGCTGTGCTTGGTCCCCCTGGCTGTGCTTGGTCCCCCAGGCTGTGCTTGGTCCCCCTGGTTGCTCCTGGTCCCCCAGGCTGTGCTTGGTCCCCCTGGTTGCTCTTGGTCCACTATGCTGTGCTTGGTCCCCCAGGCTGTGCTTGGTCCCCTTGGTTGCTCTTGGTCCCCCAGGCTGTGCTTGGTCCCCTTGGTTGCTCTTGGTCCCCCAGGCTGTGCTTGGTCCCCCTGGCTGTGCTTGGTCCCCCTGGTTTCTCTTGGTCCCCCAGGCTGTGCTTGGTCCCCCAGGCTGTGCTTGGTCCCCCAGGCTGTGCTTGGTCCCCCAGGCTGTGCTTGGTCCCCCAGGCTGTGCTTGGTCCCCCAGGCTGTGCTTGGTCCCCCTGGTTGCTCTTGGTCCCCCAGGCTGTGCTTGGTCCCCCAGGCTGTGCTTGGTCCCCCAGGCTGTGCTTGGCCCCCCTGGTTGCTCTTGGTCACCCAGGCTATGCTTGGTCCCCCAGGCTGTGCTTGGTCCCCTAGGCTGTGCTTGGTCCCCCAGGCTGTGCTTGGTCCCCCAGGCTTTGCTTGGTCCCCCAGGATGTGCTTGGTCCCCTAGGCTGTGCTTGGTCCCCCAGGCTGTGCTTGGTCCCCCAGGCTGTGCTTGGTCCCCCAGGCTGTGCTTGGTCCCCCAGGCTGTGCTTGGTCCCCCTGGTTGCTCTTGGTCCCCCAGGCTGTGCTTGGTCCCCCTGGTTGCTCTTGGTCCCCCAGGCTGTGCTTGGTCCCCCAGGCTGTGCTTGGTCCCCCAGGCTGTGCTTGGTCCCCCTGCTTGCTCTTGGTCCCCCAGGCTGTGCTTAGTCCCCCAGGCTGTGCTTGGTCCCCCAGGCTGTGCTTGCTCCCCTTGGTTGCTCTTGGTCCCCCAGGCTGTGCTTGGTCCCCCAGGCTGTGCTTGGTCCCCTAGGCTGTGCTTGGTCCCCCAGGCTTTGCTTGGTCCCCCAGGCTGTGCTTGGTCCCCCTGGCTGTGCTTGGTCCCCCAGGCTGTGCTTGGTCCCCCTGGCTGTGCTTGGTCCCCGAGGCTGTGCTTGGTCCCCCAGGCTGTGCTTGGTCCCCCTGGTTGCTCTTTGTCCCCCAGGTTGTGCTTGGTCCCCCAGGCTGTGCTTGGTCCCTCTGGCTGTGCTTGGTCCCCCTGGCTGTGCTTGGTCCCCCAGGCTGTGCTTGATCCCCCTGGTTGCTCTTGGTCCCCCAAGCTGTGCTTGGTCCCCCAGGCTGTGCTTGGTCCCCCAGGCTGTGCTTGGTCCCCCAGGCTGTGCTTGGTCCCCCTGGTTGCTCTTGGTCCCCCAAGCTGTGCTTGGTCCCCCAGGCTGTGCTTGGCCCCCCAGGCTGTGCTTGGTCCCCCAGGCTGTGCTTGGTCCCCCTGGTTGCTCTTGGTCCCCCAGGCTGCGCTATGTCCCCCTGGTTGCTCTTGGTCCCCCAGGCTGTGCTTGGTCCCCCTGGTTGCTCTTGGTCCCCCAGGCTGTGCTTGGTCCCACAGGCTGTGTTTGGTCCCCCAGCCTGTGCTTGGTCCCCCAGGCTGTGCTTGGTCCCCTTGGTTGCCCTTGGTCCCCCAGGCTGTGCTTGGTCTCCCTGGATGCTCTTGGTCCCCCAGGCTGCTTGGTCCCCCAGGCTGTGCTTGGTCCCCCAGGCTGTGCTTGGTCCCCCTGGTTGTTCTTGGTCCCCCAGGCTGTGCTTGGTCCCCCTGGTTGCTCTTGGTCCCCCAGGCTGTGCTTGGTCCCCCAGGCTGTGCTTGGTCCCCTTGGTTGCTCTTGGTCCCCCAGGCTGTGCTTGGTCCCCCTGGCTGCGCTTGGTCCCCCAGGCTGTGCTTGGTCCCCCTGGCTATGCTTGGTCCCCCAGGCTGTGCTTGGTCCCCCTGGTTGCTCTTGGTCCCCCAGGCTGTGCTTGGTCCCACAGGCTGTGTTTGGTCCCCCAGCCTGTGCTTGGTCCCACAGGCTGTGCTTGGTCCCCCAGGCTGTGCTTGGTCCCCCTGGCTGTGCTTGGTCCCCCAGGCTGTGCTTGGTCCCCCTGGTTGCTCCTGGTCCCCCAGGCTGTGCTTGGTCCCCCTGGTTGCTCTTGGTCCACCATGCTGTGCTTGGTCCCCCAGGCTGTGCTTGGTCCCCTTGGTTGCTCTTGGTCCCCCAGGCTGTGCTTGGTCCCCTTGGTTGCTCTTGGTCCCCCAGGCTGTGCTTGGTCCCCCTGGCTGTGCTTGGTGCCCCAGGCTGTGCTTGGTCCCCCAGGCTGTGCTTGGTCCCCTTGGTTGCTCTTGGTCCCCCTGGTTGCTCTTGGTCCCCAAGGCTGTGCTTGGTCCCCTTGGTTGCTCTTGGTCCCCCAGGCTGTGCTTGGTCCCACAGGCTGTGTTTGGTCCCCCAGCCTGTGCTTGGTCCCCCAGGCTGTGCTTGGTCCCCCAGGCTGTGCTTGGTCCCCCTGGCTGTGCTTGGTCCCCGAGGCTGTGCTTGGTCCCCCTGGTTGCTCCTGGTCCCCCAGGCTGTGCTTGGTCCCCCTGGTTGCTCTTGGTCCACCATGCTGTGCTTGGTCCCCCAGGCTGTGCTTGGTCCCCTTGGTTGCTCTTGGTCCCCCAGGCTGTGCTTGGTCCCCTTGGTTGCTCTTGGTCCCCCAGGCTGTGCTTGGTCCCCCTGGCTGTGCTTGGTCCCCCAGGCTGTGCTTGGTCCCCCAGACTGTGCTTGGTCCCCCAGGCTGTGCTTGGTCCCCCTGGTTGCTCTTGGTCTCACAGGCTGTGCTTGGTCCCCCTGGTTGCTCTTGGTCCCCCAGGCTGTGCTTGGTCCCCCAGGCTGTGCTTGGTCCCCTAGGCTGTGCTTGGTCCCCCAGGCTGTGCTTGGTCCCCCTGGCTGTGCTTGCTCCCCCTGGTTGCTCTTGGTCCCCCAGGTTGTGCTTGGTCCCCCAGGCTGTGCTTGGTCCCCCTGGCTGTGCTTGGTCCCCCTGGCTGTGCTTGGTCCCCCAGGCTGTGCTTGGTCCCCCTGGTTGCTCTTGGTCCCCCAGGCTGTGCTTGGTCCCCCAGGCTATGCTTGGTCCCCCTGGCTGTGCTTGGTCCCCCCAGGCTGTGCCTGGTCCCCCTGGTTGCTCTTGGTCCCCCAGGCTGTGCTTGGTCCCCCTGGTTGCTCTTGGTCCCCCAAGCTGTGCTTGGTCCCCCAGGCTGTGCCTGGTCCCCCAGGCTGTGCTTGGTCCCCCTGGTTGCTCTTGGTCCCCCAGGCTGTGCTTGGTCCCCCTGGTTGCTCTTGGTCCCCCAGGCTGTGCTTGGTCCCCCAGGCTGTGCTTGGTTCCCCTAGTTGCTCTTGGTCCCCCAGGCTGTGCTTGGTCCCCCAGGCTGTGCTTGGTCCCCCAGGCTGTGCTTGGACCCCTTGGTTGCTCTTGGTCCCCAAGGCTGTGCTTGGTCCCCCAGGCTGTGCTTGGTCCCCCTGGTTGCTCTTGGTCCCCCAGGCTGTGCGTGGTCCCCCAGGCTGTGCTTTGTCCCCTGGTTGCTCTTGGTCCCCCAGGCTGTGCTTGGTCCCCTTGGTTGCTCTTGGCCCCCAGGCTGTGCTTGGTCCCCCAGGCTGTGCTTGGTCCCCCTGGCTGTGCTTGGTCCCCCAGGCTGTGCTTGGTCCCCCTGGTTGCTCTTGGTCCCCCAAGCTGTGCTTGGTCCCCCAGGCTGTGCTTGGTCCCCCAGGCTGTGCTTGGTCCCCCAGGCTGTGCTTGGTCCCCCTGGTTGCTCTTGGTCCCCCAAGCTGTGCTTGGTCCCCCAGGCTGTGCTTGGTCCCCCAGGCTGTGCTTGGTCCCCCTGGCTGTGCTTGGTCCCCCTGGTTGCTCTTGGTCCCCCAGGCTGTGCTTGGTCCCACAGGCTGTGTTTGGTCCCCCAGCCTGTGCTTGGTCCCCCAGGCTGTGCTTGGTCCCCTTGGTTGCCCTTGGTCCCACAGGCTGTGTTTGGTCCCCCAGCCTGTGCTTGGTCCCCCAGGCTGTGCTTGGTCCCCCAGGCTGTGCTTGGTCCCCCTGGCTGTGCTTGGTCCCCCAGGCTGTGCTTGGTCCCCCTGGTTGCTCCTGGTCCCCCAGGCTGTGCTTGGTCCCCCTGGTTGCTCTTGGTCCACCATGCTGTGCTTGGTCTCCCAGGCTGTGCTTGGTCCCCTTGGTTGCTCTTGGTCCCCCAGGCTGTGCTTGGTCCCCTTGGTTGCTCTTGGTCCCCCAGGCTGTGCTTGGTCCCCCTGGCTGTGCTTGGTCCCCCAGGCTGTGCTTGGTCCCCCAGACTGTGCTTGGTCCCCCAGGCTGTGCTTGGTCCCCCAGGCTGTGCTTGGTCCCCCTGGTTGCTCTTGGTCTCCCAGGCTGTGCTTGGTCCCCCTGGTTGCTCTTGGTCCCCCAGGCTGTGCTTGGTCCCCCAGGCTGTGCTTGGTCCCCTAGGCTGTGCTTGGTCCCCCAGGCTGTGCTTGGTCCCCCTGGCTGTGCTTGGTCCCCCTGGTTGCTCTTGGTCCCCCGGGTTGTGCTTGGTCCCCCAGGCTGTGCTTGGTCCCCCTGGCTGTGCTTGGTCCCCCTGGCTGTGCTTGGTCCCCCAGGCTGTGCTTGGTCCCCCTGGTTGCTCTTGGTCCCCCAGGCTGTGCTTGGTCCCCCAGGCTATGCTTGGTCCCCCTGGCTGTGCTTGGTCCCCCCAGGCTGTGCCTGGTCCCCCTGGTTGCTCTTGGTCCCCCAGGCTGTGCTTGGTCCCCCTGGTTGCTCTTGGTCCCCCAAGCTGTGCTTGGTCCCCCAGGCTGTGCCTGGTCCCCCAGGCTGTGCTTGGTCCCCCTGGTTGCTCTTGGTCCCCCAGGCTGTGCTTGGTCCCCCAGGCTGTGCTTGGTTCCCCTAGTTGCTCTTGGTCCCCCAGGCTGTGCTTGGTCCCCCAGGCTGTGCTTGGTCCCCCAGGCTGTGCTTGGACCCCTTGGTTGCTCTTGGTCCCCAAGGCTGTGCTTGGTCCCCCAGGCTGTGCTTGGTCCCCCTGGTTGCTCTTGGTCCCCCAGGCTGTGCTTGGTCCCCCAGGCTGTGCTTTGTCCCCTGGTTGCTCTTGGTCCCCCAGGCTGTGCTTGGTCCCCTTGGTTGCTCTTGGCCCCCAGGCTGTGCTTGGTCCCCCAGGCTGTGCTTGGTCCCCCTGGCTGTGCTTGGTCCCCCTGGTTGCTCTTGGTCCCCCAGGCTGTGCTTGGTCCCCCAGCCTGTGCTTGGTCCCCCAGGCTGTGCTTGGTCCCCCAGGCTGTGCTTGGTCCCCCTGGTTGCTCTTGGTCCCCCAGGCTGTGCTTGGTCCCCCAGGCTATGCTTGGTCCCCCTGGCTGTGCTTGGTCCCCCCAGTCTGTGCCTGGTCCCCCTGGTTGCTCTTGGTCCCCCAGGCTGTGCTTGGTCCCCCTGGTTGCTCTTGGTCCCCCAAGCTGTGCTTGGTCCCCCAGGCTGTGCCTGGTCCCCCAGGCTGTGCTTGGTCCCCCTGGTTGCTCTTGGTCCCCCAGGCTGTGCTTGGTCCCCCTGGTTGCTCTTGGTCCCCCAGGCTGTGCTTGGTCCCCCAGGCTGTGCTTGGTTCCCCTAGTTGCTCTTGGTCCCCCAGGCTGTGCTTGGTCCCCCAGGCTGTGCTTGGTCCCCCAGGCTGTGCTTGGACCCCTTGGTTGCTCTTGGTCCCCAAGGCTGTGCTTGGTCCCCCAGGCTGTGCTTGGTCCCCCTGGTTGCTCTTGGTCCCCCAGGCTGTGCTTGGTCCCCCAGGCTGTGCTTTGTCCCCTGGTTGCTCTTGGTCCCCCAGGCTGTGCTTGGTCCCCTTGGTTGCTCTTGGCCCCCAGGCTGTGCTTGGTCCCCCAGGCTGTGCTTGGTCCCCCTGGCTGTGCTTGGTCCCCCTGGTTGCTCTTGGTCCCCCAGGCTGTGCTTGGTCCCCCAGGCTGTTATGTTATGTTATGTTATGTTAAAATCAATTTGTAAAGCGCTCGTACGCCCGTGGGCTTCATGGCGCTATGCTTGGTCCCCCTGGTTGCTCTTGGTCCCCCAGGCTGTGCTTGGTCCCCGAGGCTGTGCTTGGTCCCCCAGGCTGTGCTTGGTCCCCCTGGTTGCTCTTGGTCCCCCAGGCTGTGCTTGGTCCCCCAGGCTGTGCTTTGTCCCCTGGTTGCTCTTGGTCCCCCAGGCTGTGCTTGGTCCCCTTGGTTGCTCTTGGCCCCCAGGCTGTGCTTGGTCCCCCAGGCTGTGCTTGGTCCCCCAGGCTGTGCTTGGTCCCCCTGGTTGCTCTTGGTCCCCCAGGCTGTGCTTGGTCCCCCAGGCTGTTATGTTATGTTATGTTATGTTAAAATCAATTTGTAAAGCGCTCGTACGCCCGTGGGCTTCATGGCGCTATGCTTGGTCCCCCTGGTTGCTCTTGGTCCCCCAGGCTGTGCTTGGTCCCCGAGGCTGTGCTTGGTCCCCCAGGCTGTGCTTGGTCCCCCAGGCTGTGCTTGGTCCCCCAGGCTGTGCTTGGTCCCCTGGCTGTGCTTGGTCCCCCTGGTTGCTATTGGTCCCCCAGGTTGTGCTTGGTCCCCCAGGCTGTGCTTGGTCCCCCTGGCTGTGCTTGGTCCCCCTGGCTGTGCTTGGTCCCCCTGGCTGTGCTTTGTCCCCCAGGCTGTGCTTGGTCCCCGAGGCTGTGCTTGGTCCCCCAGGCTGTGCTTGGTCCCCCAGGCTGTGCTTGGTCCCCCTGGCTGTGTTTGGTCCACCTGGTTGCTCTTGGTTCCCCAGGTTGTGCTTGGTCCCCCAGGCTGTGCTTGGTCCCCCTGGCTGTGCTTGGTCCCCCAGGCTGTGCTTGGTCCCCCTGGTTGCTCTTGGTCCCCCAATCTGTGCTTGGTCCCCCAGGCTGTGCTTGGTCCCCCAGGCTGTGCTTGGTCCCCCTGGTTGCTCTTGGTCCCCCAAGCTGTGCTTGGTCCCCCAGGCTGTGCTTGGTCCCCCAGGCTGTGCTTGGTCCCCCTGGTTGCTCTTGGTCCCCCAGGCTGTGCTTGGTCCCCCTGGTTGCTCTTGGTCCCCCAGGCTGTGCTTGGTCCCACAGGCTGTGTTTGGTCCCCCAGCCTGTGCTTGGTCCCCCAGGCTGTGCTTGGTCCCCTTGGTTGCCCTTGGTCCCCCAGGCTGTGCTTGGTCTCCCTGGTTGCTCTTGGTCCCCTAGGCTGTGCTTGGTCCCCCAGGCTGTGCTTGGTCCCCCAGGCTGTGCTTGGTCCCCCAGGCTGTGCTTGGTCCCCCTGGTTGCTCTTGGTCCCCCAGGCTGTGCTTGGTCCCCCTGGTTGCTCTTGCTCCCCCAGGCTGTGCTTGGTCCCCCAGGCTGTGCTTGGTCCCCCAGGCTGTGCTTGGTCCCCCTGGCTGTGCTTGGTCCCCCTGGCTGTGCTTGGTCCCCCTGGCTGTGCTTGGTCCCCCTGGCTGTGCTTGGTCCCCCAGGCTGTGCTTGGTCCCCGAGGCTGTGCTTGGTCCCCCAGGCTGTGCTTGGTCCCCCTGGCTGTGTTTGGTCCACCTGGTTGCTCTTGGTTCCCCAGGTTGTGCTTGGTCCCCCAGGCTGTGCTTGGTCCCCCTGGCTGTGCTTGGTCCCCCAGGCTGTGCTTGGTCCCCCTGGTTGCTCTTGGTCCCCCAATCTGTGCTTGGTCCCCCAGGCTGTGCTTGGTCCCCCAGGCTGTGCTTGGTCCCCCTGGTTGCTCTTGGTCCCCCAAGCTGTGCTTGGTCCCCCAGGCTGTGCTTGGTCCCCCAGGCTGTGCTTGGTCCCCCTGGTTGCTCTTGGTCCCCCAGGCTGTGCTTGGTCCCCCTGGTTGCTCTTGGTCCCCCAGGCTGTGCTTGGTCCCACAGGCTGTGTTTGGTCCCCCAGCCTGTGCTTGGTCCCCCAGGCTGTGCTTGGTCCCCTTGGTTGCCCTTGGTCCCCCAGGCTGTGCTTGGTCTCCCTGGTTGCTCTTGGTCCCCTAGGCTGTGCTTGGTCCCCCAGGCTGTGCTTGGTCCCCCAGGCTGTGCTTGGTCCCCCAGGCTGTGCTTGGTCCCCCTGGTTGCTCTTGGTCCCCCAGGCTGTGCTTGGTCCCCCTGGTTGCTCTTGCTCCCCCAGGCTGTGCTTGGTCCCCTTGGTTGCTCCTGGTCCCCCAGGCTGTGCTTGGTCCCCCTGGCTGTGCTTGGTCCCACAGGCTGTGCTTGGTCCCCCTGGCTGTGCTTGGTCCCCCAGGCTGTGCTTGGTCCCCCAGGTTGCTCTTGGTCCCCCAGGCTGTGTTTGGTCCCCCAGCCTGTGCTTGGTCCCCCAGGCTGTGCTTGGTCCCCCAGGCTGTGCTTGGTCCCCCTGGCTGTGCTTGGTCCCCCAGGCTGTGCTTGGTCCCCTTGGTTGCTCTTGGTCCCCCAGGCTGTGCTTGGTCCCCTTGGTTGCTCTTGGTCTCCCAGGCTGTGCTTGGTCCCCCTGGCTGTGCTTGGTCCCCCAGGCTGTGCTTGGTCCCCCTGGTTGCTCTTGGTCCCCCAGGCTGTGCTTGGTCCCCCAGGCTGTGCTTGGTCCCCCAGGCTGTGCTTGGTCCCCCAGGCTGTGCTTGGTCCCCCTGGTTGCTCTTGGTCCCCCAGGCGGTGCTTGGTCCCCCAGGCTGTGCTTGGTCCCCCAGGCTGTGCTTGGTCCCCCTGGTTGCTCTTGGTCCCCCAGGCTGTGCTTGGTCCCCCAGGCTGTGCTTGGTCCCCTAGGCTGTGCTTGGTCCCCCAGGCTGTGCTTGGTCCCCCAGGCTGTGCTTGGTCCCCCAGGCTGTGCTTGGTCCCCCTGGTTGCTCTTGGTCTCCCAGGCTGTGCTTGGTCCCCCTGGTTGCTCTTGGTCCCCCAGGCTGTGCTTGGTCCCCCAGGCTGTGCTTGGTCCCCTAGGCTGTGCTTGGTCCGCCAGGCTGTGCTTGGTCCCCCAGGCTGTGCTTGGTCCCCCAGGCTGTGCTTGGTCCCCCAGGCTGTGCTAGGTCCCCCTGGTTGCTCTTGGTCCCCCAGGCTGTGCTTGGTCCCCCTGGTTGCTCTTGGTCCCCCAGGCTGTGCTTGGTCCCCCAGGCTGTGCTTGGTCCCCTTGGTTGCTCTTGGTCCCCCAGGCTGTGCTTGGTCCCCCTGGCTGTGCTTGGTCCCCCAGGCTGTGCTTGGTCCCCCTGGCTGTGCTTGGTCCCCCAGGCTGTGCTTGGTCCCCCTGGTTGCTCTTGGTCCCCCAGGCTGTGCTTGGTCCCACAGGCTGTGTTTGGTCCCCCAGCCTGTGCTTGGTCCCCCAGGCTGTGCTTGGTCCCCCAGGCTGTGCTTGGTCCCCCTGGCTGTGCTTGGTCCCCCAGGCTGTGCTTGGTCCCCCTGGTTGCTCCTGGTCCCCCAGGCTGTGCTTGGTCCCCCTGGTTGCTCTTGGTCCACCATGCTGTGCTTGGTCCCCCAGGCTGTGCTTGGTCCCCTTGGTTGCTCTTGGTCCCCCAGGCTGTGCTTGGTCCCCTTGGTTGCTCTTGGTCCCCCAGGCTGTGCTTGGTCCCCCTGGCTGTGCTTGGTCCCCCTGGTTTCTCTTGGTCCCCCAGGCTGTGCTTGGTCCCCCAGGCTGTGCTTGGTCCCCCAGGCTGTGCTTGGTCCCCCAGGCTGTGCTTGGTCCCCCTGGTTGCTCTTGGTCCCCCAGGCTGTGCTTGGTCCCCCAGGCTGTGCTTGGTCCCCCAGGCTGTGCTTGGTCCCCCTGGTTGCTCTTGGTCACCCAGGCTATGCTTGGTCCCCCAGGCTGTGCTTGGTCCCCTAGGCTGTGCTTGGTCCCCCAGGCTGTGCTTGGTCCCCCAGGCTTTGCTTGGTCCCCCAGGCTGTGCTTGGTCCCCTAGGCTGTGCTTGGTCCCCCAGGCTGTGCTTGGTCCCCCAGGCTGTGCTTGGTCCCCCAGGCTGTGCTTGGTCCCCCTGGTTGCTCTTGGTCCCCCAGGCTGTGCTTGGTCCCCCTGGTTGCTCTTGGTCTCCCAGGCTGTGCTTGGTCCCCCAGGCTGTGCTTGGTCCCCCAGGCTGTGCTTGGTCCCCCTGCTTGCTCTTGGTCCCCCAGGCTGTGCTTAGTCCCCCAGGCTGTGCTTGGTCCCCCAGGCTGTGCTTGCTCCCCTTGGTTGCTCTTGGTCCCCCAGGCTGTGCTTGGTCCCCCAGGCTGTGCTTGGTCCCCTAGGCTGTGCTTGGTCCCCCAGGCTTTGCTTGGTCCCCCAGGCTGTGCTTGGTCCCCCTGGCTGTGCTTGGTCCCCCAGGCTGTGCTTGGTCCCCCTGGCTGTGCTTGGTCCCCGAGGCTGTGCTTGGTCCCCCAGGCTGTGCTTGGTCCCCCTGGTTGCTCTTGGTCCCCCAGGTTGTGCTTGGTCCCCCAGGCTGTGCTTGGTCCCCCTGGCTGTGCTTGGTCCCCCTGGCTGTGCTTGGTCCCCCAGGCTGTGCTTGGTCCCCCTGGTTGCTCTTGGTCCCCCAACCTGTGCTTGGTCCCCCAGGCTGTGCTTGGTCCCCCAGGCTGTGCTTGGTCCCCCTGGTTGCTCTTGGTCCCCCAAGCTGTGCTTGGTCCCCCAGGCTGTGCTTGGCCCCCCAGGCTGTGCTTGGTCCCCCAGGCTGTGCTTGGTCCCCCTGGTTGCTCTTGGTCCCCCAGGCTGCGCTTGGTCCCCCTGGTTGCTCTTGGTCCCCCAGGCTGTGCTTGGTCCCCCTGGTTGCTCTTGGTCCCCCAGGCTGTGCTTGGTCCCACAGGCTGTGTTTGGTCCCCCAGCCTGTGCTTGGTCCCCCAGGCTGTGCTTGGTCCCCTTGGTTGCCCTTGGTCCCCCAGGCTGTGCTTGGTCTCCCTGGTTGCTCTTGGTCCCCCAGGCTGCTTGGTCCCCCAGGCTGTGCTTGGTCCCCCAGGCTGTGCTTGGTCCCCCAGCCTGTGCTTGGTCCCCCTGGTTGTTCTTGGTCCCCCAGGCTGTGCTTGGTCCCCCTGGTTGCTCTTGGTCCCCCAGGCTGTGCTTGGTCCCCCAGGCTGTGCTTGGTCCCCTTGGTTGCTCTTGGTCCCCCAGGCTGTGCTTGGTCCCCCTGGCTGCGCTTGGTCCCCCAGGCTGTGCTTGGTCCCCCTGGCTGTGCTTGGTCCCCCAGGCTGTGCTTGGTCCCCCAGGCTGTGCTTGGTCCCCTAGGCTGTGCTTGGTCCCCCAGGCTGTGCTTGGTCCCCCAGGCTGTGCTTGGTCCCCCAGGCTGTGCTTGGTCCCCCTGGTTGCTCTTGGTCTCCCAGGCTGTGCTTGGTCCCCCTGGTTGCTCTTGGTCCCCCAGGCTGTGCTTGGTCCCCCAGGCTGTGCTTGGTCCCCTAGGCTGTGCTTGGTCCGCCAGGCTGTGCTTGGTCCCCCAGGCTGTGCTTGGTCCCCCAGGCTGTGCTTGGTCCCCCAGGCTGTGCTAGGTCCCCCTGGTTGCTCTTGGTCCCCCAGGCTGTGCTTGGTCCCCCTGGTTGCTCTTGGTCCCCCAGGCTGTGCTTGGTCCCCCAGGCTGTGCTTGGTCCCCTTGGTTGCTCTTGGTCCCCCAGGCTGTGCTTGGTCCCCCTGGCTGTGCTTGGTCCCCCAGGCTGTGCTTGGTCCCCCTGGCTGTGCTTGGTCCCCCAGGCTGTGCTTGGTTCCCCTGGTTGCTCTTGGTCCCCCAGGCTGTGCTTGGTCCCACAGGCTGTGTTTGGTCCCCCAGCCTGTGCTTGGTCCCCCAGGCTGTGCTTGGTCCCCCAGGCTGTGCTTGGTCCCCCTGGCTGTGCTTGGTCCCCCAGGCTGTGCTTGGTCCCCCTGGTTGCTCCTGGTCCCCCAGGCTGTGCTTGGTCCCCCTGGTTGCTCTTGGTCCACCATGCTGTGCTTGGTCCCCCAGGCTGTGCTTGGTCCCCTTGGTTGCTCTTGGTCCCCCAGGCTGTGCTTGGTCCCCTTGGTTGCTCTTGGTCCCCCAGGCTGTGCTTGGTCCCCCTGGCTGTGCTTGGTCCCCCTGGTTTCTCTTGGTCCCCCAGGCTGTGCTTGGTCCCCCAGGCTGTGCTTGGTCCCCCAGGCTGTGCTTGGTCCCCCAGGCTGTGCTTGGTCCCCCTGGTTGCTCTTGGTCCCCCAGGCTGTGCTTGGTCCCCCAGGCTGTGCTTGGTCCCCCAGGCTGTGCTTGGTCCCCCTGGTTGCTCTTGGTCACCCAGGCTATGCTTGGTCCCCCAGGCTGTGCTTGGTCCCCTAGGCTGTGCTTGGTCCCCCAGGCTGTGCTTGGTCCCCCAGGCTTTGCTTGGTCCCCCAGGCTGTGCTTGGTCCCCTAGGCTGTGCTTGGTCCCCCAGGCTGTGCTTGGTCCCCCAGGCTGTGCTTGGTCCCCCAGGCTGTGCTTGGTCCCCCTGGTTGCTCTTGGTCCCCCAGGCTGTGCTTGGTCCCCCTGGTTGCTCTTGGTCTCCCAGGCTGTGCTTGGTCCCCCAGGCTGTGCTTGGTCCCCCAGGCTGTGCTTGGTCCCCCTGCTTGCTCTTGGTCCCCCAGGCTGTGCTTAGTCCCCCAGGCTGTGCTTGGTCCCCCAGGCTGTGCATGCTCCCCTTGGTTGCTCTTGGTCCCCCAGGCTGTGCTTGGTCCCCCAGGCTGTGCTTGGTCCCCTAGGCTGTGCTTGGTCCCCCAGGCTTTGCTTGGTCCCCCAGGCTGTGCTTGGTCCCCCTGGCTGTGCTTGGTCCCCCAGGCTGTGCTTGGTCCCCCTGGCTGTGCTTGGTCCCCGAGGCTGTGCTTGGTCCCCCAGGCTGTGCTTGGTCCCCCTGGTTGCTCTTGGTCCCCCAGGTTGTGCTTGGTCCCCCAGGCTGTGCTTGGTCCCCCTGGCTGTGCTTGGTCCCCCTGGCTGTGCTTGGTCCCCCAGGCTGTGCTTGGTCCCCCTGGTTGCTCTTGGTCCCCCAACCTGTGCTTGGTCCCCCAGGCTGTGCTTGGTCCCCCAGGCTGTGCTTGGTCCCCCTGGTTGCTCTTGGTCCCCCAAGCTGTGCTTGGTCCCCCAGGCTGTGCTTGGCCCCCCAGGCTGTGCTTGGTCCCCCAGGCTGTGCTTGGTCCCCTGGTTGCTCTTGGTCCCCCAGGCTGCGCTTGGTCCCCCTGGTTGCTCTTGGTCCCCCAGGCTGTGCTTGGTCCCCCTGGTTGCTCTTGGTCCCCCAGGCTGTGCTTGGTCCCACAGGCTGTGTTTGGTCCCCCAGCCTGTGCTTGGTCCCCCAGGCTGTGCTTGGTCCCCTTGGTTGCCCTTGGTCCCCCAGGCTGTGCTTGGTCTCCCTGGTTGCTCTTGGTCCCCCAGGCTGCTTGGTCCCCCAGGCTGTGCTTGGTCCCCCAGGCTGTGCTTGGTCCCCCAGGCTGTGCTTGGTCCCCCTGGTTGTTCTTGGTCCCTCGGGCTGTGCTTGGTCCCCCTGGTTGCTCTTGGTCCCCCAGGCTGTGCTTGGTCCCCCAGGCTGTGCTTGGTCCCCTTGGTTGCTCTTGGTCCCCCAGGCTGTGCTTGGTCCCCCTGGCTGCGCTTGGTCCCCCAGGCTGTGCTTGGTCCCCCTGGCTGTGCTTGGTCCCCCAGGCTGTGCTTGGTCCCCCTGGTTGCTCTTGGTCCCCCAGGCTGTGCTTGGTCCCACAGGCTGTGTTTGGTCCCCCAGCCTGTGCTTGGTCCCCCAGGCTGTGCTTGGTCCCCCAGGCTGTGCTTGGTCCCCCTGGCTGTGCTTGGTCCCCCAGGCTGTGCTTGGTCCCCCTGGTTGCTCCTGGTCCCCCAGGCTGTGCTTGGTCCCCCTGGTTGCTCTTGGTCCACCATGCTGTGCTTGGTCCCCCAGGCTGTGCTTGGTCCCCTTGGTTGCTCTTGGTCCCCCAGGCTGTGCTTGGTCCCCCTGGCTGTGCTTGGTCCCCCAGGCTGTGCTTGGTCCCCCTGGTTGCTCTTGGTCCCCCAGGCTGTGCTTGGTCCCCCAGGCTGTGCTTGGTCCCCCAGGCTGTGCTTGGTCCCCCTGGTTGCTCTTGGTCCCCCAGGCTGTGCTTGGTCCCCCAGGCTGTGCTTGGTCCCCCAGGCTGTGCTTGGTCCCCTAGGCTGTGCTTGGTCCCCCAGGCTGTGCTTGGTCCCCCAGGCTGTGCTTGGTCCCCCAGGCTGTGCTTGGTCCCCCAGGCTGTGCTTGGTCCCCCTGGTTGCTCTTGGTCTCCCAGGCTGTGCTTGGTCCCCCTGGTTGCTCTTGGTCCCCCAGGCTGCTTGGTCCCCCAGGCTGTGCTTGGTCCCCCAGGCTGTGCTTGGTCCCCCAGGCTGTGCTTGGTCCCCCTGGTTGTTCTTGGTCCCCCAGGCTGTGCTTGGTCCCCCTGGTTGCTCTTGGTCCCCCAGGCTGTGCTTGGTCCCCCAGGCTGTGCTTGGTCCCCTTGGTTGCTCTTGGTCCCCCAGGCTGTGCTTGGTCCCCCTGGCTGTGCTTGGTCCCCCTGGCTGTGCTTGGTCCCCCAGGCTGTGTTTGGTCCCCCTGGTTGCTCTTGGTCCCCCAGGCTGTGCTTGGACCCCCAGGCTGTGCTTGGTCCCCCAGGCTGTGCTTGGTCCCCCAGGCTGTGCTTGGTCCCCCTGGTTGCTCTTGGTCCCCCAGGCTGTGCTTGGTCCCCCTGGTTGCTCTTGGTCCCCCAGGCTGTGCTTGGTCCCCCAGGCTGTGCTTGGTCCCCCAGGCCGTGCTTGGTCCCCTTGGTTGCTCTTGGTCCCCTAGGCTGTGCTTGGTCCCCCAGGTTGTGCTTGGTCCCCTTGGTTGCTCTTGTTCCCCCAGGCTGTGCTTGGTCCCCCAGGCTGTGCTTGGTCCCCTTGGTTGCTCTTGGTCCCCCTGGTTGCTCTTGGTCCCCCAGGCTGTGCTTGGTCCCGCTGGTTGCTCTTGGTCCCCCAGGCTGTGCTTGGTCCCCTTGGTTGCTCTTGGTCCCCCAGGCTGTGCTTGGTCCCCCCGGCTGTGCTTGGTCCCCCAGGCTGTGCTTGGTCCCCCTGGTTGTGCTTGGTCCCCCAGGCTGTGCTTGGTCCCCCAGGCTGTGCTTGGTCCCCCTGGTTGCTCCTGGTCCCCCAGGCTGTGCTTGGTCCCCCTGGTTGCTCTTGGTCCACCATGCTGTGCTTGGTCCCCCAGGCTGTGCTTGGTCCCCTTGGTTGCTCTTGGTCCCCCAGGCTGTGCTTGGTCCCCTTGGTTGCTCTTGGTCTCCCAGGCTGTGCTTGGTCCCCCTGGCTGTGCTTGGTCCCCCAGGCTGTGCTTGGTCCCCCTGGTTGCTCTTGGTCCCCCAGGCTGTGCTTGGTCCCCCAGGCTGTGCTTGGTCCCCCAGGCTGTGCTTGGTCCCCCAGGCTGTGCTTGGTCCTCCAGGCTGTGCTTGGTCCCCCTGGTTGCTCTTGGTCCCCCAGGCGGTGCTTGGTCCCCCAGGCTGTGCTTGGTCCCCCAGGCTGTGCTTGGTCCCCCTGGTTGCTCTTGGTCTCCCAGGCTGTGCTTGGTCCCCCTGGTTGCTCTTGGTCCCCCAGGCTGTGCTTGGTCCCCCAGGCTGTGCTTGGTCCCCCAGGCTGTGCTTGGTCCCCCAGGCTGTGCTTGGTCCTCCAGGCTGTGCTTGGTCCCCCTGGTTGCTCTTGGTCCCCCAGGCGGTGCTTGGTCCCCCAGGCTGTGCTTGGTCCCCCAGGCTGTGCTTGGTCCCCCTGGTTGCTCTTGGTCTCCCAGGCTGTGCTTGGTCCCCCTGGTTGCTCTTGGTCCCCCAGGCTGTGCTTGGTCCCCCAGGCTGTGCTTGGTCCCCTAGGCTGTGCTTGGTCCGCCAGGCTGTGCTTGGTCCCCCAGGCTGTGCTTGGTCCCCCAGGCTGTGCTTGGTCCCCCAGGCTGTGCTAGGTCCCCCTGGTTGCTTTGGTCCCCCAGGCTGTGCTTGGTCCCCCTGGTTGCTCTTGGTCCCCCAGGCTGTGCTTGGTCCCCCAGGCTGTGCTTGGTCCCCCTGCTTGCTCTTGGTCCCCCAGGCTGTGCTTGGTCCCCCAGGCTGTGCTTGGTCCCCTTGGTTGCTCTTGGTCCCCCAGGCTGTGCTTGGTCCCCCTGGCTGTGCTTGGTCCCCCAGGCTGTGCTTGGTCCCCCTGGCTGTGCTTGGTCCCCCAGGCTGTGCTTGGTCCCCCTGGTTGCTCTTGGTCCCCCAGGCTGTGCTTGGTCCCACAGGCTGTGTTTGGTCCCCCAGCCTGTGCTTGGTCCCCCAGGCTGTGCTTGGTCCCCCAGGCTGTGCTTGGTCCCCCTGGCTGTGCTTGGTCCCCCAGGCTGTGCTTGGTCCCCCTGGTTGCTCCTGGTCCCCCAGGCTGTGCTTGGTCCCCCTGGTTGCTCTTGGTCCACCATGCTGTGCTTGGTCCCCCAGGCTGTGCTTGGTCCCCTTGGTTGCTCTTGGTCCCCCAGGCTGTGCTTGGTCCCCTTGGTTGCTCTTGGTCCCCCAGGCTGTGCTTTGTCCCCCTGGCTGTGCTTGGTCCCCCTGGTTTCTCTTGGTCCCCCAGGCTGTGCTTGGTCCCCCAGGCTGTGCTTGGTCCCCCAGGCTGTGCTTGGTCCCCCAGGCTGTGCTTGGTCCCCCTGGTTGCTCTTGGTCCCCCAGGCTGTGCTTGGTCCCCCAGGCTGTGCTTGGTCCCCCAGGCTGTGCTTGGTCCCCCTGCTTGCTCTTGGTCCCCCAGGCTGTGCTTGGTCCCCCAGGCTGTGCTTGGTCCCCTTGGTTGCTCTTGGTCCCCCAGGCTGTGCTTGGTCCCCCTGGCTGTGCTTGGTCCCCCAGGCTGTGCTTGGTCCCCCTGGCTGTGCTTGGTCCCCCAGGCTGTGCTTGGTCCCCCTGGTTGCTCTTGGTCCCCCAGGCTGTGCTTGGTCCCACAGGCTGTGTTTGGTCCCCCAGCCTGTGCTTGGTCCCCCAGGCTGTGCTTGGTCCCCCAGGCTGTGCTTGGTCCCCCTGGCTGTGCTTGGTCCCCCAGGCTGTGCTTGGTCCCCCTGGTTGCTCCTGGTCCCCCAGGCTGTGCTTGGTCCCCCTGGTTGCTCTTGGTCCACCATGCTGTGCTTGGTCCCCCAGGCTGTGCTTGGTCCCCTTGGTTGCTCTTGGTCCCCCAGGCTGTGCTTGGTCCCCTTGGTTGCTCTTGGTCCCCCAGGCTGTGCTTGGTCCCCCTGGCTGTGCTTGGTCCCCCTGGTTTCTCTTGGTCCCCCAGGCTGTGCTTGGTCCCCCAGGCTGTGCTTGGTCCCCCTGGTTGCTCTTGGTCCCCCAGGCTGTGCTTGGTCCCCCAGGCTGTGCTTGGTCCCCCAGGCTGTGCTTGGTCCCCCTGGTTGCTCTTGGTCACCCAGGCTATGCTTGGTCCCCCAGGCTGTGCTTGGTCCCCTAGGCTGTGCTTGGTCCCCAAGGCTGTGCTTGGTCCCCCAGGCTTTGCTTGGTCCCCCAGGCTGTGCTTGGTCCCCTAGGCTGTGCTTGGTCCCCCAGGCTGTGCTTGGTCCCCCAGGCTGTGCTTGGTCCACCAGGCTGTGCTTGGTCCCCCTGGTTGCTCTTGGTCCCCCAGGCTGTGCTTGGTCCCCCTGGTTGCTCTTGGTCTCCCAGGCTGTGCTTGGTCCCCCAGGCTGTGCTTGGTCCCCCAGGCTGTGCTTGGTCCCCCTGCTTGCTCTTGGTCCCCCAGGCTGTGCTTAGTCCCCCAGGCTGTGCTTGGTCCCCCAGGCTGTGCTTGCTCCCCTTGGTTGCTCTTGGTCCCCCAGGCTGTGCTTGGTCCCCCAGGCTGTGCTTGGTCCCCTAGGCTGTGCTTGGTCCCCCAGGCTTTGCTTGGTCCCCCAGGCTGTGCTTGGTCCCCCTGGCTGTGCTTGGTCCCCCAGGCTGTGCTTGGTCCCCCTGGCTGTGCTTGGTCCCCGAGGCTGTGCTTGGTCCCCCAGGCTGTGCTTGGTCCCCCTGGTTGCTCTTGGTCCCCCAGGTTGTGCTTGGTCCCCCAGGCTGTGCTTGGTCCCCCTGGCTGTGCTTGGTCCCCCTGGCTGTGCTTGGTCCCCCAGGCTGTGCTTGGGCCCCCTGGTTGCTCTTGGTCCCCCAAGCTGTGCTTGGTCCCCCAGGCTGTGCTTGGTCCCCCAGGCTGTGCTTGGTCCACCAGGCTGTGCTTGGTCCCCCTGGTTGCTCTTGGTCCCCCAGGCTGTGCTTGGCCCCCCAGGCTGTGCTTGGTCCCCCAGGCTGTGCTTGGTCCCCCTGGTTGCTCTTGGTCCCCCAGGCTGTGCTTGGTCCCCCTGGTTGCTCTTGGTCCCCCAGGCTGTGCTTGGTCCCCCTGGTTGCTCTTGGTCCCCCAGGCTGTGCTTGGTCCCACAGGCTGTGTTTGGTCCCCCAGCCTGTGCTTGGTCCCCCAGGCTGTGCTTGGTCCCCTTGGTTGCCCTTGGTCCCCCAGGCTGTGCTTGGTCTCCCTGGTTGCTCTTGGTCCCCCAGGCTGCTTGGTCCCCCAGGCTGTGCTTGGTCCCCCAGGCTGTGCTTGGTCCCCCAGGCTGTGCTTGGTCCCCCTGGTTGTTCTTGGTCCCCCAGGCTGTGCTTGGTCCCCCTGGTTGCTCTTGGTCCCCCAGGCTGTGCTTGGTCCCCCAGGCTGTGCTTGGTCCCCTTGGTTGCTCTTGGTCCCCCAGGCTGTGCTTGGTCCCCCTGGCTGCGCTTGGTCCCCCAGGCTGTGCTTGGTCCCCCTGGCTGTGCTTGGTCCCCCAGGCTGTGCCTGGTCCCCCTGGTTGCTCTTGGTCCCCCAGGCTGTGCTTGGTCCCACAGGCTGTGTTTGGTCCCCCAGCCTGTGCTTGGTCCCCCAGGCTGTGCTTGGTCCCCCAGGCTGTGCTTGGTCCCCCTGGCTGTGCTTGGTCCCCCAGGCTGTGCTTGGTCCCCCTGGTTGCTCCTGGTCCCCCAGGCTGTGCTTGGCCCCCCTGGTTGCTCTTGGTCCACCATGCTGTGCTTGGTCCCCCAGGCTGTGCTTGGTCCCCTTGGTTGCTCTTGGTCCCCCAGGCTGTGCTTGGTCCCCTTGGTTGCTCTTGGTCCCCCAGGCTGTGCTTGGTCCCCCTGGCTGTGCTTGGTCCCCCAGGCTGTGCTTGGTCCCCCTGGTTGCTCTTGGTCCCCCAGGCTGTGCTTGGTCCCCCAGGCTGTGCTTGGTCCCCCAGGCTGTGCTTGGTCCCCCTGGTTGCTCTTGGTCCCCCAGGCTGTGCTTGGTCCCCCAGGCTGTGCTTGGTCCCCCAGGCTGTGCTTGGTCCCCTAGGCTGTGCTTGGTCCCCCAGGCTGTGCTTGGTCCCCCAGGCTGTGCTTGGTCCCCCAGGCTGTAGTTGGTCCCCCAGGCTGTGCTTGGTCCCCCTGGTTGCTCTTGGTCTCCCAGGCTGTGCTTGGTCCCCCTGGTTGCTCTTGGTCCCCCAGGCTGTGCTTGGTCCCCCAGGCTGTGCTTGGTCCCCCAGGCCGTGCTTGGTCCCCTTGGTTGCTCTTGGTCCCCTAGGCTGTGCTTGGTCCCCCAGGTTGTGCTTGGTCCCATTGGTTGCTCTTGTTCCCCCAGGCTGTGCTTGGTCCCCCAGGCTGTGCTTGGTCCCCTTGGTTGCTCTTGGTCCCCCTGGTTGCTCTTGGTCCCCAAGGCTGTGCTTGGTCCCCTTGGTTGCTCTTGGTCCCCCAGGCTGTGCTTGGTCCCCCTGGTTGCTCTTGGTCCCCCAGGCTGTGCTTGGTCCCCCTGGTTGCTCTTGGTCCCCCAGGCTGTGCTTGGACCCCCAGGCTGTGCTTGGTCCCCCTGGTTGCTCTTGGTCCCCCTGGCTGTGCTTGGTCCCCCTGGTTGCTCTTGGTCCCCCAGGCTGTGCTTGGTCCCCCAGGCTGTGCTTGGTCCCCCAGCCTGTGCTTGGTCCCCCAGGCTGTTTGGTCCCCCAGGCTGTGTTTGGTCCCCCTGGTTGCTCTTGGTCCCCCAGGCTGTGCTTGGTCCCCCAGGCTGTTATGTTATGTTATGTTATGTTAAAATCAATTTGTAAAGCGCTCGTACGCCCGTGGGCTTCATGGCGCTATGCTTGGTCCCCCTGGTTGCTCTTGGTCCCCCAGGCTGTGCTTGGTCCCCGAGGCTGTGCTTGGTCCCCCAGGCTGTGCTTGGTCCCCCAGGCTGTGCTTGGTCCCCCAGGCTGTGCTTGGTCCCCCAGGCTGTGCTTGGTCCCCCAGGCTGTGCTTGGTCCCCTGGGTCCCCCAGGCTGTGCTTGGTCCCCCAGGCTGTGCTTGGTCCCCCAGGCTGTGCTTGGTCCCCCAGGCTGTGCTTGGTCCCCCAGGCTGTGCTTGGTCCCCTGGCTGTGCTTGGTCCCCCTGGTTGCTATTGGTCCCCAAGGTTGTGCTTGGTCCCCCAGGCTGTGCTTGGTCCCCCTGGCTGTGCTTGGTCCCCCAGGCTGTGCTTGGTCCCCGAGGCTGTGCTTGGTCCCCCAGGCTGTGCTTGGTCCCCCAGGCTGTGCTTGGTCCCCCTGGCTGTGTTTGGTCCCCCTGGTTGCTCTTGGTTCCCCAGGTTGTGCTTGGTCCCCCAGGCTGTGCTTGGTCCCCCTGGCTGTGCTTGGTCCCCCAGGCTGTGCTTGGTCCCCCTGGTTGCTCTTGGTCCCCCAATCTGTGCTTGGTCCCCCAGGCTGTGCTTGGTCCCCCAGGCTGTGCTTGGTCCCCCTGGTTGCTCTTGGTCCCCCAAGCTGTGCTTGGTCCCCCAGGCTGTGCTTGGTCCCCCAGGCTGTGCTTGGTCCCCCTGGTTGCTCTTGGTCCCCCAGGCTGTGCTTGGTCCCCCTGGTTGCTCTTGGTCCCCCAGGCTGTGCTTGGTCCCACAGGCTGTGTTTGGTCCCCCAGCCTGTGCTTGGTCCCCCAGGCTGTGCTTGGTCCCCTTGGATGCCCTTGGTCCCCCAGGCTGTGCTTGGTCTCCCTGGTTGCTCTCGGTCCCCTAGGCTGTGCTTGGTCCCCCAGGCTGTGCTTGGTCCCCCAGGCTGTGCTTGGTCCCCCAGGCTGTGCTTGGTCCCCCTGGTTGCTCTTGTTCCCCCAGGCTGTGCTTGGTCCCCCTGGTTGCTCTTGCTCCCCCAGGCTGTGCTTGGTCCCCCAGGCTGTGCTTGGTCCCCTTGGTTGCTCTTGGTCCCCCAGGCTGTGCTTGGTCCCCCTGGCTGTGCTTGGTCCCCCAGGCTGTGCTTGGTCCCCCTGGCTGTGCTTGGTCCCCCAGGCTGTGCTTGGTCCCCCAGGTTGCTCTTGGTCCCCCAGGCTGTGTTTGGTCCCCCAGCCTGTGCTTGGTCCCCCAGGCTGTGCTTGGTCCCCCTGGCTGTGCTTGGTCCCCCAGGCTGTGCTTGGTCCCCCTGGTTGCTCCTGGTCCCCCAGGCTGTGCTTGGTCCCCCTGGTTGCTCTTGGTCCACCATGCTGTGCTTGGTCCCCCAGGCTGTGCTTGGTCCCCTTGGTTGCTCTTGGTCCCCCAGGCTGTGCTTGGTCCCCTTGGTTGCTCTTGGTCTCCCAGGCTGTGCTTGGTCCCCCTGGCTGTGCTTGGTCCCCCAGGCTGTGCTTGGTCCCCCTGGTTGCTCTTGGTCCCCCAGGCTGTGCTTGGTCCCCCAGGCTGTGCTTGGGCCCCCAGGCTGTGCTTGGTCCCCCTGGTTGCTCTTGGTCCCCCAGGCGGTGTTTGGTCCCCCAGGCTGTGCTTGGTCCCCCAGGCTGTGCTTGGTCCCCCTGGTTGCTCTTGGTCCCCCAGGCTGTGCTTGGTCCCCCAGGCTGTGCTTGGTCCCCTAGGCTGTGCTTGGTCCCCCAGGCTGTGCTTGGTCCCCCAGGCTGTGCTTGGTCCCCCTGGTTGCTCTTCGTCTCCCAGGCTGTGCTCGGTCCCCCTGGTTGCTCTTGGTCCCCCAGGCTGTGCTTGGTCCCCCAGGCTGTGCTTGGTCCCCTAGGCTGTGCTTGGTCCGCCAGGCTGTGCTTGGTCCCCCAGGCTGTGCTTGGTCCCCCAGGCTGTGCTAGGTCCCCCTGGTTGCTCTTGGTCCCCCAGGCTGTGCTTGGTCCCCCTGGTTGCTCTTGGTCCCCCAGGCTGTGCTTGGTCCCCCAGGCTGTGCTTGGTCCCCCTGCTTGCTCTTGGTCCCCCAGGCTGTGCTTGGTCCCCCAGGCTGTGCTTGGTCCCCTTGGTTGCTCTTGGTCCCCCAGGCTGTGCTTGGTCCCCCTGGCTGTGCTTGGTCCCCCAGGCTGTGCTTGTTCCCCCTGGCTGTGCTTGGTCCCCCAGGCTGTGCTTGGTCCCCCTGGTTGCTCTTGGTCCCCCAGGCTGTGCTTGGTCCCACAGGCTGTGTTTGGTCCCCCAGCCTGTGCTTGGTCCCCCAGGCTGTGCTTGGTCCCCCAGGCTGTGCTTGGTCCCCCAGGCTGTGCTTGGTCCCCCTGGCTGTGCTTGGTCCCCCAGGCTGTGCTTGGTCCCCCTGGTTGCTCCTGGTCCCCCAGGCTGTGCTTGGTCCCCCTGGTTGCTCTTGGTCCACCATGCTGTGCTTGGTCCCCCAGGCTGTGCTTGGTCCCCTTGGTTGCTCTTGGTCCCCCAGGCTGAGCTTGGTCCCCCTGGTTGCTCTTGGTCCCCCAGGCTGTGCTTGGTCCCCCTGGCTGTGCTTGGTCCCCCTGGTTTCTCTTGGTCCCCCAGGCTGTGCTTGGTCCCCCAGGCTGTGCTTGGTCCCCCAGGCTGTGCTTGGTCCCCCAGGCTGTGCTTGGTCCCCCTGGTTGCTCTTGGTCCCCCAGGCTGTGCTTGGTCCCCCAGGCTGTGCTTGGTCCCCCAGGCTGTGCTTGGTCCCCCTGGTTGCTCTTGGTCACCCAGGCTATGCTTGGTCCCCCAGGCTGTGCTTGGTCCCCTAGGCTGTGCTTGGTCCCCCAGGCTGTGCTTGGTCCCCCAGGCTTTGCTTGGTCCCCCAGGCTGTGCTTGGTCCCCTAGGCTGTGCTTGGTCCCCCAGGCTGTGCTTGGTCCCCCAGGCTGTGCTTGGTCCCCCAGGCTGTGCTTGGTCCCCCAGGCTGTGCTTGGTCCCCCTGGTTGCTCTTGGTCCCCCAGGCTGTGCTTGGTCCCCCTGGTTGCTCTTGGTCTCCCAGGCTGTGCTTGGTCCCCCAGGCTGTGCTTGGTCCCCCAGGCTGTGCTTGGTCCCCCTGCTTGCTCTTGGTCCCCCAGGCTGTGCTTAGTCCCCCAGGCTGTGCTTGGTCCCCCAGGCTGTGCTTGCTCCCCTTGGTTGCTCTTGGTCCCCCAGGCTGTGCTTGGTCCCCCAGGCTGTGCTTGGTCCCCTAGGCTGTGCTTGGTCCCCCAGGCTTTGCTTGGTCCCCCAGGCTGTGCTTGGTCCCCCTGGCTGTGCTTGGTCCCCCAGGCTGTGCTTGGTCCCCCTGGCTGTGCTTGGTCCCCGAGGCTGTGCTTGGTCCCCCAGGCTGTGCTTGGTCCCCCTGGTTGCTCTTGGTCCCCCAGGTTGTGCTTGGTCCCCCAGGCTGTGCTTGGTCCCCCTGGCTGTGCTTGGTCCCCCTGGCTGTGCTTGGTCCCCCAGGCTGTGCTTGGTCCCCCTGGTTGCTCTTGGTCCCCCAAGCTGTGCTTGGTCCCCCAGGCTGTGCTTGGTCCCCCAGGCTGTGCTTGGTCCCCCTGGTTGCTCTTGGTCCCCCAAGCTGTGCTTGGTCCCCCAGGCTGTGCTTGGCCCCCCAGGCTGTGCTTGGTCCCCCAGGCTGTGCTTGGTCCCCCTGGTTGCTCTTGGTCCCCCAGGCTGCGCTTGGTCCCCCTGGTTGCTCTTGGTCCCCCAGGCTGTGCTTGGTCCCCCTGGTTGCTCTTGGTCCCCCAGGCTGTGCTTGGTCCCACAGGCTGTGTTTGGTCCCCCAGCCTGTGCTTGGTCCCCCAGGCTGTGCTTGGTCCCCTTGGTTGCCCTTGGTCCCCCAGGCTGTGCTTGGTCTCCCTGGTTGCTCTTGGTCCCCCAGGCTGCTTGGTCCCCCAGGCTGTGCTTGGTCCCCCAGGCTGTGCTTGGTCCCCCTGGTTGTTCTTGGTCCCCCAGGCTGTGCTTGGTCCCCCTGGTTGCTCTTGGTCCCCCAGGCTGTGCTTGGTCCCCCAGGCTGTGCTTGGTCCCCTTGGTTGCTCTTGGTCCCCCAGGCTGTGCTTGGTCCCCCTGGCTGCGCTTGGTCCCCCAGGCTGTGCTTGGTCCCCCTGGCTGTGCTTGGTCCCCCAGGCTGTGCTTGGTCCCCCTGGTTGCTCTTGGTCCCCCAGGCTGTGCTTGGTCCCACAGGCTGTGTTTGGTCCCCCAGCCTGTGCTTGGTCCCCCAGGCTGTGCTTGGTCCCCCAGGCTGTGCTTGGTCCCCCTGGCTGTGCTTGGTCCCCCAGGCTGTGCTTGGTCCCCCTGGTTGCTCCTGGTCCCCCAGGCTGTGCTTGGTCCCCCTGGTTGCTCTTGGTCCACCATGCTGTGCTTGGTCCCCCAGGCTGTGCTTGGTCCCCCTGGTTGCTCTTGGTCCCCCAGGCTGTGCTTGGTCCCCCAGGCTGTGCTTGGTCCCCTTGGTTGCTCTTGGTCCCCCAGGCTGTGCTTGGTCCCCCTGGCTGCGCTTGGTCCCCCAGGCTGTGCTTGGTCCCCCTGGCTGTGCTTGGTCCCCCAGGCTGTGCTTGGTCCCCCTGGTTGCTCTTGGTCCCCCAGGCTGTGCTTGGTCCCACAGGCTGTGTTTGGTCCCCCAGCCTGTGCTTGGTCCCCCAGGCTGTGCTTGGTCCCCCAGGCTGTGCTTGGTCCCCCTGGCTGTGCTTGGTCCCCCAGGCTGTGCTTGGTCCCCCTGGTTGCTCTTGGTCCCCCAGGCTGTGCTTGGTCCCCCAGGCTGTGCTTGGTCCCCCAGGCTGTGCTTGGTCCCCCTGGTTGCTCTTGGTCCCCCAGGCTGTGCTTGGTCCCCCAGGCTGTGCTTGGTCCCCCAGGCTGTGCTTGGTCCCCTAGGCTGTGCTTGGTCCCCCAGGCTGTGCTTGGTCCCCCAGGCTGTGCTTGGTCCCCCAGGCTGTGCTTGGTCCCCCAGGCTGTGCTTGGTCCCCCTGGTTGCTCTTGGTCTCCCAGGCTGTGCTTGGTCCCCCTGGTTGCTCTTGGTCCCCCAGGCTGTGCTTGGTCCCCCAGGCTGTGCTTGGTCCCCCAGGCCGTGCTTGGTCCCCTTGGTTGCTCTTGGTCCCCTAGGCTGTGCTTGGTCCCCCAGGTTGTGCTTGGTCCATTGGTTGCTCTTGTTCCCCCAGGCTGTGCTTGGTCCCCCAGGCTGTGCTTGGTCCCCTTGGTTGCTCTTGGTCCCCCTGGTTGCTCTTGGTCCCCAAGGCTGTGCTTGGTCCCCTTGGTTGCTCTTGGTCCCCCAGGCTGTGCTTGGTCCCCCTGGTTGCTCTTGGTCCCCCAGGCTGTGCTTGGTCCCCCTGGTTGCTCTTGGTCCCCCAGGCTGTGCTTGGACCCCCAGGCTGTGCTTGGTCCCCCTGGTTGCTCTTGGTCCCCCAGGCTGTGCTTGGTCCCCCTGGCTGTGCTTGGTCCCCCAGGCTGTGCTTGGTCCCCCTGGTTGCGCTTGGTCCCCCAGGCTGTGCTTGGTCCCCCAGGCTGTGCTTGGTCCCCCTGGCTGTGCTTGGTCCCCCAGGCTGTGTTTGGTCCCCCTGGTTGCTCTTGGTCCCCCAGGCTGTGCTTGGTCCCCCAGGCTGTTATGTTATGTTATGTTAAAATCAATTTGTAAAGCGCTCGTACGCCCGTGGGCTTCATGGCGCTATGCTTGGTCCCCCTGGTTGCTCTTGGTCCCCCAGGCTGTGCTTGGTCCCCGAGGCTGTGCTTGGTCCCCCAGGCTGTGCTTGGTCCCCCAGGCTGTGCTTGGTCCCCCAGGCTGTGCTTGGTCCCCTGGCTGTGCTTGGTCCCCCTGGTTGCTATTGGTCCCCCAGGTTGTGCTTGGTCCCCCAGGCTGTGCTTGGTCCCCCTGGCTGTGCTTGGTCCCCCTGGCTGTGCTTGGTCCCCCTGGCTGTGCTTGGTCCCCCAGGCTGTGCTTGGTCCCCGAGGCTGTGCTTGGTCCCCCAGGCTGTGCTTGGTCCCCCAGGCTGTGCTTGGTCCCCCTGGCTGTGTTTGGTCCCCCTGGTTGCTCTTGGTTCCCCAGGTTGTGCTTGGTCCCCCAGGCTGTGCTTGGTCCCCCTGGCTGTGCTTGGTCCCCCAGGCTGTGCTTGGTCCCCCTGGTTGCTCTTGGTCCCCCAATCTGTGCTTGGTCCCCCAGGCTGTGCTTGGTCCCCCAGGCTGTGCTTGGTCCCCCTGGTTGCTCTTGGTCCCCCAAGCTGTGCTTGGTCCCCCAGGCTGTGCTTGGTCCCCCAGGCTGTGCTTGGTCCCCCTGGTTGCTCTTGGTCCCCCAGGCTGTGCTTGGTCCCCCTGGTTGCTCTTGGTCCCCCAGGCTGTGCTTGGTCCCACAGGCTGTGTTTGGTCCCCCAGCCTGTGCTTGGTCCCCCAGGCTGTGCTTGGTCCCCTTGGTTGCCCTTGGTCCCCCAGGCTGTGCTTGGTCTCCCTGGTTGCTCTTGGTCCCCTAGGCTGTGCTTGGTCCCCCAGGCTGTGCTTGGTCCCCCAGGCTGTGCTTGGTCCCCCTGGTTGCTCTTGGTCCCCCAGGCTGTGCTTGGTGCCCCTGGCTGTGCTTGGTCCCCCAGGCTGTGCTTGGTCCCCCTGGTTGCTCTTGCTCCCCCAGGCTGTGCTTGGTCCCCCAGGCTGTGCTTGGTCCCCTTGGTTGCTCTTGGTCCCCCAGGCTGTGCTTGGTCCCCCTGGCTGTGCTTGGTCCCCCAGGCTGTGCTTGGTCCCCCTGGCTGTGCTTGGTCCCCCAGGCTGTGCTTGGTCCCCCAGGTTGCTCTTGGTCCCCCAGGCTGTGTTTGGTCCCCCAGCCTGTGCTTGGTCCCCCAGGCTGTGCTTGGTCCCCCTGGCTGTGCTTGGTCCCCCAGGCTGTGCTTGGTCCCCCTGGTTGCTCCTGGTCCCCCATGCTGTGCTTGGTCCCCCTGGTTGCTCTTGGTCCACCATGCTGTGCTTGGTCCCCCAGGCTGTGCTTGGTCCCCTTGGTGGCTCTTGGTCCCCCAGGCTGTGCTTGGTCCCCTTGGTTGCTCTTGGTCTCCCAGGCTGTGCTTGGTCCCCCTGGCTGTGCTTGGTCCCCCAGGCTGTGCTTGGTCCCCCTGGTTGCTCTTGGTCCCCCAGGCTGTGCTTGGTCCCCCAGGCTGTGCTTGGTCCCCCAGGCTGTGCTTGGTCCCCCTGGTTGCTCTTGGTCCCCCAGGCGGTGCTTGGTCCCCCAGGCTGTGCTTGGTCCCCCAGGCTGTGCTTGGTCCCCCTGGTTGCTCTTGGTCCCCCAGGCTGTGCTTGGTCCCCCAGGCTGTGCTTGGTCCCCTAGGCTGTGCTTGGTCCCCCAGGCTGTGCTTGGTCCCCCAGGCTGTGCTTGGTCCCCCAGGCTGTGCTTGGTCCCCCTGGTTGCTCTTCGTCTCCCAGGCTGTGCTTGGTCCCCCTGGTTGCTCTTGGTCCCCCAGGCTGTGCTTGGTCCCCCAGGCTGTGCTTGGTCCCCTAGGCTGTGCTTGGTCCGCCAGGCTGTGCTTGGTCCCCCAGGCTGTGCTTGGTCCCCCAGGCTGTGCTTGGTCCCCCAGGCTGTGCTAGGTCCCCCTGGTTGCTCTTGGTCCCCCAGGCTGTGCTTGGTCCCCCTGGTTGCTCTTGGTCCCCCAGGCTGTGCTTGGTCCCCCAGGCTGTGCTTGGTCCCCCTGCTTGCTCTTGGTCCCCCAGGCTGTGCTTGGTCCCCCAGGCTGTGCTTGGTCCCCTTGGTTGCTCTTGGTCCCCCAGGCTGTGCTTGGTACCCCTGGCTGTGCTTGGTCCCCCAGGCTGTGCTTGGTCCCCCTGGCTGTGCTTGGTCCCCCAGGCTGTGCTTGGTCCCCCTGGTTGCTCTTGGTCCCCCAGGCTGTGCTTGGTCCCACAGGCTGTGTTTGGTCCCCCAGCCTGTGCTTGGTCCCCCAGGCTGTGCTTGGTCCCCCAGGCTGTGCTTGGTCCCCCTGGCTGTGCTTGGTCCCCCAGGCTGTGCTTGGTCCCCCTGGTTGCTCCTGGTCCCCCAGGCTGTGCTTGGTCCCCCTGGTTGCTCTTGGTCCACCATGCTGTGCTTGGTCCCCCAGGCTGTGCTTGGTCCCCTTGGTTGCTCTTGGTCCCCCAGGCTGAGCTTGGTCCCCCTGGTTGCTCTTGGTCCCCCAGGCTGTGCTTGGTCCCCCTGGCTGTGCTTGGTCCCCCTGGTTTCTCTTGGTCCCCCAGGCTGTGCTTGGTCCCCCAGGCTGTGCTTGGTCCCCCAGGCTGTGCTTGGTCCCCCTGGTTGCTCTTGGTCCCCCAGGCTGTGCTTGGTCCCCCAGGCTGTGCTTGGTCCCCCAGGCTGTGCTTGGTCCCCCTGGTTGCTCTTGGTCACCCAGGCTATGCTTGGTCCCCCAGGCTGTGCTTGGTCCCCTAGGCTGTGCTTGGTCCCCCAGGCTGTGCTTGGTCCCCCAGGCTTTGCTTGGTCCCCCAGGCTGTGCTTGGTCCCCTAGGCTGTGCTTGGTCCCCCAGGCTGTGCTTGGTCCCCCAGGCTGTGCTTGGTCCCCCAGGCTGTGCTTGGTCCCCCAGGCTGTGTTTGGTCCCCCTGGTTGCTCTTGGTCCCCCAGGCTGTGCTTGGTCCCCCTGGTTGCTCTTGGTCTCCCAGGCTGTGCTTGGTCCCCCAGGCTGTGCTTGGTCCCCCAGGCTGTGCTTGGTCCCCCTGCTTGCTCTTGGTCCCCCAGGCTGTGCTTAGTCCCCCAGGCTGTGCTTGGTCCCCCAGGCTGTGCTTGCTCCCCTTGGTTGCTCTTGGTCCCCCAGGCTGTGCTTGGTCCCCCAGGCTGTGCTTGGTCCCCTAGGCTGTGCTTGGTCCCCCAGGCTTTGCTTGGTCCCCCAGGCTGTGCTTGGTCCCCCTGGCTGTGCTTGGTCCCCCAGGCTGTGCTTGGTCCCCCTGGCTGTGCTTGGTCCCCGAGGCTGTGCTTGGTCCCCCAGGCTGTGCTTGGTCCCCCTGGTTGCTCTTGGTCCCCCAGGTTGTGCTTGGTCCCCCAGGCTGTGCTTGGTCCCCCTGGCTGTGCTTGGTCCCCCTGGCTGTGCTTGGTCCCCCAGGCTGTGCTTGGTCCCCCTGGTTGCTCTTGGTCCCCCAAGCTGTGCTTGGTCCCCCAGGCTGTGCTTGGTCCCCCAGGCTGTGCTTGGTCCCCCTGGTTGCTCTTGGTCCCCCAAGCTGTGCTTGGTCCCCCAGGCTGTGCTTGGCCCCCCAGGCTGTGCTTGGTCCCCCAGGCTGTGCTTGGTCCCCCTGGTTGCTCTTGGTCCCCCAGGCTGCGCTTGGTCCCCCTGGTTGCTCTTGGTCCCCCAGGCTGTGCTTGGTCCCCCTGGTTGCTCTTGGTCCCCCAGGCTGTGCTTGGTCCCACAGGCTGTGTTTGGTCCCCCAGCCTGTGCTTGGTCCCCCAGGCTGTGCTTGGTCCCCTTGGTTGCCCTTGGTCCCCCAGGCTGTGCTTGGTCTCCCTGGTTGCTCTTGGTCCCCCAGGCTGCTTGGTCCCCCAGGCTGTGCTTGGTCCCCCAGGCTGTGCTTGGTCCCCCAGGCTGTGCTTGGTCCCCCTGGTTGTTCTTGGTCCCCCAGGCTGTGCTTGGTCCCCCTGGTTGCTCTTGGTCCCCCAGGCTGTGCTTGGTCCCCCAGGCTGTGCTTGGTCCCCTTGGTTGCTCTTGGTCCCCCAGGCTGTGCTTGGTCCCCCTGGCTGCGCTTGGTCCCCCAGGCTGTGCTTGGTCCCCCTGGCTGTGCTTGGTCCCCCAGGCTGTGCTTGGTCCCCCTGGTTGCTCTTGGTCCCCCAGGCTGTGCTTGGTCCCACAGGCTGTGTTTGGTCCCCCAGCCTGTGCTTGGTCCCCCAGGCTGTGCTTGGTCCCCCAGGCTGTGCTTGGTCCCCCTGGCTGTGCTTGGTCCCCCAGGCTGTGCTTGGTCCCCCTGGTTGCTCCTGGTCCCCCAGGCTGTGCTTGGTCCCCCTGGTTGCTCTTGGTCCACCATGCTGTGCTTGGTCCCCCAGGCTGTGCTTGGTCCCCTTGGTTGCTCTTGGTCCCCCAGGCTGTGCTTGGTCCCCTTGGTTGCTCTTGGTCCCCCAGGCTGTGCTTGGTCCCCCTGGCTGTGCTTGGTCCCCCAGGCTGTGCTTGGTCCCCCTGGTTGCTCTTGGTCCCCCAGGCTGTGCTTGGTCCCCCAGGCTGTGCTTGGTCCCCCAGGCTGTGCTTGGTCCCCCTGGTTGCTCTTGGTCCCCCAGGCTGTGCTTGGTCCCCCAGGCTGTGCTTGGTCCCCTAGGCTGTGCTTGGTCCCCCAGGCTGTGCTTGGTCCCCCAGGCTGTGCTTGGTCCCCCAGGCTGTGCTTGGTCCCCCAGGCTGTGCTTGGTCCCCCTGGTTGCTCTTGGTCTCCCAGGCTGTGCTTGGTCCCCCTGGTTGCTCTTGGTCCCCCAGGCTGTGCTTGGTCCCCCAGGCTGTGCTTGGTCCCCCAGGCCGTGCTTGGTCCCCTTGGTTGCTCTTGGTCCCCTAGGCTGTGCTTGGTCCCCCAGGTTGTGCTTGGTCCATTGGTTGCTCTTGTTCCCCCAGGCTGTGCTTGGTCCCCCAGGCTGTGCTTGGTCCCCTTGGTTGCTCTTGGTCCCCCTGGTTGCTCTTGGTCCCCAAGGCTGTGCTTGGTCCCCTTGGTTGCTCTTGGTCCCCCAGGCTGTGCTTGGTCCCCCTGGTTGCTCTTGGTCCCCCAGGCTGTGCTTGGTCCCCCTGGTTGCTCTTGGTCCCCCAGGCTGTGCTTGGACCCCCAGGCTGTGCTTGGTCCCCCTGGTTGCTCTTGGTCCCCCAGGCTGTGCTTGGTCCCCCTGGCTGTGCTTGGTCCCCCAGGCTGTGCTTGGTCCCCCTGGTTGCGCTTGGTCCCCCAGGCTGTGCTTGGTCCCCCAGGCTGTGCTTGGTCCCCCAGGCTGTGTTTGGTCCCCCTGGTTTCTCTTGGTCCCCCAGGCTGTGCTTGGACCCCCAGGCTGTGCTTGGTCCCCCAGGCTGTGCTTGGTCCCCCTGGTTGCGCTTGGTCCCCCAGGCTGTGCTTGGTCCCCCTGGCTGTGCTTGGTCCCCCAGGCTGTGTTTGGTCCCCCTGGTTGCTCTTGGTCCCCCAGGCTGTGCTTGGACCCCCAGGCTGTGCTTGGTCCCCCAGGCTTTGCTTGGTCCCCCAGGCTGTGCTTGGTCCCCCTGGTTGCTCTTGGTCCCCCAGGCTGTGCTTGGTCCCCCTGGTTGCTCTTGGTCCCCCAGGCTGTGCTTGGTCCCCCAGGCTGTGCTTGGTCCCCCAGGCCGTGCTTGGTCCCCTTGGTTGCTCTTGGTCCCCTAGGCTGTGCTTGGTCCCCCAGGTTGTGCTTGGTCCCCTTGGTTGCTCTTGTTCCCCCAGGCTGTGCTTGGTCCCCCAGGCTGTGCTTGGTCCCCCTGGTTGCGCTTGGTCCCCCAGGCTGTGCTTGGTCCCCCTGGCTGTGCTTGGTCCCCCAGGCTGTGTTTGGTCCCCCTGGTTGCTCTTGGTCCCCCAGGCTGTGCTTGGACCCCCAGGCTGTGCTTGGTCCCCCAGGCTGTGCTTGGTCCCCCAGGCTGTGCTTGGTCCCCCTGGTTGCTCTTGGTCCCCCAGGCTGTGCTTGGTCCCCCTGGTTGCTCTTGGTCCCCCAGGCTGTGCTTGGTCCCCCAGGCTGTGCTTGGTCCCCCAGGCCGTGCTTGGTCCCCTTGGTTGCTCTTGGTCCCCTAGGCTGTGCTTGGTCCCCCAGGTTGTGCTTGGTCCCCTTGGTTGCTCTTGTTCCCCCAGGCTGTGCTTGGTCCCCCAGGCTGTGCTTGGTCCCCTTGGTTGCTCTTGGTCCCCCTGGTTGCTCTTGGTCCCCCAGGCTGTGCTTGGTCCCGCTGGTTGCTCTTGGTCCCCCAGGCTGTGCTTGGTCCCCTTGGTTGCTCTTGGTCCCCCAGGCTGTGCTTGGTCCCCCTGGCTGTGCTTGGTCCCCCAGGCTGTGCTTGGTCCCCCTGGTTGCTCTTGGTCCCCGAGGCTGTGCTTGGTCCCCCTGGTTGCTCTTGGTCCCCCAGGCTGTGCTTGGTCCCCCAGGCTGTGCTTGGTCCCCCTGGCTGTGCTTGGTCCCCCAGGCTGTGCTTGGTCCCCCTGGTTGCTCTTGGTCCCCCAGGCTGTGCTTGGTCCCCCTGGTTGCTCTTGGTCCCCCAGGCTGTGCTTGGTCCCCTAGGCTGTGCTTGGTCCCCCAGGCTGTGCTTGGTCCCCCAGGCTGTGCTTGGTCCCCCAGGCTGTGCTTGGTCCCCCTGGTTGCTCTTCGTCTCCCAGG
Organism: Lissotriton vulgaris; assembly: GCF_964263255.1. NCBI lineage: Eukaryota > Metazoa > Chordata > Amphibia > Caudata > Salamandridae > Lissotriton > Lissotriton vulgaris. The sequence goes on from NC_141698.1 coordinate 1,023,871,026, forward strand.
CTGTGCTTGGTCCCCCTGGTTGCTCTTGGTCCCCCAGGCTGTGCTTGGTCCCCCAGGCTGTGCTTGGTCCCCTAGGCTGTGCTTGGTCCGCCAGGCTGTGCTTGGTCCCCCAGGCTGTGCTTGGTCCCCCAGGCTGTGCTAGGTCCCCCTGGTTGCTCTTGGTCCCCCAGGCTGTGCTTGGTCCCCCTGGTTGCTCTTGGTCCCCCAGGCTGTGCTTGGTCCCCCAGGCTGTGCTTGGTCCCCCTGCTTGCTCTTGGTCCCCCAGGCTGTGCTTGGTCCCCCAGGCTGTGCTTGGTCCCCTTGGTTGCTCTTGGTCCCCCAGGCTGTGCTTGGTCCCCCTGGCTGTGCTTGGTCCCCCAGGCTGTGCTTGGTCCCCCTGGCTGTGCTTGGTCCCCCAGGCTGTGCTTGGTCCCCCTGGTTGCTCTTGGTCCCCCAGGCTGTGCTTGGTCCCACAGGCTGTGTTTGGTCCCCCAGCCTGTGCTTGGTCCCCCAGGCTGTGCTTGGTCCCCCAGGCTGTGCTTGGTCCCCCTGGTTGCTCCTGGTCCCCCAGGCTGTGCTTGGTCCCCCTGGTTGCTCTTGGTCCACCATGCTGTGCTTGGTCCCCCAGGCTGTGCTTGGTCCCCTTGGTTGCTCTTGGTCCCCCAGGCTGAGCTTGGTCCCCCTGGTTGCTCTTGGTCCCCCAGGCTGTGCTTGGTCCCCCTGGCTGTGCTTGGTCCCCCTGGTTTCTCTTGGTCCCCCAGGCTGTGCTTGGTCCCCCAGGCTGTGCTTGGTCCCCCAGACTGTGCTTGGTCCCCCAGGCTGTGCTTGGTCCCCCTGGTTGCTCTTGGTCCCCCAGGCTGTGCTTGGTCCCCCAGGCTGTGCTTGGTCCCCCAGGCTGTGCTTGGTCCCCCTGGTTGCTCTTGGTCACCCAGGCTATGCTTGGTCCCCCAGGCTGTGCTTGGTCCCCTAGGCTGTGCTTGGTCCCCCAGGCTGTGCTTGGTCCCCCAGGCTTTGCTTGGTCCCCCAGGCTGTGCTTGGTCCCCTAGGCTGTGCTTGGTCCCCCAGGCTGTGCTTGGTCCCCCAGGCTGTGCTTGGTCCCCCAGGCTGTGCTTGGTCCCCCAGGCTGTGCTTGGTCCCCCTGGTTGCTCTTGGTCCCCCAGGCTGTGCTTGGTCCCCCAGGCTGTGCTTGGTCCCCCAGGCTGTGCTTGGTCCCCCTGCTTGCTCTTGGTCCCCCAGGCTGTGCTTAGTCCCCCAGGCTGTGCTTGGTCCCCCAGGCTGTGCTTGCTCCCCTTGGTTGCTCTTGGTCCCCCAGGCTGTGCTTGGTCCCCTAGGCTGTGCTTGGTCCCCCAGGCTTTGCTTGGTCCCCCAGGCTGTGCTTGGTCCCCCTGGCTGTGCTTGGTCCCCCAGGCTGTGCTTGGTCCCCCTGGCTGTGCTTGGTCCCCGAGGCTGTGCTTGGTCCCCCAGGCTGTGCTTGGTCCCCCTGGTTGCTCTTGGTCCCCCAGGTTGTGCTTGGTCCCCCAGGCTGTGCTTGGTCCCCCTGGCTGTGCTTGGTCCCCCTGGCTGTGCTTGGTCCCCCAGGCTGTGCTTGGTCCCCCTGGTTGCTCTTGGTCCCCCAAGCTGTGCTTGGTCCCCCAGGCTGTGCTTGGTCCCCCAGGCTGTGCTTGGTCCCCCAGGCTGTGCTTGGTCCCCCTGGTTGCTCTTGGTCCCCCAAGCTGTGCTTGGTCCCCCAGGCTGTGCTTGGCCCCCCAGGCTGTGCTTGGTCCCCCAGGCTGTGCTTGGTCCCCCTGGTTGCTCTTGGTCCCCCAGGCTGCGCTTGGTCCCCCTGGTTGCTCTTGGTCCCCCAGGCTGTGCTTGGTCCCCCTGGTTGCTCTTGGTCCCCCAGGCTGTGCTTGGTCCCACAGGCTGTGTTTGGTCCCCCAGCCTGTGCTTGGTCCCCCAGGCTGTGCTTGGTCTCCTTGGTTGCCCTTGGTCCCCCAGGCTGTGCTTGGTCTCCCTGGTTGCTCTTGGTCCCCCAGGCTGCTTGGTCCCCCAGGCTGTGCTTGGTCCCCCAGGCTGTGCTTGGTCCCCCAGGCTGTGCTTGGTCCCCCTGGTTGTTCTTGGTCCCCCAGGCTGTGCTTGGTCCCCCTGGTTGCTCTTGGTCCCCCAGGCTGTGCTTGGTCCCCCAGGTTGTGCTTGGTCCCCTTGGTTGCTCTTGGTCCCCCAGGCTGTGCTTGGTCCCCCTGGCTGCGCTTGGTCCCCCAGGCTGTGCTTGGTCCCCCTGGCTGTGCTTGGTCCCCCAGGCTGTGCTTGGTCCCCCTGGTTGCTCTTGGTCCCCCAGGCTGTGCTTGGTCCCACAGGCTGTGTTTGGTCCCCCAGCCTGTGCTTGGTCCCCCAGGCTGTGCTTGGTCCCCCAGGCTGTGCTTGGTCCCCCTGGCTGTGCTTAGTCCCCCAGGCTGTGCTTGGTCCCCCTGCTTGCTCCTGGTCCCCCAGGCTGTGCTTGGTCCCCCTGGTTGCTCTTGGTCCACCATGCTGTGCTTGGTCCCCCAGGCTGTGCTTGGTCCCCTTGGTTGCTCTTGGTCCCCCAGGCTGTGCTTGGTCCCCTTGGTTGCTCTTGGTCCCCCAGGCTGTGCTTGGTCCCCCTGGCTGTGCTTGGTCCCCCAGGCTGTGCTTGGTCCCCCTGGTTGCTCTTGGTCCCCCAGGCTGTGCTTGGTCCCCCAGGCTGTGCTTGGTCCCCCAGGCTGTGCTTGGTCCCCCTGGTTGCTCTTGGTCCCCCAGGCTGTGCTTGGTCCCCCAGGCTGTGCTTGGTCCCCCAGGCTGTGCTTGGTCCCCTAGGCTGTGCTTGGTCCCCCAGGCTGTGCTTGGTCCCCCAGGCTGTGCTTGGTCCCCCAGGCTGTGCTTGGTCCCCCTGGTTGCTCTTGGTCTCCCAGGCTGTGCTTGGTCCCCCTGGTTGCTCTTGGTCCCCCAGGCTGTGCTTGGTCCCCCAGGCTGTGCTTGGTCCCCCAGGCCGTGCTTGGTCCCCTTGGTTGCTCTTGGTCCCCTAGGCTGTGCTTGGTCCCCCAGGTTGTGCTTGGTCCATTGGTTGCTCTTGTTCCCCCAGGCTGTGCTTGGTCCCCCAGGCTGTGCTTGGTCCCCTTGGTTGCTCTTGGTCCCCCTGGTTGCTCTTGGTCCCCAAGGCTGTGCTTGGTCCCCTTGGTTGCTCTTGGTCCCCCAGGCTGTGCTTGGTCCCCCTGGTTGCTCTTGGTCCCCCAGGCTGTGCTTGGTCCCCCTGGTTGCTCTTGGTCCCCCAGGCTGTGGTTGGACCCCCAGGCTGTGCTTGGTCCCCCTGGTTGCTCTTGGTCCCCCAGGCTGTGCTTGGTCCCCCTGGCTGTGCTTGGTCCCCCAGGCTGTGCTTGGTCCCCCTGGTTGCGCTTGGTCCCCCAGGCTGTGCTTGGTCCCCCAGGCTGTGCTTGGTCCCCCTGGCTGTGCTTGGTCCCCCAGGCTGTGTTTGGTCCCCCTGGTTGCTCTTGGTCCCCCAGGCTGTGCTTGGACCCCCAGGCTGTGCTTGGTCCCCCAGGCTGTGCTTGGTCCCCCTGGTTGCTCTTGGTCCCCCAGGCTGTGCTTGGTCCCCCTGGTTGCTCTTGGTCCCCCAGGCTGTGCTTGGTCCCCCAGGCTGTGCTTGGTCCCCCAGGCTGTGCTTGGTCCCCTTGGTTGCTCTTGGTCCCCTAGGCTGTGCTTGGTCCCCCAGGTTGTGCTTGGTCCCCTTGGTTGCTCTTGTTCCCCCAGGCTGTGCTTGGTCCCCCAGGCTGTGCTTGGTCCCCTTGGTTGCTCTTGGTCCCCCTGGTTGCTCTTGGTCCCCCAGGCTGTGCTTGGTCCCGCTGGTTGCTCTTGGTCCCCCAGGCTGTGCTTGGTCCCCTTGGTTGCTCTTGGTCCCCCAGGCTGTGCTTGGTCCCCCTGGCTGTGCTTGGTCCCCCAGGCTGTGCTTGGTCCCCCTGGTTGCTCTTGGTCCCCGAGGCTGTGCTTGGTCCCCCTGGTTGCTCTTGGTCCCCCAGGCTGTGCTTGGTCCCCCAGGCTGTGCTTGGTCCCCCTGGCTGTGCTTGGTCCCCCAGGCTGTGCTTGGTCCCCCAGGCTGTTCTTGGTCCCCCTGGTTGCTCCTGGTCCCCAGGGCTGTGCTTGGACCCCCAGGCTGTGCTTGGTCCCCCAGGCGTGCTTGGTCCCCCAGGCTGTGCTTGGTCCCCCTGGTTGCTCTTGGTCCCCCAGGCTGTGCTTGTTTCCCCTGGTTGCTCTTGGTCCCCCAGGCTGTGCTTGGTCCCCCAGGCTGTGCTTGGTCCCCTTGGTTGCTCTTGGCCCCCAGGCTGTGCTTGGTCCCCTTGGTTGCTCTTGGTCCCCCAGGCTGTGCTTGGTCCCCCTGGCTGTGCTTGGTCCCCCAGGCTGGGCTTGGTCCCCCAGGCTGTGCTTGGTCCCCCTGGTTGCTCTTGGTCCCCCAGGCTGTGCTCGGTCCCCCAGGCTGTGCTTGGTCCCCCAGGCTGTGCTTGGTCCCCTAGGCTGTGCTTGGTCCCCCTGGTTGCTCTTGGTCCCCCAGGCTGTGCTTGGTCCCCCAGGCTGTGCTTGGTCCCCCTGGCTGTGCTTGGTCCCCCAGGCTTTGCTTGGTCCCCCTGGCTGTGCTTGGTCCCCCAGGCTGTGCTTGGTCCCCCAGGCTGTGCTTGGTCCCCTAGACTGTGCTTGGTCCCCCTGGCTGTGCTTGGCCCCCCTGGTTGCTCTTGGTGCCCCAGGCTGTGCTTGGTCCCCCTGGTTGCTCTTGGTCCCCCAGGCTGTGCTTGGTCCCCTTTGTTGCTTGGTCCCCCAGGCTGTGCTTGGTCCCCCTGGTTGCTCTTGGTCCCCCAGGCTTTGCTTGGTCCCCTTGGTTGCTCTTGGTCTCCCAGGCTATGCTTGGCCCCCCAGGCTGTGCTTGGTCCCCCTGGTTGCTCTTGGTCCACCAGGCTGTGCTTGGTCCCCCAGGCTGTGCTTGGTCCCCTTGGTTGCTCTTGGTCCCCCAGGCTGTGCTTGGTTCCCAGGCTGTGCTTGGTCCCCTTGGTTGCTCTTGGTCCCCCAGGCTGTGCTTGGTCCCCCAGGTTGTGCTTGGTCCCCTTGGTTGCTCTTGTTCCCCCAGGCTGTGCTTGGTCCCCCAGGCTGTGCTTGGTCCCCTTGGTTGCTCTTGGTCCCCCTGGTTGCTCTTGGTCCCCAAGGCTGTGCTTGGTCCCCTTGGTTGCTCTTGGTCCCCCAGGCTGTGCTTGGTCCCCCTGGTTGCTCTTGCTCCCCCAGGCTGTGCTTGGACCCCCAGGCTGTGCTTGGTCCCCCTGGCTGTGCTTGGTCCCCCAGGCTGTGCTTGGTCCCCCTGGTTGCTCTTGGTCCCCCAGGCTGTGCTTGGTCCCCCAGGCTGTGCTTGGTCTCCCTGGTTGCTCTTGGTCCCCCAGGCTGTGCTTGGTCCCCCAGGCTGTGCTTGGTCTCCCAGGCTGTGCTTGGTCCCCCAGGCTGTGCTTGGTCCGCTGGTTGCTCTTGGTCCCCCAGGCTGTGCTTGGTCCCCCTGGTTGCTCTTGGTCCCCCAGGCTGTGCTTGGTCCCCCAGGCTGTGCTTGGTCCCCTTGGTTGCTCTTGGTCCCCCAGGCTCTGCTTGGTCCCCCTGGCTGTGCTTGGTCCCCCAGGCTGTGCTTGGTCCCCCTGGCTGTGCTTGGTCCCCCAGGCTGTGCTTGGTCCCCCTGGTTGCCCTTGGTCCCCCAGGCTGTGTTTGGTCCCTCAGCCTGTGCTTGGTCCCCCAGGCTGTGCTTGGTCCCCTTGGTTGCCCTTGGTCCCCCAGGCTGTGCTTGGTCTCCCTGGTTGCTCTTGATCCCCCAGGCTGTGCTTGGTCCCCCAGGCTGTGCTTGGTCCCCCAGGCTGTGCTTGGTCCCCCAGGCTGTGCTTGGTCCCCCAGGCTGTGCTTGGTCCCCCTGGTTGCTCTTGGTCCCCCAGGCTGTGCTTGGTCCCCCTGGTTGCTCTTGGTCCCCCAGGCTGTGCTTGGTCCCCCAGGCTGTGCATGGTCCCCTTGGTTGCTCTTGGTCCCCCAGGCTGTGCTTGGTCCCCCTGGCTGTGCTTGGTCCCCCAGGCTGTGCTTGGTCCCCCTGGCTGTGCTTGGTCCCCCAGGCTGTGCTTGGTCCCCCTGGTTGCTCTTGGTCCCCCAGGCTGTGCTTGGTCCCACAGGCTGTGTTTGGTCCCCCAGCCTGTGCTTGGTCCCCCAGGCTGTGCTTGGTCCCCCAGGCTGTGCTTGGTCCCCCTGGCTGTGCTTGGTCCCCCAGGCTGTGCTTGGTCCCCCTGGTTGCTCCTGGTCCCCCAGGCTGTGCTTGGTCCCCCTGGTTGCTCTTGGTCCACCATGCTGTGCTTGGTCCCCCAGGCTGTGCTTGGTCCCCTTGGTTGCTCTTGGTCCCCCAGGCTGTGCTTGGTCCCCTTGGTTGCTCTTGGTCCCCCAGGCTGTGCTTGGTCCCCCTGGCTGTGCTTGGTCCCCCAGGCTGTGCTTGGTCCCCCAGGCTGTGCTTGGTCCCCCAGGCTGTGCTTGGTCCCCCAGGCTGTGCTTGGTCCCCCTGGTTGCTCTTGGTCTCCCAGGCTGTGCTTGGTCCCCCTGGTTGCTCTTGGTCCCCCAGGCTGTGCTTGGTCCCCCAGGCTGTGCTTGGTCCCCTAGGCTGTGCTTGGTCCCCCAGGCTGTGCTTGGTCCCCCTGGCTGTGCTTGGTCCCCCTGGTTGCTCTTGGTCCCCCAGGTTGTGCTTGGTCCCCCAGGCTGTGCTTGGTCCCCCTGGCTGTGCTTGGTCCCCCTGGCTGTGCTTGGTCCCCCAGGCTGTGCTTGGTCCCCCTGGTTGCTCTTGGTCCCCCAGGCTGTGCTTGGTCCCCCAGGCTGTGCTTGGTCCCCCTAGCTGTGCTTGGTCCCCCCAGGCTGTGCCTGGTCCCCCTGGTTGCTCTTGGTCCCCCAGGCTGTGCTTGGTCCCCCTGGTTGCTCTTGGTCCCCCAAGCTGTGCTTGGTCCCCCAGGCTGTGCCTGGTCCCCCAGGCTGTGCTTGGTCCCCCTGGTTGCTCTTGGTCCCCCAGGCTGTGCTTGGTCCCCCTGGTTGCTCTTGGTCCCCCAGGCTGTGCTTGGTCCCCCAGGCTGTGCTTGGTTCCCCTAGTTGCTCTTGGTCCCCCAGGCTGTGCTTGGTCCCCCAGGCTGTGCTTGGACCCCTTGGTTGCTCTTGGTCCCCAAGGCTGTGCTTGGTCCCCCAGGCTGTGCTTGGTCCCCCTGGTTGCTCTTGGTCCCCCAGGCTGTGCTTGGTCCCCCAGGCTGTGCTTTGTCCCCTGGTTGCTCTTGGTCCCCCAGGCTGTGCTTGGTCCCCTTGGTTGCTCTTGGTCCCCCAGGCTGTGCTTGGTCCCCCAGGCTGTGCTTGGTCCCCCTGGCTGTGCTTGGTCCCCCTGGTTGCTCTTGGTCCCCCAGGCTGTGCTTGGTCCCCCAGCCTGTGCTTGGTCCCCCAGGCTGTGCTTGGTCCCCCAGCCTGTGCTTGGTCCCCCAGGCTGTGTTTGGTCCCCCAGGCTGTGTTTGGTCCCCCTGGTTGCTCTTGGTCCCCCAGGCTGTGCTTGGTCCCCGAGGCTGTGCTTGGTCCCCCAGGCTGTGCTTGGTCCCCCAGGCTGTGCTTGGTCCCCCAGGCTGTGCTTGGTCCCCTGGCTGTGCTTGGTCCCCCTGGTTGCTATTGGTCCCCCAGGTTGTGCTTGGTCCCCCAGGCTGTGCTTGGTCCCCCTGGTTGCTCTTGGTTCCCCAGGTTGTGCTTGGTCCCCCAGGCTGTGCTTGGTCCCCCTGGCTGTGCTTGGTCCCCCAGGCTGTGCTTGGTCCCCCTGGTTGCTCTTGGTCCCCCAAGCTGTGCTTGGTCCCCCAGGCTGTGCTTGGTCCCCCAGGCTGTGCTTGGTCCCCCAGGCTGTGCTTGGTCACCCTGGTTGCTCTTGGTCCCCCAGGCTGTGCTTGGTCCCCCAGGCTGTGCTTGGTCCCCCAGGCTGTGCTTGGTCCCCCTGGTTGCTCTTGGTCCCCCAGGCTGTGCTTGGTCCCCCTGGTTGCTCTTGGTCCCCCAGGCTGTGCTTGGTCCCACAGGCTGTGTTTGGTCCCCCAGCCTGTGCTTGGCCCCCCAGGCTGTGCTTGGTCCCCTTGGTTGCCCTTGGTCCCCCAGGCTGTGCTTGGTCTCCCTGGTTGCTCTTTTGCCCCCTAGGCTGTGCTTGGTCCCCCAGGCTGTGCTTGGTCCCCCAGGCTGTGCTTGGTCCCCCTGGTTGCTCTTGGTCCCCCAGGCTGTGCTTGGTCCCCCTGGTTGCTCTTGCTCCCCCAGGCTGTGCTTGGTCCCCCAGGCTGTGCTTGGTCCCCTTGGTTGCTCTTGGTCCCCCAGGCTGTGCTTGGTCCCCCTGGCTGTGCTTGGTCCCCCAGGCTGTGCTTGGTCCCCCTGGCTGTGCTTGGTCCCCCAGGCTGTGTTTGGTCCCCCAGCCTGTGCTTGGTCCCCCAGGCTGTGCTTGGTCCCCCAGGCTGTGCTTGGTCCCCCTGGCTGTGCTTGGTCCCCCAGGCTGTGCTTGGTCCCCCTGGTTGCTCCTGGTCCCCCAGGCTGTGCTTGGTCCCCCTGGTTGCTCTTGGTCCACCATGCTGTGCTTGGTCCCCCAGGCTGTGCTTGGTCCCCCAGGCTGTGCTTGGTCCCCCTGGTTGCTCTTGGTCCCCCAGGCTGTGCTTGGTCCCACAGGCTGTGTTTGGTCCCCCAGCCTGTGCTTGGTCCCCCAGGCTGTGCTTGGTCCCCCAGGCTGTGCTTGGTCCCCCTGGTTGCTCTTGGTCTCCCAGGCTGTGCTTGGTCCCCCAGGCTGTGCTTGGTCCCCCTGGTTGCTCTTGGTCCCCCAGGCTGTGCTTGGTCCCCCTGGTTGCTCTTGCTCCCCCAGGCTGTGCTTGGTCCCCCAGGCTGTGCTTGGTCCCCTTGGTTGCTCTTGGTCCCCCAGGCTGTGCTTGGTCCCCCTGGCTGTGCTTGGTCCCCCAGGCTGTGCTTGGTCCCCCTGGCTGTGCTTGGTCCCACAGGCTGTGTTTGGTCCCCCAGCCTGTGCTTGGTCCCCCAGGCTGTGCTTGGTCCCCCAGGCTGTGCTTGGTCCCCCTGGCTGTGCTTGGTCCCCCAGGCTGTGCTTGGTCCCCCTGGTTGCTCCTGGTCCCCCAGGCTGTGCTTGGTCCCCCTGGTTGCTCTTGGTCCACCATGCTGTGCTTGGTCCCCCAGGCTGTGCTTGGTCCCCCAGGCTGTGCTTGGTCCCCCTGGTTGCTCTTGGTCCCCCAGGCTGTGCTTGGTCCCACAGGCTGTGTTTGGTCCCCCAGCCTGTGCTTGGTCCCCCAGGCTGTGCTTGGTCCCCCAGGCTGTGCTTGGTCCCCCTGGTTGCTCTTGGTCTCCCAGGCTGTGCTTGGTCCCCCTGGTTGCTCTTGGTCCCCCAGGCTGTGCTTGGTCCCCCAGGCTGTGCTTGGTCCCCTAGGCTGTGCTTGGTCCGCCAGGCTGTGCTTGGTCCCCCAGGCTGTGCTTGGTCCCCCAGGCTGTGCTAGCTCCCCCTGGTTGCTCTTGGTCCCCCAGGCTGTGCTTGGTCCCCCTGGTTGCTCTTGGTCCCCCAGGCTGTGCTTGGTCCCCCAGGCTGTGCTTGGTCCCCCTGCTTGCTCTTGGTCCCCCAGGCTGTGCTTGGTCCCCTTGGTTGCTCTTGGTCCCCCAGGCTGTGCTTGGTCCCCCTGGCTGTGCTTGGTCCCCCAGGCTGTGCTTGGTCCCCCTGGCTGTGCTTGGTCCCCCAGTCTGTGCTTGGTCCCCCTGGTTGCTCTTGGTCCCCCAGGCTGTGCTGGGTCCCACAGGCTGTGCTTGGTCCCCCAGCCTGTGCTTGGTCCCCCAGGCTGTGCTTGGTCCCCCAGGCTGTGCTTGGTCCCCCTGGCTGTGCTTGGTCCCCCAGGCTGTGCTTGGTCCCCCTGGTTGCTCCTGGTCCCCCAGGCTGTGCTTGGTCCCCCTGGTTGCTCTTGGTCCACCATGCTGTGCTTGGTCCCCCAGGCTGTGCTTGGTCCCCTTGGTTGCTCTTGGTCCCCCAGGCTGTGCTTGGTCCCCTTGGTTGCTCTTGGTCCCCCAGGCTGTGCTTGGTCCCCCTGGCTGTGCTTGGTCCCCCTGGTTTCTCTTGGTCCCCCAGGCTGTGCTTGGTCCCCCAGGCTGTGCTTGGTCCCCCAGGCTGTGCTTGGTCCCCCTGGTTGCTCTTGGTCCCCCAGGCTGTGCTTGGTCCCCCAGGCTGTGCTTGGTCCCCCTGGTTGCTCTTGGTCCCCCAGGCTGTGCTTGGTCCCCCAGGCTGTGCTTGGTCCCCTAGGCTGTGCTTGGTCCCCCAGGCTGTGCTTGGTCCCCCAGGCTTTGCTTGGTCCCCCAGGCTGTGCTTGGTCCCCTAGGCTGTGCTTGGTCCCCCAGGCTGTGCTTGGTCCCCCAGGCTGTGCTTGGTCCCCCAGGCTGTGCTTTGTCCCCCTGTTTGCTCTTGGTCCCCCAGGCTGTGCTTGGTCCCCCTGGTTGCTCTTGGTCCCCCAGGCTGTGCTTGGTCCCCCAGGCTGTGCTTGGTCCCCCAGGCTGTGCTTGGTCCCCCTGCTTGCTCTTGGTCCCCCAGGCTGTGCTTAGTCCCCCAGGCTGTGCTTGGTCCCCCAGGCTGTGCTTGCTCCCCTTGGTTGCTCTTGGTCCCCCAGGCTGTGCTTGGTCCCCCAGGCTGTGCTTGGTCCCCTAGGCTGTGCTTGGTCCCCCAGGCTTTGCTTGGTCCCCCAGGCTGTGCTTGGTCCCCCTGGCTGTGCTTGGTCCCCGAGGCTGTGCTTGGTCCCCCAGGCTGTGCTTGGTCCCCCTGGTTGCTCTTGGTCCCCCAGGTTGTGCTTGGTCCCCCAGGCTGTGCTTGGTCCCCCTGGCTGTGCTTGGTCCCCCTGGCTGTGCTTGGTCCCCCAGGCTGTGCTTGGTCCCCCTGGTTGCTCTTGGTCCCCCAAGCTGTGCTTGGTCCCCCAGGCTGTGCTTGGTCCCCCAGGCTGTGCTTGGTCCCCCTGGTTGCTCTTGGTCCCCCAAGCTGTGCTTGGTCCCCCAGGCTGTGCTTGGCCCCCCAGGCTGTGCTTGGTCCCCCAGGCTGTGCTTGGTCCCCCTGGTTGCTCTTGGTCCCCCAGGCTGCGCTTGGTCCCCCTGGTTGCTCTTGGTCCCCCAGGCTGTGCTTGGTCCCCCTGGTTGCTCTTGGTCCCCCAGGCTGTGCTTGGTCCCACAGGCTGTGTTTGGTCCCCCAGCCTGTGCTTGGTCCCCCAGGCTGTGCTTGGTCCCCTTGGTTGCCCTTGGTCCCCCAGGCTGTGCTTGGTCTCCCTGGTTGCTCTTGGTCCCCCAGGCTGCTTGGTCCCCCAGGCTGTGCTTGGTCCCCCAGGCTGTGCTTGGTCCCCCAGGCTGTGCTTGGTCCCCCTGGTTGTTCTTGGTCCCCCAGGCTGTGCTTGGTCCCCCTGGTTGCTCTTGGTCCCCCAGGCTGTGCTTGGTCCCCCAGGCTGTGCTTGGTCCCCTTGGTTGCTCTTGGTCCCCCAGGCTGTGCTTGGTCCCCCTGGCTGCGCTTGGTCCCCCAGGTTGTGCTTGGTCCCCCTGGTGTGCTTGGTCCCCCAGGCTGTGCTTGGTCCCCCTGGTTGCTCTTGGTCCCCCAGGCTGTGCTTGGTCCAACAGGCTGTGTTTGGTCCCCCAGCCTGTGCTTGGTCCCCCAGGCTGTGCTTGGTCCCCCAGGCTGTGCTTGGTCCCCCTGGCTGTGCTTGGTCCCCCAGGCTGTGCTTGGTCCCCCTGGTTGCTCCTGGTCCCCCAGGCTGTGCTTGGTCCCCCTGGTTGCTCTTGGTCCACCATGCTGTGCTTGGTCCCCCAGGCTGTGCTTGGCCCCTTGGTTGCTCTTGGTCCCCCAGGCTGTGCTTGGTCCCCCTGGTTGCTCTTGGTCCACCATGCTGTGCTTGGTCCCCCAGGCTGTGCTTGGTCCCCTTGGTTGCTCTTGGTCCACCAGGCTGTGCTTGGTCCCCTTGGTTGCTCTTGGTCCCCCAGGCTGTGCTTGGTACCCCTGGCTGTGCTTGGTCCCCCAGGCTGTGCTTGGTCCCCCTGGTTGCTCTTGGTCCCCCAGGCTGTGCTTGGTCCCCCATGCTGTGCTTGGTCCCCCTGGTTGCTCTTGGTCCCCCAGGCTGTGCTTGGTCCCCCAGGCTGTGCTTGGTCCCCCAGGCTGTGCTTGGTCCCCCAGGCTGTGCTTGGTCCCCCAGGCTGTGCTTGGTCCCCCAGGCTGTGCTTGGTCTCCCAGGCTGTGCTTGGTCCCCCTGGTTGCTCTTGGTCTCCCAGGCTGTGCTTGGTCCCCCTGGTTGCTCTTGGTCCCCCAGGCTGTGCTTGGTCCCCCAGGCTGTGCTTGGTCCCCTAGGCTGTGCTTGGTCCCCCAGGCTGTGCTTGGTCCCCCAGGCTGTGTTTGGTCCCCCAGGCTGTGCTTGGTCCCCCAGGCTGTGCTTGGTCCCCCTGGTTGCTCTTGGTCCCCCAGGCTGTGCTTGGTCCCCTGGTTGCTCTTGGTCCCCCAGGCTGTGCTTGGTCCCCCAGGCTGTGCTTGTTCCCCCTGCTTGCTCTTGGTCCCCCAGGCTGTGCTTAGTCCCCCAGGCTGTGCTTGGTCCCCCAGGCTGTGCTTGCTCCCCTTGGTTGCTCTTGGTCCCCCAGGCTGTGCTTGGTCCCCCAGGCTGTGCTTGGTCCCCCAGGCTGTGCTTGGTCCCCTAGGCTGTGCTTGGTCCCCCAGGCTTTGCTTGGTCCCCCAGGCTGTGCTTGGTCCCCCTGGCTGTGCTTGGTCCCCCTGCTTGCTCTTGGTCCCCCAGGCTGTGCTTGGTCCCCTAGGCTGTGATTGGTCCCCTTGGCTGTGCTTGGTCCCCCAGGCTATGCTTGGTCCCCCTGGTTGCTTTTGGTCCCCCAGGCTGTGCTTGGTCCCCTAGGCTGTGCTTGGTCCAACAGGCTTTGCTTGGTCCCCCAGGCTGTGCTTGGTCCCCCTGGCTGTGCTTGGTCCCCCTGGTTGCTCTTGGTCCCCCAGGCTGTGCTTGGTCCCCCATGCTGTGCTTGGTCCCCCAGGCTGTGCTTGGTCCCCGAGGCTGTGCTTGGTCCCCCAGGCTGTGCTTGGTCCCCCTGGTTGCTCTTGGTCCCCCAGGCTGTGCTTGGTCCCCCAGGCTGTGCTTGGTCCCCCTGGCTGTGCTTGGTCCCCCAGGCTGTGCTTGGTCCCCCTGGTTGCTCTTGGTCCCCCAGGCTGTGCTTGGTCCCCCTGGTTGCTCCTGGTCCCCCAGGCTGTGCTTGGTCCCCCAGGCTGTGCTTGGTCCCCCTGGTTGCTCTTGGTCCCCCAGGTTGTGCTTGGTCCCCCTGGCTGTGCTTGGTCCCCCTGGCTGTGCTTGGTCCCCCTGGCTGTGCTTGGTCCCCCAGGCTGTGCTTGGTCCCCCTGGTTACTCTTGGTCCCCCAAGCTGTGCTTGGTCCCCCAGGCTGTGCTTGGTCCCCCAGGCTGTGCTTGGTCCCCCTGGTTGCTCTTGGTCCCCCAAGCTGTGCTTGGTCCCCCAGGCTGTGCTTGGCCCCCCAGGCTGTGCTTGGTCCCCCAGGCTGTGCTTGGTCCCCCTGGTTGCTCTTGGTCCCCCAGGCTGCGCTTGGTCCCCCTGGTTGCTCTTGGTCCCCCAGGCTGTGCTTGGTCCCCCTGGTTGCTCTTGGTCCCCCAGGCTGTGCTTGGTCCCACAGGCTGTGTTTGGTTCCCCAGCCTGTGCTTGGTCCCCCAGGCTGTGCTTGGTCCCCTTGGTTGCCCTTGGTCCCCCAGGCTGTGCTTGGTCTCCCTGGTTGCTCTTGGTCCCCCAGGCTGTGCTTGGTCCCCCAGGCTGTGCTTGGTCCCCCAGGCTGTGCTTGGTCCCCCAGGCTGTGCTTGGTCCCCCTGGTTGCTCTTGGTCCCCCAGGCTGTGCTTGGTCCCCCTGGTTGCTCTTGGTCCCCCAGGCTGTGCTTGGTCCCCCAGGCTGTGCTTGGTCCCCTTGGTTGCTCTTGGTCCCCCAGGCTGTGCTTGGTCCCCTTGGTTGCTCTTGGTCCCCCAGGCTGTGCTTGGTCCCCCTGGCTGTGCTTGGTCCCCCAGGCTGTGCTTGGTCCCCCTGGTTGCTCTTGGTCCCCCAGGCTGTGCTTGGTCCCCCAGGCTGTGCTTGGTCCCCCAGGCTGTGCTTGGTCCCCCAGGCTGTGCTTGGTCCCCCTGGTTGCTCTTGGTCCCCCAGGCTGTGCTTGGTCCCCCAGGCTGTGCTTGGTCCCCCAGGCTGTGCTTGGTACCCCTGGTTGCTCTTGGTCCCCCAGGCTGTGCTTGGTCCCCCAGGCTGTGCTTGGTCCCCTAGGCTGTGCTTGGTCCCCCAGGCTGTGCTTGGTCCCCCAGGCTGTGCTTGGTCCCCCAGGCTGTGCTTGGTCCCCCTGGTTGCTCTTGGTCTCCCAGGCTGTGCTTGGTCCCCCTGGTTGCTCTTGGTCCCCCAGGCTGTGCTTGGTCCCCCAGGCTGTGCTTGGTCCCCTAGGCTGTGCTTGGTCCCCCAGGCTGTGCTTGGTCCCCCAGGCTGTGTTTGGTCCCCCAGGCTGTGCTTGGTCCCCCAGGCTGTGCTTGGTCCCCCTGGTTGCTCTTGGTCCCCCAGGCTGTGCTTGGTCCCCTGGTTGCTCTTGGTCCCCCAGGCTGTGCTTGGTCCCCCAGGCTGTGCTTGGTCCCCCTGCTTGCTCTTGGTCCCCCAGGCTGTGCTTAGTCCCCCAGGCTGTGCTTGGTCCCCCAGGCTGTGCTTGCTCCCCTTGGTTGCTCTTGGTCCCCCAGGCTGTGCTTGGTCCCCCAGGCTGTGCTTGGTCCCCTAGGCTGTGCTTGGTCCCCCAGGCTTTGCTTGGTCCCCCAGGCTGTGCTTGGTCCCCCTGGCTGTGCTTGGTCCCCCTGCTTGCTCTTGGTCCCCCAGGCTGTGCTTGGTCCCCTAGGCTGTGTTTGGTCCCCCTGGCTGTGCTTGGTCCCCCAGGGTGTGCTTGGTCCCCCTGGTTGCTTTTGGTCCCCCAGGCTGTGCTTGGTCCCCTAGGCTGTGCTTGGTCCAACAGGCTTTGCTTGGTCCCCCTGGCTGTGCTTGGTCCCCCTGGTTGCTCTTGGTCCCCCAGGCTGTGCTTGGTCCCCCAGGCTGTGCTTGGTCCCCCAGGCTGTGCTTGGTCCCCGAGGCTGTGCTTGGTCCCCCAGGCTGTGCTTGGTCCCCCTGGTTGCTCTTGGTCCCCCAGGCTGTGCTTGGTCCCCCAGGCTGTGCTTGGTCCCCCTGGCTGTGCTTGGTCCCCCAGGCTGTGCTTGGTCCCCCTGGTTGCTCTTGGTCCCCCAGACTGTGCTTGGTCCCCCTGGTTGCTCCTGGTCCCCCAGGCTGTGCTTGGTCCCCCAGGCTGTGCTTGGTCCCCCAGGCTGTGCTTGGTCCCCTTGGTTGCTCTTGGTCCCCCAGGCTGTGCTTGGTCCCCCTGGTTGCTCTTGGTCCCCCAGGCTGTGCTTGGTCCCCCAGGCTGTGCTTGGTCCCCCAGGCTGTGCTTGGTCACCCTGGTTGCTCTTGGTCCCCCAGGCTGTGCTTGGTCCCCTTGGTTGCTCTTGGTCCCCCAGGCTGTGCTTGGTCCCCCAGGCTGTGCTTGGTCCCCCTGGTTGCTCTTGGTCCCCCAGGCTGTGCTTGGTCCCCCAGGCTGTGCTTGGTCCCCCTGGCTGTGCTTGGTCCCCCAGGCTGTGCTTGGTCCCCCTGGCTGTGCTTGGTCCCCCAGGCTGTGCTTGGCCCCCCTGGTTGCTTTTGGTCCCCCAGGCTGTGCTTGGTCCCCCAGGCTGTGCTTGGTCCCCCAGGCTTTGCTTGGTCCCCCAGGCTGTGCTTGGTCCCCCTGGCTGTGCTTGGTCCCCCTGGTTGCTCTTGGTCCCCCAGGCTGTGCTTGGTCCCCCAGGCTGTGTTTGGTCCCCCTGGCAGTGCTTGGTCCCCCAGGCTGTGCTTGGTCCCCCTGGTTGCTTTTGGTCTCCCCAGGCTGTGCTTGGTCCCCCAGGCTGTGCTTGGTCCCCTAGGCTGTGCTTGGTCCCCCAGGCTGTGCTTGGTCCCCCAGGCTGTGCTTGGTCCCCCTGGTTGCTCTTGGTCCCCCAGGCTGTGCTTGGTCCCCCTGGTTGCTCTTGGTCCCCCAGGCTGTGCTTGGTCCCCCAGGATGTGCTTGGTCCCCCTGGTTGCTCTTGGTCCCCCAGCCTGTGCTTGGTCCCCCAGGCTGTGTTTGGTCCCACAGGCTGTGTTTGGTCCCCCTGGTTGCTCTTGGTCCCCCTGGCTGTGCTTGGTCCCCCAGGCTGTGCTTGGTCCCCCTGGTTGCTCTTGGTCCCCCAGGCTGTGCTTGGTCCCCGAGGCTGTGCTTGGTCCCCCAGGCTGTGCTTGGTCCCCTGGCTGCGCTTGGTCCCCCTGGTTGCTATTGGTCCCCCAGGTTGTGCTTGGTCCCCCAGGCTGTGCTTGGTCCCCCTGGCTGTGCTTGGTCCCCCTGGCTGTGCTTGGTCCCCCAGGCTGTGCTTGGTCCCCCTGACTGTGCTTGGTCCCCGAGGCTGTGCTTGGTCCCCCAGGCTGTGCTTGGTCCCCCAGGCTGTGCTTGGTCCCCCAGGCTGTGCTTGGTCCCCCTGGCTGCGCTTGGTCCCCCTGGTTGCTCTTGGTCCCCCAGGTTGTGCTTGGTCCCCCAGGCTGTGCTTGGTCCCCCTGGCTGTGCTTGGTCCCCCTGGCTGTGCTTGGTCCCCCAGGCTGTGCTTGGTCCCCCTGGTTGCTCTTGGTCCCCCAAGCTGTGCTTGGTCCCCCAGGCTGTGCTTGGTCCCCCAGGCTGTGCTTGGTCCCCCAGGCTGTGCGTGGTCCCCCTGGTTGCTCTTGGTCCCCCAAGCTGTGCTTGGTCCCCCAGGCTGTGCTTGGTCCCCCAGGCTTTGCTTGGTCCCCCAGGCTGTGCTTGGTCCCCCTGGCTGTGCTTGGTCCCCCTGCTTGCTCTTGGTCCCCCAGGCTGTGCTTGGTCCCCCAGGCTGTGTTTGGTCCCCCTGGCAGTGCTTGGTCCCCCAGGCTGTGCTTGGTCCCCCTGGTTGCTTTTGGTCCCCCAGGCTGTGCTTGGTCCCCCAGGCTGTGCTTGGTCCCCTAGGCTGTGCTTGGTCCCCCAGGCTGTGCTTGGTCCCCCAGGCTGTGCTTGGTCCCCCTGGTTGCTCTTGGTCCCCCAGGCTGTGCTTGGTCCCCCTGGTTGCTCTTGGTCCCCCAGGCTGTGCTTGGTCCCCCAGGATGTGCTTGGTCCCCCTGGTTGCTCTTGGTCCCCCAGCCTGTGCTTGGTCCCCCAGGCTGTGTTTGGTCCCCCAGGCTGTGTTTGGTCCCCCTGGTTGCTCTTGGTCCCCCTGGCTGTGCTTGGTCCCCCAGGTTGTGCTTGGTCCCCCTGGTTGCTCTTGGTCCCCCAGGCTGTGCTTGGTCCCCGAGGCTGTGCTT
This sequence comes from Lissotriton vulgaris, assembly GCF_964263255.1. Lineage (NCBI taxonomy): Eukaryota > Metazoa > Chordata > Amphibia > Caudata > Salamandridae > Lissotriton > Lissotriton vulgaris. The sequence goes on from NC_141698.1 coordinate 1,023,888,442, forward strand.
GGTCCCCCAGGCTGTGCTTGGTCCCCCAGGCTGTGCTTGGTCCCCTGGCTGCGCTTGGTCCCCCTGGTTGCTATTGGTCCCCCAGGTTGTGCTTGGTCGCCCAGGCTGTGCTTGGTCCCCCTGGCTGTGCTTGGTCCCCCTGGCTGTGCTTGGTCCCCCAGGCTGTGCTTGGTCCCCCTGACTGTGCTTGGTCCCCGAGGCTGTGCTTGGTCCCCCAGGCTGTGCTTGGTCCCCCAGGCTGTGCTTGGTCCCCCAGGCTGTGCTTGGTCCCCCTGGCTGCGCTTGGTCCCCCTGGTTGCTCTTGGTCCCCCAGGTTGTGCTTGGTCCCCCAGGTTGTGCTTGGTCCCCCTGGCTGTGCTTGTTCCCCCCGGCTGTGCTTGGTCCCCCAGGCTGTGCTTGGTCCCCCTGGTTGCTCTTGGTCCCCCAAGCTGTGCTTGGTCCCCCAGGCTGTGCTTGGTCCCCCTGGTTGCTCTTGGTCCCCCAAGCTGTGCTTGGTCCCCCAGGCTGTGCTTGGTCCCCCAGGCTGTGCTTGGTCCCCCAGGCTGTGCTTGGTCCCCCTGGTTGCTCTTGGTCCCCCAGGCTGTGCTTGGTCCCCTTGGTTGCCCTTGGTCCCCCAGGCTGTGCTTGGTCTCCCTGGTTGCTCTTGGTCCCCCAGGCTGTGCTTGGTCCCCCAGGCTGTGCTTGGTCCCCCAGGCTGTGCTTGGTCCCCCCACTGTGCTTGGTCCCCCTGGTTGCTCTTGGTCCCCCAGGCTGTGCTTGGTCCCCCTGGTTGCTCTTGGTCCCCCAGGCTGTGCTTGGTCCCCCAGGCTGTGCTTGGTCCCCTTGGTTGCTCTTGGTCCCCCAGGCTGTGCTTGGTCCCCCTGGCTGTGCTTGGTCCCCCAGGCTGTGCTTGGTCCCCCTGGTTGCTCTTGGTCCCCCAGGCTGTGCTTGGTCCCACAGGCTGTGTTTGGTCCCCCAGCCTGTGCTTGGTCCCCCAGGCTGTGCTTGGTCCCCCAGGCTGTGCTTGGTCCCCCTGGCTGTGCTTGGTCCCCCAGGCTGTGCTTGGTCCCCCTGGTTGCTCCTGGTCCCCCAGGCTGTGCTTTGTCCCCCTGGTTGCTCTTGGTCCACCATGCTGTGCTTGGTCCCCCAGGCTGTGCTTGGTCCCCTTGGTTGCTCTTGGTCCCCCAGGCTGTGCTTGGTCCCCTTGGTTGCTCTTGGTCCCCCAGGCTGTGCTTGGTCCCCCTGGCTGTGCTTGGTCCCCCAGGCTGTGCTTGGTCCCCCTGGTTGCTCTTGGTCCCCCAGGCTGTGCTTGGTCCCCCAGGCTGTGCTTGGTCCCCCAGGCTGTGCTTGGTCCCCCTGGTTGCTCTTGGTCCCCCAGGCTGTGCTTGGTCCCCCAGGCTGTGCTTGGTCCCCCAGGCTGTGTTTGGTCCCCCAGGCTGTGCTTGGTCCCCCGGGTTGGTCTTGGTGTCCCAGGCTGTGCTTGGTCCCCCTGGTTGCTCTTGGTCCCCCAGGCTGTGCTTGGTCCCCCAGGCTGTGCTTGGTCCCTTTGGTTGCTCTTGGTCCCCCAGGCTGTGCTTGGTCCCCCAGGCTGTGCTTGGTCCCCCAGGCTGTGCTTGGTCCCCCTGGTTGCTCTTGGTCCCCCAAGATGTGCTTGGTCCCCCAGGCTGTGCTTGGTCCCCCTGGCTGTGCTTGGTCCCCCGGCTGTGCTTGGTCCCCCTGGTTGCCCTTGGTCCCCCAGGCTGTGCTTGGTCCCCCAGGCTGTGCTTGGTCCCCCAGGCTGTGCTCGGTCCCCCAGGCTGTGCTTGGTCCCTGTTAGACCCGGGACCCTGGCCGGCCAAGACTCGCGTCGAGGTCAGTCAGGGATCGCCAGTTCTAAGTGTCAGGGCAAGGGAGTTACACGCCAAGATAACCCCTCACTCGCCCTCTAGGTAACGTGGCGCGAGCAGACAAGGCTAAACTTGGAGGCGATGTAAGTTAAGTATTTGCGCACGCACCCCAGCAACAACACCCAAGGCCCACCACAAAGAAACACTCCACACAAGGTTATGTAAAAATAGCCTTTGTATTATAAAAATATACATCAGATAAAACACACATCTTATTACACTGTGCCAACAAGCACGGGCGGAATTTACAAGGGATATTTGTACAGGACAGGGCCACCTGGACCACTGTCAAGGGTATCAGCACTTTTAGGAATAATTACTGTAGCACAAAAATATATAACAGTAGAGCATACAACCAGTAATCACTGGTAACAGGACCTCTCTAGCACCACCTGTACTAGGGAGAAAACAACCACCTACATGTCACAATACCTATAGGGGTGCAAGAATAAAACACATGATGTATCCACATTCAGAGGTGTAAAGGCACATGACGCATAAGCAATACATTCAGAGGTGCAGTATCAATAACAATTCCCCCATACTCACAAGTCACCACCTGTGACTGTCCCGGTGTCCCAATGTCAGGGCCTAAACGTGGCAGTTGTCCACTAAGTGCTGGACAACTGGAGCAGGGAAAGTTAGCACAAAGTTGGAGCCTCTCTGGGCTCAAAGAACCACCACTGTGGCACTGGTGAGCCTCGCTTAGACTCTTAAACAGGAAAGGGGGCTGCTGAGCCTCTCAGGGCTCCAGCAACACAAGGTGCAGCCTCGCTGGGCTGTGGGGTCCCTCTCTCTGGGGACCCAAGGCAAAGACAAGGCACTTGCGAGCCTCTCTGGCTCTCTAAAAGGGCGCCCTGAGCCTCTCTCAGGCTCTAGGCACAAGTGCGGCGCTTCTCTTTAGGGGAGTCCCCCCTCTGGGGACTCGCAGGGAAGGTGGGGCGCTCAGAGCCTCTCAGGGCTCGTGAAATAATTGCCCCCGATGAGCCTCTCGGGCTCCAACAACAAAATGCTGCCTCTGAGCCTCTCTGGGCTCCCAACGCGCGAGCGCGAGGTCGCGCTACAGAGAGGGGGCGGGGCGGACACCGGCAATGTGTCCCGACGCTCCCCCCCTCCTCTGCAGGCACCTGCACTCACCGGTCTCGCGCTGGTCTCTCCAGCGGCGGCGGGTCTCTCCCGCTGGTCCCGGGGCTCTTCTTCTCACTCGGTGAGCCTCGGCAGGCTCTCTCCCGGCTCCGTGAAGAAGGCGGGACTTCCGGGTTGACTCTCCCGGGCCGCGCGGTGATTGGACGGCAACCTCTTCCCTTCCGGGTCGCCGCGGGCAGCGCGGCGGCTCGCTTTAGTCAGGCAGGCGGCTTCCCAGGATCCGAGGAGTGGGCTCCCTCGCAGATCCCTCGAAAACCGGGCAAATAACGCGGCAATGAGCGGGGTGGCACCCGCGCCGCTAAATCCTCCCACGAAGCGGGCAAGATACAGCGCTCACCGCGCTCGAACAAAAGTACAGCGTTTTCCAGCGCTTAGGCAGGCGATCTCAGCGCTCCTAGCGCTGAAGGCAGAGAGCAGCGCTCTCAGGCTGTAGCCAACGAAGTCCTCAGTGCTCCCCCGCACTGGAGGACAGGACAGGGCTCCAGCAGGGCTGGAGGCAGGCAGGGGGGCAAGGCTGGGCCAGAGCCAGCACACTGGGTCTCCAGGCAGGGAGACTCCCCAAGTGGCGGTCCTTCTGGCCCCAGCAGCGGCACCAGCCCCCTCTGGCAGGATTCCAAAAGAAGAACATTTTCAGTGGGGACACAGCCCCTTCTTATACTGACAAATCCTTTGTTACAATGTGCAGGGTGAAGGGAAAACCAGTCGCAGCTGGTTCTGGAGCACTCTTGATGGCCCAACCACCCATTCCTTTCACTGGGGAGGCCAGGGTCATTAGACACACCACAGGGGGGCGGAGCCAGCATTGTGTGGGGAAAACCCAGCCCATCCAGGACCCAGGTACACTCCTCCCACACATCACTCATGCTAATCTCCCACTCACCACCGGGCAGACCCATCCAGACTTCCTGGAGCCTGGCATGCCAGCCAGCTCCAGCCAATCACGCTCCAGCACCCTCACTGTACACATATCTCAATGTCCAGAAGTAGCACTTCCCAACTAGACACACACATGCCGCAGACACCATCTTGCAGCATTCACTCTCACGAGTTCAGGCATACCAAACTCGAGCCTGCACTCCCCACGCATCAGGAACTACTAGGGACACACACATTCCCCATGCATTCCTATGGGAGGGCAGGCCAGCCATACTTCACGCACGCACTTTCACTCTGGGACTCAGGGGAAAGTGCGCAGAGACCCAAAAATCACTAGCACAGGGTCACAAATAAGGCAAAAAGTCTAGGGGTGAACCTGCCCTGCGGGCCAAGTCCAACACAACCCCCTTCCAGCCAAAACGCAGGGGAGAACAATCACCACCGTGATGGACTTCCCTGCTTGGGGCGATAGAACACGGACGCAGGCCCGCCACTGCCGGGACACTCTCCTGTTCTATGCCACAGTGAACCCCTAGGGTTCTTTCTAAAACTACTGTAAGGACCAACTGGGCTACCCCACTGGTACTCCTCAGCTGTCCGCTGCCCGGACCAGGCCCTGGGCCACCCAGGTGCCACCGGTCCTTGCCAATTCGCAGAGCGGGGGGTAGTAACCCCTGGCACATAGTGTCCATTCTCCACTCTCCCTGTCTGCAAGACAGGACTAGACTGCCACTGGTTCACCAGCCTTTGGCCTACAACCTCAGGCGGACCAGGAGTCTCAGAGAAGGCTTTCCTCCCCTTACCTCTTCTTCCAGGGTTCCTCCTCCTCCTGCGAGGGGGACACCCCGAACGCCATTCCAACCTAGGGTTTAACCCCTCAGATTGCGCCGGGGTCAGAGGTGGGCTTTCCCACCCTCTGCACCCCCTTCCAGAGGTCTGCCCTCTCCCAACTGGAGAAGTTCCCCTGGAAGAACCGGTCAGGACACTGCTTACAGTCGTCCTACCCTTCAGGTCAGGCCGAACCTGCACCTGGCCTCCCAACCTCCGGTCTAAAACCTTTAGTGGAATAATTGCCTGGCACTCCAGGACTTCTGGGGACTCACACGCCATCCCCCTGAGGCTAACACATGACCCATGTGTCGTGTGACGGTCTGTCTGGCGCAGATCTCCCGCCTCCTGTCCACCTGACAGGGCGCGAAGATCCCCCAGACCAGAAGTGGCGCCACCCGGGTCCACCCAAGACCTAGCCCAACTGGCTAGTCTCTGGTCCACTGGTGCATCCACTGGGAAACTCGTCCCCCAATCACTCCTCGCTTCGGACTTCTGTGCCCTCCCAACTGGAGCGACACTGCCGGACACTGGAACCCCTGGAGTTCTGGTTACAGACACTCCAGGTTCCCTAGACACTAGGAGATCCTCCTCAAGTGTACTAACAGGACAGCCTAGGCTCCCAACCTGGTGTTCCCTCAAGAAACCACCCAAGTTCTGAGACAGGGCTTCGGGCCTCGGGGTGCTCTCAGCCACCCCCTGACTCCTGCTCCACTGAGCCAGGCAGTCAGCCCCTTCACCCTTCTCACTATACTGGGACCTAGCTGGGCTACACTGAGCCTCTTCCACCACGCTGGGCTGGAAGTTCCCTGTACCACTGCTGTTGGACTCACTCTCTAATGACTCTGCAGCACCTCTGGCGCTCTCCCAGCGGTCTGCTTCAACTGCAAGCTCACACGGGTCAGACAATCCACACCCCAACAGGTGTTGTCGCAACCCTGGGGGACAACAACTGAGCATCTGCTCTCTGAGAAACACATCGAACAATATGTCCCAATCACATTTCGTGGGCTCCTGTACCCAATCGCACAGAGCTTCACAACAGCCCTCCTCAAAGTCTACCCAAGACTGGTGAGGCAGCCTCCTACTGCCCCTGAATTTCAACCTTTTCTCCTCCTCTGGAGAACCAGGAACCATACTCTGGGAACTGGGAGTGGGACTGTCAACATCAACACTCAAAAAGCTGCCACCACTGGACTCCACCCTCCCTGGGGGATCCAGAAAATTTGGACTGCGGGCAGGGGATAACCTACTCTCTAGGGCTATCTTCTCCCTGGCCCAGGCCCTCTCAGCCTCTGCAATCCGCTCACTCACACCCAGCTGCGCCATCCTCCAGGCATACTCTAACCTGAGCTTCTCCATGGCCAGCTGGTGCTCCCTCTCTTCTCTCCTATCCACCCACTCTTCTGGGGACAGGGAAAGGGATGGGGGGCTACATCTGACACGGGACCCAGCAAGGGACTCCCTATCTAGGGGGTACTCGCTCTCTGCTGGCGCCCATCCACTGTCAAACTCACTCCCCACCTCAGACTCTACAGGGTTCCCCTCAGACCCACCACCCTCATGGTGTGCGGTCCGGGCCCTCTCCCTCTCACTGTGCTCACGCTCCCAGTCACTCTTCTGCCACAGGATCATGTTATCCCTAAGCTTGGACTGGGTGTCTGACTCACTCACTGGGATGTCTCTCTCCTTACATAACCGTACCAACTCATGCACACTGTACTTAGACAGGCCACACAGGTTAAAAGGAGATTCCATCTTGACAGGATGCTCACAGACACGTGCAACACAAGGGAACTAGCAATCTGAAGTAAAAGTACACAATTCCAAAACTTCCACTCTCCTTAAAAAAAAGAACTCACTCATGCGTCCAGGAAAACACACCATTCATCCACACACACCCTCCCCTCGGATCGGTAAGGCAGTTTCTACCACCCCTGACTTCTCAACCTGACCACATGTGACACAGGTACCAAACTCTGGAAGCAGGGCGGGGGACAAATGTACTGAACACAATTCTCAAATTACACTTTTCAGGAGAAGCAATAATGGAACTTCACCAAAACACAATAATCCCCAACAATGTGGTCATCTAAAATGCAGAGCTTTGTAGTGGCCAGTTGCTACTGTGGTACAACGCAAACACAAATTCTTATCCCACCGCTGCCACCAATGTTAGACCCGGGACCCTGGCCGGCCAAGACTCGCGTCGAGGTCAGTCAGGGATCGCCAGTTCTAAGTGTCAGGGCAAGGGAGTTACACGCCAAGATAACCCCTCACTCGCCCTCTAGGTAACGTGGCGCGAGCAGACAAGGCTAAACTTGGAGGCGATGTAAGTTAAGTATTTGCGCACGCACCCCAGCAACAACACCCAAGGCCCACCACAAAGAAACACTCCACACAAGGTTATGTAAAAATAGCCTTTGTATTATAAAAATATACATCAGATAAAACACACATCTTATTACACTGTGCCAACAAGCACGGGCGGAATTTACAAGGGATATTTGTACAGGACAGGGCCACCTGGACCACTGTCAAGGGTATCAGCACTTTTAGGAATAATTACTGTAGCACAAAAATATATAACAGTAGAGCATACAACCAGTAATCACTGGTAACAGGACCTCTCTAGCACCACCTGTACTAGGGAGAAAACAACCACCTACATGTCACAATACCTATAGGGGTGCAAGAATAAAACACATGATGTATCCACATTCAGAGGTGTAAAGGCACATGACGCATAAGCAATACATTCAGAGGTGCAGTATCAATAACAATTCCCCCATACTCACAAGTCACCACCTGTGACTGTCCCGGTGTCCCAATGTCAGGGCCTAAACGTGGCAGTTGTCCACTAAGTGCTGGACAACTGGAGCAGGGAAAGTTAGCACAAAGTTGGAGCCTCTCTGGGCTCAAAGAACCACCACTGTGGCACTGGTGAGCCTCGCTTAGACTCTTAAACAGGAAAGGGGGCTGCTGAGCCTCTCAGGGCTCCAGCAACACAAGGTGCAGCCTCGCTGGGCTGTGGGGTCCCTCTCTCTGGGGACCCAAGGCAAAGACAAGGCACTTGCGAGCCTCTCTGGCTCTCTAAAAGGGCGCCCTGAGCCTCTCTCAGGCTCTAGGCACAAGTGCGGCGCTTCTCTTTAGGGGAGTCCCCCCTCTGGGGACTCGCAGGGAAGGTGGGGCGCTCAGAGCCTCTCAGGGCTCGTGAAATAATTGCCCCCGATGAGCCTCTCGGGCTCCAACAACAAAATGCTGCCTCTGAGCCTCTCTGGGCTCCCAACGCGCGAGCGCGAGGTCGCGCTACAGAGAGGGGGCGGGGCGGACACCGGCAATGTGTCCCGACGCTCCCCCCCTCCTCTGCAGGCACCTGCACTCACCGGTCTCGCGCTGGTCTCTCCAGCGGCGGCGGGTCTCTCCCGCTGGTCCCGGGGCTCTTCTTCTCACTCGGTGAGCCTCGGCAGGCTCTCTCCCGGCTCCGTGAAGAAGGCGGGACTTCCGGGTTGACTCTCCCGGGCCGCGCGGTGATTGGACGGCAACCTCTTCCCTTCCGGGTCGCCGCGGGCAGCGCGGCGGCTCGCTTTAGTCAGGCAGGCGGCTTCCCAGGATCCGAGGAGTGGGCTCCCTCGCAGATCCCTCGAAAACCGGGCAAATAACGCGGCAATGAGCGGGGTGGCACCCGCGCCGCTAAATCCTCCCACGAAGCGGGCAAGATACAGCGCTCACCGCGCTCGAACAAAAGTACAGCGTTTTCCAGCGCTTAGGCAGGCGATCTCAGCGCTCCTAGCGCTGAAGGCAGAGAGCAGCGCTCTCAGGCTGTAGCCAACGAAGTCCTCAGTGCTCCCCCGCACTGGAGGACAGGACAGGGCTCCAGCAGGGCTGGAGGCAGGCAGGGGGGCAAGGCTGGGCCAGAGCCAGCACACTGGGTCTCCAGGCAGGGAGACTCCCCAAGTGGCGGTCCTTCTGGCCCCAGCAGCGGCACCAGCCCCCTCTGGCAGGATTCCAAAAGAAGAACATTTTCAGTGGGGACACAGCCCCTTCTTATACTGACAAATCCTTTGTTACAATGTGCAGGGTGAAGGGAAAACCAGTCGCAGCTGGTTCTGGAGCACTCTTGATGGCCCAACCACCCATTCCTTTCACTGGGGAGGCCAGGGTCATTAGACACACCACAGGGGGGCGGAGCCAGCATTGTGTGGGGAAAACCCAGCCCATCCAGGACCCAGGTACACTCCTCCCACACATCACTCATGCTAATCTCCCACTCACCACCGGGCAGACCCATCCAGACTTCCTGGAGCCTGGCATGCCAGCCAGCTCCAGCCAATCACGCTCCAGCACCCTCACTGTACACATATCTCAATGTCCAGAAGTAGCACTTCCCAACTAGACACACACATGCCGCAGACACCATCTTGCAGCATTCACTCTCACGAGTTCAGGCATACCAAACTCGAGCCTGCACTCCCCACGCATCAGGAACTACTAGGGACACACACATTCCCCATGCATTCCTATGGGAGGGCAGGCCAGCCATACTTCACGCACGCACTTTCACTCTGGGACTCAGGGGAAAGTGCGCAGAGACCCAAAAATCACTAGCACAGGGTCACAAATAAGGCAAAAAGTCTAGGGGTGAACCTGCCCTGCGGGCCAAGTCCAACAGTCCCCCAGGCTGTGCTTGGTCCCCCTGGTTGCTCTTGGTCCCCCAGGCTGTGCTTGGTCCCCCTGGTTGCTCTTGGTCCCCCAGGCTGTGCTTGGTCCCCCAGGATGTGCTTGGTCCCCCTGCTTGCTCTTGGTCCCCCAGGCTGTGCTTGGTCCCCCTGGTTGCTCTTGGTCCCCCAGGCTGTGCTTGGTCCCCCAGGCTGTGCTTGGTCCCCCTGGTTGCTCTTGGTCCCCCAGGCTGTGCTTGTTACCCCTGGCTGTGCTTGGTGCCCTTGGTTGCTCTGGGTCCCCCAGGCTGTGCTTGGTCTCACAGGCTGTGCTTGATCCCCTGTTTGCTCTTGGTCCCCCAGGCTGTGCTTGGTACCCCAGGCTGTGCTTTGTCCCCTAGGCTGTGCTTGGTCCCCCAGGCTTTGCTTGGTCCCCCTGGTTGCTCTTGGTCCCCCAGGCTGTGCTTGGTCCCCCTGGTTGCTCTTGGTCCCCCAGGCTGTGCTCGGTCCCCCAGGCTGTGCTTGGTCCCCCAGGCTGTGCTTGGTCCCCCTGGTTGCTCTTGGTCCCCCAGGCTGTGCTTGTTACCCCTGGCTGTGCTTGGTGCCCTTGGTTGCTCTTGGTCCCCCAGGCTGTGCTTAGTCCCACAGGCTGTGCTTGATCCCCTGTTTGCTCTTGGTCCCCTAGGCTGTGTTTGGTACCCCTGGCTGTGCTTGGTCCCCCAGGCTGTGCTTGGTCCCCTAGGCTGTGCTTGGTCCCCCAGGCTTTGCTTGGTCCCCCTGGTTGCTCTTGGTCCCCCAGGCTGTGCTTGGTCCCCCTGGTTGCTCTTGGTCCCCCAGGCTGTGCTTGGTCCCCCAGGCTGTGCTTGGTCCCCCAGGCTGTGCTTGGTCCCCCAGGCTGTGCTTGGTCCCCCTGGTTGCTCTTGGTCCCCCAGGCTGTGCTTGTTACCCCTGGCTGTGCTTGGTGCCCTTGGTTGCTCTTGGTCCCCCAGGCTGTGCTTGGTCCCACAGGCTGTGCTTGATCCCCTGTTTGCTCTTGGTCCCCCAGGCTGTGCTTGGTATCCCAGGCTGGGCTTTGTCCCCCAGGCTGTGCTTGGTCCCCCTGGTTGCTCTTGGTCCCCCAAGCTGTGCTTGGTCCCCCAGGCTGTGCTTGGCCCCCCAGGCTGTGCTTGGTCCCCCAGGCTGTGCTTGGTCCCCCTGGTTGCTCTTGGTCCCCCAGGCTGCGCTTGGTCCCCCTGGTTGCTCTTGGTCCCCCAGGCTGTGCTTGGTCCCCCTGGTTGCTCTTGGTCCCCCAGGCTGTGCTTGGTCCCACAGGCTGTGTTTGGTTCCCCAGCCTGTGCTTGGTCCCCCAGGCTGTGCTTGGTCCCCTTGGTTGCCCTTGGTCCCCCAGGCTGTGCTTGGTCTCCCTGGTTGCTCTTGGTCCCCCAGGCTGTGCTTGGTCCCCCAGGCTGTGCTTGGTCCCCCAGGCTTTGCTTGGTCCCCCTGGTTGCTCTTGGTCCCCCAGGCTGTGCTTGGTCCCCCTGGTTGCTCTTGGTCCCCCAGGCTGTGCTTGGTCCCCCAGGCTGTGCTTGGTCCCCTTGGTTGCTCTTGGTCCCCCAGGCTGTGCTTGGTCCCCCTGGCTGTGCTTTGTCCCCCAGGCTGTGCTTGGTCCCCCTGGCTGTGCTTGGTCCCCCAGGCTGTGCTTGGTCCCCCTGGTTGCTCTTGGTCCCCCAGGCTGTGTTTGGTCCCCCAGCCTGTGCTTGGTCCCCCAGGCTGTGCTTGGTCCCCCAGGCTGTGCTTGGTCCCCCTGGCTGTGCTTGGTCCCCCAGGCTGTGCTTGGTCCCCCTGGTTGCTCCTGGTCCCCCAGGCTGTGCTTGGTCCCCCTGGTTGCTCTTGGTCCACCATGCTGTGCTTGGTCCCCCAGGCTGTGCTTGGTCCCCTTGGTTGCTCTTGGTCCCCCAGGCTGTGCTTGGTCCCCTTGGTTGCTCTTGGTCCCCCAGGCTGTGCTTGGTCCCCCTGGCTGTGCTTGGTCCCCCAGGCTGTGCTTGGTCCCCTTGGTTGCTCTTGGTCCCCCAGGCTGTGCTTGGTCCCCCAGGCTGTGCTTGGTCCCCCTGGTTGCTCTTGGTCCCCCAGGCTGTGCTTGGTCCCCCAGGCTGAGCTTGGTCCCCCAGGCTGTGCTTGGTACCCCTGGTTGCTCTTGGTCCCCCAGGCTGTGCTTGGTCCCCCAGGCTGTGCTTGGTCCCCTAGGCTGTGCTTGGTCCCCCAGGCTGTGCTTGGTCCCCCAGGCTATGCTTGGTCCCCCAGGCTGTGCTTGGTCCCCCAGGCTGTGCTTGGTCCCCCTGGTTGCTCTTGGTCTCCCAGGCTGTGCTTGGTCCCCCTGGTTGCTCTTGGTCCCCCAGGCTGTGCTTGGTCCCCCTGGTTGCTCCTGGTCCCCCAGGCTGTGCTTGGTCCCCCTGCTTGCTCTTGGTCCCCCAGGCTGTGCTTGGTCCCCCTGGTTGCTCTTGGTCCCCCAGGCTGTGCTTGGTCCACCAGGCTGTGCTTGGTCCCCCAGGCTGTGCTTGGTCCCCCTGGTTGCTCTTGGTCCCCCAGGCTGTGCTTGTTACCCCTGGCTGTGCTTGGTGCCCTTGGTTGCTCTTGGTCCCCCAGGCTGTGCTTGGTACCCCAGGCTGTGCTTTGTCCCCTAGGCTGTGCTTGGTCCCCCAGGCTTTGCTTGGTCCCCCTGGTTGCTCTTGGTCCCCCAGGCTGTGCTTGGTCCCCCTGGTTGCTCTTGGTCCCCCAGGCTGTGCTTGGTCCCCTTGGTTGCTCTTGGTCCCCCAGGCTGTGCTTGGTCCCCCTGGCTGTGCTTTGTCCCCCAGGCTGTGCTTGGTCCCCCTGGCTGTGCTTGGTCCCCCAGGCTGTGCTTGGTCCCCCTGGTTGCTCTTGGTCCCCCAGGCTGTGCTTGGTCCCACAGGCTGTGTTTGGTCCCCCAGCCTGTGCTTGGTCCCCCAGGCTGTGCTTGGTCCCCCAGGCTGTGCTTGGTCCCCCTGGCTGTGCTTGGTCCCCCAGGCTGTGCTTGGTCCCCCTGGTTGCTCCTGGTCCCCCAGGCTGTGCTTGGTCCCCCTGGTTGCTCTTGGTCCACCATGCTGTGCTTGGTCCCCCAGGCTGTGCTTGGTCCCCTTGGTTGCTCTTGGTCCCCCAGGCTGTGCTTGGTCCCCTTGGTTGCTCTTGGTCCCCCAGGCTGTGCTTGGTCCCCCTGGCTGTGCTTGGTCCCCCAGGCTGTGCTTGGTCCCCCTGGTTGCTCTTGGTCCCCCAGGCTGTGCTTGGTCCCCCAGGCTGTGCTTGGTCCCCCTGGTTGCTCTTGGTCCCCAAGGCTGTGCTTGGTCCCCCAGGCTGTGCTTGGTCCCCCAGGCTGTGCTTGGTACCCCTGGTTGCTCTTGGTCCCCCAGGCTGTGCTTGGTCCCCCAGGCTGTGATTGGTCCCCTAGGCTGTGCTTGGTCCCCCAGGCTGTGCTTGGTCCCCCAGGCTGTGCTTGGTCCCCCAGGCTGTGCTTGGTCCCCCAGGCTGTACTTGGTCCCCCTGGTTGCTCTTGGTCTCCCAGGCTGTGCTTGGTCCCCCTGGTTGCTCTTGGTCCCCCAGGCTGTGCTTGGACCCCCTGGTTGCTCCTGGTCCCCCAGGCTGTGCTTGGTCCCCCTGCTTGCTCTTGGTCCCCCAGGCTGTGATTGGTCCCCCTGGTTGCTCTTGGTCCCCCAGGCTGTGCTTGGTCCCCCAGGCTGTGCTTGGTCCCCCAGGCTGTGCTTGGTCCCCCTGGTTGCTCTTGGTCCCCCAGGCTGTGCTTGTTACCCCTGGCTGTGCTTGGTGCCCTTGGTTGCTCTTGGTCCCCCAGGCTGTGCTTGGTCTCACAGGCTGTGCTTGAACCCCTGTTTGCTCTTGGTCCCCCAGGCTGTGCTTGGTACCCCAGGCTGTGCTTTGTCCCCTAGGCTGTGCTTGGTCCCCCAGGCTTTGCTTGGTCCCCCTGGTTGCTCTTGGTCCCCCAGGCTGTGCTTGGTCCCCCTGGTTGCTCTTGGTCCCCCAGGCTGTGCTCGGTCCCCCAGGCTGTGCTTGGTTCCCCAGGCTGTGCTTGGTCCCCCTGGTTGCTCTTGGTCCCCCAGGCTGTGCTTGTTACCCCTGGCTGTGCTTGGTGCCCTTGGTTGCTCTTGGTCCCCCAGGCTGTGCTTGGTCCCACAGGCTGTGCTTGATCCCCTGTTTGCTCTTGGTCCCCTAGGCTGTGTTTGGTCCCCCTGGCTGTGCTTGGTCCCCCAGGCTGTGCTTGGTCCCCTAGGCTGTGCTTGGTCCCCCAGGCTTTGCTTGGTCCCCCTGGTTGCTCTTGGTCCCCCAGGCTGTGCTTGGTCCCCCTGGTTGCTCTTGGTCCCCCAGGCTGTGCTTGGTCCCCCAGGCTGTGCTTGGTCCCCCAGGCTGTGCTTGGTCCCCCAGGCTGTGCTTGGTCCCCCTGGTTGCTCTTGGTCCCCCAGGCTGTGCTTGTTACCCCTGGCTGTGCTTGGTGCCCTTGGTTGCTCTTGGTCCCCCAGGCTGTGCTTGGTCCCACAGGCTGTGCTTGATCCCCTGTTTGCTCTTGGTCCCCCAGGCTGTGCTTGGTACCCCAGGCAGTGCTTTGTCCCCCAGGCTGTGCTTGGTCCCCCTGGTTGCTCTTGGTCCCCCAAGCTGTGCTTGGTCCCCCAGGCTGTGCTTGGCCCCCCAGGCTGTGCTTGGTCCCCCAGGCTGTGCTTGGTCCCCCTGATTGCTCTTGGTCCCCCAGGCTGCGCTTGGTCCCCCTGGTTGCTCTTGGTCCCCCAGGCTGTGCTTGGTCCCCCTGGTTGCTCTTGGTCCCCCAGGCTGTGCTTGGTCCCACAGGCTGTGTTTGGTTCCCCAGCCTGTGCTTGGTCCCCCAGGCTGTGCTTGGTCCCCTTGGTTGCCCTTGGTCCCCCAGGCTGTGCTTGGTCTCCCTGGTTGCTCTTGGTCCCCCAGGCTGTGCTTGGTCCCCCAGGCTGTGCTTGGTCCCCCTGGTTGCTCTTGGTCCCCCAGGCTGTGCTTGGTCCCCCTGGTTGCTCTTGGTCCCCCAGGCTGTGCTTGGTCCCCCAGGCTGTGCTTGGTCCCCTTGGTTGCTCTTGGTCCCCCAGGCTGTGCTTGGTCCCCCTGGCTGTGCTTTGTCCCCCAGGCTGTGCTTGGTCCCCCTGGCTGTGCTTGGTCCCCCAGGCTGTGCTTGGTCCCCCTGGTTGCTCTTGGTCCCCCAGGCTGTGCTTGGTCCCACAGGCTGTGTTTGGTCCCCCAGCCTGTGCTTGGTCCCCCAGGCTGTGCTTGGTCCTCCAGGCTGTGCTTGGTCCCCCTGGCTGTGCTTGGTCCCCCAGGCTGTGCTTGGTCCCCCTGGTTGCTCCTGGTCCCCCAGGCTGTGCTTGGTCCCCCTGGTTGCTCTTGGTCCACCATGCTGTGCTTGGTCCCCCAGGCTGTGCTTGGTCCCCTTGGTTGCTCTTGGTCCCCCAGGCTGTGCTTGGTCCCCTTGGTTGCTCTTGGTCCCCCAGGCTGTGCTTGGTCCCCCTGGCTGTGCTTGGTCCCCCAGGCTGTGCTTGGTCCCCCTGGTTGCTCTTGGTCCCCCAGGCTGTGCTTGGTCCCCCAGGCTGTGCTTGGTCCCCCAGGCTGTGCTTGGTCCCCCTGGTTGCTCTTGGTCCCCCAGGCTGTGCTTGGTCCCCCAGGCTGTGCTTGGTCCCCCAGGCTGTGCTTGGTACCCCTGGTTGCTCTTGGTCCCCCAGGCTGTGCTTGGTCCCCCAGGCTGTGCTTGGTCCCCTAGGCTGTGCTTGGTCCCCCAGGCTGTGCTTGGTCCCCCAGGCTGTGCTTGGTCCCCCAGGCTGTGCTTGGTACCCCAGGCTGTGCTTGGTCCCCCTGGTTGCTCTTGGTCTCCCAGGCTGTGCTTGGTCCCCCTGGTTGCTCTTGGTCCCCCAGGCTGTGCTTGGTCCCCCAGGCTGTGCTTGGTCCCCTAGGCTGTGCTTGGTCCCCTAGGCTGTGCTTGGTCCCCCAGGCTGTGCTTGGTCCCCCAGGCTGTGCTTGGTCCCCCAGGCTGTGCTTGGTCCCCCTGGTTGCTCTTGGTCCCCCAGGCTGTGCTTGGTCCCCTGGTTGCTCTTGGTCCCCCAGGCTGTGCTTGGTCCCCCAGGCTGTGCTTGGTCCCCCTGCTTGCTCTTGGTCCCCCAGGCTGTGCTTAGTCCCCCAGGCTGTGCTTGGTCCCCCAGGCTGTGCTTGCTCCCCTTGGTTGCTCTTGGTCCCCCAGGCTGTGCTTGGTCCCCCAGGCTGTGCTTGGTCCGCTAGGCTGTGCTTGGTCCCCCAGGCTTTGCTTGGTCCCCCAGGCTGTGCTTGGTCCCCCTGGCTGTGCTTGGTCCCCCTGCTTGCTCTTGGTCCCCCAGGCTGTGCTTGGTCCCCTAGGCTGTGTTTGGTCCCCCTGGCTGTGCTTGGTCCCCCTGGTTGCTTTTGGTCCCCCAGGCTGTGCTTGGTCCCCCAGGCTCTGCTTGGTCCCCTAGGCTGTGCTTGGTCCAACAGGCTTTGCTTGGTCCCCCTGGCTGTGCTTGGTCCCCCTGGTTGCTCTTGGTCCCCCAGGCTGTGCTTGGTCCCCCAGGCTGTGCTTGGTCCCCCAGGCTGTGCTTGGTCCCCGAGGCTGTGCTTGGTCCCCCAGGCTGTGCATGGTCCCCCTGGTTGCTCTTGGTCCCCCAGGCTGTGCTTGGTCCCCCAGGCTGTGCTTGGTCCCTCAGGCTGTGCTTGGTCCCCCTGGTTGCTCTTGGTCCCCCAGGCTGAGCTTGGTCCCCCTGGTTGCTCCTGGTCCCCCAGGCTGTGCTTGTTCCCCCAGGCTGTGCTTGGTCCCCCAGGCTGTGCTTGGTCCCCCAGGCTGTGCTTGGTCCCCTTGGTTGCTCTTGGTCCCCCAGGCTGTGCTTGGTCCCCCTGGTTGCTCTTGGTCCCCCAGGCTGTGCTTGATCCCCCAGGCTGTGCTTGGTCCCCAAGGCTGTGCTTGGTCCCCCTGGTTGCTCTTGGTCCCCCAGGCTGTGCTTGGTCCCCCAGGCTGTGCTTGGTCCCCCTGGCTGTGCTTGGTCCCCCAGGCTGTGCTTGGTCCCCCTGGCTGTGCTTGGTCCCCCAGGCTGTGCTTGGTCCCCCTGGTTGCTTTTGGTCCCCCAGGCTGTGCTTGGTCCCCCAGGCTGTGCTTGGTCCCCCAGGCTTTGCTTGGTCCCCCAGGCTGTGCTTGGTCCCCCTGGCTGTGCTTGGTCCCTCTGGTTGCTCTTGGTCCCCCATTCTGTGCTTGGTCACCCAGGCTGTGTTTGGTCCCCCTGGCAGTGCTTGGTCCCCCAGGCTGTGCTTGGTCCCCCTGGTTGCTTTTGGTCCCCCCAGGCTGTGCTTGGTCCCCCAGGCTGTGCTTGGTCCCCCAGGCTGTGCTTGGTCCCCCTGGTTGCTCTTGGTCCCCCAGGCTGTGCTTGGTCCCCCTGGTTGCTCTTGGTCCCCCAGGCTGTGCTTGGTCCCCCTGGTTGCTCTTGGTCCCCCAGGCTGTGCTTGGTCCCCCAGGATGTGCTTGGTCCCCCTGGTTGCTCTTGGTCCCCCAGCCTGTGCTTGGTCCCCCAGGCTGTGTTTGGTCCCCCAGGCTGTGTTTGGTCCCCCTGGTTGCTCTTGGTCCCCCTGGCTGTGCTTGGTCCCCCAGGCTGTGCTTGGTCCCCCTGGTTGCTCTTGGTCCCCCAGGCTGTGCTTGGTCCCCGAGGCTGTGCTTGGTCCCCGAGGCTGTGCTTGGTCCCCCAGGCTGTGCTTGGTCCCCCAGGCTGTGCTTGGTCCCCCAGGCTGTGCTTGGTCCCCCTGGCTGCGCTTGGTCCCCCTGGTTGCTCTTGGTCCCCCAGGTTGTGCTTGGTCCCCCAGGCTGTGCTTGGTCCCCCTGGCTGTGCTTGGTCCCCCTGGCTGTGCTTGGTCCCCCAGGCTGTGCTTGGTCCCCCTGGTTGCTCTTGGTCCCCCAAGCTGTGCTTGGTCCCCCAAGCTGTGCTTGGTCCCCCAGGCTGTGCTTGGTCCCCCAGGCTGTGCGTGGTCCCCCTGGTTGCTCTTGGTCCCCCAAGCTGTGCTTGGTCCCCCAGGCTGTGCTTGGTCCCCCAGGCTTTGCTTGGTCCCCCAGGCTGTGCTTGGTCCCCCTGGCTGTGCTTGGTCCCCCTGCATGCTCTTGGTCCCCCAGGCTGTGCTTGGTCCCCCAGGCTTTGCTTGGTCCCCCAGGCTGTGCTTGGTCCCCCTGGCTGTGCTTGGTCCCCCTGCTTGCTCTTGGTCCCCCAGGCTGTGCTTGGTCCCCCAGGCTGTGTTTGGTCCCCCTGGCAGTGCTTGGTCCCCCAGGCTGTGCTTGGTCCCCCTGGTTGCTTTTGGTCCCCCAGGCTGTGCTTGGTCCCCCAGGCTGTGCTTGGTCCCCTAGGCTGTGCTTGGTCCCCCAGGCTGTGCTTGGTCCCCCTGGTTGCTCTTGGTCCCCCAGGCTGTGCTTGGTCCCCCTGGTTGCTCTTGGTCCCCCAGGCTGTGCTTGGTCCCCCATGATGTGCTTGGTCCCCCTGGTTGCTCTTGGTCCTCCAGCCTGTGCTTGGTCCCCCAGGCTGTGTTTGGTCCCCCAGGCTGTGTTTGGTCCCCCTGGTTGCTCTTGGTCCCCCTGGCTGTGCTTGGTCCCCCAGGCTGTGCTTGGTCCCCCTGGTTGCTCTTGGTCCCCCAGGCTGTGCTTGGTCCCCGAGGCTGTGCTTGGTCCCCCAGGCTGTGCTTGGTCCCCCAGGCTGTGCTTGGTCCCCCAGGCTGTGCTTGGTCCCCTTGGTTGCTCTTGGTCCCCCAGGCTGTGCTTGGTCCCCCTGGCTGTGCTTGGTCCCCCAGGCTGTGCTTGGTCCCCCTGGCTGTGCTTGGTCCCCCAGGCTGTGCTTGGTCCCCCTGGTTGCTCTTGGTCCCCCAGGCTGTGCTTGGTCCCACAGGCTGTGTTTGGTCCCCCAGCCTGTGCTTGGTCCCCCAGGCTGTGCTTGGTCCCCCTGGCTGTGCTTGGTCCCCCAGGCTGTGCTTGGTCCCCCTGGTTGCTCCTGGTCCCCCAGGCTGTGCTTGGTCCCCCTGGTTGCTCTTGGTCCACCATGCTGTGCTTGGTCCCCCAGGCTGTGCTTGGTCCCCTTAGTTGCTCTTGGTCCCCCAGGCTGTGCTTGGTCCCCTTGGTTGCTCTTGGTCCCCCAGGCTGTGCTTGGTCCCCCTGGCTGTGCTTGGTCCCCCAGGCTGTGCTTGGTCCCCCTGGTTGCTCTTGGTCCCCCAGGCTGTGCTTGGTCCCCCAGGCTGTGCTTGGTCCCCCAGGCTGTGCTTGGTCCCCCTGGTTGCTCTTGGTCCCCCAGGCTGTGCTTGGTCCCCCAGGCTGTGCTTGGTCCCCCAGGCTGTGCTTGGTACCCCTGGTTGCTCTTGGTCCCCCAGGCTGTGCTTGGTCCCCCAGGCTGTGCTTGGTCCCCTAGGCTGTGCTTGGTCCCCCAGGCTGTGCTTGGTCCCCCAGGCTGTGCTTGGTCCCCCAGGCTGTGCTTGGTCCCCCAGGCTGTGCTTGGTCCCCCTGGTTGCTCTTGGTCTCCCAGGCTGTGCTTGGTCCCCCTGGTTGCTCTTGGTCCCCCAGGCTGTGCTTGGTCCCCTAGGCTGTGCTTGGTCCCCCAGGCTGTGCTTGGTCCCCCAGGCTGTGTTTGGTCCCCCAGGCTGTGCTTGGTCCCCCAGGCTGTGCTTGGTCCCCCTGGTTGCTCTTGGTCCCCCAGGCTGTGCTTGGTCCCCTGGTTGCTCTTGGTCCCCCAGGCTGTGCTTGGTCCCCCAGGCTGTGCTTGGTCCCCCTGCTTGCTCTTGGTCCCCCAGGCTGTGCTTAGTCCCCCAGGCTGTGCTTGGTCCCCCAGGCTGTGCTTGCTCCCCTTGGTTGCTCTTGGTCCCCCAGGCTGTGCTTGGTCCCCCAGGCTGTGCTTGGTCCGCTAGGCTGTGCTTGGTCCCCCAGGCTTTGCTTGGTCCCCCAGGCTGTGCTTGGTCCCCCTGGCTGTGCTTGGTCCCCCTGCTTGCTCTTGGTCCCCCAGGCTGTGCTTGGTCCCCTAGGCTGTGTTTGGTCCCCCTGGCTGTGCTTGGTCCCCCTGGTTGCTTTTGGTCCCCCAGGCTGTGCTTGGTCCCCCAGGCTCTGCTTGGTCCCCTAGGCTGTGCTTGGTCCAACAGGCTTTGCTTGGTCCCCCTGGCTGTGCTTGGTCCCCCTGGTTGCTCTTGGTCCCCCAGGCTGTGCTTGGTCCCCCAGGCTGTGCTTGGTCCCCCAGGCTGTGCTTGGTCCCCGAGGCTGTGCTTGGTCCCCCAGGCTGTGCTTGGTCCCCCTGGTTGCTCTTGGTCCCCCAGGCTGTGCTTGGTCCCCCAGGCTGTGCTTGGTCCCCCAGGCTGTGCTTGGTCCCCCTGGTTGCTCTTGGTCCCCCAGGCTGAGCTTGGCCCCCCTGGTTGCTCCTGGTCCCCCAGGCTGTGCTTGTTCCCCCAGGCTGTGCTTGGTCCCCCTGGTTGCTCTTGGTCCCCCAGGCTGTGCTTGGTCCCCCAGGCTGTGCTTGGTCCCCAAGGCTGTGCTTGGTCCCCCTGGTTGCTCTTGGTCCCCCAGGCTGTGCTTGGTCCCCCAGGCTGTGCTTGGTCCCCCTGGTTGCTCTTGGTCCCCCAGGCTGTGCTTGGTCCCCTTGGTTGCTCTTGGTCCCCCAGGCTGTGCTTGGTCCCCCAGGCTGTGCTTGGTCCCCCTGGTTGCTCTTGGTCCCCCAGGCTGTGCTTGGTCCCCCAGGCTGTGCTTGGTCCCCCTGGCTGTGCTTGGTCCCCCAGGCTGTGCTTGGTCCCCCTGGTTGCTTTTGGTCCCCCAGGCTGTGCTTGGTCCCCCAGGCTGTGCTTGGTCCCCCAGGCTTTGCTTGGTCCCCCAGGCTGTGCTTGGTCCCCCTGGCTGTGCTTGGTCCCTCTGGTTGCTCTTGGTCCCCCAGGCTGTGCTTGGTCCCCCAGGCTGTGTTTGGTCCCCCTGGCAGTGCTTGGTCCCCCAGGCTGTGCTTGGTCCCCCTGGTTGCTTTTGGTCCCCCCAGGCTGTGCTTGGTCCCCCAGGCTGTGCTTGGTCCCCCAGGCTGTGCTTGGTCCCCCTGGTTGCTCTTGGTCCCCCAGGCTGTGCTTGGTCCCCCTGGTTGCTCTTGGTCCCCCAGGCTGTGCTTGGTCCCCGAGGCTGTGCTTGGTCCCCCAGGCTGTGCTTGGTCCCCCAGGCTGTGCTTGGTCCCCTGGCTGCGCTTGGTCCCCCTGGTTGCTATTGGTCCCCCAAGTTGTGCTTGGTCCCCCAGGCTGTGCTTGGTCCCCCTGGCTGTGCTTGGTCCCCCTGGCTGTGCTTGGTCCCCCAGGCTGTGCTTGGTCCCCCTGATTGTGCTTGGTCCCCGAGGCTGTGCTTGGTCCCCCAGGCTGTGCTTGGTCCCCCAGGCTGTGCTTGGTCCCCCTGGCTGCGCTTGGTCCCCCTGGTTGCTCTTGGTCCCCCAGGTTGTGCTTGGTCCCCCAGGCTGTGCTTGGTCCCCCTGGCTGTGCTTGGTCCCCCTGGCTGTGCTTGGTCCCCCAGGCTGTGCTTGGTCCCCCTGGTTGCTCTTGGTCCCCCAAGCTGTGCTTGGTCCCCCAGGCTGTGCTTGGTCCCCCAGGCTGTGCTTGGTCCCCCAGGCTGTGCGTGGTCCCCCTGGTTGCTCTTGGTCCCCCAAGCTGTGCTTGGTCCCCCAGGCTGTGCTTGGTCCCCCAGGCTTTGCTTGGTCCCCCAGGCTGTGCTTGGTCCCCCTGGCTGTGCTTGGTCCCCCTGCTTGCTCTTGGTCCCCCAGGCTGTGCTTGGTCCCCCAGGCTGTGTTTGGTCCCCCTGGCAGTGCTTGGTCCCCCAGGCTGTGCTTGGTCCCCCTGGTTGCTTTTGGTCCCCCAGGCTGTGCTTGGTCCCCCAGGCTGTGCTTGGTCCCCTAGGCTGTGCTTGGTCCCCCAGGCTGTGCTTGGTCCCCCAGGCTGTGCTTGGTCCCCCTGGTTGCTCTTGGTCCCCCAGGCTGTGCTTGGTCCCCCCTGGTTGCTCTTGGTCCCCCAGGCTGTGCTTGGTCCCCCAGGATGTGCTTGGTCCCCCTGGTTGCTCTTGGTCCCCCAGCCTGTGCTTGGTCCCCCAGGCTGTGTTTGGTCCCCCAGGCTGTGTTTGGTCCCCTTGGTTGCTCTTGGTCCCCCTGGCTGTGCTTGGTCCCCCAAGCTGTGCTTGGTCCCCCTGGTTGCTCTTGGTCCCCCAGGCTGTGCTTGGTCCCCGAGGCTGTGCTTGGTCCCCCTGACTGTGCTTGGTCCCCGAGGCTGTGCTTGGTCCCCCAGGCTGTGCTTGGTCCCCCAGGCTGTGCTTGGTCCCCCAGGCTGTGCTTGGTCCCCCAGGCTGTGCTTGGTCCCCCTGGCTGTGCTTGGTCCCCCTGGCTGTGCTTGGTCCCCCAGGCTGTGCTTGGTCCCCCAGGCTGTGCTTGGTCCCCCTGGCTGCGCTTGGTCCCCCTGGTTGCTCTTGGTCCCCCAGGTTGTGCTTGGTCCCCCAGGCTGTGCTTGGTCCCCCTGGCTTTGCTTGGTCCCCCTGGCTGTGCTTGGTCCCCCAGGCTGTGCTTGGTCCCCCTGGTTGCTCTTGGTCCCCCAAGCTGTGCTTGGTCCCCCAGGCTGTGCTTGGTCCCCCAGGCTGTGCTTGGTCCCCCAGGCTGTGCTTGGTCCCCCTGGTTGCTCTTGGTCCCCCAAGCTGTGCTTGGTCCCCCAGGCTGTGCTTGGTCCCCCAGGCTTTGCTTGGTCCCCCAGGCTGTGCTTGGTCCCCCTGGCTGTGCTTGGTCCCCCTGCTTGCTCTTGGTCCCCCAGGCTGTGCTTGGTCCCCTAGGCTGTGTTTGGTCCCCCTGGCTGTGCTTGGTCCCCCTGGTTGCTTTTGGTCCCCCAGGCTGTGCTTGGTCCCCCAGGCTCTGCTTGGTCCCCTAGGCTGTGCTTGGTCCCCCAGGCTGTGCTTGGTCCCCCTGGCTGTGCTTGGTCCCCCTGCATGCTCTTGGTCCCCCAGGCTGTGCTTGGTCCCCCAGGCTTTGCTTGGTCCCCCAGGCTGTGCTTGGTCCCCCTGGCTGTGCTTGGTCCCCCTGCTTGCTCTTGGTCCCCCAGGCTGTGCTTGGTCCCCCAGGCTGTGTTTGGTCCCCCAGGCTGTGCTTGGTCCCCCTGGTTGCTCTTGGTCCCCCAGGCTGTGCTTGGTCCCCCTGGTTGCTCTTGGTCCCCCAGGCTGTGCTTGGTCCCCCAGGATGTGCTTGGTCCCCCTGGTTGCTCTTGGTCCCCCAGCCTGTGCTTGGTCCCCCAGGCTGTGTTTGGTCCCCCAGGCTGTGTTTGGTCCCCCTGGTTGCTCTTGGTCCCCCTGGCTGTGCTTGGTCCCCCAGGCTGTGCTTGGTCCCCCTGGTTGCTCTTGGTCCCCCAGGCTGTGCTTGGTCCCCGAGGCTGTGCTTGGTCCCCGAGGCTGTGCTTGGTCCCCCAGGCTGTGCTTGGTCCCCCAGGCTGTGCTTGGTCCCCCAGGCTGTGCTTGGTCCCCCTGGCTGCGCTTGGTCCCCCTGGTTGCTCTTGGTCCCCCAGGTTGTGCTTGGTCCCCCAGGCTGTGCTTGGTCCCCCTGGCTGTGCTTGGTCCCCCTGGCTGTGCTTGGTCCCCCAGGCTGTGCTTGGTCCCCCTGGTTGCTCTTGGTCCCCCAAGCTGTGCTTGGTCCCCCAAGCTGTGCTTGGTCCCCCAGGCTGTGCTTGGTCCCCCAGGCTGTGCGTGGTCCCCCTGGTTGCTCTTGGTCCCCCAAGCTGTGCTTGGTCCCCCAGGCTGTGCTTGGTCCCCCAGGCTTTGCTTGGTCCCCCAGGCTGTGCTTGGTCCCCCTGGCTGTGCTTGGTCCCCCTGCATGCTCTTGGTCCCCCAGGCTGTGCTTGGTCCCCCAGGCTTTGCTTGGTCCCCCAGGCTGTGCTTGGTCCCCCT
Organism: Lissotriton vulgaris; assembly: GCF_964263255.1. Taxonomy (NCBI): domain Eukaryota; kingdom Metazoa; phylum Chordata; class Amphibia; order Caudata; family Salamandridae; genus Lissotriton; species Lissotriton vulgaris. The sequence continues at coordinate 1,023,911,757 of NC_141698.1, forward strand.
GGCTGTGCTTGGTCCCCCTGCTTGCTCTTGGTCCCCCAGGCTGTGCTTGGTCCCCCAGGCTGTGTTTGGTCCCCCTGGCAGTGCTTGGTCCCCCAGGCTGTGCTTGGTCCCCCTGGTTGCTTTTGGTCCCCCAGGCTGTGCTTGGTCCCCCAGGCTGTGCTTGGTCCCCTAGGCTGTGCTTGGTCCCCCAGGCTGTGCTTGGTCCCCCTGGTTGCTCTTGGTCCCCCAGGCTGTGCTTGGTCCCCTGGTTGCTCTTGGTCCCCCAGGCTGTGCTTGGTCCCCCAGGCTGTGCTTGGTCCCCCTGCTTGCTCTTGGTCCCCCAGGCTGTGCTTAGTCCCCCAGGCTGTGCTTGGTCCCCCAGGCTGTGCTTGCTCCCCTTGGTTGCTCTTGGTCCCCCAGGCTGTGCTTGGTCCCCCAGGCTGTGCTTGGTCCGCTAGGCGGTGCTTGGTCCCCCAGGCTGTGCTTGGTCCCCCTGGTTGCTCTTGGTCCCCCAGGCTGTGCTTGGTGCCCCAGGCTGTGCTTGGTCCCCCAGGCTGTGCTTGGTCCCCCTGGTTGCTCTTGGTCCCCCAGGCTGAGCTTGGTCCCCCTGTTTGCTCCTGGTCCCCCAGGCTGTGCTTGTTCCCCCAGGCTGTGCTTGGTCCCCCAGGCTGTGCTTGGTCCCCCAGGCTGTGCTTGGTCCCCTTGGTTGCTCTTGGTCCCCCAGGCTGTGCTTGGTCCCCCTGGTTGCTCTTGGTCCCCCAGGCTGTGCTTGGTCCCCCAGGCTGTGCTTGGTCCCCAAGGCTGTGCTTGGTCCCCCTGGTTGCTCTTGGTCCCCCAGGCTGTGCTTGGTCCCCCAGGCTGTGCTTGGTCCCCCAGGCTTTGCTTGGTCCCCAAGGCTGTGCTTGGTCCCCCTGGCTGTGCTTGGTCCCTCTGGTTGCTCTTGGTCCCCCAGGCTGTGCTTGGTCCCCCAGGCAGTGCTTGGTCCCCCAGGCTGTGCTTGGTCCCCCTGGTTGCTTTTGGTCCCCCCAGGCTGTGCTTGGTCCCCCAGGCTGTGCTTGGTCCCCCAGGATGTGCTTGGTCCCCCAGGCTGTGCTTGGTCCCCTGGCTGCGCTTGGTCCCCCTGGTTGCTATTGGTCCCCCAAGTTGTGCTTGGTCCCTCAGGCTGTGCTTGGTCCCCCTGGCTGTGCTTGGTCCCCCTGGCTGTGCTTGGTCCCCCAGGCTGTGCTTGGTCCCCCTGACTGTGCTTGGTCCCCGAGGCTGTGCTTGGTCCCCCAGGCTGTGCTTGGTCCCCCAGGCTGTGCTTGGTCCCCCTGGCTGCGCTTGGTCCCCCTGGTTGCTCTTGGTCCCCCAGGTTGTGCTTGGTCCCCCAGGCTGTGCTTGGTCCCACTGGCTGTGCTTGGTCCCCCTGGCTGTGCTTGGTCCCCCAGGCTGTGCTTGGTCCCCCTGGTTGCTCTTGGTCCCCCAAGCTGTGCTTGGTCCCCCAGGCTGTGCTTGGTCCCCCAGGCTGTGCGTGGTCCCCCTGGTTGCTCTTGGTCCCCCAAGCTGTGCTTGGTCATTCAGGCTGTGCTTGGTCCCCCAGGCTTTGCTTGGTCCCCCAGGCTGTGCTTGGTCCCCCTGGCTGTGCTTGGTCCCCCTGCTTGCTCTTGGTCCCCCAGGCTGTGCTTGGTCCCCCAGGCTGTGTTTGGTCCCCCTGGCAGTGCTTGGTCCCCCAGGCTGTGCTTGGTCCCCCTGGTTGCTTTTGGTCCCCCAGGCTGTGCTTGGTCCCCCAGGCTGTGCTTGGTCCCCTAGGCTGTGCTTGGTCCCCCAGGCTGTGCTTGGTCCCCCAGGCTGTGCTTGGTCCCCCTGGTTGCTCTTGGTCCCCCAGGCTGTGCTTGGTCCCCCTGGTTGCTCTTGGTCCCCCAGGCTGTGCTTGGTCCCCCAGGATGTGCTTGGTCCCCCTGGTTGCTCTTGGTCCCCCAGCCTGTGCTTGGTCCCCCAGGCTGTGTTTGGTCCCCCAGGCTGTGTTTGGTCCCCCTGGTTGCTCTTGGTCCCCCTGGCTGTGCTTGGTCCCCCAGGCTGTGCTTGGTCCCCCTGGTTGCTCTTGGTCCCCCAGGCTGTGCTTGGTCCCCGAGGCTGTGCTTGGTCCCCCTGACTGTGCTTGGTCCCCGAGGCTGTGCTTGGTCCCCCAGGCTGTGCTTGGTCCCCCAGGCTGTGCTTGGTCCCCCAGGCTGTGCTTGGTCCCCCTGGCTGCGCTTGGTCCCCCTGGTTGCTCTTGGTCCCCCAGGTTGTGCTTGGTCCCCCAGGCTGTGCTTGGTCCCCCAGGCTGTGCTTGGTCCCCCTGGCTGTGCTTGGTCCCCCTGGCTGTGCTTGGTCCCCCAGGCTGTGCTTGGTCCCCCAGGCTGTGCTTGGTCCCCCTGGCTGCGCTTGGTCCCCCTGGTTGCTCTTGGTCCCCCAGGTTGTGCTTGGTCCCCCAGGCTGTGCTTGGTCCCCCTGGCTGTGCTTGGTCCCCCTGGCTGTGCTTGGTCCCCCAGGCTGTGCTTGGTCCCCCTGGTTGCTCTTGGTCCCCCAAGCTGTGCTTGGTCCCCCAGGCTGTGCTTGGTCCCCCAGGCTGTGCTTGGTCCCCCAGGCTGTGCGTGGTCCCCCTGGTTGCTCTTGGTCCCCCAAGCTGTGCTTGGTCCCCCAGGCTGTGCTTGGTCCCCCAGGCTTTGCTTGGTCCCCCAGGCTGTGCTTGGTCCCCCTGGCTGTGCTTGGTCCCCCTGCTTGCTCTTGGTCCGCCAGGCTGTGCTTGGTCCCCCAGGCTGTGTTTGGTCCCCCTGGCAGTGCTTGGTCCCCCAGGCTGTGCTTGGTCCCCCTGGTTGCTTTTGGTCCCCCAGGCTGTGCTTGGTCCCCCAGGCTGTGCTTGGTCCCCTAGGCTGTGCTTGGTCCCCCAGGCTGTGCTTGGTCCCCCAGGCTGTGCTTGGTCCCCCTGGTTGCTCTTGGTCCCCCAGGCTGTGCTTGGTCCCCCTGGTTGCTCTTGGTCCCCCAGGCTGTGCTTGGTCCCCCAGGATGTGCTTGGTCCCCCTGGTTGCTCTTGGTCCCCCAGCCTGTGCGTGGTCCCCCAGGCTGTGTTTGGTCCCCCAGGCTGTGTTTGGTCCCCCTGGTTGCTCTTGGTCCCCCTGGCTGTGCTTGGTCCCCCAGGCTGTGCTTGGTCCCCCTGGTTGCTCTTGGTCCCCCAGGCTGTGCTTGGTCCCAGAGGCTGTGCTTGGTCCCCCAGGCTGTGCTTGGTCCCCCAGGCTGTGCTTGGTCCCCCAGGCTGTGCTTGGTCCCCTGGCTGCGCTTGGTCCCCCTGGTTGCTATTGGTCCCCCAGGTTGTGCTTGGTCCCCCAGGCTGTGCTTGGTCCCCCTGGCTGTGCTTGGTCCCCCTGGCTGTGCTTGGTCCCCCAGGCTGTGCTTGGTCCCCCTGACTGTGCTTGGTCCCCGAGGCTGTGCTTGGTCCCCCAGGCTGTGCTTGGTCCCCCAGGCTGTGCTTGGTCCCACAGGCTGTGCTTGGTCCCCCTGGCTGCGCTTGGTCCCCCTGGTTGCTCTTGGTCCCCCAGGTTGTGCTTGGTCCCCCAGGTTGTGCTTGGTCCCCCTGGCTGTGCTTGGTCCCCCTGGCTGTGCTTGGTCCCCCAGGCTGTGCTTGGTCCCCCTGGCTGTGCTTGGTCCCCCAGGCTGTGCTTGGTCCCCCTGGTTGCTCTTGGTCCCCCAGGCTGTGCTTGGTCCCACAGGCTGTGTTTGGTCCCCCAGCCTGTGCTTGGTCCCCCAGGCTGTGCTTGGTCCCGTTGGTTGCCCTTGGTCCCCCAGGCTGTGCTTGGTCTCCCTGGTTGCTCTTGGTCCCCCAGGCTGTGCTTGGTCCCCCAGGCTGTGCTTGGTCCCCCAGGCTGTGCTTGGTCCCCCAGGCTGTGCTTGGTCCCCCTGGTTGCTCTTGGTCCCCCAGGCTGTGCTTGGTCCCCCTGGTTGCTCTTGGTCCCCCAGGCTGTGCTTGGTCCCCCAGGCTGTGCTTGGTCCCCTTGGTTGCTCTTGGTCCCCCAGGCTGTGCTTGGTCCCCCTGGCTGTGCTTGGTCCCCCAGGCTGTGCTTGGTCCCCCTGGCTGTGCTTGGTCCCCCAGGCTGTGCTTGGTCCCCCTGGTTGCTCTTGGTCCCCCAGGCTGTGCTTGGTCCCACAGGCTGTGTTTGGTCCCCCAGCCTGTGCTTGGTCCCCCAGGCTGTGCTTGGTCCCCCAGGCTGTGCTTGGTCCCCCTGGCTGTGCTTGGTCCCCCAGGCTGTGCTTGGTCCCCCTGGTTGCTCATGGTCCCCCAGGCTGTGCTTGGTCCCCCTGGTTGCTCTTGGTCCACCATGCTGTGCTTGGTCCCCCAGGCTGTGCTTGGTCCCCTTGGTTGCTCTTGGTCCCCCAGGCTGTGCTTGGTCCCCTTGGTTGCTCTTTGTCCCCCAGGCTGTGCTTGGTCCCCCTGGCTGTGCTTGGTCCCCCAGGTTGTGCTTGGTCCCCCTGGTTGCTCTTGGTCCCCCAGGCTGTGCTTGGTCCCCCAGGCTGTGCTTGGTCCCCCAGGCTGTGCTTGGTCCCCCAGGCTGTGCTTGGTCCCCCTGGTTGCACTTGGTTTCCCAGGCTGTGCTTGGTCCCCCAGGCTGTGCTTGGTCCCCCAGGCTGTGTTTGGTCCCCCAGGCTGTGCTTGGTCCCCCTGGTTGCTCTTGGTGTCCCAGGCTGTGCTTGGTCCCCCAGGCTGTGCTTGGTCCCTTTGGTTGCTCTTGGTCCCCCAGGCTGTGCTTGGTCCCCCAGGCTGTGCTTGGTCCCCCAGGCTGTGCTTGGTCCCCCTGGTTGCTCTTGGTCCCCCAAGATGTGCTTGGTCCCCCAGGCTGTGCTTGGTCCCCCTGGCTGTGCTTGGTCCCCCGGCTGTGCTTGGTCCCCCTGGTTGCTCTTGGTCCCCCAGGCTGTGCTTGGTCCCCCAGGCTGTGCTTGGTCCCCCAGGCTGTGCTTGGTCCCCCAGGCTGTGCTTGGTCCCCCAGGCTGTGCTTGGTCCCCCTGGTTGGCCCCCCAGGCTGTGCTTGGTCCCCCTGGTTGCTATTGGTCCCCCAGGCTGTGCTTGGTCCCCCTGGTTGCTCTTGGTCCCCCAGGCTGTGCTTGGTCCCCCAGGATGTGCTTGGTCCCCCTGCTTGCTCTTGGTCCCCCAGGCTGTGCTTGGTCCCCCTGGTTGCTCTTGGTCCCCCAGGCTGTGCTTGGTCCCCCAGGCTGTGCTTGGTCCCCCAGGCTGTGCTTGGTCCCCCAGGCTGTGCTTGGTCCCCCTGGTTGCTCTTGGTCCCCCAGGCTGTGCTTGTTACCCCTGGCTGTGCTTGGTGCCCTTGGTTGCTCTTGGTCCCCCAGGCTGTGCTTGGTCTCACATGCTGTGCTTGATCCCCTGTTTGCTCTTGGTCCCCCAGGCTGTGCTTGGTACCCCAGGCTGTGCTTTGTCCCCTAGGCTGTGCTTGGTCCCCCAGGCTTTGCTTGGTCCCCCTGGTTGCTCTTGGTCCCCCAGGCTGTGCTTGGTCCCCCTGGTTGCTCTTGGTCCCCCAGGCTGTGCTCGGTCCCCCAGGCTGTGCTTGGTCCCCCAGGCTGTGCTTGGTCCCCCTGGTTGCTCTTGGTCCCCCAGGCTGTGCTTGTTACCCCTGGCTGTGCTTGGTGCCCTTGGTTGCTCTTGGTCCCCCAGGCTGTGCTTGGTCCCACAGGCTGTGCTTGATCCCCTGTTTGCTCTTGGTCCCCTAGGCTGTGTTTGGTCCCCCTGGCTGTGCTTTGTCCCCCAGGCTGTGCTTGGTCCCCTAGGCTGTGCTTGGTCCCCCAGGCTTTGCTTGGTCCCCCTGGTTGCTCTTGGTCCCCCAGGCTGTGCTTGGTCCCCCTGGTTGCTCTTGGTCCCCCAGGCTGTGCTTGGTCCCCCAGGCTGTGCTTGGTCCCCCAGGCTGTGCTTGGTCCCCCAGGCTGTGCTTGGTCCCCCTGGTTGCTCTTGGTCCCCCAGGCTGTGCTTGTTACCCCTGGCTGTGCTTGGTGCCCTTGGTTGCTCTTGGTCCCCCAGGCTGTGCTTGGTCCCACAGGCTGTGCTTGATCCCCTGTTTGCTCTTGGTCCCCCAGGCTGTGCTTGGTACCCCAGGCTGTGCTTTGTCCCCCAGGCTGTGCTTGGTCCCCCTGGTTGCTCTTGGTCCCACAGGCTGTGCTTGGTCCCCTTTGTTGCTCTTGGTCCCCCAGGCTGTGCTTGGTCCCCCTGGTTGCTCTTGGTCCCCCAGACTGTGCTTGGTCCCCCAGGCTGTGCTTGGTCCCCCTGGTTGCTCTTGGTCCCCCAGGCTGTGCTTGGTCCCACAGGCTGTGCTTGGTCCCCCAGGCTGTGCTTGGTCCCCCTGGTTGCTCTTGGTCCCCCAGGCTGTGCTTGGTACCCCAGGCTGTGCTTTGTCCCCCAGGCTGTGCTTGGTCCCCCTGGTTGCTCTTGGTCCCCCAGGCTGTGCTTGGTCCCCCTGGTTGCTCTTGGTCCCCCAGGCTGTGCTTGGTCCCCCTGGTTGCTCTTGGTCCCCCAGGCTGTGCTTGGTCCCCCAGCTGTGCTTGGTCCCCTTGGTTGCTCTTGGTCCCCCAGGCTGTGCTTGGTCCCCCAGGCTGTGCTTGGTCCCCTTGGTTGCTCTTGGTCCCCCAGGCAGTGCTTGGTACCCCAGGCTGTGCTTTGTCCCCCAGGCTGTGCTTGGTCCCCCTGGTTGCTCTTGGTCCCCCAGGCTGTGCTTGGTCCCCTTGGTTGCTCTTGGTCCCCCAGGCTGTGCTTGGTCCCCCTGGTTGCTCTTGGTCCCCCAGACTGTGCTTGGTCCCCCAGGCTGTGCTTGGTCCCCCTGGTTGCTCTTGGTCCCCCAGACTGTGCTTGGTCCCACAGGCTGTGCTTGGTCCCCCAGGCTGTGCTTGGTCCCCCAGGCTGTGCTTGGTCCCCCTGGTTGCTCTTGGTCCCCCAGGCTGTGCTTGGTCCCACAGGCTGTGCTTGGTCCCCCAGGCTGTGCTTGGTCCCCCTGGTTGCTCTTGGTCCCCCAGGCTGTGCTTGGTACCCCAGGCTGTGCTTTGTCCCCCAGGCTGTGCTTGGTCCCCCTGGTTGCTCTTGGTCCCCCAGGCTGTGCTTGGTCCCCCTGGTTGCTCTTGGTCCCCCAGGCTGTGCTTGGTCCCCCTGGTTGCTCTTGGTCCCCCAGGCTGTGCTTGGTCCCCCAGGCTGTGCTTGGTCCCCCTGGTTGCTCTTGGTCCCCCAGGCTGTGCTTGGTCCCCCAGGCTGTGCTTGGTCCCCCAGGCTGTGCTTGGTCCCCCTGGTTGCTCTTGGTCCCCCAGGCTGTGCTTGGTCCCCTAGGCTGTGCTTGGTCCCCCAGGCTGTGCTTGGTCCCCCTGGTTGCTCTTAGTCCCCCAGGCTGTGCTTGGTCCTCTAGGCTGTGCTTGGTCCCCCAGGCTGTGCTTGGTCCCCCTGGTTGCTCTTAGTCCCCCAGGCTGTGCTTGGTCCCCCAGGCTGTGCTTGGTCCCCCTGGTTGCTCTTGGTCCCCCAGGCTGTGCTTGGTACCCCTGGCTGTGCTTGGACCCCCTGATTGCTCTTGGTCCCCCAGGCTGTGCTTGGTCCCCCAGGCTGTGCTTGGTCCCCCTGGATGCTCTTGGTCCCCTAGGCTGTGCTTGGTCCCCCTGGCTGTGCTTGGTACCCCTGGCTGTGCTTGGTCCCGCTGGTTGCTCTTGGTCCCCCAGGCTGTGCTTGGTCCCCAAGGCTGTGCTTGGTCCCCCAGGCTGTGCTTGGTCCCCTAGGCTGTGCTTGGTCCCTCAGGCTGTGCGTGGTCCCCCTGGTTGCTCTTAGTCCCCCAGGCTGTGCTTGGTCCCCCAGGCTGTGCTTGGTCCCCCTGGTTGCTCTTGGTCTCCCAGGCTGTGCTTGGTACCCTTGGCTGTGCTTGGACCCCCTGGTTGCTCCTGGTCCCCCAGGCTGTGCTTGGTCCCCCAGGCTGTGCTTGGTCCCCCTGGATGCTCTTGGTCCCCCAGGCTGTGCTTGGTCCCCCTGGATGCTCTTGGTCCCCCAGGCTGTGCTTGGTCCCCCAGGTTGCTCTTGGTCCCCCAGGCTGTGCTTGGTCCCCCAGGCTGTGCTTGGTCCCCCTGGATGTGCTTGGTCCCCTAGGCTGTGCTTGGTCCCCCAGGCTGTGCTTGGTCCCCCTGGTTGCTCTTGGTCCCCCAGGCTGTGCTCTTGGTCCCCCAGGCTGTGCTTGGTCCCCCAGGCTGTGCTTGGTCCCCTTGGTTGCTCTTGGTCTCCAGGCTGTGCTTGGTCCCCCTGGTTGCTCTTGGTCCCCCAGGCTGTGCTTGGTCCCCCTGGTTGCTCTTGGTCCCCCAGGCTGTGCTTGGTCCCCCTGGTTGCTCTTGGTCCCCCAGGCTGTGCTTGGTCCCCCAGGCTGTGCTTGGTCCCCCTGGTTGCTCTTGGTCCCCCAGGCTGTGCTTGGTCCCCTTGGTTGCTCTTGGTCCCCCAGGCTGTGCTTGGTCCCCCTGGTTGCTCTTGGTCCCCCAGGCTGTGCTTGGTCCCCCAGGCTGTGCTTGGTCCCCCTGGCTGTGCTTGTTCCCCCATGCTTTGCTTGGTCCCCCTGGCTGTGCTTGGTCCCCCAGGCTGTGCTTGGTCCCCCTGGTTGCTTTTGGTCCCCCAGGCTGTGCTTGGTCCCCCAAGCTGTGCTTGGTCCCCCTGGCTGTGCTTGGTCCCCCTGGTTGCTTTTGGTCCCCCAGGCTGTGCTTGGTCCCCCAGGCTGTGCTTGGTCCCCTAGGCTGTGCTTGGTCCCCCAGGCTTTGCTTGGTCCCCAGGCTGTGCTTGGTCCCCCAGGCTGTGCTTGGTCCCCCAGGCTGTGCTTGGTCCCCCAGGCTGTGCTTGGTCCCCCTGGTTGCTCTTGGTCCCCCAGGCTGTGCTTGGTCCCCCAGGCTGTGCTTGGTCCCCCTGGCTGTGCTTGGTCCCCCAGGCTGTGCTTGGTCCCCTAGGCTGTGCTTGGTCCCCCAGGCTGTGCTTGGTCCCCCTGGTTGCTCTTGGTCCCCCAGGCTGTGCTTGTTCCCCCAGGCTGTGCTTGGTCCCCCTGGTTGCTCTTGGTCCCCCAGGCTGTGCTTGGTCCCCCAGGCTGTGCTTGGTCCCCCTGGTTGCTCTTGGTCCCCCAGGCTGTGCTTGGTCCCCCAGGCTGTGCTTGGTCCCCCAGGCTGTGCTTGGTCCCGCAGGCTGTGCTTGGTCCCCTTGGTTGCTCTTGGTCCCCCAGGCTGTGCTTGGTCCCCCTGGTTGCTCTTAGTCCCCCAGGCTGTGCTTGGTCCCCCAGGCTGTGCTTGGTCCCCTTGGTTGCTCTTGGTCCCCCAGGCTGTGCTTGGTCCCCCTGGTTGCTCTTGGTCCCCCAGGCTGTGCTTGGTCCCCCAGGCTGTGCTTGGTCCCCCTGGCTGTGCTTGGTCCCCCAGGCTGTGCTTGGTCCCCCAGGCTGTGCTTGGTCCCCCTGGTTGCTCTTGGTCCCCCAGGCTGTGCTTGGTCCCCCTGGTTTCTCTTGGTCCCCCTGGCTGTGCTTGGTCCCCCAGGCTGTGCTTGGTCCCCCTGGTTGCTTTTGGTCCCCCAGGCTGTGCTTGGTCTCCCAGGCTGTGCTTGGTCCCCCAGGCTGTGCTTGGTCCCCCTGGTTGCTCTTGGTCCCCCAGGATGTGTTTGGTCCCCCAGGCTGTGCTTGGTCCCCCTGGCTGTGCTTGGTCCCCCTGGTTGCTCTTGGTCCCCCAGGCTGTGCTTGGTCCCCCTGGTTGCTCTTGGTCCCCCAGGCTGTGCTTGGTCCCCCAGGCTGTGCTTGGTCCCCTAGGCTGTGCTTGGTCCCCCAGGCTGTGCTTGGTCCCCCAGGCTGTGCTTGGTCCCCCAGGCTGTGCTTGGTCCCCCAGGCGGTGCTTGATCCCCCTGGTTGCTCTTGGTCCCCCAGGCTGTGCTTGGTCCCCCTGGTTGCTCTTGGTCCCCCAGGCTGTGCTTGGTCCCCCAGGCTGTGCTTGGTCCCCCTGGTTGCTCTTGGTCCCCCAGGCTGTGCTTGGTCCCCTTGGTTGCTCTTGGTTCCCCAGGCTGTGCTTGGTCCCCCTGGTTGCTCTTGGTCCCCCAGGCTGTGCTTGGTCCCCCAGGCTGTGCTTGGTCCCCCTGGCTGTGCTTGTTCCCCCATGCTTTGCTTGGTCCCCCTGGCTGTGCTTGGTCCCCCAGGCTGTGCTTGGTCCCCCTGGTTGCTTTTGGTCCCCCAGGCTGTGCTTGGTCCCCCAAGCTGTGCTTGGTCCCCCTGGCTGTGCTTGGTCTCCCTGGTTGCTTTTGGTCCCCCAGGCTGTGCTTGGTCCCCCAGGCTGTGCTTGGTCCCCTAGGCTGTGCTTGGTCCCCCAGGCTTTGCTTGGTCCCCAGGCTGTGCTTGGTCCCCCAGGCTGTGCTTGGTACCCCAGGCTGTGCTCGGTCCCCTTGGTTGCTCTTGGTCCCCCAGGCTGTGCTTGGTCCCCCAGGCTGTGCTTGGTCCCCCAGGCTGTGCTTGGTCCCCCTGGTTGCTCTTGGTCCCCCAGGCTGTGCTTGGTCCCCCAGGCTGTGCTTGGTCCCCCTGGCTGTGCTTGGTCCCCCAGGCTGTGCTTGGTCCCCCAGGCTGTGCTTGGTCCCCCAGGCTGTGCTTGGTCCCCCTGGTTGCTCTTGGTCCCCCAGGCTGTGCTTGTTCCCCCAGGCTGTGCTTGGTCCCCCTGGTTGCTCTTGGTCCCCCAGGCTGTGCTTGGTCCCCCAGGCTGTGCTTGGTCCCCCTGGTTGCTCTTGGTCCCCCAGGCTGTGCTTGGTCCCCCAGGCTGTGCTTGGTCCCCCAGGCTGTGCTTGGTCCCGCAGGCTGTGCTTGGTCCCCTTGGTTGCTCTTGGTCCCCCAGGCTGTGCTTGGTCCCCCTGGTTGCTCTTAGTCCCCCAGGCTGTGCTTGGTCCCCCAGGCTGTGCTTGGTCCCCCAGGCTGTGCTTGGTCCCCTTGGTTGCTCTTGGTCCCCCAGGCTGTGCTTGGTCCCCCTGGTTGCTCTTGGTCCCCCAGGCTGTGCTTGGTCCCCCAGGCTGTGCTTGGTCCCCCTGGCTGTGCTTGGTCCCCCAGGCTGTGCTTGGTCCCCCAGGCTGTGCTTGGTCCCCCTGGTTGCTCTTGGTCCCCCAGGCTGTGCTTGGTCCCCCTGGTTTCTCTTGGTCCCCCTGGCTGTGCTTGGTCCCCCAGGCTGTGCTTGGTCCCCCTGGTTGCTTTTGGTCCCCCAGGCTGTGCTTGGTCCCCCAGGCTGTGCTTGGTCCCCCTGGTTGCTCTTGGTCCCCCAGGCTGTGCTTGGTCCCCCAGGCTGTGCTTGGTCCCCCTGGCTGTGCTTGGTCCCCCAGGCTGTGCTTGGTCTCCCAGGCTGTGCTTGGTCCCCCAGGCTGTGCTTGGTCCCCCTGGTTGCTCTTGGTCCCCCAGGATGTGTTTGGTCCCCCAGGCTGTGCTTGGTCCCCCTGGCTGTGCTTGGTCCCCCGGCTGTGCTTGGTCCCCCTGGTTGCTCTTGGTCCCCCAGGCTGTGCTTGGTCCCCCTGGTTGCTCTTGGTCCCCCAGGCTGTGCTTGGTCCCCCAGGCTGTGCTTGGTCCCCTAGGCTGTGCTTGGTCCCCCAGGCTGTGCTTGGTCCCCCAGGCTGTGCTTGGTCCCCCAGGCTGTGCTTGGTCCCCCAGGCTGTGCTTGATCCCCCTGGTTGCTCTTGGTCCCCCAGGCTGTGCTTGGTCCCCCTGGTTGCTCTTGGTCCCCCAGGCTGTGCTTGGTCCCCCAGGCTGTGCTTGGTCCCCTAGGCTGTGCTTGGTCCCCCAGGCTGTGCTTGGTCCCCCAGGCTGTGCTTGGTCCCCCAGGCTGTGCTTGGTCCGCCAGGCTGTGCTTGGTCCCCCTGCTTGCTCTTGGTCCCCCAGGCTGTGCTTAGTCCCCCAGGCTGTGCTTGGTCCCCCAGGCTGTGCTTGCTCCCCCTGGTTGCTCTTGGTCCCCCAGGCTGTGCTTGGTCCCCCTGGTTGCTCTTGGTCCCCCAGACTGTGCTTGGTCCCCCAGGCTGTGCTTGGTCCCCCTGGTTGCTCTTGGTCCCCCAGGCTGTGCTTGGTCCCACAGGCTGTGCTTGGTCCCCCAGGCTGTGCTTGGTCCCCCTGGTTGCTCTTGGTCCCCCAGGCTGTGCTTGGTACCCCAGGCTGTGCTTTGTCCCCCAGGCTGTGCTTGGTCCCCCTGGTTGCCCTTGGTCCCCCAGGCTGTGCTTGGTCCCCCTGGTTGCTCTTGGTCCCCCAGGCTGTGCTTGGTCCCCCTGGTTGCTCTTGGTCCCCCAGGCTGTGCTTGGTCCCCCAGCTGTGCTTGGTCCCCTTGGTTGCTCTTGGTCCCCCAGGCTGTGCTTGGTCCCCCAGGCTGTGCTTGGTCCCCTTGGTTGCTCTTGGTCCCCCAGGCAGTGCTTGGTACCCCAGGCTGTGCTTTGTCCCCCAGGCTGTGCTTGGTCCCCCTGGTTGCTCTTGGTCCCCCAGGCTGTGCTTGGTCCCCTTGGTTGCTCTTGGTCCCCCAGGCTGTGCTTGGTCCCCCTGGTTGCTCTTGGTCCCCCAGACTGTGCTTGGTCCCCCAGGCTGTGCTTGGTCCCCCTGGTTGCTCTTGGTCCCCCAGACTGTGCTTGGTCCCACAGGCTGTGCTTGGTCCCCCAGGCTGTGCTTGGTCCCCCTGGTTGCTCTTGGTCCCCCAGGCTGTGCTTGGTCCCACAGGCTGTGCTTGGTCCCCCAGGCTGTGCTTGGTCCCCCTGGTTGCTCTTGGTCCCCCAGGCTGTGCTTGGTACCCCAGGCTGTGCTTTGTCCCCCAGGCTGTGCTTGGTCCCCCTGGTTGCTCTTGGTCCCCCAGGCTGTGCTTGGTCCCCCTGGTTGCTCTTGGTCCCCCAGGCTGTGCTTGGTCCCCCTGGTTGCTCTTGGTCCCCCAGGCTGTGCTTGGTCCCCCAGGCTGTGCTTGGTCCCCCTGGTTGCTCTTGGTCCCCCAGGCTGTGCTTGGTCCCCCAGGCTGTGCTTGGTCCCCCAGGCTGTGCTTGGTCCCCCTGGTTGCTCTTGGTCCCCCAGGCTGTGCTTGGTCCCCTAGGCTGTGCTTGGTCCCCCAGGCTGTGCTTGGTCCCCCTGGTTGCTCTTAGTCCCCCAGGCTGTGCTTGGTCCCCTAGGCTGTGCTTGGTCCCCCAGGCTGTGCTTGGTCCCCCTGGTTGCTCTTAGTCCCCCAGGCTGTGCTTGGTCCCCCAGGCTGTGCTTGGTCCCCCTGGTTGCTCTTGGTCCCCCAGGCTGTGCTTGGTACCCCTGGCTGTGCTTGGACCCCCTGGTTGCTCTTGGTCCCCCAGGCTGTGCTTGGTCCCCCAGGCTGTGCTTGGTCCCCCTGGATGCTCTTGGTCCCCTAGGCTGTGCTTGGTCCCCCTGGCTGTGCTTGGTACCCCTGGCTGTGCTTGGTCCCGCTGGTTGCTCTTGGTCCCCCAGGCTGTGCTTGGTCCCCCAGGCTGTGCTTGGTCCCCCAGGCTGTGCTTGGTCCCCTAGGCTGTGCTTGGTCCCCCAGGCTGTGCGTGGTCCCCCTGGTTGCTCTTAGTCCCCCAGGCTGTGCTTGGTCCCCCAGGCTGTGCTTGGTCCCCCTGGTTGCTCTTTGTCTCCCAGGCTGTGCTTGGTACCCTTGGCTGTGCTTGGACCCCCTGGTTGCTCCTGGTCCCCCAGGCTGTGCTTGGTCCCCCAGGCTGTGCTTGGTCCCCCTGGATGCTCTTGGTCCCCCAGGCTGTGCTTGGTCCCCCTGGATGCTCTTGGTCCCCCAGGCTGTGCTTGGTCCCCCAGGTTGCTCTTGGTCCCCCAGGCTGTGCTTGGTCCCCCAGGCTGTGCTTGGTCCCCCTGGATGTGCTTGGTCCCCTAGGCTGTGCTTGGTCCCCCAGGCTGTGCTTGGTCCCCCTGGTTGCTCTTGGTCCCCCAGGCTGTGCTTGGTCCCCCAGGCTGTGCTTGGTCCCCCTGGCTGTGCTTGGTCCCCCAGGCTGTGCTTGGTCCCCCTGGTTGCTCTTGGTCCCCCAGGCTGTGCTTGGTCCCCCAGGCTGTGCTCTTGGTCCCCCAGGCTGTGCTTGGTCCCCCAGGCTGTGCTTGGTCCCCTTGGTTGCTCTTGGTCTCCAGGCTGTGCTTGGTCCCCCTGGTTGTTCTTGGTCCCCCAGGCTGTGCTTGGTCCCCCTGGTTGCTCTTGGTCCCCCAGGCTGTGCTTGGTCCCCCTGGTTGCTCTTGGTCCCCCAGGCTGTGCTTGGTCCCCCAGGCTGTGCTTGGTCCCCCTGGTTGCTCTTGGTCCCCCAGGCTGTGCTTGGTCCCCTTGGTTGCTCTTGGTCCCCCAGGCTGTGCTTGGTCCCCCTGGTTGCTCTTGGTCCCCCAGGCTGTGCTTGGTCCCCCTGGCTGTGCTTGTTTCCCCATGCTTTGCTTGGTCCCCCTGGCTGTGCTTGGTCCCCCAGGCTGTGCTTGGTCTCACATGCTGTGCTTGATCCCCTGTTTGCTCTTGGTCCCCCAGGCTGTGCTTGGTACCCCAGGCTGTGCTTTGTCCCCTAGGCTGTGCTTGGTCCCCCAGGCTTTGCTTGGTCCCCCTGGTTGCTCTTGGTCCCCCAGGCTGTGCTTGGTCCCCCTGGTTGCTCTTGGTCCCCCAGGCTGTGCTCGGTCCCCCAGGCTGTGCTTGGTCCCCCAGGCTGTGCTTGGTCCCCCTGGTTGCTCTTGGTCCCCCAGGCTGTGCTTGTTACCCCTGGCTGTGCTTGGTGCCCTTGGTTGCTCTTGGTCCCCCAGGCTGTGCTTGGTCCCACAGGCTGTGCTTGATCCCCTGTTTGCTCTTGGTCCCCTAGGCTGTGTTTGGTCCCCCTGGCTGTGCTTTGTCCCCCAGGCTGTGCTTGGTCCCCTAGGCTGTGCTTGGTCCCCCAGGCTTTGCTTGGTCCCCCTGGTTGCTCTTGGTCCCCCAGGCTGTGCTTGGTCCCCCTGGTTGCTCTTGGTCCCCCAGGCTGTGCTTGGTCCCCCAGGCTGTGCTTGGTCCCCCAGGCTGTGCTTGGTCCCCCTGGTTGCTCTTGGTCCCCCAGGCTGTGCTTGTTACCCATGGCTGTGCTTGGTGCCCTTGGTTGCTCTTGGTCCCCCAGGCTGTGCTTGGTCCCACAGGCTGTGCTTGATCCCCTGTTTGCTCTTGGTCCCCCAGGCTGTGCTTGGTACCCCAGGCTGTGCTTTGTCCCCCAGGCTGTGCTTGGTCCCCCTGGTTGCTCTTGGTCCCACAGGCTGTGCTTGGTCCCCTTTGTTGCTCTTGGTCCCCCAGGCTGTGCTTGGTCCCCCTGGTTGCTCTTGGTCCCCCAGACTGTGCTTGGTCCCCCAGGCTGTGCTTGGTCCCCCTGGTTGCTCTTGGTCCCCCAGGCTGTGCTTGGTCCCACAGGCTGTGCTTGGTCCCCCAGGCTGTGCTTGGTCCCCCTGGTTGCTCTTGGTCCCCCAGGCTGTGCTTGGTACCCCAGGCTGTGCTTTGTCCCCCAGGCTGTGCTTGGTCCCCCTGGTTGCTCTTGGTCCCCCAGGCTGTGCTTGGTCCCCCTGGTTGCTCTTGGTCCCCCAGGCTGTGCTTGGTCCCCCTGGTTGCTCTTGGTCCCCCAGGCTGTGCTTGGTCCCCCAGCTGTGCTTGGTCCCCTTGGTTGCTCTTGGTCCCCCAGGCTGTGCTTGGTCCCCCAGGCTGTGCTTGGTCCCCTTGGTTGCTCTTGGTCCCCCAGGCAGTGCTTGGTACCCCAGGCTGTGCTTTGTCCCCCAGGCTGTGCTTGGTCCCCCTGGTTGCTCTTGGTCCCCCAGGCTGTGCTTGGTCCCCTTGGTTGCTCTTGGTCCCCCAGGCTGTGCTTGGTCCCCCTGGTTGCTCTTGGTCCCCCAGACTGTGCTTGGTCCCCCAGGCTGTGCTTGGTCCCCCTGGTTGCTCTTGGTCCCCCAGACTGTGCTTGGTCCCACAGGCTGTGCTTGGTCCCCCAGGCTGTGCTTGGTCCCCCAGGCTGTGCTTGGTCCCCCTGGTTGCTCTTGGTCCCCCAGGCTGTGCTTGGTCCCACAGGCTGTGCTTGGTCCCCCAGGCTGTGCTTGGTCCCCCTGGTTGCTCTTGGTCCCCCAGGCTGTGCTTGGTACCCCAGGCTGTGCTTTGTCCCCCAGGCTGTGCTTGGTCCCCCTGGTTGCTCTTGGTCCCCCAGGCTGTGCTTGGTCCCCCTGGTTGCTCTTGGTCCCCCAGGCTGTGCTTGGTCCCCCTGGTTGCTCTTGGTCCCCCAGGCTGTGCTTGGTCCCCCAGGCTGTGCTTGGTCCCCCTGGTTGCTCTTGGTCCCCCAGGCTGTGCTTGGTCCCCCAGGCTGTGCTTGGTCCCCCAGGCTGTGCTTGGTCCCCCTGGTTGCTCTTGGTCCCCCAGGCTGTGCTTGGTCCCCTAGGCTGTGCTTGGTCCCCCAGGCTGTGCTTGGTCCCCCTGGTTGCTCTTAGTCCCCCAGGCTGTGTGCTTGGTCCTCTAGGCTGTGCTTGGTCCCCCAGGCTGTGCTTGGTCCCCCTGGTTGCTCTTAGTCCCCCAGGCTGTGCTTGGTCCCCCAGGCTGTGCTTGGTCCCCCTGGTTGCTCTTGGTCCCCCAGGCTGTGCTTGGTACCCCTGGCTGTGCTTGGACCCCCTGATTGCTCTTGGTCCCCCAGGCTGTGCTTGGTCCCCCAGGCTGTGCTTGGTCCCCCTGGATGCTCTTGGTCCCCTAGGCTGTGCTTGGTCCCCCTGGCTGTGCTTGGTACCCCTGGCTGTGCTTGGTCCCGCTGGTTGCTCTTGGTCCCCCAGGCTGTGCTTGGTCCCCAAGGCTGTGCTTGGTCCCCCAGGCTGTGCTTGGTCCCCTAGGCTGTGCTTGGTCCCTCAGGCTGTGCGTGGTCCCCCTGGTTGCTCTTAGTCCCCCAGGCTGTGCTTGGTCCCCCAGGCTGTGCTTGGTCCCCCTGGTTGCTCTTGGTCTCCCAGGCTGTGCTTGGTACCCTTGGCTGTGCTTGGACCCCCTGGTTGCTCCTGGTCCCCCAGGCTGTGCTTGGTCCCCCAGGCTGTGCTTGGTCCCCCTGGATGCTCTTGGTCCCCCAGGCTGTGCTTGGTCCCCCTGGATGCTCTTGGTCCCCCAGGCTGTGCTTGGTCCCCCAGGTTGCTCTTGGTCCCCCAGGCTGTGCTTGGTCCCCCAGGCTGTGCTTGGTCCCCCTGGATGTGCTTGGTCCCCTAGGCTGTGCTTGGTCCCCCAGGCTGTGCTTGGTCCCCCTGGTTGCTCTTGGTCCCCCAGGCTGTGCTCTTGGTCCCCCAGGCTGTGCTTGGTCCCCCAGGCTGTGCTTGGTCCCCTTGGTTGCTCTTGGTCTCCAGGCTGTGCTTGGTCCCCCTGGTTGCTCTTGGTCCCCCAGGCTGTGCTTGGTCCCCCTGGTTGCTCTTGGTCCCCCAGGCTGTGCTTGGTCCCCCTGGTTGCTCTTGGTCCCCCAGGCTGTGCTTGGTCCCCCAGGCTGTGCTTGGTCCCCCTGGTTGCTCTTGGTCCCCCAGGCTGTGCTTGGTCCCCTTGGTTGCTCTTGGTCCCCCAGGCTGTGCTTGGTCCCCCTGGTTGCTCTTGGTCCCCCAGGCTGTGCTTGGTCCCCCAGGCTGTGCTTGGTCCCCCTGGCTGTGCTTGTTCCCCCATGCTTTGCTTGGTCCCCCTGGCTGTGCTTGGTCCCCCAGGCTGTGCTTGGTCCCCCTGGTTGCTTTTGGTCCCCCAGGCTGTGCTTGGTCCCCCAAGCTGTGCTTGGTCCCCCTGGCTGTGCTTGGTCCCCCTGGTTGCTTTTGGTCCCCCAGGCTGTGCTTGGTCCCCCAGGCTGTGCTTGGTCCCCTAGGCTGTGCTTGGTCCCCCAGGCTTTGCTTGGTCCCCAGGCTGTGCTTGGTCCCCCAGGCTGTGCTTGGTCCCCCAGGCTGTGCTCGGTCCCCTTGGTTGCTCTTGGTCCCCCAGGCTGTGCTTGGTCCCCCAGGCTGTGCTTGGTCCCCCAGGCTGTGCTTGGTCCCCCTGGTTGCTCTTGGTCCCCCAGGCTGTGCTTGGTCCCCCAGGCTGTGCTTGGTCCCCCTGGCTGTGCTTGGTCCCCCAGGCTGTGCTTGGTCCCCTAGGCTGTGCTTGGTCCCCCAGGCTGTGCTTGGTCCCCCTGGTTGCTCTTGGTCCCCCAGGCTGTGCTTGTTCCCCCAGGCTGTGCTTGGTCCCCCTGGTTGCTCTTGGTCCCCCAGGCTGTGCTTGGTCCCCCAGGCTGTGCTTGGTCCCCCTGGTTGCTCTTGGTCCCCCAGGCTGTGCTTGGTCCCCCAGGCTGTGCTTGGTCCCCCAGGCTGTGCTTGGTCCCGCAGGCTGTGCTTGGTCCCCTTGGTTGCTCTTGGTCCCCCAGGCTGTGCTTGGTCCCCCTGGTTGCTCTTAGTCCCCCAGGCTGTGCTTGGTCCCCCAGGCTGTGCTTGGTCCCCTTGGTTGCTCTTGGTCCCCCAGGCTGTGCTTGGTCCCCCTGGTTGCTCTTGGTCCCCCAGGCTGTGCTTGGTCCCCCAGGCTGTGCTTGGTCCCCCTGGCTGTGCTTGGTCCCCCAGGCTGTGCTTGGTCCCCCAGGCTGTGCTTGGTCCCCCTGGTTGCTCTTGGTCCCCCAGGCTGTGCTTGGTCCCCCTGGTTTCTCTTGGTCCCCCTGGCTGTGCTTGGTCCCCCAGGCTGTGCTTGGTCCCCCTGGTTGCTTTTGGTCCCCCAGGCTGTGCTTGGTCCCCCAGGCTGTGCTTGGTCCCCCTGGTTGCTCTTGGTCCCCCAGGCTGTGCTTGGTCCCCCAGGCTGTGCTTGGTCCCCCTGGCTGTGCTTGGTCCCCCAGGCTGTGCTTGGTCTCCCAGGCTGTGCTTGGTCCCCCAGGCTGTGCTTGGTCCCCCTGGTTGCTCTTGGTCCCCCAGGATGTGTTTGGTCCCCCAGGCTGTGCTTGGTCCCCCTGGCTGTGCTTGGTCCCCCTGGTTGCTCTTGGTCCCCCAGGCTGTGCTTGGTCCCCCTGGTTGCTCTTGGTCCCCCAGGCTGTGCTTGGTCCCCCAGGCTGTGCTTGGTCCCCTAGGCTGTGCTTGGTCCCCCAGGCTGTGCTTGGTCCCCCAGGCTGTGCTTGGTCCCCCAGGCTGTGCTTGGTCCCCCAGGCGGTGCTTGATCCCCCTGGTTGCTCTTGGTCCCCCAGGCTGTGCTTGGTCCCCCTGGTTGCTCTTGGTCCCCCAGGCTGTGCTTGGTCCCCCAGGCTGTGCTTGGTCCCCCTGGTTGCTCTTGGTCCCCCAGGCTGTGCTTGGTCCCCTTGGTTGCTCTTGGTTCCCCAGGCTGTGCTTGGTCCCCCTGGTTGCTCTTGGTCCCCCAGGCTGTGCTTGGTCCCCCAGGCTGTGCTTGGTCCCCCTGGCTGTGCTTGTTCCCCCATGCTTTGCTTGGTCCCCCTGGCTGTGCTTGGTCCCCCAGGCTGTGCTTGGTCCCCCTGGTTGCTTTTGGTCCCCCAGGCTGTGCTTGGTCCCCCAAGCTGTGCTTGGTCCCCCTGGCTGTGCTTGGTCTCCCTGGTTGCTTTTGGTCCCCCAGGCTGTGCTTGGTCCCCCAGGCTGTGCTTGGTCCCCTAGGCTGTGCTTGGTCCCCCAGGCTTTGCTTGGTCCCCAGGCTGTGCTTGGTCCCCCAGGCTGTGCTTGGTACCCCAGGCTGTGCTCGGTCCCCTTGGTTGCTCTTGGTCCCCCAGGCTGTGCTTGGTCCCCCAGGCTGTGCTTGGTCCCCCAGGCTGTGCTTGGTCCCCCTGGTTGCTCTTGGTCCCCCAGGCTGTGCTTGGTCCCCCAGGCTGTGCTTGGTCCCCCTGGCTGTGCTTGGTCCCCCAGGCTGTGCTTGGTCCCCCAGGCTGTGCTTGGTCCCCCAGGCTGTGCTTGGTCCCCCTGGTTGCTCTTGGTCCCCCAGGCTGTGCTTGTTCCCCCAGGCTGTGCTTGGTCCCCCTGGTTGCTCTTGGTCCCCCAGGCTGTGCTTGGTCCCCCAGGCTGTGCTTGGTCCCCCTGGTTGCTCTTGGTCCCCCAGGCTGTGCTTGGTCCCCCAGGCTGTGCTTGGTCCCCCAGGCTGTGCTTGGTCCCGCAGGCTGTGCTTGGTCCCCTTGGTTGCTCTTGGTCCCCCAGGCTGTGCTTGGTCCCCCTGGTTGCTCTTAGTCCCCCAGGCTGTGCTTGGTCCCCCAGGCTGTGCTTGGTCCCCCAGGCTGTGCTTGGTCCCCTTGGTTGCTCTTGGTCCCCCAGGCTGTGCTTGGTCCCCCTAGTTGCTCTTGGTCCCCCAGGCTGTGCTTGGTCCCCCAGGCTGTGCTTGGTCCCCCTGGCTGTGCTTGGTCCCCCAGGCTGTGCTTGGTCCCCCAGGCTGTGCTTGGTCCCCCTGGTTGCTCTTGGTCCCCCAGGCTGTGCTTGGTCCCCCTGGTTTCTCTTGGTCCCCCTGGCTGTGCTTGGTCCCCCAGGCTGTGCTTGGTCCCCCTGGTTGCTTTTGGTCCCCCAGGCTGTGCTTGGTCCCCCAGGCTGTGCTTGGTCCCCCTGGTTGCTCTTGGTCCCCCAGGCTGTGCTTGGTCCCCCAGGCTGTGCTTGGTCCCCCTGGCTGTGCTTGGTCCCCCAGGCTGTGCTTGGTCTCCCAGGCTGTGCTTGGTCCCCCAGGCTGTGCTTGGTCCCCCTGGTTGCTCTTGGTCCCCCAGGATGTGTTTGGTCCCCCAGGCTGTGCTTGGTCCCCCTGGCTGTGCTTGGTCCCCCGGCTGTGCTTGGTCCCCCTGGTTGCTCTTGGTCCCCCAGGCTGTGCTTGGTCCCCCTGGTTGCTCTTGGTCCCCCAGGCTGTGCTTGGTCCCCCAGGCTGTGCTTGGTCCCCTAGGCTGTGCTTGGTCCCCCAGGCTGTGCTTGGTCCCCCAGGCTGTGCTTGGTCCCCCAGGCTGTGCTTGGTCCCCCAGGCTGTGCTTGATCCCCCTGGTTGCTCTTGGTCCCCCAGGCTGTGCTTGGTCCCCCTGGTTGCTCTTGGTCCCCCAGGCTGTGCTTGGTCCCCCAGGCTGTGCTTGGTCCCCTAGGCTGTGCTTGGTCCCCCAGGCTGTGCTTGGTCCCCCAGGCTGTGCTTGGTCCCCCAGGCTGTGCTTGGTCCGCCAGGCTGTGCTTGGTCCCCCTGCTTGCTCTTGGTCCCCCAGGCTGTGCTTAGTCCCCCAGGCTGTGCTTGGTCCCCCAGGCTGTGCTTGCTCCCCCTGGTTGCTCTTGGTCCCCCAGGCTGTGCTTGGTCCCCCTGGTTGCTCTTGGTCCCCCAGACTGTGCTTGGTCCCCCAGGCTGTGCTTGGTCCCCCTGGTTGCTCTTGGTCCCCCAGGCTGTGCTTGGTCCCACAGGCTGTGCTTGGTCCCCCAGGCTGTGCTTGGTCCCCCTGGTTGCTCTTGGTCCCCCAGGCTGTGCTTGGTACCCCAGGCTGTGCTTTGTCCCCCAGGCTGTGCTTGGTCCCCCTGGTTGCCCTTGGTCCCCCAGGCTGTGCTTGGTCCCCCTGGTTGCTCTTGGTCCCCCAGGCTGTGCTTGGTCCCCCTGGTTGCTCTTGGTCCCCCAGGCTGTGCTTGGTCCCCCAGCTGTGCTTGGTCCCCTTGGTTGCTCTTGGTCCCCCAGGCTGTGCTTGGTCCCCCAGGCTGTGCTTGGTCCCCTTGGTTGCTCTTGGTCCCCCAGGCAGTGCTTGGTACCCCAGGCTGTGCTTTGTCCCCCAGGCTGTGCTTGGTCCCCCTGGTTGCTCTTGGTCCCCCAGGCTGTGCTTGGTCCCCTTGGTTGCTCTTGGTCCCCCAGGCTGTGCTTGGTCCCCCTGGTTGCTCTTGGTCCCCCAGACTGTGCTTGGTCCCCCAGGCTGTGCTTGGTCCCCCTGGTTGCTCTTGGTCCCCCAGACTGTGCTTGGTCCCACAGGCTGTGCTTGGTCCCCCAGGCTGTGCTTGGTCCCCCTGGTTGCTCTTGGTCCCCCAGGCTGTGCTTGGTCCCACAGGCTGTGCTTGGTCCCCCAGGCTGTGCTTGGTCCCCCTGGTTGCTCTTGGTCCCCCAGGCTGTGCTTGGTACCCCAGGCTGTGCTTTGTCCCCCAGGCTGTGCTTGGTCCCCCTGGTTGCTCTTGGTCCCCCAGGCTGTGCTTGGTCCCCCTGGTTGCTCTTGGTCCCCCAGGCTGTGCTTGGTCCCCCTGGTTGCTCTTGGTCCCCCAGGCTGTGCTTGGTCCCCCAGGCTGTGCTTGGTCCCCCTGGTTGCTCTTGGTCCCCCAGGCTGTGCTTGGTCCCCCAGGCTGTGCTTGGTCCCCCAGGCTGTGCTTGGTCCCCCTGGTTGCTCTTGGTCCCCCAGGCTGTGCTTGGTCCCCTAGGCTGTGCTTGGTCCCCTAGGCTGTGCTTGGTCCCCCTGGTTGCTCTTAGTCCCCCAGGCTGTGCTTGGTCCCCTAGGCTGTGCTTGGTCCCCCAGGCTGTGCTTGGTCCCCCTGGTTGCTCTTGGTCCCCCAGGCTGTGCTTGGTACCCCTGGCTGTGCTTGGACCCCCTGGTTGCTCTTGGTCCCCCAGGCTGTGCTTGGTCCCCCAGGCTGTGCTTGGTCCCCCTGGATGCTCTTGGTCCCCTAGGCTGTGCTTGGTCCCCCTGGCTGTGCTTGGTACCCCTGGCTGTGCTTGGTCCCGCTGGTTGCTCTTGGTCCCCCAGGCTGTGCTTGGTCCCCCAGGCTGTGCTTGGTCCCCCAGGCTGTGCTTGGTCCCCTAGGCTGTGCTTGGTCCCCCAGGCTGTGCGTGGTCCCCCTGGTTGCTCTTAGTCCCCCAGGCTGTGCTTGGTCCCCCAGGCTGTGCTTGGTCCCCCTGGTTGCTCTTTGTCTCCCAGGCTGTGCTTGGTACCCTTGGCTGTGCTTGGACCCCCTGGTTGCTCCTGGTCCCCCAGGCTGTGCTTGGTCCCCCAGGCTGTGCTTGGTCCCCCTGGATGCTCTTGGTCCCCCAGGCTGTGCTTGGTCCCCCTGGATGCTCTTGGTCCCCCAGGCTGTGCTTGGTCCCCCAGGTTGCTCTTGGTCCCCCAGGCTGTGCTTGGTCCCCCAGGCTGTGCTTGGTCCCCCTGGATGTGCTTGGTCCCCTAGGCTGTGCTTGGTCCCCCAGGCTGTGCTTGGTCCCCCTGGTTGCTCTTGGTCCCCCAGGCTGTGCTTGGTCCCCCAGGCTGTGCTTGGTCCCCCTGGCTGTGCTTGGTCCCCCAGGCTGTGCTTGGTCCCCCTGGTTGCTCTTGGTCCCCCAGGCTGTGCTTGGTCCCCCAGGCTGTGCTCTTGGTCCCCCAGGCTGTGCTTGGTCCCCCAGGCTGTGCTTGGTCCCCTTGGTTGCTCTTGGTCTCCAGGCTGTGCTTGGTCCCCCTGGTTGCTCTTGGTCCCCCAGGCTGTGCTTGGTCCCCCTGGTTGCTCTTGGTCCCCCAGGCTGTGCTTGGTCCCCCTGGTTGCTCTTGGTCCCCCAGGCTGTGCTTGGTCCCCCAGGCTGTGCTTGGTCCCCCTGGTTGCTCTTGGTCCCCCAGGCTGTGCTTGGTCCCCTTGGTTGCTCTTGGTCCCCCAGGCTGTGCTTGGTCCCCCTGGTTGCTCTTGGTCCCCCAGGCTGTGCTTGGTCCCCCAGGCTGTGCTTGGTCCCCCTGGCTGTGCTTGTTTCCCCATGCTTTGCTTGGTCCCCCTGGCTGTGCTTGGTCCCCCAGGCTGTGCTTGGTCCCCCTGGTTGCTTTTGGTCCCCCAGGCTGTGCTTGGTCCCCCAAGCTGTGCTTGGTCCCCCTGGCTGTGCTTGGTCTCCCTGGTTGCTTTTGGTCCCCCAGGCTGTGCTTGGTCCCCCAGGCTGTGCTTGGTCCCCTAGGCTGTGCTTGGTCCCCCAGGCTTTGCTTGGTCCCCAGGCTGTGCTTGGTCCCCCAGGCTGTGCTTGGTCCCCCAGGCTGTGCTCGGTCCCCTTGGTTGCTCTTGGTCCCCCAGGCTGTGCTTGGTCCCCCAGGCTGTGCTTGGTCCCCCAGGCTGTGCTTGGTCCCCCTGGTTGCTCTTGGTCCCCCAGGCTGTGCTTGGTCCCCCAGGCTGTGCTTGGTCCCCCTGGCTGTGCTTGGTCCCCCAGGCTGTGCTTGGTCCCCCAGGCTGTGCTTGGTCCCCCAGGCTGTGCTTGGTCCCCCTGGTTGCTCTTGGTCCCCCAGGCTGTGCTTGTTCCCCCAGGCTGTGCTTGGTCCCCCTGGTTGCTCTTGGTCCCCCAGGCTGTGCTTGGTCCCCCAGGCTGTGCTTGGTCCCCCTGGTTGCTCTTGGTCCCCCAGGCTGTGCTTGGTCCCCCAGGCTGTGCTTGGTCCCGCAGGCTGTGCTTGGTCCCCTTGGTTGCTCTTGGTCCCCCAGGCTGTGCTTGGTCCCCCTGGTTGCTCTTAGTCCCCCAGGCTGTGTTTGGTCCCCCTGGCTGTGCTTGGCCCCCCTGGTTGCTTTTGGTCCCCCAGGCTGTGCTTGGTCCCCCAGGCTCTGCTTGGTCCCCTAGGCTGTGCTTGGTCCAACAGGCTTTGCTTGGCCCCCCAGGCTGTGCTTGGTCCCCCTGGCTGTGCTTGGTCCCCCAGGCTGTGCTTGGTCCCCCAGGCTGTGCTTGGTCCCCCTGGTTGCTCTTGGTCCCCCAGGCTGTGCTTGGTCCCCCTGGTTTCTCTTGGTCCCCCTGGCTGTGCTTGGTCCCCCAGGCTGTGATTGGTCCCCCTGGTTGCTTTTGGTCCCCCAGGCTGTGCTTGGTCCCCCAGGCTGTGCTTGGTCCCCCTGGTTGCTCTTGGTCCCCCAGGCTGTGCTTGGTCCCCCAGGCTGTGCTTGGTCCCCCTGGCTGTGCTTGGTCCCCCAGGCTGTGCTTGGTCTCCCAGGCTGTGCTTGGTCCCCCAGGCTGTGCTTGGTCCCCCTGGTTGCTCTTGGTCCCCCAGGATGTGTTTGGTCCCCCAGGCTGTGCTTGGTCCCCCTGGCTGTGCTTGGTCCCCCGGCTGTGCTTGGTCCCCCTGGTTGCTCTTGGTCCCCCAGGCTGTGCTTGGTCCCCCTGGTTGCTCTTGGTCCCCCAGGCTGTGCTTGGTCCCCCAGGCTGTGCTTGGTCCCCCTGGCTGTGCTTGGTCCCCCAGGCTGTGCTTGGTCCCCCAGGCTGTGCTTGGTCCCCCAGGCTGTGCTTGGTCCCCCTGGTTGCTCTTGGTCCCCCAGGCTGTGCTTGTTCCCCCAGGCTGTGCTTGGTCCCCCTGGTTGCTCTTGGTCCCCCAGGCTGTGCTTGGTCCCCCAGGCTGTGCTTGGTCCCCCAGGCTGTGCTTGGTCCCCCTGGTTGCTCTTGGTCCCCCAGGCTGTGCTTGGTCCCCCAGGCTGTGCTTGGTCCCCCAGGCTGTGCTTGGTCCCGCAGGCTGTGCTTGGTCCCCTTGGTTGCTCTTGGTCCCCCAGGCTGTGCTTGGTCCCCCTGGTTGCTCTTAGTCCCCCAGGCTGTGCTTGGTCCCCCAGGCTGTGCTTGGTCCCCCAGGCTGTGCTTGGTCCCCTTGGTTGCTCTTGGTCCCCCAGGCTGTGCTTGGTCCCCCTGGTTGCTCTTGGTCCCCCAGGCTGTGCTTGGTCCCCCAGGCTGTGCTTGGTCCCCCTGGCTGTGCTTGGTCCCCCAGGCTGTGCTTGGTCCCCCAGGCTGTGCTTGGTCCCCCTGGTTGCTCTTGGTCCCCCAGGCTGTGCTTGGTCCCCCTGGTTTCTCTTGGTCCCCCTGGCTGTGCTTGGTCCCCCAGGCTGTGCTTGGTCCCCCTGGTTGCTTTTGGTCCCCCAGGCTGTGCTTGGTCCCCCAGGCTGTGCTTGGTCCCCCTGGTTGCTCTTGGTCCCCCAGGCTGTGCTTGGTCCCCCAGGCTGTGCTTGGTCCCCCTGGCTGTGCTTGGTCCCCCAGGCTGTGCTTGGTCTCCCAGGCTGTGCTTGGTCCCCCAGGCTGTGCTTGGTCCCCCTGGTTGCTCTTGGTCCCCCAGGATGTGTTTGGTCCCCCAGGCTGTGCTTGGTCCCCCTGGCTGTGCTTGGTCCCCCGGCTGTGCTTGGTCCCCCTGGTTGCTCTTGGTCCCCCAGGCTGTGCTTGGTCCCCCTGGTTGCTCTTGGTCCCCCAGGCTGTGCTTGGTCCCCCAGGCTGTGCTTGGTCCCCTAGGCTGTGCTTGGTCCCCCAGGCTGTGCTTGGTCCCCCAGGCTGTGCTTGGTCCCCCAGGCTGTGCTTGGTCCCCCAGGCTGTGCTTGATCCCCCTGGTTGCTCTTGGTCCCCCAGGCTGTGCTTGGTCCCCCTGGTTGCTCTTGGTCCCCCAGGCTGTGCTTGGTCCCCCAGGCTGTGCTTGGTCCCCTAGGCTGTGCTTGGTCCCCCAGGCTGTGCTTGGTCCCCCAGGCTGTGCTTGGTCCCCCAGGCTGTGCTTGGTCCGCCAGGCTGTGCTTGGTCCCCCTGCTTGCTCTTGGTCCCCCAGGCTGTGCTTAGTCCCCCAGGCTGTGCTTGGTCCCCCAGGCTGTGCTTGCTCCCCTTGGTTGCTCTTGGTCCCCCAGGCTGTGCTTGGTCCCCCAGGCTGTGCTTGGTCCCCTAGGCTGTGCTTGGTCCCCCAGGCTTTGCTTGGTCCCCCAGGCTGTGCTTGGTCCCCCTGGTTTCTCTTGGTCCCCCTGGCTGTGCTTGGTCCCCCAGGCTGTGCTTGGTCCCCCAGGCTGTGCTTGGTCCCCCTGGTTGCTTTTGGTCCCCCAGGCTGTGCTTGGTCCCCCAGGCTGTGCTTGGTCCCCCTGGTTGCTCTTGGTCCCCCAGGCTGTGCTTGGTCCCCCAGGCTGTGCTTGGTCCCCCTGGCTGTGCTTGGTCCCCCAGGCTGTGCTTGGTCTCCCAGGCTGTGCTTGGTCCCCCAGGCTGTGCTTGGTCCCCCAGGCTGTGCTTGGTCCCCCTGGTTGCTCTTGGTCCCCCAGGATGTGCTTGGTCCCCCAGGCTGTGCTTGGTCCCCCTGGCTGTGCTTGGTCCCCCGGCTGTGCTTGGTCCCCCTGGTTGCTCTTGGTCCCCCAGGCTGTGCTTGGTCCCCCTGGTTGCTCTTGGTCCCCCAGGCTGTGCTTGGTCCCCCAGGCTGTGCTTGGTCCCCCAGGCTGTGCTTGGTCCCCCTGGTTGCTCTTGGTCCCCCAGGCTGTGCTTGGTCCCCCAGGCTGTGCTTGGTCCCCTAGGCTGTGCTTGGTCCCCCAGGCTGTGCTTGGTCCCCCAGGCTGTGCTTGGTCCCCCAGGCTGTGCTTGGTCCCCCAGGCTGTGCTTGGTCCCCCTGGTTGCTCTTGGTCCCCCAGGCTGTGCTTGGTCCCCCAGGCTGTGCTTGGTCCCCCAGGCTGTGCGTGGTCCCCCTGGTTGCTCTTGGTCCCCCAAGCTGTGCTTGGTCCCCCAGGCTGTGCTTGGTCCCCCAGGCTTTGCTTGGTCCCCCAGGCTGTGCTTGGTCCCCCTGGCTGTGCTTGGTCCCCCTGCTTGCTCTTGGTCCCCCAGGCTGTGCTTGGTCCCCCAGGCTGTGTTTGGTCCCCCAAGCTGTGCTTGGTCCCCCAGGCTGTGGTTGGTCCCCCAGGCTGTGTTTGGTCCCCCTGGTTGCTCTTGGTCCCCCTGGCTGTGCTTGGTCCCTCAGGCTGTGCTTGGTCCCCCTGGTTGCTCTTGGTCCCCCAGGCTGTGCTTGGTCCCCGAGGCTGTGCTTGGTCCCCCAGGCTGTGCTTGGTCCCCCAGGCTGTGCTTGGTCCCCCAGGCTGTGCTTGGTCCCCCAGGCTTTGCTTGGTCCCCTTGGTTGCTCTTGGTCCCCCAGGCTGTGCTTGGTCCCCCTGGCTGTGCTTGGTCCCCCTGGCTGTGCTTGGTCCCCCAGGCTGTGCTTGGTCCCCCTGGTTGCTCTTGGTCCCCCAGGCTGTGCTTGGTCCCACAGGCTGTGTTTGGTCCCCCAGCCTGTGCTTGGTCCCCCAGGCTGTGCTTGGTCCCCCTGGCTGTGCTTGGTCCCCCAGGCTGTGCTTGGTCCCCCTGGTTGCTCCTGGTCCCCCAGGCTGTGCTTGGTCCCCCTGGTTGCTCTTGGTCCACCATGCTGTGCTTGGTCCCCCAGGCTGTGCTTGGTCCCCTTGGTTGCTCTTGGTCCCCCAGGCTGTGCTTGGTCCCCTTGGTTGCTCTTGGTCCCCCAGGCTGTGCTTGGTCCCCCTGGCTGTGCTTGGTCCCCCAGGCTGTGCTTGGTCCCCCTGGTTGCTCTTGGTCCCCCAGGCTGTGCTTGGTCCCCCAGGCTGTGCTTGGTCCCCCAGGCTGTGCTTGGTCCCCCTGGTTGCTCTTGGTCCCCCAGGCTGTGCTTGGTCCCCCAGGCTGTGCTTGGTACCCCTGGTTGCTCTTGGTCCCCGAGGCTGTGCTTGGTCCCCCAGGCTGTGCTTGGTCCCCTAGGCTGTGCTTGGTCCCCCAGGCTGTGCTTGGTCCCCCAGGCTGTGCTTGGTCCCCCAGGCTGTGCTTGGTCCCCCAGGCTGTGCTTGGTCCCCCTGGTTGCTCTTGGTCTCCCAGGCTGTGCTTGGTCCCCCTGGTTGCTCTTGGTCCCCCAGGCTGTGCTTGGTCCCCCAGGCTGTGCTTGGTCCCCTAGGCTGTGCTTGGTCCCCCAGGCTGTGCTTGGTCCCCCAGGCTGTGTTTGGTCCCCCAGGCTGTGCTTGGTCCCCCAGGCTGTGCTTGGTCCCCCTGGTTGCTCTTGGTCCCCCAGGCTGTGCTTGGTCCCCTGGTTGCTCTTGGTCCCCCAGGCTGTGCTTGGTCCCCCAGGCTGTGCTTGGTCCCCCTGCTTGCTCTTGGTCCCCCAGGCTGTGCTTAGTCCCCCAGGCTGTGCTTGGTCCCCCAGGCTGTGCTTGCTCCCCTTGGTTGCTCTTGGTCCGCTAGGCTGTGCTTGGTCCCCCAGGCTTTGCTTGGTCCCCCAGGCTGTGCTTGGTCCCCCTGGCTGTGCTTGGTCCCCCTGCTTGCTCTTGGTCCCCCAGGCTGTGCTTGGTCCCCTAGGCTGTGTTTGGTCCCCCTGGCTGTGCTTGGTCCCCCTGGTTGCTTTTGGTCCCCCAGGCTGTGCTTGGTCCCCCAGGCTCTGCTTGGTCCCCTAGGCTGTGCTTGGTCCAACAGGCTTTGCTTGGCCCCCCTGGCTGTGCTTGGTCCCCCTGGTTGCTCTTGGTCCCCCAGGCTGTGCTTGGTCCCCCAGGCTGTGCTTGGTCCCCGAGGCTGTGCTTGGTCCCCCAGGCTGTGCTTGGTCCCCCTGGTTGCTCTTGGTCCCCCAGGCTGTGCTTGGTCCCCCAGGCTGTGCTTGGTCCCCCTGGTTGCTCTTGGTCCCCCAGGCTGAGCTTGGTCCCCCTGGTTGCTCCTGGTCCCCCAGGCTGTGCTTGTTCCCCCAGGCTGTGCTTGGTCCCCCAGGCTGTGCTTGGTCCCCTTGGTTGCTCTTGGTCCCCCAGGCTGTGCTTGGTCCCCCTGGTTGCTCTTGGTCCCCCAGGCTGTGCTTGGTCCCCCAGGCTGTGCTTGGTCCCCAAGGCTGTGCTTGGTCCCCCTGGTTGCTGTTGGTCCCCCAGGCTGTGCTTGGTCCCCCAGGCTTTGCTTGGTCCCCCAGGCTGTGCTTGGTCCCCCTGGTTGCTCTTGGTCCCCCAGGCTGTGCTTGGTCCCCTTGGTTGCTCTTGGTCCCCCAGGCTGTGCTTGGTCCCCCTGGTTGCTCTTGGTCCCCCAGGCTGTGCTTGGTCCCCCAGGCTGTGCTTGGTCCCCCTGGCTGTGCTTGGTCCCCCAGGCTGTGCTTGGTCCCCCTGGCTGTGCTTGGTCCCCCAGGCTGTGCTTGGTCCCCCTGGTTGCTTTTGGTCCCCCAGGCTGTGCTTGGTCCCCCTGGATGTGCTTGGTCCCCTAGGCTGTGCTTGGTCCCCCAGGCTGTGCTTGGTCCCCCTGGTTGCTCTTGGTCCCCCAGGCTGTGCTTGGTCCCACAGGCTGTGTTTGGTCCCCCAGCCTGTGCTTGGTCCCCCAGGCTGTGCTTGGTCCCCCTGGCTGTGCTTGGTCCCCCAGGCTGTGCTTGGTCCCCCTGGTTGCTCCTGGTCCCCCAGGCTGTGCTTGGTCCCCCTGGTTGCTCTTGGTCCACCATGCTGTACTTGGTCCCCCAGGCTGTGCTTGGTCCCCTTGGTTGCTCTTGGTCCCCCAGGCTGTGCTTGGTCCCCTTGGTTGCTCTTGGTCCCCCAGGCTGTGCTTGGTCCCCCTGGCTGTGCTTGGTCCCCCAGGCTGTGCTTGGTCCCCCTGGTTGCTCTTGGTCCCCCAGGCTGTGCTTGGTCCCCCAGGCTGTGCTTGGTCCCCCAGGCTGTGCTTGGTCCCCCTGGTTGCTCTTGGTCCCCCAGGCTGTGCTTGGTCCCCCAGGTTGTGCTTGGTCCCCCAGGCTGTGCTTGGTACCCCTGGTTGCTCTTGGTCCCCCAGGCTGTGCTTGGTCCCCCAGGCTGTGCTTGGTCCCCTAGGCTGTGCTTGGTCCCCCAGGCTGTGCTTGGTCCCCCAGGCTGTGCTTGGTCCCCCAGGCTGTGCTTGGTCCCCCTGGTTGCTCTTGGTCTCCCAGGCTGTGCTTGGTCCCCCTGGTTGCTCTTGGTCCCCCAGGCTGTGCTTGGTCCCCCAGGCTGTGCTTGGTCCCCTAGGCTGTGCTTGGTCCCCCAGGCTGTGCTTGGTCCCCCAGGCTGTGTTTGGTCCCCCAGGCTGTGCTTGGTCCCCCAGGCTGTGCTTGGTCCCCCTGGTTGCTCTTGGTCCCCCAGGCTGTGCTTGGTCCCCTGGTTGCTCTTGGTCCCCCAGGCTGTGCTTGGTCCCCCAGGCTGTGCTTGGTCCCCCTGCTTGCTCTTGGTCCCCCAGGCTGTGCTTAGTCCCCCAGGCTGTGCTTGGTCCCCCAGGCTGTGCTTGCTCCCCTTGGTTGCTCTTGGTCCCCAGGCTGTGCTTGGTCCCCCAGGCTGTGCTTGGTCCGCTAGGCTGTGCTTGGTCCCCCAGGCTTTGCTTGGTCCCCCAGGCTGTGCTTGGTCCCCCTGGCTGTGCTTGGTCCCCCTGCTTGCTCTTGGTCCCCCAGGCTGTGCTTGGTCCCCTAGGCTGTGTTTGGTCCCCCTGGCTGTGCTTGGCCCCCCTGGTTGCTCTTGGTCCCCCAGGCTGTGCTTGGTCCCCTTGGTTGCTCTTGGTCCCCCAGGCTGTGCTTGGTCCCCCTGGTTGCTCTTGGTCCCCCAGGCTGTGCTTGGTCCCCCAGGCTGTGCTTGGTCCCCCTGGCTGTGCTTGGTCCCCCAGGCTGTGCTTGGTCCCCCTGGCTGTGCTTGGTCCCCCAGGCTGTGCTTGGTCCCCCTGGTTGCTTTTGGTCCCCCAGGCTGTGCTTGGTCCCCCTGGATGTGCTTGGTCCCCTAGGCTGTGCTTGGTCCCCCAGGCTGTGCTTGGTCCCCCTGGTTGCTCTTGGTCCCCCAGGCTGTGCTTGGTCCCACAGGCTGTGTTTGGTCCCCCAGCCTGTGCTTGGTCCCCCAGGCTGTGCTTGGTCCCCCTGGCTGTGCTTGGTCCCCCAGGCTGTGCTTGGTCCCCCTGGTTGCTCCTGGTCCCCCAGGCTGTGCTTGGTCCCCCTGGTTGCTCTTGGTCCACCATGCTGTGCTTGGTCCCCCAGGCTGTGCTTGGTCCCCTTGGTTGCTCTTGGTCCCCCAGGCTGTGCTTGGTCCCCTTGGTTGCTCTTGGTCCCCCAGGCTGTGCTTGGTCCCCCTGGCTGTGCTTGGTCCCCCAGGCTGTGCTTGGTCCCCCTGGTTGCTCTTGGTCCCCCAGGCTGTGCTTGGTCCCCCAGGCTGTGCTTGGTCCCCCAGGCTGTGCTTGGTCCCCCTGGTTGCTCTTGGTCCCCCAGGCTGTGCTTGGTCCCCCAGGTTGTGCTTGGTCCCCCAGGCTGTGCTTGGTACCCCTGGTTGCTCTTGGTCCCCCAGGCTGTGCTTGGTCCCCCAGGCTGTGCTTGGTCCCCTAGGCTGTGCTTGGTCCCCCAGGCTGTGTTTGGTCCCCCAGGCTGTGCTTGGTCCCCCAGGCTGTGCTTGGTCCCCCTGGTTGCTCTTGGTCTCCCAGGCTGTGCTTGGTCCCCCTGGTTGCTCTTGGTCCCCCAGGCTGTGCTTGGTCCCCCAGGCTGTGCTTGGTCCCCTAGGCTGTGCTTGGTCCCCCAGGCTGTGCTTGGTCCCCCAGGCTGTGTTTGGTCCCCCAGGCTGTGCTTGGTCCCCCAGGCTGTGCTTGGTCCCCCTGGTTGCTCTTGGTCCCCCAGGCTGTGCTTGGTCCCCTGGTTGCTCTTGGTCCCCCAGGCTGTGCTTGGTCCCCCAGGCTGTGCTTGGTCCCCCTGCTTGCTCTTGGTCCCCCAGGCTGTGCTTAGTCCCCCAGGCTGTGCTTGGTCCCCCAGGCTGTGCTTGCTCCCCTTGGTTGCTCTTGGTCCCCAGGCTGTGCTTGGTCCCCCAGGCTGTGCTTGGTCCGCTAGGCTGTGCTTGGTCCCCCAGGCTTTGCTTGGTCCCCCAGGCTGTGCTTGGTCCCCCTGGCTGTGCTTGGTCCCCCTGCTTGCTCTTGGTCCCCCAGGCTGTGCTTGGTCCCCTAGGCTGTGTTTGGTCCCCCTGGCTGTGCTTGGCCCCCCTGGTTGCTTTTGGTCCCCCAGGCTGTGCTTGGTCCCCCAGGCTCTGCTTGGTCCCCTAGGCTGTGCTTGGTCCAACAGGCTTTGCTTGGCCCCCCTGGCTGTGCTTGGTCCCCCTGGTTGCTCTTGGTCCCCCAGGCTGTGCTTGGTCCCCCAGGCTGTGCTTGGTCCCCCAGGCTGTGCTTGGTCCCCGAGGCTGTGCTTGGTCCCCCAGGCTGTGCTTGGTCCCCCTGGTTGCTCTTGGTCCCCCAGGCTGTGCTTGGTCCCCCAGGCTGTGCTTGGTCCCCCTGGTTGCTCTTGGTCCCCCAGGCTGAGCTTGGTCCCCCTGGTTGCTCCTGGTCCCCCAGGCTGTGCTTGTTCCCCCAGGCTGTGCTTGGTCCCCCAGGCTGTGCTTGGTCCCCCAGGCTGTGCTTGGTCCCCTTGGTTGCTCTTGGTCCCCCAGGCTGTGCTTGGTCCCCCTGGTTGCTCTTGGTCCCCCAGGCTGTGCTTGGTCCCCCAGGCTGTGCTTGGTCCCCAAGGCTGTGCTTGGTCCCCCTGGTTGCTCTTGGTCCCCCAGGCTGTGCTTGGTCCCCCAGGCTGTGCTTGGTCCCCCAGGCTGTGCTTGGTCCCCCTGGTTGCTCTTGGTCCCCCAGGCTGTGCTTGGTCCCCTTGGTTGCTCTTGGTCCCCCAGGCTGTGCTTGGTCCCCCTGGTTGCTCTTGGTCCCCCAGGCTGTGCTTGGTCCCCCAGGCTGTGCTTGGTCCCCCTGGCTGTGCTTGGTCCCCCAGGCTGTGCTTGGTCCCCCTGGCTGTGCTTGGTCCCCCAGGCTGTGCTTGGTCCCCCTGGCTGTGCTTGGTCCCCCAGGCTGTGCTTGGTCCCCCTGGCTGTGCTTGGTCCCCCAGGCTGTGCTTGGTCCCCCTGGTTGCTTTTGGTCCCCCAGGCTGTGCTTGGTCCCCCAGGCTGTGCTTGGTCCCCCAGGCTTTGCTTGGTCCCCCAGGCTGTGCTTGGTCCCCCTGGCTGTGCTTGGTCCCTCTGGTTGCTCTTGGTCCCCCAGGCTGTGCTTGGTCCCCCAGGCTGTGTTTGGTCCCCCTGGCAGTGCTTGGTCCCCCAGGCTGTGCTTGGTCCCCCTGGTTGCTTTTGGTCCCCCCAGGCTGTGCTTGGTCCCCCAGGCTGTGCTTGGTCCCCCAGGCTGTGCTTGGTCCCCCTGGTTGCTCTTGGTCCCCCAGGCTGTGCTTGGTCCCCCTGGTTGCTCTTGGTCCCCCAGGCTGTGCTTGGTCCCCCAGGATGTGCTTGGTCCCCCTGGTTGCTCTTGGTCCCCCAGCCTGTGCTTGGTCCCCCAGGCTGTGTTTGGTCCCCCAGGCTGTGTTTGGTCCCCCTGGTTGCTCTTGGTCCCCCTGGCTGTGCTTGGTCCCCCAGGCTGTGCTTGGTCCCCCTGGTTGCTCTTGGTCCCCCAGGCTGTGCTTGGTCCCCGAGGCTGTGCTTGGTCCCCCAGGCTGTGCTTGGTCCCCCAGGCTGTGCTTGGTCCCCTGGCTGCGCTTGGTCCCCCTGGTTGCTATTGGTCCCCCAAGTTGTGCTTGGTCCCCCAGGCTGTGCTTGGTCCCCCTGGCTGTGCTTGGTCCCCCTGGCTGTGCTTGGTCCCCCAGGCTGTGCTTGGTCCCCCTGACTGTGCTTGGTCCCCGAGGCTGTGCTTGGTCCCCCAGGCTGTGCTTGGTCCCCCAGGCTGTGCTTGGTCCCCCTGGCTGCGCTTGGTCCCCCTGGTTGCTCTTGGTCCCCCAGGTTGTGCTTGGTCCCCCAGGCTGTGCTTGGTCCCCCTGGCTGTGCTTGGTCCCCCTGGCTGTGCTTGGTCCCCCAGGCTGTGCTTGGTCCCCCTGGTTGCTCTTGGTCCCCCAAGCTGTTCTTGGTCCCCCAGGCTGTGCTTGGTCCCCCAGGCTGTGCTTGGTCCCCCAGGCTGTGCGTGGTCCCCCTGGTTGCTCTTGGTCCCCCAAGCTGTGCTTGGTCCCCCAGGCTGTGCTTGGTCCCCCAGGCTTTGCTTGGTCCCCCAGGCTGTGCTTGGTCCCCCTGGCTGTGCTTGGTCCCCCTGCTTGCTCTTGGTCCCCCAGGCTGTGCTTGGTCCCCCAGGCTGTGTTTGGTCCCCCTGGCAGTGCTTGGTCCCCCAGGCTGTGCTTGGTCCCCCTGGTTGCTTTTGGTCCCCCAGGCTGTGCTTGGTCCCCCAGGCTGTGCTTGGTCCCCTAGGCTGTGCTTGGTCCCCCAGGCTGTGCTTGGTCCCCCAGGCTGTGCTTGGTCCCCCTGGTTGCTCTTGGTCCCCCAGGCTGTGCTTGGTCCCCCTGGTTGCTCTTGGTCCCCCAGGCTGTGCTTGGTCCCCCAGGATGTGCTTGGTCCCCCTGGTTGCTCTTGGTCCCCCAGCCTGTGCTTGGTCCCCCAGGCTGTGTTTGGTCCCCCAGGCTGTGTTTGGTCCCCCTGGTTGCTCTTGGTCCCCCAGGCTGTGCTTGGTCCCCGAGGCTGTGCTTGGTCCCCCTGACTGTGCTTGGTCCCCCAGGCTGTGCTTGGTCCCCCTGGTTGCTCTTGGTCCCCCAGGCTGTGCTTGGTCCCCCTGGTTGCTCTTGGTCCCCCAGGCTGTGCTTGGTCCCCCAGGATGTGCTTGGTCCCCCTGGTTGCTCTTGGTCCCCCAGCCTGTGCTTGGTCCCCCAGGCTGTGTTTGGTCCCCCAGGCTGTGTTTGGTCCCCCTGGTGCTCTTGGTCCCCCAGGCTGTGCTTGGTCCCCGAGGCTGTGCTTGGTCCCCCTGACTGTGCTTGGTCCCCGAGGCTGTGCTTGGTCCCCCAGGCTGTGCTTGGTCCCCCAGGCTGTGCTTGGTCCCCCAGGCTGTGCTTGGTCCCCCTGGCTGCGCTTGGTCCCCCTGGTTGCTCTTGGTCCCCCAGGTTGTGCTTGGTCCCCCAGGCTGTGCTTGGTCCCCCAGGCTGTGCTTGGTCCCCCTGGCTGTGCTTGGTCCCCCTGGCTGTGCTTGGTCCCCCAGGCTGTGCTTGGTCCCCCAGGCTGTGCTTGGTCCCCCTGGCTGCGCTTGGTCCCCCTGGTTGCTCTTGGTCCCCCAGGTTGTGCTTGGTCCCCCAGGCTGTGCTTGGTCCCCCTGGCTGTGCTTGGTCCCCCTGGCTGTGCTTGGTCCCCCAGGCTGTGCTTGGTCCCCCTGGTTGCTCTTGGTCCCCCAAGCTGTGCTTGGTCCCTCAGGCTGTGCTTGGTCCCCCAGGCTTTGCTTGGTCCCCCAGGCTGTGCTTGGTCCCCCTGGCTGTGCTTGGTCCCCCTGCTTGCTCTTGGTCCCCCAGGCTGTGCTTGGTCCCCCAGGCTGTGTTTGGTCCCCCTGGCAGTGCTTGGTCCCCCAGGCTGTGCTTGGTCCCCCTGGTTGCTTTTGGTCCCCCAGGCTGTGCTTGGTCCCCCAGGCTGTGCTTGGTCCCCTAGGCTGTGCTTGGTCCCCCAGGCTGTGCTTGGTCCCCCTGGCTGCGCTTGGTCCCCCTGGTTGCTCTTGGTCCCCCAGGTTGTGCTTGGTCCCCCAGGCTGTGCTTGGTCCCCCTGGCTGTGCTTGGTCCCCCTGGCTGTGCTTGGTCCCCCAGGCTGTGCTTGGTCCCCCTGGTTGCTCTTGGTCCCCCAAGCTGTGCTTGGTCCCCCAGGCTGTGCTTGGTCCCCCAGGCTGTGCTTGGTCCCCCAGGCTGTGCGTGGTCCCCCTGGTTGCTCTTGGTCCCCCAAGCTGTGCTTGGTCCCCCAGGCTGTGCTTGGTCCCCCAGGCTTTGCTTGGTCCCCCAGGCTGTGCTTGGTCCCCCTGGCTGTGCTTGGTCCCCCTGCTTGCTCTTGGTCCGCCAGGCTGTGCTTGGTCCCCCAGGCTGTGCTTGGTCCCCTTGGTTGCTCTTGGTCCCCCAGGCAGTGCTTAGTACCCCAGGCTGTGCTTTGTCCCCCAGGCTGTGCTTGGTCCCCCTGGTTGCTCTTGGTCCCCCAGGCTGTGCTTGGTCCCCTTGGTTGCTCTTGGTCCCCCAGGCTGTGCTTGGTCCCCCTGGTTGCTCTTGGTCCCCCAGACTGTGCTTGGTCCCCCAGGCTGTGCTTGGTCCCCCTGGTTGCTCTTGGTCCCCCAGGCTGTGCTTGGTCCCACAGGCTGTGCTTGGTCCCCCAGGCTGTGCTTGGTCCCCCTGGTTGCTCTTGGTCCCCCAGGCTGTGCTTGGTCCCACAGGCTGTGCTTGGTCCCCCAGGCTGTGCTTGGTCCCCCTGGTTGCTCTTGGTCCCCCAGGCTGTGCTTGGTTCCCCAGGCTGTGCTTTGTCCCCCAGGCTGTGCTTGGTCCCCCTGGTTGCTCTTGGTCCCCCAGGCTGTGCTTGGTCCCCCTGGTTGCTCTTGGTCCCCCAGGCTGTGCTTGGTCCCCCTGGTTGCTCTTGGTCCCCCAGGCTGTGCTTGGTCCCCTAGGCTGTGCTTGGTCCCCCTGGTTGCTCTTGGTCCCCCAGGCTGTGCTTGGTCCCCCAGGCTGTGCTTGGTCCCCCAGGCTGTGCTTGGTCCCCCTGGTTGCTCTTGGTCCCCCAGGCTGTGCTTGGTCCCCTAGGCTGTGCTTGGTCCCCCAGGCTGTGCTTGGTCCCCCTGGTTGCTCTTAGTCCCCCAGGCTGTGCTTGGTCCCCTAGGCTGTGCTTGGTCCCCCAGGCTGTGCTTGGTCCCCCTGGTTGCTCTTAGTCCCCCAGGCTGTGCTTGGTCCCCCAGGCTGTGCTTGGTCCCCCTGGTTGCTCTTGGTCCCCCAGGCTGTGCTTGGTACCCCTGGCTGTGCTTGGACCCCCTGGTTGCTCTTGGTCCCCCAGGCTGTGCTTGGTCCCCCTGGATGCTCTTGGTCCCCTAGGCTGTGCTTGGTCCCCCTGGCTGTGCTTGGTACCCCTGGCTGTGCTTGGTCCCCCTGGTTGCTCTTGGTCCCCCAGGCTGTGCTTGGTCCCCCAGGCTGTGCTTGGTCCCCTAGGCTGTGCTTGGTCCCCCAGGCTGTGCGTGGTCCCCCTGGTTGCTCTTAGTCCCCCAGGCTGTGCTTGGTCCCCCAGGCTGTGCTTGGTCCCCCTGGTTGCTCTTGGTCTCCCAGGCTGTGCTTGGTACCCTTGGCTGTGCTTGGACCCCCTGGTTGCTCCTGGTCCCCCAGGCTGTGCTTGGTCCCCCAGGCTGTGCTTGGTCCCCCTGGATGCTCTTGGTCCCCCAGGCTGTGCTTGGTCCCCCTGGATGCTCTTGGTCTCCCAGGCTGTGCTTGGTCCCCCAGGTTGCTCTTGGTCCCCCAGGCTGTGCTTGGTTCCCCAGGCTGTGCTTGGTCCCCCTGGATGTGCTTGGTCCCCTAGGCTGTGCTTGGCCCCCCAGGCTGTGCTTGGTCCCCCTGGTTGCTCTTGGTCCCCCAGGCTGTGCTTGGTCCCCCAGGCTGTGCTTGGTCCCCCTGGCTGTGCTTGGTCCCCCAGGCTGTGCTTGGTCCCCCGGGTTGCTCTTGGTCCCCCAGGCTGTGCTTGGTCCCCCAGGCTGTGCTCTTGGTCCCCCAGGCTGTGCTTGGTCCCCCAGGCTGTGCTTGGTCCCCTTGGTTGCTCTTGGTCTCCAGGCTGTGCTTGGTCCCCCTGGTTGCTCTTGGTCCCCCAGGCTGTGCTTGGTCCCCCAGGCTGTGCTTGGTCCCCCTGGTTGCTCTTGGTCCCCCAGGCTGTGCTTGGTCCCCCTGGTTGCTCTTGGTCCCCCAGGCTGTGCTTGGTCCCCCAGGCTGTGCTTGGTCCCCCTGGTTGCTCTTGGTCCCCCAGGCTGTGCTTGGTCCCCTTGGTTGCTCTTGGTCCCCCAGGCTGTGCTTGGTCCCCCTGGTTGCTCTTGGTCCCCCAGGCTGTGCTTGGTCCCCTTGGTTGCTCTTGGTCCCCCAGGCTGTGCTTGGTCCCCCTGGTTGCTCTTGGTCCCTCAGGCTGTGCTTGGTCCCCCAGGCTGTGCTTGGTCCCCCTGGCTGTGCTTGTTCCCCCATGCTTTGCTTGGTCCCCCTGGCTGTGCTTGGTCCCCCAGGCTGTGCTTGGTCCCCCTGGTTGCTTTTGGTCCCCCAGGCTGTGCTTGGTCCCCCAAGCTGTGCTTGGTCCCCCTGGCTGTGCTTGGTCTCCCTGGTTGCTTTTGGTCCCCCAGGCTGTGCTTGGTCCCCCAGGCTGTGCTTGGTCCCCTAGGCTGTGCTTGGTCCCCCAGGCTTTGCTTGGTCCCCCAGGCTGTGCTTGGTCCCCCAGGCTGTGCTTGGTCCCCCAGGCTGTGCTTGGTCCCCCAGGCTGTGCTCGGTCCCCTTGGTTGCTCTTGGTCCCCCAGGCTGTGCTTGGTCCCCCAGGCTGTGCTTGGTCCCCCAGGCTGTGCTTGGTCCCCCTGGTTGCTCTTGGTCCCCCAGGCTGTGCTTGGTCCCCCAGGCTGTGCTTGGTCCCCCTGGCTGTGCTTGGTCCCCCAGGCTGTGCTTGGTCCCCCAGGCTGTGCTTGGTCCCCCAGGCTGTGCTTGGTCCCCCTGGTTGCTCTTGGTCCCCCAGGCTGTGCTTGTTCCCCCAGGCTGTGATTGGTCCCCCTGGTTGCTCTTGGTCCCCCAGGCTGTGCTTGGTCCCCCAGGCTGTGCTTGGTCCCCCAGGCTGTGCTTGGTCCCCCTGGTTGCTCTTGGTCCCCCAGGCTGTGCTTGGTCCCCCAGGCTGTGCTTGGTCCCGCAGGCTGTGCTTGGTCCCCTTGGTTGCTCTTGGTCCCCCAGGCTGTGCTTGGTCCCCCTGGTTGCTCTTAGTCCCCCAGGCTGTGCTTGGTCCCCCAGGCTGTGCTTGGTCCCCCAGGCTGTGCTTGGTCCCCTTGGTTGCTCTTGGTCCCCCAGGCTGTGCTTGGTCCCCCTGGTTGCTCTTGGTCCCCCAGGCTGTGCTTGGTCCCCCAGGCTGTGCTTGGTCCCCCTGGCTGTGCTTGGTCCCCCAGGCTGTGCTTGGTCCCCCAGGCTGTGCTTGGTCCCCCTGGTTGCTCTTGGTCCCCCAGGCTGTGCTTGGTCCCCCTGGTTTCTCTTGGTCCCCCTGGCTGTGCTTGGTCCCCCAGGCTGCTTGGTCCCCCAGGCTGTGCTTGGTCCCCCTGGTTGCTTTTGGTCCCCCAGGCTGTGCTTGGTCCCCCAGGCTGTGCTTGGTCCCCCTGGTTGCTCTTGGTCCCCCAGGCTGTGCTTGGTCCCCCAGGCTGTGCTTGGTCCCCCTGGATGCTCTTGGTCCCCCAGGCTGTGCTTGGTCCCCCTGGATGCTCTTGGTCTCCCAGGCTGTGCTTGGTCCCCCAGGTTGCTCTTGGTCCCCCAGGCTGTGCTTGGTTCCCCAGGCTGTGCTTGGTCCCCCTGGATGTGCTTGGTCCCCTAGGCTGTGCTTGGCCCCCCAGGCTGTGCTTGGTCCCCCTGGTTGCTCTTGGTCCCCCAGGCTGTGCTTGGTCCCCCAGGCTGTGCTTGGTCCCCCTGGCTGTGCTTGGTCCCCCAGGCTGTGCTTGGTCCCCCGGGTTGCTCTTGGTCCCCCAGGCTGTGCTTGGTCCCCCAGGCTGTGCTCTTGGTCCCCCAGGCTGTGCTTGGTCCCCCAGGCTGTGCTTGGTCCCCTTGGTTGCTCTTGGTCTCCAGGCTGTGCTTGGTCCCCCTGGTTGCTCTTGGTCCCCCAGGCTGTGCTTGGTCCCCCAGGCTGTGCTTGGTCCCCCTGGTTGCTCTTGGTCCCCCAGGCTGTGCTTGGTCCCCCTGGTTGCTCTTGGTCCCCCAGGCTGTGCTTGGTCCCCCAGGCTGTGCTTGGTCCCCCTGGTTGCTCTTGGTCCCCCAGGCTGTGCTTGGTCCCCTTGGTTGCTCTTGGTCCCCCAGGCTGTGCTTGGTCCCCCTGGTTGCTCTTGGTCCCCCAGGCTGTGCTTGGTCCCCTTGGTTGCTCTTGGTCCCCCAGGCTGTGCTTGGTCCCCCTGGTTGCTCTTGGTCCCTCAGGCTGTGCTTGGTCCCCCAGGCTGTGCTTGGTCCCCCTGGCTGTGCTTGTTCCCCCATGCTTTGCTTGGTCCCCCTGGCTGTGCTTGGTCCCCCAGGCTGTGCTTGGTCCCCCTGGTTGCTTTTGGTCCCCCAGGCTGTGCTTGGTCCCCCAAGCTGTGCTTGGTCCCCCTGGCTGTGCTTGGTCTCCCTGGTTGCTTTTGGTCCCCCAGGCTGTGCTTGGTCCCCCAGGCTGTGCTTGGTCCCCTAGGCTGTGCTTGGTCCCCCAGGCTTTGCTTGGTCCCCCAGGCTGTGCTTGGTCCCCCAGGCTGTGCTTGGTCCCCCAGGCTGTGCTTGGTCCCCCAGGCTGTGCTCGGTCCCCTTGGTTGCTCTTGGTCCCCCAGGCTGTGCTTGGTCCCCCAGGCTGTGCTTGGTCCCCCAGGCTGTGCTTGGTCCCCCTGGTTGCTCTTGGTCCCCCAGGCTGTGCTTGGTCCCCCAGGCTGTGCTTGGTCCCCCTGGCTGTGCTTGGTCCCCCAGGCTGTGCTTGGTCCCCCAGGCTGTGCTTGGTCCCCCAGGCTGTGCTTGGTCCCCCTGGTTGCTCTTGGTCCCCCAGGCTGTGCTTGTTCCCCCAGGCTGTGCTTGGTCCCCCTGGTTGCTCTTGGTCCCCCAGGCTGTGCTTGGTCCCCCAGGCTGTGCTTGGTCCCCCAGGCTGTGCTTGGTCCCCCTGGTTGCTCTTGGTCCCCCAGGCTGTGCTTGGTCCCCCAGGCTGTGCTTGGTCCCGCAGGCTGTGCTTGGTCCCCTTGGTTGCTCTTGGTCCCCCAGGCTGTGCTTGGTCCCCCTGGTTGCTCATAGTCCCCCAGGCTGTGCTTGGTCCCCCAGGCTGTGCTTGGTCCCCCAGGCTGTGCTTGGTCCCCTTGGTTGCTCTTGGTCCCCCAGGCTGTGCTTGGTCCCCCTGGTTGCTCTTGGTCCCCCAGGCTGTGCTTGGTCCCCCAGGCTGTGCTTGGTCCCCCTGGCTGTGCTTGGTCCCCCAGGCTGTGCTTGGTCCCCCAGGCTGTGCTTGGTCCCCCTGGTTGCTCTTGGTCCCCCAGGCTGTGCTTGGTCCCCCTGGTTTCTCTTGGTCCCCCTGGCTGTGCTTGGTCCCCCAGGCTGCTTGGTCCCCCAGGCTGTGCTTGGTCCCCCTGGTTGCTTTTGGTCCCCCAGGCTGTGCTTGGTCCCCCAGGCTGTGCTTGGTCCCCCTGGTTGCTCTTGGTCCCCCAGGCTGTGCTTGGTCCCCCAGGCTGTGCTTGGTCCCCCTGGCTGTGCTTGGTCCCCCAGGCTGTGCTTGGTCTCCCAGGCTGTGCTTGGTCCCCCAGGCTGTGCTTGGTCCCCCTGGTTGCTCTTGGTCCCCCAGGATGTGTTTGGTCCCCCAGGCTGTGCTTGGTCCCCCTGGCTTTGCTTGGTCCCCCGGCTGTGCTTGGTCCCCCTGGTTGCTCTTGGTCCCCCAGGCTGTGCTTGGTCCCCCTGGTTGCTCTTGGTCCCCCAGGCTGTGCTTGGTCCCCCAGGCTGTGCTTGGTCCCCTAGGCTGTGCTTGGTCCCCCAGGCTGTGCTTGGTCCCCCAGGCTGTGCTTGGTCCCCCAGGCTGTGCTTGGTCCCCCAGGCTGTGCTTGGTCCCCCTGGTTGCTCTTGGTCCCCCAGGCTGTGCTTGGTCCCCCAGGCTGTGCTTGGTCCCCTAGGCTGTGCTTGGTCCCCCTGGTTGTGCTTGGTCCCCCAGGCTGTGCTTGGTCCCCCAGGCTGTGCTTGGTCCCCCAGGCTGTGCTTGGTCCCCCTGGTTGCTCTTGGTCCCCCAGGCTGTGCTTGGTCCCCCAGGCTGTGCTTGGTCCCCTAGGCTGTGCTTGGTCCCCCTGGTTGCTCTTGGTCCCCCAGGCTGTGCTTGGTCCCCCAGGCTGTGCTTGGTCCCCCTGGCTGTGCTTGGTCCCCCAGGCTGTGCTTGGTCCCCCAGGCTGTGCTTGGTCCCCCAGGCTGTGCTTGGTCCCCCTGGTTGCTCTTCGTCCCCCAGGCTGTGCTTGTTCCCCCAGGCTGTGCTTGGTCCCCCTGGTTGCTCTTGGTCCCCCAGGCTGTGCTTGGTCCCCCAGGCTGTGCTTGGTCCCCCAGGCTGTGCTTGGTCCCCCAGGCTGTGCTTGGTCCCGCAGGCTGTGCTTGGTCCCCTTGGTTGCTCTTGGTCCCCCAGGCTGTGCTTGGTCCCCCTGGTTGCTCTTAGTCCCCCAGGCTGTGCTTGGTCCCCCAGGCTGTGCTTGGTCCCCGAGGCTGTGCTTGGTCCCCTTGGTTGCTCTTGGTCCCCCAGGCTGTGCTTGGTCCCCCTGGTTGCTCTTGGTCCCCCAGGCTGTGCTTGTTCCCCCAGGCTGTGCTTGGTCCCCCTGGCTGTGCTTGGTCCCCCAGGCTGTGCTTGGTCCCCCAGGCTGTGCTTGGTCCCCCTGGTTGCTCTTGGTCCCCCAGGCTGTGCTTGGTCCCCCTGGTTTCTCTTGGTCCCCCTGGCTGTGCTTGGTCCCCCAGGCTGCTTGGTCCCCCAGGTTGTGCTTGGTCCCCCTGGTTGCTTTTGGTCCCCCAGGCTGTGCTTGGTCCCCCAGGCTGTGCTTGGTCCCCCTGGTTGCTCTTGGTCGCCCAGGCTGTGCTTGGTCCCCCAGGCTGTGCTTGGTCCCCCTGGCTGTGCTTGGTCCCCCAGGCTGTGCTTGGTCTCCCAGGCTGTGCTTGGTCCCCCAGGCTGTGCTTGGTCCCCCTGGTTGCTCTTGGTCCCCCAGGATGTGTTTGGTCCCCCAGGCTGTGCTTGGTCCCCCTGGCTTTGCTTGGTCCCCCGGCTGTGCTTGGTCCCCCTGGTTGCTCTTGGTCCCCCAGGCTGTGCTTGGTCCCCCTGGTTGCTCTTGGTCCCCCAGGCTGTGCTTGGTCCCCCAGGCTGTGCTTGGTCCCCTAGGCTGTGCTTGGTCCCCCAGGCTGTGCTTGGTCCCCCAGGCTGTGCTTGGTCCCCCAGGCTGTGCTTGGTCCCCCTGGTTGGTCTTGGTCCCCCAGGCTGTGCTTGGTCCCCCAGGCTGTGCTTGGTCCCCTAGGCTGTGCTTGGTCCCCCAGGCTGTGCTTGGTCCCCCAGGCTGTGCTTGGTCCCCCAGGCTGTGCTTGGTCCCCCTGGTTGCTCTTGGTCCCCCAGGCTGTGCTTGGTCCCCCAGGCTGTGCTTGGT
Organism: Lissotriton vulgaris; assembly: GCF_964263255.1. NCBI lineage: Eukaryota > Metazoa > Chordata > Amphibia > Caudata > Salamandridae > Lissotriton > Lissotriton vulgaris. Next base: position 1,023,955,302 of record NC_141698.1, read on the forward strand.
CCCCCTGGTTGCTCTTGGTCCCCCAGGCTGTGCTTGGTCCCCCAGGCTGTGCTTGGTCCCCCAGGCTGTGCTTGGTCCCCCTGGCTTTGCTTGGTCCCCCGGCTGTGCTTGGTCCCCCTGGTTGCTCTTGGTCCCCCAGGCTGTGCTTGGTCCCCCTGGTTGCTCTTGGTCCCCCAGGCTGTGCTTGGTCCCCCAGGCTGTGCTTGGTCCCCTAGGCTGTGCTTGGTCCCCCAGGCTGTGCTTGGTCCCCCAGGCTGTGCTTGGTCCCCCAGGCTGTGCTTGGTCCCCCTGGTTGCTCTTGGTCCCCCAGGCTGTGCTTGGTCCCCCAGGCTGTGCTTGGTCCCCTAGGCTGTGCTTGGTCCCCCAGGCTGTGCTTGGTCCCCCAGGCTGTGCTTGGTCCCCCAGGCTGTGCTTGGTCCCCCTGGTTGCTCTTGGTCCCCCAGGCTGTGCTTGGTCCCCCAGGCTGTGCTTGGTCCCCCAGGCTGTGCTTGGTCCCCCAGGCTGTGCTTGGTCCCCCAGGCTGTGATTGGTCCCCCTGGTTGCTCTTGGTCCCCCTGGTTGCTCTTGGTCCCCCAGGCTGTGCTTGGTCCCCTTTGTTGCTCTTGGTCCCCCAGGGTGTGCTTGGTCCCCCAGGCTGTGCTTGGTCCCCCTGGTTGCTCTTGGTCCCCCAGGCTTTGCTTGGTCCCCTTGGTTGCTCTTGGTCCCCCAGGCTATGCTTGGTCCCCCAGGCTGTGCTTGGTCCCCCCGGTTGCTCTTGGTCCACCAGGCTGTGCTTGGTCCCCCAGGCTGTGCTTGGTCCCCTTGGTTGCTCTTGGTCCCCAAGGCAGTGCTTGGTCCCCCAGGCTGTGCTTGGTCCCCTTGGTTGCTCTTGGTCCCCCAGGCTGTGCTTGGTCCCCCTGGTTGCTCTTGGTCCCCCAGGCTGTGCTTGGACCCCCAGGCTGTGCTTGGTCCCCCAGGCTGTGCTTTGTCCCCCAGGCTGTGCTTGGTCCCCCTGGTTGCTCTTGGTCCCCCAGGCTGTGCTTGGTCCCCCTGGTTGCTCTTGGTCCCCCAGGCTGTGCTTGGTCCCCAGGCTGTGCTTGGTCCCCTTGGTTGCTCTTGGTCCCCCAGGCTGTGCTTGGTCCCCCAGGCTGTGCTTTGTCCCCCAGGCTGTGCTTGGTCCCCCTGGTTGCTCTTGGTCCCCCAGGCTGTGCTTGGTCCCCCTGGTTGCTCTTGGTCCCCCAGGCTGTGCTTGGTCCCCAGGCTGTGCTTGGTCCCCTTGGTTGCTCTTGGTCCCCCAGGCTGTGCTTGGTCCCCCAGGTTGTGCTTGGTCACCTTGGTTGCTCTTGTTCCCCCAGGCTGTGCTTGGTCCCCCAGGCTGTGCTTGGTCCCCTTGGTTGCTCTTGGTCCCCCTGGTTGCTCTTGGTCCCCCAGGCTTTGCTTGGTCCCCTTGGTTGCTCTTGGTCCCCCAGGCTATGCTTGGTCCCCCAGGCTGTGCTTGGTCCCCCTGGTTGCTCTTGGTCCACCAGGCTGTGCTTGGTCCCCCAGGCTGTGCTTGGTCCCCTTGGCTGCTCTTGGTCCCCAAGGCAGTGCTTGGTCCCCCAGGCTGTGCTTGGTCCCCTTGGTTGCTCTTGGTCCCCCAGGCTGTGCTTGGTCCCCCTGGTTGCTCTTGGTCCCCCAGGCTGTGCTTGGACCCCCAGGCTGTGCTTGGTCCCCCAGGCTGTGCTTTGTCCCCCAGGCTGTGCTTGGTCCCCCTGGTTGCTCTTGGTCCCCCAGGCTGTGCTTGGTCCCCCTGGTTGCTCTTGGTCCCCCAGGCTGTGCTTGGTCCCCAGGCTGTGCTTGGTCCCCTTGGTTGCTCTTGGTCCCCCAGGCTGTGCTTGGTCCCCCAGGCTATGCTTTGTCCCCCAGGCTGTGCTTGGTCCCCCTGGTTGCTCTTGGTCCCCCAGGCTGTGCTTGGTCCCCCTGGTTGCTCTTGGTCCCCCAGGCTGTGCTTGGTCCCCAGGCTGTGCTTGGTCCCCTTGGTTGCTCTTGGTCCCCCAGGCTGTGCTTGGTCCCCCAGGTTGTGCTTGGTCACCTTGGTTGCTCTTGTTCCCCCAGGCTGTGCTTGGTCCCCCAGGCTGTGCTTGGTCCCCTTGGTTGCTCTTGGTCCCCCTGGTTGCTCTTGGTCCCCCAGGCTGTGCTTGGTCCCCTTGGTTGCTCTTGGTCCCCCAGGCTGTGCTTGGTCCCCCTGGTTGCTCTTGCTCCCCCAGGCTGTGCTTGGACCCCTAGGCTGTGCTTGGTCCCCCTGGCTGTGCTTGGACCCCCAGGCTGTGCTTGGTCCCCCTGGTTGCTCTTGGTCCCCCAGGCTGTGCTTGGTCCCCCTGGCTGTGCTTGGTCCCCCAGGCTGTGCTTGGTCCCCTTGGTTGCTCTTGGTCCCCCAGGCTGTGCTTGGTCCCCCTGGTTGCTCTTGGTCCCCCAGGCTGTGCTTGGTCCCCCAGGCTGTGATTGGTCCCCCAGGCTGTGTTTGGTCCCCCTGGTTACTCTTGGTCCCCCAGGCTGTGCTTGGTCCCCTTGGTTGCTCTTGGTCCCTCAAGCTGTGCTTGGTCCCCCAGGCTGTGCTTGGTCCCCCTGGCTCTGCTTGGTCCCCCAGGCTGTGCTTGGTCCCCCTGGTTGCTCTTGGTCCCCCAGGCTTTGCTTGGTCCCCCAGGCTGTGCTTGGTCCCCCAGGCTGTGCTTGGTCCCCCAGGCTGTGCTTGGTCCCCCTGGTTGCTCTTGGTCCCCCAGGCTGTGCTTGGTCCCCCAGGATGTGCTTGGTCCCCCTGGCTGTGCTTGGTCCCCCAGGCTGTGCTTGGTCCCCCTAGTTGCTCTTGGTCCCCCAGGCTGTGCTTGGTCCCCCAGGCTGTGCTTGGTCCCCCTGGCTGTGCTTGGCCCCCCAGGCTGTGCTTGGTCCCCCTGGTTGCTCTTGGTCCCCCAGGCTGTGCTTGGACCCCCAGGTTGTGCTTGGTCCCCCAGGCTGTGCTTGGTCACCCTGGTTGCTCTTGGTCCCCCAGGCTGTGCTTGGTCCCCCAGACTGTGCTTGTTCCCCCAGGCTGTGCCTGGTCCCCCTGGCTGTGCTTGGTCCCCCTGGCTTTGCTTGGTCCCCCGGCTGTGCTTGGTCCCCCTGGTTGCTCTTGGTCCCCCAGGCTGTGCTTGGTCCCCCTGGTTGCTCTTGGTCCCCCAGGCTGTGCTTGGTCCCCCAGGCTGTGCTTGGTCCCCCAGGCTGTGCTTGGTCCCCCTGCTTGCTCTTGGTCCCCCAGGCTGTGCTTAGTCCCCCAGGCTGTGCTTGGTCCCCCAGGCTGTGCTTGGTCCCCCAGGCTGTGCTTGGTCCCCCAGGCTGTGATTGGTCCCCCTGGTTGCTCTTGGTCCCCCTGGTTGCTCTTGGTCCCCCAGGCTGTGCTTGGTCCCCTTTGTTGCTCTTGGTCCCCCAGGGTGTGCTTGGTCCCCCAGGCTGTGCTTGGTCCCCCTGGTTGCTCTTGGTCCCCCAGGCTTTGCTTGGTCCCCTTGGTTGCTCTTGGTCCCCCAGGCTATGCTTGGTCCCCCAGGCTGTGCTTGGTCCCCCTGGTTGCTCTTGGTCCACCAGGCTGTGCTTGGTCCCCCAGGCTGTGCTTGGTCCCCTTGGTTGCTCTTGGTCCCCAAGGCAGTGCTTGGTCCCCCAGGCTGTGCTTGGTCCCCTTGGTTGCTCTTGGTCCCCCAGGCTGTGCTTGGTCCCCCTGGTTGCTCTTGGTCCCCCAGGCTGTGCTTGGACCCCCAGGCTGTGCTTGGTCCCCCAGGCTGTGCTTTGTCCCCCAGGCTGTGCTTGGTCCCCCTGGTTGCTCTTGGTCCCCCAGGCTGTGCCTGGTCCCCCTGGTTGCTCTTGGTCCCCCAGGCTGTGCTTGGTCCCCAGGCTGTGCTTGGTCCCCTTGGTTGCTCTTGGTCCCCCAGGCTGTGCTTGGTCCCCCAGGCTGTGCTTTGTCCCCCAGGCTGTGCTTGGTCCCCCTGGTTGCTCTTGGTCCCCCAGGCTGTGCTTGGTCCCCCTGGTTGCTCTTGGTCCCCCAGGCTGTGCTTGGTCCCCAGGCTGTGCTTGGTCCCCTTGGTTGCTCTTGGTCCCCCAGGCTGTGCTTGGTCCCCCAGGTTGTGCTTGGTCACCTTGGTTGCTCTTGTTCCCCCAGGCTGTGCTTGGTCCCCCAGGCTGTGCTTGGTCCCCTTGGTTGCTCTTGGTCCCCCTGGTTGCTCTTGGTCCCCCAGGCTTTGCTTGGTCCCCTTGGTTGCTCTTGGTCCCCCAGGCTATGCTTGGTCCCCCAGGCTGTGCTTGGTCCCCCTGGTTGCTCTTGGTCCACCAGGCTGTGCTTGGTCCCCCAGGCTGTGCTTGGTCCCCTTGGCTGCTCTTGGTCCCCAAGGCAGTGCTCGGTCCCCCAGGCTGTGCTTGGTCCCCTTGGTTGCTCTTGGTCCCCCAGGCTGTGCTTGGTCCCCCTGGTTGCTCTTGGTCCCCCAGGCTGTGCTTGGACCCCCAGGCTGTGCTTGGTCCCCCAGGCTGTGCTTTGTCCCCCAGGCTGTGCTTGGTCCCCCTGGTTGCTCTTGGTCCCCCTGGCTGTGCTTGGTCCCCCTGGTTGCTCTTGGTCCCCCAGGCTGTGCTTGGTCCCCAGGCTGTGCTTGGTCCCCTTGGTTGCTCTTGGTCCCCCAGGCTGTGCTTGGTCCCCCAGGCTGTGCTTTGTCCCCCAGGCTGTGCTTGGTCCCCCTGGTTGCTCTTGGTCCCCCAGGCTGTGCTTGGTCCCCCTGGTTGCTCTTGGTCCCCCAGGCTGTGCTTGGTCCCCAGGCTGTGCTTGGTCCCCTTGGTTGCTCTTGGTCCCCCAGGCTGTGCTTGGTCCCCCAGGTTGTGCTTGGTCACCTTGGTTGCTCTTGTTCCCCCAGGCTGTGCTTGGTCCCCCAGGCTGTGCTTGGTCCCCTTGGTTGCTCTTGGTCCCCCTGGTTGCTCTTGGTCCCCCAGGCTGTGCTTGGTCCCCTTGGTTGCTCTTGGTCCCCCAGGCTGTGCTTGGTCCCCCTGGTTGCTCTTGCTCCCCCAGGCTGTGCTTGGACCCCTAGGCTGTGCTTGGTCCCCCTGGCTGTGCTTGGACCCCCAGGCTGTGCTTGGTCCCCCTGGTTGCTCTTGGTCCCCCAGGCTGTGCTTGGTCCCCCAGGCTGTGCTTGGTCCCCCTGGCTGTGCTTGGTCCCCCAGGCTGTGCTTGGTCCCCTTGGTTGCTCTTGGTCCCCCAGGCTGTGCTTGGTCCCCCTGGTTGCTCTTGGTCCCCCAGGCTGTGCTTGGTCCCCCAGGCTGTGATTGGTCCCCCAGGCTGTGCTTGGTCCCCCTGGTTACTCTTGGTCCCCCAGGCTGTGCTTGGTCCCCTTGGTTGCTCTTGGTCCCTCAAGCTGTGCTTGGTCCCCCAGGCTGTGCTTGGTCCCCCTGGCTCTGCTTGGTCCCCCAGGCTGTGCTTGGTCCCCCTGGTTGCTCTTGGTCCCCCAGGCTTTGCTTGGTCCCCCAGGCTGTGCTTGGTCCCCCAGGCTGTGCTTGGTCCCCCAGGCTGTGCTTGGTCCCCCTGGTTGCTCTTGGTCCCCCAGGCTGTGCTTGGTCCCCCAGGATGTGCTTGGTCCCCCTGGCTGTGCTTGGTCCCCCAGGCTGTGCTTGGTCCCCCTAGTTGCTCTTGGTCCCCCAGGCTGTGCTTGGTCCCCCAGGCTGTGCTTGGTCCCCCTGGCTGTGCTTGGCCCCCCAGGCTGTGCTTGGTCCCCCTGGTTGCTCTTGGTCCCCCAGGCTGTGCTTGGACCCCCAGGTTGTGCTTGGTCCCCCAGGCTGTGCTTGGTCCCCCAGGCTGTGCTTGGTCCCCTTGGTTGCTCTTGGTCCCCCAGGCTGTGCTTGGTCCCCCAGGCTGTGCTTGGTCCCCCTGGTTGCTCTTGGTCCCCCAGGCTGTGCTTGGTCCCCCAGGCTGTGCTTGGTCCCCCTGGCTGTGCTTGGTCCCCCAGGCTGTGCTTGGTCCCCTTGGTTGCTCTTGGTCCCCCTGGCTGTGCTTGGTCCCCCAGGCTGTGCTTGGTCCCCCAGGCTGTGCTTGGTCCCCCTGGTTGCTTTTGGTCCCCCAGGCTGTGCTTGGTCCCCCAGGCTGTGCTTGGTCCCCCTGGTTGCTCTTGGTCCCCCAGGCTGTGCTTGGTCCACCAGGCTGTGCTTGGTCCCCCTGGCTGTGCTTGGTCCCCCAGGCTGTGCTTGGTCTCCCAGGCTGTGCTTGGTCCCCCAGGCTGTGCTTGGTCCCCCAGGCTGTGCTTGGTCCCCCTGGTTGCTCTTGGTCCCCCAGGATGTGCTTGGTCCCCCAGGCTGTGCTTGGTCCCCCTGGCTGTGCTTGGTCCCCCGGCTGTGCTTGGTCCCCCTGGTTGCTCTTGGTCCCCCAGGCTGTGCTTGGTCCCCCTGGTTGCTCTTGGTCCCCCAGGCTGTGCTTGGTCCCCCAGGCTGTGCTTGGTCCCCCAGGCTGTGCTTGGTCCCCCTGGTTGCTCTTGGTCCCCCAGGCTGTGCTTGGTCCCCCAGGCTGTGCTTGGTCCCCTAGGCTGTGCTTGGTCCCCCAGGCTGTGCTTGGTCCCCCAGGCTGTGCTTGGTCCCCCTGGTTGCTCTTGGTCCCCCAGGCTGTGCTTGGTCCCCCTGGTTGCTCTTGGTCCCCCAGGCTGTGCTTGGTCCCCCAGGCTGTGCTTGGTCCCCTAGGCTGTGCTTGGTCCACCAGGCTGTGCTTGGTCCCCCAGGCTTTGCTTGGTCCCCCAGGCTGTGCTTGGTCCCCCTGGCTGTGCTTGGTCCCCCTGCTTGCTCTTGGTCCCCCAGGCTGTGCTTGGTCCCCTAGGCTGTGTTTGGTCCCCCTGGCTGTGCTTGGTCCCCCAGGCTGTGCTTGGTCCCCTAGGCTGTGCTTGGTCCCCTAGGCTGTGCTTGGTCCCCCAGGCTGTGCTTGGTCCCCCAGGCTGTGCTTGGTCCCCCAGGCTGTGCTTGGTCCCCCTGGTTTCTCTTGGTCCCCCTCGCTGTGCTTGGTCCCCCAGCCTGTGCTTGGTCCCCCAGGCTGTGCTTGGTCCCCCTGGTTGCTTTTGGTCCCCCAGGCTGTGCTTGGTCCCCCTGGTTGCTCTTGGTCCCCCAGGCTGTGCTTGGTCCCCCAGGCTGTGCTTGGTCCCCCTGGCTGTGCTTGGTCTCCCAGGCTGTGCTTGGTCTCCCAGGCTGTGCTTGGTCCCCCAGGCTGTGCTTGGTCCCCCTGGTTGCTCTTGGTCCCCCAGGATGTGCTTGGTCCCCCAGGCTGTGCTTGGTCCCCCTGGCTGTGCTTGGTCCCCCGGCTGTGCTTGGTCCCCCTGGTTGCTCTTGGTCCCCCAGGCTGTGCTTGGTCCCCCTGGTTGCTCTTGGTCCCCCAGGCTGTGCTTGGTCCCCCAGGCTGTGCTTGGTCCCCCAGGCTGTGCTTGGTCCCCCAGGCTGTGCTTGGTCCCCCTGGTTGCTCTTGGTCCCCCAGGCTGTGCTTGGTCCCCCAGGCTGTGCTTGGTCCCCTAGGCTGTGCTTGGTCCCCCAGGCTTTGCTTGGTCCCCCAGGCTGTGCTTGGTCCCCCAGGCTTTGCTTGGTCCCCCAGGCTGTGCTTGGTCCCCCTGGTTGCTCTTGGTCCCCCAGGCTGTGCTTGGTCCCCCAGGCTGTGCTTGGTCCCCTAGGCTGTGCTTGGTCCACCAGGCTGTGCTTGGTCCCCCAGGCTGTGCTTGGTCCCCCAGGCTGTGCTTGGTCCCCCAGGCTGTGCTTGATCCCCCTGGTTGCTCTTGGTCCCCCAGGCTGTGCTTGGTCCCCCTGGTTGCTCTTGGTCCCCCAGGCTGTACTTGGTCCCCCAGGCTGTGCTTGGTCCCCCTGCTTGCTCTTGGTCCACCAGGCTGCTTAGTCCCCCAGGCTGTGCTTGGTCCCCCAGGCTGTGCTTGCTCCCCTTGGTTGCTCTTGGTCCCCCAGGCTGTGCTTGGTCCCCCAGGCTGTGCTTGGTCCCCTAGGCTGTGCTTGGTCCCCCAGGCTTTGCTTGGTCCCCCAGGCTGTGCTTGGTCCCCCTGGCTGTGCTTGGTCCCCCTGCTTGCTCTTGGTCCCCCAGGCTGTGCTTGGTCCCCTAGGCTGTGTTTGGCCCCCCTGGCTGTGCTTGGTCCCCCAGGCTGTGCTTGGTCCCCCTGGTTGCTTTTGGTCCCCCAGGCTGTGCTTGGTCCCCCAGGCTGTGCTTGGTCCCCTAGGCTGTGCTTGGTCCCCCAGGCTGTGCTTGGTCCCCCAGGCTGTGCTTGGTCCCCCAGGCTGTGCTTGGTCCCCCTGGTTGCTCTTGGTCCCCCAGGCTGTGCTTGGTCCCCCAGGCTGTGCTTGGTCCCCCTGGCTGTGCTTGGTCCCCCAGGCTGTGCTTGGTCCCCCTGGTTGCTCTTGGTCCCCCAGGCTGTGCTTGGTCCCCCTGGTTGCTCTTGGTCCCCCAGGCTGTGCTTGGTCCCCCAGGCTGTGCTTGGTCCCCCTGGTTGCTCTTGGTCCCCCAGGCTGTGCTTGGTCCCCTTGGTTGCTCTTGGTCCCTCAGGCTGTGCTTGGTCCCCCAGGCTGTGCTTGGTCCCCCTGGCTGTGCTTGGTCCCCCTGGCTGTGCTTGGTCCCCCAGGCTGTGCTTGGTCCCCCTGGTTGCTCTTGGTCCCCCAGGCTGTGCTTGGACCCCCAGGCTGTGCTTGGACCCCCAGGCTGTGCTTGGTCCCCCAGGCTGTGCGTGGTCCCCCTGGTTGCTCTTGGTCCCCCAGGCTGTGCTTGGTCCCCCTGGTTGCTCTTGGTCCCCCAGGCTGTGCTTGGTCCCCAGGCTGTGCTTGGTCCCCTTGGTTGCTCTTGGTCCCCAAGGCTGTGCTTGGTCCCCCTGGCTGTGCTTGGTCCCCCTGGTTGCTCTTGGTCCCCCAGGCTGTGCTTGGTCCCCCAGGCTGTGCTTGGTCCCCCAGGCTGTGCTAGGTCCCCTTGGTTGCTCTTGGTCCCCCAGGCTGTGCTTGGTCCCCCAGGTTGTGCTTGGTCCCCTTGGTTGCTCTTGTTCCCCCAGGCTGTGCTTGGTCCCCCAGGCTGTGCTTGGTCCCCTTGGTTGCTCTTGGTCCCCCTGGTTGCTCTTGGTCCCCCAGGCTGTGCTTGGTCCCCCTGGTTGCTCTTGGTCCCCCAGGCTGTGCTTGGTCCCCCAGGCTGTGCTTGGTCCCCTAGGCTGTGCTTGGTCCCCCAGGCTGTGCTTGGTCCCCCAGGCTGTGCTTGGTCCCCAAGGCTGTGCTTGGTCCCCCTGGTTGCTCTTGGTCCCCCAGGCTGTGCTTGGTCCCCCTGGTTGCTCTTGGTCCCCCAGGCTGTGCTTGGTCCCCCAGGCTGTGCTTGGTCCCCCTGCTTGCTCTTGGTCCCCCAGGCTGTGCTTAGTCCCCCAGGCTGTGCTTGGTCCCCCAGGCTGTGCTTGCTCCCCTTGGTTGCTCTTGGTCCCCCAGGCTGTGCTTGGTCCCCTAGGCTGTGCTTGGTCCCCCAGGCTTTGCTTGGTCCCCCAGGCTGTGTTTGGTCCCCCTGGCTGTGCTTGGTCCCCCTGCTTGCTCTTGGTCCCCCAGGCTGGGCTTGGTCCCCTAGGCTGTGCTTGGTCCCCTAGGCTGTGCTTGGTCCCCCAGGCTGTGCTTGGTCCCCCAGGCTGTGCTTGGTCCCCCAGGCTGTGCTTGGTCCCCCTGGTTTCTCTTGGTCCCCCTGGCTGTGCTTGGTCCCCCAGCCTGTGCTTGGTCTCCCAGGCTGTGCTTGGTCCCCCTGGTTGCTTTTGGTCCCCCAGGCTGTGCTTGGTCCCCCTGGTTGCTCTTGGTCCCCCAGGCTGTGCTTGGTCCCCCAGGCTGTGCTTGGTCCCCCTGGCTGTGCTTGGTCCCCCAGGCTGTGCTTGGTCTCCCAGGCTGTGCTTGGTCCCCCAGGCTGTGCTTGGTCCCCCTGGTTGCTCTTGGTCCCCCAGGATGTGCTTGGTCCCCCAGGCTGTGCTTGGTCCCCCTGGCTGTGCTTGGTCCCCCGGCTGTGCTTGGTCCCCCTGGTTGCTCTTGGTCCCCCAGGCTGTGCTTGGTCCCCCTGGTTGCTCTTGGTCCCCCAGGCTGTGCTTGGTCCCCCAGGCTGTGCTTGGTCCCCCAGGCTGTGCTTGGTCCCCCAGGCTGTGCTTGGTCCCCCTGGTTGCTCTTGGTCCCCCAGGCTGTGCTTGGTCCCCCAGGCTGTGCTTGGTCCCCTAGGCTGTGCTTGGTCCCCCAGGCTGTGCTTGGTCCCCCAGGCTTTGCTTGGTCCCCCAGGCTGTGCTTGGTCCCCCAGGCTGTGCTTGGTCCCCCTGGTTGCTCTTGGTCCCCCAGGCTGTGCTTGGTCCCCCAGGCTGTGCTTGGTCCCCTAGGCTGTGCTTGGTCCACCAGGCTGTGCTTGGTCCCCCAGGCTGTGCTTGGTCCCCCAGGCTGTGCTTGATCCCCCTGGTTGCTCTTGGTCCCCCAGGCTGTGATTGGTCCCCCTGGTTGCTCTTGGTCCCCCAGGCTGTGCTTGGTCCCCCAGGCTGTGCTTGGTCCCCCTGCTTGCTCTTGGTCCACCAGGCTGCTTAGTCCCCCAGGCTGTGCTTGGTCCCCCAGGCTGTGCTTGCTCCCCTTGGTTGCTCTTGGTCCCCCAGGCTGTGCTTGGTCCCCCAGGCTGTGCTTGGTCCCCTAGGCTGTGCTTGGTCCCCCAGGCTTTGCTTGGTCCCCCAGGCTGTGCTTGGTCCCCCTGGCTGTGCTTGGTCCCCCTGCTTGCTCTTGGTCCCCCAGGTTGTGCTTGGTCCCCTAGGCTGTGTTTGGCCCCCCTGGCTGTGCTTGGTCCCCCAGGCTGTGCTTGGTCCCCCTGGTTGCTTTTGGTCCCCCAGGCTGTGCTTGGTCCCCCAGGCTGTGCTTGGTCCCCTAGGCTGTGCTTGGTCCCCCAGGCTGTGCTTGGTCCCCCAGGCTGTGCTTGGTCCCCCAGGCTGTGCTTGGTCCCCCTGGTTGCTCTTGGTCCCCCAGGCTGTGCTTGGTCCCCCAGGCTGTGCTTGGTCCCCCTGGCTGTGCTTGGTCCCCCAGGCTGTGCTTGGTCCCCCTGGTTGCTCTTGGTCCCCCAGGCTGTGCTTGGTCCCCCTGGTTGCTCTTGGTCCCCCAGGCTGTGCTTGGTCCCCCAGGCTGTGCTTGGTCCCCCTGGTTGCTCTTGGTCCCCCAGGCTGTGCTTGGTCCCCTTGGTTGCTCTTGGTCCCTCAGGCTGTGCTTGGTCCCCCAGGCTGTGCTTGGTCCCCCTGGCTGTGCTTGGTCCCCCTGGCTGTGCTTGGTCCCCCAGGCTGTGCTTGGTCCCCCTGGTTGCTCTTGGTCCCCCAGGCTGTGCTTGGACCCCCAGGCTGTGCTTGGTCCCCCAGGCTGTGCTTGGTCCCCCAGGCTGTGCGTGGTCCCCCTGGTTGCTCTTGGTCCCCCAGGCTGTGCTTGGTCCCCCTGGTTGCTCTTGGTCCCCCAGGCTGTGCTTGGTCCCCAGGCTGTGCTTGGTCCCCTTGGTTGCTCTTGGTCCCCAAGGCTGTGCTTGGTCCCCCAGGCTGTGCTTGGTCCCCCTGGCTGTGCTTGGTCCCCCTGGTTGCTCTTGGTCCCCCAGGCTGTGCTTGGTCCCCCAGGCTGTGCTTGGTCCCCCAGGCTGTGCTAGGTCCCCTTGGTTGCTCTTGGTCCCCCAGGCTGTGCTTGGTCCCCTTGGTTGCTCTTGGTCCCTCAGGCTGTGCTTGGTCCCCCAGGCTGTGCTTGGTCCCCCTGGCTGTGCTTGGTCCCCCTGGCTGTGCTTGGTCCCCCAGGCTGTGCTTGGTCCCCTAGGCTGTGCTTGGTCCCCCAGGCTGTGCTTGGTCCCCCAGGCTGTGCTTGGTCCCCCAGGCTGTGCTTGGTCCCCCTGGTTGCTCTTGGTCCCCCAGGCTGTGCTTGGTCCCCCAGGCTGTGCTTGGTCCCCCTGGCTGTGCTTGGTCCCCCAGGCTGTGCTTGGTCCCCCTGGTTGCTCTTGGTCCCCCAGGCTGTGCTTGGTCCCCCTGGTTGCTCTTGGTCCCCCAGGCTGTGCTTGGTCCCCCAGGCTGTGCTTGGTCCCCCTGGTTGCTCTTGGTCCCCCAGGCTGTGCTTGGTCCCCTTGGTTGCTCTTGGTCCCTCAGGCTGTGCTTGGTCCCCCAGGCTGTGCTTGGTCCCCCTGGCTGTGCTTGGTCCCCCTGGCTGTGCTTGGTCCCCCAGGCTGTGCTTGGTCCCCCTGGTTGCTCTTGGTCCCCCAGGCTGTGCTTGGACCCCCAGGCTGTGCTTGGTCCCCCAGGCTGTGCTTGGTCCCCCAGGCTGTGCGTGGTCCCCCTGGTTGCTCTTGGTCCCCCAGGCTGTGCTTGGTCCCCCTGGTTGCTCTTGGTCCCCCAGGCTGTGCTTGGTCCCCAGGCTGTGCTTGGTCCCCTTGGATGCTCTTGGTCCCCAAGGCTGTGCTTGGTCCCCCAGGCTGTGCTTGGTCCCCCTGGCTGTGCTTGGTCCCCCTGGTTGCTCTTGGTCCCCCAGGCTGTGCTTGGTCCCCCAGGCTGTGCTTGGTCCCCCAGGCTGTGCTAGGTCCCCTTGGTTGCTCTTGGTCCCCCAGGCTGTGCTTGGTCCCCTTGGTTGCTCTTGGTCCCTCAGGCTGTGCTTGGTCCCCCAGGCTGTGCTTGGTCCCCCTGGCTGTGCTTGGTCCCCCTGGCTGTGCTTGGTCCCCCAGGCTGTGCTTGGTCCCCCTGGTTGCTCTTGGTCCCCCAGGCTGTGCTTGGACCCCCAGGCTGTGCTTGGACCCCCAGGCTGTGCTTGGTCCCCCAGGCTGTGCGTGGTCCCCCTGGTTGCTCTTGGTCCCCCAGGCTGTGCTTGGTCCCCCTGGTTGCTCTTGGTCCCCCAGGCTGTGCTTGGTCCCCAGGCTGTGCTTGGTCCCCTTGGTTGCTCTTGGTCCCCAAGGCTGTGCTTGGTCCCCCAGGCTGTGCTTGGTCCCCCTGGCTGTGCTTGGTCCCCCTGGTTGCTCTTGGTCCCCCAGGCTGTGCTTGGTCCCCCAGGCTGTGCTTGGTCCCCCAGGCTGTGCTAGGTCCCCTTGGTTGCTCTTGGTCCCCCAGGCTGTGCTTGGTCCCCCAGGTTGTGCTTGGTCCCCTTGGTTGCTCTTGTTCCCCCAGGCTGTGCTTGGTCCCCCAGGCTGTGCTTGGTCCCCTTGGTTGCTCTTGGTCCCCCTGGTTGCTCTTGGTCCCCCAGGCTGTGCTTGGTCCCCCTGGTTGCTCTTGGTCCCCCAGGCTGTGCTTGGTCCCCCAGGCTGTGCTTGGTCCCCTAGGCTGTGCTTGGTCCCCCAGGCTGTGCTTGGTCCCCCAGGCTGTGCTTGGTCCCCAAGGCTGTGCTTGGTCCCCCTGGTTGCTCTTGGTCCCCCAGGCTGTGCTTGGTCCCCCTGGTTGCTCTTGGTCCCCCAGGCTGTGCTTGGTCCCCCAGGCTGTGCTTGGTCCCCCTGCTTGCTCTTGGTCCCCCAGGCTGTGCTTAGTCCCCCAGGCTGTGCTTGGTCCCCCAGGCTGTGCTTGCTCCCCTTGGTTGCTCTTGGTCCCCCAGGCTGTGCTTGGTCCCCCAGGCTGTGCTTGGTCCCCTAGGCTGTGCTTGGTCCCCCAGGCTTTGCTTGGTCCCCCAGGCTGTGTTTGGTCCCCCTGGCTGTGCTTGGTCCCCCTGCTTGCTCTTGGTCCCCCAGGCTGTGCTTGGTCCCCTAGGCTGTGCTTGGTCCCCTAGGCTGTGCTTGGTCCCCCAGGATGTGCTTGGTCCCCCAGGCTGTGCTTGGTCCCCCAGGCTGTGCTTGGTCCCCCTGGTTTCTCTTGGTCCCCCTGGCTGTGCTTGGTCCCCCAGCCTGTGCTTGGTCCCCCAGGCTGTGCTTGGTCCCCCTGGTTGCTTTTGGTCCCCCAGGCTGTGCTTGGTCCCCCTGGTTGCTCTTGGTCCCCCAGGCTGTGCTTGGTCCCCCAGGCTGTGCTTGGTCCCCCTGGCTGTGCTTGGTCCCCCAGGCTGTGCTTGGTCTCCCAGGCTGTGCTTGGTCCCCCAGGCTGTGCTTGGTCCCCCTGGTTGCTCTTGGTCCCCCAGGATGTGCTTGGTCCCCCAGGCTGTGCTTGGTCCCCCTGGCTGTGCTTGGTCCCCCGGCTGTGCTTGGTCCCCCTGGTTGCTCTTGGTCCCCCAGGCTGTGCTTGGTCCCCCTGGTTGCTCTTGGTCCCCCAGGCTGTGCTTGGTCCCCCAGGCTGTGCTTGGTCCCCCAGGCTGTGCTTGGTCCCCCAGGCTGTGCTTGGTCCCCCTGGTTGCTCTTGGTCCCCCAGGCTGTGCTTGGTCCCCCAGGCTGTGCTTGGTCCCCTAGGCTGTGCTTGGTCCCCCAGGCTGTGCTTGGTCCCCCAGGCTTTGCTTGGTCCCCCAGGCTGTGCTTGGTCCCCCAGGCTGTGCTTGGTCCCCCTGGTTGCTCTTGGTCCCCCAGGCTGTGCTTGGTCCCCCAGGCTGTGCTTGGTCCCCTAGGCTGTGCTTGGTCCACCAGGCTGTGCTTGGTCCCCCAGGCTGTGCTTGGTCCCCCAGGCTGTGCTTGATCCCCCTGGTTGCTCTTGGTCCCCCAGGCTGTGCTTGGTCCCCCTGGTTGCTCTTGGTCCCCCAGGCTGTGCTTGGTCCCCCAGGCTGTGCTTGGTCCCCCTGCTTGCTCTTGGTCCACCAGGCTGCTTAGTCCCCCAGGCTGTGCTTGGTCCCCCAGGCTGTGCTTGCTCCCCTTGGTTGCTCTTGGTCCCCCAGGCTGTGCTTGGTCCCCCAGGCTGTGCTTGGTCCCCTAGGCTGTGCTTGGTCCCCCAGGCTTTGCTTGGTCCCCCAGGCTGTGCTTGGTCCCCCTGGCTGTGCTTGGTCCCCCTGCTTGCTCTTGGTCCCCCAGGTTGTGCTTGGTCCCCTAGGCTGTGTTTGGCCCCCCTGGCTGTGCTTGGTCCCCCAGGCTGTGCTTGGTCCCCCTGGTTGCTTTTGGTCCCCCAGGCTGTGCTTGGTCCCCCAGGCTGTGCTTGGTCCCCTAGGCTGTGCTTGGTCCCCCAGGCTGTGCTTGGTCCCCCAGGCTGTGCTTGGTCCCCCAGGCTGTGCTTGGTCCCCCTGGTTGCTCTTGGTCCCCCAGGCTGTGCTTGGTCCCCCAGGCTGTGCTTGGTCCCCCTGGCTGTGCTTGGTCCCCCAGGCTGTGCTTGGTCCCCCTGGTTGCTCTTGGTCCCCCAGGCTGTGCTTGGTCCCCCTGGTTGCTCTTGGTCCCCCAGGCTGTGCTTGGTCCCCCAGGCTGTGCTTGGTCCCCCTGGTTGCTCTTGGTCCCCCAGGCTGTGCTTGGTCCCCTTGGTTGCTCTTGGTCCCTCAGGCTGTGCTTGGTCCCCCAGGCTGTGCTTGGTCCCCCTGGCTGTGCTTGGTCCCCCTGGCTGTGCTTGGTCCCCCAGGCTGTGCTTGGTCCCCCTGGTTGCTCTTGGTCCCCCAGGCTGTGCTTGGACCCCCAGGCTGTGCTTGGTCCCCCAGGCTGTGCGTGGTCCCCCTGGTTGCTCTTGGTCCCCCAGGCTGTGCTTGGTCCCCCTGGTTGCTCTTGGTCCCCCAGGCTGTGCTTGGTCCCCAGGCTGTGCTTGGTCCCCTTGGTTGCTCTTGGTCCCCTTGGTTGCTCTTGGTCCCCAAGGCTGTGCTTGGTCCCCCAGGCTGTGCTTGGTCCCCCTGGCTGTGCTTGGTCCCCCTGGTTGCTCTTGGTCCCCCAGGCTGTGCTTGGTCCCCCAGGCTGTGCTTGGTCCCCCAGGCTGTGCTAGGTCCCCTTGGTTGCTCTTGGTCCCCCAGGCTGTGCTTGGTCCCCCAGGTTGTGCTTGGTCCCCTTGGTTGCTCTTGTTCCCCCAGGCTGTGCTTGGTCCCCCAGGCTGTGCTTGGTCCCCTTGGTTGCTCTTGGTCCCCCTGGTTGCTCTTGGTCCACCAGGCTGTGCTTGGTCCCCTTGGTTGCTCTTGGTCCCCCAGGCTGTGCTTGGTCCCCCTGGTTGCTCTTGCTCCCCCAGGCTGTGCTTGGACCCCCAGGCTGTGCTTGGTCCCCCTGGCTGTGCTTGGTCCCCCCGGCTGTGCTTGGTCCCCCTGGTTGCTCTTGGTCCCCCAGGCTGTGCTTGGTCCCCCTGGCTGTGCTTGGTCCCCCAGGCTGTGCTTGGTTCCCTTGTTTGCTCTTGGTCCCCCAGGCTGTGCTTGGTCCCCCTGGTTGCTCTTGGTCCCCCAGGCTGTGCTTGGTCCCCCAGGCTGTGCTTGGTCCCACAGGCTGTGCTTGGTCCCCCTGGTTGCTCTTGGTCCCCCAGGCTGTGCTTGGTCCCCTTGGTTGCTCTTGGTCCCTCAGGCTGTGCTTGGTCCCCCAGGCTGTGCTTGGTCCCCCTGGCTGTGCTTGCTCCCCCAGGCTGTGCTTGGTCCCCCTGGTTGCTCTTGGTCCTCCAGGCTTTGCTTGGTCCCCCAGGCTGTGCTTGGTCCCCCAGGCTGTGCTTGGTCCCCCAGGCTGTGCTTGGTCCCCCTGGTTGCTCTTGGTCCCCCAGGCTGTGCTTGGTCCCCCAGGCTGTGCTTGGTCCCCCAGGCTGTGCTTGGTCCCCCTGGTTGCTCTTGGTCCCCCAGGCTGTGCTTGGTCCCCCAGGCTGTGCTTGGTCCCCCTGGCTGTGCTTGGTCCCCCAGGCTGTGCTTGGTCCAGCAGGCTGTGCTTGGTCCCCCAGGCTGTGCTTGGTCCCCCTGGTTGCTCTTGGTCCCCCAGGCTGAGCTTGGTTCCCCAGGCTGTGCTTGGTCCCCCAGGCTGTGCTTGGTCCCCCTGGTTGCTCTTGGTCCCCCAGGCTGCGCTTGGTCCCCCAGGTTGTGCTTGGTCCCCCTGGTTGCTCTTGGTCCCCCAGGCTGTGCTTGGTCCCCCAGGCTGTGCTTGGTCCCCCTGGTTGCTCTTGGTCCCCCAGGCTGTGCTTGGTCCCCTTGGTTGCTCTTGGTCCCCCAGGCTGTGCTTGGTCCCACAGGCTGTGCTTGGTCCCCCTGGCTGTGCTTGGTCCCCCAGGCTGTGCTTGGTTCCCCTGGTTGCTCTTGGTCCCCCAGGCTGTGCTTGGTCCCCCTGGTTGCTCTTGGTCCCCCAGGCTGTGCTTGGTCCCCCAGGCTGTGCTTGGACCCCTTGGTTGCTCTTGGTCCCCCAGGCTGTGCTTGGTCCCCCAGGCTGTGCTTGGTCCCCCTGGTTGCTCTTGGTCCCCCAGGCTGTGCTTGGTCCCCCGGGCTGTGCTTGGTCCCCCTGGTTGCTCTTGGTCCCCCAGGCTGTGCTTGGTCCCCTTGGTTGCTCTTGGTCCCCCAGGCTGTGCTTGGTCCCCCAGGCTGTGCTTGGTCCCCCTGGCTGTGCTTGGTCCCCCAGGCTGTGCTTGGTCCCCCTGGTTGCTCTTGGTCCCCCAGGCTTTGCTTGGTCCCCCAGGCTGTGCTTGTTCCCCCAGGCTGTGCTTGGTCCCCCAGGCTGTGCTTGGTCCCCCTGGTTGCTCTTGGTCCCCCAGGCTGTGCTTGGTCCCCCTGGTTGCTCTTGGTCCCCCAGGCTGTGCTTGGTCCCCGAGGCTGTGCTTGGTCCCCCAGGCTGTGCTTGGTCCCCCAGGCTGTGCTTGGTCCACCACGCTGTGCTTGGTCCCCCAGGCTGTGCTTGGTCCCCTTGGTTGCTCTTGGTCCCCCAGGCTGTGCTTGGTCCCCCAGGTTGTGCTTGGTCCCCTTGGTTGCTCTTGTTCCCCCAGGCTGTGCTTGGTCCCCCAGGCTGTGCTTGGTCCCCTTGGTTGCTGTTCGTCCCCCTGGTTGCTCTTGGTCCCCCAGGCTGTGCTTGGTCCCCCTGGTTGCTCTTGGTCCCCCAGGCTGTGCTTGGTCCCCCAGGATGTGCTTGGTCCCCCTGGTTGCTCTTGGTCCCCCAGCCTGTGCTTGGTCCCCCAGGCTGTGTTTGGTCCCCCAGGCTGTGTTTGGTCCCCCTGGTTGCTCTTGGTCCCCCTGGCTGTGCTTGGTCCCCCAGGCTGTGCTTGGTCCCCCTGGTTGCTCTTGGTCCCCCAGGCTGTGCTTGGTCCCCGAGGCTGTGCTTGGTCCCCCTGACTCTGCTTGGTCCCCGAGGCTGTGCTTGGTCCCCCAGGCTGTGCTTGGTCCCCCAGGCTGTGCTTGGTCCCCCAGGCTGTGCTTGGTCCCCCTGGCTGCGCTTGGTCCCCCTGGTTGCTCTTGGTCCCCCAGGTTGTGCTTGGTCCCCCAGGCTGTGCTTGGTCCCCCAGGCTGTGCTTGGTCCCCCTGGCTGTGCTTGGTCCCCCTGGCTGTGCTTGGTCCCCCAGGCTGTGCTTGGTCCCCCAGGCTGTGCTTGGTCCCCCTGGCTGCGCTTGGTCCCCCTGGTTGCTCTTGGTCCCCCAGGTTGTGCTTGGTCCCCCAGGCTGTGCTTGGTCCCCCTGGCTGTGCTTGGTCCCCCTGGCTGTGCTTGGTCCCCCAGGCTGTGCTTGGTCCCCCTGGTTGCTCTTGGTCCCCCAAGCTGTGCTTGGTCCCCCAGGCTGTGCTTGGTCCCCCAGGCTTTGCTTGGTCCCCCAGGCTGTGCTTGGTCCCCCTGGCTGTGCTTGGTCCCCCTGCTTGCTCTTGGTCCCCCAGGCTGTGCTTGGTCCCCCAGGCTGTGTTTGGTCCCCCTGGCAGTGCTTGGTCCCCCAGGCTGTGCTTGGTCCCCCTGGTTGCTTTTGGTCCCCCAGGCTGTGCTTGGTCCCCCAGGCTGTGCTTGGTCCCCTAGGCTGTGCTTGGTCCCCCAGGCTGTGCTTGGTCCCCCAGGCTGTGCTTGGTCCCCCTGGTTGCTCTTGGTCCCCCAGGCTGTGCTTGGTCCCCCTGGTTGCTCTTGGTCCCCCAGGCTGTGCTTGGTCCCCCAGGATGTGCTTGGTCCCCCTGGTTGCTCTTGGTCCCCCAGCCTGTGCTTGGTCCCCCAGGCTGTGTTTGGTCCCCCAGGCTGTGTTTGGTCCCCCTGGTTGCTCTTGGTCCCCCTGGCTGTGCTTGGTCCCCCAGGCTGTGCTTGGTCCCCCTGGTTGCTCTTGGTCCCCCAGGCTGTGCTTTGTCCCCGAGGCTATGCTTGGTCCCCCAGGCTGTGCTTGGTCCCCCAGGCTGTGCTTGGTCCCCCAGGCTGTGCTTGGTCCCCTGGCTGCGCTTGGTCCCCCTGGTTGCTATTGGTCCCCTTGGTTGCTCTTGGTCCCCCAGGCTGTGCTTGGTCCCCCAGGCTGTGCTTGGTCCCCTTGGTTGCTCTTGGTCCCCCAGGCAGTGCTTGGTACCCCAGGCTGTGCTTTGTCCCCCAGGCTGTGCTTGGTCCCCCTGGTTGCTCTTGGTCCCCCAGGCTGTGCTTGGTCCCCTTGGTTGCTCTTGGTTCCCCAGGCTGTGCTTGGTCCCCCTGGTTGCCCTTGGTCCCCCAGACTGTGCTTGGTCCCCCAGGCTGTGCTTGGTCCCACAGGCTGTGCTTGGTCCCCCAGGCTGTGCTTGGTCCCCCTGGTTGCTCTTGGTCCCCCAGGCTGTGCTTGGTCCCACAGGCTGTGCTTGGTCCCCCAGGCTGTGCTTGGTCCCCCTGGTTGCTCTTGGTCCCCCAGGCTGTGCTTGGTACCCCAGGCTGTGCTTTGTCCCCCAGGCTGTGCTTGGTCCCCCTGGTTGCTCTTGGTCCCCAAGGCTGTCCTTGGTCCCCCTGGTTGCTCTTGGTCCCCCAGGCTGTGCTTGGTCCCCCTGGTTGCTCTTGGTCCCCCAGGCTGTGCTTGGTCCCCTAGGCTGTGCTTGGTCCCCCTGGTTGCTCTTGGTCCCCCAGGCTGTGCTTGGTCCCCCAGGCTGTGCTTGGTCCCCCAGGCTGTGCTTGGTCCCCCTGGTTGCTCTTGGTCCCCCAGGCTGTGCTTGGTCCCCTAGGCTGTGCTTGGTCCCCCAGGCTGTGCTTGGTCCCCCTGGTTGCTCTTAGTCCCCCAGGCTGTGCTTGGTCCCCTAGGCTGTGCTTGGTCCCCCAGGCTGTGCTTGGTCCCCCTGGTTGCTCTTAGTCCCCCAGGCTGTGCTTGGTCCCCCAGGCTGTGCTTGGTCCCCCTGGTTGCTCTTGGTCCCCCAGGCTGTGCTTGGTACCCCTGGCTGTGCTTGGACCCCCTGGTTGCTCTTGGTCCCCCAGGCTGAGCTTGGTCCCCCAGGCTGTGCTTGGTCCCCCTGGATGCTCTTGGTCCCCTAGGCTGTGCTTGGTCCCCATGGCTGTGCTTGGTACCCCTGGCTGTGCTTGGTCCCCCTGGTTGCTCTTAGTCCCCCAGGCTGTGCTTGGTCCCCCAGGCTGTGCTTGGTCCCCTAGGCTGTGCTTGGTCCCCCAGGCTGTGCGTGGTCCCCCTGGTTGCTCTTAGTCCCCCAGGTTGTGCTTGGTCCCCCAGGCTGTGCTTGGTCCCCCTGGTTGCTCTTGGTCTCCCAGGCTGTGCTTGGTACCCTTGGCTGTGCTTGGACCCCCTGGTTGCTCCTGGTCCCCCAGGCTGTGCTTGGTCCCCCAGGCTGTGCTTGGTCCCCCAGGCTGTGCTTGGTCCCCCTGGATGCTCTTGGTCCCCCAGGCTGTGCTTGGTCCCCCTGGATGCTCTTGGTCCCCCAGGCTGTGCTTGGTCCCCCAGGTTGCTCTTGGTCCCCCAGGCTGTGCTTGGTCCCCCAGGCTGTGCTTGGTCCCCCTGGATGTGCTTGGTCCCCTAGGCTGTGCTTGGTCCCCCAGGCTGTGCTTGGTCCCCCTGGTTGCTCTTGGTCCCCCAGGCTGTGCTTGGTCCCCCAGGCTGTGCTTGGTCCCCCTGGCTGTGCTTGGTCCCCCAGGCTGTGCTTGGTCCCCCGGGTTGCTCTTGGTCCCCCAGGCTGTGCTTGGTCCCCCAGGCTGTGCTCTTGGTCCCCCAGGCTGTGCTTGGTCCCCCAGGCTGTGCTTGGTCCCCTTGGTTGCTCTTGGTCTCCAGGCTGTGCTTGGTCCCCCTGGTTGCTCTTGGTCCCCCAGGCTGTGCTTGGTCCCCCAGGCTGTGCTTGGTCCCCCTGGTTGCTCTTGGTCCCCCAGGCTGTGCTTGGTCCCCCTGGTTGCTCTTGGTCCCCCAGGCTGTGCTTGGTCCCCCAGGCTGTGCTTGGTCCCCCTGGTTGCTCTTGGTCCCCCAGGCTGTGCTTGGTCCCCTTGGTTGCTCTTGGTCCCCCAGGCTGTGCTTGGTCCCCCTGGTTGCTCTTGGTCCCCCAGGCTGTGCTTGGTCCCCCAGGCTGTGCTTGGTCCCCCTGGCTGTGCTTGTTCCCCCATGCTTTGCTTGGTCCCCCTGGCTGTGCTTGGTCCCCCAGGCTGTGCTTGGTCCCCCTGGTTGCTTTTGGTCCCCCAGGCTGTGCTTGGTCCCCCAAGCTGTGCTTGGTCCCCCTGGCTGTGCTTGGTCTCCCTGGTTGCTTTTGGTCCCCCAGGCTGTGCTTGGTCCCCCAGGCTGTGCTTGGTCCCCTAGGCTGTGCTTGGTCCCCCAGGCTTTGCTTGGTCCCCCAGGCTGTGCTTGGTCCCCCAGGCTGTGCTTGGTCCCCCAGGCTGTGCTTGGTCCCCCAGGCTGTGCTCGGTCCCCTTGGTTGCTCTTGGTCCCCCAGGCTGTGCTTGGTCCCCCAGGCTGTGCTTGGTCCCCCAGGCTGTGCTTGGTCCCCCTGGTTGCTCTTGGTCCCCCAGGCTGTGCTTGGTCCCCCAGGCTGTGCTTGGTCCCCCTGGCTGTGCTTGGTCCCCCAGGCTGTGCTTGGTCCCCCAGGCTGTGCTTGGTCCCCCAGGCTGCGCTTGGTCCCCCTGGTTGCTCTTGGTCCCCCAGGCTGTGCTTGTTCCCCCAGGCTGTGCTTGGTCCCCCTGGTTGCTCTTGGTCCCCCAGGCTGTGCTTGGTCCCCCAGGCTGTGCTTGGTCCCCCAGGCTGTGCTTGGTCCCCCTGGTTGCTCTTGGTCCCCCAGGCTGTGCTTGGTCCCCCAGGCTGTGCTTGGTCCCCCAGGCTGTGCTTGGTCCCCCAGGCTGTGCTTGGTCCCCTTGGTTGCTCTTGGTCCCCCAGGCTGTGCTTGGTCCCCCTGGTTGCTCTTGGTCCCCCAGGCTGTGCTTGGTCCCCCAGGCTGTGCTTGGTCCCCCTGGCTGTGCTTGGTCCCCCAGGCTGTGCTTGGTCCCCCAGGCTGTGCTTGGTCCCCCTGGTTGCTCTTGGTCCCCCAGGCTGTGCTTGGTCCCCCTGGTTTCTCTTGGTCCCCCTGGCTGTGCTTGGTCCCCCAGGCTGCTTGGTCCCCCAGGCTGTGCTTGGTCCCCCTGGTTGCTTTTGGTCCCCCAGGCTGTGCTTGGTCCCCCAGGCTGTGCTTGGTCCCCCTGGTTGCTCTTGGTCCCCCAGGCTGTGCTTGGTCCCCCAGGCTGTGCTTGGTCCCCCTGGCTGTGCTTGGTCCCCCAGGCTGTGCTTGGTCTCCCAGGCTGTGCTTGGTCCCCCAGGCTGTGCTTGGGCCCCCTGGTTGCTCTTGGTCCCCCAGGATGTGTTTGGTCCCCCAGGCTGTGCTTGGTCCCCCTGGCTGTGCTTGGTCCCCCGGCTGTGCTTGGTCCCCCTGGTTGCTCTTGGTCCCCCAGGCTGTGCTTGGTCCCCCTGGTTGCTCTTGGTCCCCCAGGCTGTGCTTGGTCCCCCAGGCTGTGCTTGGTCCCCCAGGCTGTGCTTGGTCCCCCAGGCTGTGCTTGGTCCCCCAGGCTGTGCTTGGTCCCCCTGGCTGTGCTTGGTCCCCCAGGCTGTGCTTGGTCTCCCAGGCTGTGCTTGGTCCCCCAGGCTGTGCTTGGTCCCCCTGGTTGCTCTTGGTCCCCCAGGATGTGTTTGGTCCCCCAGGCTGTGCTTGGTCCCCCTGGCTGTGCTTGGTCCCCCGGCTGTGCTTGGTCCCCCTGGTTGCTCTTGGTCCCCCAGGCTGTGCTTGGTCCCCCTGGTTGCTCTTGGTCCCCCAGGCTGTGCTTGGTCCCCCAAGGCTGTGCTTGGTCCCCCAGGCTGTGCTTGGTCCCCCAGGCTGTGCTTGGTCCCCCAGGCTGTGCTTGGTCCCCCATGCTGTGCTTGGTCCCCCTGGTTGCTCTTGGTCCCCCAGGCTGTGCTTGGTCCCCCAGGCTGTGCTTGGTCCCCTAGGCTGTGCTTGGTCCCCCAGGCTGTGCTTGGTCCCCCAGGCTGTGCTTGGCCCGCCAGGCTGTGCTTGGTCCCCCAGGCTGTGCTTGGTCCCCCTGGTTGCTCTTGGTCCCCCAGGCTGTGCTTGGTCCCCCAGGCTGTGCTTGGTCCCCCAGGCTGTGCTTGGTCCCCCTGCTTGCTCTTGGTCCCCCAGGCTGTGCTTAGTCCCCCAGGCTGTGCTTGGTCCCCCAGGCTGTGCTTGCTCCCCTTGGTTGCTCTTGGTCCCCCAGGCTGTGCTTGGTCCCCCAGGCTGTGCTTGGTCCCCTAGGCTGTGCTTGGTCCCCCAGGCTTTGCTTGGTCCCCCAGGCTGTGCTTGGTCCCCCTGGTTTCTCTTGGTCCCCCTGGCTGTGCTTGGTCCCCCAGGCTGTGCTTGGTCCCCCAGGCTGTGCTTGGTCCCCCTGGTTGCTTTTGGTCCCCCAGGCTGTGCTTGGTCCCCCAGGCTGTGCTTGGTCCCTCTGGTTGCTCTTGGTCCCCCAGGCTGTGCTTGGTCCCCCAGGCTGTGCTTGGTCCCCCTGGCTGTGCTTGGTCCCCCAGGCTGTGCTTGGTCTCCCAGGCTGTGCTTGGTCCCCCAGGCTGTGCTTGGTCCCCCAGGTTGTGCTTGGTCCCCCTGGTTGCTCTTGGTCCCCCAGGATGTGCTTGGTCCCCCAGGCTGTGCTTGGTCCCCCTGGCTGTGCTTGGTCCCCCGGCTGTCCTTGGTCCCCCTGGTTGCTCTTGGTCCCCCAGGCTGTGCTTGGTCCCCCTGGTTGCTCTTGGTCCCCCAGGCTGTGCTTGGTCCCCCAGGCTGTGCTTGGTCCCCCAGGCTGTGCTTGGTCCCCCTGGTTGCTCTTGGTCCCCCAGGCTGTGCTTGGTCCCCCAGGCTGTGCTTGGTCCCCCAGGCTGTGCTTGGTCCCCCTGGTTGCTCTTGGTCCCCCAGGCTGTGCTTGGTCCCCCTGGTTGCTCTTGGTCCCCCAGGCTGTGCTTGGTCCCCCAGGCTGTGCTTGGTCCCCTAGGCTGTGCTTGGTCCACCAGGCTGTGCTTGGTCCCCCAGGCTGTGCTTGGTCCCCCAGGCTGTGCTTGGTCCCCAAGGCTGTGCTTGGTCCCCCTGGTTGCTCTTGGTCCCCCAGGCTGTGCTTGGTCCCCCTGGTTGCTCTTGGTCCCCCAGGCTGTGCTTGGTCCCCCAGGCTGTGCTTGGTCCCCCTGCTTGCTCTTGGTCCCCCAGGCTGTGCTTAGTCCCCCAGGCTGTGCTTGGTCCCCCAGGCTGTGCTTGCTCCCCTTGGTTGCTCTTGGTCCCCCAGGCTGTGCTTGGTCCCCCAGGCTGTGCTTGGTCCCCTAGGCTGTGCTTGGTCCCCCAGGCTTTGCTTGGTCCCCCAGGCTGTGCTTGGTCCCCCTGGCTGTGCTTGGTCCCCCTGCTTGCTCTTGGTCCCCCAGGCTGTGCTTGGTCCCCTAGGCTGTGTTTGGTCCCCCTGGCTGTGCTTGGTCCCCCAGGCTGTGCTTGGTCCCCTAGGCTGTGCTTGGTCCCCTAGGCTGTGCTTGGTCCCCCAGGCTGTGCTTGGTCCCCCAGGCTGTGCTTGGTCCCCCAGGCTGTGCTTGGTCCCCCTGGTTTCTCTTGGTCCCCCTGGCTGTGCTTGGTCCCCCAGCCTGTGCTTGGTCCCCCAGGCTGTGCTTGGTCCCCCTGGTTGCTTTTGGTCCCCCAGGCTGTGCTTGGTCCCCCTGGTTGCTCTTGGTCCCCCAGGCTGTGCTTGGTCCCCCAGGCTGTGCTTGGTCCCCCTGGCTGTGCTTGGTCCCCCAGGCTGTGCTTGGTCTCCCAGGCTGTGCTTGGTCCCCCAGGCTGTGCTTGGTCCCCCAGGCTGTGCTTGGTCCCCCTGGTTGCTCTTGGTCCCCCAGGATGTGCTTGGTCCCCCAGGCTGTGCTTAGTCCCCCAGGCTGTGCTTGGTCCCCCAGGCTGTGCTTGCTCCCCTTGGTTGCTCTTGGTCCCCCAGGCTGTGCTTGGTCCCCCAGGCTGTGCTTGGTCCCCTAGGCTGTGCTTGGTCCCCCAGGCTTTGCTTGGTCCCCCAGGCTGTGCTTGGTCCCCCTGGTTTCTCTTGGTCCCCCTGGCTGTGCTTGGTCCCCCAGGCTGTGCTTGGTCCCCCAGGCTGTGCTTGGTCCCCCTGGTTGCTTTTGGTCCCCCAGGCTGTGCTTGGTCCCCCAGGCTGTGCTTGGTCCCTCTGGTTGCTCTTGGTCCCCCAGGCTGTGCTTGGTCCCCCAGGCTGTGCTTGGTCCCCCTGGCTGTGCTTGGTCCCCCAGGCTGTGCTTGGTCTCCCAGGCTGTGCTTGGTCCCCCAGGCTGTGCTTGGTCCCCCAGGTTGTGCTTGGTCCCCCTGGTTGCTCTTGGTCCCCCAGGATGTGCTTGGTCCCCCAGGCTGTGCTTGGTCCCCCTGGCTGTGCTTGGTCCCCCGGCTGTCCTTGGTCCCCCTGGTTGCTCTTGGTCCCCCAGGCTGTGCTTGGTCCCCCTGGTTGCTCTTGGTCCCCAAGGCTGTGCTTGGTCCCCCAGGCTGTGCTTGGTCCCCCAGGCTGTGCTTGGTCCCCCTGGTTGCTCTTGGTCCCCCAGGCTGTGCTTGGTCCCCCAGGCTGTGCTTGGTCCCCCAGGCTGTGCTTGGTCCCCCTGGTTGCTCTTGGTCCCCCAGGCTGTGCTTGGTCCCCCTGGTTGCTCTTGGTCCCCCAGGCTGTGCTTGGTCCCCCAGGCTGTGCTTGGTCCCCTAGGCTGTGCTTGGTCCACCAGGCTGTGCTTGGTCCCCCAGGCTGTGCTTGGTCCCCCAGGCTGTGCTTGGTCCCCAAGGCTGTGCTTGGTCCCCCTGGTTGCTCTTGGTCCCCCAGGCTGTGCTTGGTCCCCCTGGTTGCTCTTGGTCCCCCAGGCTGTGCTTGGTCCCCCAGGCTGTGCTTGGTCCCCCTGCTTGCTCTTGGTCCCCCAGGCTGTGCTTAGTCCCCCAGGCTGTGCTTGGTCCCCCAGGCTGTGCTTGCTCCCCTTGGTTGCTCTTGGTCCCCCAGGCTGTGCTTGGTCCCCCAGGCTGTGCTTGGTCCCCTAGGCTGTGCTTGGTCCCCCAGGCTTTGCTTGGTCCCCCAGGCTGTGCTTGGTCCCCCTGGCTGTGCTTGGTCCCCCTGCTTGCTCTTGGTCCCCCAGGCTGTGCTTGGTCCCCCTGGTTGCTGTTGGTCCCCCAGGCTGTGCTTGGTCCCCCAGGCTGTGCTTGGTCCCCCAGGCTGTGCCTGGTCCCCCTGGTTGCTCTTGGTCCCCCAGGCTGTGCTTGGTCCCCCTGGTTGCTCTTGGTCCCCCAGGCTGTGCTTGGTCCCCCAGGCTGTGCTTGGTCCCCCAGGCTGTGCTTGGTCCCCCTGCTTGCTCTTGGTCCCCCAGGCTGTGCTTAGTCCCCCAGGCTGTGCTTGGTCCCCCAGGCTGTGCTTGCTCCCCTTGGTTGCTCTTGGTCCCCCAGGCTGTGCTTGGTCCCCCAGGCTGTGCTTGGTCCCCTAGGCTGTGCTTGGTCCCCCAGGCTTTGCTTGGTCCCCCAGGCTGTGCTTGGTCCCCCTGGTTTCTCTTGGTCCCCCTGGCTGTGCTTGGTCCCCCAGGCTGTGCTTGGTCCCCCAGGCTGTGCTTGGTCCCCCTGGTTGCTTTTGGTCCCCCAGGCTGTGCTTGGTCCCCCAGGCTGTGCTTGGTCCCTCTGGTTGCTCTTGGTCCCCCAGGCTGTGCTTGGTCCCCCAGGCTGTGCTTGGTCCCCCTGGCTGTGCTTGGTCCCCCAGGCTGTGCTTGGTCTCCCAGGCTGTGCTTGGTCCCCCAGGCTGTGCTTGGTCCCCCAGGTTGTGCTTGGTCCCCCTGGTTGCTCTTGGTCCCCCAGGATGTGCTTGGTCCCCCAGGCTGTGCTTGGTCCCCCTGGCTGTGCTTGGTCCCCCGGCTGTCCTTGGTCCCCCTGGTTGCTCTTGGTCCCCCAGGCTGTGCTTGGTCCCCCTGGTTGCTCTTGGTCCCCCAGGCTGTGCTTGGTCCCCCAGGCTGTGCTTGGTCCCCCAGGCTGTGCTTGGTCCCCCTGGTTGCTCTTGGTCCCCCAGGCTGTGCTTGGTCCCCCAGGCTGTGCTTGGTCCCCCAGGCTGTGCTTGGTCCCCCTGGTTGCTCTTGGTCCCCCAGGCTGTGCTTGGTCCCCCTGGTTGCTCTTGGTCCCCCAGGCTGTGCTTGGTCCCCCAGGCTGTGCTTGGTCCCCTAGGCTGTGCTTGGTCCACCAGGCTGTGCTTGGTCCCCCAGGCTGTGCTTGGTCCCCCAGGCTGTGCTTGGTCCCCAAGGCTGTGCTTGGTCCCCCTGGTTGCTCTTGGTCCCCCAGGCTGTGCTTGGTCCCCCTGGTTGCTCTTGGTCCCCCAGGCTGTGCTTGGTCCCCCAGGCTGTGCTTGGTCCCCCTGCTTGCTCTTGGTCCCCCAGGCTGTGCTTAGTCCCCCAGGCTGTGCTTGGTCCCCCAGGCTGTGCTTGCTCCCCTTGGTTGCTCTTGGTCCCCCAGGCTGTGCTTGGTCCCCCAGGCTGTGCTTGGTCCCCTAGGCTGTGCTTGGTCCCCCAGGCTTTGCTTGGTCCCCCAGGCTGTGCTTGGTCCCCCTGGCTGTGCTTGGTCCCCCTGCTTGCTCTTGGTCCCCCAGGCTGTGCTTGGTCCCCTAGGCTGTGTTTGGTCCCCCTGGCTGTGCTTGGTCCCCCAGGCTGTGCTTGGTCCCCTAGGCTGTGCTTGGTCCCCTAGGCTGTGCTTGGTCCCCCAGGCTGTGCTTGGTCCCCCAGGCTGTGCTTGGTCCCCCAGGCTGTGCTTGGTCCCCCTGGTTTCTCTTGGTCCCCCTGGCTGTGCTTGGTCCCCCAGCCTGTGCTTGGTCCCCCAGGCTGTGCTTGGTCCCCCTGGTTGCTTTTGGTCCCCCAGGCTGTGCTTGGTCCCCCTGGTTGCTCTTGGTCCCCCAGGCTGTGCTTGGTCCCCCAGGCTGTGCTTGGTCCCCCTGGCTGTGCTTGGTCCCCCAGGCTGTGCTTGGTCTCCCAGGCTGTGCTTGGTCCCCCAGGCTGTGCTTGGTCCCCCAGGCTGTGCTTGGTCCCCCTGGTTGCTCTTGGTCCCCCAGGATGTGCTTGGTCCCCCAGGCTGTGCTTGGTCCCCCTGGCTGTGCTTGGTCCCCCGGCTGTGCTTGGTCCCCCTGGTTGCTCTTGGTCCCCCAGGCTGTGCTTGGTCCCCCTGGTTGCTCTTGGTCCCCCAGGCTGTGCTTGGTCCCCCAGGCTGTGCTTGGTCCCCCAGGCTGTGCTTGGTCCCCCAGGCTGTGCTTGGTCCCCCTGGTTGCTCTTGGTCCCCCAGGCTGTGCTTGGTCCCCCAGGCTGTGCTTGGTCCCCTAGGCTGTGCTTGGTCCCCCAGGCTGTGCTTGGTCCCCCAGGCTTTGCTTGGTCCCCCAGGCTTTGCTTGGTCCCCCAGGCTGTGCTTGGTCCCCCAGGCTGTGCTTGGTCCCCCTGGTTGCTCTTGGTCCCCCAGGCTGTGCTTGGTCCCCCAGGCTGTGCTTGGTCCCCTAGGCTGTGCTTGGTCCACCAGGCTGTGCTTGGTCCCCCAGGCTGTGCTTGGTCCCCCAGGCTGTGCTTGGTCCCCCAGGCTGTGCTTGATCCCCCTGGTTGCTCTTGGTCCCCCAGGCTGTGCTTGGTCCCCCTGGTTGCTCTTGGTCCCCCAGGCTGTGCTTGGTCCCCCAGGCTGTGCTTGGTCCCCCTGCTTGCTCTTGGTCCACCAGGCTGCTTAGTCCCCCAGGCTGTGCTTGGTCCCCCAGGCTGTGCTTGCTCCCCTTGGTTGCTCTTGGTCCCCCAGGCTGTGCTTGGTCCCCCAGGCTGTGCTTGGTCCCCTAGGCTGTGCTTGGTCCCCCAGGCTTTGCTTGGTCCCCCAGGCTGTGCTTGGTCCCCCTGGCTTTGCTTGTCCCCCTGCTTGCTCTTGGTCCCCCAGGCTGTGCTTGGTCCCCTAGGCTGTGTTTGGCCCCCCTGGCTGTGCTTGGTCCCCCAGGCTGTGCTTGGTCCCCCTGGTTGCTTTTGGTCCCCCAGGCTGTGCTTGGTCCCCCAGGCTGTGCTTGGTCCCCTAGGCTGTGCTTGGTCCCCCAGGCTGTGCTTGGTCCCCCAGGCTGTGCTTGGTCCCCCAGGCTGTGCTTGGTCCCCCTGGCTGTGCTTGGTCCCCCAGGCTGTGCTTGGTCCCCCTGGTTGCTCTTGGTCCCCCAGGCTGTGCTTGGTCCCCCTGGTTGCTCTTGGTCCCCCAGGCTGTGCTTGGTCCCCCAGGCTGTGCTTGGTCCCCCTGGTTGCTCTTGGTCCCCCAGGCTGTGCTTGGTCCCCTTGGTTGCTCTTGGTCCCTCAGGCTGTGCTTGGTCCCCCAGGCTGTGCTTGGTCCCCCTGGCTGTGCTTGGTCCCCCTGGCTGTGCTTGGTCCCCCAGGCTGTGCTTGGTCCCCCTGGTTGCTCTTGGTCCCCCAGGCTGTGCTTGGACCCCCAGGCTGTGCTTGGTCCCCCAGGCTGTGCTTGGTCCCCCAGGCTGTGCGTGGTCCCCCTGGTTGCTCTTGGTCCCCCAGGCTGTGCTTGGTCCCCCTGGTTGCTCTTGGTCCCCCAGGCTGTGCTTGGTCCCCAGGCTGTGCTTGGTCCCCTTGGTTGCTCTTGGTCCCCAAGGCTGTGCTTGGTCCCCCAGGCTGTGCTTGGTCCCCCTGGCTGTGCTTGGTCCCCCTGGTTGCTCTTGGTCCCCCAGGCTGTGCTTGGTCCCCCAGGCTGTGCTTGGTCCCCCAGGCTGTGCTAGGTCCCCTTGGTTGCTCTTGGTCCCCCAGGCTGTGCTTGGTCCCCCAGGTTGTGCTTGGTCCCCTTGGTTGCTCTTGTTCCCCCAGGCTGTGCGTGGTCCCCCAGGCTGTGCTTGGTCCCCTTGGTTGCTCTTGGTCCCCCTGGTTGCTCTTGGTCCCCCAGGCTGTGCTTGGTCCCCTTGGTTGCTCTTGGTCCCCCAGGCTGTGCTTGGTCCCCCTGGTTGCTCTTGCTCCCCCAGGCTGTGCTTGGACCCCCAGGCTGTGCTTGGTCCCCCTGGCTGTGCTTGGTCCCCCAGGCTGTGCTTGGTCCCCCTGGTTGCTCTTGGTCCCCCAGGCTGTGCTTGGTCCCCCTGGCTGTGCTTGGTCCCCCAGGCTGTGCTTGGTCCCCTTGTTTGCTCTTGGTCCCCCAGGCTGTGCTTGGTCCCCCTGGTTGCTCTTGGTCCCCCAGGCTGTGCTTGGTCCCCCAGGCTGTGCTTGGTCCCACAGGCTGTGCTTGGTCCCCCTGGTTGCTCTTGGTCCCCCAGGCTGTGCTTGGTCCCCTTGGTTGCTCTTGGTCCCTCAGGCTGTGCTTGGTCCCCCAGGCTGTGCTTGGTCCCCCTGACTGTGCTTGCTCCCCCAGGCTGTGCTTGGTCCCCCTGGTTGCTCTTGGTCCCCCAGGCTTTGCTTGGTCCCCCAGGCTGTGCTTGGTCCCCCAGGCTGTGCTTGGTCCCCCAGGCTGTGCTTGGTCCCCCTGGTTGCTCTTGGTCCCCCAGGCTGTGCTTGGTCCCCCAGGCTGTGCTTGGTCCCCCAGGCTGTGCTTGGTCCCCCTGGTTGCTCTTGGTCCCCCAGGCTGTGCTTGGTCCCCCAGGCTGTGCTTGGTCCCCCTGGCTGTGCTTGGTCCCCCAGGCTGTGCTTGGTCCAGCAGGCTGTGCTTGGTCCCCCAGGCTGTGCTTGGTCCCCCTGGTTGCTCTTGGTCCCCCAGGCTGAGCTTGGTCCCCCAGGCTGTGCTTGGTCCCCCAGGCTGTGCTTGGTCCCCCTGGTTGCTCTTGGTCCCCCAGGCTGCGCTTGGTCCCCCAGGTTGTGCTTGGTCCCCCTGGTTGCTCTTGGTCCCCCAGGCTGTGCTTGGTCCCCCAGGCTGTGCTTGGTCCCCCTGGTTGCTCTTGGTCCCCCAGGCTGTGCTTGGTCCCCTTGGTTGCTCTTGGTCCCCCAGGCTGTGCTTGGTCCCCCAGGCTGTGCTTGGTCCCCCTGGCTGTGCTTGGTCCCCCAGGCTGTGCTTGGTTCCCCTGGTTGCTCTTGGTCCCCCAGGCTGTGCTTGGTCCCCCAGGCTGTGCTTGGTCCCCCTGGTTGCTCTTGGTCCCCCAGGCTGTGCTTGGTCCCCCAGGCTGTGCTTGGACCCCTTGGTTGCTCTTGGTCCCCCAGGCTGTGCTTGGTCCCCCAGGCTGTGCTTGGTCCCCCTGGTTGCTCTTGGTCCCCCAGGCTGTGCTTGGTCCCCCGGGCTGTGCTTGGTCCCCCTGGTTGCTCTTGGTCCCCCAGGCTGTGCTTGGTCCCCTTGGTTGCTCTTGGTCCCCCAGGCTGTGCTTGGTCCCCCAGGCTGTGCTTGGTCCCCCTGGCTGTGCTTGGTCCCCCAGGCTGTGCTTGGTCCCCCTGGTTGCTCTTGGTCCCCCAGGCTTTGCTTGGTCCCCCAGGCTGTGCTTGTTCCCCCAGGCTGTGCTTGGTCCCCCAGGCTGTGCTTGGTCCCCCTGGTTGCTCTTGGTCCCCCAGGCTGTGCTTGGTCCCCCTGGTTGCTCTTGGTCCCCCAGGCTGTGCTTGGTCCCCGAGGCTGTGCTTGGTCCCCCAGGCTGTGCTTGGTCCCCCAGGCTGTGCTTGGTCCACCACGCTGTGCTTGGTCCCCCAGGCTGTGCTTGGTCCCCTTGGTTGCTCTTGGTCCCCCAGGCTGTGCTTGGTCCCCCAGGTTGTGCTTGGTCCCCTTGGTTGCTCTTGTTCCCCCAGGCTGTGCTTGGTCCCCCAGGCTGTGCTTGGTCCCCTTGGTTGCTGTTCGTCCCCCTGGTTGCTCTTGGTCCCCCAGGCTGTGCTTGGTCCCCTTGGTTGCTCTTGGTCCCCCAGGCTGTGCTTGGTCACCCTGGTTGCTCTTGCTCCCCCAGGCTGTGCTTGTACCCCCAGGCTGTGCTTGGTCCCCCTGGCTGTGCTTGGTCCCCCAGGCTGTGCTTGGTCCCCCTGGTTGCTCTTGGTCCCCCAGGCTGTGCTTGGTCCCCCAGGCTGTGCTTGGTCCCGCTGGCTGTGCTTGGTCCCCCAGGCTGTGCTTGGTCCCCTTGGTTGCTCTTGGTCCCCCAGGCTGTGCTTGGTCCCCCTGGTTGCTCTTGGTCCCCCAGGCTGTGCTTGGTCCCCCAGGCTGTGCTTGGTCCCCCAGGCTGTGCTTGGTCCCCCTGGTTGCTCTTGGTCCCCCAGGCTGTGCTTGGTCCCCTTGGTTGTTCTTGGTCCCTCAGGCTGTGCTTGGTCCCCCAAGCTGTGCTTGGTCCCCCTGGCTGTGCTTGGTCCCCCAGGCTGTGCTTGGTCCCCCTGGTTGCTCTTGGTCCCCCAGGCTGTGCTTGGTCCCCCAGGCTGTGCTTGGTCCCCCTGGCTGTGCTTGGTCCCCCAGGCTGTGCTTGGTCCCCCTGGTTGCTCTTGGTCCCCCAGGCTTTGCTTGGTCCCCCAGGCTGTGCTTGGTCCCCCAGGCTGTGCTTGGTCCCCCAGGCCGTGCTTGGTCCCCCTGGTTGCTCTTGGTCCCCCAGGCTGTGCTTGGTCCCCCAGGCTGTGCTTGGTCCCCCTGGTTGCTCTTGGTCCCCCAGGCTGTGCTTGGTCCCCCAGGCTGTGCTTGGTCCCCCTGGCTGTGCTTGGTCCCCCAGGCTGTGCTTGGTCCCCCAGGCTGTGCTTGGTCCCCCTGGTTGCTCTTGGTCCCCCAAGCTGTGCTTGGTCCCCCAGGCTGTGCTTGGTCCCCCAGGCTGTGCTTGGTCCCCCTGGTTGCTCTTGGTCCCCCAGGCTGCACTTGGTCCCCCAGGTTGTGCTTGGTCCCCCTGGTTGCTCTTGGTCCCCCAGGCTGTGCTTGGTCCCCCAGGCTGTGCTTGGTCCCCCTGGTTGCTCTTGGTCCCCCAGGCTGTGCTTGGTCCCCTTGGTTGCTCTTGGTCCCCCAGGCTGTGCTTGGTCCCCCAGGCTGTGCTTGGTCCCCCTGGCTGTGCTTGGTCCCCCAGGCTGTGCTTGGTCCCCCTGGTTGCTCTTGGTCCCCAGGCTGTGCTTGGTCCCCCAGGCTGTGCTTGGCCCCCCTGGTTGCTCTTGGTCCCCCAGGCTGTGCTTGGTCCCCCAGGCTGTGCTTGGACCCCTTTGTTGCTCTTGGTCCCCCAGGCTGTGCTTGGTCCCCCAGGCTGTGCTTGGTCCCCCAGGCTGTGCTTGGTCCCCCTGGTTGCTCTTGGTCCCCCAGGCTGTGCTTGGTCCCCTTGGTTGTTCTTGGTCACTCAGGCCGTGCTTGGTCCCCCAGGCTGTGCTTGGTCCCCCTGGCTGTGCTTGGTCCCCCAGGCTGTGCTTGGTCCCCCTGGTTGCTCTTGGTCCCCCAGGCTGTGCTTGGTCCCCCAGGCTGTGCTTGGTCCCCCTGGCTGTGCTTGGTCCCCCAGGCTGTGCTTGGTCCCCCTGGTTGCTCTTGGTCCCCCAGGCTTTGCTTGGTCCCCCAGGCTGTGCTTGGTCCCCCAGGCTGTGCTTGGTCCCCCAGGCTGTGCTTGGTCCCCCAGGCTGTGCTTGGTCCCCCTGGTTGCTCTTGGTCCCCCAGGCTGTGCTTGGTCCCCCAGGCTGTGCTTGGTCCCCCTGGTTGCTCTTGGTCCCCCAGGCTGTGCTTGGTCCCCCAGGCTGTGCTTGGTCCCCCTGGCTGTGCTTGGTCCCCCAGGCTGTGCTTTTTCCCCCAGGCTGTGCTTGGTCCCCCTGGTTGCTCTTGGTCCCCCAAGCTGTGCTTGGTCCCCCAGGCTGTGCTTGGTCCCCCAGGCTGTGCTTGGTCCCCCTGGTTGCTCTTGGTCCCACAGGCTGCGCTTGGTCCCCCAGGTTGTGCTTGGTCCCCCTGGTTGCTCTTGGTCCCCCAGGCTGTGCTTGGTCCCCCAGGCTGTGCTTGGTCCCCCTGGTTGCTCTTGGTCCCCCAGGCTGTGCTTGGTCCCCTTGGTTGCTCTTGGTCCCCCAGGCTGTGCTTGGTCCCCCAGGCTGTGCTTGGTCCCCCTGGCTGTGCTTGGTCCCCCAGGCTGTGCTTGGTCCCCCTGGTTGCTCTTGGTCCCCCAGGCTGTGCTTGGTCCCCCAGGCTGTGCTTGGCCCCCCTGGTTGCTCTTGGTCCCCCAGGCTGTGCTTGGTCCCCCAGGCTGTGCTTGGACCCCTTTGTTGCTCTTGGTCCCCCAGGCTGTGCTTGGTCCCCCAGGCTGTGCTTGGTCCCCCTGGTTGCTCTTGGTCCCCCAGGCTGTGCTTGGTCCCCCTGGTTGCTCTTGGTCCCCCAGGCTGTGCTTGGTCCCCTTGGTTGCTCTTGGTCCCCCAGGCTGTGCTTGGTCCCCCAGGCTGTGCTTGGTCCCCCTGGCTGTGCTTGGTCCCCCAGGCTGTGCTTGGGCCCCCTGGTTGCTCTTGGTTCCCCAGGCTTTGCTTGGTCCCCCAGGCTCTGCTTGGTCCCCCAGGCTGTGCTTGGTCCCCCAGGCTGTGCTTGGTCCCCCAGTCTGTGCTTGGTCCCCTTGGTTGCTCTTGGTCCCCCAGGCTGTGCTTGGTCCCCCAGGCTGTGCTTGGTCCCCCTGGTTGCTCTTGGTCCCCCAGGCTGTGCTTGGTCCCCCAGGCTGTGCTTGGTCCCCCTGGCTGTGCTTGGTCCCCCTGGCTGTGCTTGGTCCCCCTGGTTGCTCTTGGTCCCCCAGGCTGTGCTTGGTCCCCCAGGCTGTGCTTGGTCCCCCTGGCTGTGCTTGGTCCCCCAGGCTGTGCTTGGTCCCCCTGGTTGCTCTTGGTCCCCCAGGCTGTGCTTGGTCCCCCTGGTTGCTCTTGGTCCCCCAAGCTGTGCTTGGTCCCCCAGGCTGTGCTTGGTCCCCCAGGCTGTGCTTGGTCCCCCTGGTTGCTCTTGGTCCCCCAGGCTGTGCTTGGTCCCCCTGGTTGCTCTTGGTCCCCCAGGCTGTGCTTGGTCCCACAGGCTGTGTTTGGTCCCCCAGCCTGTGCTTGGTCCCCCAGGCTGTGCTTGGTCCCCTTGGTTGCTCTTCGTCCCCCAGGCTGTGCTTGTCTCCCTGGTTGCTCTTGGTCCCCCAGGCTGTGCTTGGTCCCCTTGGTTGCTCTTGGTCCCCCAGGCTGTGCTTGGTCCCCTAGGCTGTGCTTGGTCCCCCTGGTTGCTCTTGGTCCCCCAGGCTGTGCTTGGTCCCCTTGGTTGCTCTTGGTCCCCCAGGCTGTGCTTGGTCCCCCTGGTTGCTCTTGGTCCACCAGGCTGTGCTTGGTCCCCCAGGCTGTGCTTGGTCCCCCAGGCTGTGCTTGGTCCCCCTGGTTGCTCTTGGTCCCCCAGGCTGTGCTTGGTCCCCCTGGTTGCTCTTTGTCCCCCAGGCTGTGCTTGGTCCCCCAGGCTGTGCTTGGTCCCCCTGGTTGCTCATGGTCCCCCAGGCTGTGCTTGGTCCCCCACGCTGTGCTTGGTCCCCCTGGTTGCTCTTGGTCCCCCAGGCTGTGCTTGGTCCCCCAGGCTGTGCTTGGTCCCCTTGGTTGCTCTTGGCCCCCCAGGCTGTGCTTGGTCCCCCAGGCTGTGCTTGGTCCCCTTGGTTGCTCTTGGTCCCCCAGGCAGTGCTTGGTCCCCCAGGCTGTGCTTCGTCCCCCTGGCTGTGCTTGGTCCCCCAGGCTGTGCTTGGTCCCCCTGGCTGTGCTTGGTCCCCCAGGCTGTGCTTGGTCCCCCTGGTTGCTCTTGGTCCCCCAGGCTGTGCTTGGTCCCCCTGGTTGCTCTTGGTCCCCCAGGCTGTGCTTGGTCCCCCAGGCTGTGCTTGGTCCCCCAGGCTGTGCTTGGTCCCCCTGGTTGCTCTTGGTCCCCCAGGCTGTGCTTGGTCCCCCTGGTTGCTCTTGGTCCCCCAGGCTGTGCTTGGTCCCCCAGGCTGTGCTTGGTCCCCTTGGTTGCTCTTGGTCCCCCAGGCTGTGCTTGGTCCCCTTGGTTGCTCTTGGTCCCCCAGGCTGTGCTTGGTCCCCCAGGCTGTGCTTGGTCCCCTTGGTTGCTCTTGGTCCCCCAGGCTGTGCTTGGTCCCCCAGGCTGTGCTTGGTCCCCCTGGCTGTGCTTGGTCCCCCAGGCTGTGCTTGGTCCCCCTGGTTTCTCTTGGTCCCCCAGGCAGTGCTTGGTTCCCCTGGTTGCTCTTGGTCCCCCAGGCTGTGCTTGGTCCCCCAGGCTGTGCTTGGTCCCCTTGGTTGCTCTTGGTCCCCCAGGCTGTGCTTGGTCCCCCAGGCTGTGCTTGGTCCCCCTGGTTGCTCTTGGTCCCCCAGGCTGTGCTTGGTCCCCCTGGTTGCTCTTGGTCCCCCAGGCTGTGCTTGGTTCCCCTGGTTGCTCTTGGTCCCCCAGGCTGTGCTTGGTCCCCCAGGCTGTGCTTGGTCCCCTTGGTTGCTCTTGGTCCCCCAGGCTGTGCTTGGTCCCCTTGGTTGCTCTTGGTCCCCCAGGCTGTGCTTGGTCCCCCAGGCCATGCTTGGTCCCCTTGGTTGCTCTTGGTCCCCCAGCCTGTGCTTGGTCCCCCAGGCTGTGCTTGGTCCCCCTGGCTGTGCTTGGTCCCCCAGGCTGTGCTTGGTCCCCCTGGCTGTGCTTGGTCCCCCAGGCTGTGCTTGGCCCCCCTGGTTGCTCTTGGTCCCCCAGGATGTGCTTGGTCCCCCAGGCTGTGCTTGGTCCCCCTGGCTGTGCTTGGTCCCCCAGGCTGTGCTTGGTCCCCCTGGTTGCTCTTTGTCCCCCAGGCTGTGCTTGGTCCCCCAGGCTGTGCTTGGTCCCCCCCCTGGCTGTGCTTGGTCCCCCAGGCTGTGCTTGGTCCCCCAGGCTGTGCTTGGTCCCCCAGGCTGTGCTTGGTCCCCTTGGTTGGTCTTGGTCCCCAGGCTGTGCTTGGTCCCCCTGGTTGCTCTTGGTCCCCCAGGCTGTGCTTGGTCCCCCAGGCTTTGCTTGGTCCCCTTGGTTGCTCTTGGTCCCCCAGGCTGTGCTTGGTCCCCCAGGTTGTGCTTGGTCCCCCTGGTTGCTCTTGGTCCCCCAGGCTGTGCTTGGTCCCCCTGGCTGTGCTTGGTCCCCCAGGCTGTGCTTGGTCCCCCTGGCTGTGCTTGGTCCCCCAGGCTGTGCTTGGTCCCCCTGGTTGCTCTTGGTCCCCCAGGCTGTGCTTGGTCCCCCAGGCCGTGCTTGGTCCCCCAGGCTGTGCTTGGTCCCCCGGGCTGTGCTTGGTCCCCCAGGCCGTGCTTGGTCCCCCTGGCTGTGCTTGGTCCCCCTGGTTGCTCTTGGTCCCCCAGGCTGTGCTTGGTCCCCCAGGCTGTGCTTGGTCCCCCAGGCTGTGCTTGGTCCCCCTGGTTGCTCTTGGTCCCCCAGGCTGTGCTTGGTCCCCCAGGCTGTGCTTGGTCCCCCTGGCTGTGCTTGGTCCCCCAGGCTGTGCTTGGTCCAGCAGGCTGTGCTTGGTCCCCCAGGCTGTGCTTGGTCCCCCTGGTTGCTCTTGGTCCCCCAGGCTGAGCTTGGTCCCCCAGGCTGTGCTTGGTCCCCCAGGCTGTGCTTGGTCCCCCTGGTTGCTCTTGGTCCCCCAGGCTGCGCTTGGTCCCCCAGGTTGTGCTTGGTCCCCCTGGTTGCTCTTGGTCCCCCAGGCTGTGCTTGGTCCCCCAGGCTGTGCTTGGTCCCCCTGGTTGCTCTTGGTCCCCCAGGCTGTGCTTGGTCCCCTTGGTTGCTCTTGGTCCCCCAGGCTGTGCTTGGTCCCCCAGGCTGTGCTTGGTCCCCCTGGCTGTGCTTGGTCCCCTAGGCTGTGCTTGGTTCCCCTGGTTGCTCTTGGTCCCCCAGGCTGTGCTTGGTCCCCAGGCTGTGCTTGGTCCCCCTGGTTGCTCTTGGTCCCCCAGGCTGTGCTTGGTCCCCCAGGCTGTGCTTGGACCCCTTGGTTGCTCTTGGTCCCCCAGGCTGTGCTTGGTCCCCCAGGCTGTGCTTGGTCCCCCTGGTTGCTCTTGGTCC
Organism: Lissotriton vulgaris; assembly: GCF_964263255.1. Lineage (NCBI taxonomy): Eukaryota > Metazoa > Chordata > Amphibia > Caudata > Salamandridae > Lissotriton > Lissotriton vulgaris. The sequence continues at coordinate 1,023,993,267 of NC_141698.1, forward strand.
CCCAGGCTGTGCTTGGTCCCCCGGGCTGTGCTTGGTCCCCCTGGTTGCTCTTGGTCCCCCAGGCTGTGCTTGGTCCCCTTGGTTGCTCTTGGTCCCCCAGGCTGTGCTTGGTCCCCCAGGCTGTGCTTGGTCCCCCTGGCTGTGCTTGGTCCCCCAGGCTGTGCTTGGTCCCCCTGGTTGCTCTTGGTCCCCCAGGCTTTGCTTGGTCCCCCAGGCTGTGCTTGTTCCCCCAGGCTGTGCTTGGTCCCCCAGGCTGTGCTTGGTCCCCCTGGTTGCTCTTGGTCCCCCAGGCTGTGCTTGGTCCCCCTGGTTGCTCTTGGTCCCCCAGGCTGTGCTTGGTCCCCGAGGCTGTGCTTGGTCCCCCAGGCTGTGCTTGGTCCCCCAGGCTGTGCTTGGTCCACCACGCTGTGCTTGGTCCCCCAGGCTGTGCTTGGTCCCCTTGGTTGCTCTTGGTCCCCCAGGCTGTGCTTGGTCCCCCAGGTTGTGTTTGGTCCCCTTGGTTGCTCTTGTTCCCCCAGGCTGTGCTTGGTCCCCCAGGCTGTGCTTGGTCCCCTTGGTTGCTGTTGGTCCCCCTGGTTGCTCTTGGTCCCCCAGGCTGTGCTTGGTCCCCTTGGTTGCTCTTGGTCCCCCAGGCTGTGCTTGGTCACCCTGGTTGCTCTTGCTCCCCGAGGCTGTGCTTGGACCCCCAGGCTGTGCTTGGTCCCCCTGGCTGTGCTTGGTCCCCCAGGCTGTGCTTGGTCCCCCTGGTTGCTCTTGGTCCCCCAGGCTGTGCTTGGTCCCCCAGGCTGTGCTTGGTCCCGCTGGCTGTGCTTGGTCCCCCAGGCTGTGCTTGGTCCCCTTGGTTGCTCTTGGTCCCCCAGGCTGTGCTTGGTCCCCCTGGTTGCTCTTGGTCCCCCAGGCTGTGCTTGGTCCCCCAGGCTGTGCTTGGTCCCCCAGGCTGTGCTTGGTCCCCCTGGTTGCTCTTGGTCCCCCAGGCTGTGCTTGGTCCCCTTGGTTGTTCTTGGTCCCTCAGGCTGTGCTTGGTCCCCCAGGCTGTGCTTGGTCCCCTGGCTGTGCTTGGTCCCCCAGGCTGTGCTTGGTCCCCCTGGTTGCTCTTGGTCCCCCAGGCTGTGCTTGGTCCCCCAGGCTGTGCTTGGTCCCCCTGGCTGTGCTTGGTCCCCCAGGCTGTGCTTGGTCCCCCAGGCTGTGCTTGGTCCCCCTGGTTGCTCTTGGTCCCCCAGGCTGTGCTTGGTCCCCCAGGCTGTGCTTGGTCCCCCAGGCTGTGCTGGGTCCCCCTGGTTGCTCTTGGTCCCCCAGGCTGTGCTTGGTCCCCCAGGCTGTGCTTGGTCCCCCTGGCTGTGCTTGGTCCCCCAGGCTGTGCTTGGTCCCCCAGGCTGTGCTTGGTCCCCCTGGTTGCTCTTGGTCCCCCAGGCTGCACTTGGTCCCCCAGGTTGTGCTTGGTCCCCCTGGTTGCTCTTGGTCCCCCAGGCTGTGCTTGGTCCCCCAGGCTGTGCTTGGTCCCCCTGGTTGCTCTTGGTCCCCCAGGCTGTGCTTGGTCCCCTTGGTTGCTCTTGGTCCCCCAGGCTGTGCTTGGTCCCCCAGGCTGTGCTTGGTCCCCCTGGCTGTGCTTGGTCCCCCAGGCTGTGCTTGGTCCCCCTGGTTGCTCTTGGTCCCCCAGGCTGTGCTTGGTCCCCCAGGCTGTGCTTGGCCCCCCTGGTTGCTCTTGGTCCCCCAGGCTGTGCTTGGTCCCCCAGGCTGTGCTTGGACCCCTTTGTTGCTCTTGGTCCCCCAGGCTGTGCTTGGTCCCCCAGGCTGTGCTTGGTCCCCCAGGCTGTGCTTGGTCCCCCAGGCTGTGCTTGGTCCCCCTGGTTGCTCTTGGTCCCCCAGGCTGTGCTTGGTCCCCTTGGTTGTTCTTGGTCACTCAGGCCGTGCTTGATCCCCCAGGCTGTGCTTGGTCCCCCTGGCTGTGCTTGGTCCCCCAGGCTGTGCTTGGTCCCCCTGGTTGCTCTTGGTCCCCCAGGCTGTGCTTGGTCCCCCTGGCTGTGCTTGGTCCCCCAGGCTGTGCTTGGTCCCCCTGGTTGCTCTTGGTCCCCCAGGCTTTGCTTGGTCCCCCAGGCTGTGCTTGGTCCCCCAGGCTGTGCTTGGTCCCCCAGGCTGTGCTTGGTCCCCCAGGCTGTGCTTGGTCCCCCTGGTTGCTCTTGGTCCCCCAGGCTGTGCTTGGTCCCCCAGGCTGTGCTTGGTCCCCCTGGTTGCTCTTGGTCCCCCAGGCTGTGCTTGGTCCCCCAGGCTGTGCTTGGTCCCCCTGGCTGTGCTTGGTCCCCCAGGCTGTGCTTTTTCCCCCAGGCTGTGCTTGGTCCCCCTGGTTGCTCTTGGTCCCCCAAGCTGTGCTTGGTCCCCCAGGCTGTGCTTGGTCCCCCAGGCTGTGCTTGGTCCCCCTGGTTGCTCTTGGTCCCACAGGCTGCGCTTGGTCCCCCAGGTTGTGCTTGGTCCCCCTGGTTGCTCTTGGTCCCCCAGGCTGTGCTTGGTCCCCCAGGCTGTGCTTGGTCCCCCTGGTTGCTCTTGGTCCCCCAGGCTGTGCTTGGTCCCCTTGGTTGCTCTTGGTCCCCCAGGCTGTGCTTGGTCCCCCAGGCTGTGCTTGGTCCCCCTGGCTGTGCTTGGTCCCCCAGACTGTGCTTGGTCCCCCTGGTTGCTCTTGGTCCCCCAGGCTGTGCTTGGTCCCCCAGGCTGTGCTTGGCCCCCCTGGTTGCTCTTGGTCCCCCAGGCTGTGCTTGGTCCCCCAGGCTGTGCTTGGTCCCCCTGGTTGCTCTTGGTCCCCCAGACTGTGCTTGGTCCCCCTGGTTGCTCTTGGTCCCCCAGGCTGTGCTTGGTCCCCCTGGCTTTGCTTGGTCCCCCAGGCTGTGCTTGGCCCCCCTGGTTGCTCTTGGTTCCCCAGGCTTTGCTTGGTCCCCCAGGCTCTGCTTGGTCCCCCAGGCTCTGCTTGGTCCCCCAGGCTGTGCTTGGTCCCCCAGTCTGTGCTTGGTCCCCTTGGTTGCTCTTGGTCCCCCAGGCTGTGCTTGGTCCCCCAGGCTGTGCTTGGTCCCCCTGGTTGCTCTTGGTCCCCCAGGCTGTGCTTGGTCCCCCAGGCTGTGCTTGGTCCCCCTGGCTGTGCTTGGTCCCCCTGGCTGTGCTTGGTCCCCCTGGTTGCTCTTGGTCCCCCAGGCTGTGCTTGGTCCCCCAGGCTGTGCTTGGTCCCCCTGGCTGTGCTTGGTCCCCCAGGCTGTGCTTGATCCCCCTGGTTGCTCTTGGTCCCCCAGGCTGTGCTTGGTCCCCCTGGTTGCTCTTGGTCCCCCAAGCTGTGCTTGGTCCCCCAGGCTGTGCTTGGTCCCCCAGGCTGTGCTTGGTCCCCCTGGTTGCTCTTGGTCCCCCAGGCTGTGCTTGGTCCCCCTGGTTGCTCTTGGTCCCCCAGGCTGTGCTTGGTCCCACAGGCTGTGTTTGGTCCCCCAGCCTGTGCTTGGTCCCCCAGGCTGTGCTTGGTCCCCTTGGTTGCTCTTCGTCCCCCAGGCTGTGCTTGTCTCCCTGGTTGCTCTTGGTCCCCCAGGCTGTGCTTGGTCCCCTTGGTTGCTCTTGGTCCCCCAGGCTGTGCTTGGTCCCCTAGGCTGTGCTTGGTCCCCCTGGTTGCTCTTGGTCCCCCAGGCTGTGCTTGGTCCCCTTGGTTGCTCTTGGTCCCCCAGGCTGTGCTTGGTCCCCCTGGTTGCTCTTGGTCCACCAGGCTGTGCTTGGTCCCCCAGGCTGTGCTTGGTCCCCCAGGCTGTGCTTGGTCCCCCTGGTTGCTCTTGGTCCCCCAGGCTGTGCTTGGTCCCCCTGGTTGCTCTTTGTCCCCCAGGCTGTGCTTGGTCCCCCAGGCTGTGCTTGGTCCCCCAGGCTGTGCTTGGTCCCCCTGGTTGCTCATGGTCCCCCAGGCTGTGCTTGGTCCCCCACGCTGTGCTTGGTCCCCCTGGTTGCTCTTGGTCCCCCAGGCTGTGCTTGGTCCCCCAGGCTGTGCTTGGTCCCCTTGGTTGCTCTTGGCCCCCCAGGCTGTGCTTGGTCCCCCAGGCTGTGCTTGGTCCCCTTGGTTGCTCTTGGTCCCCCAGGCAGTGCTTGGTCCCCCAGGCTGTGCTTCGTCCCCCTGGCTGTGCTTGGTCCCCCAGGCTGTGCTTGGTCCCCCTGGCTGTGCTTGGTCCCCCAGGCTGTGCTTGGTCCCCCTGGAGTTCTGGACTTTTTTGGTTCCGTCCAGAGGTGTCAGGGTACAACACCCAAAGACCCCGGAGTTCCACCTGCCTTGGTGCACAAATGAACAGAAACACGGGCTTCTCGATGGTGGCGTCAAAGACCAAAGGTTTATTACTGCAGGGACACAGAAGTCACAGAATCTACGCACGGGCAGAAACTAGGAGCCTGTTCGATTTGTACAAAGTGGGTTGCTCCTTATATACCAAAAATTGTGCTCTAGGCAAATATTTCACATGTCGGTACATTCCCAAACCTTTTGTGTCTCTAAACAATAAATATTTGGCGTTACACAGGAACTGTCGATAATATCTGATACCAAACATCACGAAGAGGGGTTCCCACTAGTTCATCACAATCCCCTGTCAATATTGCTTTCAGGACCCGGACCGCCTCATCGTAAAGTTCGTTACCTCCCCCTAATAAAGATTCAGAAAGAAAGAAACAGAGCCAGGTGTGGAAGATAGAAAAGTGGGATAAGGGATGTTTGTAGGTCGTAAATGGGCAAGGCTACCGGCTTCGGCCGCCTAATCATGATCAGGTACAATGGACACGAAGACCAGTTTGGCAAGACTGGCCTTGGGCAGAGGAGGCAGCCTTTGTCGAGTCATGCAGCTACAGCGTGATCTGGTTTAAGGTGCACGTGTCATGTAAGAGGTGAATCTCCGGCTAAGGCTACGTGTCCTTAATCAAAGTGGAGTGAATGAAGTGATCCGAGGCTATTGCATATGTGAGGGCAAGGAAACACAAAATGGCGGCCATGATCTAAGATGGATGCCGTGGGTATATCAGAAATATGTCAATGGAAGGAGTGCTCTTGCTCGTAGCGTAGCGAAAACACTAGGATATACTAAATGGATCATTTGCGGTTCACTGATACCATTTTTATGTATTTCCGACAAACTTGAAAACACGGGTTCAAGTCGTCACGGAACCGTCACGGAACCTCAGACCCTCCTTTTGCCCTTACATAGGCAATTACTCAATCTATGTCTGAATCTAGTTCTATGCTCATCAGGTCAGTGACATGCTGTTGTATCATCATCCTTTCTCCTGTCTTTTCTCCAAACGCAGGTGGTTTTCTGAGACAAGTTGTAGCACAAAGACTACACAGAGCAGGACCACACTGGATAATCAGACAACATGAGAATAGGAATACTAGGATGACACCAATGACCATTAGAACTTTCCATCCCCACGCTGAGATCAGAGTCCAAAACCACTCCATGAAGGACCAGTTTCCCTTGTCTACATGAATGGAGTCCGAAATCTTGTGCAACTTAGAGATCGCCTCGTAAACTGTTGGAGCATTATTAGGAATAAAGACACAGCAGCTCGATTGGATCATTCTGCATACCCCACCTCGATCTGCAAGTATAACGTCTAGAACCATACGGTTCTGCAACGTCATGAGCCTATCCGCCTGAAGCTCAGCTGCCAGATTGCTAAGGGCACCAGCAGTTTCGGTAATAGTATATTCGACTACCCGTGTTAGCTGACGTATGTTTCTACTATTGGCCATAGGCCCCCAGAACGGAAGGAAGCCTTTGAAAAAGTCTCCAGCTTCCTGACCAGCGGTATCTTCCTTGCTGAAAACACCTCTAGCTACTCTTGTTCTGTGGTAATCCGGTGAAGCAGTGTATGTCGGAGGTAACAATCGAGCAATATAACATGATCCTGAGAAGTCGGCAGGCAACCATGTATAAGCTCTGTCTCGACAAATGAAGTAGGTACCCCTAGCAGTGAGGAAGGCAGGGGAAGAGTTAGCCGGAAACACATAAGTCTCTACGCACTCACTCCTCCCTAGCTGAGCTCTCGGATTTCTCCCATTACCTTGCAAACAGACCTGACCTCGGTGAGGTACGACCCAGATTGGAGTTGAGCTTTTACGCTTGCTTTCTCCTAAACTAAGGCGATACTCTGAAGTATTCCAACTTAAATATACTCGTAATTCGTCTCTAGGGTAAGATGGAGTATTATTGACGTCCTTGACCATGTCAATAATTCCCTGGACTAAGGCTTTGTTGGCAGAGTTATATTTAGTGGAACGTGGTGGACGTGGAGGATAGGTTTCAAGGGCATAAGCAAAGATGGTTTGGAAGGCCTGAAATGATCCATTATAGCTGTAAGGCAAAACCAGATATGGAATACCTTTATCCATAGTGTGAGGTATCAAGCCACATACCCAGCAGTCTGTAGTGTTAACTACCAGTTGGTGTTGGTGCAAGAGCTGTACAAAAGTGTTGTTGGTGAATTCTGAGCGTCTGGCTTGCTCATGTTCCGGAAACGAGTGAAAAGAGTGTATAAAGGAAACAGTAGAAATAGCAGGATCAAGGGGAGGTACTGTAGAAACTGGCACAAAAATCAAATTTATGCTAAAGACGATTCCACCCACCAATGTTGCTAAAACAATCAAAAATGTAACGGCACATTGCATCAAGAAACATTTGCTGTGAAGAATTCTATTAAGTCTGTTTCTGCGAACGTAGATCACATTCTTTCGTTGCAGCGCAGGAAGCTCCATCTTCTACAATCCGCTCGCGACCACTGATGATGTGTACGTAGATGAAAATGCCTCTGTCAGCCCTGGGAGTTCCCAGAACCAACAGAAAGATCGACCTTGTGTCAGACCCCTGCAAATTCAAACTAGGCACACAGCCACGACCCTACGGCTACCCAGACGGCAAGGCAATTTTAAAAACAATAAACAATAGCAAACTTCCTGGCTGAAGGCAAAAGTTCAAAATATATATAAATATATCAAAATCACAGTATGCAGTTGCCTGCTTTATTAGTCCTTTTTATGGCTTCTAAGGTTGTATCTTTTCTTCGCTGGTACTGTCTGATCGGAAAATAGTGTATTACTAGCAGCTGTTGCAGAGTTTAAGTTCGCAGATAGCAAAGTTTCTTGTGATGCTGGAGACAAATGTTCAGTGTTCAAAGGAGTCCTTTCAGGAGGAGAGTCAAGTTTCAAAGTGTCAGTAATCAAATCGGCATCGCTGAAAGGGACAAATTTCGGAGTTATTTCAGATTCGGAGGCACCAATTCCCTTCTTCACCCAGTCGTCGTAAGGCAGCGGCAGTGGAACACGCTTTACGTGAGAAGCGTGGATCCAGTGCTTGCGACCAGCAACACGTACAGCTGTCCTCGTCGCCAGCAGGACCTGGAAGGGGCCGATGTAGCGAGGCTGAAGATTCTTTGTCCTCGCAAAATTTCTGACCACCACGTGGTCGCCGGGTTTCAGCTGATGCCCTGGACTCTCCGGAGGTTTTGGCAAAGCATCAAAGACCTGTTGATGAATAAGACTCAATTTAGCAGTCAAGTCGTAAAGGTAATCTATCAACATAGGATATTCAATGGAGCAAAACCTTTTAGGCCTTGGCACACCCCAGATATTTGCTGGGCGGCCAAACACAATCTCATATGGAGAAAGCCCTATTCTAGAATGCACTGTTGCTCTCGTTGATAACAAAGCCAAAGGAAGTGCGTCTGGCCAAGCCAAACCTGTGGATGCTTGTATTTTGGCTATTTTAAGCTTGAGGGTGCCATTGTAACCCTCGACTAAACCAGCAGACTGGGGATGGTTTGCACTATGGAATTTTTGTTTCACTCCTAGACCAGCACACACACTCTGCATAACTTTCCCTATAAACTCACTTCCGTTATCTGACCATACAATCCGTGGCATTCCAAACCTAGGGAAATATTCCTTGAGAAGAATTTTGGCAGTTGATAGGGCAGTGTTGTCCTTTAATGGGTATGCTTCTATCCACCTGGAAAAAGCACAAACTACCACCAGGACGTACTTTAAATTGTTGCAGCGTTCCATGTGAATGAAGTCTAACTGAATCACTTCAAAGGGACAGGAAGGAGGAGCGAAATGACCAGCTGGAGTTGGAGTTCCCTTGCCAGGATTATGCATCAAGCACACCATACAATTTTTCACCACTCTCTCTGCACACTTACTGATTCCCTCATTCTTCCAGACCGGAGCTAACATCTTACATATCCCTTTAGAACTTATGTGCGCCACTCCATGCGCCATCGTCACTACTGCAAGCACATATGCATCAGGCAACATCCAACGCTGCTGTTCTGTCAAATCAATCCAACATCCATTCGAGTCCAACTTGCCCGTACTTTCTCTCCATACACGTTTCTCTTCCTCAGTCGCTTCTTTCTGAATCTCTTTCACACTTTCCATAGTGTCCTCACACATTCCAGACTCAGCAATCCATCTTGCAGACGTAGCAACGTACATTCTACTCATCATGTCTCTAGCTGTCTGTTTAGCAGTTTCATCAGCAAAGGCATTCCCACGACCAACATCATCCGTGATCGCTTTATGAGCACTGCACTTCACAATCGCAACTTCAGTCGGTAAGGTTAGAGATTCCAACAAGTCGTTAACTAGCTGACCATGTTGAATCTTAGTCCCATGGGACGTAATGAAACCCCTTTCTCTCCACAACCGGCCAAAACTATGGGCCACGCCAAATGCGTACTGACTATCTGTAAACACATTCACTCTCTTTCCCTCAGCTAAAACACACGCTCTCGTTAGAGCTATTAATTCTGCTGCTTGGGCAGAATTCTGACTCACTCTTGCAGTCTCCACAATCGTCTTCAAAGTCGTTACCGCGTAGGCAGCAGTCACATCACCATTCTCCAATTTAAAACATGACCCGTCCACATATAGCGTACCATCTGGGTCGGATAGGGGAGTATCCCTCAAGTCGATGCGACCTTTTGTCTCTTCCTCCGTTTTGAAATAGCAGTCATGTGGCTCAGAATCACTCGACTCTTGATCAGTCGGCAACAATGTTGCTGGATTCAATACATTGCATCTTTTGATCTGAATATGACTCGCTAATAATGTCAGCTCGTAACCAGATAATCTCGCACTAGTAAGGTGTTGAGTCTTCGTTCGGTTCATGAGTGTGTCCACTGCATGAGGAACCATGACCACTAGCATATTGTTCATCACCAAACCAGCAGATTGTCGAATGGAAGCTGCAGCTGCCGCTGTAGCCCTCAAACAACTAGGTAACGCTCTAGCTACCGGATCTAATGTTGATGAAAAATACGCACAAGGGCGTTGTTTATCACCAAATTTCTGTGTCAGAACACTCAACGCGCAACCTTCTCTTTCGTGAACGTAGAGCGTGAATGGCTTGCTGTAATCAGGTGTACCCAATACAGGAGCTGAACACAATGCTTTTCGTAATTCAATAAAACTCTCTTGACATTCATCAGACCATGGCACCGGACTCGGAACATTTTTCCCAGTCAAAGCTACCAACGGTTTCGCTAAAAGTGAAAAATTTGGAATCCACTGCCTACAGTAAGAGGTAATACCTAGAAAGGCACGTACTTCTCTCTGTGTGCGTGGAACACTCATCTGCGTAATTGCTTTTATTCTTTCTGGGGTCAACTTCCTTCCCTCCTTTGATAAGAGGTGACCTAGGTAGGTTACCTCTTGGCAGCAGTATTGCATTTTGGAAGGTGACACCTTGTGATTCAAATTAGACAAATGATGCAATAGTGAAATTGTAGCTGCTTTGCAAGTTTCCTTGTCATCGGCAGCCACTAAAAGATCGTCTACGTACTGTACTAGGGCAGAACCTGGAGGAAGGACAAAAGAATCTAGCTGACTTTTTAAAGCTTGACTGTAAATGGATGGACTTTCACAATAGCCTTGTGGAGCGCGTTTAAATCTGAAACTTCGACCTCCTAGACAGAAGCCGAAAATATCCCTACTTTCTTCAGCTATCGGAATGCTGAAAAAGGCATTCTTAAGGTCTATAACTGAGAACCACGTAGCTGTGGCAGGAATCAATGTTAACAAGGCAGTAATGTCTGGCACTACAGGAAACTGCGGAATTACAATCTTATTAACTTCTCTAAGGTCTATGACAAACCTATAAACTGGAGGTTTTGTAGGGTCAGTTCGCTTCAAGATCGGCAATACAGGACTGTTACAGACATTTCCTCGCGTTTCTTCAACTACACCCTTCTTAATCAAGTCTTGCACAATCAATAAAAGTGCACGCTCACCTTCACTCGATATTTTATACTGGGGAATTCTTGGAAATTTCACATTTGCTTTCAAAGTCACTACATACGGTGGAATTTCTAGGAGACCTACATCGTTGGGACCAGTCGCCCAAAGAGAATCAGGGAGTGAACGTAGCTCCGGCGGGAGTGCGTCCATTGACAAGTACATCGGAGAGGTGAGTCTTTTACCCAAAGTAAGCTGTACTCCTTCCGGAGAACAGTACAATGTCGCATATAGTCGCTTTAACAAATCTAAACCAAGCAGATTTTCATTACAACCTGTCGTCAAAATCAGGGGTGCTTTCAAGTGACACGGTCCAACAGAAATAGACAAAGGACCAGATATCGGGTTGTACACAGGGGCGCCTGAAAAACCTACGGAAACATTTGTTGAGCCAGACAAAGGTGCGCCAGGGAGTTTCGCATGCATTATAGAACTTTTTGCGGCACCAGTATCCAACAGAAACGGTTCGACTACACCTGATGTTGCTACTGCGACATAAGGCCCACTCTGATCCACTGGAACTGATACTACTCCCTCTCTCTGTCCATGGCTGTCCTAGTACCCATTTTGTTGAGAATCCTCATCTACTTCACAATAGTCTTCAACAAGATATTGTTGAGATCTATTTTGCTGAGCAGATTGTCCATTTCGTTGATCAAAGTGATTGGAGGGACGATCATTAGTTTGTGGAGGCATAGCACCTCGTCCTCGTCCTCTAGAATTCTGCACAAAACCACCACGACCTCTCTGAGCTGCTGCTGCATTATTTTGCGCCAAGATCGGACATTCATTTTTATAGTGACCCTCTTTCTTACAGTACGCGCACTGATTCCACTGATATTGAGGCCTTGATGTACTATAATCTGTCCTTTGGTATGAGTTCTGCTGCGTATTAGTCTGGTTCGCGCGAGGCGGATACGCCTGCTGCAAAAGAACTTTAGTTTTTAAATCTTTCGTTTTCTTTTCTGATTTTTCCTTTTCCTCTTTATCTCTATTTTCGTAGTACTGCGCAGTCGCAAGTATTTGCGCTGTCGTAGATACAGCCCACGCACTTTCTGAGTCTTTCAATTTATTGCATAATTCAGGTAACAAATTATGCACAAATTTATCGACAAACAATCTTTGCCCTCCTTCTGTACTCATGTCCTGGCCACTATGATCCACAAAAGTCTCTTCGAACCTCGTGAAGAAGTCCGAGACGCTTTCGTCTTTCTTTTGCCTACATGCTGACAACTTGTCCCAATTAACACGCAATGCTGGCATCAGAGTCTTCATTAGATCAATTATTCTACCTGGCAGATTAGCGATCAAAGGTTCGGGTTTCGCACCACCTATTTGTTGACCATCTGCTGCAGTGATAGCTGCCCAATCACCACCCAAAGCAACTTGATGATCTTCTCTACGAATTTTAGCCCACACTGGTTGCGGAACTACATTACCAAACAACATATCAATGTCGGCTAAGTTCATTATACAAGCCTCAACTGTCTGCGTCAATTCCTTGTAATATCCGGCTGGATTCTTACGCGGATCTGGCAAGGCCTGCTTCACTGCTAACACTTCTGCTCGCTTCCATGGAATATGTATCCATACTCTTTGGAACTGTGCTGGAGCAGCTGCAATTCCTGCATTATCATCACGTTGTACTGCTTCGCGCCAAATTGGAGGAACCTCCCTCATAGGATATTGGCGACTTGGCTTCACTTTACCTTTCTCTAAATCTCTCGGTGAACGAAGAGATGGATCACTCCTAAAACTTAAAATGAGTTCCATCGCTTGCTTTATTTTCTCACCCACTATCATTCCAGCAGCAAACTCCTTTTGAACTTTAATTAAATCTTCCAAATCTGATTCGACATCGTCTTCTTCTATCTCTTCACGTAACAACGAGCACATCTCATCAAAGACGTATCGTTGCGTTGGCTCTCCCCATTGCATAAATGTCTCTAACACATCTCTCGTACTATATCTTCTACCCTTCGAAATCCATCTGAGAGCCGTGGAGTCTAAAACTCCCCGTTCCTCAGTACTTGGAAGCTGACTCCGTCTCTGTACAGAGTCAGGAGTAGGAGTCTTAATCAAGGTTTTATATATAGGAGACAGCATATTAGTAACTGAATCAGTGATTCTTCGACGAACAGAAAGTGGAGTTAGTACACTCGCAGACATAGAGAATGCAGTAGAGGTAGGAATAGATGAGGAAGCAGTAGGAGTATTGAGGAAAATAGTTTGAGGACCAGTAGGTGCAGTGGTAGGTATAGGAGCTGGCAGTGCGGGAAGAGGAGGAGCTGTAGGAACATTTACATTCACCACAGGAAGTACAGGAACTTGGTTCTGAGGGACAGGAGCAGGAGCACCAGGTTGTCCAGCAACCGGCAATTGAACATTCGGGACGAGCGGAGCCGTAGCACCTTGTGCATACGATGGAGGTGACCGTAACAGATAAGACAGCAGAGGATCGTTTTCGGAGTCCTCCAATATCTTAGCCATTTTCGATGGCAAGGCAGGATAGCACTTGTCAATCGCTAGGTTATGCTCTCTAATGGCTACATCTATGGCCTTCTCACACTCGTTAGCCTGCAACTGTTTAGTCACTTGCTCTAGAGTTAACTCTTCTTGTTCTTTTTGCTCTTTCTTCAACCTTTTCATTTCTCTCTGTTTGGATTCTTTCCGCCAATAACGAAAAGAGTCAAACATTGCCGGCCGGGCTTTCTTCCTAAACAATTTCGCTTCTAAATTGTCGAGAATCTCTTGCTCAAAACTACCATGCAGTGGCCAACTAAGGACACCATCCTTCTTACAATAGCGGACCCATATCTCATTATAATTTATAGGACCCACACCATACTTACAATATAAATCATATAGGGGAGTCCCAATCGGAGGAACCAGACAAGAGTCCTCCAATCGCGAGTCACTGTTGCAACTAAAACAAGACAACATTTTCCGACTTACCATTTTCAGTCCGGAACACAAAACAAACAAACACGAAACAAATTGTGCACTCGAACCAAGAACTTAGGCCTACCAAAACGAACTGATGTATCGATACCCAAAACTAAACCAAATAGATTATCGTAACTAGAACAACCAATGATAATCTAACAAAACCAAACTAAACCAAGAACCGATCAAGGATTTTTAACAATCCTCACAAAAGTAACCAGCTAGCTATCACTAAATACTTAACTGAGGCACTGAAGACGTCACCAAGGAGAAACCCGTCACGTTTCGCCGTACTAAGGACTGCACCACTTCGGGTCCAAGACAGGGCGACGGTCAAGGCAACGGCCCACTGCAGCCGTCCTGAACGGGAAACCCTCGTGGAAGAGAACTTCAGGGCCACTTTTGCGATATGCCGGGATCGATGAAGTGGGGCGCCTCCCTCAGGAATCTTCACACGAAGCTTCTCGAACTCTTCAGGCTTTTGGACCGGTACCGAATGACGTCGCCCCACGTTGGGCGCCAATTGGAGTTCTGGACTTTTTTGGTTCCGTCCAGAGGTGTCAGGGTACAACACCCAAAGACCCCGGAGTTCCACCTGCCTTGGTGCACAAATGAACAGAAACACGGGCTTCTCGATGGTGGCGTCAAAGACCAAAGGTTTATTACTGCAGGGACACAGAAGTCACAGAATCTACGCACGGGCAGAAACTAGGAGCCTGTTCGATTTGTACAAAGTGGGTTGCTCCTTATATACCAAAAATTGTGCTCTAGGCAAATATTTCACATGTCGGTACATTCCCAAACCTTTTGTGTCTCTAAACAATAAATATTTGGCGTTACACAGGAACTGTCGATAATATCTGATACCAAACATCACGAAGAGGGGTTCCCACTAGTTCATCACAATCCCCTGTCAATATTGCTTTCAGGACCCGGACCGCCTCATCGTAAAGTTCGTTACCTCCCCCTAATAAAGATTCAGAAAGAAAGAAACAGAGCCAGGTGTGGAAGATAGAAAAGTGGGATAAGGGATGTTTGTAGGTCGTAAATGGGCAAGGCTACCGGCTTCGGCCGCCTAATCATGATCAGGTACAATGGACACGAAGACCAGTTTGGCAAGACTGGCCTTGGGCAGAGGAGGCAGCCTTTGTCGAGTCATGCAGCTACAGCGTGATCTGGTTTAAGGTGCACGTGTCATGTAAGAGGTGAATCTCCGGCTAAGGCTACGTGTCCTTAATCAAAGTGGAGTGAATGAAGTGATCCGAGGCTATTGCATATGTGAGGGCAAGGAAACACAAAATGGCGGCCATGATCTAAGATGGATGCCGTGGGTATATCAGAAATATGTCAATGGAAGGAGTGCTCTTGCTCGTAGCGTAGCGAAAACACTAGGATATACTAAATGGATCATTTGCGGTTCACTGATACCATTTTTATGTATTTCCGACAAACTTGAAAACACGGGTTCAAGTCGTCACGGAACCGTCACGGAACCTCACCCCTGGTTGCTCTTGGTCCCCCAGGCTGTGCTTGGTCCCCCTGGTTGCTGTTGGTCCCCCAGGCTGTGCTTGGTCCCCCAGGCTGTGCTTGGTCCCCCAGGCTGTGCCTGGTCCCCCTGGTTGCTCTTGGTCCCCCAGGCTGTGCTTGGTCCCCCTGGTTGCTCTTGGTCCCCCAGGCTGTGCTTGGTCCCCCAGGCTGTGCTTGGTCCCCTTGGTTGCTCTTGGTCCCCCAGGCTGTGCTTGGTCCCCTTGGTTGCTCTTGGTCCCCCAGGCTGTGCTTGGTCCCCCAGGCTGTGCTTGGTCCCCTTGGTTGCTCTTGGTCCCCCAGGCTGTGCTTGGTCCCCCAGGCTGTGCTTGGTCCCCCTGGCTGTGCTTGGTCCCCCAGGCTGTGCTTGGTCCCCCTGGTTTCTCTTGGTCCCCCAGGCAGTGCTTGGTTCCCCTGGTTGCTCTTGGTCCCCCAGGCTGTGCTTGGTCCCCCAGGCTGTGCTTGGTCCCCTTGGTTGCTATTGGTCCCCCAGGCTGTGCTTGGTCCCCCAGGCTGTGCTTGGTCCCCCTGGTTGCTCTTGGTCCCCCAGGCTGTGCTTGGTCCCCCTGGTTGCTCTTGGTCCCCCAGGCTGTGCTTGGTTCCCCTGGTTGCTCTTGGTCCCCCAGGCTGTGCTTGGTCCCCCAGGCTGTGCTTGGTCCCCTTGGTTGCTCTTGGTCCCCCAGGCTGTGCTTGGTCCCCTTGGTTGCTCTTGGTCCCCCAGGCTGTGCTTGGTCCCCCAGGCCATGCTTGGTCCCCTTGGTTGCTCTTGGTCCCCCAGGCTGTGCTTGGTCCCCCAGGCTGTGCTTGGTCCCCCTGGCTGTGCTTGGTCCCCCAGGCTGTGCTTGGTCCCCCTGGCTGTGCTTGGTCCCCCGGGCTGTGCTTGGCCCCCCTGGTTGCTCTTGGTCCCCCAGGATGTGCTTGGTCCCCCAGGCTGTGCTTGGTCCCCCTGGCTGTGCTTGGTCCCCCAGGCTGTGCTTGGTCCCCCTGGTTGCTCTTTGTCCCCCAGGCTGTGCTTGGTCCCCCAGGCTGTGCTTGGTCCCCCTGGCTGTGCTTGGTCCCCCAGGCTGTGCTTGGTCCCCCAGGCTGTGCTTGGTCCCCCAGGCTGTGCTTGGTCCCCTTGGTTGGTCTTGGTCCCCAGGCTGTGCTTGGTCCCCCTGGTTGCTCTTGGTCCCCCAGGCTGTGCTTGGTCCCCCAGGCTTTGCTTGGTCCCCTTGGTTGCTCTTGGTCCCCCAGGCTGTGCTTGGTCCCCCAGGTTGTGCTTGGTCCCCCTGGTTGCTCTTGGTCCCCCAGGCTGTGCTTGGTCCCCCTGGCTGTGCTTGGTCCCCCAGGCTGTGCTTGGTCCCCCTGGCTGTGCTTGGTCCCCCAGGCTGTGCTTGGTCCCCCTGGTTGCTCTTGGTCCCCCAGGCTGTGCTTGGTCCCCCAGGCCGTGCTTGGTCCCCCAGGCTGTGCTTGGTCCCCCAGGCTGTGCTTGGTCCCCCAGGCCATGCTTGGTCCCCCTGGCTGTGCTTGGTCCCCCTGGTTGCTCTTGGTCCCCCAGGCTGTGCTTGGTCCCCCAGGCTGTGCTTGGTCTCCCAGGCTGTGCTTGGTCCCCCTGGTTGCTCTTGGTCCCCCAGGCTGTGCTTGGTCCCCCTGGCTGTGCTTGGTCCCCCTGGCTGTGCTTGGTCCCCCAGGCTGTGCTTGGACCCCCTGGCTGTGCTTGGTCCCCCAAGCTGTGCTTGGTCCCCCTTGTTGCTCTTGGTCCCCCAGGCTGTGCTTGGTCCCCCAGGCTGTGCTTGGTCCCCCAGGCTGTGCTTGGTCCCCCTGGTTGCTCTTGGTCCCCCAGGCAGTGCTTGGTCCCCCAGGCTGTGCTTGGTCCCCCAGGCTGTGCTTGGTCCCCCTGGTTGCTCTTGGTCCCCCAGGCTGTGCTTGGTCCCCTTGGTTGCTCTTGGTCCCCCAGGCTGTGCTTGGTCCCCCTGGTTGCTCTTGGTCCCCCAGGCTGTGCTTGGTCCCCCAGGCTGTGCTTGGTCCCCCTGGTTGCTGTTTGTCCCCCAGGCTGTGCTTGGTCCCCCAGGCTGTGCTTAGTCCCCCAGGCTGTGCTTGGTCCCCCTGGTTGCTCTTGGTCCCCCAGGCTGTGCTTGGTCCCCCAGGCTGTGCTTGGTCCCCCTGGTTGCTCTTGGTCCCCCAGGCTGTGCTTGGTCCCCTTGGTTGTTCTTGGTCCCCCAGGCTGTGCTTGGTCCCCCTGGTTGCTCTTGGTCCCCCAGGCTGTGATTGGTCCCCCAGGCCGTGCTTGGTCCCCCAGGCTGTGCTTGGTCCCCCAGGCTGTGCTTGGTCCCCCTGGTTGTTCTTGGTCCCCAAGGCTGTGCTTGGTCCCCCAGGCTGTGCTTGGTCCCCCAGGCTGTGCTTGGTCCCCCAGGCTGTGCTTGGTCCCCTTGGTTGCTCTTGGTCCCCCAGGCTGTGCTTGGTCCCCCAGGCTGTGCTTGGTCCCCCTGGCTGTGCTTGGTCCCCCAGGCTGTGCTTGGTCCCCCTGGTTGCTCTTGGTCCCCCAGGCTGTGCTTGGTCCCCCTGGCTGTGCTTGGTCCCCCAGGCTGTGCTTGGTCCCCCTGGTTGCTCTTGGTCCCCCAGGCTGTGCTTGGTCCCCCTGGTTGCTCTTGGTCCCCCAGGCTGTGCTTGGTCCCCCAGGCTGTGCTTGGTCCCCTTGGTTGCTCTTGGTCCCCCAGGCTGTGCTTGGTCCCCTTGGTTGCTCTTGGTCCCCCAGGCTGTGCTTGGTCCCCCAGGCTGTGCTTGGTCCCCTTGGTTGCTCTTGGTCCCCCAGGCTGTGCTTGGTCCCCCAGGCTGTGCTTGGTCCCCCTGGCTGTGCTTGGTCCCCCAGGCTGTGCTTGGTCCCCCTGGTTTCTCTTGGTCCCCCAGGCAGTGCTTGGTTCCCCTGGTTGCTCTTGGTCCCCCAGGCTGTGCTTGGTCCCCCAGGCTGTGCTTGGTCCCCTTGGTTGCTCTTGGTCCCCCAGGCTGTGCTTGGTCCCCCAGGCTGTGCTTGGTCCCCCTGGTTGCTCTTGGTCCCCCAGGCTGTGCTTGGTCCCCCTGGTTGCTCTTGGTCCCCCAGGCTGTGCTTGGTTCCCCTGGTTGCTCTTGGTCCCCCAGGCTGTGCTTGGTCCCCCAGGCTGTGCTTGGTCCCCTTGGTTGCTCTTGGTCCCCCAGGCTGTGCTTGGTCCCCTTGGTTGCTCTTGGTCCCCCAGGCTGTGCTTGGTCCCCCAGGCCATGCTTGGTCCCCTTGGTTGCTCTTGGTCCCCCAGGCTGTGCTTGGTCCCCCAGGCTGTGCTTGGTCCCCCTGGCTGTGCTTGGTCCCCCAGGCTGTGCTTGGTCCCCCTGGCTGTGCTTGGTCCCCCAGGCTGTGCTTGGCCCCCCTGGTTGCTCTTGGTCCCCCAGGATGTGCTTGGTCCCCCAGGCTGTGCTTGGTCCCCCTGGCTGTGCTTGGTCCCCCAGGCTGTGCTTGGTCCCCCTGGTTGCTCTTTGTCCCCCAGGCTGTGCTTGGTCCCCCAGGCTGTGCTTGGTCCCCCTGGCTGTGCTTGGTCCCCCAGGCTGTGCTTGGTCCCCCAGGCTGTGCTTGGTCCCCCAGGCTGTGCTTGGTCCCCTTGGTTGGTCTTGGTCCCCAGGCTGTGCTTGGTCCCCCTGGTTGCTCTTGGTCCCCCAGGCTGTGCTTGGTCCCCCAGGCTTTGCTTGGTCCCCTTGGTTGCTCTTGGTCCCCCAGGCTGTGCTTGGTCCCCCAGGTTGTGCTTGGTCCCCCTGGTTGCTCTTGGTCCCCCAGGCTGTGCTTGGTCCCCCTGGCTGTGCTTGGTCCCCCAGGCTGTGCTTGGTCCCCCTGGCTGTGCTTGGTCCCCCAGGCTGTGCTTGGTCCCCCTGGTTGCTCTTGGTCCCCCAGGCTGTGCTTGGTCCCCCAGGCCGTGCTTGGTCCCCCAGGCTGTGCTTGGTCCCCCTTGCTGTGCTTGGTCCCCCAGGCCGTGCTTGGTCCCCCTGGCTGTGCTTGGTCCCCCTGGTTGCTCTTGGTCCCCCAGGCTGTGCTTGGTCCCCCAGGCTGTGCTTGGTCCCCCAGGCTGTGCTTGGTCCCCCTGGTTGCTCTTGGTCCCCCAGGCTGTGCTTGGTCCCCCTGGCTGTGCTTGGTCCCCCTGGCTGTGCTTGGTCCCCCAGGCTGTGCTTGGACCCCCTGGCTGTGCTTGATCCCCCAAGCTGTTCTTGGTCCCCCTTGTTGCTCTTGGTCCCCCAGGCTGTGCTTGGTCCCCCAGGCTGTGCTTGGTCCCCCTGGTTGCTCTTGGTCCCCCAGGCTGTGCTTGGTCCCCCAGGCTGTGCTTGGTCCCCCAGGCTGTGCTTGGTCCCCCTGGTTGCTCTTGGTCCCTCAGGCTGTGCTTGGTCCCCTTGGTTGCTCTTGGTCCCCCAGGCTGTGCTTGGTCCCCCTGGTTGCTCTTGGTCCCCCAGGCTGTGCTTGGTCCCCCAGGCTGTGCTTGGTCCCCCAGGCTGTGCTTGGTCCCCCTGGTTGCTGTTTGTCCCCCAGGCTGTGCTTGGTCCCCCAGGCTGTGCTTAGTCCCCCAGGCTGTGCTTGGTCCCCCTGGTTGCTCTTGGTCCCCCAGGCTGTGCTTGGTCCCCCAGGCTGTGCTTGGTCCCCCTGTTTGCTCTTGGTCCCCCAGGCTGTGCTTGGTCCCCTTGGTTGTTCTTGGTCCCCCAGGCTGTGCTTGGTCCCCCTGGTTGCTCTTGGTCCCCCAGGCTGTGATTGGTCCCCCAGGCCGTGCTTGGTCCCCCAGGCTGTGCTTGGTCCCCCAGGCTGTGCTTGGTCCCCCTGGTTGTTCTTGGTCCCCAAGGCTGTGCTTGGTCCCCCAGGCTGTGCTTGGTCCCCCAGGCTGTGCTTGGTCCCCCAGGCTGTGCTTGGTCCCCTTGGTTGCTCTTGGTCCCCCAGGCTGTGCTTGGTCCCCCTGGCTGTGCTTGGTCCCCCAGGCTGTGCTTGGTCCCCCTGATTGCTCTTGGTCCCCCAGGCTGTGCTTGGTCCCCCAGGCTGTGCTTGGTCCCCCTGGCTGTGCTTGGTCCCCCAGGCTGTGCTTGGTCCCCCTGGTTGCTCTTGGTCCCCCAGGCTGTAATTGTACCCCCAGGCTGTGCTTGGTCCCCCAGGCTGTGCTTGGTCCCCCAGGCTGTGCTTGGTCCCCCAGGCTGTGCTTGGCCCCCCTGGTTGCTCTTGGTCCCCCAGGCTGTGCTTGCTCCCCCTGGTTGCTCTTGGTCCCACAGGCTGTGCTTGGTCCCAAGGCTGTGCTTGGTCCCCTTGGTTGCTCTTGGTCCCCCAGGCTGTGCTTGGTCCCCCAGGTTGTGCTTGGTCCCCTTGCTTGTTCTTGTTCCCCCAGGCTGTGCTTGGTCCCCCAGGCTGTGCTTGGTCCCCCTGGTTGCTCTTGGTCCCCCAGGCTTTGCTTGGCCCCCCAGGCTGTGCTTGGTCCCCCAGGCTGTGCTTGGTCCCCCAGGCTGTGCTTGGTCCCCCTGGTTGCTCTTGGTCCCCCAGGCTGTGCTTGGTCCCCCAGGCTGTGCTTGGTCCTCCAGGCTGTGCTTGGTCCCCCTGGCTGTGCTTGGTCCCCCAGGCTGTGCTTGGTCCCCCTGGTTGCTCTTGGTCCCCCAGGCTGTGCTTGGTCCCCCAGGCTGTGCTTGGTCCCCCAGGCTGTGCTTGGTCCCCCAGGCTGTGCTTGGTCCCCCTGGTTGCTCTTGGTCCCCCAGGCTGTGCTTGGTCCCCCTGGTTGCTCTTGGTCCCCCCAGGCTGTGCTTGGTCCCCAGGCTGTGCTTGGTCCCCTTGGTTGCTATTGGTCCCCCAGGCTGTGCTTGGTCCCCCAGGCTGTGCTTGGTCCCCCTGGCTGTGCTTGGTCCCCCTGGTTGCTCTTGGTCCCCCAGGCTGTGCTTGGTCCCCCAGGCTGTGCTTGGTCCCCCAGGCTGTGCTAGGTCCCCTTGGTTGCTCTTGGTCCCCCAGGCTGTGCTTGGTCCCCCTGGCTGTGCTTGGTCCCCCTGGTTGCTCTTGGTCCCCCAGGCTGTGCTTGGTCCCCCAGGCTGTGCTAGGTCCCCTTGGTTGCTCTTGGTCCCCCAGGCTGTGCTTGGTCCCCCAGGTTGTGCTTGGTCCCCTTGGTTGCTCTTGTTCCCCCAGGCTGTGCTTGGTCCCCCCAGGCTGTGCTTGGTCCCCAGGCTGGGCTTGGTCCCCTTGGTTGCTATTGGTCCCCCAGGCTGTGCTTGGTCCCCCAGGCTGTGCTTGGACCCCCAGGCTGTGCTTGGTCTCCCTGGCTGTGCTTGGTCCCCCAGGCTGTGCTTGGTCCACCTGGTTGCTCTTGGTCCCCCAGGCTGTGCTTGGTCCGCCAGGCTGTGCTTGGTCCCCCTGGCTGTGCTTGGTCCCCCAGGCTGTGCTTGGTCCCCTTGGTTGCTCTTGGTTCCCCAGGCTGTGCTTGGTCCCCCTGGTTGCTCTTGGTCCCCCAGGCTGTGCTTGGTCCCCCAGGCTGTGCTTGGTCCCCCTGGTTGCTCTTGGTCCCCCAGGCTGTGCTTAGTCCCCTTGATTGCTCTTGGTCCCTCAGGCTGTGCTTGGTCCCCCAGGCTGTGCTTGGTCCCCCAGGCTGTGCTTGGTCCCCCTGGCTGTGCTTGGTCCCCCAGGCTGTGCTTGGTCCCCCTGGTTGCTCTTGGTCCCCCAGGCTGTGCTTGGACCCCCAGGCTGTGCTTGGTCCCCCAGGCTGTGCTTGGTCCCCCAGGCTGTCCTGTGTCCCCCTGGTTGCTCTTGGTCCCCCAGGCTGTGCTTGGTCCCCCTGGTTGCTCTTGGTCCCCCAAGCTGTGCTTGGTCCCCCAGGCTGTGCTTGGTCCCCCAGGCTGTGCTTGGTCCCCCTGGTTGCTCTTGGTCCCCCAGGCTGCGCTTGGTCCCCCAGGTTGTGCTTGGTCCCCCTGGTTGCTCTTGGTCCCCCAGGCTGTGCTTGGTCCCCCAGGCTGTGCTTGGTCCCCCTGGTTGCTCTTGGTCCCCGAGGCTGTGCTTGGTCCCCTTGGTTGCTCTTGGTCCCCAGGCTGTGCTTGGTCCCCAGGCTGTGCTTGGTCCCCCTGGCTGTGCTTGGTCCCCCAGGCTGTGCTTGGTCCCCCTGGTTGCTCTTGGTCCCCCAGGCTGTGCTTGGTACCCCAGGCTGTGCTTGGTCCCCCAGGCTGTGCTTGGTCCCCCTGGTTGCTCTTGGTCCCCCAGGCTGTGCTTGGTCCCCCAGGCTGTGCTTGGTCCCCCAGGCTGTGCTTGGACCCCTTGGTTGCTCTTGGTCCCCCAGGCTATGCTTGGTCCCCCAGGCTGTGCTTGGTCCCCCTGGTTGCTCTTGGTCCCCCAGGCTGTGCTTGGTCCCCCAGGCTGTGCTTGGTCCCCCTGGTTGCTCGTGGTCCCCCAGGCTATGCTTGGTCCCCTTGGTTGCTCTTGGTCCCCCAGGCTGTGCTTGGTCCCCCAGGCTGTGCTTGGTCCCCCTGGCTGTGCTTGGTCCCCCAGGCTGTGCTTGGTCCCCCTGGTTGCTCTTGGTTCCCCAGGCTTTGCTTGGTCCCCCAGGCTGTGCTTGGTCCCCCAGGCTGTGCTTGGTCCCCCAGGCTGTGTTTGGTCCCCCAGGCTGTGCTTGGTCCCCAGGCTTTGCTTGGTCCCCCAGGCTGTGCTTGGTCCCCCAGGCTGTGCTTGGTCCCCCAGGCTGTGCTTGGTCCCCCAGGCTGTGCTTGGTCCCCCTGGTTGCTCTTGGTCCCCCAGGCTGTGCTTGGTCCCCCAGGCTGTGCTTGGTCCCCCTGGTTGCTCTTGGTCCCCCAGGCTGTGCTTGGTCCCCGAGGCTGTGCTTGGTCCCCCAGGCTGTGCTTGGTCCCCTAGGCTGTGCTTGGTCCCCCAGGCTGTGCTTGGTCCCCCTGGCTGTGCTTGGTCCCCTCTGGTTGCTCTTGGTCCCCCAGGTTGTGCTTGGTCCCCCAGGCTGTGCTTGGTCCCCCTGGCTGTGCGTGGTCCCCCTGGCTGTGCTTGGTCCCCCAGGCTGTGCTTGGTCCCCCTGGTTGCTCTTGGTCCCCCAGGCTGTGCTTGGTCCCCCAGGCTGTGCTTGGTCCCCCTGGCTGTGCTTGGTCCCCCCAGGCTGTGCTTGGTCCCCCTGGTTGCTCTTGGTCCCACAGGCTGTGCTTGGTCCCCCTGGTTGCTCTTGGTCCCCCAAGCTGTGCTTGGTCCCCCAGGCTGTGCTTGGTCCCCCAGGCTGTGCTTGGTCCCCCTGGTTGCTCTTGGTCCCCCAGGCTGTGCTTGGCCCCCCTGGTTGCTCTTGGTCCCCCAGGCTGTGCTTGGACCCACAGGCTGTGTTTGGTCCCCCAGCCTGTGCTTGGTCCCCCAGGCTGTGCTTGGTCCCCCAGGCTGTGCTTGGACCCCCTGGTTGCTCTTGGTCCCCCAGGCTGTGCTTGGTCCCCTTGGTTGCTCTTGGTCCCCCAGGCTATGCTTGGTCCCCCTGGTTGCTCTTGGTCCCCCAGGTTGTGCTTGGTCCCCCAGGCTGTGCTTGGTCCCCCAGGCTGTGCTAGGTCCTCCAGGCTGTGCTTGTCCCCCCTGGTTGCTCTTGGTCCCCCAGGCTGTGCTTGGTCCCCCTGGTTGCTCTTGGTCCCCCAGGCTGTGCTTGGTCCCCCAGGCTGTGCTTGGTCCCCCAGGCTGTGCTTGGTCCCCCAGGCTGTGCTTGGTCCCCTTGGTTGCTCTTGGTCTCCCAGGCTGTGCTTGGTCCCCCAGGCTGTGCTTGGTCCCCCTGGTTGCTCTTGGTCCCCCAGGCTGTGCTTGGTCCCCCAGGCTGTGCTTGGTCCCCTTGGTTGCTCTTGGTCCCCCAGGCTGTGCTTGGTCCCCCAGGCTGTGCTTGGTCCCCTTGGTTGCTCTTGGTCCCCCAGGCAGTGCTTGGTCCCCCTGGTTGCTCTTGGTCCCCCAGGCTGTGCTTGGTCCCCCAGGCTGTGCTTGGTCCTCCAGGCTGTGCTTTGTCCCCCTGGCTGTACTTGGTCCCCCAGGCTGTGCTTGGTCCCCCTGGCTGTGCTTGGTCCCCCAGGCTGTGCTTGGTCCCCCTGGTTGCTCTTGGTCCCCCAGGCTGTGCTTGGTCCCCCTGGTTGCTCTTGGTCCCCCAGGCTGTGCTTGGTCCCCCAGGCTGTGCTTGGTCCCCCAGGCTGTGCTTGGTCCCCCTGGTTGCTCTTGGTCCCCCAGGCTGTGCTTGGTCCCCCAGGCTGTGCTTGATCCCCTTGGTTGCTCTTGGTCCTCCAGGCTGTGCTTGGTCCCCCAGGCTGTGCTTGATCCCCTTGGTTGCTCTTGGTCCCCCAGGCTGTGCTTGGTCCCCCAGGCTGTGCTTGGTCCCCTTGGTTGCTCTTGGTCCCCCAGGCTGTGCTTGGTCCCCCAGGCTGTGCTTGGTCCCCCTGGTTGCTCTTGGTCCCCCAGGCTGTGCTTGGTCCCCCAGGCTGTGCTTGGTCCCCCTGGCTGTGATTGGTTTCCCAGGCCGTGCTTGGTCCCCCTGGCTGTGCTTGGTCCCCCAGGCTGTGCTTGGTCCCCCTGGTTGCTCTTGGTCCCCCAGGCTGTGCTTGGTCACCCAGGCTGTGCTTGGTCCCCCAGGCTGTGCTTGGTCCCCCTGGCTGTGCTTGGTCCCCCAGGCTGTGCTTGGTCCCCCTGGTTGCTCTTGGTCCCCCAGGCTGTGCTTGGACCCCCAGGCTGTGCTTGGTCCCCCAGGCTGTGCTTGCTCCCCCTGGTTGCTCGTGGTCCCCCAGGCTGTGCTTGGTCCCCAGGCTGTACTTGGTCCCTTTGGTTGCTCTTGGTCCCCCAGGCTGTGCTTGGTCCCCCAGGTTGTGCTTGGTCCCCTTGGTTGCTCTTGTTCCCCCAGGCTGTGCTTGGTCCCCCAGGCTGTGCTTGGTCCCCCTGGTTGCTCTTGGTCCCCCAGGCTTTGCTTGGTCCCCCAGGCTGTGCTTGGTCCCCCAGGCTGTGCTTGGTCCCCCAGGCTGTGCTTGGTCCCCCTGGCTGTGCTTGGTCCCCCTGGTTGCTCTTGGTCCCCCAGGCTGTGCTTGGTCCCCCAGGCTGTGCTTGGTCCCCCATGTTGTGCTTGGTCCCCTTGTTTGCTCTTGGTCCCCCAGGCTGTGCTTGGTCCCCCAGGTTGTGCTTGGTCCCCTTGGTTGCTCTTGTTCCCCCAGGCTGTGCTTGGTCCCCCAGGCTGTGCTTGGTCCCCTTGGTTGCTCTTGGTCCCCCTGGTTGCTCTTGGTCCCCCAGGCTGTGCTTGGTCCCCTTGGTTGCTCTTGGTCCCCCAGGCTGTGCTTGGTCCCCCTGGTTGCTCTTGCTCCCCCGGGCTGTGCTTGGACCCCCAGGCTGTGCTTGGTCCCCCCGGCTGTGCTTGGTCCCCCAGGCTGTGCTTGGTCCCCCTGGTTGCTCTTGGTCCCCCAGGCTGTGCTTGTTCCCCCAGGCTGTGCTTGGTCCCCCTGGCTGTGCTTGGTCCCCCAGGCTGTGCTTGGTCCCCTTGGTTGCTCTTGGCCCCCCAGGCTGTGCTTGGTCCCCCTGGTTGCTCTTGGTCCCCCAGGCTTTGCTTGGTCCCCCAGGCTGTGCTTGGTCCCCCAGGCTGTGCTTGGTCCCCCTGGTTGCTCTTGGTCCCCCAGGCTGTGCTTCGTCCCCTTGGTTGCTCTTGGTCCCTCAGGCTGTGCTTGGTCCCCCAGGCTGTGCTTGGTCCCCCTGGCTGTGCTTGGTCCCCCTGGCTGTGCTTGGTCCCCCAGGCTGTGCTTGGTCCCCCTGGTTGCTCTTGGTCCCCCAGGCTGTGCTTGGACCCCCAGGCTGTGCTTGGTCCCCCAGGCTGTGCTTGGTCCCCCAGGCTGTGCGTGGTCCCCCTGGTTGCTCTTGGTCCCCCAGGCTGTGCTTGGTCCCCCTGGTTGCTCTTGGTCCCCCAGGCTGTGCTTGGTCCCCAGGCTGTGCTTGGTCCCCTTGGTTGCTCTTGGTCCCCCAGGCTGTGCTTGGTCCCCCAGGCTGTGCTTGGTCCCCCTGGCTGTGCTTGGTCCCCTGGTTGCTCTTGGTCCCCCAGGCTGTGCTTGGTCCCCCAGGCTGTGCTTGGTCCCCCAGGCTGTGCTAGGTCCCCTTGGTTGCTCTTGGTCCCCCAGGCTGTGCTTGGTCCCCCAGGTTGTGCTTGGTCCCCTTGGTTGCTCTTGTTCCCCCAGGCTGTGCTTGGTCCCCTTGGTTGCTCTTGGTCCCCCTGGTTGCTCTTGGTCCCCCAGGCTGTGCTTGGTCCCCTTGGTTGCTCTTGGTCCCCCAGGCTGTGCTTGGTCCCCCTGGTTGCTCTTGCTCCCCCAGGCTGTGCTTGGACCCCCAGGCTGTGCTTGGTCCCCCTGGCTGTGCTTGGTCCCCCAGGCTGTGCTTGGTCCCCCTGGTTGCTCTTGGTCCCCCAGGCTGTGCTTGGTCCCCCTGGCTGTGCTTGGTCCCCCAGGCTGTGCTTGGTCCCCTTGTTTGCTCTTGGTCCCCCAGGCTGTGCTTGGTCCCCCTGGTTGCTCTTGGTCCCCCAGGCTGTGCTTGGTCCCCCAGGCTGTGCTTGGTCCCACAGGCTGTGCTTGGTCCCCCTGGTTGCTCTTGGTCCCCCAGGCTGTGCTTGGTCCCCTTGGTTGCTCTTGGTCCCTCAGGCTGTGCTTGGTCCCCCAGGCTGTGCTTGGTCCCCCTGGCTGTGCTTGCTCCCCCAGGCTGTGCTTGGTCCCCCTGGTTGCTCTTGGTCCCCCAGGCTTTGCTTGGTCCCCGAGGCTGTGCTTGGTCCCCCAGGCTGTGCTTGGTCCCCCAGGCTGTGCTTGGTCTCCCTGGTTGCTCTTGGTCCCCCAGGCTGTGCTTGGTCCCCCAGGCTGTGCTTGGTCGCCCTGGTTGCTCTTGGTCCCCCAGGCTGTGCTTGGACCCCCAGGCTGTGCTTGGTCCCCCAGGCTGTGCTTGGTCCCCCAGGCTGTGCGTGGTCCCCCTGGTTGCTCTTGGTCCCCCAGGCTGTGCTTGGTCCCCCTGGTTGCTCCTGGTCCCCCAGGCTGTGCTTGGTCCCCAGGCTGTGCTTGGTCCCCTTGGTTGCTCTTGGTCCCCCAGGCTGTGCTTGGTCCCCCAGGCTGTGCTTGGTCCCCCAGGCTGTGCTTGGTCCCCCTGGTTGCTCTTGGTCCCCCAGGCTGCGCTTGGTCCCCCAGGTTGTGCTTGGTCCCCCTGCTTGCTCTTGGTCCCCCAGGCTGTGCTTGGTCCCCCAGGCTGTGCTTGGTCCCCCTGGTTGCTCTTGGTCCCCCAGGCTGTGCTTGGTCCCCTTGGTTGCTCTTGGTCCCCCAGGCTGTGCTTGGTCCCCCAGGCTGTGCTTGGTCCCCCTGGCTGTGCTTGGTCCCCCAGGCTGTGCTTGGTTCCCCTGGTTGCTCTTGGTCCCCCAGGCTGTGCTTGGTCCCCCAGGCTGTGCTTGGTCCCCCTGGTTGCTCTTGGTCCCCCAGGCTGTGCTTGGTCCCCCAGGCTGTGCTTGGACCCCTTGGTTGCTCTTGGTCCCCCAGGCTGTGTTTGGTCCCCCAGGCTGTGCTTGGTCCCCCTGGTTGCTCTTGGTCCCCCAGGCTGTGCTTGGTCCCCCAGGCTGTGCTTGGTCCCCCTGGTTGCTCTTGGTCCCCCAGGCTGTGCTTGGTCCCCTTGGTTGCTCTTGGTCCCCCAGGCTGTGCTTGGTCCCCCAGGCTGTGCTTGGTCCCCCTGGCTGTGCTTGGTCCCCCAGGCTGTGCTTGGTCCCCCTGGTTGCTCTTGGTCCCCCAGGCTTTGCTTGGTCCCCCAGGCTGTGCTTGTTCCCCCAGGCTGTGCTTGGTCCCCATGGTTGCTCTTGGTCCCCCAGGCTGTGCTTGGTCCCCCTGGTTGCTCTTGGTCCCCCAGGCTGTGCTTGGTCCCCCAGGTTGTGCTTGGTCCCCTTGGTTGCTCTTGTTCCCCCAGGCTGTGCTTGGTCCCCCAGGCTGTGCTTGGTCCCCTTGGTTGCTGTTTGTCCCCCTGGTTGCTCTTGGTCCCCCAGGCTGTGCTTGGTCCCCTTGGTTGCTCTTGGTCCCCCAGGCTGTGCTTGGTCACCCTGGTTGCTCTTGCTCCCCCAGGCTGTGCTTGGACCCCCAGGCTGTGCTTGGTCCCCCTGGCTGTGCTTGGTCCCCTTGTTTGCTCTTGGTCCCCCAGGCTGTGCTTGGTCCCCCTGGTTGCTCTTGGTCCCCCAGGCTGTGCTTGGTCCCCCAGGCTGTGCTTGGTCCCACAGGCTGTGCTTGGTCCCCCTGGTTGCTCTTGGTCCCCCAGGCTGTGCTTGGTCCCCTTGGTTGCTCTTGGTCCCTCAGGCTGTGCTTGGTCCCCCAGGCTGTGCTTGGTCCCCCTGGCTGTGCTTGCTCCCCCAGGCTGTGCTTGGTCCCCCTGGTTGCTCTTGGTCCCCCAGGCTTTGCTTGGTCCCCGAGGCTGTGCTTGGTCCCCTTGGTTGCTCTTGCTCCCCCAGGCTGTGCTTGGACCCCCAGGCTGTGCTTGGTCCCCCTGGCTGTGCTTGGTCCCCCAGGCTGTGCTTGGTCCCCCTGGTTGCTCTTGGTCCCCCAGGCTGTGCTTGGTCCCCCTGGCTGTGCTTGGTCCCCCAGGCTGTGCTTGGTCCCCTTGTTTGCTCTTGGTCCCCCAGGCTGTGCTTGGTCCCCCTGGTTGCTCTTGGTCCCCCAGGCTGTGCTTGGTCCCCCAGGCTGTGCTTGGTCCCACAGGCTGTGCTTGGTCCCCCTGGTTGCTCTTGGTCCCCCAGGCTGTGCTTGGTCCCCTTGGTTGCTCTTGGTCCCTCAGGCTGTGCTTGGTCCCCCAGGCTGTGCTTGGTCCCCCTGGCTGTGCTTGCTCCCCCAGGCTGTGCTTGGTCCCCCTGGTTGCTCTTGGTCCCCCAGGCTTTGCTTGGTCCCCGAGGCTGTGCTTGGTCCCCCAGGCTGTGCTTGGTCCCCCAGGCTGTGCTTGGTCTCCCTGGTTGCTCTTGGTCCCCCAGGCTGTGCTTGGTCCCCCAGGCTGTGCTTGGTCGCCCTGGTTGCTCTTGGTCCCCTAGGCTGTGCTTGGACCCCCAGGCTGTGCTTGGTCCCCCAGGCTGTGCTTGGTCCCCCAGGCTGTGCGTGGTCCCCCTGGTTGCTCTTGGTCCCCCAGGCTGTGCTTGGTCCCCCTGGTTGCTCCTGGTCCCCCAGGCTGTGCTTGGTCCCCAGGCTGTGCTTGGTCCCCTTGGTTGCTCTTGGTCCCCCAGGCTGTGCTTGGTCCCCCAGGCTGTGCTTGGTCCCCCAGGCTGTGCTTGGTCCCCCTGGTTGCTCTTGGTCCCCCAGGCTGCGCTTGGTCCCCCAGGTTGTGCTTGGTCCCCCTGCTTGCTCTTGGTCCCCCAGGCTGTGCTTGGTCCCCCAGGCTGTGCTTGGTCCCCCTGGTTGCTCTTGGTCCCCCAGGCTGTGCTTGGTCCCCTTGGTTGCTCTTGGTCCCCCAGGCTGTGCTTGGTCCCCCAGGCTGTGCTTGGTCCCCCTGGCTGTGCTTGGTCCCCCAGGCTGTGCTTGGTTCCCCTGGTTGCTCTTGGTCCCCCAGGCTGTGCTTGGTCCCCCAGGCTGTGCTTGGTCCCCCTGGTTGCTCTTGGTCCCCCAGGCTGTGCTTGGTCCCCCAGGCTGTGCTTGGACCCCTTGGTTGCTCTTGGTCCCCCAGGCTGTGTTTGGTCCCCCAGGCTGTGCTTGGTCCCCCTGGTTGCTCTTGGTCCCCCAGGCTGTGCTTGGTCCCCCAGGCTGTGCTTGGTCCCCCTGGTTGCTCTTGGTCCCCCAGGCTGTGCTTGGTCCCCTTGGTTGCTCTTGGTCCCCCAGGCTGTGCTTGGTCCCCCAGGCTGTGCTTGGTCCCCCTGGCTGTGCTTGGTCCCCCAGGCTGTGCTTGGTCCCCCTGGTTGCTCTTGGTCCCCCAGGCTTTGCTTGGTCCCCCAGGCTGTGCTTGTTCCCCCAGGCTGTGCTTGGTCCCCATGGTTGCTCTTGGTCCCCCAGGCTGTGCTTGGTCCCCCTGGTTGCTCTTGGTCCCCCAGGCTGTGCTTGGTCCCCCAGGTTGTGCTTGGTCCCCTTGGTTGCTCTTGTTCCCCCAGGCTGTGCTTGGTCCCCCAGGCTGTGCTTGGTCCCCTTGGTTGCTGTTTGTCCCCCTGGTTGCTCTTGGTCCCCCAGGCTGTGCTTGGTCCCCTTGGTTGCTCTTGGTCCCCCAGGCTGTGCTTGGTCACCCTGGTTGCTCTTGCTCCCCCAGGCTGTGCTTGGACCCCCAGGCTGTGCTTGGTCCCCCTGGCTGTGCTTGGTCCCCCAGGCTGTGCTTGGTCCCCCTGGTTGCTCTTGGTCCCCCAGGCTGTGCTTGGTCCCCCAGGCTGTGCTTGGCCCCCCTGGCTGTGCTTGGTCCCCCAGGCTGTGCTTGGTCCCCTTGGTTGCCAGTGGTCCCCCAGGCTGTGCTTGGTCCCCCTGGTTGCTCTTGGTCCCCCAGGCTGTGCTTGGTCCCCCAGGCTGTGCTTGGTCCCCCAGGCTGTGCTTGGTCCCCCTGGTTGCTCTTGGTCCCCCAGGCTGTGCTTGGTCCCCTTGGTTGTTCTTGGTCCCTCAGGCTGTGCTTGGTCCCCCAGGCTGTGCTTGGTCCCCCTGGCTGTGCTTGGTCCCCAAGGCTGTGCTTGGTCCCCCTGGTTGCTCTTGGTCCCCCAGGCTTTGCTTGGTCCCCCAGGCTGTGCTTGGTCCCCCAGGCTGTGCTTGGTCCCCCAGGCTGTGCTTGGTCCCCCAGGCTGTGCTTGGTCCCCCTGGTTGCTTGGTCCCCGAGGCTGTGCTTGGTCCCCCAGGCTGTGCTTGGTCCCCCAGGCTGTGCTTGGTCTCCCTGGTTGCTCTTGGTCCCCCAGGCTGTGCTTGGTCCCCCAGGCTGTGCTTGGTCGCCCTGGTTGCTCTTGGTCCCCCAGGCTGTGCTTGAACCCCCAGGCTGTGCTTGGTCCCCCAGGCTGTGCTTGGTCCCCCAGGCTGTGCGTGGTCCCCCTGGTTGCTCTTGGTCCCCCAGGCTGTGCTTGGTCCCCCTGGTTGCTCCTGGTCCCCCAGGCTGTGCTTGGTCCCCAGGCTGTGCTTGGTCCCCTTGGTTGCTCTTGGTCCCCCAGGCTGTGCTTTGTCCCCCAGGCTGTGCTTGGTCCCCCAGGCTGTGCTTGGTCCCCCTGGTTGCTCTTGGTCCCCCAGGCTGCGCTTGGTCCCCCAGGTTGTGCTTGGTCCCCCTGCTTGCTCTTGGTCCCCCAGGCTGTGCTTGGTCCCCCAGGCTGTGCTTGGTCCCCCTGGTTGCTCTTGGTCCCCCAGGCTGTGCTTGGTCCCCTTGGTTGCTCTTGGTCCCCCAGGCTGTGCTTGGTCCCCCAGGCTGTGCTTGGTCCCCCTGGCTGTGCTTGGTCCCCCAGGCTGTGCTTGGTTCCCCTGGTTGCTCTTGGTCCCCCAGGCTGTGCTTGGTCCCCCAGGCTGTGCTTGGTCCCCCTGGTTGCTCTTGGTCCCCCAGGCTGTGCTTGGTCCCCCAGGCTGTGCTTGGACCCCTTGGTTGCTCTTGGTCCCCCAGGCTGTGTTTGGTCCCCCAGGCTGTGCTTGGTCCCCCTGGTTGCTCTTGGTCCCCCAGGCTGTGCTTGGTCCCCCAGGCTGTGCTTGGTCCCCCTGGTTGCTCTTGGTCCCCCAGGCTGTGCTTGGTCCCCTTGGTTGCTCTTGGTCCCCCAGGCTGTGCTTGGTCCCCCAGGCTGTGCTTGGTCCCCCTGGCTGTGCTTGGTCCCCCAGGCTGTGCTTGGTCCCCCTGGTTGCTCTTGGTCCCCCAGGCTTTGCTTGGTCCCCCAGGCTGTGCTTGTTCCCCCAGGCTGTGCTTGGTCCCCATGGTTGCTCTTGGTCCCCCAGGCTGTGCTTGGTCCCCCTGGTTGCTCTTGGTCCCCCAGGCTGTGCTTGGTCCCCCAGGTTGTGCTTGGTCCCCTTGGTTGCTCTTGTTCCCCCAGGCTGTGCTTGGTCCCCCAGGCTGTGCTTGGTCCCCTTGGTTGCTGTTTGTCCCCCTGGTTGCTCTTGGTCCCCCAGGCTGTGCTTGGTCCCCTTGGTTGCTCTTGGTCCCCCAGGCTGTGCTTGGTCACCCTGGTTGCTCTTGCTCCCCCAGGCTGTGCTTGGACCCCCAGGCTGTGCTTGGTCCCCCTGGCTGTGCTTGGTCCCCCAGGCTGTGCTTGGTCCCCCTGGTTGCTCTTGGTCCCCCAGGCTGTGCTTGGTCCCCCAGGCTGTGCTTGGCCCCCCTGGCTGTGCTTGGTCCCCCAGGCTGTGCTTGGTCCCCTTGGTTGCCAGTGGTCCCCCAGGCTGTGCTTGGTCCCCCTGGTTGCTCTTGGTCCCCCAGGCTGTGCTTGGTCCCCCAGGCTGTGCTTGGTCCCCCAGGCTGTGCTTGGTCCCCCTGGTTGCTCTTGGTCCCCCAGGCTGTGCTTGGTCCCCTTGGTTGTTCTTGGTCCCTCAGGCTGTGCTTGGTCCCCCAGGCTGTGCTTGGTCCCCCTGGCTGTGCTTGGTCCCCAAGGCTGTGCTTGGTCCCCCTGGTTGCTCTTGGTCCCCCAGGCTTTGCTTGGTCCCCCAGGCTGTGCTTGGTCCCCCAGGCTGTGCTTGGTCCCCCAGGCTGTGCTTGGTCCCCCAGGCTGTGCTTGGTCCCCCTGGTTGCTCTTGGTCCCCCAGGCTGTGCTTGGTCCCCCAGGCTGTGCTTGGCCCCCCTGGTTGCTCTTGGTCCCCCAGGCTGTGCTTGGTCCCCCAGGCTGTGCTTGGTCCCCCTGGCTGTGCTTGGTCCCCCAGGCTGTGCTTGGTCCCCCTGGTTGCTCTTGGTCCCCCAAGCTGTGCTTGGTCCCCCAGGCTGTGCTTGGTCCCCCAGGCTGTGCTTGGTCCCCCTGGTTGCTCTTGGTCCCCCAGGCTGCGCTTGGTCCCCCAGGTTGTGCTTGGTCCCCCTGGTTGCTCTTGGTCCCCCAGGCTGTGCCTGGTCCCCCAGGCTGTGCTTGGTCCCCCTGGTTGCTCTTGGTCCCCCAGGCTGTGCTTGGTCCCCTTGGTTGCTCTTGGTCCCCCAGGCTGTGCTTGGTCCCCCAGGCTGTGCTTGGTCCCCCTGGCTGTGCTTGGTCCCCCAGGCTGTGCTTGGTCCCCCTGGTTGCTCTTGGTCCCCCAGGCTGTGCTTGGTCCCCCAGGCTGTGCTTGGTCCCCCAGGCTGTGCTTGGACCCCTTTGTTGCTCTTGGTCCCCCAGGCTGTGCTTGGTCCCCCAGGCTGTGCTTGGTCCCCCTGGTTGCTCTTGGTCCCCCAGGCTGTGCTTGGTCCCCCTGGTTGCTCTTGGTCCCCCAGGCTGTGCTTGGTCCCCTTGGTTGCTCTTGGTCCCCCAGGCTGTGCTTGGTCCCCCAGGCTGTGCTTGGTCCCCCTGGCTGTGCTTGGTCCCCCAGGCTGTGCTTGGTCCCCCAGGCTGTGCTTGGTCCCCCTGGCTGTGCTTGGTCCCCCAGGCTGTGCTTGGTCCCCCTGGTTGCTCTTGGTTCACCAGGCTTTGCTTGGTCCCCCAGGCTGTGCTTGGTCCCCCAGGCTGTGCTTGGTCCCCCAGGCTGTGCTTGGTCCCCCAGTCTGTGCTTGGTCCCCTTGGTTGCTCTTGGTCCCCCAGGCTGTGCTTGGTCCCCCAGGCTGTGCTTGGTCCCCCTGGTTGCTCTTGGTCCCCCAGGCTGTGCTTGGTCCCCCAGGCTGTGCTTGGTCCCCCTGGTTGCTCTTGGTCCCCCAGGCTGTGCTTGGTCCCCCAGGCTGTGCTTGGTCCCCCAGGCTGTGCTTGGTCCCCCTGGTTGCTCTTGGTCCCCCAGGCTGCGCTTGGTCCCCCAGGTTGTGCTTGGTCCCCCTGCTTGCTCTTGGTCCCCCAGGCTGTGCTTGGTCCCCCAGGCTGTGCTTGGTCCCCCTGGTTGCTCTTGGTCCCCCAGGCTGTGCTTGGTCCCCTTGGTTGCTCTTGGTCCCCCAGGCTGTGCTTGGTCCCCCAGGTTGTGCTTGGTCCCCCTGGCTGTGCTTGGTCCCCCAGGCTGTGCTTGGTTCCCCTGGTTGCTCTTGGTCCCCCCAGGCTGTGCTTGGTCCCCCAGGCTGTGCTTGGTCCCCCTGGCTGCTCTTGGTCCCCCAGGCTGTGCTTGGTCCCCCAGGCTGTGCTTGGACCCCTTGGTTGCTCTTGGTCCCCCAGGCTGTGCTTGGTCCCCCAGGCTGTGCTTGGTCCCCCTGGTTGCTCTTGGTCCCCCAGGCTGTGCTTGGTCCCCCTGGTTGCTCTTGGTCCCCCAGGCTGTGCTTGGTCCCCTTGGTTGCTCTTGGTCCCCCAGGCTGTGCTTGGTCCCCCAGGCTGTGCTTGGTCCCCCTGGCTGTGCTTGGTCCCCCAGGCTGTGCTTGGTCCCCCTGGTTGCTCTTGGTCCCCCAGGCTTTGCTTGGTCCCCCAGGCTGTGCTTGTTCCCCCAGGCTGTGCTTGGTCCCCCAGGCTGTGCTTGGTCCCCCTGGTTGCTCTTGGTCCCCCAGGCTGTGCTTGGTCCCCCTGGTTGCTCTTGGTCCCCCAGGCTGTGCTTGGTCCCCGAGGCTGTGCTTGGTCCCCCAGGCTGTGCTTGGTCCCCGAGGCTGTGTTTGGTCCACCACGCTGTGCTTGGTCCCCCAGGCTGTGCTTGGTCCCCTTGGTTGCTCTTGGTCCCCCAGGCTGTGCTTGGTCCCCCAGGTTGTGCTTGGTCCCCTTGGTTGCTCTTGTTCCCCCAGGCTGTGCTTGGTCCCCCAGGCTGTGCTTGGTCCCCTTGGTTGCTGTTGGTCCCCCTGGTTGCTCTTGGTCCCCCAGGCTGTGCTTGGTCCCCTTGATTGCTCTTGGTCCCCCCAGGCTGTGCTTGGTAACCCTGGTTGCTCTTGCTCCCCCAGGCTGTGCTTGGACCCCCAGGCTGTGCTTGGTCCCCCTGGCTGTGCTTGGTCCCCCAGGCTGTGCTTGGTCCCCCTGGTTGCTCTTGGTCCCCCAGGCTGTGCTTGGTCCCCCAGGCTGTGCTTGGTCCCCCTGGCTGTGCTTGGTCCCCCAGGCTGTGCTTGGTTGCTCTTGGTCCCCCAGGCTGTGCTTGGTCCCCCTGGTTGCTCTTGGTCCCCCAGGCTGTGCTTGGTCCCCCAGGCTGTGCTTGGTCCCCCTGGTTGCTCTTGGTCCCCCAGGCTGTGCTTGGTCCCCTTGGTTGTTCTTGGTCCCTCAGGCTGTGCTTGGTCCCCCAGGCTGTGCTTGGTCCCCCTGGCTGTGCTTGGTCCCCAAGGTTGTGCTTGGTCCCCCTGGTTGCTCTTGGTCCCCCAGGCTTTGCTTGGTCCCCCAGGCTGTGCTTGGTCCCCCAGGCTGTGCTTGGTCCCCCAGGCTGTGCTTGGTCCCCCTGGTTGCTCTTGGTCCCCCAGGCTGTGCTTGGTCCCCCAGGCTGTGCTTGGTCCCCCTGGTTGCTCTTGGTCCCCCAGGCTGTGCTTGGTCCCCCAGGCTGTGCTTGGTCCCCCTGGCTGTGCTTGGTCCCCCAGGCTGTGCTTGGTCCCCCAGGCTGTGCTTGGTCCCCCTGGTTGCTCTTGGTCCCCCAAGCTGTGCTTGGTCCCCCAGGCTGTGCTTGGTCCCCCAGGCTGTGCTTGGTCCCCCTGGTTGCTCTTGGTCCCCCAGGCTGCGCTTGGTCCCCCAGGTTGTGCTTGGTCCCCC
The DNA here is from genome assembly GCF_964263255.1 of Lissotriton vulgaris. Classification (NCBI taxonomy): domain Eukaryota; kingdom Metazoa; phylum Chordata; class Amphibia; order Caudata; family Salamandridae; genus Lissotriton; species Lissotriton vulgaris. The sequence goes on from NC_141698.1 coordinate 1,024,028,634, forward strand.
TGGTTGCTTTGGTCCCCCAGGCTGTGCCTGGTCCCCCAGGCTGTGCTTGGTCCCCCTGGTTGCTCTTGGTCCCCCAGGCTGTGCTTGGTCCCCTTGGTTGCTCTTGGTCCCCCAGGCTGTGCTTGGTCCCCCAGGCTGTGCTTGGTCCCCCTGGCTGTGCTTGGTCCCCCAGGCTGTGCTTGGTCCCCCAGGCTGTGCTTGGTCCCCCCGGTTGCTCTTGGTCCCCCAGGCTGTGCTTGGTCCCCCAGGCTGTGCTTGGTCCCCCTGGCTGTGCTTGGTCCCCCAGGCTGTGCTTGGTCCCCCTGGCTGTGCTTGGTCCCCCAGGCTGTGCTTGGTCCCCCTGGTTGCTCTTGGTCCCCCAGGCTGTGCTTGGACCCCCAGGCTGTGCTTGGTCCCCCAGGCTGTGCTTGCTCCCCCTGGTTGCTCGTGGTCCCCCAGGCTGTGCTTGGTCCCCAGGCTGTACTTGGTCCCTTTGGTTGCTCTTGGTCCCCCAGGCTGTGCTTGGTCCCCCAGGTTGTGCTTGGTCCCCTTGGTTGCTCTTGTTCCCCCAGGCTGTGCTTGGTCCCCCAGGCTGTGCTTGGTCCCCCTGGTTGCTCTTGGTCCCCCAGGCTTTGCTTGGTCCCCCAGGCTGTGCTTGGTCCCCCAGGCTGTGCTTGGTCCCCCATGTTGTGCTTGGTCCCCTTGTTTGCTCTTGGTCCCCCAGGCTGTGCTTGGTCCCCCAGGTTGTGCTTGGTCCCCTTGGTTGCTCTTGTTCCCCCAGGCTGTGCTTGGTCCCCCAGGCTGTGCTTGGTCCCCTTGGTTGCTCTTGGTCCCCCTGGTTGCTCTTGGTCCCCCAGGCTGTGCTTGGTCCCCTTGGTTGCTCTTGGTCCCCCAGGCTGTGCTTGGTCCCCCTGGTTGCTCTTGCTCCCCCGGGCTGTGCTTGGACCCCCAGGCTGTGCTTGGTCCCCCCGGCTGTGCTTGGTCCCCCAGGCTGTGCTTGGTCCCCCTGGTTGCTCTTGGTCCCCCAGGCTGTGCTTGTTCCCCCAGGCTGTGCTTGGTCCCCCTGGCTGTGCTTGGTCCCCCAGGCTGTGCTTGGTCCCCTTGGTTGCTCTTGGTCCCCCAGGCTGTGCTTGGTCCCCCTGGTTGCTCTTGGTCCCCCAGGCTTTGCTTGGTCCCCCAGGCTGTGCTTGGTCCCCCAGGCTGTGCTTGGTCCCCCTGGTTGCTCTTGGTCCCCCAGGCTGTGCTTCGTCCCCTTGGTTGCTCTTGGTCCCTCAGGATGTGCTTGGTCCCCCAGGCTGTGCTTGGTCCCCCTGGCTGTGCTTGGTCCCCCTGGCTGTGCTTGGTCCCCCAGGCTGTGCTTGGTCCCCCTGGTTGCTCTTGGTCCCCCAGGCTGTGCTTGGACCCCCAGGCTGTGCTTGGTCCCCCAGGCTGTGCTTGGTCCCCCAGGCTGTGCGTGGTCCCCCTGGTTGCTCTTGGTCCCCCAGGCTGTGCTTGGTCCCCCTGGTTGCTCTTGGTCCCCCAGGCTGTGCTTGGTCCCCAGGCTGTGCTTGGTCCCCTTGGTTGCTCTTGGTCCCCCAGGCTGTGCTTGGTCCCCCAGGCTGTGCTTGGTCCCCCTGGCTGTGCTTGGTCCCCTGGTTGCTCTTGGTCCCCCAGGCTGTGCTTGGTCCCCCAGGCTGTGCTTGGTCCCCCAGGCTGTGCTAGGTCCCCTTGGTTGCTCTTGGTCCCCCAGGCTGTGCTTGGTCCCCCAGGTTGTGCTTGGTCCCCTTGGTTGCTCTTGTTCCCCCAGGCTGTGCTTGGTCCCCTTGGTTGCTCTTTGTCCCCCTGGTTGCTCTTGGTCCCCCAGGCTGTGCTTGGTCCCCTTGGTTGCTCTTGGTCCCCCAGGCTGTGCTTGGTCCCCCTGGTTGCTCTTTCTCCCCCAGGCTGTGCTTGGACCCCCAGGCTGTGCTTGGTCCCCCTGGCTGTGCTTGGTCCCCCAGGCTGTGCTTGGTCCCCCTGGTTGCTCTTGGTCCCCCAGGCTGTGCTTGGTCCCCCTGGCTGTGCTTGGTCCCCCAGGCTGTGCTTGGTCCCCTTGTTTGCTCTTGGTCCCCCAGGCTGTGCTTGGTCCCCCTGGTTGCTCTTGGTCCCCCAGGCTGTGCTTGGTCCCCCAGGCTGTGCTTGGTCCCACAGGCTGTGCTTGGTCCCCCTGGTTGCTCTTGGTCCCCCAGGCTGTGCTTGGTCCCCTTGGTTGCTCTTGGTCCCTCAGGCTGTGCTTGGTCCCCCAGGCTGTGCTTGGTCCCCCTGGCTGTGCTTGCTCCCCCAGGCTGTGCTTGGTCCCCCTGGTTGCTCTTGGTCCCCCAGGCTTTGCTTGGTCCCCGAGGCTGTGCTTGGTCCCCCAGGCTGTGCTTGGTCCCCCAGGCTGTGCTTGGTCTCCCTGGTTGCTCTTGGTCCCCCAGGCTGTGCTTGGTCCCCCAGGCTGTGCTTGGTCGCCCTGGTTGCTCTTGGTCCCCCAGGCTGTGCTTGGACCCCCAGGCTGTGCTTGGTCCCCCAGGCTGTGCTTGGTCCCCCAGGCTGTGCGTGGTCCCCCTGGTTGCTCTTGGTCCCCCAGGCTGTGCTTGGTCCCCCTTGTTGCTCCTGGTCCCCCAGGCTGTGCTTGGTCCCCAGGCTGTGCTTGGTCCCCTTGGTTGCTCTTGGTCCCCCAGGCTGTGCTTGGTCCCCCAGGCTGTGCTTGGTCCCCCAGGCTGTGCTTGGTCCCCCTGGTTGCTCTTGGTCCCCCAGGCTGCGCTTGGTCCCCCAGGTTGTGCTTGGTCCCCCTGCTTGCTCTTGGTCCCCCAGGCTGTGCTTGGTCCCCCAGGCTGTGCTTGGTCCCCCTGGTTGCTCTTGGTCCCCCAGGCTGTGCTTGGTCCCCTTGGTTGCTCTTGGTCCCCCAGGCTGTGCTTGGTCCCCCAGGCTGTGCTTGGTCCCCCTGGCTGTGCTTGGTCCCCCAGGCTGTGCTTGGTTCCCCTGGTTGCTCTTGGTCCCCCAGGCTGTGCTTGGTCCCCCAGGCTGTGCTTGGTCCCCCTGGTTGCTCTTGGTCCCCCAGGCTGTGCTTGGTCCCCCAGGCTGTGCTTGGACCCCTTGGTTGCTCTTGGTCCCCCAGGCTGTGTTTGGTCCCCCAGGCTGTGCTTGGTCCCCCTGGTTGCTCTTAGTCCCCCAGGCTGTGCTTGGTCCCCCAGGCTGTGCTTGGTCCCCCTGGTTGCTCTTGGTCCCCCAGGCTGTGCTTGGTCCCCTTGGTTGCTCTTGGTCCCCCAGGCTGTGCTTGGTCCCCCAGGCTGTGCTTGGTCCCCCTGGCTGTGCTTGGTTCCCCAGGCTGTGCTTGGTCCCCCTGGTTGCTCTTGGTCCCCCAGGCTTTGCTTGGTCCCCCAGGCTGTGCTTGTTCCCCCAGGCTGTGCTTGGTCCCCATGGTTGCTCTTGGTCCCCCAGGCTGTGCTTGGTCCCCCTGGTTGCTCTTGGTCCCCCAGGCTGTGCTTGGTCCCCCAGGTTGTGCTTGGTCCCCTTGGTTGCTCTTGTTCCCCCAGGCTGTGCTTGGTCCCCCAGGCTGTGCTTGGTCCCCTTGGTTGCTGTTTGTCCCCCTGGTTGCTCTTGGTCCCCCAGGCTGTGCTTGGTCCCCTTGGTTGCTCTTGGTCCCCCAGGCTGTGCTTGGTCACCCTGGTTGCTCTTGCTCCCCCAGGCTGTGCTTGGACCCCCAGGCTGTGCTTGGTCCCCCTGGCTGTGCTTGGTCCCCCAGGCTGTGCTTGGTCCCCCTGGTTGCTCTTGGTCCCCCAGGCTGTGCTTGGTCCCCCAGGCTGTGCTTGGCCCCCCTGGCTGTGCTTGGTCCCCCAGGCTGTGCTTGGTCCCCTTGGTTGCCAGTGGTCCCCCAGGCTGTGCTTGGTCCCCCTGGTTGCTCTTGGTCCCCCAGGCTGTGCTTGGTCCCCCAGGCTGTGCTTGGTCCCCCAGGCTGTGCTTGGTCCCCCTGGTTGCTCTTGGTCCCCCAGGCTGTGCTTGGTCCCCTTGGTTGTTCTTGGTCCCTCAGGCTGTGCTTGGTCCCCCAGGCTGTGCTTGGTCCCCCTGGCTGTGCTTGGTCCCCAAGGCTGTGCTTGGTCCCCCTGGTTGCTCTTGGTCCCCCAGGCTTTGCTTGGTCCCCCAGGCTGTGCTTGGTCCCCCAGGCTGTGCTTGGTCCCCCAGGCTGTGCTTGGTCCCCCAGGCTGTGCTTGGTCCCCCTGGTTGCTCTTGGTCCCCCAGGCTGTGCTTGGTCCCCCTGGCTGTGCTTGGCCCCCCTGGTTGCTCTTGGTCCCCCAGGCTGTGCTTGGTCCCCCAGGCTGTGCTTGGTCCCCCTGGCTGTGCTTGGTCCCCCAGGCTGTGCTTGGTCCCCCTGGTTGCTCTTGGTCCCCCAAGCTGTGCTTGGTCCCCCAGGCTGTGCTTGGTCCCCCAGGCTGTGCTTGGTCCCCCTGGTTGCTCTTGGTCCCCCAGGCTGCGCTTGGTCCCCCAGGTTGTGCTTGGTCCCCCTGGTTGCTCTTGGTCCCCCAGGCTGTGCCTGGTCCCCCAGGCTGTGCTTGGTCCCCCTGGTTGCTCTTGGTCCCCCAGGCTGTGCTTGGTCCCCTTGGTTGCTCTTGGTCCCCCAGGCTGTGCTTGGTCCCCCAGGCTGTGCTTGGTCCCCCTGGCTGTGCTTGGTCCCCCAGGCTGTGCTTGGTCCCCCTGGTTGCTCTTGGTCCCCCAGGCTGTGCTTGGTCCCCCAGGCTGTGCTTGGTCCCCCTGGTTGCTCTTGGTCCCCCAGGCTGTGCTTGGTCCCCCAGGCTGTGCTTGGACCCCTTTGTTGCTCTTGGTCCCCCAGGCTGTGCTTGGTCCCCCAGGCTGTGCTTGGTCCCCCTGGTTGCTCTTGGTCCCCCAGGCTGTGCTTGGTCCCCCTGGTTGCTCTTGGTCCCCCAGGCTGTGCTTGGTCCCCTTGGTTGCTCTTGGTCCCCCAGGCTGTGCTTGGTCCCCCAGGCTGTGCTTGGTCCCCCTGGCTGTGCTTGGTCCCCCAGGCTGTGCTTGGTCCCCCAGGCTGTGCTTGGTCCCCCTGGCTGTGCTTGGTCCCCCAGGCTGTGCTTGGTCCCCCTGGTTGCTCTTGGTTCACCAGGCTTTGCTTGGTCCCCCAGGCTGTGCTTGGTCCCCCAGGCTGTGCTTGGTCCCCCAGGCTGTGCTTGGTCCCCCAGTCTGTGCTTGGTCCCCTTGGTTGCTCTTGGTCCCCCAGGCTGTGCTTGGTCCCCCAGGCTGTGCTTGGTCCCCCTGGTTGCTCTTGGTCCCCCAGGCTGTGCTTGGTCCCCCAGGCTGTGCTTGGTCCCCCTGGTTGCTCTTGGTCCCCCAGGCTGTGCTTGGTCCCCCAGGCTGTGCTTGGTCCCCCAGGCTGTGCTTGGTCCCCCTGGTTGCTCTTGGTCCCCCAGGCTGCGCTTGGTCCCCCAGGTTGTGCTTGGTCCCCCTGCTTGCTCTTGGTCCCCCAGGCTGTGCTTGGTCCCCCAGGCTGTGCTTGGTCCCCCTGGTTGCTCTTGGTCCCCCAGGCTGTGCTTGGTCCCCTTGGTTGCTCTTGGTCCCCCAGGCTGTGCTTGGTCCCCCAGGTTGTGCTTGGTCCCCCTGGCTGTGCTTGGTCCCCCAGGCTGTGCTTGGTTCCCCTGGTTGCTCTTGGTCCCCCCAGGCTGTGCTTGGTCCCCCAGGCTGTGCTTGGTCCCCCTGGCTGCTCTTGGTCCCCCAGGCTGTGCTTGGTCCCCCAGGCTGTGCTTGGACCCCTTGGTTGCTCTTGGTCCCCCAGGCTGTGCTTGGTCCCCCAGGCTGTGCTTGGTCCCCCTGGTTGCTCTTGGTCCCCCAGGCTGTGCTTGGTCCCCCTGGTTGCTCTTGTTCCCCCAGGCTGTGCTTGGTCCCCTTGGTTGCTCTTGGTCCCCCAGGCTGTGCTTGGTCCCCCAGGCTGTGCTTGGTCCCCCTGGCTGTGCTTGGTCCCCCAGGCTGTGCTTGGTCCCCCTGGTTGCTCTTGGTCCCCCAGGCTTTGCTTGGTCCCCCAGGCTGTGCTTGTTCCCCCAGGCTGTGCTTGGTCCCCCAGGCTGTGCTTGGTCCCCCTGGTTGCTCTTGGTCCCCCAGGCTGTGCTTGGTCCCCCTGGTTGCTCTTGGTCCCCCAGGCTGTGCTTGGTCCCCGAGGCTGTGCTTGGTCCCCCAGGCTGTGCTTGGTCCCCGAGGCTGTGCTTGGTCCACCACGCTGTGCTTGGTCCCCCAGGCTGTGCTTGGTCCCCTTGGTTGCTCTTGGTCCCCCAGGCTGTGCTTGGTCCCCCAGGTTGTGCTTGGTCCCCTTGGTTGCTCTTGTTCCCCCAGGCTGTGCTTGGTCCCCCAGGCTGTGCTTGGTCCCCTTGGTTGCTGTTGGTCCCCCTGGTTGCTCTTGGTCCCCCAGGCTGTGCTTGGTCCCCTTGATTGCTCTTGGTCCCCCAGGCTGTGCTTGGTAACCCTGGTTGCTCTTGCTCCCCCAGGCTGTGCTTGGACCCCCAGGCTGTGCTTGGTCCCCCTGGCTGTGCTTGGTCCCCCAGGCTGTGCTTGGTCCCCCTGGTTGCTCTTGGTCCCCCAGGCTGTGCTTGGTCCCCCAGGCTGTGCTTGGTCCCCCAGGCTGTGCTTGGTCCCCCTGGCTGTGCTTGGTCCCCCAGGCTGTGCTTGGTTGCTCTTGGTCCCCCAGGCTGTGCTTGGTCCCCCTGGTTGCTCTTGGTCCCCCAGGCTGTGCTTGGTCCCCCAGGCTGTGCTTGGTCCCCCTGGTTGCTCTTGGTCCCCCAGGCTGTGCTTGGTCCCCTTGGTTGTTCTTGGTCCCTCAGGCTGTGCTTGGTCCCCCAGGCTGTGCTTGGTCCCCCTGGCTGTGCTTGGTCCCCAAGGTTGTGCTTGGTCCCCCTGGTTGCTCTTGGTCCCCCAGGCTTTGCTTGGTCCCCCAGGCTGTGCTTGGTCCCCCAGGCTGTGCTTGGTCCCCCAGGCTGTGCTTGGTCCCCCAGGCTGTGCTTGGTCCCCCTGGTTGCTCTTGGTCCCCCAGGCTGTGCTTGGTCCCCCAGGCTGTGCTTGGTCCCCCTGGTTGCTCTTGGTCCCCCAGGCTGTGCTTGGTCCCCCAGGCTGTGCTTGGTCCCCCTGGCTGTGCTTGGTCCCCCAGGCTGTGCTTGGTCCCCCAGGCTGTGCTTGGTCCCCCTGGTTGCTCTTGGTCCCCCAAGCTGTGCTTGGTCCCCCAGGCTGTGCTTGGTCCCCCAGGCTGTGCTTGGTCCCCCTGGTTGCTCTTGGTCCCCCAGGCTGCGCTTGGTCCCCCAGGTTGTGCTTGGTCCCCCTGGTTGCTTTGGTCCCCCAGGCTGTGCCTGGTCCCCCAGGCTGTGCTTGGTCCCCCTGGTTGCTCTTGGTCCCCCAGGCTGTGCTTGGTCCCCTTGGTTGCTCTTGGTCCCCCAGGCTGTGCTTGGTCCCCCAGGCTGTGCTTGGTCCCCCTGGCTGTGCTTGGTCCCCCAGGCTGTGCTTGGTCCCCCAGGCTGTGCTTGGTCCCCCTGGTTGCTCTTGGTCCCCCAGGCTGTGCTTGGTCCCCCAGGCTGTGCTTGGACCCCTTTGTTGCTCTTGGTCCCCCAGGCTGTGCATGGTCCCCCAGGCTGTGCTTGGTTTCCCTGGTTGCTCTTGGTTCCCCAGGCTTTGCTTGGTCCCCCAGGCTCTGCTTGGTCCCCCAGGCTGTGCTTGGTCCCCCAGGCTGTGCTTGGTCCCCCAGTCTGTGCTTGGTCCCCTTGGTTGCTCTTGGTCCCCCAGGCTGTGCTTGGTCCCCCAGGCTGTGCTTGGTCCCCCTGGTTGCTCTTGGTCCCCCAGGCTGTGCTTGGTCCCCCAGGCTGTACTTGGTCCCCCTGGCTGTGCTTGGTCCCCCTGGCTGTGCTTGGTCCCCCAGGCTGTGCTTGGTCCCCCTGGTTGCTCTTGGTCCCCCAGGCTGTGCTTGGTCCCCCAGGCTTTGCTTGGTCCCCCTGGCTGTGCTTGGTCCCCCAGGCTGTGCTTTGTCCCTTTGGTTGCTCTTGGTCCCCCAGGCTGTGCTTGGTCCCCCAGGCTGTACTTGGTCCCCCTGGCTGTGCTTGGTCCCCCTGGCTGTGCTTGGTCCCCCAGGCTGTGCTTGGTCCCCCTGGTTGCTCTTGGTCCCCCAGGCTGTGCTTGGTCCCCCAGGCTTTGCTTGGTCCCCCTGGCTGTGCTTGGTCCCCCAGGCTGTGCTTTGTCCCTTTGGTTGCTCTTGGTCCCCCAGGCTGTGCTTGGTCCCCCTGGTTGCTCTTGGTCCCCCAGGCTGTGCTTGGTCCCCTGGTTGCTCTTGGTCCCCCAGGCTGTGCTTGGTCCCACAGGCTGTGTTTGGTCCCCCAGCCTGTGCTTGGTCCCCCAGGCTGTGCTTGGTCCCCTTGGTTGCTCTTGGTCCCCCAGGCTGTGCTTGTCTCCCTGGTTGCTCTTGGTCCCCCAGGCTGTGCTTGGTCCCCTTGTTTGCTCTTGGTCCCCCAGGCTGTGCTTGGTCCCCTAGGCTGTGCTTGGTCCCCCTGGTTGCTCTTGGTCCCCCAGGCTGTGCTTGGTCTCCTTGGTTGCTCTTGGTCCCCCAGGCTGTGCTTGGTCCCCCTGGTTGCTCTTGGTCCACCAGGCTGTGCTTGGTCCCCCAGGCTGTGCTTGGTCCCCCAGGCTGTGCTTGGTCCCCCTGGTTGCTCTTGGTCCCCCAGGCTGTGCTTGGTCCCCCTGGTTGCTCTTTGTCCCCCAGGCTGTGCTTGGTCCCCCAGGCTGTGCTTGGTCCCCCAGGCTGTGCTTGGTCCCCCTGGTTGCTCATGGTCCCCCAGGCTGTGCTTGGTCCCCCACGCTGTGCTTGGTCCCCCTGGTTGCTCTTGGTCCCCCAGGCTGTGCTTGGTCCCCCAGGCTGTGCTTGGTCCCCTTGGTTGGTCTTGGCCCCCCAGGCTGTGCTTGGTCCCCCAGGCTGTGCTTGGTCCCCTTGGTTGCTCTTGGTCCCCCAGGCAGTGCTTGGTCCCCCTGGTTGCTCTTGGTCCCCCAGGCTGTGCTTGGTCCCCAGGCTGTGCTTCGTCCCCCTGGCTGTGCTTGGTCCCCCAGGCTGTGCTTGGTCCCCCTGGCTGTGCTTGGTCCCCCAGGCTGTGCTTGGTCCCCCTGGTTGCTTTTGGTCCCCCAGGCTGTGCTTGGTCCCCCTGGTTGCTCTTGGTCCCCCAGGCTGTGCTTGGTCCCCCAGGCTGTGCTTGGTCCCCCAGGCAGTGCTTGGTCCCCCTGGTTGCTCTTGGTCCCCCAGGCTGTGCTTGGTCCCCCTGGTTGCTCTTGGTCCCCCAGGCTGTGCTTGGTCCCCCAGGCTGTGCTTGGTCCCCTTGGTTGCTCTTGGTCCCCCAGGCTGTGCTTGGTCCCCTTGGTTGCTCTTGGTCCCCCAGGCTGTGCTTGGTCCCCTTGGTTGCTCTTGGTCCCCCAGGCTGTGCATGGTCCCCTTGGTTGCTCTTGGTCCCCCAGGCTGTGCTTGGTTCCCAAGGCTGTGCTTGGTCCCCCTGGCTGTGCTTGGTCCCCCAGGCTGTGCTTGGTCCCCCTGGTTTCTCTTGGTCCCCCAGGCAGTGCTTGGTTCCCCTGGTTGCTCTTGGTCCCCCAGGCTGTGCTTGGTCCCCCAGGCTGTGCTTGGTCCCCTTGGTTGCTCTTGGTCCCCCAGGCTGTGCTTGGTCCCCCAGGCTGTGCTTGGTCCCCCTGGTTGCTCTTGGTCCCCCAGGCTGTGCTTGGTCCCCCTGGTTGCTCTTGGTCCCCCAGGCTGTGTTTGGTTCCCCTGGTTGCTCTTGGTACCCCAGGCTGTGCTTGGTCCCCCAGGCTGTGCTTGGTCCCCTTGGTTGCTCTTGGTCCCCCAGGCTGTGCTTGGTCCCCTTGGTTGCTCTTGGTCCCCCAGGATGTGCTTGGTCCCCCAGGCCGTGCTTGGTCCCCTTGGTTGCTCTTGGTCCCCCAGGCTGTGCTTGGTCCCCCAGGCTGTGCTTGGTCCCCCTGGCTGTGCTTGGTCCCCCAGGCTGTGCTTGGTCCCCCTGGCTGTGCTTGGTCCCCCAGGCTGTGCTTGGTCCCCCTGGTTGCTCTTGGTCCCCCAGGCTGTGCTTGGTCCCCCAGGCTGTGCTTGGTCCCCCTGGCTGTGCTTGGTCCCCCAGGCTGTGCTTGGTCCCCCTGGTTGCTCTTTGTCCCTCAGGCTGTGCTTGGTCCCCCTGGCTGTGCTTGGTCCCCCAGGCTGTGCTTGGTCCCCCAGGCTGTGCTTGGTCCCCTTGGTTGGTCTTGGTCCCCCAGGCTGTGCTTGGTCCCCCTGGTTGCTCTTGGTCCCCCATTGCTGTGCTTGGTCCCCCAGGCCTTGCTTGTTCCCCTTGGTTGCTCTTGGTCCCCCAGGCTGTGCTTGGTCCCCCAGGTTGTGCTTGGTCCCCCTGGTTGCTCTTGGTCCCCCAGGCTGTGCTTGGTCCCCCTGGCTGTTCTTGGTCCCCCAGGCTGTGCTTGGTCCCCCTGGCTGTGCTTGGTCCCCCAGGCTGTGCTTGGTCCCCCTGGTTGCTCTTGGTCCCCCAGGCTGTGCTTGGTCCCCCAGGCCGTGCTTGGTCCCCCAGGCTGTGCTTGGTCCCCCAGGCTGTGCTTGGTCCCCCAGGCTGTGCTTGGTCCCCCTGGTTGCTCTTCGTCCCCCAGGCTGTGCTTGGTCCCCCAGGCTGTGCTTGGTCCCCCTGGTTGCTCTTGGTCCCCCAGGCTGTGCTTGGTCCCCCAGGCTGTGCTTGGTCCCCCAGGCTGTGCTTGGTCCCCTTGGTTGCTCTTGGTCCCCCAGGCTGTGCTTGGTCCCCTTGGTTGCTGTTGGCCCCCCAGGCTGTGCTTGGTCCCCCAGTCTGTGCTTGGTCCCCCTGGTTGCTCTTGGTCCCCCAGGCTGTGCTTGGTCCCCCAGGCTGTGCTTGGTCCCCCTGGTTGCTCTTGGTCCCCCAGGCTGTGCTTGGTCCCCTTGGTTGCTCTTGGTCCCCCAGGCTGTGCTTGGTCCCCCTGGCTGTGCTTGGTCCCCCAGGCTGTGCTTGGTCCCCCTGGTTGCTCTTGGTCCCCCAGGCTGTGCTTGGTCCCCCAGGCTGTGCTTGGTCCCCCTGGTTGCTCTTGGTCCCCCAGGCTGTGCTTGGTCCCCCAGGCTGTGCTTGGACCCCTTGGTTGCTCTTGGTCCCCCAGGCTGTGCTTGGTCCCCCAGGCTGTGCTTGGTCCCCCTGGTTGCTCTTGGTCCCCCAGGCTGTGCTTGGTCCCCCTGGTTGCTCTTGGTCCCCCAGGCTGTGCTTGGTCCCCTTGGTTGCTCTTGGTCCCCCAGGCTGTGCTTGGTCCCCCAGGCTGTGCTTGGTCCCCCTGGTTGCTCTTGGTCCCCCAGGTTGTGCTTGGTCCCCCTGGCTGTGCTTGGTCCCCCTGGCTGTGCTTGGTCCCCCTGGTTGCTCTTGGTCCCCCAGGCTGTGCTTGGTCCCCCAGGCTGTGCTTGGTCCCCCTGGCTGTGCTTGGTCCCCCAGGCTGTGCTTGGTCCCCCTGGTTGCTCTTGGTCCCCCAGGCTGTGCTTGGTCCCCCTGGTTGCTCTTGGTCCCCCAAGCTGTGCTTGGTCCCCCAGGCTGTGCTTGGTCCCCCAGGCTGTGCTTGGTCCCCCTGGTTGCTCTTGGTCCACCAGGCTGTGCTTGGTCCCCCTGGTTGCTCTTGGTCCCCCAGGCTGTGCTTGGTCCCACAGGCTGTGTTTGGTCCCCCAGCCTGTGCTTGGTCCCCCAGGCTGTGCTTGGTCTCCTTGGTTGCTCTTGGTCCCCCAGGCTGTGCTTGTCTCCCTGGTTGCTCTTGGTCCCCCAGGCTGTGCTTGGTCCCCCAGGCTGTGCTTGGTCCCCTTGGTTGCTCTTGGTCCCCCAGGCTGTGCTTGGTCCCCTAGGCTGTGCTTGGTCCCCCAGGCTGTGCTTGGTCCCCCAGGCTGTGCTTGGTCCCCCTGGTTGCTCTTGGTCCCCCAGGCTGTGCTTGGTCCCCTTGGTTGCTCTTGGTCCCCCAGGCTGTGCTTGGTCCCCCTGGTTGCTCTTGGTCCCCCAGGCTGTGCTTGGTCCCCCAGGCTGTGCTTGGTCCCCCAGGCTGTGCTTGGTCCCCTTGGTTGCTCTTGGTCCCCCAGGCTGTGCTTGGTCCCCTAGGCTGTGCTTGGTCCCCAAGGCTGTGCTTGGTCCCCCAGGCTGTGCTTGGTCCCCCTGGTTGCTCTTGGTCCCCCAGGCTGTGCTTGGTCCCCTTGGTTGCTCTTGGTCCCCCAGGCTGTGCTTGGTCCCCTTGGTTGCTCTTGGTCCCCCAGGCTGTGCTTGGTCCCCTAGGCTGTGCTTGGTCCCCCAGGCTGTGCTTGGTCCCCCAGGCTGTGCTTGGTCCCCCTGGTTGCTCTTGGTCCCCCAGGCTGTGCTTGGTCCCCTTGGTTGCTCTTGGTCCCCCAGGCTGTGCTTGGTCCCCCTGGTTGCTCTTGGTCCCCCAGGCTGTGCTTGGTCCCCCAGGCTGTGCTTGGTCCCACTGGCTGTGCTTGGTCCCCCAGGCTGTGTGTTATATCCTGATCATCTCTTTCCCTGCTGCTCAGCCTGTGTGTGTGATGTCATTGGAATGTTCCTGTGTGCATGGTTTGAATGTGTAGTCAGTTTGATTGAGTGGGCTGAGCAGCTGGATGCTGCTCCCGGTGGGGCCTCCTTCTTACCTTCCTTATTACCAACTTTAACCAATAAATACCTACTTAAGAATACCAACGTCTACTGGATCTACTTACATGAATAAGTACCTTTTTGGAATGCAATACTGTGCTTGGTCCCCCAGGCTGTGCTTGGTCCCCCTGGTTGCTCTTGGTCCCCCAGGCTGTGCTTGGTCCCCCAGGCTGTGCTTGGTCCCCCAGGCTGTGCTTGGTCCCCCAGGCTGTGCTTGGTCCCCCTGGTTGCTCTTGGTCCCCCAGGCTGTGCTTGGTCCCCCAGGCTGTGCTTGGTCCCCCTGGTTGCTCTTGGTCCCCCAGGCTGTGCTTGGTCCCCCAGGCTGTGCTTGGTCCCCTTGGTTGCTCTTGGTCCCCCAGGCTGTGCTCGGTCCCCCAGGCTGTGCTTGGTCCCCTTGGTTTCTCTTGGTCCCCCAGGCAGTGCTTGGTCCCCCTGGTTGCTCTTGGTCCCCCAGGCTGTGCTTGGTCCCCCAGGCTGTGCTTCGTCCCCCAGGCTGTGCTTGGTCCCCCAGGCTGTGCTTGGTCCCCCTGGCTGTGCTTGGTCCCCCAGGCTGTGCTTGGTCCCCCTGGTTGCTCTTGGTCCCCCAGGCTGTGCTTGGTCCCCCAGGCTGTGCTTGGTCCCCCAGGCTGTGCTTGGTCCCCCTGGTTGCTCTTGGTCCCCCAGGCTGTGCTTGGTCCCCCAGGCTGTGCTTGGTCCCCCTGCTTGCTCTTGGTCCCCCAGGCTGTGTTTGGTTCCCCTGGTTGCTCTTGGTACCCCAGGCTGTGCTTGGTCCCCCAGGCTGTGCTTGGTCCCCTTGGTTGCTCTTGGTCCCCCAGGCTGTGCTTGGTCCCCTTGGTTGCTCTTGGTCCCCCAGGATGTGCTTGGTCCCCCAGGCCGTGCTTGGTCCCCTTGGTTGCTCTTGGTCCCCCAGGCTGTGCTTGGTCCCCCAGGCTGTGCTTGGTCCCCCTGGCTGTGCTTGGTCCTTCAGGCTGTGCTTGGTCCCCCTGGCTGTGCTTGGTCCCCCAGGCTGTGCTTGGTCCCCCTGGTTGCTCTTGGTCCCCCAGGCTGTGCTTGGTCCCCCAGGCTGTGCTTGGTCCCCCTGGCTGTGCTTGGTCCCCCAGGCTGTGCTTGGTCCCCCTGGTTGCTCTTTGTCCCTCAGGCTGTGCTTGGTCCCCCTGGCTGTGCTTGGTCCCCCAGGCTGTGCTTGGTCCCCCAGGCTGTGCTTGGTCCCCTTGGTTGGTCTTGGTCCCCCAGGCTGTGCTTGGTCCCCCTGGTTGCTCTTGGTCCCCCAGGCTGTGCTTGGTCCCCCAGGCCTTGCTTGTTCCCCTTGGTTGCTCTTGGTCCCCCAGGCTGTGCTTGGTCCCCCAGGTTGTGCTTGGTCCCCCTGTTTGCTCTTCGTCCCCCAGGCTGTGCTTGGTCCCCCTGGCTGTGCTTGGTCCCCCAGGCTGTGCTTGGTCCCCCTGGCTGTGCTTGGTCCCCCAGGCTGTGCTTGGTCCCCCTGGTTGCTCTTGGTCCCCCAGGCTGTGCTTGGTCCCCCAGGCCGTGCTTGGTCCCCCAGGCTGTGCTTGGTCCCCCAGGCTGTGCTTGGTCCCCCAGGCCGTGCTTGGTCCCCCTGGCTGTGCTTGGTCCCCCTGGTTGCTCTTGGTCCCCCAGGCTGTGCTTGGTCCCCCAGGCTGTGCTTGGTCCCCTTGGTTGCTCTTGGTCCCCCAGGCAGTGCTTGGTCCCCCAGGCTGTGCTTCGTCCCCCTGGCTGTGCTTGGTCCCCCAGGCTGTGCTTGGTCCCCCTGGCTGTGCTTGGTCCCCCAGGCTGTGCTTGGTCCCCCTGGCTGTGCTTGGTCCCCCAAGCTGTGCTTGGTCCCCCTTGTTGCTCTTGGTCCCCCAGGCTGTGCTTGGTCCCCCAGGCTGTGCTTGGTCCCCCAGGCTGTGCTTGGTCCCCCTGGTTGCTCTTGGTCCCCCAGGCTGTGCTTGGTCCCCCAGGCTGTGCTTGGTCCCCTTGGTTGGTCTTGGTCCCCCAGGCTGTGCTTGGTCTCCCTGGTTGCTCTTGGTCCCCCAGGCTGTGCTTGGTCCCCCAGGCTTTGCTTGGTCCCCTTGGTTGCTCTTGGTCCCCCAGGCTGTGCTTGGTCCCCCAGGTTGTGCTTGGTCCCCCTGGTTGCTCTTGGTCCCCCAGGCTGTGCTTGGTCCCCCTGGCTGTGCTTGGTCCCCCAGGCTGTGCTTGGTCCCCCTGGCTGTGCTTGGTCCCCCAGGCTGTGCTTGGTCCCCCTGGTTGCTCTTGGTCCCCCAGGCTGTGCTTGGTCCCCCAGGCCGTGCTTGGTCCCCCAGGCTGTGCTTGGTCCCCCAGGCTGTGCTTGGTCCCCCTGGTTGCTCTTGGTCCCCCAGGCTGTGCTTGGTCCCCTTGGTTGCTCTTGGTCCCCCAGGCTGTGCTTGGTCCCCCTGGCTGTGCTTGGTCCCCCAGGCTGTGCTTGGTCCCCCTGGTTGCTCTTGGTCCCCCAGGCTGTGCTTGGTCCCCCAGGCTGTGCTTGGTCCCCCTGGTTGCTCTTGGTCCCCCAGGCTGTGCTTGGTCCCCCAGGCTGTGCTTGGACCCCTTGGTTGCTCTTGGTCCCCCAGGCTGTGCTTGGTCCCCCAGGCTGTGCTTGGTCCCCCTGGTTGCTCTTGGTCCCCCAGGCTGTGCTTGGTCCCCCTGGTTGCTCTTGGTCCCCCAGGCTGTGCTTGGTCCCCTTGGTTGCTCTTGGTCCCCCAGGCTGTGCTTGGTCCCCCAGGCTGTGCTTGGTCCCCCTGGTTGCTCTTGGTCCCCCAGGTTGTGCTTGGTCCCCCTGGCTGTGCTTGGTCCCCCTGGCTGTGCTTGGTCCCCCTGGTTGCTCTTGGTCCCCCAGGCTGTGCTTGGTCCCCCAGGCTGTGCTTGGTCCCCCTGGCTGTGCTTGGTCCCCCAGGCTGTGCTTGGTCCCCCTGGTTGCTCTTGGTCCCCCAGGCTGTGCTTGGTCCCCCTGGTTGCTCTTGGTCCCCCAAGCTGTGCTTGGTCCCCCAGGCTGTGCTTGGTCCCCCAGGCTGTGCTTGGTCCCCCAGGCTGTGCTTGGTCCCCCTGGTTGCTCTTGGTCCACCAGGCTGTGCTTGGTCCCCCTGGTTGCTCTTGGTCCCCCAGGCTGTGCTTGGTCCCACAGGCTGTGTTTGGTCCCCCAGCCTGTGCTTGGTCCCCCAGGCTGTGCTTGGTCTCCTTGGTTGCTCTTGGTCCCCCAGGCTGTGCTTGTCTCCCTGGTTGCTCTTGGTCCCCCAGGCTGTGCTTGGTCCCCCAGGCTGTGCTTGGTCCCCTTGGTTGCTCTTGGTCCCCCAGGCTGTGCTTGGTCCCCTAGGCTGTGCTTGGTCCCCCAGGCTGTGCTTGGTCCCCCAGGCTGTGCTTGGTCCCCCTGGTTGCTCTTGGTCCCCCAGGCTGTGCTTGGTCCCCTTGGTTGCTCTTGGTCCCCCAGGCTGTGCTTGGTCCCCCTGGTTGCTCTTGGTCCCCCAGGCTGTGCTTGGTCCCCCAGGCTGTGCTTGGTCCCCCAGGCTGTGCTTGGTCCCCCAGGCTGTGCTTGGTCCCCTTGGTTGCTCTTGGTCCCCCAGGCTGTGCTTGGTCCCCTAGGCTGTGCTTGGTCCCCAAGGCTGTGCTTGGTCCCCCAGGCTGTGCTTGGTCCCCCTGGTTGCTCTTGGTCCACAAGGCTGTGCTTGGTCCCCTTGGTTGCTCTTGGTCCCCCAGGCTGTGCTTGGTCCCCTTGGTTGCTCTTGGTCCCCCAGGCTGTGCTTGGTCCCCTAGGCTGTGCTTGGTCCCCCAGGCTGTGCTTGGTCCCCCAGGCTGTGCTTGGTCCCCCTGGTTGCTCTTGGTCCCCCAGGCTGTGCTTGGTCCCCTTGGTTGCTCTTGGTCCCCCAGGCTGTGCTTGGTCCCCCTGGTTGCTCTTGGTCCCCCAGGCTGTGCTTGGTCCCCCAGGCTGTGCTTGGTCCCACTGGCTGTGCTTGGTCCCCCAGGCTGTGTGTTATATCCTGATCATCTCTTTCCCTGCTGCTCAGCCTGTGTGTGTGATGTCATTGGAATGTTCCTGTGTGCATGGTTTGAATGTGTAGTCAGTTTGATTGAGTGGGCTGAGCAGCTGGATGCTGCTCCCGGTGGGGCCTCCTTCTTACCTTCCTTATTACCAACTTTAACCAATAAATACCTACTTAAGAATACCAACGTCTACTGGATCTACTTACATGAATAAGTACCTTTTTGGAATGCAATACTGTGCTTGGTCCCCCAGGCTGTGCTTGGTCCCCCTGGTTGCTCTTGGTCCCCCAGGCTGTGCTTGGTACCCCAGGCTGTGCTTGGTCCCCCAGGCTGTGCTTGGTCCCCAAGGCTGTGCTTGGTCCCCCTGGTTGCTCTTGGTCCCCCAGGCTGTGCTTGGTCCCCCAGGCTGTGCTTGGTCCCCCTGGTTGCTCTTGGTCCCCCAGGCTGTGCTTGGTCCCCCAGGCTGTGCTTGGTCCCCTTGGTTGCTCTTGGTCCCCCAGGCTGTGCTCGGTCCCCCAGGCTGTGCTTGGTCCCCTTGGTTTCTCTTGGTCCCCCAGGCAGTGCTTGGTCCCCCTGGTTGCTCTTGGTCCCCCAGGCTGTGCTTGGTCCCCCAGGCTGTGCTTCGTCCCCCAGGCTGTGCTTGGTCCCCCAGGCTGTGCTTGGTCCCCCTGGCTGTGCTTGGTCCCCCAGGCTGTGCTTGGTCCCCCTGGTTGCTCTTGGTCCCCCAGGCTGTGCTTGGTCCCCCAGGCTGTGCTTGGTCCCCCAGGCTGTGCTTGGTCCCCCTGGTTGCTCTTGGTCCCCCAGGCTGTGCTTGGTCCCCCTGGTTGCTCTTGGTCCCCCAGGCTGTGCTTGGTCCCCCAGGCTGTGCTTGGTCCCCTTGGTTGCTCTTGGTCCCCCAGGCTGTACTTGGTCCCCCAGGCTGTGCTTGGTCCCCCTGGTTGCTCTTGGTCCCCCAGGCTGTGCTTGGTCCCCTTGGTTGCTCTTGGTCCCCCAGGCTGTGCTTTGTCCCCCAGGCTGTGCTTGGTCTCCCTGGCTGTGCTTGGTCCCCCAGGCTGTGCTTGGTCCTCCTGGTTGCTCTTGGTCCCCTAGGCTGTGCTTGGTCCCCCAGGCTGTGCTTGGTCCCCCAGGCTGTGCTTGGTCCCCCTGGTTGCTCTTGGTCCCCCAGGCTGTGCTTGGTCCCCCAGGCTGTGCTTGGTCCCCCTGGTTGCTCTTGGTCCCCCAGGCTGTGTTTGGTTCCCCTGGTTGCTCTTGGTACCCCAGGCTGTGCTTGGTCCCCCAGGCTGTGCTTGGTCCCCTTGGTTGCTCTTGGTCCCCCAGGCTGTGCTTGGTCCCCTTGGTTGCTCTTGGTCCCCCAGGATGTGCTTGGTCCCCCAGGCCGTGCTTGGTCCCCTTGGTTGCTCTTGGTCCCCCAGGCTGTGCTTGGTCCCCCAGGCTGTGCTTGGTCCCCCTGGCTGTGCTTGGTCCTTCAGGCTGTGCTTGGTCCCCCTGGCTGTGCTTGGTCCCCCAGGCTGTGCTTGGTCCCCCTGGTTGCTCTTGGTCCCCCAGGCTGTGCTTGGTCCCCCAGGCTGTGCTTGGTCCCCCTGGCTGTGCTTGGTCCCCCAGGCTGTGCTTAGTCCCCCTGGTTGCTCTTTGTCCCTCAGGCTGTGCTTGGTCCCCCTGGCTGTGCTTGGTCCCCCAGGCTGTGCTTGGTCCCCCAGGCTGTGCTTGGTCCCCTTGGTTGGTCTTGGTCCCCCAGGCTGTGCTTGGTCCCCCTGGTTGCTCTTGGTCCCCCAGGCTGTGCTTGGTCCCCCAGGCCTTGCTTGTTCCCCTTGGTTGCTCTTGGTCCCCCAGGCTGTGCTTGGTCCCCCAGGTTGTGCTTGGTCCCCCTGTTTGCTCTTCGTCCCCCAGGCTGTGCTTGGTCCCCCTGGCTGTGCTTGGTCCCCCAGGCTGTGCTTGGTCCCCCTGGCTGTGCTTGGTCCCCCAGGCTGTGCTTGGTCCCCCTGGTTGCTCTTGGTCCCCCAGGCTGTGCTTGGTCCCCCAGGCCGTGCTTGGTCCCCCAGGCTGTGCTTGGTCCCCCAGGCTGTGCTTGGTCCCCCAGGCCGTGCTTGGTCCCCCTGGCTGTGCTTGGTCCCCCTGGTTGCTCTTGGTCCCCCAGGCTGTGCTTGGTCCCCCAGGCTGTGCTTGGTCCCCCAGGCTGTGCTTGGTCCCCTTGGTTGCTCTTGGTCCCCCAGGCAGTGCTTGGTCCCCCAGGCTGTGCTTCGTCCCCCTGGCTGTGCTTGGTCCCCCAGGCTGTGCTTGGTCCCCCTGGCTGTGCTTGGTCCCCCAGGCTGTGCTTGGTCCCCCTGGCTGTGCTTGGTCCCCCAAGCTGTGCTTGGTCCCCCTTGTTGCTCTTGGTCCCCCAGGCTGTGCTTGGTCCCCCAGGCTGTGCTTGGTCCCCCAGGCTGTGCTTGGTCCCCCTGGTTGCTCTTGGTCCCCCAGGCTGTGCTTGGTCCCCCAGGCTGTGCTTGGTCCCCTTGGTTGGTCTTGGTCCCCCAGGCTGTGCTTGGTCTCCCTGGTTGCTCTTGGTCCCCCAGGCTGTGCTTGGTCCCCCAGGCTTTGCTTGGTCCCCTTGGTTGCTCTTGGTCCCCCAGGCTGTGCTTGGTCCCCCAGGTTGTGCTTGGTCCCCCTGGTTGCTCTTGGTCCCCCAGGCTGTGCTTGGTCCCCCTGGCTGTGCTTGGTCCCCCAGGCTGTGCTTGGTCCCCCTGGCTGTGCTTGGTCCCCCAGGCTGTGCTTGGTCCCCCTGGTTGCTCTTGGTCCCCCAGGCTGTGCTTGGTCCCCCAGGCCGTGCTTGGTCCCCCAGGCTGTTCTTGGTCCCCCAGGCCGTGCTTGGTCCCCCTGGCTGTGCTTGGTCCCCCTGGTTGCTCTTGGTCCCCCAGGCTGTGCTTGGTCCCCCAGGCTGTGCTTGGTCCCCCAGGCTGTGCTTGGTCCCCCTGGTTGCTCTTCGTCCCCCAGGCTGTGCTTGGTCCCCCAGGCTGTGCTTGGTCCCCCTGGTTGCTCTTGGTCCCCCAGGCTGTGCTTGGTCCCCCAGGCTGTGCTTGGTCCCCCAGGCTGTGCTTGGTCCCCTTGGTTGCTCTTGGTCCCCCAGGCTGTGCTTGGTCCCCTTGGTTGCTGTTGGCCCCCCAGGCTGTGCTTGGTCCCCCAGTCTGTGCTTGGTCCCCCAGGCTGTGCTTGGTCCCCCTGGTTGCTCTTGGTCCCCCAGGCTGTGCTTGGTCCCCCAGGCTGTGCTTGGTCCCCCTGGTTGCTCTTGGTCCCCCAGGCTGTGCTTGGTCCCCTTGGTTGCTCTTGGTCCCCCAGGCTGTGTGTAGTAAGTAACAACACTACATTGATAGTTGAAAGGGTTCTTTATTCTAAGTAAGTGCATGGATGTCGTCAGCTGTCTTCTGTGGATGGCGCTGCTCTGTCAACATTCTAGAGCGAGCGCCTCTTGACACATGGGGTGTACCAAGTGCAGCAATAAAGGGAGGGGGGAAAGGACACAGAGGTGAAGGACCGGGTCAAAGGGGCAAGTTACAACACATCATCCTCCCTATAGAAACAAATAGCAGAAGATGAGAACATGTGCAGGACAAAAAAGAAATCTGAGAAAGCTAACTCATTAGATACTGTTTTTGCCATTGGGGGGCGTGCCTTTGCCTACAACTTCTCCTGTCCAATCTAGACTCCCCTCTGATGTCTCCACCCTCATACCTATCGGTGTGTGGCCTGGAAACCTCTCTTCCAGCTGGCACTACCCTATCCTGGCTCCACATTCTTCCATCCTCCATGACTACTGAATTCTTGTTAAGTGTCTTGATCGTGCTGGGGGCATAGTATTTGTCTCCTCCTATTCTCAGTCTTTCCGGCTTTCTTACATACACTCTTTGTCCTTGCTGGAATCCTCTCTCCTTAGCTCCCCACTTCTTGTCATACCATTCTTTGTATTTACGTTGATTGGCTTCAATCTTCCTCTTGATCTCCAGGTGGTCGGCTTCCACAACTTGACTTCTTCCCATCCAACTGGGTGTGAGTTTAGTGCCTGCTTTTCTTCCTCTCAGTAACTCGAAGGGTGTGCATCCTGTGGTAGACTTGGGCGTGGTATGGTAGGCCCACAGCATGTCCCTTAACGCTTCCTCAATGTTCCGTCCCGCTTGTTTTGCCAGTTGTATGCACTCTTTCACCATGCGGTTCACTCTTTCCACCTTGCCGTTAGCCTTGGGGCAGTACAGTGGTGTGCGGACATGTGCAATGGAACAATCCTTGAGGAAATCCTTCATTTCTTCAGATATAAGCTGTACGCCATTGTCTGTCACCAGAGTCTCCGGCACCCCCTCTCTCGAGAACACCTCTCTCATGAACTCGATGATCGTCCGGGTATTCACGTTGTGGACTACCTTGTAGGTCACCCAACTAGAGTAGTAGTCCACCATGACAATGAGGTACCAATCTTGGGGCCCTCTTCCATGTATAGGCCCAGTTATGTCCAAGCCGAGCTTGTTCCACGGTGCTTCAGGTACCTCCACAGGTGCCAAAGGAGATCTTCTCACGGTCTTGGACTTGTCGCTTAAGCTGCATGCGTAGCAATCACGCACTTTGTCCTCCATCTCACTGTCCATCATGGGGAACCAATAGTCCGTACGAAGTCTGGCTTTGCTCAGGCTCCTTCCCAAGTGACCTTCGTGAGCCAGCTCCACTATTTGGTTTCTCATTGCTTCTGGGGGAACCAGTTTCCCGGATTTCAATATTAAGTCTCCTTCCACTGATAGATCCTCTCTCACGTTCCAATATGGTTGAATCTCGCTCTCCATTTCTTTGCACTTCTTCGGCCATCCCGTGAGTATGAACCTCTTTACTTTCTTCAGTGTCTCATCCTGACCAATTTCTCTTTCCCATGTGTCCTTTTCTATGGCTGCTAACCGCAACTCCAGGACTGGGTCACCTCTCATCTTCTCCTCTGCCTCTTCCTCCATTGGCGCTCTTGACAGGAAATCGGCTACCTTATTCTGCTGTCCTGGGATGTATGACACTCTGAAATTGTATGCTTGTAATCCTACTGCCCATTTGGCTATGCGTGGAGTCATGCTTTCCATATCTTTTTTTGTGAATATAGAGACTAAAGGTTTATGGTCAGTCTGCACTTCGAAAGGAGTTCCCCAGATGAAAAACTTATAGTGACAGACCGCCCAGTAGACTGCTAATGCTTCTTTCTCTATAGTAGAGTAGTTTTTTTCTGATGCCGTGAGAGTCCTGGAAGCAAAGGCCACCACCTTGATTTTACTCCCATCTCTTTGTGCTAGGGTGGCCCCTACCCCTCGGTTGCTGGCATCCGTAAAGATGATTGTCTCTCCATTAGGGTCAAACTTCCCAATGAATGGGGCTTCAATGATAGCTTTCTTGATGTCTTTCATAGCCGCCTCTTGTTCCCTGCCCCAATTGAAAACACTGTCTTTTTTGATCAAGTCTCTTAGCGGCTGTGAAACCATAGCAAAGTCTTTTATAAACTTGGCCATGTATTCAGCAAGACCTAGAAATGATAGGATGTCCTCTTTTGACTTAGGCGTAGGAGCGTCTCTCACGGCCCTGATCAGATCGCTCTTGGGCTTGATCCCCTCTTCCGAGAGGGTGTGACCAAGGTAGTCTACAGCACCCACTCCTAACTTGCATTTTGAAGGTTTTGTGGTAAACCCCACATCTCTCAATTTTCCCAATACCTCCCTTGCCATTTCGTTGTGCTCCGCTTCATTTCCCCCGTAGATTAGTATGTCGTCTTGGAAGCAAAGGGTGTTCATGCAGTCCTTTAGTACATGTTGCATGACTCTTTGGAAGGCCGCAGCCGCAGACGCCAAACCAAATGGCATGCGCAAGAACTTAAAGTTTCCAAACGGGGTCGTGAAAGCAGTGAGCAGTTGGGAATCCGGGTGAAGTCTGATCTGATAATAGGCTGACGATAAGTCCAGCACACTGAAATACTTAGCTCCCTTAATGGTGCTCAACATTTCGCTTATTCTGGGAAGTGGATATCTGTCCACCAGGATGTTGGCGTTGAGGCCTCTCAGGTCCACACAGAGCCTAATGGTATTTCCTCCATCTTTTGCCGTGATCACAATCGGGGCCAACCAAGCCGAACTTTCAATCTCTTCGATGACTCCCTGACTAATCAATCTCTGCAGTTCCTGCTCAAGAGGTTCTCTCATGCGCAAAGGTACGGATCTTGTCTTTTGCACTACAGGTTCTGCCCCCTCCTTGAGGATGATCTTGTGCATATAGTTCTTAAACACACCTAGATTGTCACTGAACACTTCTTTAAACTCTTCCGTTATGTTTCCTGCTATGCCCAAAGGGTCAATCAACAACACTTGTTCTGTGTTATTTGGATCTAAGGTGATACCTAACTGTTTCTGATGCTTCCAGCCCAACAGTGTGGAGCCCCTGGAGGATACATACACCTTTCCCACCGTGTGTCTATCCTTAAAGGAAATCTTCATCGTCACCATGCCCTCCAGTGGTATTCTCCCCTCATTGTACCCCTTGGGACTGATGTCAGGTTGCAACAATTTTACAGAGTGATTAGCAAACTTTTCTTCAAAAACATTTTTTTCCACCAGGGTGTAGGGGGAGCAAGAATCAGCATACATATTAAATTTAACACCATCAAGGAAAACATCACATTTGGGATACAAGACCGCATCATCTTCCTCATCCCCACTCACTTGAAAAACATATGATCTTTCTCCTTCCTCCCCTTGGTTGGTTTCTTCAATGACATTCACAGCCTTGCCTGGCGTTTTACACACTTTAGAGAAGTGTCCCCACCTGTTACACTTCCTACACTGTACGTTCCTAGCAGGACACTTCCAGTTACTAGCTAAGTGGTTGGGACTTCCACATTTGAAGCACACAATGGGGCCTGACTTACTGCGCACCCCCTCTTTACTTTTGTCCCCTACTTTACAGACGGTTTCTCCCTCAGTGCTAGACTTGCTTTCCGTCCTCTCTTTATTCGCCCCCTCAGGTGATTTCATTTCCCTAATACATCTCGCAGTATGTTCCAGACCCTTGGCTATGTTTACAGCTTCTTCTAGATTGGGATTCTTGGTGAGCAACTCCTCCTGCGTCTTAGTGTCGTTAGTGCACCGCACCAGTTGATCTCTGATTAAAGAGTCGGTGAGCTGCCCAAATTCGCATGTGGCAGACAACCCTCTCAGTACCGCTATGTAATTGCTCACTTTTTCTTCCCTTTTCTGCACCCTCTTAAAAAACTTGTGTCTCTCCATAACCACATTTATCTTCTCCTTAAAATGTGCTCCCAGATCCCTGAGTGTGCTTTCATAAACATTGACACCTTCCTCTACTTCTTCCTGGTCGTCTTCCACTAACCTCCCTGTAATGTCTTCGTAGATCTTTCTCCCATGTGTACCCAAGTTGTGGAGTAGTATGTGTTGCTTGCGTATATTGGTGTAATTACTACCGCCTATGGCAATCAGGTACGATTTGAAAATGCCTTCCCACCTCCTCCATGGAATGTCAGGTTCTCCTAATTCATTTAGAAAGGGGGGAGGTTGACTCATGCCCGCCCCCGCCATTGCCATACAGGTGTAGGATACCTGAAAAAGACCTTGCCTGTGAAGCAGACCAAAGAAAAGCAGATTTAACTTAAATTTTAAATTTACATGCACAGCAACTTCTCCCTGTGTGACCCCAGTAATTGTTAATTACACTCTTCTGTAATATCAACACAGGTTTGTACGAGAGAACAGCAGATTCTTGAAGTTGAAGTAGTCCCCTTTCTACTTCCACCAAATGCCTCTCCTCAGACCAACTGGGTTACAGGCCCCCTCCCACTGGCGGGACCTTCCTGTTGAGGCGGCTTCCCCTCACACGATCTTCTCCAGTCACCACTGACAAGCTCGTGGAATATCGTTATGAAAACAGGTGAGCTTCTCTCCCAAATGTACACGTTGCTCTTTTCAGCATGAGCTAAGAACCGACAGTCAGCGCGACACGAGCTGATCACAAGGGAACCGCTCAGCCTCACATCGTAAACTCTGACGGGAAGCTCAACTTCCACTTTCCGCTTCACCGCTGTCACCCAGGGGAGCGCAGAACGCAGCGCGTAGCGTGTGTGTTTTCCTCACGCTGCTTGCTGAAAAGGAAATTCCTCTCAGAGACCGCTATGTCTCCGTGACCAGCCTGCGCGCTTTACTGTGCCCGACACGACACACGACTTTTTCCCCCGCTGCGCGCTGCTGACAAGACCCACGCTGTACTGGTGAGAAGAGATCCCGGTGCCCGACCCGACACCCGACAACAGTTCCCACCACCCTTACGATGCAGGGGGCAGGATCGCAGGGGAAAAAACGCTCTTACTTCAAATTCACTTGAGCCGGCACCTCACTCTTTTGCGCTGTCTCAGTGTTCTGCTCCAACGCCTTACTCCGTTTTTTCTTCTTTAACCTCAAGGTTTCACTTCAGACTCGTCACTTAAAAACGTCATGTACTTTCCCCGACAGCAATAACTTCACCAGGGGAACGACATCCGCTGTCCCTGGCACAGCTTTCCACGTCCTCGTCGCCAAAGAATGTAGTAAGTAACAACACTACATTGATAGTTGAAAGGGTTCTTTATTCTAAGTAAGTGCATGGATGTCGTCAGCTGTCTTCTGTGGATGGCGCTGCTCTGTCAACATTCTAGAGCGAGCGCCTCTTGACACATGGGGTGTACCAAGTGCAGCAATAAAGGGAGGGGGGAAAGGACACAGAGGTGAAGGACCGGGTCAAAGGGGCAAGTTACAACACTGTGCTTGGTCCCCCTGGCTGTGCTTGGTCCCCCAGGCTGTGCTTGGTCCCCCTGGTTGCTCTTGGTCCCCCAGGCTGTGCTTGGTCCCCCAGGCTGTGCTTGGTCCCCCTGGTTGCTCTTGGTCCCCCAGGCTGTGCTTGGTCCCCCAGGCTGTGCTTGGACCCCTTGGTTGCTCTTGGTCCCCCAGGCTGTGCTTGGTCCCCCAGGCTGTGCTTGGTCCCCCTGGTTGCTCTTGGTCCCCCAGGCTGTGCTTGGTCCCCCTGGTTGCTCTTGGTCCCCCAGGCTGTGCTTGGTCCCCTTGGTTGCTCTTGGTCCCCCAGGCTGTGCTTGGTCCCCCAGGCTGTGCTTGGTCCCCCTGGTTGCTCTTGGTCCCCCAGGCTGTGCTTA
This sequence comes from Lissotriton vulgaris, assembly GCF_964263255.1. NCBI lineage: Eukaryota > Metazoa > Chordata > Amphibia > Caudata > Salamandridae > Lissotriton > Lissotriton vulgaris. The sequence continues at coordinate 1,024,054,446 of NC_141698.1, forward strand.
GTCCCCGAGGCTGTGCTTGGTCCCCCAGGCTGTGCTTGGTCCCCTAGGCTGTGCTTGGTCCCCCAGGCTGTGCTTGGTCCCCCTGGCTGTGCTTGGTCCCCCTGGTTGCTCTTGGTCCCCCAGGTTGTGCTTGGTCCCCCAGGTTGTGCTTGGTCCCCCTGGCTGTGCTTGGTCCCCCTGGCTGTGCTTGGTCCCCCTGGTTGCTCTTGGTCCCCCAGGCTGTGCTTGGTCCCCCAGGCTGTGCTTGGTCCCCCTGGCTGTGCTTGGTCCCCCAGGCTGTGCTTGGTCCCCCTGGTTGCTCTTGGTCCCCCAGGCTGTGCTTGGTCCCCCTGGTTGCTCTTGGTCCCCCAAGCTGTGCTTGGTCCCCCAGGCTGTGCTTGGTCCCCCAGGCTGTGCTTGGTCCCCCAGGCTGTGCTTGGTCCCCCTGGTTGCTCTTGGTCCACCAGGCTGTGCTTGGTCCCCCTGGTTGCTCTTGGTCCCCCAGGCTGTGCTTGGTCCCACAGGCTGTGTTTGGTCCCCCAGCCTGTGCTTGGTCCCCCAGGCTGTGCTTGGTCCCCTTGGTTGCTCTTGGTCCCCCAGGCTGTGCTTGTCTCCCTGGTTGCTCTTGGTCCCCCAGGCTGTGCTTGGTCCCCCAGGCTGTGCTTGGTCCCCTTGGTTGCTCTTGGTCCCCCAGGCTGTGCTTGGTCCCCTAGGCTGTGCTTGGTCCCCCAGGCTGTGCTTGGTCCCCCAGGCTGTGCTTGGTCCCCCTGGTTGCTCTTGGTCCCCCAGGCTGTGCTTGGTCCCCTTGGTTGCTCTTGGTCCCCCAGGCTGTGCTTGGTCCCCCTGGTTGCTCTTGGTCCCCCAGGCTGTGCTTGGTCCCCCAGGCTGTGCTTGGTCCCCCAGGCTGTGCTTGGTCCCCCAGGCTGTGCTTGGTCCCCTTGGTTGCTCTTGGTCCCCCAGGCTGTGCTTGGTCCCCTAGGCTGTGCTTGGTCCCCAAGGCTGTGCTTGGTCCCCCAGGCTGTGCTTGGTCCCCCTGGTTGCTCTTGGTCCCCCAGGCTGTGCTTGGTCCCCTTGGTTGCTCTTGGTCCCCCAGGCTGTGCTTGGTCCCCTTGGTTGCTCTTGGTCCCCCAGGCTGTGCTTGGTCCCCTAGGCTGTGCTTGGTCCCCCAGGCTGTGCTTGATCCCCCAGGCTGTGCTTGGTCCCCCTGGTTGCTCTTGGTCCCCCAGGCTGTGCTTGGTCCCCTTGGTTGCTCTTGGTCCCCCAGGCTGTGCTTGGTCCCCCTGGTTGCTCTTGGTCCCCCAGGCTGTGCTTGGTCCCCCAGGCTGTGCTTGGTCCCACTGGCTGTGCTTGGTCCCCCAGGCTGTGTGTTATATCCTATATTCCCTGCTGCTCAGCCTGTGTGTGTGATGTCATTGGAATGTTCCTGTGTGCATGGTTTGAATGTGTAGTCAGTTTGATTGAGTGGGCTGAGCAGCTGGATGCTGCTCCCGGTGGGGCCTCCTTCTTACCTTCCTTATTACCAACTTTAACCAATAAATACCTACTTAAGAATACCAACGTCTACTGGATCTACTTACATAAATAAGTACCTTTTTGGAATGCAATACTGTGCTTGGTCCCCCAGGCTGTGCTTGGTCCCCCTGGTTGCTCTTGGTCCCCCAGGCTGTGCTTGGTCCCCCAGGCTGTGCTTGGTCCCCCAGGCTGTGCTTGGTCCCCCAGGCTGTGCTTGGTCCCCCTGGTTGCTCTTGGTCCCCCAGGCTGTGCTTGGTCCCCCAGGCTGTGCTTGGTCCCCCTGGTTGCTCTTGGTCCCCCAGGCTGTGCTTGGTCCCCCAGGCTGTGCTTGGTCCCCTTGGTTGCTCTTGGTCCCCCAGGCTGTGCTCGGTCCCCCAGGCTGTGCTTGGTCCCCTTGGTTTCTCTTGGTCCCCCAGGCAGTGCTTGGTCCCCCTGGTTGCTCTTGGTCCCCCAGGCTGTGCTTGGTCCCCCAGGCTGTGCTTCGTCCCCCAGGCTGTGCTTGGTCCCCCAGGCTGTGCTTGGTCCCCCTGGCTGTGCTTGGTCCCCCAGGCTGTGCTTGGTCCCCCAGGCTGTGTGTTATATCCTGCTCTTCCTCTCCCTTTGTGCTCTTCCTCTCTCTTTGTCCCTCCTTAGTGTTAGTGTCTGCTTGTCTATGTCATGTCTCTGTGATGTCATCCAGGATTCTACCTGTTGCTGTTCAAGGGATTTTATCAGTTACCTGGAGGCTGAGCAGGAAGTTATCTGCTCCCGGTTGGGTTTCTTACCATATTACATTCCTACCTGAATGCTGTACCTTCTATCTAATCTCAAGAATAAATATACTACATGTACATTACAACAAGGACCCTTCATCTTTATTTTATTGAATTTAACACTGGCGACGAGGTAAAAAAGGACCCTTTTAAAAGAAAAAGGACTTCATTGAATTTAAAAAGGACATCATTGCAACCAAAGACAAGAAGAGAAACGTTTAAAGTTACTTTCCTGCTTCTGGGTACCCCACCGGTGTCTGGTTCCAACGGACAGTCTCAACCCAGAGCATTGGAATAACCTTTGCTGAAGTAATACTACTACTAAATCATCTGGCACTAGAGCAAACTTAAAGGACTCCCTGTTTTCATCTAGTGAGTCAGCATTTTACGTGAGTAACGTGGCTGCTGCTGTTTGTCCTAGGTGTGCCTGTGCTACTTCTGAAAACTCCTGTTTAAATGAAAGTGTGCCTGTAGTATTTCTGAAATCTGCTGTTTAAAAGATTGTCAGCTCACTTTGTGACTTCAGTTTATTGCCTGCGCAACTTGTGCCAACCTGCTGTTTAAAGGTCTCCTGTTTACAAAAAGCCCTACTAACTGGGACCGTTACAACCTGCAATTAAAATTAAAGTCTGCCTGCATCAATCTGTGTGAACTCCATGTTTCGGTACCTTGGAGGTTGTGCACTAGCAGTTTGAGTGAAGAGACGGCTATTCTACTTTGTTATTTGGCTTGCCATGTGGCCTGCGCTGAGACCTGATGCCTATTTCTGCCAACCACGTCCTGAGCATACTCTGCAAACTGTGCTGGAATTCACATGCCAGCGCTTGGCTCTACACCATTTGGGAGTCTGTCTACATGCCTGACTTCGAGAATTGGAACTTGATCTGCACACCATTAATTTCTGACATTACACTACGTTTGGATCTGTAACCCGGGTGAGAGATCGCTCACCGGTGTTTGCTGTTTCATGATTTATTTATTTATTTATTTCCCTTGAAAAAAAATAGTGTTCTCCAACAAGGTACTGTTTGATTTTCTTTACATTTTCCCATGGACATTTCTACAGAGCTGTTTGTGTCTCCCTTCATTCAAATGACAACGGTGACTACTTTTATTATTTTGATTTGTTATGTTTAAGATGTTGTGAACAATTTTGCATATTTCCTAATTTATGCAATGTGTAGTTTGCGCTGTAATTTACCCTTGAGTGCATTTTTTCTAAGTACTGTGGTGTGCTAAATATCTATTTATATGCTCAATGCTTAGAACTCTGTTTCTAGGTTATGTATGTATGCTGTTACATGTTCTTTTCTGTGTGGATTTGCAAGTGATACATTTTGAAATAATTTATTCTATTATTGCCTACTTTACTGGAGCCACGTTTGTGCTCAACCTTTGTTGAGGTGCTCATTTGCTTTCATTTTGGTGATGATTTGTAGGCGTTATGCTTATTGGGGTCATTTATGTGCTCAACTATGTTGAGGTGCTCCAATTTGTTTTCATTCTTAGTGATGATGAGCTAGAGTGATGCTCAATTTTGATGTTTATTTCTGTTATGAACCACTTTATAGTGCTCTATTGTTAGAGGTGTTCATGCGCTTGCTATTAGAAGCCATAGGGGCTCAATTTAATTTTATTGTCATTTCAGATGAACCACTTATAGTGCTCTATGGTTAGAGGAGTTCATCTATTTACTGTCAGGAGCCGCAGGGCTCAGTTTTATTGGTGATTTTCTGTTACTTACTGTGAGGAGCTGCATGGGCTCAGTTTTATTCTATTGATAGAGAAGTTGTGCATTTTCTGTGAAGAGCCGTTTTGTCATGGACCACTTTTACTGTGCTCTATGTTTAGAGGAGTTCATGTGTTTACTTTGAGGAGTTGGGCTCATTTTATTGTGCTTTATTTTGGAGGAATCGAAAATATTCGAATTTGAGGAATTGATATTTCATTTTCTATCTACGGTACTGAGCCATACTGTACCCTTGCTCATTTGTATTGAGATGTTCAGTTTTCATTTCATTTAAGCTTACATTCTTTTGTTAGCTTATGGTGCTTGTACAACCTTTGTGCCTGCACCCCTTTGATATTTCTTTTTCTTTCCATCTTGTTGAAGGGGCTGTTTATTTCTGGTGCATATATGTTCTTTCTTCTGCCTTTCTGCTTCTGCCATCTGTTTCATCTTATCCATTTTTTTCAATCAAAGGAGGGAGGTGTGTTATATCCTGCTCTTCCTCTCCCTTTGTGCTCTTCCTCTCTCTTTGTCCCTCCTTAGTGTTAGTGTCTGCTTGTCTATGTCATGTCTCTGTGATGTCATCCAGGATTCTACCTGTTGCTGTTCAAGGGATTTTATCAGTTACCTGGAGGCTGAGCAGGACGTTATCTGCTCCCGGTGGGGTTTCTTACCATATTACATTCCTACCTGAATGCTGTACCTTCTATCTAATCTCAAGAATAAATATACTACATGTACATTACAACAAGGACCCTTCATCTTTATTTTATTGAATTTAACACTGTGCTTGGTCCCCCTGGTTGCTCTTGGTCCCCCAGGCTGTGCTTGGTCCCCCAGGCTGTGCTTGGTCCCCCTGGTTGCTCTTGGTCCCCCAGGCTGTGCTTGGTCCCCCTGGTTGCTCTTGGTCCCCCAGGCTGTGCTTGGTCCCCCAGGCTGTGCTTGGTCCCCTTGGTTGCTCTTGGTCCCCCAGGCTGTACTTGGTCCCCCAGGCTGTGCTTGGTCCCCCTGGTTGCTCTTGGTCCTCCAGGCTGTGCTTGGTCCCCTTGGTTGCTCTTGGTCCCCCAGGCTGTGCTATGTCCCCCAGGCTGTGCTTGGTCTCCCTGGCTGTGCTTGGTCCCCCAGGCTGTGCTTGGTCCCCCTGGTTGCTCTTGGTCCCCAAGGCTGTGCTTGGTCCCCCAGGCTGTGCTTGGTCCCCCAGGCTGTGCTTGGTCCCCCTGGTTGCTCTTGGTCCCCCAGGCTGTGCTTGGTCCCCCAGGCTGTGCTTGGTCCCCCAGGCTGTGCTTGGACCCCTTGGTTGCTCTTGGTCCCCCAGGCTGTGCTTGGTCCCCCAGGCTGTGCTTGGTCCCCCTTGTTGCTCTTGGTCCCCCAGGCTGTGCTTGGTCCCCCTGGTTGCTCTTGGTCCCCCAGGCTGTGCTTGGTCCCCTTGGTTGCTCTTGGTCCCCCAGGCTGTGCTTGGTCCCCCTGGTTGCTCTTGGTCCCCCAGGCTGTGCTTGGTCCCCGAGGCTGTGCTTGGTCCCCCAGGCTGTGCTTGGTCCCCTAGGCTGTGCTTGGTCCCCCAGGCTGTGCTTGGTCCCCCTGGCTGTGCTTGGTCCCCCTGGTTGCTCTTGGTCCCCCAGGTTGTGCTTGGTCCCCCAGGCTGTGCTTGGTCCCCCTGGCTGTGCTTGGTCCCCCTGGCTGTGCTTGGTCCCCCATGTTGCTCTTGGTCCCCCAGGCTGTGCTTGGTCCCCCAGGCTGTGCTTGGTCCCCCTGGCTGTGCTTGGTCCCCCAGGCTGTGCTTGGTCCCCCAGGCTGTGCTTGGTCCCCCAGGCTGTGCTTGGTCCCCTTGGTTGGTCTTGGTCCCCCAGGCTGTGCTTGGTCCCTCTGGTTGCTCTTGGTCCCCCAGGCTGTGCTTGGTCCCCCAGGCTTTGCTTAAGTCCCCTTGGTTGCTCTTGGTCCCCCAGGCTGTGCTTGGTCCCCCAGGTTGTGCTTGGTCCCCCTGGTTGCTCTTGGTCCCCCAGGCTGTGCTTGGTCCCCCTGGCTGTGCTTGGTCCCCCAGGCTGTGCTTGGTCCCCCTGGCTGTGCTTGGTCCCCCAGGCTGTGCTTGGTCCCCCTGGTTGCTCTTGGTCCCCCAGGCTGTGCTTGGTCCCCCAGGCCGTGCTTGGTCCCCCAGGCTGTGCTTGGTCCCCCAGGCCGTGCTTGGTCCCCCTGGCTGTGCTTGGTCCCCCTGGTTGCTCTTGGTCCCCCAGGCTGTGCTTGGTCCCCCAGGCTGTGCTTGGTCCCCCTGGTTGCTCTTCGTCCCCCAGGCTGTGCTTGGTCCCCCAGGCTGTGCTTGGTCCCCCTGGTTGCTCTTGGTCCCCCAGGCTGTGCTTGGTCCCCCAGGCTGTGCTCGGTCCCCCAGGCTGTGCTTGGTCCCCTTGGTTGCTCTTGGTCCCCCAGGCTGTGCTTGGTCCCCTTGGTTGCTGTTGGCCCCCCAGGCTGTGCTTGGTCCCCCAGTCTGTGCTTGGTCCCCCAGGCTGTGCTTGGTCCCCCTGGTTGCTCTTGGTCCCCCAGGCTGTGCTTGGTCCCCCAGGCTGTGCTTGGTCCCCCTGGTTGCTCTTGGTCCCCCAGGCTGTGCTTGGTCCCCTCGGTTGCTCTTGGTCCCCCAGGCTGTGCTTGGTCCCCCTGGCTGTGCTTGGTCCCCCAGGCTGTGCTTGGTCCCCCTGGTTGCTCTTGGTCCCCCAGGCTGTGCTTGGTCCCCCAGGCTGTGCTTGGTCCCCCAGGCTGTGCTTGGTCCCCCTGGTTGCTCTTGGTCCCCCAGGCTGTGCTTGGTCCCACAGGCTGTGTTTGGTCCCCCAGCCTGTGCTTGGTCCCCCAGGCTGTGCTTGGTCCCCTTGGTTGCTCTTGGTCCCCCAGGCTGTGCTTGTCTCCCTGGTTGCTCTTGGTCCCCCAGGCTGTGCTTGGTCCCCCAGGCTGTGCTTGTTCCCCTTGGTTGCTCTTGGTCCCCCAGGCTGTGCTTGGTCCCCCAGGCTGTGCTTGGTCCCCCTGGTTGCTCTTGGTCCCCCAGGCTGTGCTTGGTCCCCTTGGTTGCTCTTGGTCCCCCAGGCTGTGCTTGGTCCCCCTGGTTGCTCTTGGTCCCCCAGGCTGTGCTTGGTCCCCCTGGTTGCTCTTGGTCCCCCAGGCTGTGCTTGGTCCCCCAGGCTGTGCTTGGTCCTACTGGCTGTGCTTGGTCCCCCAGGCTGTGTGTTATATCCTGATCATCTCTTTCCCTGCTGCTCAGCCTGTGTGTGTGATGTCATTGGAATGTTCCTGTGTGCATGGTTTGAATGTGTAGTCAGTTTGATTGAGTGGGCTGAGCAGCTGGATGCTGCTCCCGGTGGGGCCTCCTTCTTACCTTCCTTATTACCAACTTTAACCAATAAATACCTACTTAAGAATACCAACGTCTACTGGATCTACTTACATAAATAAGTACCTTTTTGGAATGCAATACTGTGCTTGGTCCCCCAGGCTGTGCTTGGTCCCCCTGGTTGCTCTTGGTCCCCCAGGCTGTGCTTGGTCCCCCAGGCTGTGCTTGGTCCCCCAGGCTGTGCTTGGTCCCCCAGGCTGTGCTTGGTCCCCCTGGTTGCTCTTGGTCCCCCAGGCTGTGCTTGGTCCCCCAGGCTGTGCTTGGTCCCCCTGGTTGCTCTTGGTCCCCCAGGCTGTGCTTGGTCCCCCAGGCTGTGCTTGGTCCCCTTGGTTGCTCTTGGTCCCCCAGGCTGTGCTCGGTCCCCCAGGCTGTGCTTGGTCCCCTTGGTTTCTCTTGGTCCCCCAGGCAGTGCTTGGTCCCCCTGGTTGCTCTTGGTCCCCCAGGCTGTGCTTGGTCCCCCAGGCTGTGCTTCGTCCCCCAGGCTGTGCTTGGTCCCCCAGGCTGTGCTTGGTCCCCCTGGCTGTGCTTGGTCCCCCAGGCTGTGCTTGGTCCCCCTGGTTGCTCTTGGTCCCCCAGGCTGTGCTTGGTCCCCCAGGCTGTGCTTGGTCCCCCAGGCTGTGCTTGGTCCCCCTGGTTGCTCTTGGTCCCCCAGGCTGTGCTTGGTCCCCCTGGTTGCTCTTGGTCCCCCAGGCTGTGCTTGGTCCCCCAGGCTGTGCTTGGTCCCCTTGGTTGCTCTTGGTCCCCCAGGCTGTACTTGGTCCCCCAGGCTGTGCTTGGTCCCCCTGGTTGCTCTTGGTCCCCCAGGCTGTGCTTGGTCCCCTTGGTTGCTCTTGGTCCCCCAGGCTGTGCTTTGTCCCCCAGGCTGTGCTTGGTCTCCCTGGCTGTGCTTGGTCCCCCAGGCTGTGCTTGGTCCTCCTGGTTGCTCTTGGTCCCCTAGGCTGTGCTTGGTCCCCCAGGCTGTGCTTGGTCCCCCAGGCTGTGCTTGGTCCCCCTGGTTGCTCTTGGTCCCCCAGGCTGTGCTTGGTCCCACAGGCTGTGCTTGGTCCCCCAGGCTGTGCTTGGACCCCTTGGTTGCTCTTGGTCCCCCAGGCTGTGCTTGGTCCCCCAGGCTGTGCTTGGTCCCCCTTGTTGCTCTTGGTCCCCCAGGCTGTGCTTGGTCCCCCTGGTTGCTCTTGGTCCCCCAGGCTGTGCTTTGTCCCCTTGGTTGCTCTTGGTCCCCCAGGCTGTGCTTGGTCCCCCAGGCTGTGCTTGGTCCCCCTGGTTGCTCTTGGTCCCCCAGGCTGTGCTTGGTCCCAAAGGCTGTGCTTGGTCCCCCAGGCTGTGCTTGGTCCCCTAGGCTGTGCTTGGTCCCCCAGGCTGTGCTTGGTCCCCCTGGCTGTGCTTGGTCCCCCTGGTTGCTCTTGGTCCCCCAGGTTGTGCTTGGTCCCCCAGGCTGTGCTTGGTCCCCCTGGCTGTGCTTGGTCCCCCTGGCTGTGCTTGGTCCCCCTGGTTGCTCTTGGTCCCCCAGGCTGTGCTTGGTCCCCCAGGCTGTGCTTGGTCCCCCTGGCTGTGCTTGGTCCCCCAGGCTGTGCTTGGTCCCCCTGGTTGCTCTTGGTCCCCCAGGCTGTGCTTGGTCCCCCTGGTTGCTCTTGGTCCCCCAAGCTGTGCTTGGTCCCCCAGGCTGTGCTTGGTCCCCCAGGCTGTGCTTGGTCCCACAGGCTGTGCTTGGTCCCCCTGGTTGCTCTTTGTCCCCCAGGCTGTGCTTGGTCCCCCTGGTTGCTCTTTGTCCCCCAGGCTGTGCTTGGTCCCACAGGCTGTGTTTGGTCCCCCAGCCTGTGCTTGGTCCCCCAGGCTGTGCTTGGTCCCCTTGGTTGCTCTTGGTCCCCCAGGCTGTGCTTGTCTCCCTGGTTGCTCTTGGTCCCCCAGGCTGTGCTTGGTCCCCCAGGCTGTGCTTGGTCCCCTTGGGTGCTCTTGGTCCCCCAGGCTGTGCTTGGTCCCCTATGCTGCGCTTGGTCCCCCAGGCTGTGCTTGGTCCCCCAGGCTGTGCTTGGTCCCCCTGGTTGCTCTTGGTCCCCCAGGCTGTGCTTGGTCCCCTTGGTTGCTCTTGGTCCCCCAGGCTGTGCCTGGTCCCCCTGGTTGCTCTTGGTCCCCCAGGCTGTGCTTGGTCCCCCAGGCTGTGCTTGGTCCCCCTGGTTGCTCTTGGTCCCCCAGGCTGTGCTTGGTCCCCCTGGTTGCTCTTGGTCCCCCAGGCTGTGCTTGGTCCCCCAGGCTGTGCTTGGTCCCCCTGGTTGCTCTTGGTCCCCCAGGCTGTGCCTGGTCCCCCAGGCTGTGCTTGGTCCCCCTGGTTGCTCTAGGTCCCCCAGGCTGTGCTTGGTCCCCCAGGCGGTGCTTGGTCCCCTTGGTTGCTCTTGGTCCCCCAGGCTGTGCTTGGTCCCCCAGGCTGTGCTTGGTCCCCTTGGTTGCTCTTGGTCCCCCAGGCAGTGTTTGGTCCCCCTGGTTGCTCTTGGTCCCCCAGGCTGTGCTTGGTCCCCCAGGCTGTGCTTCGTCCCCCTGGTTGTGCTTGGTCCCCCAGGCTGTGCTTGGTCCCCCTGGATGTGCTTGGTCCCCCAGGCTGTGCTTGGTCCCCCTGGTTGCTCTTGGTCCCCCAGGCTGTGCTTGGTCCCCCAGGCTGTGCTTGGTCCCCCTGGTTGCTCTTGGTCCCCCAGGCTGTGCTTGGTCCCCCTGGTTGCTCTTGGTCCCCCAGGCTGTGCTTGGTCCCCCAGGCTATGCTTGGTCCCCTTGGTTGCTCTTGGTCCCCCAGGCTGTACTTGGTCCCCCAGGCTGTGCTTGGTCCCCTTGGTTGCTCTTGGTCCCCCAGGCTGTGCTTGGTCCCCCAGGCTGTGCTTGGTCCCCTTGGTTGCTCTTGGTCCCCCAGGCTGTGCTTGGTCCCCCAGGCTGTGCTTGGTCCCCCTGGCTGTGCTTGGTTCCCCAGGCTGTGCTTGGTCCCCCTGGTTTCTCTTGGTCCCCCAGGCAGTGCTTGGTCCCCCTGGTTGCTCTTGGTCCCACAGGCTGTGCTTGGTCCCCCAGGCTGTGCTTGGTCCCCTTGGTTGCTCTTGGTCCCCCAGGCTGTGCTTGGTCCCCTTGGTTGCTCTTGGTCCCCCAGGCTGTGCTTGGTCCCCCAGGTGTGCTTTGTCCCCTTGGTTGCTCTTGGTCCCCCAGGCTGTGCTTGGTCCCCCAGGCTGTGCTTGGTCCCCCTGGCTGTGCTTGGTCCCCCAGGCTGTGCTTGGTCCCCCTGGCTGTGCTTGGTCCCCCAGGCTGTGCTTGGTCCCCCTGGTTGCTCTTGGTCCCCCAGGCTGTGCTTGGTCCCCCAGGCTGTGCTTGGTCCCCCTGGCTGCGCTTGGTCCCCCAGGCTGTGCTTGGTCCCCCTGGTTGCTCTTGGTCCCCCAGGCTGTGCTTGGTCCCCCAGGCTGTGCTTGGTCCCCCTGGCTGTGCTTGGTCCCCCAGGCTGTGCTTGGTCCCCCAGGCTGTGCTTGGTCCCCCAGGCTGTGCTTCGTCCCCCTGGCTGTGCTTGGTCCCCCTGGCTGTGCTTGGTCCCCCTGGTTGCTCTTGGTCCCCCAGGTTGTGCTTGGTCCCCCAGGCTGTGCTTGGTCCCCCTGGCTGTGCTTGGTCCCCCTGGCTGTGCTTGGTCCCCCTGGTTGCTCTTGGTCCCCCAGGCTGTGCTTGGTCCCCCAGGCTGTGCTTGGTCCCCCTGGCTGTGCTTGGTCCCCCAGGCTGTGCTTGGTCCCCCTGGTTGCTCTTGGTCCCCCAGGCTGTGCTTGGTCCCCCTGGTTGCTCTTGGTCCCCCAAGCTGTGCTTGGTCCCCCAGGCTGTGCTTGGTCCCCCAGGCTGTGCTTGGTCCCCCAGGCTGTGCTTGGTCCCCTTGGTTGCTCTTGGTCCCCCAGGCTGTGCTTGGCCCCCCTGGTTGCTCTTGGTCCCCCAGGATGTGCTTGGTCCCACAGGCTGTGTTTGGTCCCCCAGCCTGTGCTTGGTCCCCCAGGCTGTGCTTGGTCCCCTTGGTTGCTCTTGGTCCCCCAGGCTGTGCTTGTCTCCCTGGTTGCTCTTGGTCCCCCAGGCTGTGCTTGGTCCCCCAGGCTGTGCTTGGTCCCCTTGGTTGCTCTTGGTCCCCCAGGCTGTGCTTGGTCCCCTAGGCTGTGCTTGGTCCCCCTGGTTGCTCTTGGTCCCCCAGGCAGTGCTTGGTCCCCTTGGTTGCTCTTGGTCCCCCAGACTGTGCTTGGTCCCCCTGGTTGCTCTTGGTCCCCCAGGCTGTGCTTGGTCCCCCAGGCTGTGCTTGGTCCCCCAGGCTGTGCTTGGTCCCCCTGGTTGCTCTTGGTCCCCCAGGCTGTGCTTGGTCCCCCTGGTTGCTCTTGGTCCCCCAGGCTGTGCTTGGTCCCCCAGGCTGTGCTTGGTCCCCCAGGCTGTGCTTGGTCCCCTTGGTTGCTCTTGGTCCCCCAGGCCTTGCTTGGTCCCCCTGGTTGCTCTTGGTCCCCCAGGCTGTGCTTGGTCCCCCAGGCTGTGCTTGGTCCCCCAGGCTGTGCTTGGTCCCCCTGGTTGCTCTTGGTCCCCCAGGCTGTGCTTGGTCCCCCAGGCTGTGCTTGGTCCCCCTGGTTGCTCTTGGTCCCCCAGGCTGTGCTTGGTCCCCCAGGCTGTGCTTGGTCCCCTTGGTTGCTCTTGGTCCCCCAGGCCGTGCTTGGTCCCCTTGGTTGCTCTTGGTCCCCCAGGCAGTGCTTGGTCCCCCTGGTTGCTCTTGGTCCCCCAGGCTTGGTCCCCCAGGCTGTGCTTCGTCCCCCAGGCTGTGCTTCGTCCCCCTGGCTGTGCTTGGTCCCCCAGGCTGTGCTTCGTCCCCCTGGCTGTGCTTGGTCCCCCAGGTTGTGCTTGGTCCCCCTGGTTGCTCTTGGTCCCCCAGGCTGAGCTTGGTCCCCCTGGTTGCTCTTGGTCCCCCAGGCTGTGCTTGGTCCCCCAGGCTGTGCTTGGTCCCCCTGGTTGCTCTTGGTCCCCCAGGCTGTGCTTGGTCCCCCTGGTTGCTCTTGGTCCCCCAGGCTGTGCTTGGTCCCCCAGGCTGTGCTTGGTCCCCTTTGTTGCTCTTGGTCCCCCAGGCTGTGCTTGGTCCCCCAGGCTGTGCTTGGTCCCCTTGGTTGCTCTTGGTCCCCCCAGGCTGTGCTTGGTCCCCTAGGCTGTGCTTGGTCCCCCTGGTTGCTCTTGGTCCCCCAGGCTGTGCTTGGTCCCATTGGTTGCTCTTGGTCCCCCAGGCTGTGCTTGGTCCCCCTGGTTGCTCTTGGTCCCCCAGGCTCCCCCAGGCTGTGCTTGGTCCCCTTTGTTGCTCTTGGTCCCCGAGGCTGTGGCTTGGTCCCCCAGGCTGTGCTTGGTCCCCCTGGTTGCTCTTGGTCCCCCAGGCTGTGCTTGGTCCCCTTGGTTGCTCTTGGTCCCCCAGGCTATGCTTGGTCCCCCAGGTGTGCTTGGTCCCCCTGGTTGCTCTTGGTCCACCAGGCTGTGCTTGGTCCCCCAGGCTGTGCTTGGTCCCCCAGGCTGAGCTTGGTCCCCTTGGTTGCTCTTGGTCCCCCAGGCTGTGCTTGGTCCCCCAGGCTGTGCTTGGTCCCCCTGGCTGTGCTTGGTCCCCCAGGCTGTGCTTGGTCCCCCTGGTTGCTCTTGGTTCCCCAGGCTTTGCTTGGTCCCCCAGGCTGTGCTTGGTCCCCCAGGCTGTGCTTGGTCCCCCAGGCTGTGCTTGGTCCCCCTGGTTGCTCTTGGTCCCCCAGGCTGTGCTTGGTCCCCCAGGCTGTGCTTGGTCCCCCTGGTTGCTCTTGGTCCCCCAGGCTATGCTTGGTCCGCGAGGCTGTGCTTGGCCCCCCAGGCTGTGCTTGGTCCCCTAGGCTGTGCTTGGTCCCCCAGGCTGTGCTTGGTCCCCCTGGCTGTGCTTGGTCCCCCTGGTTGCTCTTGGTCCCCCAGGTTGTGCTTGGTCCCCCAGGCTGTGCTTGGTCCCCCTGGCTGTGCTTGGTCCCCCTGGCTGTGTTTGGTCCCACAGGCTGTGCTTGGTCCCCCTGGTTGCTCTTGGTCCCCCAGGCTGTGCTTGGTCCCCCAGGCTGTGCTTGGTCCCCCTGGCTGTGCTTGGTCCCCCCAGGCTGTGCTTGGTCCCCCAGGCTGTGCTTGGTCCCCCTGGTTGCTCTTGGTCCCCCAGGCTGTGCTTGGTCCCACGGGCTGTGTTTGGTCCCCCAGCCTGTGCTTAGTCCCCCAGGCTGTGCTTGGTCCCCTTGGTTGCTCTTGGTCCCCCAGGCTGTGCTTGTCTCCCTGGTTGCTCTTGGTCCCCCAGGCTGTGCTTGGTCCCCTTGGTTGCTTTTGGTCCCCCAGGCTGTGCTTGGTCCCCTAGGCTGTGCTTGGTCCCCCTGGTTGCTCTTGGTCCCCCAGGCTGTGCTTGGTCCCCTTGGTTGCTCTTGGTCCCCCAGGCTGTGCTTGGTCCCCCAGGCTGTGCTTGGTCCCCCAGGCTGTGCTTGGTCCCCCAGGCTGTGCTTGGTCCCCCTGGTTGCTCTTGGTCCCCCAGGCTGTGCTTGGTCCCCCTGGTTGCTCTTGGTCCCCCAGGCTGTGCTTGGTCCCCCAGGCTGTGCTTGGTCCCCCAGGCTGTGCTTGGTCCCCTTGGTTGATCTTGGTCCCCCAGGCCTTGCTTGGTCCCCCTGGTTGCTCTTGGTCCCCCAGGCTGTGCTTGGTCCCCCAGGCTGTGCTTGGTCCCCCAGGCTGTGCTTGGTCCCCCAGGCTGTGCTTGGTCCCCCTGGTTGCTCTTGGTCCCCCAGGCTGTGCTTGGTCCCCCAGGCTGTGCTTGGTCCCCCTGGTTGCTCTTGGTCCCCCAGGCCGTGCTTGGTCCCCTTGGTTGCTCTTGGTCCCCCAGGCAGTGCTTGGTCCCCCTGGTTGCTCTTGGTCCCCCAGGCTTGGTCCCCCAGGCTGTGCTTCGTCCCCCAGGCTGTGCTTGGTCCCCCTGGCTGTGCTTGGTCCCCCAGGCTGTGCTTCGTCCCCCTGGTTGCTCTTGGTCCCCCAGGCTGTGCTTGGTCCCCCAGGCTGTGCTTGGACCCCTTGGTTGCTCTTGGTCCCCCAGGCTGTGCTTGGTCCCCCAGGCTGTGCTTGGTCCCCCTGGTTGCTCTTGGTCCCCCAGGCTGTGATTGGTCCCCCTGGTTGCTCTTGGTCCCCCAGGCTGTGCTTGGTCCCCTTGGTTGCTCTTGGTCCCCCAGGCAGTGCTTGGTCCCCCTGGTTGCTCTTGGTCCCCCAGGCTGTGCTTGGTCCCCCAGGCTGTGCTTGGTCCCCCAGGCGGTGCTTGGTCCCCCAGGCTGTGCTTCTTCCCCCTGGCTGTGCTTGGTCCCCCAGGCTGTGCTTGGTCCCCCAGGCTGTGCTTGGTCCCCCAGGCTGTGCTTGGTCCCCCAGGCTGTGCTTGGTCCCCCTGGTTGCTCTTGGTCCCCCAGGCTGTGCTTGGTCCCCCAGGCTGTGCTTGGTCCCCCTGGTTGCTCTTGGTCCCCCAGGCAGTGCTTGGTCCCCCTGGTTGCTCTTGGTCCCCCAGGCTGTGCTTGGTCCCCCAGGCTGTGCTTGGTCCCCTTGGTTGCTCTTGGTCCCCCAGGCTGTGCTTGGTCCCCTTGGTTGCTCTTGGTCCCCCAGGCTGTGCTTGGTCCCACAGGCTGTGCTTGGTCCCCCTGGTTGCTCTTGGTCCCCCAGGCTGTGCTTGGTCCCCCTGGTTGCTCTTGGTCCCCCAGGCTGTGCTTGGTCCCCTTGGTTGCTCTTGGTCCCCCAGGCTATGCTTGGTCCCCCAGGCTGTGCTTGGTCCCCCTGGTTGCTCTTGGTCCACCAGGCTGTGCTTGGTCCCCCAGGCTGTGCTTGGTCCCCCAGGCTGTGCTTGGTCCCCTTGGTTGCTCTTGGTCCCCCAGGCTGTGCTTGGTCCCCCAGGCTGTGCTTGGTCCCCCTGGCTGTGCTTGGTCCCCCTGGTTGCTCTTGGTTCCCCAGGCTTTGCTTGGTCCCCCAGGCTGTGCTTGGTCCCCCAGGCTGTGCTCGGTCCCCCAGGCTGTGCTTGGTCCCCCGGGTTGCTCTTGGTCCCCCAGGCTGTGCTTGGTCCCCCAGGCTGTGCTTGGTCCCCCTGGTTGCTCTTGGTCCCCCAGGCTATGCTTGGTCCCCGAGGCTGTGCTTGGTCCCCCAGGCTGTGCTTGGTCCCCTAGGCTGTGCTTGGTCCCCTAGGCTGTGCTTGGTCCCCCTGGCTGTGCTTGGTCCCCCTGGTTGCTCTTGGTCCCCCAGGTTGTGCTTGGTCCCCCAGGCTGTGCTTGGTCCCCCTGGCTGTGCTTGGTCCCCCTGGCTGTGCTTGGTCCCCCAGGCTGTGCTTGGTCCCCCTGGTTGCTCTTGGTCCCCCAGGCTGTGCTTGGTCCCCCAGGCTGTGCTTGGTCCCCCTGGCTGTGCTTGGTCCCCCCAGGCTGTGCTTGGTCCCCCAGGCTGTGCTTGGTCCCCCTGGTTGCTCTTGGTCCCCCAGGCTGTGCTTGGTCCCCCTGGTTGCTCTTGGTCCCCCAGGCTGTGCTTGGTCCCACAGGCTGTGTTTGGTCCCCCAGCCTGTGCTTGGTCCCCCAGGCTGTGCTTGGTCCCCTTGGTTGCTCTTGGTCCCCCAGGCTGTGCTTGTCTCCCTGGTTGCTCTTGGTCCCCCAGGCTGTGCTTGGTCCCCCAGGCTGTGCTTGGTCCCCTTGGTTGCTCTTGGTCCCCCAGGCTGTGCTTGGTCCCCTAGGCTGTGCTTGGTCCCCCTGGTTGCTCTTGGTCCCCCAGGCTGTGCTTGGTCCCCTTGGTTGCTCTTGGTCCCCCAGGCTGTGCTTGGTCCCCCTGGTTGCTCTTGGTCCCCCAGGCTGTGCTTGGTCCCCCAGGCTGTGCTTGGTCCCCCAGGCTGTGCTTGGTCCCCCTGGTTGCTCTTGGTCCCCCAGGCTGTGCTTGGTCCCCCTGGTTGCTCTTGGTCCCCCAGGCTGTGCTTGGTCCCCCATGCTGTGCTTGGTCCCCCAGGCTGTGCTTGGTCCCCCAGGCTGTGCCTAGTCCCCTTGGTTGCTCTTGGTCCCCCAGGCCTTGCTTGGTCCCCCTGGTTGCTCTTGGTCCCCCTGGTTGCTCTTGGTCCCCCAGGCTGTGATTGGTCCCCCAGGCTGTACTTGGTCCCCCAGGCTGTGCTTGGTCCCCCTGGTTGCTCTTGGTCCCCCAGGCTGTGCTTGGTCCCCCAGGCTGTGCCTGGTTGCTCTTGGTCCCCCAGGCTGTGTTTTGTCCCCCAGGCCGTGCTTGGTCCCCTTGGTTGCTCTTGGTCCCCCAGGCAGTGCTTGGTCCCCCTGGTTGCTCTTGGTCCCCCAGGCTTGGTCCCCCAGGCTGTGCTTCTTCCCCCAGGCTGTGCTTCGTCCCCCTGGCTGTGCTTGGTCCCCCAGGCTGTGCTTCGTCCCCCTGGCTGTGCTTGGTCCCCCAGGCTGTGCTTGGTCCCCCTGGTTGCTCTTGGTCCCCCAGGCTGAGCTTGGTCCCCCTGGTTGCTCTTGGTCCCCCAGGCTGTGCTTGGTCCCCCAGGCTGTGCTTGGTCCCCCTGGTTGCTCTTGGTCCCCCAGGCTGTGCTTGGTCCCCCTGGTTGCTCTTGGTCCCCCAGGCAGTGCTTGGTCCCCCTGGTTGCTCTTGGTCCCCCAGGCTGTGCTTGGTCCCCCAGGCTGTGCTTGGTCCCCCAGGCTGTGCTTGGTCCCCTTGGTTGCTCTTGGTCCCCCAGGCTGTGCTTGGTCCCCTTGGTTGCTCTTGGTCCCCCAGGCAGTGCTTGGTCCCCCTGGTTGCTCTTGGTCCCCCAGGCTGTGCTTGGTCCCCCAGGCTGTGCTTGGTCCCCCAGGCTGTGCTTCGTCCCCCTGGCTGTGCTTGGTCCCCCAGGCTGTGCTTGGTCCCCCAGGCTGTGCTTGGTCCCCCAGGCCCCCCAGGCTGTGCTTGGTCCCCCAGGCTGTGCTTGGTCCCCCAGGCTGTGCTTGGTCCCCCTGGTTGCTCTTGGTCCCCCAGGCTGTGCTTGGTCCCCCAGGCTGTGCTTGGTCCCCCAGGCTGTGCTTGGTCCCCCTGGTTGCTCTTGGTCCCTGTGAGAAGTTGGCCTGGTATATAATGCTCACTAATTCTAGTGATCACTTTGTACCATGCCAAGCAACCCTTATGATGATGGTTGTAATTCAACCTTGTAGACCAGTTATCCTAGTGGTAACGTGGACAAAGCAGTCTTAGGCTAAACTCTGAAAGGCATGTGAAGCCAGCTGTTATACCATACACAACCCCGTTGAATACCAAATGAAAGGGACACCCCACAGATATATATTGAAAATATATATTGATTTATTACTATAAAATCCCCTGGACTCTTTATGAGCACAGAAGCACAAGCGTTAAATCACAAGACAGTTTAAAATACACAAAAGTTGCACAATATGGATGAGCCCTAGGGGCCACCTAAACCATATACTAAGAAAGTGGTATAAGAGATACCTAGAGGAAAGTGAAGAGGCCTAGGGCCTTGGGAATCGCTGGAGCTATTCGAGACTGGAGTTAACTAAGTCGGGAAAGGCCCACGGGACTCGGGTGCAGTGTTCAAAGTGCACGCACTTCTCAATACAAAGTCTATGGTGCGTAAAAAGCACAAAGTTAGAAAGTTAGGAACCTTCCGAGTGACCTACGGAGCTGAAACTTAAAACACAGGCCCTTGGGATGTGTACCAGTGCAGGAGCACCGGCGGAGCTGAGTTACCTCACCCACAGGAAGCGGGTGCACAGGGTCGAAGATGTGTCGGGTTTCGTCACGCTGGTCGATGGTGCTTGGAGCTGAAGATGCTGCAGGCGGCTCGATGAGAAGAGTTCCGGTGGATCCAAGGGTGGATCAGAAGAGTTGAAGACCTGAAAGCAGAGGGGACAGTGTTCAAAGTCACTAGCCAGTGACTACCGTGGAACCAGATTGGAACCAGGCGATGTCGGGTGCAAACAGGCGTTGTCGGGTAGCTTCTTTCTGCAGCCACGTGGATACCCGGGGTCGAGGACGTCCAGGAGTCGGTCACGAGCTGTCCCACGTAGGCTTCTCGCTGTTGGCGGTGTCGGCGACCTGATCGGAGCAAACAGGCTTTGGCAAATGCAAGCCACGCAGAAGTTGAAAGATGCTGTTCACTCGGACCAGCAAGGTCAGAGCGGGTGCTCCTTTTCACAGGAGCTTGGGTAGGTCTAGAGCAACCAGACCTGCTGTTTAAATCTTCGGGTTCGTCGCCAAGATGGCCGCTGACCACGTGGCTAGTGGCCGGGATGGCGTGTCGAGTGGCACAGTGCAAAAGGGCCCCACGCAGATCGTGGAGATGCTGGGGGGCTGATCTTCGGTGCAAGGGCTGCTCGGTGGTGGGGGTTCTCAATCCCCAAAGCACAACGTCGAGGATACCTCAGAAGCTGCGCAGTCAGCTTTTCGAGTGTCTTTCAAGAGGTCCGGTCCCACGTCACTCGGTGCCTCCACGGGTCCCTTCTTCGCAGGGACTGTGGATCGGGCTCTGAGAGGTCTGGGAGTCTGGTTCTTGTCGGGGTCTGGGCTCGGTCTCCGGCGGGAGGCGGCGGCAAAGCAGACGTCGAGTTGCTGGTTGGTACCTGTGTTCACAGGGTTGTCACTCCTTGGCCACAAGGGAGATTCTTCTTCAGTCTTCTGTGCAGCAGAATGTCGAAGTCCAGTCTTCTTCTTAGTTTTAAGTTGATTTCGGGATGATCTGCTGTGCAATGGCACTGCTCCCCCTCTTATTCCCAAACTGGGGGTGGATCACCTACTAGGTCCCTCCTCTGGGTGGAACCAGGAAGGGGGGCGGTTACACCCCCTTTCCTTTGTCCAGCTCCGCGCCAGGACTGGGGCTGGAAGGCCCCAGAACCGGTTTGGACTGGCCTATGCACGGGGACACCTTGTGTGCCCCGGGCATGTCTGATTCTTTTCAGCCCTGTCCTACCTAATACACAAAATCCTGTCTGGGGTGGTGCTCGCACCTCCCAAGGCAGGAAACCCTTTGTCCAGGCCACCATCTGCCGAGTTTCGGTCAGCAGCAGGAGGCCAGACTTGTGTCTGTGGTGGCAGCGTCCATTTTGTGAAGCTGAGGCTCTGTTTAACTTTAACCGGGGTTAAGGCTACACACATGTCGTGTCCCTCTAGAAGGGTGGAATGCTATCCCCGTCGCCAGAATTGGCGAGGGGATAGTATTCCAATTCGTATGACACCTTACTCGACATGTTTTGATAAAGCCAAACCAAAGATAGCATTTAACCGCGAGGATTATAATGCACTTAAGAGTATATGGTATGGCAATATCCCGGAACAGCTTAGGGAGTTGTTCCCGACAGCTGCAGACAGGCTCAGCTCATGCCAGAGCACCATCTCACATATTTCCAAGCACTCTGCCTCCAGGATTGATGAGGCCTTCCATAGGAGTGGCTGATAGGAACATATGTGTCCAGTTTAGGGTTAGGCACAGACATACTGTACCTAAGTAAGAGGTGGTTACACCGACTTACCCCAGCTGAGTGATCAGCCAGTTGTGTCAAATATGGAGGCCAGGCCAGGGGTGGCACAATACGTGCTGCAGCCCCTGGTAGGCCTTGGATACACCTATGCCCTGGGCACCTAGGGTGCACTATTACAGGGGCTCATAAGGTGAACCAGTTCCAATTCGTAATGCACCTAAAGTGCATTGGCATCAATTTAGAGAGAGAACAGCAGGCTGTGGGTCTGATTAGCAGGCCCACAGCCACATTAAGTCAGAAACCAGTGAAGCAAAAAGCAAAAATTTGGGGTGACCATAGGATAGCAGACCCTACTCTCCTACATAACCCCCCCCCAAATGCAGGGACATTAGACTAACCTTGACCAGTTGTGTCTTCATGTTCTAAGTGGAAGTACCTGGAGAGACCATCTGCGTTGCCATGGTCAGTCCCTGGGCGGTGCTCCACTGTAAAGTCCATCCCCTGTAGGGAAATGGACCACCTGAGTAGTTTGGGGTTTTCACCCTTCATCTGATTAAGCCATAGGAGGGGCTTATGGTCGGTCTGAATCTTGAAGTGAGTGCCAAATAAGTATGGTCTCAACTTCTTCAGGGCCCACACCACAGCAAAGGCCTCCCTCTCTATAGCTGACCAACGTTTCTCTCTGGGGGTCAGCCTTCTGCTAATGAAAGCAATGGGCTGGTCCTGGCCATCTACATTAAGCTGTGAAAGCACTGCTCCCACTCCCAACTCAGAAGCATCTGTTTGGACAATGAACTCTCTTGAGTAGTCAGGACTCTTCAGGATAGGTGCAGAGCACATGGCCTTCTTCAGGTCATCAAATGCCTTTTGACAGATTTCTGTCCACTGAACCTTTTTGGGCATCTTCTTGGATGTCAGATCATTAAGAGGAGTCACAATGGACCCATAGTTCTTAACAAACTTCCTGTAGTACCCAGTCAGGCCCAAGAAAGCTCTGACCTGAGTCTGGGTAGTTGGAGGGGACCAGTCCTTGATGGTCTGGATCTTACTCTCCAGTGGTTGAACTTGGCCTCCACCTACAAGGTGGCCCAGGTATACAACCTTGCTCTGCCCTATCTGGCACTTTGTTGCCTTGATAGTGAGGCCTGCCTTCTGCAGAGCCTCAAGCACTTCCTTCAGGTGGATCAGGTGATCCTCCCAGGTGGAGCTAAAGACAGCAATATCGTCCAGATAAGCTGCACAAAAGTCATCCAACCCAGTGAGGACTTGGTTCACCAACCTTTGGAAGGTGGCAGGTGCATTTTTCAAACCAAAGGGCATCACCACAAACTGATAATGCCCACTAGGGGTAGAAAATGCTGTCTTGGCTTTAGACTCCTCAGCTAACCTGATTTGCCAGTAGCCAGCTGTCAAGTCAAATGTGCTCAAATATTTGGCAGAAGCCAACTTGTCAATGAGCTCATCTGCCCTTGGAATAGGGTGTGCATCTGTCCTGGTGACAGCATTGAGTCCTCTGTAATCCACACAGAACCTCATCTCTCTCTTGCCATCTTTGGTGTGAGGTTTGGGGACCAGAACCACTGGGCTAGCCCAGGGGCTCTCTGAAGGCTCAATGACACCTAATTCCAGCATCTTTTGCACCTCAGTCTTTATACAGTCCCTGACGTGGTCAGGTTGCCTGTAAATTTTGCTCTTTACAGGAAGACTGTCACCAGTGTCCACCACATGTGTACACCAGTTAGTCTGACTGGGTGTCAATGAGAACATATGCCTGTATGCCTGTAGAACTTGTCTGCAGTCATGTTGCTGATGTTCAGTGAGGCTGCCACCTAAGGCCACACCATCAACTGAGCCATCCTCAGGGTTCTGAGTGAGCAGGTCTGGGAGAGGGTCACTCTCTTCCTCCTGTCCCTCATCTGTAGCCATGAGCAAGCCCATGTCTGCCCTGCTGACATATGCCTTCAATCTGTTCACATGGAGCACCCTGTGGGGGCTCCTGGGAGTTCATAGGTCCACCAAGTAGGTAACCTCTCCCTTCTTTTCCAGAATTGTATGGGGTCCAGACCATTTGTCTTGGAGCGCTGCTGGGGCCACTGGCTCCAACACCCATACCTTCTGTCCAGGCTGAAATTCAACAAGGACAGCCTTTTGGTCATGCCAAGCTTTTTGTAATTCTTGGCTAGCCTCAAGGTTTTTGGATGCCTTTTCCATGTACTCTGCCATCCTGGAGCGGAGACCAAGTACATAGTCCACTATGTCCTGTTTAGGCTTTTTGAGAGGTAACTCCCATCCTTCCTTCACAAGACACAGGGGTCCTCTTACAGGGTGCCCAAACAACAATTCAAAGGGGCTGAAGCCAACCCCCTTTTGAGGGACCTCTCTGTAAGCGAACAAAAGGCAGGGCAGAAGGATGTCCCATCTTCGCCTGAGCTTTTCAGGTAATCCTTTAATCATGCCCTTTAGGGTCTTGTTAAATCTCTCAACAAGCCCATTGCATTGTGGGTGATAAGGAGTGGTGAACTTGTAGTTTACACCACATTCCTTCCACATAGCTGTCAAATATCCAGACATGAAGTTGGTACCTCTATCTGATATTACCTCCTTAGGAAACCCCACTCTGGAGAAAACTCCAAGTAAGGCCCTGGCCACAACAGGAGCTGTTGTGGTCCTAAGGGGAATTGCCTCTGGGTACCTGGTGGCATGATCCACTACCACCAGTATGAATCTGTGCCCAGATGCTGTAGGGGGATCCATTGGACCAATTGGAGTTCTGGACTTTTTTGGTTCCGTCCAGAGGTGTCAGGGTACAACACCCAAAGACCCCGGAGTCCCACCTGCCTTGGTGCACAAATGAACAGAAACACGGGCTTCTCGATGGTGGCGTCAAAGACCAAAGGTTTATTACTGCAGGGACACAGAAGTCACAGAATCTACACACGGGCAGAATCTAGGAGACTGTTCGATTTGTACAAAGTGGGTTGCTCCTTATATACTAAAAATTGTGCTCTAGGCAAATATTTCACATGTCGGTACATTCCCAAACCTTTGTGTCTCTAAACAATAAATATTTGGCGTTACACAGGAACTGTCGATAATATCTGATACCAAACATCACGAAGAGGGGTTCCCACCAGTCCATCACAATCCCTTGTCAATATTGCATTCAAGACCCGGACCGCCTCATCGTAAAGTTTGTTACCTCCCCCTAATAAAGGCCCAGAAGGAAAGGAGCAGAGCCAGGTGCAGAAGATAGAAAAGCGGGATAAGAGATGTTTGTGGGTTGTAAATGGGCAAGGCTACCGGCTTCGGCCGCCTAATCATGATCAGATACAATGGACAGGAAAACCAGTTCAGGTGGGCTGGCCTCGGGCAGAGGAGGCAGCCTTTGTCGAGTCATGCAGCTTCAGCGTGATCTGGTTTAAGGTGCACGTGTCATGTAAGAGGTGAATCTCCGGCTAAGGCTACGTGTCCTTAATCAAAGTGAAGTGAATGAAATGATCAGAGGCTATTGCATATGTGAGGGCAAGGAAACACAAAATGGCGGCCATGATCTAAGATGGATGCCGTGTGTATATCAGAAATGTGTCAGTGGAAGGAGTGCTCTTGCTCGTTGCGTAGCGAAAACACTAGGATATACTAAATGGATCATTTGCGGTTCGCTGATACTAATTTTATGTATTTCCGACAAACTTGAAAACACGGGTTCAAGTCGTCACGGAACCGTCACGGAACCTCAGACCCTCCTTTTGCCCTTACATAGGCAATTACTCAATCTATGTCTGAATCTAGTTCTATGCTCATCAGGTCAGTGACATGCTGTTGTATCATCATCCTTTCTCGTGTCTTTTCTCCAAATGCAGGTGGTTTCCTAAAACAGGTTGTAGCACAAAGACTACACAGAGCAGGACCACACTGGATAATCAGACAACATGAGAATAGTAATATTAAGATGACACCAATGACCATTAGAACCTTCCATCCCCACGCTGAGATCAGAGTCCAAACCCACTCCATAAAGGACCAGTTTCCCTCATCTACATGTATGGAGTCCGAAATCTTGTGCAACTTAGAGATCGCCTCGTAAACTGTTGGAGCATTATTAGGAATAAAGACACAGCAGCTCGATTGGATCATTCTGCATACCCCACCTCGATCTGCAAGTATAACATCTAGAACCATACGGTTCTGCAATGTCATGAGCCTATCCGCCTGAAGCTCAGCTGTCAGATTGCTAAGGGCACCAGCAGTTTCGGTAATAGTAGATTCAACTACCCGTGTTAGCTGACGTATGTTTCTACTATTGGCCATAGGCCCCCAGAACGGAAGGAAGCCTTTGAAGAAGTCTCCAGCTTCCTGACCAGCGGTATCTTCCTTGCTGAAGACACCTCTCGCTACTCTTGTTCTGTGGTAATCAGGTGAAGCAGTGTATGTCGGAGGCAATAATCGAGCAATATAACATGATCCTGAGAAGTCGGCAGGCAACCATGTATAAGCTCTGTCTCGACAAATGAAATAGGTACCCCTAGCAGTAAGAAAGGCAGGGGAAGAGTTAGCCGGAAACACATAAGTCTCTACGCACTCACTCCTCCCTAGCTGAGCTCTCGGATTTCTCCCATTACCTTGCAAACAGACCTGACCTCGGTGAGGTACGACCCAGATTGGAGTTGAGCTTTTACGCTTGCTTTCTCCTAAACTAAGGCGATACTCTGAAGTATTCCAACTTAAATATACTCGCAATTCGTCTCTAGGGTATGATGGAGTATTATTGACGTCTTTGACCATGTCAATAATTCCCTGGACTAAAGCTTTGTTAGCAGAGTTATATTTAGTGGAACGTGGTGGACGTGGAGGATAGGTCTCAAGAGCATAAGCAAAGATGGTTTGAAGGGCCTGAAATGATCCATTGTAGCTGAAAGGCAAAACCAGATAGGGAATACCTTTATCCATAGTGTGAGGTATCAAGCCACACACCCAACAGTCTGTCGTGTTAACTACCAGTTGGTGTTGGTGCAAGAGCTGTACAAAAGTATTATTAATGAATTCTGAGCGTCGAGCTTGCTCATGTTCCGGAAACGAGTGAAAAGAGTGTATAGAAGAAACAGTAGAAATAGCAGGATCAAGGGGAGGTACTGTAGATACTGGCACAAAAATCAAATTTATGCTAAAGACAATTCCACCCACCAGTGTTGCTAAAACAATCAAAAATGTAATGGCACATTGCATCAAGAAACATTTGCTATGAAGAATTCTATTTAGTCTGTTTCTGCGAACGTAAATCACATTTTCTCGTTGCAGCGCAGGAAGTTCCATCTTCTACAATCCGCTCGCGACCACTGATGATGTGTACGTAGATGAAAATGCCTCTGTCAGCCCTGGGAGTTCCCAGTACTAACAGAAAGATCGACCTTGTGTCAGACCCCTGCAAATTCAAACTAGGCACACAGCCACGACCCTACGGCTACCCAGACGGCAAGGCAATTTTAAAAACAATAAACAATAACAAACTTCCTGGCTGAAGGCAAAAGTTCAAAATATATATATATATATCAAAATCACAGTATGCAGTTGCCTGCTTTATTAGTCCTTTTTATGGCTTCTAAGGTTGTATTTCTGCTTCGCTGGTACTGTCTGATCGGAGAATAGTGTATCACTAGCAGCTGTTGCAGAGTTTACGTTCGCAGATGGCAAAGTTTCTTCTGATGCTGGAGACAAATGTTCAATGTTCAAAGCAGTCTTTTCAAGAGGAGAGTCACGTTTCAAAGTGTCAGAAATCAAATCGGCATCGCTGAAAGGGACAAATTTCGGAGTTGTTTCAGCTTCGGAGGCACCAATTCCCTTCTTCACCCAGTCGTCGTAGGGCAGCGGCAGTGGAACACGCTTTACGTGAGAAGCGTGGATCCAGTGCTTGCGACCAGCAACACGTACAGCTGTCCTCGTCGCCAGCAGGATTTGGAAGGGGCCGATGTAGCGAGGCTGAAGATTCTTTGTCCTCGCAAAATTTCTGACCACCACGTGGTCGCCGGGTTTCAGCTGATGCCCTGGACTCTCCGGAGGTTTTGGCAAAGCATCAAAGACCTGTTGATGAATAAGACTTAATTTAGCAGTCAAGTCGTAAAGATAGTCTATCAACATAGGATATTCAATGGAGCAGAATTGTTTAGGCCTTGGCACACCCCAGACATTTGCCGGGCGGCCAAATACAATCTCATATGGAGAAAGCCCTATTCTAGAATGCACTGTTGCTCTCGTTGATAACAAGGCCAAAGGAAGTGCGTCTGGCCAAGCCAAACCTGTGGATGCTTGAATTTTGGCTATTTTAAGCTTGAGGGTGCCATTGTAACCCTCAACTAAACCAGCAGACTGGGGATGGTTCGCACTATGAAATTTTTGTTTCAATCCTAGACCAGCACACACACTCTGCATAACTTTCCCTATAAACTCACTTCCGTTATCTGACCATACAATCCGTGGCATTCCAAACCTAGGGAAAAATTCTTTGAGAAGAATTTTGGCAGTTGATAAAGCAGTGTTGTCCTTTAGTGGGTATGCTTCTATCCACCTGGAAAAAGCACAAACCACCACCAGGACGTATTTTAAATTGTTGCAGCGTTCCATGTGAATGAAGTCTAACTGTATTACTTCAAAGGGACAGGAAGGAGGAGCAAAATGACCAGCTGGAGTTGGAGTTCCCTTGCCAGGATTATGCATCAAGCACACCATACAATTTTTCACCACTCTCTCTGCACACTTACTGATTCCCTCATTCTTCCAAACCGGAGCTAACATCTTACATATCCCTTTAGAACTTATGTGCGCCACTCCATGCACCATCGTCACTACTGCAAGCACATACGCATCAGGCAACATCCAACGCTGCTGTTCTGTCAAATCGATCCAACATCCATTCGAGTCCAACTTGCCCGTACTTTCTCTCCATACGCGTTTCTCTTCCTCAGTCGCTTCTTTCTGAATCTCTTTCACACTTTCCATTGTGTCCTCACACATTCCAGACTCAGCAATCCATCTTGCAGACGTAGCAACATACATTCTACTCATCATGTCTCTAGCTGTCTGTTTAGCGGTTTCATCAGCAAAGGCATTTCCCCGACCAACATCATCCGTGATTGCTTTATGAGCACTGCACTTCACAATCGCAACTTCAGTCGGTAAGGTTAGAGATTCTAACAAGTCGTTAACTAGCTGACCATGTTGAATCTTAGTCCCATGGGACGTAATGAAACCCCTTTCTCTCCACAACCGGCCAAAACTATGGGCCACGCCAAATGCGTACTGACTATCTGTAAACACATTCACTCTCTTTCCCTCAGCTAAAACACACGCTCTCGTAAGAGCTATTAACTCTGCAGCTTGGGCAGAATTCTGACTCACTCTTGCAGTCTCCACAATCGTCTTCAAAGTCGTTACCGCGTAGGCAGCAGTCACATCACCATTCTCCAATTTAAAACATGACCCGTCCACATACAGCGTACCATCTGGGTCGGATAGAGGAGTATCTCTCAAGTCGATACGACCTTTTGTCTCTTCCTCCGTTTTGAAATAACAGTCATGTGGCTCAGAATCACTCGACTCTTGATCAGTCGGCAACAATGTTGCTGGGTTCAATACATTGCATCTTTTGATCTGAATATGACTCGCTAATAACGTCAGCTCGTAACCAGATAATCTCGCACTAGTAAGATGTTGTGTCTTCGTTCGGTTCATGAGTGTGTCCACTGCATGAGGAACCATGACCACTAGCATATTGTTCATCACCAAACCAGCAGATTGTCGAATGGAAGCTGCAGCTGCCGCTGTAGCCCTCAAACAACTAGGCAATGCTCTAGCTACCGGATCTAATGTTGATGAGAAATACGCACAAGGGCGTTGTTTATCACCAAACTTCTGTGTCAAGACACTCAACGCGCAACCTTCTCTTTCGTGAACGTAGAGCGTGAATGGCTTACTGTAATCAGGTGTGCCCAATACAGGAGCTGAACACAAAGCTTTTCGTAATTCAGCAAAACTCTCTTGACATTCATCAGACCATGGCACCGGACTCGGAACATTTTTCCCAGTCAAAGCTACCAACGGTTTTGCTAAAAGTGAAAAATTTGGGATCCATTGCCTACAGTAAGAGGTAATACCTAGAAAGGCACGTACTTCCCTCTGTGTGCGTGGAACACTCATTTGCGTAATTGCTTTTATTCTTTCTGGGGTCAACTTCCTTCCCTCCTTTGACAAGAGATGACCTAAGTAGGTTACTTCTTGGCAGCAATATTGCATTTTGGAAGGTGACACCTTATGATTCAAATTAGACAAATGATGCAATAGTGAAATTGTAGCTGCTTTGCAAGTTTCCTTGTCATCGGCAGCCACCAAAAGATCATCTACGTATTGTACTAGGGCAGAACCTGGAGGAAGGACAAAAGAATCTAACTGGCTTTTTAAAGCTTGACTGTAAATAGATGGGCTTTCACAGTAGCCTTGTGGAGCGCGTTTAAATCTGAAACTCCGACCTCCTAAACAGAAGCCAAAAATATCTCTGCTTTCCTCGGCTATCGGAATGCTGAAAAATGCATTCTTCAAGTCGATGACTGAGAACCATGTAGCTGTAGCAGGAATCAATGTTAACAAAGCAGTAATGTCTGGCACTACAGGAAACTGCGGAATTACAATCTTATTAACTTCTCTAAGGTCTATGACAAACCTATAGACTGGAGGCTTTGTAGGATCTGTTCGTTTCAAAATCGGCAATACAGGACTATTACAAACATTTCCTCGCGTTTCTTCAACCACACCTTTTTTAATCAAATCTTGCACAATCAATAAGAGTGCACGCTCACCTTCATTCGATATTTTATACTGAGGAATTCTTGGAAATTTCACATTCGCTTTCAAAGTTACTACATACGGTGGAATCTCTAGTAGACCTACATCATTGGGACCAGTCGCCCAAAGAGAATCAGGGAGTGAACGTAGCTCCGGCGGGAGTTTGTCCATTGACAAGTACATCGGAGAGGTGAGTCTTTTACCCAAAGTAAGCTGTACTCCTTCCGGAGAACAGTACAATGTCGCATATAGTCGTTTTAACAAATCTAAACCAAGCAGATTTTCATTACAACCTGTCGTCAAAATTAAGGGTGCTTTCAATTGACACGGTCCAACAGAAATAGACAAAGGACCAGATATCGGGTTGTACACAGGGGCGCCTGAAAAACCTACGGAAACATTTGTTGAGCCAGACAAAGGTGCGCCAGGGAGTTTCGCATGCATGATAGAACTTTTTGCGGCACCAGTATCCAACAGAAACGGTTCGACTACACCTGATGTTGCTACTGCGACATAAGGCCCACTCTGATCCACTGGAACTGATACTACTCCCTCTCTCTGTCCATGGCTGTCCTAGTACCCATTTTGTTGAAAACCCTCTTCAACTTCACAATAATCCTCAACAAGATATTGCTGAGATCTATTCTGTTGAGCTGACTGTACATTTCGCTGATCAAAGTGATTAGAAGGACGATCATTAGTTTGTGGAGGCATAGCACCTCGTCCTCGACCTCTAGAATTCTGTGCAAAATTACCACGACCTCTCTGAGCTGCTGCCGCATTATTTTGCGCTAAAATCTGACAATCATTTTTATAGTGACCCTCTTTCTTACAGTACGCACACTGATTCCACTGGTATTGAGGCCTGGTCGAATTATAATCTGTCTTTTGATACGAATTCTGTTGCATATTAGTCTGATTCGTGCGAGGCGGATACGCCTGCTGTAAAAGAACTTTAGTCTTTAAATCTTTCGTTTTCTTCTCTGATTTCTCCTTTTCCTCTTTATCCCTATTTTCATAGTACTGTGCAGTCGCAAGTATTTGCGCTGTCGTAGATACAGCCCACGCACTTTCTGAGTCTTTCAATTTATTGCATAATTCGGGTAACAAATTATGCACAAATTTATCGACAAACAATCTCTGTCCTCCTTCAGTGCTCATATCCTGACCACTATGGTCTACAAAAGTCTCTTCGAACCTCGTGAAGAAGTCGGAGACACTTTCGTCTTTCTTCTGCTTGCATGCGGATAATTTATCCCAATTAACACGCAATGCTGGCATCAGAGTCTTCATTAAATCTATTATTCTACCAGGAAGATTAGCAATTAGGGGTTCGGGTTTCGCACCACCTATTTGTTGAGCATCTGCTGCAGTGATAGCTGCCCAATCACCACCTAAAGCAGCCTGATGATCCTCTCTACGAATTTTAGCCCACACTGGTTGTGGAACTACATTACCAAACAACATATCAATGTCGGCTAAGTTCATTATACAAGCCTCAACTGTCTGTGTTAATTCCTTGTAATATCCGGCTGGATTCTTACGTGGATCTGGCAAGGCCTGTTTCACTGCTAACACTTCTGCTCGCTTCCACGGAATATGTATCCATACTCTTTGGAACTGTGCTGGAGCAGCTGCAATACCCGCATTATCATCACGTTGTACTGCTTCGCGCCAAATTGGAGGAACTTCCCTCATAGGATATTGGCGACTTAGCTTCATTCTACCTTTCTCTAAATCTCTCGGCGAACGAAGAGATGGATCATTCCTAAAACTCAAAATGAGTTCCATCGCTTCCTTTATATTATCGCCCACTATCATTCCAGCAGCAAACTCTTTTTGAATCTTAATTAAATCTTCCAAATCTGATTCGACATCGTCTTCTTCTATTTCCTCACGCAACAACGAGCACATCTCATCAAAGACGTATCGCTGTGTTGGCTCTCCCCATTGCATAAATGTCTCTAACACATCTTTCGTACTATATCTTCTAACTTTTGTAATCCATCTGAGAGCCGTGGAGTCTAAAACTCCCCGTTCCTCAGTACTTGGAAGCTGACTCCGTCTCTGAACAGAGTCAGGAGTAGGAGTCTTAATCAAGGTTTTATATATAGGCGACAGCATATTAGTAACAGAATCAGTAATTCTTCGACGAACAGAAAGTGGAGTTAGTACACTCGCAGACATAGAGAACGCAGTAGAGGTAGGAATAGATGACGAAACAGTAGGAGTATCGAGGAAAATAGTTTGAGGACCAATAGGTACAGTGGTAGGTATAGGAGCGGGCAGTGCAGGAAGAGGAGGAGCTGTAGGAACATTTACATTCACCACAGGAGGTATAGGAACTTGATTCTGAGGAACAAGAACACCAGGTTGTCCAGCAACCGGCAATTGAACATTCGGGATTAGTGGAGCCGTAGCACCTTGTGCATACGGTGGAGGCGACCGTAACAGATAAGATAGCAGAGGATCGTTTTCAGAATCCTCCAGTATCTTAGCCATTTTCGATGGCAAGGCAGGATAGCACTTGTCAATCGCTAAGTTACGCTCTCTAATGGCTACATCTATGGCTTTCTCACACTCGTTAGCCTGCAACTGCTTAGTCGCTTGCTCTAGAGTTAACTCTTCTAGTTCTTTTTGCTCTTTTTTCAACCTTTTCATTTCTCTCTGTTTGGATTCTTTCCGCCAATAACGAAAAGAGTCAAACATTGCCGGCCGGGCTTTCTTCCTAAACAATTTCTCTTCTAAATTGTCGAGAATCTCTTGTTCAAAACTACCATGCAGTGGCCAACTAAGGACACCATCCTTCTTACAATAACGGACCCATATCTCATTATAAGTTATAGGACCCACACCATACTTACAATATAGGTCATATAGGGGAGTCCCAATCGGAGGAACCAGACAAGAATCCTCTAATTGTGAGTCACTGTTGCAACTAAAACAAGACAACATTTTCCGACTTACCATTCTCAGTCCGGAACACAAAACAAACAAAACATGAAACAAATTGTGCACTTGAACCAAGAACTTAGGCCTACCAAAACGAACTGATGTATCGATACCCAAAACTGAACCAAATAGATTATCGTAACCAGAACAACTAGTGATAATCTTACAAAACCAAACCAAACCAAGAACCGATCAAGGATTTTTAACAATCCTCACAAAAGTAACCAGCTAGCTATCACTAAATACTTAACTGAGGCACTGAAGACGTCACCAAGGAGAAACCCGTCACGTTTCGCCGTACTAAGGACTGCACCACTTCGGGTCCAAGACAGGGCGACGGTCAAGGCAACGGCCCACTGCAGCCGTCCTGAACGGGAACCCTCGTGGAAGAGAACTTCAGGGCCACTTTTGCGATATGCCGGGATCGATGAAGTGGGGCGCCTCCCTCAGGAATCTTCACACGAAGCTTCTCGAACTCTTCAGGCTTTTGGACCGGTACCGAATGACGTCGCCCCACGTTGGGCGCCAATTGGAGTTCTGGACTTTTTTGGTTCCGTCCAGAGGTGTCAGGGTACAACACCCAAAGACCCCGGAGTCCCACCTGCCTTGGTGCACAAATGAACAGAAACACGGGCTTCTCGATGGTGGCGTCAAAGACCAAAGGTTTATTACTGCAGGGACACAGAAGTCACAGAATCTACACACGGGCAGAATCTAGGAGACTGTTCGATTTGTACAAAGTGGGTTGCTCCTTATATACTAAAAATTGTGCTCTAGGCAAATATTTCACATGTCGGTACATTCCCAAACCTTTGTGTCTCTAAACAATAAATATTTGGCGTTACACAGGAACTGTCGATAATATCTGATACCAAACATCACGAAGAGGGGTTCCCACCAGTCCATCACAATCCCTTGTCAATATTGCATTCAAGACCCGGACCGCCTCATCGTAAAGTTCGTTACCTCCCCCTAATAAAGGCCCAGAAGGAAAGGAGCAGAGCCAGGTGCAGAAGATAGAAAAGCGGGATAAGAGATGTTTGTGGGTTGTAAATGGGCAAGGCTACCGGCTTCGGCCGCCTAATCATGATCAGATACAATGGACAGGAAAACCAGTTCAGGTGGGCTGGCCTCGGGCAGAGGAGGCAGCCTTTGTCGAGTCATGCAGCTTCAGCGTGATCTGGTTTAAGGTGCACGTGTCATGTAAGAGGTGAATCTCCGGCTAAGGCTACGTGTCCTTAATCAAAGTGAAGTGAATGAAATGATCAGAGGCTATTGCATATGTGAGGGCAAGGAAACACAAAATGGCGGCCATGATCTAAGATGGATGCCGTGTGTATATCAGAAATGTGTCAGTGGAAGGAGTGCTCTTGCTCGTTGCGTAGCGAAAACACTAGGATATACTAAATGGATCATTTGCGGTTCGCTGATACTAATTTTATGTATTTCCGACAAACTTGAAAACACGGGTTCAAGTCGTCACGGAACCGTCACGGAACCTCACAACAATATCAATCCCCACTCTCTCAAAGGGAACCCCCACCACAGGTAGTGGTATCAGGGGGGCCTTTGTTGTTCCACCTGCTTTACCACTGGCTTGGCAGGTTTCACAGGAGCGACAAAACTCCTTGGTGTCTTCAGACATGTGAGGCCAGTGAAAGTGAGGGACAAGCCTGTCCCAAGTCTTGTTCTGGCCTAGGTGTCCTGCTAAAGGAATATCATGGGCCAAGGTGAGTAGGAAGCCCCTAAATTGCAGAGGTATAACCAACCTCCTGGTAGCACCAGGCTTGGGGTCTCTAGCCTCTGAATAAAGGAGTCCATCGTCCCAATATACTTTATGGGCACCTTGAGCATTCCCAGCAGCCTCAGCAGCAGCCTGCTGTCTGAGGGGTTCAAGAGAAGGACAGGTTAACTGAGCCTGCCCCAAGTCTGCCCTAGAAGGTCCCCCTGTCCCCAGAAACTCAACCTGATCAGGTTCAAGTTCTTCAGGGACAGTTCCTTCAGGGGTCTCAAGATTAGTTTCCTGTGAAGCCTGATCCTCACTTGTAGGCAGTTGGGAAGGCGCAGCCTTAACCCTCCTGTTCTTCTTCTTGGGAGGTACTTGGTCCATTGTTCCAGGATCCAAGACCTGAGGTTCAGAGAGGCACTTTTTGGCCTGTGACCTGGTCACAGCAAGGACATGTGATGATATCCCTAACATCTCTGCATGAGTCCTGTACTCAACTTCTGACCATAGAGAGTTCTCCAGGTCATTGCCCAACAAACATTCTAATGGGAGATCAGCACTAACCACAACTTTCTTTAGGCCAGTTACCCCTCCCCAGGAAAAGTTAACAAGTGCCACACTATGTGTAGTAGTGACATTGCTGGCATTGGTCACCAGGTAATCATCGCCTGGCATGTATTGTCCAGGGTCCACAAAGTTAGGTGTCACCATAGTGACACTGGCACATGTGTCCCTGTAAGCTTGAGCCACTTTGTTGTTAATCAAAGGTGTCTGTCTGTATTTGCCCAGGTTACTGGGACTTATGTCAGGGGTCAAATCTATGTCCCCTTCACAAACCAGAACAGCCTGTGTAAGGGTTCTGACTAGGTCAGAATCTCCTTCAGTTCCCAAAGTGATTCCCACTAAACCCTTGGCTTGAGGACCAACACTGCTAACTGTACTAGTGGGTGCAGGTGCCTTAGGGGCTGCAGTGCTGGGGGCTCCACCCTTTTTACACTCACTTGTCCAGTGAGAGGTGTTCTTACAAGTTTTACACCAGGGTTTCTTCTGACCTTCTTTCTTCTTCTTCTTGGAAGTTTGGGACCCACCCTCTGTCTCAGTTTGGGGCCCTGTTGAAGACTTCTGGTCTTTAGCTTTCTGCTCCCCACTCTTCTGGTCTGTTTTCTTCTGGTCACCACCCTGGTTCTGGTTCTGGTTCTTTTGCTTAACTCTGGTTCTTACCCATTTATCTGCCCTCTTTCCCAATTCTTGGGGAGAGGTCAAATCTGAGTCAACCAAATGTTGATGCAACTGCTGGTTCTGACAATTATTTAAAATTTGTTCTCTCATCA
The DNA here is from genome assembly GCF_964263255.1 of Lissotriton vulgaris. Taxonomy (NCBI): domain Eukaryota; kingdom Metazoa; phylum Chordata; class Amphibia; order Caudata; family Salamandridae; genus Lissotriton; species Lissotriton vulgaris. Next base: position 1,024,089,072 of record NC_141698.1, read on the forward strand.
GCAAATTATACAATCCTTCATAGTCTGTAACCTTGCTTCCCAGCAACCATCCCTCCAGAGCCTTAGTGGCACACTCAACAAATTCAGACCAGTCCTGAGTCTGTGTCTTCTGGGTATCTCTGAACATTAACCTGTACTGTTCAGTGGTTAAGCCTAACCCATCAATCAGAGCACTCTTCAGGACCAGGTAGTTTCTAGAATCCCCATCACTAACTGTGAGGAGTCTGTCTCGGCCTCTACCTTCAAAGGAGAGCCACAAGATTGCTGCCCACTGCTCTTGAGGGATCTGCTGTACTCTGCAGGCTCTCTCCATTACAGTAATCCATTTATGGATATCATCCCCAGCTTTGTAGGGGGGCACAATCTTACTCAGGTTTCTATTATCAAAAGACCTGTCTTTATCCTTGTGGATATTGCTGCCACCAGTGGGTTCTATTACCCCACTCTCTCTAGGCTGTCTTGCTCTAGCAAGTTTCTCTTGGGCCAGGGCAATCTCTAACTCTTGTCTCTGGACTCTCAATTCAGCCTCTCTAATTTGAGATTCTCTCAATTTGGTCTCATGTTCCCTTCTCTGAGGGCTAGTCATCCTCCTTCTGGAGTGACCATGAGAACCTCTAGAAGCATAGGAGTTGTCAGAGTCACCTGAGTGAATCCTTCTCCTCCTAGGCTCCTGGTTAAGTCCACCTGGGGGTCTGAATGGGTTGTTACCTGATTCATTCCCAAGTTGACTTAAGTTAGCCTGGTTCAGTCTACTGACCAGCACCTGACTATCTCTGTCATCATCTGACTCACTGCTTTCCACCTCCTCCTCCTCTTCTTCTTCCTCTTCCTCTACATCTACTTGAGGAGCTCCAGTGGTGGAGGCTTCCTCATCTACTAGGATGATAGGGGTAGGGGTGTCTACAGTGTCATCCTCTGAAGGATGGCCTCCTTCAGCATCCCCAGTGGGGTTTGCCTTAGAGGGCTTTAGAGTCTCAGACTGGTCTAAGAGCTCTCTTAGGTGGTCTGTAGTAGGGGAAGGCCCTGTCTTCAGACCCCTTAAGACACAAAGCTGTCTTAATTCCTTAAAGGAAAAAATAGCAAATTTGGATGGTGCCCTTGGAGGGTCACTCTCAACAGGAGTAAGTCCACTGGACCCCTCTGCTCCAGACATTGCTCTAGTGTGGGTGGATGTGTTGCAATCTACCTACACTGGTGTTTACCTACTAAACCTATCTAGTAGTTGTAGCTAGGGTGTGCTACTCCCTTTGCTCTACAACAACTAAGTTCAGTAGAACTTAAGTATACTAGTCTTGTTTTATATGTACCTAGCAGGTACCTGTATGATCTTTCAAATGATAATCTCAAAGATTGTAATGGTAAAACAACAGCAAGCTCAGATCCCAATCCGCTGCTCACCAATGTGAGAAGTTGGCCTGGTATATAATGCTCACTAATTCTAGTGATCACTTTGTACCATGCCAAGCAACCCTTATGATGATGGTTGTAATTCAACCTTGTAGACCAGTTATCCTAGTGGTAACGTGGACAAAGCAGTCTTAGGCTAAACTCTGAAAGGCATGTGAAGCCAGCTGTTATACCATACACAACCCCCTTGAATACCAAATGAAAGGGACACCACACAGATATATATTGAAAATATATATTGATTTATTACTATAAAATCCCCTGGACTCTTTATGAGCACAGAAGCACAAGCGTTAAATCACAAGACAGTTTAAAATACACAAAAGTTGCACAATATGGATGAGCCCTAGGGGCCACCTAAACCATATACTAAGAAAGTGGTATAAGAGATACCTAGAGGAAAGTGAAGAGGCCTAGGGCCTTGGGAATCGCTGGAGCTATTCGAGACTGGAGTTAACTAAGTCGGGAAAGGCCCACGGGACTCGGGTGCAGTGTTCAAAGTGCACGCACTTCTCAATACAAAGTCTATGGTGCGTAAAAAGCACAAAGTTAGAAAGTTAGGAACCTTCCGAGTGACCTACGGAGCTGAAACTTAAAACACAGGCCCTTGGGATGTGTACCAGTGCAGGAGCACCGGCGGAGCTGAGTTACCTCACCCACAGGAAGCGGGTGCACAGGGTCGAAGATGTGTCGGGTTTCGTCACGCTGGTCGATGGTGCTTGGAGCTGAAGATGCTGCAGGCGGCTCGATGAGAAGAGTTCCGGTGGATCCAAGGGTGGATCGGAAGAGTTGAAGACCTGAAAGCAGAGGGGACAGTGTTCAAAGTCACTAGCCAGTGACTACCGTGGAACCAGATTGGAACCAGGCGATGTCGGGTGCAAACAGGCGTTGTCGGGTAGCTTCTTTCTGCAGCCACGTGGATACCCGGGGTCGAGGACGTCCAGGAGTCGGTCACGAGCTGTCCCACGTAGGCTTCTCGCTGTTGGCGGTGTCGGCGACCTGATCGGAGCAAACAGGCCTTGGCAAATGCAAGCCATGCAGAAGTTGAAAGATGCTGTTCACTCGGACCAGCAAGGTCAGAGCGGGTGCTCCTTTTCACAGGAGCTTGGGTAGGTCTAGAGCAACCAGACCTGCTGTTTAAATCTTCGGGTTCGTCGCCAAGATGGCCGCTGACCACGTGGCTAGTGGCCGGGATGGCGTGTCGAGTGGCACAGTGCAAAAGGGCCCCACGCAGATCGTGGAGATGCTGGGGGGCTGATCTTCGGTGCAAGGGCTGCTCGGTGGTGGGGGTTCTCAATCCCCAAAGCACAATGTCGAGGATACCTCAGAAGCTGCGCAGTCAGCTTTTCGAGTGTCTTTCAAGAGGTCCGGACCTACGTCACTCGGTGCCTCCACGGGTCCCTTCTTCGCAGGGACTGTGGTTCGGGCTCTGAGAGGTCTGGGAGTCTGGTTCTGGTCAGGCTCTGGGCTCGGTCTCCGGCGGGAGGCGGCGGCAAAGCAGACGTCGAGTTGCTGGTTGGTACCTGTGTTCACAGGGTGGTCACTCCTTGGCCACAAGGGAGATTCTTCTTCAGTCTTCTGTGCAGCAGAATGTCGAAGTCCAGTCTTCTTCTTAGTTTTAAGTTGATTTCGGGATGATCTGCTATGCAATGGCACTGCTCCCCCTCTTATTCCCAAACTGGGGGTGGATCACCTACTAGGTCCCTCCTCTGGGAGGAACCAGGAAGGGGGGCGGTTACACCCCCTTTCCTTTGTCCAGCTCCGCGCCAGGACTGGGGCTGGAAGGCCCCAGAACCGGTTTGGACTGGCCTATGCACGGGGACACCTTGTGTGCCCCGGGCATGTCTGATTCTTTTCAGCCCTGTCCTACCTAATACACAAAATCCTGTCTGGGGTGGTGCTCGCACCTCCCAAGGCAGGAAACCCTTTGTCCAGGCCACCATCTGCCGAGTTTCGGTCAGCAGCAGGAGGCCAGACTTGTGTCTGTGGTGGCAGCGTCCATTTTGTGAAGCTGAGGCTCTGTTTAACTTTAACCGGGGTTAAGGCTACACACATGTCGTGTCCCTCTAGAAGGGTGGAATGCTATCCCCGTCGCCAGAATTGGCGAGGGGATAGTATTCCAATTCGTATGACACCTTACTCGACATGTTTTGATAAAGCCAAACCAAAGATAGCATTTAACCGCGAGGATTATAATGCACTTAAGAGTATATGGTATGGCAATATCCCGGAACAGCTTAGGGAGTTGTTCCCGACAGCTGCAGACAGGCTCAGCTCATGCCAGAGCACCATCTCACATATTTCCAAGCACTCTGCCTCCAGGATTGATGAGGCCTTCCATAGGAGTGGCTGATAGGAACATATGTGTCCAGTTTAGGGTTAGGCACAGACATACTGTACCTAAGTAAGAGGTGGTTACACCGACTTACCCCAGCTGAGTGATCAGCCAGTTGTGTCAAATATGGAGGCCAGGCCAGGGGTGGCACAATACGTGCTGCAGCCCCTGGTAGGCCTTGGATACACCTATGCCCTGGGCACCTAGGGTGCACTATTACAGGGGCTCATAAGGTGAACCAGTTCCAATTCGTAATGCACCTAAAGTGCATTGGCATCAATTTAGAGAGAGAACAGCAGGCTGTGGGTCTGATTAGCAGGCCCACAGCCACATTAAGTCAGAAACCAGTGAAGCAAAAAGCAAAAATTTGGGGTGACCATAGGATAGCAGACCCTACTCTCCTACAGTCCCCCAGGCAGTGCTTGGTCCCCCTGGTTGCTCTTGGTCCCCCAGGCTGTGCTTGGTCCCCCAGGCTGTGCTTGGTCCCCTTGGTTGCTCTTGGTCCCCCAGGCTGTGCTTGGTGCCCCAGGCTGTGCTTGGTCCCCCTGGTTGCTCTTGGTCCCCCAGGCTGTGCTTGGTCCCCCAGGCTGTGCTTGGTCCCCCTGGCTGTGATTGGTCCCCCAGGCCGTGCTTGGTCCCCCTGGCTGTTCTTGGTCCCCCAGGCTGTGCTTGGTCCCCCTGGTTGCTCTTGGTCCCCCAGGCTGTGCTTGGTCCCCCAGACTGTGCTTGGTCCCCCTGGCTGTGCTTGGTCCCCCAGGCTGTGCTTGGTCCCCCAGGCTGTGCCTGGTCCCCCTGGTTGCTCTTGGTCCCCCAGGCTTTGCTTGGTCCCCCAGGCTGTGCTTGGTCCCCCAGGCTGTGCTTGGTCCCCCAGGCTGTGCTTGGTCCCCCAGGCTGTGCTTGGTCCCCCAGGCTGTGCTTGGTCCCCCTGGTTGCTCTTGGTCCCCCAGGATGTGCTTGGTCCCCCAGGCTGTGCTTGGTCCCCCTGGCTGTGCTTGGTACCCCTGGCTGTGCTTGGTACCCCAGGCTGTGCTTGGTCCCCCAGGCTGCGCTTGGTCCCCCAGGTTGTGCTTGGTCCCCCTGGTTGCTCTTGGTCCCCCAGGATGTGCTTGGTCCCCCAGGCTGTGCTTGGTCCCCCTGGCTGTGCTTGGTCCCCCTGGTTGCTCTTGGTCACCCAGGCTGTGCTTGGTCCCCTTGGTTGCTCTTGGTCCCCCAGGCTGTGCTTGGTCCCCCAGGCTGTGCTTGGTCCCCCTGGCTGTGCTTGGTCCCCCAGGCTGTGCTTGGTCCCCCTGGTTGCTCTTGGTCCCCCAGGCAGTGCTTGGTCCCCCAGGCTGTGCTTGGTCCCCCTGGTTGCTCTCGGTTCCCCAGGCTGTGCTTGGTCCCCCAGGCTGTGCTTGGACCCCTTGGTTGCTCTTGGTCCCCCAGGCTGTGCTTGGTCCCCTTGGTTGCTCTTGGTCCCCCAGGCTGTGCTTGGTCCCCCAGGCTGTGCTTGGTCCCCCTGGCTGTGCTTGGTCCCCCAGGCTGTGCTTGGTCCCCCTGGTTACTCTTGGTTCCCCAGGCTTTGCTTGGTCCCCCAGGCTATGCTTGGTCCCCCAGGCTGTGCTTGGTCCCCCAGGCTGTGCTTGGTCCCCCAGGATGTGCTTGGTCCCCTTGGTTGCTCTTGGTCCCCCAGGCTGTGCTTGGTCCCCCAGGCTGTGCTTGGTCCCCCTGGCTGTGCTTGGTCCCCCAGGCTGTGCTTGGTCCCCCTGGTTGCTCTTGGTCCCCCAGGCTGTGCTTGGTCCCCCAGGCTGTGCTTGGTCCCCCTGGCTGTGCCTGGTCCCCCAGGCTGTGCTTAGTCCCCTTGGTTGCTCTTGGTCCCCCAGGCCTTGCTTGGTCCCCCTGGTTGCTCTTGGTCCCCCTGGTTGCTCTTGGTCCCCCAGGCTGTGATTGGTCCCCCAGGCTGTACTTGGTCCCCCAGGCTGTGCTTGGTCCCCTTGGTTGCTCTTGGTCCCCCAGGCTGTGCTTGGTCCCCCAGGCTGTGCCTGGTCCCCCTGGTTGCTCTTGGTCCCCCAGGCTGTGTTTTGTCCCCCAGGCTGTGCTTGGTCCCCTTGGTTGCTCTTGGTCCCCCAGGCCGTGCTTGGTCCCCTTGGTTGCTCTTGGTCCCCCAGGCAGTGCTTGGTCCCCCTGGTTGCTCTTGGTCCCCCAGGCTTGGTCCCCCAGGCTGTGCTTCTTCCCCCAGGCTGTGCTTCGTCCCCCTGGCTGTGCTTGGTCCCCCAGGCTGTGCTTCGTCCCCCTGGCTGTGCTTGGTCCCCCAGGCTGTGCTTGGTCCCCCTGGTTGCTCTTGGTCCCCCAGGCTGAGCTTGGTCCCCCTGGTTGCTCTTGGTCCCCCAGGCTGTGCTTGGTCCCCCAGGCTGTGCTTGGTCCCCCTGGTTGCTCTTGGTCCCCCAGGCTGTGCTTGGTCCCCCTGGTTGCTCTTGGTCCCCCAGGCAGTGCTTGGTCCCCCTGGTTGCTCTTGGTCCCCCAGGCTGTGCTTGGTCCCCCAGGCTGTGCTTGGTCCCCCAGGCTGTGCTTGGTCCCCTTGGTTGCTCTTGGTCCCCCAGGCTGTGCTTGGTCCCCCAGGCTGTGCTTGGTCCCCTTGGTTGCTCTTGGTCCCCCAGGCAGTGCTTGGTCCCCCTGGTTGCTCTTGGTCCCCCAGGCTGTGCTTGGTCCCCCAGGCTGTGCTTGGTCCCCCAGGCTGTGCTTCGTCCCCCTGGCTGTGCTTGGTCCCCCAGGCTGTGCTTGGTCCCCCAGGCTGTGCTTGGTCCCCCAGGCCCCCCAGGCTGTGCTTGGTCCCCCAGGCTGTGCTTGGTCCCCCAGGCTGTGCTTGGTCCCCCTGGTTGCTCTTGGCCCCCCAGGCTGTGCTTGGTCCCCCAGGCTGTGCTTGGTCCCCCAGGCTGTGCTTGGTCCCCCTGGTTGCTCTTGGTCCCCCAGGCAGTGCTTGGTCCCCCTGGTTGCTCTTGGTCCCCCAGGCTGTGCTTGGTCCCCCAGGCTGTGCTTGGTCCCCTTGGTTGCTCTTGGTCCCCCAGGCTGTGCTTGGTCCCCTTGGTTGCTCTTGGTCCCCCAGGCTGTGCTTGGTGCCCCAGGCTGTGCTTGGTCCCCCTGGTTGCTCTTGGTCCCCCAGGCTGTGCTTGGTCCCCCAGGCTGTGCTTGGTCCCCCTGGCTGTGATTGGTCCCCGAGGCCGTGCTTGGTCCCCCTGGCTGTTCTTGGTCCCCCAGGCTGTGCTTGGTCCCCCTGGTTGCTCTTGGTCCCCCAGGCTGTGCTTGGTCCCCCAGACTGTGCTTGGTCCCCCTGGCTGTGCTTGGTCCCCAAGGCTGTGCTTGGTCCCCCAGGCTGTGCTTGGTCCCCCAGGCTGTGCTTGGTCCCCCAGGCTGTGCTTGGTCCCCTTGGTTGCTCTTGGTCCCCCAGGCTGTGCTTGGTCCCCTTGGTTGCTCTTGGTCCCCCAGGCTGTGCTTGGTGCCCCAGGCTGTGCTTGGTCCCCCTGGTTGCTCTTGGTCCCCCAGGCTGTGCTTGGTCCCCCAGGCTGTGCTTGGTCCCCCTGGCTGTGCTTGGTACCCCTGGCTGTGCTTGGTACCCCAGGCTGTGCTTGGTCCCCCAGGCTGCGCTTGGTCCCCCAGGTTGTGCTTGGTCCCCCTGGTTGCTCTTGGTCCCCCAGGCTGTGCTTGGTCCCCCAGGCTGTGCTTGGTCCCCCTGGTTGCTCTTGGTCCCCCAGGCTGTGCTTGGTCCCCTTGGTTGCTCTTGGTCCCCCAGGCTGTGCTTGGTCCCCCAGGCTGTGCTTGGTCCCCCTGGCTGTGCTTGGTCCCCCAGGCTGTGCTTGGTCCCCCTGGTTGCTCTTGGTCCCCCAGGCTGTGCTTGGTCCCCCAGGCTGTGCTTGGTCCCCCAGGCTGTGCTTGGTCCCCCTGGTTGCTCTCGGTCCCCCAGGCTGTGCTTGGTCCCCCAGGCTGTGCTTGGACCCCTTGGTTGCTCTTGGTCCCCCAGGCTGTGCTTGGTCCCCTTGGTTGCTCTTGGTCCCCCAGGCTGTGCTTGGTCCCCCAGGCTGTGCTTGGCCCCCCTGGCTGTGCTTGGTCCCCCAGGCTGTGCTTGGTCCCCCTGGTTACTCTTGGTTCCCCAGGCTTTGCTTGGTCCCCCAGGCTATGCTTGGTCCCCCAGGCTGTGCTTGGTCCCCCAGGCTGTGCTTGGTCCCCCAGGCTGTGCTTGGTCCCCTTGGTTGCTCTTGGTCCCCCAGGCTGTGCTTGGTCCCCCAGGCTGTTCTTGGTCCCCCTGGCTGTGCTTGGTCCCCCAGGCTGTGCTTGGTCCCCCTGGTTGCTCTTGGTCCCCCAGGCTGTGCTTGGTCCCCCAGGCTGTGCTTGGTCCCCCTGGCTGTGCTTGGTCCCCCAGGCTGTGCTTGGTCCCCCTGGTTGCTCTTGGTCCCCCAGGCTGTGCTTGGTCCCCCTGGTTGCTCTTGGTCCCCCAAGCTGTGCTTGGTCCCCCAGGCTGTGCTTGGTCCCCCAGGCTGTGCTTGGTCCCCCTGGTTGCTCTTGGTCCCCCAGGCTGTGCTTGGTCCCCCTGGTTGCTCTTGGTCCCCCAGGCTGTGCTTGGTCCCACAGGCTGTGTTTGGTCCCCCAGCCTGTGCTTGGTCCCCCAGGCTGTGCTTGGTCCCCCTGGTTGCTCTTGGTCCCCCAGGCTGTGCTTGGTCCCCCTGGTTGCTCTTGGTCCCCCAGGCTGTGCTTGGTCCCCTTGGTTGCTCTTGGTCCCCCAGGCCGTGATTGGTCCCCTTGGTTGCTCTTGGTCCCCCAGGCAGTGCTTGGTCCCCCTGGTTGCTCTTGTTCCCCCAGGCTTGGTCCCCGAGGCTGTGCTTCGTCCCCCAGGCTGTGCTTGGTCCCCCTGGCTGTGCTTGGTCCCCCAGGCTGTGCTTGGTCCCCCTGGTTTCTCTTGGTCCCCCAGGCAGTGCTTGGTTCCCCTGGTTGCTCTTGGTCCCCCAGGCTGTGCTTGGTCCCCTTGGTTGCTCTTGGTCCCCCAGGCTGTGCTCGGTCCCCCAGGCTGTGCTTGGTCCCCCTGGTTGCTCTTGGTCCCCCAGGCTGTGCTTGGTCCCCCTGGTTGCTCTTGGTCCCCCAGGCTGTGCTTGGTTCCCCTGGTTGCTCTTGGTCCCCCAGGCTGTGCTTGGTCCCCCAGGCTGTGCTTGGTCCCCTTGGTTGCTCTTGGTCCCCCGGGCTGTGCTTGGTCCCCTTGGTTGCTCTTGGTCCCCCAGGCTGTGCTTGGTCCCCCAGGCCGTGCTTGGTCCCCTTGGTTGCTCTTGGTCCCCCAGGCTGTGCTTGGTCCCCCAGGCTGTGCTTGGTCCCGCTGGCTGTGCTTGGTCCCCCAGGCTGTGCTTGGTCCCCCTGGCTGTGCTTGGTCCCCCAGACTGTGCTTGGTCCCCCTGGTTGCTCTTGGTCCCCCAGGCTGTGCTTGGTCCCCCAGGCAGTGCTTGGTCCCCCTGGCTGTGCTTGGTCCCCCAGGCTGTGCTTGGTCCCCCTGGTTGCTCTTTGTCCCCCAGGCTGTGCTTGGTCCCCCTGGCAGTGCTTGGTCCCCCAGGCTGTGCTTGGTCCCCCAGGCTGTGCGTGGTCCCCTTGGTTGGTCTTGGTCCCCCAGGCTGTGCTTGGTCCCCCTGGTTGCTCTTGGTCCCCCAGGCTGTGCTTGGTCCCCCAGGCTTTGCTTGTTCCCCTTGGTTGCTCTTGGTCCCCAAGGCTGTGCTTGGTCCCCCAGGTTGTGCTTGGTCCCCCTGGTTGCTCTTCGTCCCCCAGGCTGTGCTTGGTCCCCCTGGCTGTGCTTGGTCCCCCAGGCTGTGCTTGGTCCCCCTGGCTGTGCTTGGTCCCCCAGGCTGTGCTTGGTCCCCCTGGTTGCTCTTGGTCCCCCAGGCTGTGCTTGGTCCCCCAGGCCGTGCTTGGTCCCCCAGGCTGTGCTTGGTCCCCCAGGCTGTGCTTGGTCCCCCAGGCCGTGCTTGGTCCCCCTGGCTGTGCTTGGTCCCCCTGGTTGCTCTTGGTCCCCCAGGCTGTGCTTGGTCCCCCAGGCTGTGCTTGGTCCCCCTGGCTGTGCTTGGTCCCCCAGGCTGTGCTTGGTCCCCCTGGCTGTGCTTGGTCCCCCAAGCTGTGCTTGGTCCCCCTTGTTGCTCTTGGTCCCCCAGGCTGTGCTTGGTCCCCCAGGCTGTGCTTGGTCCCCCAGGCTGTGCTTGGTCCCCCTGGTTGCTCTTGGTCCCCCAGGCTGTGCTTGGTCCCCCAGGCAGTGCTTGGTCCCCCAGGCTGTGCTTGGTCCCCTTGGTTGGTCTTGGTCCCCCAGGCTGTGCTTGGTCCCCCTGGTTGCTCTTGGTCCCCCAGGCTGTGCTTGGTCCCCCAGGCTTTGCTTGGTCCCCTTGGTTGCTCTTGGTCCCCCAGGCTGTGCTTGGTCCCCCAGGTTGTGCTTTGTCCCCCTGGTTGCTCTTGGTCCCCCAGGCTGTGCTTGGTCCCCCTGGCTGTGCTTGGTCCCCCAGGCTGTGCTTGGTCCCCCTGGCTGTGCTTGGTCCCCCAGGCTGTGCTTGGTCCCCCTGGTTGCTCTTGGTCCCCCAGGCTGTGCTTGGTCCCCCAGGCCGTGCTTGGTCCCCCAGGCTGTGCTTGGTCCCCCAGGCCGTGCTTGGTCCCCCTGGCTGTGCTTGGTCCCCCTGGTTGCTCTTGGTCCCCCAGGCTGTGCTTGGTCCCCCAGGCTGTGCTTGGTCCCCCAGGCTGTGCTTGGTCCCCCAGGCTGTGCTTGGTCCCCCTGGTTGCTCTTGGTCCCCCAGGCTGTGCTTGGTCCCCCAGGCTGTGCTTGGTCCCCCAGGCTGTGCTTGGTCCCCTTGGTTGCTCTTGGTCCCCCAGGCTGTGCTTGGTCCCCTTGGTTGCTGTTGGCCCCCCAGGCTGTGCTTGGTCCCCCAGTCTGTGCTTGGTCCCCCAGGCTGTGCTTGGTCCCCCTGGTTGCTCTTGGTCCCCCAGGCTGTGCTTGGTCCCCTTGGTTGCTCTTGGTCCCCCAGGCTGTGCTTGGTCCCCCAGGCTGTGCTTGGTCCCCCTGGCTGTGCTTGGTCCCCCTGGTTGCTCTTGGTCCCCCAGGTTGTGCTTGGTCCCCCAGGTTGTGCTTGGTCCCCCTGGCTGTGCTTGGTCCCCCTGGCTGTGCTTGGTCCCCCTGGTTGCTCTTGGTCCCCCAGGCTGTGCTTGGTCCCCCAGGCTGTGCTTGGTCCCCCTGGCTGTGCTTGGTCCCCCAGGCTGTGCTTGGTCCCCCTGGTTGCTCTTGGTCCCCCAGGCTGTGCTTGGTCCCCCTGGTTGCTTTTGGTCCCCCAAGCTGTGCTTGGTCCCCCAGGCTGTGCTTGGTCCCCCAGGCTGTGCTTGGTCCCCCAGGCTGTGCTTGGTCCCCCTGGTTGCTCTTGGTCCACCAGGCTGTGCTTGGTCCCCCTGGTTGCTCTTGGTCCCCCAGGCTGTGCTTGGTCCCACAGGCTGTGTTTGGTCCCCCAGCCTGTGCTTGGTCCCCCAGGCTGTGCTTGGTCCCCTTGGTTGCTCTTGGTCTCCCAGGCTGTGCTTGTCTCCCTGGTTGCTCTTGGTCCCCCAGGCTGTGCTTGGTCCCCCAGGCTGTGCTTGGTCCCCTTGGTTGCTCTTGGTCCCCCAGGCTGTGCTTGGTCCCCTAGGCTGTGCTTGGTCCCCCAGGCTGTGCTTGGTCCCCCAGGCTGTGCTTGGTCCCCCAGGCTGTGCTTGGTCCCCCTGGTTGCTCTTGGTCCCCCAGGCTGTGCTTCGTCCCCTTGGTTGCTCTTGGTCCCCCAGGCTGTGCTTGGTCCCCCTGGTTGCTCTTGGTCCCCCAGGCTGTGCTTGGTCCCCCAGGCTGTGCTTGGTCCCACTGGCTGTGCTTGGTCCCCCAGGCTGTGTGTTATATCCTGATCATCTCTTTCCCTGCTGCTCAGCCTGTGTGTGTGATGTCATTGGAATGTTCCTGTGTGCATGGTTTGAATGTGTAGTCAGTTTGATTGAGTGGGCTGAGCAGCTGGATGCTGCTCCTGGTGGGGCCTCCTTCTTACCTTCCTTATTACCAACTTTAACCAATAAATACCTACTTAAGAATACCAACGTCTACTGGATCTACTTACATAAATAAGTACCTTTTTGGAATGCAATACTGTGCTTGGTCCCCCAGGCTGTGCTTGGTCCCCCTGGTTGCTCTTGGTCCCCCAGGCTGTGCTTGGTCCCCCAGGCTGTGCTTGGTCCCCCAGGCTGTGCTTGGTCCCCCTGGTTGCTCTTGGTCCCCCAGGCTGTGCTTGGTCCCCCTGGTTGCTCTTGGTCCCCCAGGCTGTGCTTGGTCCCCCAGGCTTTGCTTGGTCCCCTTGGTTGCTCTTGGTCCCCCAGGCTGTGCTTGGTCCCCCAGGTTGTGCTTGGTCCCCCTGGTTGCTCTTGGTCCCCCAGGCTGTGCTTGGTCCCCCTGGCTGTGCTTGGTCCCCCAGGCTGTGCTTGGTCCCCCTGGCTGTGCTTGGTCCCCCAGGCTGTGCTTGGCCCCCCTGGTTGCTCTTGGTCCCCCAGGCTGTGCTTGGTCCCCTTGGTTGCTCTTGGTCCCCCAGGCTGTGCTTGGTCCCCCTGGCTGTGCTTGGTCCCCCAGGCTGTGCTTGGTCCCCCTGGTTTCTCTTGGTCCCACAGGCAGTGCTTGGTTCCCCTGGTTGCTCTTGGTCCCCCAGGCTGTGCTTGGTCCCCTTGGTTGCTCTTGGTCCCCCAGGCTGTGCTTGGTCCCCCAGGCTGTGCTTGGTCCCCCAGGCTGTGCTTGGTCCCCCAGGCCGTGCTTGGTCCCCCTGGCTGTGCTTGGTCCCCCTGGTTGCTCTTGGTCCCCCAGGCTGTGCTTGGTCCCCCAGGCTGTGCTTGGTCCCCCAGGCTGTGCTTGGTCCCCCAGGCTGTGCTTGGTCCCCCTGGTTGCTCTTGGTCCCCCAGGCTGTGCTTGGTCCCCCAGGCTGTGCTTGGTCCCCCAGGCTGTGCTTGGTCCCCTTGGTTGCTCTTGGTCCCCCAGGCTGTGCTTGGTCCCCTTGGTTGCTGTTGGCCCCCCAGGCTGTGCTTGGTCCCCCAGTCTGTGCTTGGTCCCCCAGGCTGTGCTTGGTCCCCCTGGTTGCTCTTGGTCCCCCAGGCTGTGCTTGGTCCCCTTGGTTGCTCTTGGTCCCCCAGGCTGTGCTTGGTCCCCCAGGCTGTGCTTGGTCCCCCTGGCTGTGCTTGGTCCCCCTGGTTGCTCTTGGTCCCCCAGGTTGTGCTTGGTCCCCCAGGTTGTGCTTGGTCCCCCTGGCTGTGCTTGGTCCCCCTGGCTGTGCTTGGTCCCCCTGGTTGCTCTTGGTCCCCCAGGCTGTGCTTGGTCCCCCAGGCTGTGCTTGGTCCCCCTGGCTGTGCTTGGTCCCCCAGGCTGTGCTTGGTCCCCCTGGTTGCTCTTGGTCCCCCAGGCTGTGCTTGGTCCCCCTGGTTGCTCTTGGTCCCCCAAGCTGTGCTTGGTCCCCCAGGCTGTGCTTGGTCCCCCAGGCTGTGCTTGGTCCCCCAGGCTGTGCTTGGTCCCCCTGGTTGCTCTTGGTCCACCAGGCTGTGCTTGGTCCCCCTGGTTGCTCTTGGTCCCCCAGGCTGTGCTTGGTCCCACAGGCTGTGTTTGGTCCCCCAGCCTGTGCTTGGTCCCCCAGGCTGTGCTTGGTCCCCTTGGTTGCTCTTGGTCTCCCAGGCTGTGCTTGTCTCCCTGGTTGCTCTTGGTCCCCCAGGCTGTGCTTGGTCCCCCAGGCTGTGCTTGGTCCCCTTGGTTGCTCTTGGTCCCCCAGGCTGTGCTTGGTCCCCTAGGCTGTGCTTGGTCCCCCAGGCTGTGCTTGGTCCCCCAGGCTGTGCTTGGTCCCCCTGGTTGCTCTTGGTCCCCCAGGCTGTGCTTCGTCCCCTTGGTTGCTCTTGGTCCCCCAGGCTGTGCTTGGTCCCCCTGGTTGCTCTTGGTCCCCCAGGCTGTGCTTGGTCCCCCAGGCTGTGCTTGGTCCCACTGGCTGTGCTTGGTCCCCCAGGCTGTGTGTTATATCCTGATCATCTCTTTCCCTGCTGCTCAGCCTGTGTGTGTGATGTCATTGGAATGTTCCTGTGTGCATGGTTTGAATGTGTAGTCAGTTTGATTGAGTGGGCTGAGCAGCTGGATGCTGCTCCTGGTGGGGCCTCCTTCTTACCTTCCTTATTACCAACTTTAACCAATAAATACCTACTTAAGAATACCAACGTCTACTGGATCTACTTACATAAATAAGTACCTTTTTGGAATGCAATACTGTGCTTGGTCCCCCAGGCTGTGCTTGGTCCCCCTGGTTGCTCTTGGTCCCCCAGGCTGTGCTTGGTCCCCCAGGCTGTGCTTGGTCCCCCAGGCTGTGCTTGGTCCCCCTGGTTGCTCTTGGTCCCCCAGGCTGTGCTTGGTCCCCCTGGTTGCTCTTGGTCCCCCAGGCTGTGCTTGGTCCCCCAGGCTTTGCTTGGTCCCCTTGGTTGCTCTTGGTCCCCCAGGCTGTGCTTGGTCCCCCAGGTTGGGCTTGGTCCCCCTGGTTGCTCTTGGTCCCCCAGGCTGTGCTTGGTCCCCCTGGCTGTGCTTGGTCCCCCAGGCTGTGCTTGGTCCCCCTGGCTGTGCTTGGTCCCCCAGGCTGTGCTTGGCCCCCCTGGTTGCTCTTGGTCCCCCAGGCTGTGCTTGGTCCCCTTGGTTGCTCTTGGTCCCCCAGGCTGTGCTTGGTCCCCCTGGCTGTGCTTGGTCCCCCAGGCTGTGCTTGGTCCCCCTGGTTTCTCTTGGTCCCACAGGCAGTGCTTGGTTCCCCTGGTTGCTCTTGGTCCCCCAGGCTGTGCTTGGTCCCCTTGGTTGCTCTTGGTCCCCCAGGCTGTGCTTGGTCCCCCAGGCTGTGCTTGGTCCCCCTGGTTGCTCTTGGTCCCCCAGGCTGTGCTTGGTCCCCCTGGTTGCTCTTGGTCCCCCAGGCTGTGCTTGGTTCCCCTGGTTGCTCTTGGTCCCCCAGGCTGTGCTTGGTCCCCCAGGCTGTGCTTGGTCCCCTTGGTTGCTCTTGGTCCCCCGGGCTGTGCTTGGTCCCCTTGGTTGCTCTTGGTCCCCCAGGCTGTGCTTGGTCCCCCAGGCCGTGCTTGGTCCCCTTGGTTGCTCTTGGTCCCCCAGGCTGTGCTTGGTCCCCCAGGCTGTGCTTGGTCCCGCTGGCTGTGCTTGGTCCCCCAGGCTGTGCTTGGTCCCCCTGGCTGTGCTTGGTCCCCCAGACTGTGCTTGGTCCCCCTGGTTGCTCTTGGTCCCCCAGGCTGTGCTTGGTCCCCCAGGCAGTGCTTGGTCCCCCTGGCTGTGCTTGGTCCCCCAGGCTGTGCTTGGTCCCCCTGGTTGCTCTTTGTCCCCCAGGCTGTGCTTGGTCCCCCTGGCAGTGCTTGGTCCCCCAGGCTGTGCTTGGTCCCCCAGGCTGTGCGTGGTCCCCTTGGTTGGTCTTGGTCCCCCAGGCTGTGCTTGGTCCCCCTGGTTGCTCTTGGTCCCCCAGGCTGTGCTTGGTCCCCCAGGCTTTGCTTGTTCCCCTTGGTTGCTCTTGGTCCCCCAGGCTGTGCTTGGTCCCCCAGGTTGTGCTTGGTCCCCCTGGTTGCTCTTCGTCCCCCAGGCTGTGCTTGGTCCCCCTGGCTGTGCTTGGTCCCCCAGGCTGTGCTTGGTCCCCCTGGCTGTGCTTGGTCCCCCAGGCTGTGCTTGGTCCCCCTGGTTGCTCTTGGTCCCCCAGGCTGTGCTTGGTCCCCCAGGCCGTGCTTGGTCCCCCAGGCTGTGCTTGGTCCCCCAGGCTGTGCTTGGTCCCCCAGGCCGTGCTTGGTCCCCCTGGCTGTGCTTGGTCCCCCTGGTTGCTCTTGGTCCCCCAGGCTGTGCTTGGTCCCCCAGGCTGTGCTTGGTCCCCCTGGCTGTGCTTGGTCCCCCAGGCTGTGCTTGGTCCCCCTGGCTGTGCTTGGTCCCCCAGGCTGTGCTTGGTCCCCCAGGCTGTGCTTGGTCCCCCAGGCTGTGCTTGGTCCCCCTGGTTGCTCTTGGTCCCCCAGGCTGTGCTTGGTCCCCCAGGCAGTGCTTGGTCCCCCAGGCTGTGCTTGGTCCCCTTGGTTGGTCTTGGTCCCCCAGGCTGTGCTTGGTCCCCCTGGTTGCTCTTGGTCCCCCAGGCTGTGCTTGGTCCCCCAGGCTTTGCTTGGTCCCCTTGGTTGCTCTTGGTCCCCCAGGCTGTGCTTGGTCCCCCAGGTTGTGCTTGGTCCCCCTGGTTGCTCTTGGTCCCCCAGGCTGTGCTTGGTCCCCCTGGCTGTGCTTGGTCCCCCAGGCTGTGCTTGGTCCCCCTGGCTGTGCTTGGTCCCCCAGGCTGTGCTTGGTCCCCCTGGTTGCTCTTGGTCCCCCAGGCTGTGCTTGGTCCCCCAGGCCGTGCTTGGTCCCCCAGGCTGTGCTTGGTCCCCCAGGCCGTGCTTGGTCCCCCTGGCTGTGCTTGGTCCCCCTGGTTGCTCTTGGTCCCCCAGGCTGTGCTTGGTCCCCCAGGCTGTGCTTGGTCCCCCAGGCTGTGCTTGGTCCCCCTGGTTGCTCTTCGTCCCCCAGGCTGTGCTTGGTCCCCCAGGCTGTGCTTGGTCCCCCTGGTTGCTCCTGGTCCCCCAGGCTGTGCTTGGTCCCCCAGGCTGTGCTTGGTCCCCCAGGCTGTGCTTGGTCCCCTTGGTTGCTCTTGGTCCCCCAGGCTGTGCTTGGTCCCCTTGGTTGCTGTTGGCCCCCCAGGCTGTGCTTGGTCCCCCAGTCTGTGCTTGGTCCCCCAGGCTGTGCTTGGTCCCCCTGGTTGCTCTTGGTCCCCCAGGCTGTGCTTGGTCCCCCTGGTTGCTCTTGGTCCCCCAGGCTGTGCTTGGTCCCCTTGGTTGCTCTTGGTCCCCCAGGCTGTGCTTGGTCCCCCTGGCTGTGCTTGGTCCCCCAGGCTGTGCTTGGTCCCCCTGGTTGCTCTTGGTCCCCCAGGCTGTGCTTGGTCCCCCAGGCTGTGCTTGGTCCCCCTGGTTGCTCTTGGTCCCCCAGGCTGTGCTTGGTCCCCCAGGCTGTGCTTGGTCCCCCAGGCTGTGCTTAGACCCCTTGGTTGCTCTTGGTCCCCCAGGCTGTGCTTGGTCCCCCAGGCTGTGCTTGGTCCCCCTGGTTGCTCTTGGTCCCTCTTGGTCCCCCAGGCTGTGCTTGGTCCCCCAGGCTGTGCTTGGTCCCCCTGGCTGTGCTTGGTCCCCCTGGTTGCTCTTGGTCCCCCAGGTTGTGCTTGGTCCCCCAGGTTGTGCTTGGTCCCCCTGGCTGTGCTTGGTCCCCCTGGCTGTGCTTGGTCCCCCTGGTTGCTCTTGGTCCCCCAGGCTGTGCTTGGTCCCCCAGGCTGTGCTTGGTCCCCCTGGCTGTGCTTGGTCCCCCAGGCTGTGCTTGGTCCCCCTGGTTGCTCTTGGTCCCCCAGGCTGTGCTTGGTCCCCCTGGTTGCTCTTGGTCCCCCAAGCTGTGCTTGGTCCCCCAGGCTGTGCTTGGTCCCCCAGGCTGTGCTTGGTCCCCCTGGTTGCTCTTGGTCCACCAGGCTGTGCTTGGTCCCCCTGGTTGCTCTTGGTCCCCCAGGCTGTGCTTGGTCCCACAGGCTGTGTTTGGTCCCCCAGCCTGTGCTTGGTCCCCCAGGCTGTGCTTGGTCCCCTTGGTTGCTCTTGGTCTCCCAGGCTGTGCTTGTCTCCCTGGTTGCTCTTGGTCCCCCAGGCTGTGCTTGGTCCCCCAGGCTGTGCTTGGTCCCCTTGGTTGCTCTTGGTCCCCCAGGCTGTGCTTGGTCCCCTAGGCTGTGCTTGGTCCCCCAGGCTGTGCTTGGTCCCCCAGGCTGTGCTTGGTCCCCCTGGTTGCTCTTGGTCCCCCAGGCTGTGCTTCGTCCCCTTGGTTGCTCTTGGTCCCCCATGCTGTGCTTGGTCCCCCTGGTTGCTCTTGGTCCCCCAGGCTGTGCTTGGTCCCCCAGGCTGTGCTTGGTCCCACTGACTGTGCTTGGTCCCCCAGGCTGTGTGTTATATCCTGATCATCTCTTTCCCTGCTGCTCAGCCTGTGTGTGTGATGTCATTGGAATGTTCCTGTGTGCATGGTTTGAATGTGTAGTCAGTTTGATTGAGTGGGCTGAGCAGCTGGATGCTGCTCCCGGTGGGGCCTCCTTCTTACCTTCCTTATTACCAACTTTAACCAATAAATACCTACTTAAGAATACCAACGTCTACTGGATCTACTTACATAAATAAGTACCTTTTTGGAATGCAATACTGTGCTTGGTCCCCCAGGCTGTGCTTGGTCCCCCTGGTTGCTCTTGGTCCCCCAGGCTGTGCTTGGTCCCCCAGGCTGTGCTTGGTCCCCCAGGCTGTGCTTGGTCCCCCTGGTTGCTCTTGGTCCCCCAGGCTGTGCTTGGTCCCCCTGGTTGCTCTTGGTCCCCCAGGCTGTGCTTGGTCCCCCAGGCTGTGCTTGGTCCCCTTGGTTGCTCTTTGTCCCCCAGGCTGTGCTCGGTCCCCCAGGCTGTGCTTTGTCCCCTTGGTTTCTCTTGGTCCCGCAGGCAGTGCTTGGTCCCCCTGTTTGCTCTTGGTCCCCCAGGCTGTGCTTGGTCCCCCAGGCTGTGCTTGGTCCCCCAGGCTGTGCTTGGTCCCCCAGGCTGTGCTTGGTCCCCCTGGCTGTGCTTGGTCCCCCAGGCTGTGCTTGGTCCCCCTGGTTGCTCTTGGTCCCCCAGGCTGTGCTTGGTCCCCCAGGCTGTGCTTGGTCCCCCTGGTTGCTCTTGGTCCCCCAGGCTGTGCTTGGTCCCCCTGGTTGCTCTTGGTCCCCCAGGCTGTGCTTGGTCCCCCAGGCTGTGCTTGGTCCCCTTGGTTGCTCTTGGTCCCCCAGGCTGTACTTGGTCCCCCAGGCTGTGCTTGGTCCCCCTGGTTGCTCTTGGTCCCCCAGGCTGTGCTTGGTCCCCTTGGTTGCTCTTGGTCCCCCAGGCTGTGCTTTGTCCCCCAGGCTGTGCTTGGTCTCCCTGTCTGTGCTTGGTCCCCCAGGCTGTGCTTGGTCCCCCTGGTTGCTCTTGGTCCCCCAGGCTGTGCTTGGTCCCCCAGGCTGTGCTTGGTCCCCCAGGCTGTGCTTGGTCCCCCTGGTTGCTCTTGGTCCCCCAGGCTGTGCTTGGTCCCCCAGGCTGTGCTTGGTCCCCCAGGCTGTGCTTGGACCCCTTGGTTGCTCTTGGTCCCCCAGGCTGTGCTTGGTCCCCCAGGCTGTGCTTGGTCCCCCTTGTTGCTCTTGGTCCCCCAGGCTGTGCTTGGTCCCCCTGGTTGCTCTTGGTCCCCCAGGCTGTGCTTGGTCCCCTTGGTTGCTCTTGGTCCCCCAGGCTGTGCTTGGTCCCCCAGGCTGTGCTTGGTCCCCCTGGTTGCTCTTGGTCCCCCAGGCTGTGCTTGGTCCCCGAGGCTGTGCTTGGTCCCCCAGGCTGTGCTTGGTCCCCTAGGCTGTGCTTGGTCCCCCAGGCTGTGCTTGGTCCCCCTGGCTGTGCTTGGTCCCCCTGGCAGTGCTTGGTCCCCCAGGCTGTGCTTGGTCCCCCAGGCTGTGCGTGGTCCCCTTGGTTGGTCTTGGTCCCCCAGGCTGTGCTTGGTCCCCCTGGTTGCTCTTGGTCCCCCAGGCTGTGCTTGGTCCCCCAGGCTTTGCTTGTTCCCCTTGGTTGCTCTTGGTCCCCCAGGCTGTGCTTGGTCCCCCAGGTTGTGCTTGGTCCCCCTGGTTGCTCTTCGTCCCCCAGGCTGTGCTTGGTCCCCCTGGCTGTGCTTGGTCCCCCAGGCTGTGCTTGGTCCCCCTGGCTGTGCTTGGTCCCCCAGGCTGTGCTTGGTCCCCCTGGTTGCTCTTGGTCCCCCAGGCTGTGCTTGGTCCCCCAGGCCGTGCTTGGTCCCCCAGGCTGTGCTTGGTCCCCCAGGCTGTGCTTGGTCCCCCAGGCCGTGCTTGGTCCCCCTGGCTGTGCTTGGTCCCCCTGGTTGCTCTTGGTCC
Source organism: Lissotriton vulgaris (assembly GCF_964263255.1). Taxonomy (NCBI): domain Eukaryota; kingdom Metazoa; phylum Chordata; class Amphibia; order Caudata; family Salamandridae; genus Lissotriton; species Lissotriton vulgaris. The sequence goes on from NC_141698.1 coordinate 1,024,108,790, forward strand.
CCCAGGCTGTGCTTGGTCCCCCAGGCTGTGCTTGGTCCCCCTGGCTGTGCTTGGTCCCCCAGGCTGTGCTTGGTCCCCCTGGCTGTGCTTGGTCCCCCAAGCTGTGCTTGGTCCCCCTTGTTGCTCTTGGTCCCCCAGGCTGTGCTTGGTCCCCCAGGCTGTGCTTGGTCCCCCAGGCTGTGCTTGGTCCCCCTGGTTGCTCTTGGTCCCCCAGGCTGTGCTTGGTCCCCCAGGCAGTGCTTGGTCCCCCAGGCTGTGCTTGGTCCCCTTGGTTGGTCTTGGTCCCCCAGGCTGTGCTTGGTCCCCCTGGTTGCTCTTGGTCCCCCAGGCTGTGCTTGGTCCCCCAAGCTTTGCTTGGTCCCCTTGGTTGCTCTTGGTCCCCCAGGCTGTGCTTGGTCCCCCAGGTTGTGCTTGGTCCCCCTGGTTGCTCTTGGTCCCCCAGGCTGTGCTTGGTCCCCCTGGCTGTGCTTGGTCCCCCAGGCTGTGCTTGGTCCCCCTGGCTGTGCTTGGTCCCCCAGGCTGTGCTTGGTCCCCCTGGTTGCTCTTGGTCCCCCAGGCTGTGCTTGGTCCCCCAGGCCGTGCTTGGTCCCCCAGGCTGTGCTTGGTCCCCCAGGCCGTGCTTGGTCCCCCTGGCTGTGCTTGGTCCCCCTGGTTGCTCTTGGTCCCCCAGGCTGTGCTTGGTCCCCCAGGCTGTGCTTGGTCCCCTTGGTTGCTCTTGGTCCCCCAGGCTGTGCTTGGTCCCCTTGGTTGCTGTTGGCCCCCCAGGCTGTGCTTGGTCCCCCAGTCTGTGCTTGGTCCCCCAGGCTGTGCTTGGTCCCCCTGGTTGCTCTTGGTCCCCCAGGCTGTGCTTGGTCCCCCAGGCTGTGCTTGGTCCCCCAGACTGTGCTTAGACCCCTTGGTTGCTCTTGGTCCCCCAGGCTGTGCTTGGTCCCCCAGGCTGTGCTTGGTCCCCCTGGTTGCTCTTGGTCCCTCTTGGTCCCCCAGGCTGTGCTTGGTCCCCCAGGCTGTGCTTGGTCCCCCTGGCTGTGCTTGGTCCCCCTGGTTGCTCTTGGTCCCCCAGGTTGTGCTTGGTCCCCCAGGTTGTGCTTGGTCCCCCTGGCTGTGCTTGGTCCCCCTGGCTGTGCTTGGCCCCCCTGGTTGCTCTTGGTCCCCCAGGCTGTGCTTGGTCCCCCAGGCTGTGCTTGGTCCCCCTGGCTGTGCTTGGTCCCCCAGGCTGTGCTTGGTCCCCCTGGTTGCTCTTGGTCCCCCAGGCTGTGCTTGGTCCCCCTGGTTGCTCTTGGTCCCCCAAGCTGTGCTTGGTCCCCCAGGCTGTGCTTGGTCCCCCAGGCTGTGCTTGGTCCCCCTGGTTGCTCTTGGTCCACCAGGCTGTGCTTGGTCCCCCTGGTTGCTCTTGGTCCCCCAGGCTGTGCTTGGTCCCACAGGCTGTGTTTGGTCCCCCAGCCTGTGCTTGGTCCCCCAGGCTGTGCTTGGTCCCCTTGGTTGCTCTTGGTCTCCCAGGCTGTGCTTGTCTCCCTGGTTGCTCTTGGTCCCCCAGGCTGTGCTTGGTCCCCCAGGCTGTGCTTGGTCCCCTTGGTTGCTCTTGGTCCCCCAGGCTGTGCTTGGTCCCCTAGGCTGTGCTTGGTCCCCCAGGCTGTGCTTGGTCCCCCAGGCTGTGCTTGGTCCCCCTGGTTGCTCTTGGTCCCCCAGGCTGTGCTTCGTCCCCTTGGTTGCTCTTGGTCCCCCATGCTGTGCTTGGTCCCCCTGGTTGCTCTTGGTCCCCCAGGCTGTGCTTGGTCCCCCAGGCTGTGCTTGGTCCCACTGACTGTGCTTGGTCCCCCAGGCTGTGTGTTATATCCTGATCATCTCTTTCCCTGCTGCTCAGCCTGTGTGTGTGATGTCATTGGAATGTTCCTGTGTGCATGGTTTGAATGTGTAGTCAGTTTGATTGAGTGGGCTGAGCAGCTGGATGCTGCTCCCGGTGGGGCCTCCTTCTTACCTTCCTTATTACCAACTTTAACCAATAAATACCTACTTAAGAATACCAACGTCTACTGGATCTACTTACATAAATAAGTACCTTTTTGGAATGCAATACTGTGCTTGGTCCCCCAGGCTGTGCTTGGTCCCCCTGGTTGCTCTTGGTCCCCCAGGCTGTGCTTGGTCCCCCAGGCTGTGCTTGGTCCCCCAGGCTGTGCTTGGTCCCCCAGGCTGTGCTTGGTCCCCCTGGTTGCTCTTGGTCCCCCAGGCTGTGCTTGGTCCCCCTGGTTGCTCTTGGTCCCCCAGGCTGTGCTTGGTCCCCCAGGCTGTGCTCGGTCCCCCAGGCTGTGCTTTGTCCCCTTGGTTTCTCTTGGTCCCGCAGGCAGTGCTTGGTCCCCCTGTTTGCTCTTGGTCCCCCAGGCTGTGCTTGGTCCCCCAGGCTGTGCTTCGTCCCCCAGGCTGTGCTTGGTCCCCCAGGCTGTGCTTGGTCCCCCTGGCTGTGCTTGGTCCCCCAGGCTGTGCTTGGTCCCCCTGGTTGCTCTTGGTCCCCCAGGCTGTGCTTGGTCCCCCAGGCTGTGCTTGGTCCCCCTGGTTGCTCTTGGTCCCCCAGGCTGTGCTTGGTCCCCCTGGTTGCTCTTGGTCCCCCAGGCTGTGCTTGGTCCCCCAGGCTGTGCTTGGTCCCCTTGGTTGCTCTTGGTCCCCCAGGCTGTACTTGGTCCCCCAGGCTGTGCTTGGTCCCCCTGGTTGCTCTTGGTCCTCCAGGCTGTGCTTGGTCCCCTTGGTTGCTCTTGGTCCCCCAGGCTGTGCTTTGTCCCCCAGGCTGTGCTTGGTCTCCCTGTCTGTGCTTGGTCCCCCAGGCTGTGCTTGGTCCCCCTGGTTGCTCTTGGTCCCCCAGGCTGTGCTTGGTCCCCCAGGCTGTGCTTGGTCCCCCAGGCTGTGCTTGGTCCCCCAGGCTGTGCTTGGTCCCCCTGGTTGCTCTTGGTCCCCCAGGCTGTGCTTGGTCCCCCAGGCTGTGCTTGGTCCCCCAGGCTGTGCTTGGACCCCTTGGTTGCTCTTGGTCCCCCAGGCTGTGCTTGGTCCCCCAGGCTGTGCTTGGTCCCCCTTGTTGCTCTTGGTCCCCCAGGCTGTGCTTGGTCCCCCTGGTTGCTCTTGGTCCCCCAGGCTGTGCTTGGTCCCCTTGGTTGCTCTTGGTCCCCCAGGCTGTGCTTGGTCCCCCAGGCTGTGCTTGGTCCCCCTGGTTGCTCTTGGTCCCCCAGGCTGTGCTTGGTCCCCGAGGCTGTGCTTGGTCCCCCAGGCTGTGCTTGGTCCCCTAGGCTGTGCTTGGTCCCCCAGGCTGTGCTTGGTCCCCCTGGCTGTGCTTGGTCCCCCTGGCTGTGCTTGGTCCCCCTGGTTGCTCTTGGTCCCCCAGGCTTTGCTTGGTCCCCCAGGCTGTGCTTGGTCCCGCTGGCTGTGCTTGGTCCCCCAGGCTGTGCTTGGTCCCCCTGGCTGTGCTTGGTCCCCCAGACTGTGCTTGGTCCCCCTGGTTGCTCTTGGTCCCCCAGGCTGTGCTTGGTCCCCCAGGCAGTGCTTGGTCCCCCTGGCTGTGCTTGGTCCCCCAGGCTGTGCTTGGTCCCCCTGGTTGCTCTTTGTCCCCCAGGCTGTGCTTGGTCCCCCTGGCAGTGCTTGGTCCCCCAGGCTGTGCTTGGTCCCCCAGGCTGTGCGTGGTCCCCTTGGTTGGTCTTGGTCCCCCAGGCTGTGCTTGGTCCCCCTGGTTGCTCTTGGTCCCCCAGGCTGTGCTTGGTCCCCCAGGCTTTGCTTGTTCCCCTTGGTTGCTCTTGGTCCCCCAGGCTGTGCTTGGTCCCCCAGGTTGTGCTTGGTCCCCCTGGTTGCTCTTCGTCCCCCAGGCTGTGCTTGGTCCCCCTGGCTGTGCTTGGTCCCCCAGGCTGTGCTTGGTCCCCCTGGCTGTGCTTGGTCCCCCAGGCTGTGCTTGGTCCCCCTGGTTGCTCTTGGTCCCCCAGGCTGTGCTTGGTCCCCCAGGCCGTGCTTGGTCCCCCAGGCTGTGCTTGGTCCCCCAGGCTGTGCTTGGTCCCCCAGGCCGTGCTTGGTCCCCCTGGCTGTGCTTGGTCCCCCTGGTTGCTCTTGGTCCCCCAGGCTGTGCTTGGTCCCCCAGGCTGTGCTTGGTCCCCCTGGCTGTGCTTGGTCCCCCAGGCTGTGCTTGGTCCCCCTGGCTGTGCTTGGTCCCCCAGGCTGTGCTTGGTCCCCCAGGCTGTGCTTGGTCCCCCAGGCTGTGCTTGGTCCCCCTGGTTGCTCTTGGTCCCCCAGGCTGTGCTTGGTCCCCCAGGCAGTGCTTGGTCCCCCAGGCTGTGCTTGGTCCCCTTGGTTGGTCTTGGTCCCCCAGGCTGTGCTTGGTCCCCCTGGTTGCTCTTGGTCCCCCAGGCTGTGCTTGGTCCCCCAGGCTTTGCTTGGTCCCCTTGGTTGCTCTTGGTCCCCCAGGCTGTGCTTGGTCCCCCAGGTTGTGCTTGGTCCCCCTGGTTGCTCTTGGTCCCCCAGGCTGTGCTTGGTCCCCCTGGCTGTGCTTGGTCCCCCAGGCTGTGCTTGGTCCCCCTGGCTGTGCTTGGTCCCCCAGGCTGTGCTTGGTCCCCCTGGTTGCTCTTGGTCCCCCAGGCTGTGCTTGGTCCCCTTGGTTGCTGTTGGCCCCCCAGGCTGTGCTTGGTCCCCCAGTCTGTGCTTGGTCCCCCAGGCTGTGCTTGGTCCCCCTGGTTGCTCTTGGTCCCCCAGGCTGTGCTTGGTCCCCCTGGTTGCTCTTGGTCCCCCAGGCTGTGCTTGGTCCCCTTGGTTGCTCTTGGTCCCCCAGGCTGTGCTTGGTCCCCCTGGCTGTGCTTGGTCCCCCAGGCTGTGCTTGGTCCCCCTGGTTGCTCTTGGTCCCCCAGGCTGTGCTTGGTCCCCCAGGCTGTGCTTGGTCCCCCTGGTTGCTCTTGGTCCCCCAGGCTGTGCTTGGTCCCCCAGGCTGTGCTTGGTCCCCCAGGCTGTGCTTAGACCCCTTGGTTGCTCTTGGTCCCCCAGGCTGTGCTTGGTCCCCCAGGCTGTGCTTGGTCCCCCTGGTTGCTCTTGGTCCCTCTTGGTCCCCCAGGCTGTGCTTGGTCCCCCAGGCTGTGCTTGGTCCCCCTGGCTGTGCTTGGTCCCCCTGGTTGCTCTTGGTCCCCCAGGTTGTGCTTGGTCCCCCAGGTTGTGCTTGGTCCCCCTGGCTGTGCTTGGTCCCCCTGGCTGTGCTTGGTCCCCCTGGTTGCTCTTGGTCCCCCAGGCTGTGCTTGGTCCCCCAGGCTGTGCTTGGTCCCCCTGGCTGTGCTTGGTCCCCCAGGCTGTGCTTGGTCCCCCTGGTTGCTCTTGGTCCCCCAGGCTGTGCTTGGTCCCCCTGGTTGCTCTTGGTCCCCCAAGCTGTGCTTGGTCCCCCAGGCTGTGCTTGGTCCCCCAGGCTGTGCTTGGTCCCCCTGGTTGCTCTTGGTCCACCAGGCTGTGCTTGGTCCCCCTGGTTGCTCTTGGTCCCCCAGGCTGTGCTTGGTCCCACAGGCTGTGTTTGGTCCCCCAGCCTGTGCTTGGTCCCCCAGGCTGTGCTTGGTCCCCTTGGTTGCTCTTGGTCTCCCAGGCTGTGCTTGTCTCCCTGGTTGCTCTTGGTCCCCCAGGCTGTGCTTGGTCCCCCAGGCTGTGCTTGGTCCCCTTGGTTGCTCTTGGTCCCCCAGGCTGTGCTTGGTCCCCTAGGCTGTGCTTGGTCCCCCAGGCTGTGCTTGGTCCCCCAGGCTGTGCTTGGTCCCCCTGGTTGCTCTTGGTCCCCCAGGCTGTGCTTCGTCCCCTTGGTTGCTCTTGGTCCCCCATGCTGTGCTTGGTCCCCCTGGTTGCTCTTGGTCCCCCAGGCTGTGCTTGGTCCCCCAGGCTGTGCTTGGTCCCACTGACTGTGCTTGGTCCCCCAGGCTGTGTGTTATATCCTGATCATCTCTTTCCCTGCTGCTCAGCCTGTGTGTGTGATGTCATTGGAATGTTCCTGTGTGCATGGTTTGAATGTGTAGTCAGTTTGATTGAGTGGGCTGAGCAGCTGGATGCTGCTCCCGGTGGGGCCTCCTTCTTACCTTCCTTATTACCAACTTTAACCAATAAATACCTACTTAAGAATACCAACGTCTACTGGATCTACTTACATAAATAAGTACCTTTTTGGAATGCAATACTGTGCTTGGTCCCCCAGGCTGTGCTTGGTCCCCCTGGTTGCTCTTGGTCCCCCAGGCTGTGCTTGGTCCCCCAGGCTGTGCTTGGTCCCCCAGGCTGTGCTTGGTCCCCCTGGTTGCTCTTGGTCCCCCAGGCTGTGCTTGGTCCCCCTGGTTGCTCTTGGTCCCCCAGGCTGTGCTTGGTCCCCCAGGCTGTGCTTGGTCCCCTTGGTTGCTCTTTGTCCCCCAGGCTGTGCTCGGTCCCCCAGGCTGTGCTTTGTCCCCTTGGTTTCTCTTGGTCCCGCAGGCAGTGCTTGGTCCCCCTGTTTGCTCTTGGTCCCCCAGGCTGTGCTTGGTCCCCCAGGCTGTGCTTGGTCCCCCAGGCTGTGCTTGGTCCCCCAGGCTGTGCTTGGTCCCCCTGGCTGTGCTTGGTCCCCCAGGCTGTGCTTGGTCCCCCTGGTTGCTCTTGGTCCCCCAGGCTGTGCTTGGTCCCCCAGGCTGTGCTTGGTCCCCCTGGTTGCTCTTGGTCCCCCAGGCTGTGCTTGGTCCCCCTGGTTGCTCTTGGTCCCCCAGGCTGTGCTTGGTCCCCCAGGCTGTGCTTGGTCCCCTTGGTTGCTCTTGGTCCCCCAGGCTGTACTTGGTCCCCCAGGCTGTGCTTGGTCCCCCTGGTTGCTCTTGGTCCCCCAGGCTGTGCTTGGTCCCCTTGGTTGCTCTTGGTCCCCCAGGCTGTGCTTTGTCCCCCAGGCTGTGCTTGGTCTCCCTGTCTGTGCTTGGTCCCCCAGGCTGTGCTTGGTCCCCCTGGTTGCTCTTGGTCCCCCAGGCTGTGCTTGGTCCCCCAGGCTGTGCTTGGTCCCCCAGGCTGTGCTTGGTCCCCCTGGTTGCTCTTGGTCCCCCAGGCTGTGCTTGGTCCCCCAGGCTGTGCTTGGTCCCCCAGGCTGTGCTTGGACCCCTTGGTTGCTCTTGGTCCCCCAGGCTGTGCTTGGTCCCCCAGGCTGTGCTTGGTCCCCCTTGTTGCTCTTGGTCCCCCAGGCTGTGCTTGGTCCCCCTGGTTGCTCTTGGTCCCCCAGGCTGTGCTTGGTCCCCTTGGTTGCTCTTGGTCCCCCAGGCTGTGCTTGGTCCCCCAGGCTGTGCTTGGTCCCCCTGGTTGCTCTTGGTCCCCCAGGCTGTGCTTGGTCCCCGAGGCTGTGCTTGGTCCCCCAGGCTGTGCTTGGTCCCCTAGGCTGTGCTTGGTCCCCCAGGCTGTGCTTGGTCCCCCTGGCTGTGCTTGGTCCCCCTGGCAGTGCTTGGTCCCCCAGGCTGTGCTTGGTCCCCCAGGCTGTGCGTGGTCCCCTTGGTTGGTCTTGGTCCCCCAGGCTGTGCTTGGTCCCCCTGGTTGCTCTTGGTCCCCCAGGCTGTGCTTGGTCCCCCAGGCTTTGCTTGTTCCCCTTGGTTGCTCTTGGTCCCCCAGGCTGTGCTTGGTCCCCCAGGTTGTGCTTGGTCCCCCTGGTTGCTCTTCGTCCCCCAGGCTGTGCTTGGTCCCCCTGGCTGTGCTTGGTCCCCCAGGCTGTGCTTGGTCCCCCTGGCTGTGCTTGGTCCCCCAGGCTGTGCTTGGTCCCCCTGGTTGCTCTTGGTCCCCCAGGCTGTGCTTGGTCCCCCAGGCCGTGCTTGGTCCCCCAGGCTGTGCTTGGTCCCCCAGGCTGTGCTTGGTCCCCCAGGCCGTGCTTGGTCCCCCTGGCTGTGCTTGGTCCCCCTGGTTGCTCTTGGTCCCCCAGGCTGTGCTTGGTCCCCCAGGCTGTGCTTGGTCCCCCTGGCTGTGCTTGGTCCCCCAGGCTGTGCTTGGTCCCCCTGGCTGTGCTTGGTCCCCCAAGCTGTGCTTGGTCCCCCTTGTTGCTCTTGGTCCCCCAGGCTGTGCTTGGTCCCCCAGGCTGTGCTTGGTCCCCCAGGCTGTGCTTGGTCCCCCTGGTTGCTCTTGGTCCCCCAGGCTGTGCTTGGTCCCCCAGGCAGTGCTTGGTCCCCCAGGCTGTGCTTGGTCCCCTTGGTTGGTCTTGGTCCCCCAGGCTGTGCTTGGTCCCCCTGGTTGCTCTTGGTCCCCCAGGCTGTGCTTGGTCCCCCAAGCTTTGCTTGGTCCCCTTGGTTGCTCTTGGTCCCCCAGGCTGTGCTTGGTCCCCCAGGTTGTGCTTGGTCCCCCTGGTTGCTCTTGGTCCCCCAGGCTGTGCTTGGTCCCCCTGGCTGTGCTTGGTCCCCCAGGCTGTGCTTGGTCCCCCTGGCTGTGCTTGGTCCCCCAGGCTGTGCTTGGTCCCCCTGGTTGCTCTTGGTCCCCCAGGCTGTGCTTGGTCCCCCAGGCCATGCTTGGTCCCCCAGGCTGTGCTTGGTCCCCCAGGCCGTGCTTGGTCCCCCTGGCTGTGCTTGGTCCCCCTGGTTGCTCTTGGTCCCCCAGGCTGTGCTTGGTCCCCCAGGCTGTGCTTGGTCCCCCAGGCTGTGCTTGGTCCCCCTGGTTGCTCTTCGTCCCCCAGGCTGTGCTTGGTCCCCCAGGCTGTGCTTGGTCCCCCTGGTTGCTCCTGGTCCCCCAGGCTGTGCTTGGTCCCCCAGGCTGTGCTTGGTCCCCCAGGCTGTGCTTGGTCCCCTTGGTTGCTCTTGGTCCCCCAGGCTGTGCTTGGTCCCCTTGGTTGCTGTTGGCCCCCCAGGCTGTGCTTGGTCCCCCAGTCTGTGCTTGGTCCCCCAGGCTGTGCTTGGTCCCCCTGGTTGCTCTTGGTCCCCCAGGCTGTGCTTGGTCCCCCAGGCTGTGCTTGGTCCCCCAGACTGTGCTTAGACCCCTTGGTTGCTCTTGGTCCCCCAGGCTGTGCTTGGTCCCCCAGGCTGTGCTTGGTCCCCCTGGTTGCTCTTGGTCCCTCTTGGTCCCCCAGGCTGTGCTTGGTCCCCCAGGCTGTGCTTGGTCCCCCTGGCTGTGCTTGGTCCCCCTGGTTGCTCTTGGTCCCCCAGGTTGTGCTTGGTCCCCCAGGTTGTGCTTGGTCCCCCTGGCTGTGCTTGGTCCCCCTGGCTGTGCTTGGCCCCCCTGGTTGCTCTTGGTCCCCCAGGCTGTGCTTGGTCCCCCAGGCTGTGCTTGGTCCCCCTGGCTGTGCTTGGTCCCCCAGGCTGTGCTTGGTCCCCCTGGTTGCTCTTGGTCCCCCAGGCTGTGCTTGGTCCCCCTGGTTGCTCTTGGTCCCCCAAGCTGTGCTTGGTCCCCCAGGCTGTGCTTGGTCCCCCAGGCTGTGCTTGGTCCCCCTGGTTGCTCTTGGTCCACCAGGCTGTGCTTGGTCCCCCTGGTTGCTCTTGGTCCCCCAGGCTGTGCTTGGTCCCACAGGCTGTGTTTGGTCCCCCAGCCTGTGCTTGGTCCCCCAGGCTGTGCTTGGTCCCCTTGGTTGCTCTTGGTCTCCCAGGCTGTGCTTGTCTCCCTGGTTGCTCTTGGTCCCCCAGGCTGTGCTTGGTCCCCCAGGCTGTGCTTGGTCCCCTTGGTTGCTCTTGGTCCCCCAGGCTGTGCTTGGTCCCCTAGGCTGTGCTTGGTCCCCCAGGCTGTGCTTGGTCCCCCAGGCTGTGCTTGGTCCCCCTGGTTGCTCTTGGTCCCCCAGGCTGTGCTTCGTCCCCTTGGTTGCTCTTGGTCCCCCATGCTGTGCTTGGTCCCCCTGGTTGCTCTTGGTCCCCCAGGCTGTGCTTGGTCCCCCAGGCTGTGCTTGGTCCCACTGACTGTGCTTGGTCCCCCAGGCTGTGTGTTATATCCTGATCATCTCTTTCCCTGCTGCTCAGCCTGTGTGTGTGATGTCATTGGAATGTTCCTGTGTGCATGGTTTGAATGTGTAGTCAGTTTGATTGAGTGGGCTGAGCAGCTGGATGCTGCTCCCGGTGGGGCCTCCTTCTTACCTTCCTTATTACCAACTTTAACCAATAAATACCTACTTAAGAATACCAACGTCTACTGGATCTACTTACATAAATAAGTACCTTTTTGGAATGCAATACTGTGCTTGGTCCCCCAGGCTGTGCTTGGTCCCCCTGGTTGCTCTTGGTCCCCCAGGCTGTGCTTGGTCCCCCAGGCTGTGCTTGGTCCCCCAGGCTGTGCTTGGTCCCCCAGGCTGTGCTTGGTCCCCCTGGTTGCTCTTGGTCCCCCAGGCTGTGCTTGGTCCCCCTGGTTGCTCTTGGTCCCCCAGGCTGTGCTTGGTCCCCCAGGCTGTGCTCGGTCCCCCAGGCTGTGCTTTGTCCCCTTGGTTTCTCTTGGTCCCGCAGGCAGTGCTTGGTCCCCCTGTTTGCTCTTGGTCCCCCAGGCTGTGCTTGGTCCCCCAGGCTGTGCTTCGTCCCCCAGGCTGTGCTTGGTCCCCCAGGCTGTGCTTGGTCCCCCTGGCTGTGCTTGGTCCCCCAGGCTGTGCTTGGTCCCCCTGGTTGCTCTTGGTCCCCCAGGCTGTGCTTGGTCCCCCAGGCTGTGCTTGGTCCCCCTGGTTGCTCTTGGTCCCCCAGGCTGTGCTTGGTCCCCCTGGTTGCTCTTGGTCCCCCAGGCTGTGCTTGGTCCCCCAGGCTGTGCTTGGTCCCCTTGGTTGCTCTTGGTCCCCCAGGCTGTACTTGGTCCCCCAGGCTGTGCTTGGTCCCCCTGGTTGCTCTTGGTCCTCCAGGCTGTGCTTGGTCCCCTTGGTTGCTCTTGGTCCCCCAGGCTGTGCTTTGTCCCCCAGGCTGTGCTTGGTCTCCCTGTCTGTGCTTGGTCCCCCAGGCTGTGCTTGGTCCCCCTGGTTGCTCTTGGTCCCCCAGGCTGTGCTTGGTCCCCCAGGCTGTGCTTGGTCCCCCAGGCTGTGCTTGGTCCCCCAGGCTGTGCTTGGTCCCCCTGGTTGCTCTTGGTCCCCCAGGCTGTGCTTGGTCCCCCAGGCTGTGCTTGGTCCCCCAGGCTGTGCTTGGACCCCTTGGTTGCTCTTGGTCCCCCAGGCTGTGCTTGGTCCCCCAGGCTGTGCTTGGTCCCCCTTGTTGCTCTTGGTCCCCCAGGCTGTGCTTGGTCCCCCTGGTTGCTCTTGGTCCCCCAGGCTGTGCTTGGTCCCCTTGGTTGCTCTTGGTCCCCCAGGCTGTGCTTGGTCCCCCAGGCTGTGCTTGGTCCCCCTGGTTGCTCTTGGTCCCCCAGGCTGTGCTTGGTCCCCGAGGCTGTGCTTGGTCCCCCAGGCTGTGCTTGGTCCCCTAGGCTGTGCTTGGTCCCCCAGGCTGTGCTTGGTCCCCCTGGCTGTGCTTGGTCCCCCTGGTTGCTCTTGGTCCCCCAGGTTGTGCGTGGTCCCCCAGGCTGTGCTTGGTCCCCCTGGCTGTGCTTGGTCCCCCTGGCTGTGCTTGGTCCCCCTGGTTGCTCTTGGTCCCCCAGGCTGTGCTTGGTCCCCCAGGCTGTGCTTGGTCCCCCTGGCTGTGCTTGGTCCCCCAGGCTGTGCTTGGTCCCCCAGGCTGTGCTTGGTCCCCCAGGCTGTGCTTGGTCCCCTTGGTTGGTCTTGGTCCCCCAGGCTGTGCTTGGTCCCCCTGGTTGCTCTTGGTCCCCCAGGCTGTGCTTGGTCCCCCAGGCTTTGCTTGGTCCCCTTGGTTGCTCTTGGTCCCCCAGGCTGTGCTTGGTCCCCCAGGTTGTGCTTGGTCCCCCTGGTTGCTCTTGGTCCCCCAGGCTGTGCTTGGTCCCCCTGGCTGTGCTTGGTCCCCCAGGCTGTGCTTGGTCCCCCTGGTTGCTCTTGGTCCCCCAGGCTGTGCTTGGTCCCCCAGGCCGTGCTTGGTCCCCCAGGCTGTGCTTGGTCCCCCAGGCCGTGCTTGGTCCCCCTGGCTGTGCTTGGTCCCCCTGGTTGCTCTTGGTCCCCCAGGCTGTGCTTGGTCCCCCAGGCTGTGCTTGGTCCCCCAGGCTGTGCTTGGTCCCCCTGGTTGCTCTTGGTCCCCCAGGCTGTGCTTGGTCCCCCTGGTTGCTCTTGGTCCCCCAGGCTGTGCTTGGTACCCTTGGTTGCTCTTGGTCCCCCAGGCTGTGCTTGGTCCCCCTGGCTGTGCTTGGTCCCCCAGGCTGTGCTTGGTCCCCCTGGTTGCTCTTGGTCCCCCAGGCTGTGCTTGGTCCCCCAGGCTGTGCTTGGTCCCCCTGGTTGCTCTTGGTCCCCCAGGCTGTGCTTGGTCCCCCAGGCTGTGCTTGGTCCCCCAGGCTGTGCTTGGACCCCTTGGTTGCTCTTGGTCCCCCAGGCTGTGCTTGGTCCCCCAGGCTGTGCTTGGTCCCCCTGGTTGCTCTTGGTCCCCCAGGCTGTGCTTGGTCCCCCTGGTTGCTCTTGGTCCCCCAGGCTGTGCTTGGTCCCCTTGGTTGCTCTTGGTCCCCCAGGCTGTGCTTGGTCCCCCAGGCTGTGCTTGGTCCCCCTGGTTGCTCTTGGTCCCCCAGGCTGTGCTTAGTCCCCGAGGCTGTGCTTGGTCCCCCAGGCTGTGCTTGGTCCCCTAGGCTGTGCTTGGTCCCCCAGGCTGTGCTTGGTCCCCCTGGCTGTGCTTGGTCCCCCTGGTTGCTCTTGGTCCCCCAGGTTGTGCTTGGTCCCCCAGGTTGTGCTTGGTCCCCCTGGCTGTGCTTGGTCCCCCTGGCTGTGCTTGGTCCCCCTGGTTGCTCTTGGTCCCCCAGGCTTTGCTTGGTCCCCCAGGCTGTGCTTGGTCCCCCTGGCTGTGCTTGGTCCCCCAGGCTGTGCTTGGTCCCCCTGGTTGCTCTTGGTCCCCCAGGCTGTGCTTGGTCCCCCTGGTTGCTCTTGGTCCCCCAAGCTGTGCTTGGTCCCCCAGGCTGTGCTTGGTCCCCCAGGCTGTGCTTGGTCCCCCAGGCTGTGCTTGGTCCCCCTGGTTGCTCTTGGTCCACCAGGCTGTGCTTGGTCCCCCTGGTTGCTCTTGGTCCCCCAGGCTGTGCTTGGTCCCACAGGCTGTGTTTGGTCCCCCAGCCTGTGCTTGGTCCCCCAGGCTGTGCTTGGTCCCCTTGGTTGCTCTTGGTCCCCCAGGCTGTGTTTGTCTCCCTGGTTGCTCTTGGTCCCCCAGGCTGTGCTTGGTCCCCCAGGCTGTGCTTGGTCCCCTTGGTTGCTCTTGGTCCCCCAGGCTGTGCTTGGTCCCCTAGGCTGTGCTTGGTCCCCCAGGCTGTGCTTGGTCCCCCAGGCTGTGCTTGGTCCCCCTGGTTGCTCTTGGTCCCCCAGGCTGTGCTTGGTCCCCTTGGTTGCTCTTGGTCCCCCAGGCTGTGCTTGGTCCCCCTGGTTGCTCTTGGTCCCCCAGGCTGTGCTTGGTCCCCCAGGCTGTGCTTGGTCCCACTGGCTGTGCTTGGTCCCCCATGCTGTGTGTTATATCCTGATCATCTCTTTCCCTGCTGCTCAGCCTGTGTGTGTGATGTCATTGGAATGTTCCTGTGTGCATGGTTTGAATGTGTAGTCAGTTTGATTGAGTGGGCTGAGCAGCTGGATGCTGCTCCCGGTGGGGCCTCCTTCTTACCTTCCTTATTACCAACTTTAACCAATAAATACCTACTTAAGAATACCAACGTCTACTGGATCTACTTACATAAATAAGTACCTTTTTGAAATGCAATACTGTGCTTGGTCCCCCAGGCTGTGCTTGGTCCCCCTGGTTGCTCTTGGTCCCCCAGGCTGTGCTTGGTACCCCAGGCTGTGCTTGGTCCCCCAGGCTGTGCTTGGTCCCCCAGGCTGTGCTTGGTCCCCCTGGTTGCTCTTGGTCCCCCAGGCTGTGCTTGGTCCCCCAGGCTGTGCTTGGTCCCCCTGGTTGCTCTTGGTCCCCCAGACTGTGCTTGGTCCCCCAGGCTGTGCTTGGTCCCCTTGGTTGCTCTTGGTCCCCCAGGCTGTGCACGGTCCCCTTGGTTTCTCTTGGTCCCCCAGGCAGTGCTTGGTCCCCCCTGGTTGCTCTTGGTCCCCCAGGCTGTGCTTGGTCCCCCAGGCTGTGCTTCGTCCCCCAGGCTGTGCTTGGTCCCCCAGGCTGTGCTTGGTCCCCCTGGCTGTGCTTGGTCCCCCAGGCTGTGCTTGGTCCCCCTGGTTGCTCTTGGTCCCCCAGGCTGTGCTTGGTCCCCCAGGCTGTGCTTGGTCCCCCTGGTTGCTCTTGGTCCCCCAGGCTGTGCTTGGTCCCTCAGGCTGTGCTTGGTCCCCTTGGTTGCTCTTGGTCCCCCATGCTGTACTTGGTCCCCCAGGCTGTGCTTGGTCCCCCTGGTTGCTCTTGGTCCCCCAGGCTGTGCTTGGTCTCCCTGGCTGTGCTTGGTCCCCCAGGCTGTGCTTGGTCCCCCTGGTTGCTCTTGGTCCCCCAGGCTGTGCTTGGTCCCCCAGGCTGTGCTTGGTCCCCCAGGCTGTGCTTGGTCCCCCTGGTTGCTCTTGGTCCCCCAGGCTGTGCTTGGTCCCCCAGGCTGTGCTTGGTCCCCCAGGCTGTGCTTGGACCCCTTGGTTGCTCTTGGTCCCCCATGCTGTGTGGTCCCCCAGGCTGTGCTTGGTCCCCCTTGTTGCTCTTGGTCCCCCAGGCTGTGCTTGGTCCCCCTGGTTGCTCTTGGTCCCCCAGGCTGTGCTTGGTCCCCTTGGTTGCTCTTGGTCCCCCAGGCTGTGCTTGGTCCCCCAGGCTGTGCTTGGTCCCCCTGGTTGCTCTTGGTCCCCCAGGCTGTGCTTGGTCCCCGAGGCTGTGCTTGGTCCCCCAGGCTGTGCTTGGTCCCCTAGGCTGTGCTTGGTCCCCCAGGCTGTGCTTGGTCCCCCTGGCTGTGCTTGGTCCCCCTGGTTGCTCTTGGTCCCCCAGGTTGTGCTTGGTCCCCCAGGCTGTGCTTGGTCCCCCTGGCTGTGCTTGGTCCCCCTGGCTGTGCTTGGTCCCCCTGGTTGCTCTTGGTCCCCCAGGCTGTGCTTGGTCCCCCAGGCTGTGCTTGGTCCCCCTGGCTGTGCTTGGTCCCCCAGGCTGTGCTTGGTCCCCCTGGTTGCTCTTGGTCCCCCAGGCTGTGCTTGGTCCCCCTGGTTGCTCTTGGTCCCCCAAGCTGTGCTTGGTCCCCCAGGCTGTGCTTGGTCCCCCAGGCTGTGCTTGGTCCCCCTGGTTGTTCTTGGTCCCCCAGGCTGTGCTTGGTCCCCCTGGTTGCTCTTGGTCCCCCAGGCTGTGCTTGGTCCCACAGGCTGTGTTTGGTCCCCCAGCCTGTGCTTGGTCCCCCAGGCTGTGCTTGGTCCCCTTGGTTGCTCTTGGTCCCCCAGGCTGTGCTTGTCTCCCTGGTTGCTCTTGGTCCCCCAGGCTGTGCTTGGTCCCCCAGGCTGTGCTTGGTCCCCTTGGTTGCTCTTGGTCCCCCAGGCTGTGCTTGGTCCCCTAGGCTGTGCTTGGTCCCCCAGGCTGTGCTTGGTCCCCCAGGCTGTGCTTGGTCCCCCTGGTTGCTCTTGGTCCCCCAGGCTGTGCTTGGTCCCCTTGGTTGCTCTTGGTCCCCCAGGCTGTGCCTGGTCCCCCTGGTTGCTCTTGGTCCCCCAGGCTGTGCTTGGTCCCCCAGGCTGTGCTTGGTCCCCCTGGTTGCTCTTGGTCCCCCAGGCTGTGCTTGGTCCCCCTGGTTGCTCTTGGTCCCCCAGGCTGTGCTTGGTCCCCCAGGCTGTGCTTGGTCCCCCTGGTTGCTCTTGGTCCCCCAGGCTGTGCTTGGTCCCCCAGGCTGTGCTTGGTCCCCCTGGTTGCTCTTGGTCCCCCAGGCTGTGCTTGGTCCCCCAGGCGGTGCTTGGTCCCCTTGGTTGCTCTTGGTCCCCCAGGCTGTGCTTGGTCCCCCCAGGCTGTGCTTGGTCCCCTTGGTTGCTCTTGGTCCCCCAGGCAGTGTTTGGTCCCCCTGGTTGCTCTTGGTCCCCCAGGCTGTGCTTGGTCCCCCAGGCTGTGCTTGGTCCCCCAGGCTGTGCTTCGTCCCCCTGGCTGTGCTTGGTCCCCCAGGCTGTGCTTGGTCCCCCTGGATGTGCTTGGTCCCCCAGGCTGTGCTTGGTCCCCCTGGTTGCTCTTGGTCCCCCAGGCTGTGCTTGGTCCCCCAGGCTGTGCTTGGTCCCCCTGGTTGCGCTTGGTCCCCCAGGCTGTGCTTGGTCCCCCTGGTTGCTCTTGGTCCCCCAGGCTGTGCTTGGTCCCCCAGGCTATGCTTGGTCCCCTTGGTTGCTCTTGGTCCCCCAGGCTGTACTTGGTCCCCCAGGCTGTGCTTGGTCCCCTTGGTTGCTCTTGGTCCCCCAGGCTGTGCTTGGTCCCCCAGGCTGTGCTTGGTCCCCTTGGTTGCTCTTGGTCCCCCAGGCTGTGCTTGGTCCCCCAGGCTGTGCTTGGTCCCCCTGGCTGTGCTTGGTTCCCCAGGCTGTGCTTGGTCCCCTTGGTTGCTCTTGGTCCCCCAGGCTGTGCTTGGTCCCCTTGGTTGCTCTTGGTCCCCCAGGCTGTGCTTGGTCCCCCAGGTGTGCTTGGTCCCCTTGGTTGCTCTTGGTGCCCCAGGCTGTGCTTGGTCCCCCAGGCTGTGCTTGGTCCCCCTGGCTGTGCTTGGTCCCCCAGGCTGTGCTTGGTCCCCCTGGCTGTGCTTGGTCCCCCAGGCTGTGCTTGGTCCCCCTGGTTGCTCTTGGTCCCCCAGGCTGTGCTTGGTCCCCCAGGCTGTGCTTGGTCCCCCTGGCTGTGCTTGGTCCCCCAGGCTGTGCTTGGTCCCCCTGGTTGCTCTTGGTCCCCCAGGCTGTGCTTGGTCCCCCAGGCTGTGCTTGGTCCCCCTGGCTGTGCTTTGTCCCCCAGGCTGTGCTTGGTCCCCCAGGCTGTGCTTGGTCCCCCAGACTGTGCTTGGTCCCCCTGGCTGTGCTTGGTCCCCCTGGTTGCTCTTGGTCCCCCAGGTTGTGCTTGGTCCCCCAGGCTGTGCTTGGTCCCCCTGGCTGTGCTTGGTCCCCCTGGCTGTGCTTGGTCCCCCTGGTTGCTCTTGGTCCCCCAGGCTGTGCTTGGTCCCCCAGGCTGTGCTTGGTCCCCCTGGCTGTGCTTGGTCCCCCAGGCTGTGCTTGGTCCCCCTGGTTGCTCTTGGTCCCCCAGGCTGTGCTTGGTCCCCCTGGTTGCTCTTGGTCCCCCAAGCTGTGCTTGGTCCCCCAGGCTGTGCTTGGTCCCCCAGGCTGTGCTTGGTCCCCCAGGCTGTGCTTGGTCCCCCTGGTTGCTCTTGGTCCCCCAGGCTGTGCTTGGTCCCCCTGGTTGCTCTTGGTCCCCCAGGCTGTGCTTGGTCCCACAGGCTGTGTTTGGTCCCCCAGCCTGTGCTTGGTCCCCCAGGCTGTGCTTGGTCCCCTTGGTTGCTCTTGGTCCCCCAGGCTGTGCTTGTCTCCCTGGTTGCTCTTGGTCCCCCAGGCTGTGCTTGGTCCCCCAGGCTGTGCTTGGTCCCCTTGGTTGCTCTTGGTCCCCCAGGCTGTGCTTGGTCCCCTAGGCTGTGCTTGGTCCCCCTGGTTGCTCTTGGTCCCCCAGGCTGTGCTTGGTCCCCTGGGTTGCTCTTGGTCCCCCAGACTGTGCTTGGTCCCCCTGGTTGCTCTTGGTCCCCCAGGCTGTGCTTGGTCCCCCAGGCTGTGCTTGGTCCCCCAGGCTGTGCTTGGTCCCCCTGGTTGCTCTTGGTCCCCCAGGCTGTGCTTGGTCCCCCTGGTTGCTCTTGGTCCCCCAGGCTGTGCTTGGTCCCCCAGGCTGTGCTTGGTCCCCCAGGCTGTGCTTGGTCCCCTTGGTTGCTCTTGGTCCCCCAGGCCTTGCTTGGTCCCCCTGGTTGCTCTTGGTCCCCCAGGCTGTGCTTGGTCCCCCAGGCTGTGCTTGGTCCCCCTGGCTGTGCTTGGTCCCCCTGGTTGCTCTTGGTCCCCCAGGTTGTGCTTGGTCCCCCAGGTTGTGCTTGGTCCCCCTGGCTGTGCTTGGTCCCCCTGGCTGTGCTTGGTCCCCCTGGTTGCTCTTGGTCCCCCAGGCTGTGCTTGGTCCCCCAGGCTGTGCTTGGTCCCCCTGGCTGTGCTTGGTCCCCCAGGCTGTGCTTGGTCCCCCTGGTTGCTCTTGGTCCCCCAGGCTGTGCTTGGTCCCCCTGGTTGCTCTTGGTCCCCCAAGCTGTGCTTGGTCCCCCAGGCTGTGCTTGGTCCCCCAGGCTGTGCTTGGTCCCCCTGGTTGCTCTTGGTCCACCAGGCTGTGCTTGGTCCCCCTGGTTGCTCTTGGTCCCCCAGGCTGTGCTTGGTCCCACTGGCTGTGTTTGGTCCCCCAGCCTGTGCTTGGTCCCCCAGGCTGTGCTTGGTCCCCTTGGTTGCTCTTGGTCTCCCAGGCTGTGCTTGTCTCCCTGGTTGCTCTTGGTCCCCCAGGCTGTGCTTGGTCCCCCAGGCTGTGCTTGGTCCCCTTGGTTGCTCTTGGTCCCCCAGGCTGTGCTTGGTCCCCTAGGCTGTGCTTGGTCCCCCAGGCTGTGCTTGGTCCCCCAGGCTGTGCTTGGTCCCCCTGGTTGCTCTTGGTCCCCCAGGCTGTGCTTCGTCCCCTTGGTTGCTCTTGGTCCCCCAGGCTGTGCTTGGTCCCCCTGGTTGCTCTTGGTCCCCCAGGCTGTGCTTGGTCCCCCAGGCTGTGCTTGGTCCCACTGGCTGTGCTTGGTCTCCCAGGCTGTGTGTTATATCCTGATCATCTCTTTCCCTGCTGCTCAGCCTGTGTGTGTGATGTCATTGGAATGTTCCTGTGTGCATGGTTTGAATGTGTAGTCAGTTTGATTGAGTGGGCTGAGCAGCTGGATGCTGCTCCCGGTGGGGCCTCCTTCTTACCTTCCTTATTACCAACTTTAACCAATAAATACCTACTTAAGAATACCAACGTCTACTGGATCTACTTACATAAATCAGTACCTTTTTGGAATGCAATACTGTGCTTGGTCCCCCAGGCTGTGCTTGGTCCCCCTGGTTGCTCTTGGTCCCCCAGGCTGTGCTTGGTCCCCCAGGCTGTGCTTGGTCCCCCAGGCTGTGCTTGGTCCCCCTGGTTGCTCTTGGTCCCCCAGGCTGTGCTTGGTCCCCCAGGCTGTGCTTGGTCCCCCTGGTTGCTCTTGGTCCCCCAGGCTGTGCTTGGTCCCCCAGGCTGTGCTTGGTCCCCTTGGTTGCTCTTGGTCCCCCAGGCTGTGCTTGGTCCCCCAGGCTGTGCTTGGTCCCCTTGGTTTCTCTTGGTCCCCCAGGCAGTGCTTGGTCCCCCTGGTTGCTCTTGGTCCCCCAGGCTGTGCTTGGTCCCCCAGGCTGTGCTTCGTCCCCCAGGCTGTGCTTGGTCCCCCAGGCTGTGCTTGGTCCCCCTGGCTGTGCTTGGTCCCCCAGGCTGTGCTTGGTCCCCCTGGTTGCTCTTGGTCCCCCAGGCTGTGCTTGGTCCCCCAGGCTGTGCTTGGTCCCCCAGGCTGTGCTTGGTCCCCCTGGTTGCTCTTGGTCCCCCAGGCTGTGCTTGGTCCCCCTGGTTGCTCTTGGTCCCCCAGGCTGTACTTGGTCCCCCAGGCTGTGCTTGGTCCCCCAGGCTGTGCTTGGTCCCCCTGGTTGCTCTTGGTCCCCCAGGCTGTGCTTGGTCCCCTTGGTTGCTCTTGGTCCCCCAGGCTGTGCTTTGTCCCCCAGGCTGTGCTTGGTCTCCCTGTCTGTGCTCGGTCCCCCAGGCTGTGCTTGGTCCCCCTGGTTGCTCTCGGTCCCCCAGGCTGTGCTTGGTCCCCGAGGCTGTGCTTGGTCCCCCAGGCTGTGCTTGGTCCCCTAGGCTGTGCTTGGTCCCCCAGGCTGTGCTTGGTCCCCCTGGCTGTGCTTGGTCCCCCTGGTTGCTCTTGGTCCCCCAGGTTGTGCTTGGTCCCCCAGGCTGTGCTTGGTCCCCCTGGCTGTGCTTGGTCCCCCTGGCTGTGCTTGGTCCCCCTGGTTGCTCTTGGTCCCCCAGGCTGTGCTTGGTCCCCCTGGCTGTGCTTGGTCCCCCAGGCTGTGCTTGGTCCCCCAGGCTGTGCTTGGTCCCCCAGGCTGTGCTTGGTCCCCTTGGTTGGTCTTGGTCCCCCAGGCTGTGCTTGGTCCCCCTGGTTGCTCTTGGTCCCCCAGGCTGTGCTTGGTCCCCCAGGCTTTGCTTGGTCCCCTTGGTTGCTCTTGGTCCCCCAGGCTGTGCTTGGTCCCCCAGGTTGTGCTTGGTCCCCCTGGTTGCTCTTGGTCCCCCAGGCTGTGCTTGGTCCCCCTGGCTGTGCTTGGTCCCCCAGGCTGTGCTTGGTCCCCCTGGCTGTGCTTGGTCCCCCAGGCTGTGCTTGGTCCCCCTGGTTGCTCTTGGTCCCCCAGGCTGTGCTTGGTCCCCCAGGCCGTGCTTGGTCCCCCAGGCTGTGCTTGGTCCCCCAGGCCGTGCTTGGTCCCCCTGGCTGTGCTTGGTCCCCCTGGTTGCTCTTGGTCCCCCAGGCTGTGCTTGGTCCCCCAGGCTGTGCTTGGTCCCCCAGGCTGTGCTTGGTCCCCTAGGCTGTGCTTGGTCCCCCAGGCTGTGCTTGGTCCCCCTGGCTGTGCTTGGTCCCCCTGGTTGCTCTTGGTCCCCCAGGTTGTGCTTGGTCCCCCAGGCTGTGCTTGGTCCCCCTGGCTGTGCTTGGTCCCCCTGGCTGTGCTTGTCTCCCTGGTTGCTCTTGGTCCCCCAGGCTGTGCTTGGTCCCCCAGGCTGTGCTTGGTCCCCTTGGTTGCTCTTGGTCCCCCAGGCTGTGCTTGGTCCCCCTGGCTGTGCTTGGTCCCCCAGGCTGTGCTTGGTCCCCCTGGTTGCTCTTGGTTCCCCAGGCTTTGCTTGGTCCCCCAGGCTGTGCTTGGTCCCCCAGGCTGTGCTTGGTCCCCCAGGCTGTGCTTGGTCCCCCTGGTTGCTCTTGGTCCCCCAGGCTGTGCTTGGTCCCCCAGGCTGTGCTTGGTCCCCCTGGTTGCTCTTGGTCCCCCAGGCTATGCTTGGTCCGCGAGGCTGTGCTTGGCCCCCCAGGCTGTGCTTGGTCCCCTAGGCTGTGCTTGGTCCCCCAGGCTGTGCTTGGTCCCCCTGGCTGTGCTTGGTCCCCCTGGTTGCTCTTGGTCCCCCAGGTTGTGCTTGGTCCCCCAGGCTGTGCTTGGTCCCCCTGGCTGTGCTTGGTCCCCCTGGCTGTGCTTGTCTCCCTGGTTGCTCTTGGTCCCCCAGGCTGTGCTTGGTCCCCCAGGCTGTGCTTGGTCCCCTTGGTTGCTCTTGGTCCCCCAGGCTGTGCTTGGTCCCCTTGGTTGCTCTTGGTCCCCCAGGCTGTGCTTGGTCCCCCTGGTTGCTCTTGGTCCCCCAGGCTGTGCTTGGTCCCCCAGGCTGTGCTTGGTCCCCCAGGCTGTGCTTGGTCCCCCTGGTTGCTCTTGGTCCCCCAGGCTGTGCTTGGTCCCCCTGGTTGCTCTTGGTCCCCCAGGCTGTGCTTGGTCCCCCAGGCTGTGCTTGGTCCCCCAGGCTGTGCTTGGTCCCCCAGGCTGTGCTTGGTCCCCTTGGTTGCTCTTGGTCCCCCAGGCCTTGCTTGGTCCCCCTGGTTGCTCTTGGTCCCCCAGGCTGTGCTTGGTCCCCCAGGCTGTGCTTGGTCCCCCAGGCTGTGCTTGGTCCCCCTGGTTGCTCTTGGTCCCCCAGGCTGTGCTTGGTCCCCCAGGCTGTGCTTGGTCCCCCTGGTTGCTCTTGGTCCCCCAGGCTGTGCTTGGTCCCCCAGGCTGTGCTTGTTCCCCTTGGTTGCTCTTGGTCCCCCAGGCCGTGCTTGGTCCCCTTGGTTGCTCTTGGTCCCCCAGGCAGTGCTTGGTCCCCCTGGTTGCTCTTGGTCCCCCAGGCTTGGTCCCCCAGGCTGTGCTTCGTCCCCCAGGCTGTGCTTCGTCCCCCTGGCTGTGCTTGGTCCCCCAGGCTGTGCTTCGTCCCCCTGGCTGTGCTTGGTCCCCCAGGCTGTGCTTGGTCCCCCTGGTTGCTCTTGGTCCCCCAGGCTGAGCTTGGTCCCCCTGGTTGCTCTTGGTCCCCCAGGCTGTGCTTGGTCCCCCAGGCTGTGCTTGGTCCCCCTGGTTGCTCTTGGTCCCCCAGGCTGTGCTTGGTCCCCCTGGTTGCTCTTGGTCCCCCAGGCTGTGCTTGGTCCCCTTGGTTGCTCTTGGTCCCCCAGGCTGTGCTTGGTCCCCCAGGCTGTGCTTGGTCCCCTTGGTTGCTCTTGGTCCCCCAGGCAGTGCTTGGTCCCCCTGGTTGCTCTTGGTCCCCCAGGCTGTGCTTGGTCCCCCAGGCTGTGCTTGGTCCCCCTGGCTGTGCTTGGTCCCCCAGGCTGTGCTTGGTCCCCCAGGCTGTGCTTGGTCCCCCAGGCTGTGCTTGGTCCCCCAGGCTGTGCTTGGTCCCCCTGGTTGCTCTTGGTCCCCCAGGCTGTGCTTGGTCCCCCAGGCTGTGCTTGGTCCCCCTGGTTGCTCTTGGTCCCCCAGGCAGTGCTTGGTCCCCCTGGTTGCTCTTGGTCCCCCAGGCTGTGCTTGGTCCCCCAGGCTGTGCTTGGTCCCCTTGGTTGCTCTTGGTCCCCCAGGCTGTGCTTGGTCCCCTTGGTTGCTCTTGGTCCCCGAGGCTGTGCTTGGTCCCACAGGCTGTGCCTGGTCCCTCTGGTTGCTCTTGGTCCCCCAGGCTGTGCTTGGTCCCCCAGGCTGTGCTTGGTCCCCCTGGTTGCTCTTGGTCCCCCAGGCTTGGTCCCCCAGGCTGTGCTTCGTCCCCCAGGCTGTGCTTCGTCCCCCTGGCTGTGCTTGGTCCCCCAGGCTGTGCTTCGTCCCCCTGGCTGTGCTTGGTCCCCCAGGCTGTGCTTGGTCCCCCTGGTTGCTCTTGGTCCCCCAGGCTGAGCTTGGTCCCCCTGGTTGCTCTTGGTCCCCCAGGCTGTGCTTGGTCCCCCAGGCTGTGCTTGGTCCCCCTGGTTGCTCTTGGTCCCCCAGGCTGTGCTTGGTCCCCCTGGTTGCTCTTGGTCCCCCAGGCTGTGCTTGGTCCCCCAGGCTGTGCTTGGTCCCCTTGGTTGCTCTTGGTCCCCCAGGCTGTGCTTGGTCCCCCAGGCTGTGCTTGGTCCCCTTGGTTGCTCTTGGTCCCCCAGGCAGTGCTTGGTCCCCCTGGTTGCTCTTGGTCCCCCAGGCTGTGCTTGGTCCCCCAGGCTGTGCTTGGTCCCCCTGGCTGTGCTTGGTCCCCCAGGCTGTGCTTGGTCCCCCAGGCTGTGCTTGGTCCCCCAGGCTGTGCTTGGTCCCCCTGGTTGCTCTTGGTCCCCCAGGCTGTGCTTGGTCCCCCAGGCTGTGCTTGGTCCCCCTGGTTGCTCTTGGTCCCCCAGGCAGTGCTTGGTCCCCCTGGTTGCTCTTGGTCCCCCAGGCTGTGCTTGGTCCCCCAGGCTGTGCTTGGTCCCCTTGGTTGCTCTTGGTCCCCCAGGCTGTGCTGGTCCCCTTGGTTGCTCTTGGTCCCCCAGGCTGTGCTTGGTCCCACAGGCTGTGCCTGGTCCCTCTGGTTGCTCTTGGTCCCCCAGGCTGTGCTTGGTCCCCCAGGCTGTGCTTGGTCCCCCTGGTTGCTCTTGGTCCCCCAGGCTGTGCTTGGTCCCCTTGGTTGCTCTTGGTCCCCCAGGCTATGCTTGGTCCCCCAGGCTGTGATTGGTCCCCCAGGCTGTGCTTGGTCCCCCAGGCTGTGCTTGGTCCCCCTGGTTGTTCTTGGTCCCCCTGGTTCCTCTTGGTCCCCCAGGCTGTGCTTGGTCCCCCAGGCTGTGCTTGGTCCCCCAGGCTGTGCTTGGTCCACCAGGCTGTGCTTGGTCTCCCTGGCTGTGCTTGGTCCCCCTGGTTGCTCTTGGTGCCCCAGGCTGTGCTTGGTCCCCCTGGTTGCTCTTGGTCCCCCAGGCTGTGCTTGGTCCCCTTTGTTGCTCTTGGTCCCCGAGGCTGTGGCTTGGTCCCCCAGGCTGTGCTTGGTCCCCCTGGTTGCTCTTGGTCCCCCAGGCTGTGCTTGGTCCCCTTGGTTGCTCTTGGTCCCCCAGGCTATGCTTGGTCCCCCAGGTGTGCTTGGTCCCCCTGGTTGCTCTTGGTCCACCAGGCTGTGCTTGGTCCCCCAGGCTGTGCTTGGTCCCTCAGGCTGTGCTTGGTCCCCTTGGTTGCTCTTGGTCCCCCAGGCTGTGCTTGGTCCCCCAGGCTGTGCTTGGTCCCCCTGGCTGTGCTTGGTCCCCCAGGCTGTGCTTGGTCCCCCTGGTTGCTCTTGGTTCCCCAGGCTTTGCTTGGTCCCCCAGGCTGTGCTTGGTCCCCCAGGCTGTGCTTGGTCCCCCAGGCTGTGCTTGGTCCCCCTGGTTGCTCTTGGTCCCCCAGGCTGTGCTTGGTCCCCCAGGCTGTGCTTGGTCCCCCTGGTTGCTCTTGGTCCCCCAGACTATGCTTGGTCCGCGAGGCTGTGCTTGGCCCCCCAGGCTGTGCTTGGTCCCCTAGGCTGTGCTTGGTCCCCCAGGCTGTGCTTGGTCCCCCTGGCTGTGCTTGGTCCCCCTGGTTGCTCTTGGTCCCCCAGGTTGTGCTTGGTCCCCCAGGCTGTGCTTGGTCCCCCTGGCTGTGCTTGGTCCCCCTGGCTGTGCTTGGTCCACCAGGCTGTGCTTGGTCCCCCTGGTTGCTCTTGGTCCCCCAGGCTGTGCTTGGTCCCCCAGGCTGTGCTTGGTCCCCCTGGCTGTGCTTGGTCCCCCCAGGCTGTGCTTGGTCCCCCAGGCTGTGCTTGGTCCCCCTGGTTGCTCTTGGTCCCCCAGGCTGTGCTTGGTCCCACAGGCTGTGTTTGGTCCCCCAGCCTGTGCTTAGTCCCCCAGGCTGTGCTTGGTCCCCTTGGTTGCTCTTGGTCCCCCAGGCTGTGCTTGTCTCCCTGGTTGCTCTTGGTCCCCCAGGCTGTGCTTGGTCCCCCAGGCTGTGCTTGGTCCCCTTGGTTGCTCTTGGTCCCCCAGGCTGTGCTTGGTCCCCTAGGCTGTGCTTGGTCCCCCTGGTTGCTCTTGGTCCCCCAGGCTGTGCTTGGTCCCCTTGGTTGCTCTTGGTCCCCCAGGCTGTGCTTGGTCCCCCTGGTTGCTCTTGGTCCCCCAGGCTGTGCTTGGTCCCCCAGGCTGGGCTTGGTCCCCCAGGCTGTGCTTGGTCCCCCTGGTTGCTCTTGGTCCCCCAGGCTGTGCTTGGTCCCCCTGGTTGCTCTTGGTCCCCCAGGCTGTGCTTGGTCCCCCAGGCTGTGCTTGGTCCCCCAGGCTGTGCTTGGTCCCCCAGGCTGTGCTTGGTCCCCTTGGTTGCTCTTGGTCCCCCAGGCCTTGCTTGGTCCCCCTGGTTGCTCTTGGTCCCCCAGGCTGTGCTTGGTCCCCCAGGCTGTGCTTGGTCCCCCAGGCTGTGCTTGGTCCCCCAGGCTGTGCTTGGTCCCCCTGGTTGCTCTTGGTCCCCCAGGCTGTGCTTGGTCCCCCAGGCTGTGCTTGGTCCCCCTGGTTGCTCTTGGTCCCCCAGGCTGTGCTTGGTCCCCTTGGTTGCTCTTGGTCCCCCAGGCCGTGCTTGGTCCCCTTGGTTGCTCTTGGTCCCCCAGGCAGTGCTTGGTCCCCCTGGTTGCTCTTGGTCCCCCAGGCTTGGTCCCCCAGGCTGTGCTTCGTCCCCCAGGCTGTGCTTGGTCCCCCTGGCTGTGCTTGGTCCCCCAGGCTGTGCTTCGTCCCCCTGGCTGTGCTTGGTCCCCCAGGCTGTGCTTGGTCCCCCTGGTTGCTCTTGGTCCCCCAGGCTGAGCTTGGTCCCCCTGGTTGCTCTTGGTCCTCCAGGCTGTGCTTGGTCCCCCAGGCTGTGCTTGGTCCCCCTGGTTGCTCTTGGTCCCCCAGGCTGTGCTTGGTCCCCCTGGTTGCTCTTGGTCCCCCAGGCTGTGCTTGGTCCCCTTGGTTGCTCTTGGTCCCCCAGGCTGTGCTTGGTCCCCCAGGCTGTGCTTGGTCCCCTTGGTTGCTCTTGGTCCCCCAGGCAGTGCTTGGTCCCCCTGGTTGCTCTTGGTCCCCCAGGCTGTGCTTGGTCCCCCAGGCTGTGCTTGGTCCCCCAGGCTGTGCTTGGTCCCCCAGGCTGTGCTTGGTCCCCCTGGCTGTGCTTGGTCCCCCAGGCTGTGCTTGGTCCCCCAGGCTGTGCTTGGTCCCCCAGGCTGTGCTTGGTCCCCCTGGTTGCTCTTGGTCCCCCAGGCTGTGCTTGGTCCCCCAGGCTGTGCTTGGTCCCCCTGGTTGCTCTTGGTCCCCCAGGCAGTGCTTGGTCCCCCTGGTTGCTCTTGGTCCCCCAGGCTGTACTTGGTCCCCCAGGCTGTGCTTGGTCCCCTTGGTTGCTCTTGGTCCCCCAGGCTGTGCTTGGTCCCCTTGGTTGCTCTTGGTCCCCCAGGCTGTGCTTAGTCCCACAGGCTGTGCTTGGTCCCCCTGGTTGCTCTTGGTCCCCCAGGCTGTGCTTGGTCCCCCTGGTTGCTCTTGGTCCCCCAGGCTGTGCTTGGTCCCCTTGGTTGCTCTTGGTCCCCCAGGCTGTGCTTGGTCCCCCTGGTTGCTCTTGGTCCACCAGGCTGTGCTTGGTCCCCCAGGCTGTGCTTGGTCCCCCAGGCTGTGCTTGGTCCCCCAGGCTGTGCTTGGTCCCCCTGGTTGCTCTTGGTCCCCCAGGCTGTGCTTGGTCCCCTTGGTTGCTCTTGGTCCCCCAGGCTGTGCTTGGTCCCCCAGGCTGTGCTTGGTCCCCCTGGCTGTGCTTGGTCCCCCAGGCTGTGCTTGGTCCCCCTGGTTGCTCTTGGTTCCCCAGGCTTTGCTTGGTCCCCCAGGCTGTGCTTGGTCCCCCAGGCTGTGCTCGGTCCCCCAGGCTGTGCTTGGTCCCCCGGGTTGCTCTTGGTCCCCCAGGCTGTGCTTGGTCCCCCAGGCTGTGCTTGGTCCCCCTGGTTGCTTTTGGTCCCCCAGGCTATGCTTGGTCCCCGAGGCTGTGCTTGGTCCCCCAGGCTGTGCTTGGTCCCCTAGGCTGTGCTTGGTCCCCCAGGCTGTGCTTGGTCCCCCTGGCTGTGCTTGGTCCCCCTGGTTGCTCTTGGTCCCCCAGGTTGTGCTTGGTCCCCCAGGCTGTGCTTGGTCCCCCTGGCTGTGCTTGGTCCCCCAGGCTGTGCTTGTCCCCCTGGTTGCTCTTGGTCCCCCAGGCTGTGCTTGGTCCCCCAGGCTGTGCTTGGTCCCCCTGGTTGCTCTTGGTCCCCCAGGCTGTGCTTGGTCCCCCAGGCTTTGCTTGGTCCCCTTGGTTGCTCTTGGTCCCCCAGGCTGTGCTTGGTCCCCCTGGTTGCTCTTGGTCCCCCAGGCTGTGCTTGGTCCCCCTGGCTGTGCTTGGTCCCCCAGGCTGTGCTTGGTCCCCCTGGCTGTGCTTGGTCCCCCAGGCTGTGCTTGGTCCCCCTGGTTGCTCTTGGTCCCCCAGGCTGTGCTTGGTCCCCCAGGCCGTGCTTGGTCCCCCAGGCTGTGCTTGGTCCCCCAGGCTGTGCTTGGTCCCCCAGGCCGTGCTTGGTCCCCCTGGCTGTGCTTGGTCCCCCTGGTTGCTCTTGGTCCCCCAGGCTGTGCTTGGTCCCCCAGGCTGTGCTTGGTCCCCCTGGCTGTGCTTGGTCCCCCAAGCTGTGCTTGGTCCACCTTGTTGCTCTTGGTCCCCCAGGCTGTGCTTGGTCCCCCAGGCTGTGCTTGGTCCCCCTGGCTGTGCTTGGTCCCCCTGGTTGCTCTTGGTCCCCCAGGCTGTGCTTGGTCCCCCAGGCTGTGCTTGGTCCCCCAGGCTGTGCTTGGTCCCCCAGGCTGTGCTTGGTCCCCCTGGTTGTTCTTGGTCCCCCTGGTTCCTCTTGGTCCCCCAGGCTGTGCTTGGTCCCCCAGGCTGTGCTTGGTCCCACAGGCTGTGCTTGGTCCCCCAGGCTGTGCTTGGTCCCCCAGGCTGTGCTTGGTCTCCCTGGCTGTGCTTGGTCCCCCTGGTTGCTCTTGGTGCCCCAGGCTGTGCTTGGTCCCCCTGGTTGCTCTTGGTCCCCCAGGCTGTGCTTGGTCCCCTTTGTTGCTCTTGGTCCCCGAGGCTGTGGCTTGGTCCCCCAGGCTGTGCTTGGTCCCCCTGGTTGCTCTTGGTCCCCCAGGCTGTGCTTGGTCCCCTTGGTTGCTCTTGGTCCCCCAGGCTATGCTTGTTCCCCCAGGCTGTGCTTGGTCCCCCTGGTTGCTCTTGGTCCACCAGGCTGTGCTTGGTCCCCCAGGCTGTGCTTGGTCCCCCAGGCTGTGCTTGGTCCCCTTGGTTGCTCTTGGTCCCCCAGGCTGTGCTTGGTCCCCCAGGCTGTGCTTGGTCCCCCTGGCTGTGCTTGGTCCCCCAGGCTGTGCTTGGTCCCCCTGGTTGCTCTTGGTTCCCCAGGCTTTGCTTGGTCCCCCAGGCTGTGCTTGGTCCCCCAGGCTGTGCTCGGTCCCCCAGGCTGTGCTTGGTCCCCCGGGTTGCTCTTGGTCCCCCAGGCTGTGCTTGGTCCCCCAGGCTGTGCTTGGTCCCCCTGGTTGCTCTTGGTCCCCCAGGCTATGCTTGGTCCCCTAGGCTGTGCTTGGTCCCCCAGGCTGTGCTTGGTCCCCCAGGCTGTGCTTGGTCCCCCAGGCTGTGCTTGGTCCCCCAGGCTGTGCTTGGTCCCCCTGGTTGTTCTTGGTCCCCCTGGTTCCTCTTGGTCCCCCAGGCTGTGCTTGGTCCCCTAGGCTGTGCTTGGTCCCCCAGGCTGTGCTTGGTCCACCAGGCTGTGCTTGGTCTCCCTGGCTGTGCTTGGTCCCCCTGGTTGCTCTTGGTGCCCCAGGCTGTGCTTGGTCCCCCTGGTTGCTCTTGGTCCCCCAGGCTGTGCTTGGTCCCCTTTGTTGCTCTTGGTCCCCGAGGCTGTGGCTTGGTCCCCCAGGCTGTGCTTGGTCCCCCTGGTTGCTCTTGGTCCCCCAGGCTGTGCTTGGTCCCCTTGGTTGCTCTTGGTCCCCCAGGCTATGCTTGGTCCCCCAGGTGTGCTTGGTCCCCCTGGTTGCTCTTGGTCCACCAGGCTGTGCTTGGTCCCCCAGGCTGTGCTTGGTCCCTCAGGCTGTGCTTGGTCCCCTTGGTTGCTCTTGGTCCCCCAGGCTGTGCTTGGTCTCCCAGGCTGTGCTTGGTCCCCCTGGCTGTGCTTGGTCCCCCAGGCTGTGCTTGGTCCCCCTGGTTGCTCTTGGTTCCCCAGGCTTTGCTTGGTCCCCCAGGCTGTGCTTGGTCCCCCAGGCTGTGCTTGGTCCCCCAGGCTGTGCTTGGTCCCCCTGGTTGCTCTTGGTCCCCCAGGCTGTGCTTGGTCCCCCAGGCTGTGCTTGGTCCCCCTGGTTGCTCTTGGTCCCCCAGGCTATGCTTGGTCCGCGAGGCTGTGCTTGGCCCCCCAGGCTGTGCTTGGTCCCCTAGGCTGTGCTTGGTCCCCCAGGCTGTGCTTGGTCCCCCTGGCTGTGCTTGGTCCCCCTGGTTGCTCTTGGTCCCCCAGGTTGTGCTTGGTCCCCCAGGCTGTGCTTGGTCCCCCTGGCTGTGCTTGGTCCCCCTGGCTGTGCTTAGTCCCCCAGGCTGTGCTTGGTCCCCTTGGTTGCTCTTGGTCCCCCAGGCTGTGCTTGTCTCCCTGGTTGCTCTTGGTCCCCCAGGCTGTGCTTGGTCCCCCAGGCTGTGCTTGGTCCCCTTGGCTGCTCTTGGTCCCCCAGGCTGTGCTTGGTCCCCTTGGTTGCTCTTGGTCCCCCAGGCTGTGCTTGGTCCCCCTGGTTGCTCTTGGTCCCCCAGGCTGTGCTTGGTCCCCCAGGCTGTGCTTGGTCCCCCAGGCTGTGCTTGGTCCCCCTGGTTGCTCTTGGTCCCCCAGGCTGTGCTTGGTCCCCCTGGTTGCTCTTGGTCCCCCAGGCTGTGCTTGGTCCCCCAGGCTGTGCTTGGTCCCCCAGGCTGTGCTTGGTCCCCCAGGCTGTGCTTGGTCCCCTTGGTTGCTCTTGGTCCCCCAGGCCTTGCTTGGTCCCCCTGGTTGCTCTTGGTCCCCCAGGCTGTGCTTGGTCCCCCAGGCTGTGCTTGGTCCCCCAGGCTGTGCTTGGTCCCCCTGGTTGCTCTTGGTCCCCCAGGCTGTGCTTGGTCCCCCAGGCTGTGCTTGGTCCCCCTGGTTGCTCTTGGTCCCCCAGGCTGTGCTTGGTCCCCCAGGCTGTGCTTGTTCCCCTTGGTTGCTCTTGGTCCCCCAGGCCGTGCTTGGTCCCCTTGGTTGCTCTTGGTCCCCCAGGCAGTGCTTGGTCCCCCTGGTTGCTCTTGGTCCCCCAGGCTTGGTCCCCCAGGCTGTGCTTCGTCCCCCAGGCTGTGCTTCGTCCCCCTGGCTGTGCTTGGTCCCCCAGGCTGTGCTTCGTCCCCCTGGCTGTGCTTGGTCCCCCAGGCTGTGCTTGGTCCCCCTGGTTGCTCTTGGTCCCCCAGGCTGAGCTTGGTCCCCCTGGTTGCTCTTGGTCCCCCAGGCTGTGCTTGGTCCCCCAGGCTGTGCTTGGTCCCCCTGGTTGCTCTTGGTCCCCCAGGCTGTGCTTGGTCCCCCTGGTTGCTCTTGGTCCCCCAGGCTGTGCTTGGTCCCCCAGGCTGTGCTTGGTCCCCTTGGTTGCTCTTGGTCCCCCAGGCTGTGCTTGGTCCCCCAGGCTGTGCTTGGTCCCCTTGGTTGCTCTTGGTCCCCCAGGCAGTGCTTGGTCCCCCTGGTTGCTCTTGGTCCCCCAGGCTGTGCTTGGTCCCCCAGGCTGTGCTTGGTCCCCCTGGCTGTGCTTGGTCCCCCAGGCTGTGCTTGGTCCCCCAGGCTGTGCTTGGTCCCCCAGGCTGTGCTTGGTCCCCCAGGCTGTGCTTGGTCCCCCTGGTTGCTCTTGGTCCCCCAGGCTGTGCTTGGTCCCCCAGGCTGTGCTTGGTCCCCCTGGTTGCTCTTGGTCCCCCAGGCAGTGCTTGGTCCCCCTGGTTGCTCTTGGTCCCCCAGGCTGTGCTTGGTCCCCCAGGCTGTGCTTGGTCCCCTTGGTTGCTCTTGGTCCCCCAGGCTGTGCTTGGTCCCCTTGGTTGCTCTTGGTCCCCCAGGCTGTGCTTGGTCCCACAGGCTGTGCCTGGTCCCTCTGGTTGCTCTTGGTCCCCCAGGCTGTGCTTGGTCCCCCAGGCTGTGCTTGGTCCCCCTGGTTGCTCTTGGTCCCCCAGGCTTGGTCCCCCAGGCTGTGCTTCGTCCCCCAGGCTGTGCTTCGTCCCCCTGGCTGTGCTTGGTCCCCCAGGCTGTGCTTCGTCCCCCTGGCTGTGCTTGGTCCCCCAGGCTGTGCTTGGTCCCCCTGGTTGCTCTTGGTCCCCCAGGCTGAGCTTGGTCCCCCTGGTTGCTCTTGGTCCCCCAGGCTGTGCTTGGTCCCCCAGGCTGTGCTTGGTCCCCCTGGTTGCTCTTGGTCCCCCAGGCTGTGCTTGGTCCCCCAGGCTGTGCTTGGTCCCCTTGGTTGCTCTTGGTCCCCCAGGCTGTGCTTGGTCCCCCAGGCTGTGCTTGGTCCCCTTGGTTGCTCTTGGTCCCCCAGGCAGTGCTTGGTCCCCCTGGTTGCTCTTGGTCCCCCAGGCTGTGCTTGGTCCCCCAGGCTGTGCTTGGTCCCCCTGGCTGTGCTTGGTCCCCCAGGCTGTGCTTGGTCTCCCAGGCTGTGCTTGGTCCCCCAGGCTGTGCTTGGTCCCCCTGGTTGCTCTTGGTCCCCCAGGCTGTGCTTGGTCCCCCAGGCTGTGCTTGGTCCCCCTGGTTGCTCTTGGTCCCCCAGGCAGTGCTTGGTCCCCCTGGTTGCTCTTGGTCCCCCAGGCTGTGCTTGGTCCCCCAGGCTGTGCTTGGTCCCCTTGGTTGCTCTTGGTCCCCCAGGCTGTGCTTGGTCCCCTTGGTTGCTCTTGGTCCCCCAGGCTGTGCTTGGTCCCACAGGCTGTGCCTGGTCCCTCTGGTTGCTCTTGGTCCCCCAGGCTGTGCTTGGTCCCCCAGGCTGTGCTTGGTCCCCCTGGTTGCTCTTGGTCCCCCAGGCTGTGCTTGGTCCCCTTGGTTGCTCTTGGTCCCCCAGGCTATGCTTGGTCCCCCAGGCTGTGATTGGTCCCCCAGGCTGTGCTTGGTCCCCCAGGCTGTGCTTGGTCCCCCTGGTTGTTCTTGGTCCCCCTGGTTCCTCTTGGTCCCCCAGGCTGTGCTTGGTCCCCCAGGCTGTGCTTGGTCCCCCAGGCTGCGCTTGGTCCACCAGGCTGTGCTTGGTCTCCCTGGCTGTGCTTGGTCCCCCTGGTTGCTCTTGGTGCCCCAGGCTGTGCTTGGTCCCCCTGGTTGCTCTTGGTCCCCCAGGCTGTGCTTGGTCCCCTTTGTTGCTCTTGGTCCCCGAGGCTGTGGCTTGGTCCCCCAGGCTGTGCTTGGTCCCCCTGGTTGCTCTTGGTCCCCCAGGCTGTGCTTGGTCCCCTTGGTTGCTCTTGGTCCCCCAGGCTATGCTTGGTCCCCCAGGTGTGCTTGGTCCCCCTGGTTGCTCTTGGTCCACCAGGCTGTGCTTGGTCCCCCAGGCTGTGCTTGGTCCCTCAGGCTGTGCTTGGTCCCCTTGGTTGCTCTTGGTCCCCCAGGCTGTGCTTGGTCCCCCAGGCTGTGCTTGGTCCCCCTGGCTGTGCTTGGTCCCCCAGGCTGTGCTTGGTCCCCCTGGTTGCTCTTGGTTCCCCAGGCTTTGCTTGGTCCCCCAGGCTGTGCTTGGTCCCCCTGGTTGCTCTTGGTCCCCCAGGCTGTGCTTGGTCCCCCAGGCTGTGCTTGGTCCCCCTGGTTGCTCTTGGTCCCCCAGGCTATGCTTGGTCCGCGAGGCTGTGCTTGGCCCCCCAGGCTGTGCTTGGTCCCCTAGGCTGTGCTTGGTCCCCCAGGCTGTGCTTGGTCCCCCTGGCTGTGCTTGGTCCCCCTGGTTGCTCTTGGTCCCCCAGGTTGTGCTTGGTCCCCCAGGCTGTGCTTGGTCCCCCTGGCTGTGCTTGGTCCCCCTGGCTGTGCTTGGTCCACCAGGCTGTGCTTGGTCCCCCTGGTTGCTCTTGGTCCCCCAGGCTGTGCTTGGTCCCCCAGGCTGTGCTTGGTCCCCCTGGCTGTGCTTGGTCCCCCCAGGCTGTGCTTGGTCCCCCAGGCTGTGCTTGGTCCCCCTGGTTGCTCTTGGTCCCCCAGGCTGTGCTTGGTCCCACAGGCTGTGTTTGGTCCCCCAGCCTGTGCTTAGTCCCCCAGGCTGTGCTTGGTCCCCTTGGTTGCTCTTGGTCCCCCAGGCTGTGCTTGTCTCCCTGGTTGCTCTTGGTCCCCCAGGCTGTGCTTGGTCCCCCAGGCTGTGCTTGGTCCCCTTGGTTGCTCTTGGTCCCCCAGGCTGTGCTTGGTCCCCTAGGCTGTGCTTGGTCCCCCTGGTTGCTCTTGGTCCCCCAGGCTGTGCTTGGTCCCCTTGGTTGCTCTTGGTCCCCCAGGCTGTGCTTGGTCCCCCTGGTTGCTCTTGGTCCCCCAGGCTGTGCTTGGTCCCCCAGGCTGGGCTTGGTCCCCCAGGCTGTGCTTGGTCCCCCTGGTTGCTCTTGGTCCCCCAGGCTGTGCTTGGTCCCCCTGGTTGCTCTTGGTCCCCCAGGCTGTGCTTGGTCCCCCAGGCTGTGCTTGGTCCCCCAGGCTGTGCTTGGTCCCCCAGGCTGTGCTTGGTCCCCTTGGTTGATCTTGGTCCCCCAGGCCTTGCTTGGTCCCCCTGGTTGCTCTTGGTCCCCCAGGCTGTGCTTGGTCCCCCAGGCTGTGCTTGGTCCCCCAGGCTGTGCTTGGTCCCCCAGGCTGTGCTTGGTCCCCCTGGTTGCTCTTGGTCCCCCAGGCTGTGCTTGGTCCCCCAGGCTGTGCTTGGTCCCCCTGGTTGCTCTTGGTCCCCCAGGCTGTGCTTGGTCCCCTTGGTTGCTCTTGGTCCCCCAGGCCGTGCTTGGTCCCCTTGGTTGCTCTTGGTCCCCCAGGCAGTGCTTGGTCCCCCTGGTTGCTCTTGGTCCCCCAGGCTTGGTCCCCCAGGCTGTGCTTCGTCCCCCAGGCTGTGCTTGGTCCCCCTGGCTGTGCTTGGTCCCCCAGGCTGTGCTTCGTCCCCCTGGCTGTGCTTGGTCCCCCAGGCTGTGCTTGGTCCCCCTGGTTGCTCTTGGTCCCCCAGGCTGAGCTTGGTCCCCCTGGTTGCTCTTGGTCCTCCAGGCTGTGCTTGGTCCCCCAGGCTGTGCTTGGTCCCCCTGGTTGCTCTTGGTCCCCCAGGCTGTGCTTGGTCCCCCTGGTTGCTCTTGGTCCCCCAGGCTGTGCTTGGTCCCCTTGGTTGCTCTTGGTCCCCCAGGCTGTGCTTGGTCCCCCAGGCTGTGCTTGGTCCCCTTGGTTGCTCTTGGTCCCCCAGGCAGTGCTTGGTCCCCCTGGTTGCTCTTGGTCCCCCAGGCTGTGCTTGGTCCCCCAGGCTGTGCTTGGTCCCCCAGGCTGTGCTTGGTCCCCCAGGCTGTGCTTCGTCCCCCTGGCTGTGCTTGGTCCCCCAGGCTGTGCTTGGTCCCCCAGGCTGTGCTTGGTCCCCCAGGCTGTGCTTGGTCCCCCTGGTTGCTCTTGGTCCCC
Organism: Lissotriton vulgaris; assembly: GCF_964263255.1. NCBI lineage: Eukaryota > Metazoa > Chordata > Amphibia > Caudata > Salamandridae > Lissotriton > Lissotriton vulgaris. Next base: position 1,024,143,295 of record NC_141698.1, read on the forward strand.
CAGGCTGTGCTTGGTCCCCCAGGCTGTGCTTGGTCCCCCTGGTTGCTCTTGGTCCCCCAGGCAGTGCTTGGTCCCCCTGGTTGCTCTTGGTCCCCCAGGCTGTGCTTGGTCCCCCAGGCTGTGCTTGGTCCCCTTGGTTGCTCTTGGTCCCCCAGGCTGTGCTTGGTCCCCTTGGTTGCTCTTGGTCCCCCAGGCTGTGCTTGGTCCCACAGGCTGTGCTTGGTCCCCCTGGTTGCTCTTGGTCCCCCAGGCTGTGCTTGGTCCCCCTGGTTGCTCTTGGTCCCCCAGGCTGTGCTTGGTCCCCTTGGTTGCTCTTGGTCCCCCAGGCTGTGCTTGGTCCCCCTGGTTGCTCTTGGTCCACCAGGCTGTGCTTGGTCCCCCAGGCTGTGCTTGGTCCCCCAGGCTGTGCTTGGTCCCCCAGGCTGTGCTTGGTCCCCCTGGTTGCTCTTGGTCCCCCAGGCTGTGCTTGGTCCCCTTGGTTGCTCTTGGTCCCCCAGGCTGTGCTTGGTCCCCCAGGCTGTGCTTGGTCCCCCTGGCTGTGCTTGGTCCCCCAGGCTGTGCTTGGTCCCCCTGGTTGCTCTTGGTTCCCCAGGCTTTGCTTGGTCCCCCAGGCTGTGCTTGGTCCCCCAGGCTGTGCTCGGTCCCCCAGGCTGTGCTTGGTCCCCCGGGTTGCTCTTGGTCCCCCAGGCTGTGCTTGGTCCCCCAGGCTGTGCTTGGTCCCCCTGGTTGCTTTTGGTCCCCCAGGCTATGCTTGGTCCCCGAGGCTGTGCTTGGTCCCCCAGGCTGTGCTTGGTCCCCTAGGCTGTGCTTGGTCCCCCAGGCTGTGCTTGGTCCCCCTGGCTGTGCTTGGTCCCCCTGGTTGCTCTTGGTCCCCCAGGTTGTGCTTGGTCCCCCAGGCTGTGCTTGGTCCCCCTGGCTGTGCTTGGTCCCCCAGGCTGTGCTTGTCCCCCTGGTTGCTCTTGGTCCCCCAGGCTGTGCTTGGTCCCCCAGGCTGTGCTTGGTCCCCCTGGTTGCTCTTGGTCCCCCAGGCTGTGCTTGGTCCCCCAGGCTTTGCTTGGTCCCCTTGGTTGCTCTTGGTCCCCCAGGCTGTGCTTGGTCCCCCTGGTTGCTCTTGGTCCCCCAGGCTGTGCTTGGTCCCCCTGGCTGTGCTTGGTCCCCCAGGCTGTGCTTGGTCCCCCTGGCTGTGCTTGGTCCCCCAGGCTGTGCTTGGTCCCCCTGGTTGCTCTTGGTCCCCCAGGCTGTGCTTGGTCCCCCAGGCCGTGCTTGGTCCCCCAGGCTGTGCTTGGTCCCCCAGGCTGTGCTTGGTCCCCCAGGCCGTGCTTGGTCCCCCTGGCTGTGCTTGGTCCCCCTGGTTGCTCTTGGTCCCCCAGGCTGTGCTTGGTCCCCCAGGCTGTGCTTGGTCCCCCAGGCTGTGCTTGGTCCCCCAGGCTGTGCTTGGTCCCCCTGGTTGCTCTTGGTCCCCCAGGCTGTGCTTGGTCCCCCAGGCTGTGCTTGGTCCCCCTGGCTGTGCTTGGTCCCCCAGGCTGTGCTTGGTCCCCCTGGCTGTGCTTGGTCCCCCAAGCTGTGCTTGGTCCACCTTGTTGCTCTTGGTCCCCCAGGCTGTGCTTGGTCCCCCAGGCTGTGCTTGGTCCCCCTGGCTGTGCTTGGTCCCCCTGGTTGCTCTTGGTCCCCCAGGCTGTGCTTGGTCCCCCAGGCTGTGCTTGGTCCCCCAGGCTGTGCTTGGTCCCCCAGGCTGTGCTTGGTCCCCCTGGTTGTTCTTGGTCCCCCTGGTTCCTCTTGGTCCCCCAGGCTGTGCTTGGTCCCCCAGGCTGTGCTTGGTCCCCCTGGTTGCTCTTGGTCCACCAGGCTGTGCTTGGTCCCCCAGGCTGTGCTTGGTCCCCCAGGCTGTGCTTGGTCCCCTTGGTTGCTCTTGGTCCCCCAGGCTGTGCTTGGTCCCCCAGGCTGTGCTTGGTCCCCCTGGCTGTGCTTGGTCCCCCAGGCTGTGCTTGGTCCCCCTGGTTGCTCTTGGTCCCCCAGGCTGTGCTTGGTCCCCTTGGTTGCTCTTGGTCCCCCAGGCTATGCTTGTTCCCCCAGGCTGTGCTTGGTCCCCCTGGTTGCTCTTGGTCCACCAGGCTGTGCTTGGTCCCCCAGGCTGTGCTTGGTCCCCCAGGCTGTGCTTGGTCCCCTTGGTTGCTCTTGGTCCCCCAGGCTGTGCTTGGTCCCCCAGGCTGTGCTTGGTCCCCCTGGCTGTGCTTGGTCCCCCAGGCTGTGCTTGGTCCCCCTGGTTGCTCTTGGTTCCCCAGGCTTTGCTTGGTCCCCCAGGCTGTGCTTGGTCCCCCAGGCTGTGCTCGGTCCCCCAGGCTGTGCTTGGTCCCCCGGGTTGCTCTTGGTCCCCCAGGCTGTGCTTGGTCCCCCAGGCTGTGCTTGGTCCCCCTGGTTGCTCTTGGTCCCCCAGGCTATGCTTGGTCCCCTAGGCTGTGCTTGGTCCCCCAGGCTGTGCTTGGTCCCCTAGGCTGTGCTTGGTCCCCCAGGCTGTGCTTGGTCCCCCTGGCTGTGCTTGGTCCCCCTGGTTGCTCTTGGTCCCCCAGGTTGTGCTTGGTCCCCCAGGCTGTGCTTGGTCCCCCTGGCTGTGCTTGGTCCCCCAGGCTGTGCTTGTCCCCCTGGTTGCTCTTGGTCCCCCAGGCTGTGCTTGGTCCCCCAGGCTTTGCTTGGTCCCCTTGGTTGCTCTTGGTCCCCCAGGCTGTGCTTGGTCCCCCTGGTTGCTCTTGGTCCCCCAGGCTGTGCTTGGTCCCCCTGGCTGTGCTTGGTCCCCCAGGCTGTGCTTGGTCCCCCTGGCTGTGGTTGGTCCCCCAGGCTGTGCTTGGTCCCCTGGTTGCTCTTGGTCCCCCAGGCTGTGCTTGGTCCCCCAGGCCGTGCTTGGTCCCCCAGGCTGTGCTTGGTCCCCCAGGCTGTGCTTGGTCCCCCAGGCCGTGCTTGGTCCCCCTGGCTGTGCTTGGTCCCCCTGGTTGCTCTTGGTCCCCCAGGCTGTGCTTGGTCCCCCAGGCTGTGCTTGGTCCCCCAGACTGTGCTTGGTCCCCCTGGTTGCTCTTGGTCCCCCAGGCTGTGCTTGGTCCCCCAGGCTGTGCTTGGTCCCCCTGGCTGTGCTTGGTCCCCCAGGCTGTGCTTGGTCCCCCTGGCTGTGCTTGGTCCCCCAAGCTGTGCTTGGACCACCTTGTTGCTCTTGGTCCCCCAGGCTGTGCTTGGTCCCCCAGGCTGTGCTTGGTCCCCCAGGCTGTGCTTGGTCCCCCTGGCTGTGCTTGGTCCCCCTGGTTGCTCTTGGACCCCCAGGCTGTGCTTGGTCCCCCAGGCTGTGCTTGGTCCCCCAGGCTGTGATTGGTCCCCCAGGCTGTGCTTGGTCCCCCAGGCTGTGCTTGGTCCCCCTGGTTGTTCTTGGTCCCCCTGGTTCCTCTTGGTCCCCCAGGCTGTGCTTGGTCCCCCAGGCTGTGCTTGGTCCCACAGGCTGTGCTTGGTCCCCCAGGCTGTGCTTGGTCCCCCAGGCTGTGCTTGGTCTCCCTGGCTGTGCTTGGTCCCCCTGGCTGTGCTTGGTCCCCCAGGCTGTGCTTGGTCCCCCTGGTTGCTCTTGGTTCCCCAGGCTTTGCTTGGTCCCCCAGGCTGTGCTTGGTCCCCCAGGCTGTGCTTGGTCCCCCTGGTTGCTCTTGGTCCCCCAGGCTGTGCTTGGTCCCCCAGGCTGTGCTTGGTTCCCCTGGTTGCTCTTGGTCCCCCAGGCTATGCTTGGTCCGCGAGGCTGTGCTTGGCCCCCCAGGCTGTTGTGCTTGGTCCCCCTGGCTGTGCTTGGTCCCCCAGGCTGTGCTTGGCCCCCCTGGCTGTGCTTGGTGCCCCTGGTTGCTCTTGGTCCCCCAGGTTGTGCTTGGTCCCCCAGGCTGTGCTTGGTCCCCCTGGCTGTGCTTGGTCCCCCTGGCTGTGCTTGGTCCCCCAGGCTGTGCTTGGTCCCCCTGGCTGTGCTTGGTGCCCCTGGTTGCTCTTGGTCCCCCAGGTTGTGCTTGGTCCCCCAGGCTGTGCTTGGTCCCCCTGGCTGTGCTTGGTCCCCCTGGCTGTGCTTGGTCCCCCAGGCTGTGCTTGGTCCCCCTGGTTGCTCTTGGTCCCCCAGGCTGTGCTTGGTCCCCCAGGCTGTGCTTGGTCCCCCAGGCTGTGCTTGGTCCCCTTGGTTGCTCTTGGTCCCCCAGGCCTTGCTTGGTTCCCCTGGTTGCTCTTGGTCCCCCAGGCTGTGCTTGGTCCCCCAGGCTGTGCTTGGTCCCCCAGGCTGTGCTTGGTCCCCCTGGTTGCTCTTGGTCCCCCAGGCTGTGCTTGGTCCCCCAGGCTGTGCTTGGTCCCCCTGGTTGCTCTTGGTCCCCCAGGCTGTGCTTGGTCCCCCAGGCTGTGCTTGGTCCCCTTGGTTGCTCTTGGTCCCCCAGGCCGTGCTTGGTCCCCTTGGTTGCTCTTGGTCCCCCAGGCAGTGCTTGGTCCCCCTGGTTGCTCTTGGTCCCCCAGGCTTGGTCCCCCAGGCTGTGCTTCGTCCCCCAGGCTGTGCTTCGTCCCCCTGGCTGTGCTTGGTCCCCCAGGCTGTGCTTCGTCCCCCTGGCTGTGCTTGGTCCCCCAGGCTGTGCTTGGTCCCCCTGGTTGCTCTTGGTCCCCCAGGCTGAGCTTGGTCCCCCTGGTTGCTCTTGGTCCCCCAGGCTGTGCTTGGTCCCCCAGGCTGTGCTTGGTCCCCCTGGTTGCTCTTGGTCCCCCAGGCTGTGCTTGGTCCCCCTGGTTGCTCTTGGTCCCCCAGGCTGTGCTTGGTCCCCCAGGCTGTGCTTGGTCCCCTTGGTTGCTCTTGGTCCCCCAGGCTGTGCTTGGTCCCCCAGGCTGTGCTTGGTCCCCTTGGTTGCTCTTGGTCCCCCAGGCAGTGCTTGGTCCCCCTGGTTGCTCTTGGTCCCCCAGGCTGTGCTTGGTCCCCCAGGCTGTGCTTGGTCCCCCTGGCTGTGCTTGGTCCTCCAGGCTGTGCTTGGTCCCCCAGGCTGTGCTTGGTCCCCCAGGCTGTGCTTGGTCCCCCTGGTTGCTCTTGGTCCCCCAGGCTGTGCTTGGTCCCCCAGGCTGTGCTTGGTCCCCCTGGTTGCTCTTGGTCCCCCAGGCAGTGCTTGGTCCCCCTGGTTGCTCTTGGTCCCCCAGGCTGTGCTTGGTCCCCCAGGCTGTGCTTGGTCCCCTTGGTTGCTCTTGGTCCCCCAGGCTGTGCTTGGTCCCCTTGGTTGCTCTTGGTCCCCCAGGCTGTGCTTGGTCCCACAGGCTGTGCCTGGTCCCCGTGGTTGCTCTTGGTCCCCCAGGCTGTGCTTGGTCCCCCAGGCTGTGCTTGGTCCCCCTGGTTGCTCTTGGTCCCCCAGGCTGTGCTTGGTCCCCCTGGTTGCTCTTGGTCCCCCAGGCTATGCTTGGTCCCCCAGGCTGTGCTTGGTCCCCCAGGCTGTGCTTGGTCCCCCAGGCTGTGCTTGGTCCCCCTGGCTGTGCTTGGCCCCCCTGGTTGTTCTTGGTCCCCCTGGTTCCTCTTGGTCCCCCAGGCTGTGCTTGGTCCCCCAGGCTGTGCTTGGTCCCCCAGGCTGTGCTTGGTCCCACAGGCTGTGCTTGGTCCCCCAGGCTGTGCTTGGTCCCCCAGGCTGTGCTCTTGGTCCCCCAGGCTGTGCTTGGTCCCCCTGGTTGCTCTTGGTCCCCCAGGCTATGCTTGGTCCCCAAGGCTGTGCTTGGTCCCCCAGGCTGTGCTTGGTCCCCTAGGCTGTGCTTGGTCCCCCAGGCTGTGCTTGGTCCCCCTGGCTGTGCTTGGTCCCCCAGGCTATGCTTGGTCCCCTTGGTTGCTCTTGGTCCCCCAGGCTGTACTTGGTCCCCCAGGCTGTGCTTGGTCCCCTTGGTTGCTCTTGGTCCCCCAGGTTGTGCTTGGTCCCCCAGGCTGTGCTTGGTCCCCCAGGCTGTGCTTGGTCCCCCAGGCTGTGCTTGGTCTCCCTGGCTGTGCTTGGTCCCCCTGGTTGCTCTTGGTGCCCCAGGCTGTGCTTGGTCCCCCTGGTTGCTCTTGGTCTCCCAGGCTGTGCTTGGTCCCCTTTGTTGCTCTTGGTCCCCGAGGCTGTGGCTTGGTCCCCCAGGCTGTGCTTGGTCCCCCTGGTTGCTCTTGGTCCCCCAGGCTGTGCTTGGTCCCCTTGGTTGCTCTTGGTCCCCCAGGCTATGCTTGGTCCCCCAGGTGTGCTTGGTCCCCCTGGTTGCTCTTGGTCCACCAGGCTGTGCTTGGTCCCCCAGGCTGTGCTTGGTCCCCCAGGCTGTGCTTGGTCCCCTTGGTTGCTCTTGGTCCCCCAGGCTGTGCTTGGTCCCCCAGGCTGTGCTTGGTCCCCCTGGCTGTGCTTGGTCCCCCAGGCTGTGCTTGGTCCCCCTGGTTGCTCTTGGTTCCCCAGGCTTTGCTTGGTCCCCCAGGCTGTGCTTGGTCCCCCAGGCTGTGCTTGGTCCCCCTGGTTGCTCTTGGTCCCCCAGGCTGTGCTTGGTCCCCCAGGCTGTGCTTGGTCCCCCTGGTTGCTCTTGGCCCCCCAGGCTATGCTTGGTCCGCGAGGCTGTGCTTTGCCCCCCAGGCTGTGCTTGGTCCCCCTGGTTGCTCTTGGTCCCCCAGGCTGTGCTTGGTCCCACAGGCTGTGTTTGGTCCCCCAGCCTGTGCTTAGTCCCCCAGGCTGTGCTTGGTCCCCTTGGTTGCTCTTGGTCCCACAGGCTGTGCTTGGTCCCCCAGGCTGTGCTTGGTCCCCCTAGCTGTGCTTGGTCCCCCTGGCTGTGCTTGGTCCCCCAGGCTGTGCTTGGTCCCCCTGGTTGCTCTTGGTCCCCAGGCTGGGCTTGGTCCCCCAGGCTGTGCTTGGTCCCCCTGGCTGTGCTTGGTCCCCCCAGGCTGTGCTTGGTCCCCCAGGCTGTGCTTGGTCCCCCTGGTTGCTCTTGGTCCCCCAGGCTGTGCTTGGTCCCACAGGCTGTGTTTGGTCCCCCAGCCTGTGCTTAGTCCCCCAGGCTGTGCTTGGTCCCCTTGGTTGCTCTTGGTCCCACAGGCTGTGCTTGTCTCCCTGGTTGCTCTTGGTCCCCCAGGCTGTGCTTGGTCCCCCAGGCTGTGCTTGGTCCCCTTGGTTGCTCTTGGTCCCCCAGGCTGTGCTTGGTCCCCTAGGCTGTGCTTGGTCCCCCTGGTTGCTCTTGGTCCCCCAGGCTGTGCTTGGTCCCCTTGGTTGCTCTTGGTCCCCCAGGCTGTGCTTGGTCCCCCTGGTTGCTCTTGGTCCCCCAGGCTGTGCTTGGTCCCCCAGGCTGTGCTTGGTCCCCCAGGCTGTGCTTGGTCCCCCAGGCTGTGCTTGGTCCCCCTGGTTGCTCTTGGTCCCCCAGGCTGTGCTTGGTCCCCCTGGTTGCTCTTGGTCCCCCAGGCTGTGCTTGGTCCCCCAGGCTGTGCTTGGTCCCCTTGGTTGCTCTTGGTCCCCCAGGCCTTGCTTGGTCGTCCTGGTTGCTCTTGGTCCCCCAGGCTGTGCTTGGTCCCCCAGGCTGTGCTTGGTCCCCCAGGCTGTGCTTGGTCCCCCTGGTTGCTCTTGGTCCCCCAGGCTGTGCTTGGTCCCCCAGGCTGTGCTTGGTCCCCCTGGTTGCTCTTGGTCCCCCAGGCTGTGCTTGGTCCCCTTGGTTGCTCTTGGTCCCCCAGGCTGTGCTTGGTCCCCCTGGTTGCTCTTGGTCCCCCAGGCTGTGCTTGGTCCCCCAGGCTGTGCTTGGTCCCCCTGGTTGCTCTTGGTCCCCCAGGCTGAGCTTGGTCCCCCTGGTTGCTCTTGGTCCTCCAGGCTGTGCTTGGTCCCCCAGGCTGTGCTTGGTCCCCCTGGTTGCTCTTGGTCCCCCAGGCTGTGCTTGGTCCCCTTGGTTGCTCTTGGTCCCCCAGGCTGTGCTTGGTCCCCCAGGCTGTGCTTGGTCCCCTTGGTTGCTCTTGGTCCCCCAGGCAGTGCTTGGTCCCCCTGGTTGCTCTTGGTCCCCCAGGCTGTGCTTGGTCCCCCAGGCTGTGCTTGGTCCCCCAGGCTGTGCTTCGTCCCCCTGGCTGTGCTTGGTCCCCCAGGCTGTGCTTGGTCCCCCAGGCTGTGCTTGGTCCCCCAGGCTGTGCTTGGTCCCCCTGGTTGCTCTTGGTCCCCCAGGCTGTGCTTGGTCCCCCAGGCTGTGCTTGGTCCCCCTGGTTGCTCTTGGTCCCCCAGGCAGTGCTTGGTCCCCCTGGTTGCTCTTGGTCCCCCAGGCTGTGCTTGGTCCCCCAGGCTATGCTTGGTCCCCTTGGTTGCTCTTGGTCCCCCAGGCTGTGCTTGGTCCCCTTGGTTGCTCTTGGTCCCCCAGGCTGTGCTTGGTCCCCCAGGCTGTGCTTGGTCCCCCTGGCTGTGCTTGGTCCCCCAGGCTGTGCTTGGTCCCCCTGGTTGCTCTTGGTTCCCCAGGCTTTGCTTGGTCCCCCAGGCTTTGCTTGGTCCCCCAGGCTGTGCTCTTGGTCCCCCAGGCTGTGCTTGGTCCCCCTGGTTGCTCTTGGTCCCCCAGGCTATGCTTGGTCCCCAAGGCTGTGCTTGGTGCCCCAGGCTGTGCTTGGTCCCCCTGGTTGCTCTTGGTCCCCCAGGCTGTGCTTGGTCCCCTTTGTTGCTCTTGGTCCCCGAGGCTGTGGCTTGGTCCCCCAGGCTGTGCTTGGTCCCCCTGGTTGCTCTTGGTCCCCCAGGCTGTGCTTGGTCCCCTTGGTTGCTCTTGGTCCCCCAGGCTATGCTTGGTCCCCCAGGTGTGCTTGGTCCACCTGGTTGCTCTTGGTCCACCAGGCTGTGCTTGGTCCCCCAGGCTGTGCTTGGTCCCCCAGGCTGTGCTTGGTCCCCTTGGTTGCTCTTGGTCCCCCAGGCTGTGCTTGGTCCCCCAGGCTGTGCTTGGTCCCCCTGGCTGTGCTTGGTCCCCCAGGCTGTGCTTGGTCCCCCTGGTTGCTCTTGGTTCCCCAGGCTTTGCTTGGTCCCCCAGGCTGTGCTTGGTCCCCCAGGCTGTGCTTGGTCCCCCAGGCTGTGCTTGGTCCCCCTGGTTGCTCTTGGTCCCCCAGGCTGTGCTTGTTCCCCCTGGTTGCTCTTGGTCCCCCAGGCTATGCTTGGTCCGCGAGGCTGTGCTTGGCCCCCCAGGCTGTGCTTGGTCCCCCTGGTTGCTCTTGGTCCCCCAGGCTGTGCTTGGTCCCACAGGCTGTGTTTGGTCCCCCAGCCTGTGCTTAGTCCCCCAGGCTGTGCTTGGTCCCCTTGGTTGCTCTTGGTCCCACAGGCTGTGCTTGGTCCCCCAGGCTGTGCTTGGTCCCCCTGGCTGTGCTTGGTCCCCCTGGCTGTGCTTGGTCCCCCAGGCTGTGCTTGGTCCCCCTGGTTGCTCTTGGTCCCCCAGGCTGGGCTTGGTCCCCCAGGCTGTGCTTGGTCCCCCTGGCTGTGCTTGGTCCCCCCAGGCTGTGCTTGGTCCCCCAGGCTGTGCTTGGTCCCCCTGGTTGCTCTTGGTCCCCCAGGCTGTGCTTGGTCCCACAGGCTGTGTTTGGTCCCCCAGCCTGTGCTTAGTCCCCCAGGCTGTGCTTGGTCCCCTTGGTTGCTCTTGGTCCCACAGGCTGTGCTTGTCTCCCTGGTTGCTCTTGGTCCCCCAGGCTGTGCTTGGTCCCCCAGGCTGTGCTTGGTCCCCTTGGTTGCTCTTGGTCCCCCAGGCTGTGCTTGGTCCCCTAGGCTGTGCTTGGTCCCCCTGGTTGCTCTTGGTCCCCCAGGCTGTGCTTGGTCCCCTTGGTTGCTCTTGGTCCCCCAGGCTGTGCTTGGTCCCCCTGGTTGCTCTTGGTCCCCCAGGCTGTGCTTGGTCCCCCAGGCTGTGCTTGGTCCCCCAGGCTGTGCTTGGTCCCCCAGGCTGTGCTTGGTCCCCCTGGTTGCTCTTGGTCCCCCAGGCTGTGCTTGGTCCCCCTGGTTGCTCTTGGTCCCCCAGGCTGTGCTTGGTCCCCCAGGCTGTGCTTGGTCCCCCAGGCTGTGCTTGGTCCCCTTGGTTGCTCTTGGTCCCCCAGGCCTTGATTGGTCCCCCTGGTTGCTCTTGGTCCCCCAGGCTGTGCTTGGTCCCCCAGGCTGTGCTTGGTCCCCCAGGCTGTGCTTGGTCCCCCTGGTTGCTCTTGGTCCCCCAGGCTGTGCTTGGTCCCCCAGGCTGTGCTTGGTCCCCCTGGCTGTGCTTGGTCCCCTTGGTTGCTCTTGGTCCCCCAGGCTGTGCTTGGTCCCCCAGGCTGTGCTTGGTCCCCCTGGCTGTGCTTGGTCCCCCAGGCTGTGCTTGGTCCCCCTGGCTGTGCTTGGTCCCCCAGGCTGTGCTTGGTCCCCCTGGTTGCTCTTGGTCCCCCAGGCTGTGCTTGGTCCCCCAGGCTGTGCTTGGTCCCCCTGGCTGTGCTTGGTCCCCCAGGCTGTGCTTGGTCCCCCAGGCTGTGCTTGGTCCCCTTGGTTGGTCTTGGTCCCCCAGGCTGTGCTTGGTCCCCCTGGTTGCTCTTGGTCCCCCAGGCTGTGCTTGGTCCCCCAGGCTTTGCTTGGTCCCCTTGGTTGCTCTTGGTCCCCCAGGCTGTGCTTGGTCCCCCTGGTTGCTCTTGGTCCCCCAGGCTGTGCTTGGTCCCCCTGGCTGTGCTTGGTCCCCCAGGCTGTGCTTGGTCCCCCTGGCTGTGCTTGGTCCCCCAGGCTGTGCTTGGTCCCCCTGGTTGCTCTTGGTCCCCCAGTCTGTGCTTGGTCCCCCAGGCTGTGCTTGGTCCCCCAGGCTGTGCTTGGTCCCCCTGGTTGCTCTTGGTCCCCCAGGCTGTGCTTGGTCCCCCTGGTTGCTCTTGGTCCCCCAGGCTGTGCTTGGTCCCCCAGGCTGTGCTTGGTCCCCTTGGTTGCTCTTGGGCCCCCAGGCTGTGCTTGGTCGCCCAGGCTGTGCTTGGTCCCCTTGGTTGCTCTTGGTCCCCCAGGCTGTGCTTGGTCCCCTTGGTTGCTCTTGGTCCCCCAGGCTGTGCTTGGTCCCCCAGGCTGTGCTTGTTCCCCCTGGCTGTGCTTGATCCCCCAGGCTGTGCTTGGTCCCCCTGGTTTCTCTTGGTCCCCCAGGCTGTGCTTGGTCCCCCTGGTTGCTCTTGGTCCCCCAGGCTGTGCTTGGCCCCCCAGGCTGTGCTTGGTCCCCCTGGCTGTGCTTGGTCCCCCAGGCTGTGCTTGGTCCCCCTGGTTGCTCTTGGCCCCCCAGGCTGTGCTTGGACCCCCAGGCTGTGCTTGGTCCCCCAGGCTGTGCTTGGTCCCCCAGGCTGTGCTTGGTCCCCCTAGTTGCTCTTGGTCCCCCAGGCTGTGCTTGGTCCCCCTGGTTGCTTTTAGTCCCCCAGGCTGTGCTTGGTCCCCAGGCTGTGCTTGGTCCCCAGGCTGTGCTTGGTCCCCTTGGTTGCTCTTGGTCCCCCAGGCTGTGCTTGGTCCCCCAGGTTGTGCTTGGTCCCCTTGGTTGCTCTTGTTCCCCCAGGCTGTGCTTGGTCCCCCAGGCTGTGCTTGGTCCCCTTGGTTGCTCTTGGTCCCCCAGGCTGTGCTTGGTCCCCTTGGTTGCTCTTGGTCCCCCAGGCTGTGCTTGGTCCCCCAGGCTGTGCTTGGTCCCCCTGGTTGCTCTTGGTCCCCCAGGCTGTGCTTGGGCCCCCAGACTGTGCTTGGTCCCCCAGGCTGTGCTTGGTCCCCCAGGCTGTGCTTGGTCCCCCTGGTTGCTCTTGGTCCCCCAGGCTGTGCTTGGTCCCCCTTGTGGCTCTTGGTCCCCCAGGCTGTGCTTGGTCCCCCAGGCTGTGCTTGGTCCCCCAGGCTGTGCTTGGTCCCCCTGGTTGCTCTTGGTCCCCCAGGCTGTGCTTGGTCCCCCAGGCTGTGCTTGGTCCCCCTGGTTGCTCTTGGTCCCCCAGGCTGTGCTTGGTCCCCCAGGCTGTGCTTGGTCCCCTTGGTTGCTCTTGGTCCCCCAGGCTGTGCTTGGTCCCCCAGGCTGTGCTTGGTCCCCTTGGTTGCTCTTGGTCCCCCAGGCAGTGCTGGTTGCTCTTGGTCCCCCAGGCTGTGCTTGGTCCCCCAGGCTGTGCTTGGTCCCCCAGGCTGTGCTTCGTCCCCCTGGCTGTGCTTGGTCCCCCAGGCTGTGCTTGGGCCCCCTGGCTGTGCTTGGTCCCCCAGGCTGTGCTTGGTCCCCCTGGTTGCTCTTGGTCCCACAGGCTGTGCTTGGTCCCCCTGGTTGCTCTTGGTCCCCCAGGCTGTGCTTGGTCCCCCAGGCTGTGCTTGGTCCCCCAGGCTGTGCTTGGTCCCCCTGGTTGCTCTTGGTCCCCCAGGCTGTGCTTGGTCCCCCTGGTTGCTCTTGGTCCCCCAGGCTGTGCTTGGTCCCCCAGGCTGTGCTTGGTCCCCTTGGTTGCTCTTGGGCCCCCAGGCTGTGCTTGGTCCCCCAGGCTGTGCTTGGTCCCCTTGGTTGCTCTTGGTCCCCCAGGCTGTGCTTGGTCCCCTTGGTTGCTCTTGGTCCCCCAGGCTGTGCTTGGTCCCCCAGGCTGTGCTTGGTCCCCCAGGCTGTGCTTGTTCCCCCTGGCTGTGCTTGGTCCCCCAGGCTGTGCTTGGTCCCCCTGGCTGTGCTTGGTCCCCCAGGCTGTGCTTGGTCCCCCTGGCTGTGCTTGGTCCCCCAGGCTGTGCTTGGTCCCCCTGGCTGTGCTTGGTCCCCTTGGTTGCTCTTGGTCCCCCAGGCTGTGCTTGGTCCCCCAGGCTGTGCTTGGTCCACCTGGCTGTGCTTGGTCCCCCAGGCTGTGCTTGGTCCCCCTGGCTGTGCTTGGTCCCCCAGGCTGTGCTTGGTCCCCCTGGTTGCTCTTGGTCCCCCAGGCTGTGCTTGGTCCCCCAGGCTGTGCTTGGTCCCCCTGGCTGTGCTTGGTCCCCCAGGCTGTGCTTGGTCCCCCAGGCTGTGCTTGGTCCCCTTGGTTGGTCTTGGTCCCCCAGGCTGTGCTTGGTCCCCCTGGTTGCTCTTGGTCCCCCAGGCTGTGCTTGGTCCCCCAGGCTTTGCTTGGTCCCCTTGGTTGCTCTTGGTCCCCCAGGCTGTGCTTGGTCCCCCTGGTTGCTCTTGGTCCCCCAGGCTGTGCTTGGTCCCCCTGGCTGTGCTTGGTCCCCCAGGCTGTGCTTGGTCCCCCTGGCTGTGCTTGGTCCCCCAGGCTGTGCTTGGTCCCCCTGGTTGCTCTTGGTCCCCCAGTCTGTGCTTGGTCCCCCAGGCTGTGCTTGGTCCCCCAGGCTGTGCTTGGTCCCCCTGGTTGCTCTTGGTCCCCCAGGCTGTGCTTGGTCCCCCTGGTTGCTCTTGGTCCCCCAGGCTGTGCTTGGTCCCCCAGGCTGTGCTTGGTCCCCTTGGTTGCTCTTGGGCCCCCAGGCTGTGCTTGGTCGCCCAGGCTGTGCTTGGTCCCCTTGGTTGCTCTTGGTCCCCCAGGCTGTGCTTGGTCCCCTTGGTTGCTCTTGGTCCCCCAGGCTGTGCTTGGTCCCCCAGGCTGTGCTTGTTCCCCCTGGCTGTGCTTGATCCCCCAGGCTGTGCTTGGTCCCCCTGGTTTCTCTTGGTCCCCCAGGCTGTGCTTGGTCCCCCTGGTTGCTCTTGGTCCCCCAGGCTGTGCTTGGCCCCCCAGGCTGTGCTTGGTCCCCCTGGCTGTGCTTGGTCCCCCAGGCTGTGCTTGGTCCCCCTGGTTGCTCTTGGCCCCCCAGGCTGTGCTTGGACCCCCAGGCTGTGCTTGGTCCCCCAGGCTGTGCTTGGTCCCCCAGGCTGTGCTTGGTCCCCCTAGTTGCTCTTGGTCCCCCAGGCTGTGCTTGGTCCCCCTGGTTGCTTTTAGTCCCCCAGGCTGTGCTTGGTCCCCAGGCTGTGCTTGGTCCCCAGGCTGTGCTTGGTCCCCTTGGTTGCTCTTGGTCCCCCAGGCTGTGCTTGGTCCCCCAGGTTGTGCTTGGTCCCCTTGGTTGCTCTTGTTCCCCCAGGCTGTGCTTGGTCCCCCAGGCTGTGCTTGGTCCCCCAGGCTGTGCTTGGTCCCCTTGGTTGCTCTTGGTCCCCCAGGCTGTGCTTGGTCCCCTTGGTTGCTCTTGGTCCCCCAGGCTGTGCTTGGTCCCCCAGGCTGTGCTTGGTCCCCCTGGTTGCTCTTGGTCCCCCAGGCTGTGCTTGGTCCCCCAGGCTGTGCTTTGTCCCCCTGGCTGTGCTTGGTCCCCCAGGCTGTGCTTGGTCCCCCTGGCTGTGCTTGGTCCCCCAGGCTGTGCTTGGTCCCCCAGGCTGTGCTTGGTCCCCCTGGTTGCTCTTGGTCCCCCAGGCTGTGCTTGGTCCCCCAGGCTGTGCTTGGTCCCCCTGGCTGTGCTTGGTCCCCAAGGCCGTGCTTGGTCCCCCTGGCTGTGCTTGGTCCCCCAGGCTGTGCTTGGTCCCCCTGGTTGTTCTTGGTCCCCCAGGCTGTGCTTGGTCCCCCAGGCTGTGCTTGGTCCCCCTGGCTGTGCTTGGTCCCCCAGGCTGTGCTTGGTCCCCTTGGTTGCTCTTGGTCCCCCAGGCTGTGCTTGGTCCCCCAGGCTGTGCTTGGTCCCCCTGGCTGTGCTTGGTCCCCCAGGCTGTGCTTGGTCCCCCTGGTTGCTCTTGGTCCCCCTGGCTGTGCTTGGACCCCCAGGCTGTGCTTGGTCCCCCAGGCTGTGCTTGGTCCCCCAGGCTGTGCTTGGTCCCCCTGGTTGCTCTTGGTCCCCCAGGCTGTGCTTGGTCCCCCTGGTTGCTTTTGGTCCCCCAGGCTGTGCTTGGTCCCCAGGCTGTGCTTGGTCCCCTTGGTTGCTCTTGGTCCCCCAGGCTGTGCTTGGTCCCCCAAGTTGTGCTTGGTCCCCTTGGTTGCTCTTGTTCCCCCAGGCTGTGCTTGGTCCCCCAGGATGTGCTTGGTCCCCCTGGTTGCTCTTGGTCCCCCAGGCTTTGCTTGGTCCCCCAGGCTGTGCTTGGTCCCCCAGGCTGTGCTTGGTCCCCCTGGTTGCTCTTGGTCCCCCAGGCCGTGCTTGGTCCCCCAGGCTGTGCTTGGTCCCCCAGGCTGTGCTTGGTCCCCCTGGCTGTGCTTGGCCCCCCAGGCTGTGCTTGGTCCCCCTGGTTGCTCTTGGTCCCCCAGGCTGTGCTTGGACCCCAGGCTGTGCTTGGTCCCCCAGGCTGTGCTTGGTCCCCCAGGCTGTGCTTGGTCCCCCTGGTTGCTCTTGGTCCCCCAGGCTGTGCTTGGTCCCCCTGGTTGCTCTTGGTCCCCCTGGCTGTGCTTGGTCCCCCAGGCTGTGCTTGGTCCCCCAGGCTGTGCTTGGTCCCCTTGGCTGTGCTTGGTCCCCCAGGCTGTGCTTGGTCCCCCTGGCTGTGCTTGGTCCCCAAGGCTGTGCTTGGTCCCCCAGGCTGTGCTTGGTCCCCCTGGTTGCTCTTGGTCCCCCAGGCTGTGCTTGGTCCCCTTGGTTGCTCTTGGTCCCCCAGGCTGTGCTTGGTCCTCCAGGCTGTGCTTGGTCCCCTTGGTTGCTCTTGGTCCCCCAGGCAGTGCTTGGTCCCCCTGGTTGCTCTTGGTCCCCCAGGCTGTGCTTGGTCCCCCAGGCTGTGCTTGGTCCCCCAGGCCGTGCTTCGTCCCCCTGGCTGTGCTTGGTCCCCCAGGCTGTGCTTGGTCCCCCTGGTTGCTCTTGGTCCCCCAGGCTGTGCTTGGTCCCCCTGGTTGCTCTTGGTCCCGCTGGCTGTGCTTGGCCCCCCAGGCTGTGTTTGGTCCCCCTGGTTGCTCTTGGTCCCCCAGGCTGAGCTTGGTCCCCCTGGTTGCTCTTGGTCCCCCAGGCTGTGCTTGGTCCCCCAGGCTGTGCTTGGTCCCCCAGGCTGTGCTTGGTCCCCCTGGTTGCTCTTGGTCCCCCAGGCTGTGCTTGGTCCCCCTGGTTGCTCTTGGTCCCCCAGGCTGTGCTTGGTCCCCCAGGCTGTGCTTGGTCCCCTTGGTTGCTCTTGGTCCCCCAGGCTGTGCTTGGTCCCCCAGGCTGTGCTTGGTCCCCTTGGTTGCTCTTGGTCCCCCAGGCAGTGCTTGGTCCCCCTGTTTGCTCTTGGTCCCCCAGGCTGTGCTTGGTCCCCCAGGCTGTGCTTCGTCCCCCTGGCTGTGCTTGGTCCCCCAGGCTGTGCTTGGTCCCCCAGGCTGTGGTTTGTCCCCCTGGTTGCTCTTGGTCCCCCAGGCAGTGCTTGGTCCCCCTGGTTGCTCTTGGTCCCCCAGGCTGTGCTTGGTCCCCCAGGCTGTGCTTGGTCCCCTTGGTTGCTCTTGGTCCCCCAGGCTGTGCTTGGTCCCCCAAGCTGTGCTTGGTCCCTCTGGTTGCTCTTGGTCCCCCAGGCTGTGCTTGGTCCCCCAGGCTGTGCTGGGTCCCCCTGGCTGTGATTGGTCCCCCAGGCCGTGCTTGGTCCCCCTGGCTGTGCTTGGTCCCCCAGGCTGTGCTTGGTCCCCCTGGTTGCTCTTGGTCCCCCAGGCTGTGCTTGGTCCCCCAGGCTGTGCTTGGTCCCCCTGGCTGTGCTTGGTCCCCCAGGCTGTGCTTGGTCCCCTTGGTTGCTCTTGGTCCCCCAGGCTGTGCTTGGTCCCCTTGGTTGCTCTTGGTCCCCCAGGCTGTGCTTGGTCCCCCAGGCTGTGCTTGGTCCCCCTGGCTGTGCTTGGTCCCCCAGGCTGTGCTTGGTCCCCCTGGTTGCTCTTGGTCCCCCAGGCTGTGCTTGGACCCCCAGGTTGTGCTTGGTCCCCCAGGCTGTGCTTGGTCCCCCAGGCTGTGCTTGGTCCCCCTGGTTGCTCTTGGTCCCCCAGGCTGTGCTTGGTCCCCCTGGTTGCTCTTGGTCCCCCAGGCTGTGCTTGGTCCCCTTGGTTGCTCTTGGTCCCACAGGCTGTGCTTGGTCCCCCAGGTTGTGCTTGGTCCCCTTGGTTGCTCTTGTTCCCCCAGGCTGTGCTTGGTCCCCCAGGCTGTGCTTGGTCCCCCTGGTTGCTCTTGGTCCCCCAGGCTTTGCTTGGTCCCCCAGGCTGTGCTTGGTCCCCCAGGCTGTGCTTGGTCCCCCAGGCTGTGCTTGGTCCCCCTGGTTGCTCTTGGTCCCCCAGGCTGTGCTTGGTCCCCCAGGCTGTGCTTGGTCCCCCTGGCTGTGCTTGGTCCCCCAGGCTGTGCTTGGTCCCCCTGGTTGCTCTTGGTCCCCCCGGCTATGCTTGGACCCCCAGGCTGGGCTTGGTCCCCCAGAATGTGCTTGGTCCCCCTGGTTGCTCTTGGTCCCCCCGGCTATGCTTGGACCCCCAGGCTGTGCTTGGTCCCCCAGGCTGTGCTAGGTCCCCCAGGCTGTGTTTGGTCCCCCTGGTTGCTCTTGGTCCCCCAGGCTGTGCTTGGTCCCCCAGGCTGTGCTTGGTCCCCCTGGCTGTGCTTGGTCCCCCTGGTTGCTCCTGGTCCCCCAGGCTGTGCTTGGTCCCCCAGGCTGTGCTAGGTCCCCTTGGTTGCTCTTGGTCCCCCAGGCTGTGCTTGGTCCCCCAGGTTGTGCTTGGTCCCCTTGGTTGCTCTTGTTCCCCCAGGCTGTGCTTGGTCCCCCAGGCTGTGCTTGGTCCCCTTGGTTGCTCCTGGTCCCCCTGGTTGCTCTTGGTCCCCCAGGCTGTGCTTGGTCCCCTTGGTTGCTCTTGGTCCCCCAGGCTGTGCTTGGTCCCCCTGGTTGCTCTTGCTCCCCCAGGCTGTGCTTGGACCCCCAGGCTGTGCTTGGTCCCCCTGGCTGTGCTTGGTCCCCCAGGCTGTGCTTGGTCCCCCTGGTTGCTCTTGGTCCCCCAGGCTGTGCTTGGTCCCCCAGGCTGTGCTTGGTCCCCCTGGCTGTGCTTGGTCCCCCAGGCTGTGCTTGGTCCCCCTGGTTGCTCTTGGTCCCCCAGGCTGTGCTTGGTCCCCAGGCTGTGCTTGGTCCCCTAGGTTGCTCTTGGTCCCCCAGGCTGTGCTTGGTCCCCCTGGTTGCTCTTGGTCCCCCAGGCTGTGCTTGGTCCCCTTGGTTGCTCTTGGTCCCTCAGGCTGTGCTTGGTCCCCCAGGCTGTGCTTGGTCCCCCTGGCTGTGCTTGGTCCCCCAGGCTGTGCTTGGTCCCCCAGGCTGTGCTTGGTCCCCCAGGCCCCCCAGGCTGTGCTTGGTCCCCCAGGCTGTGCTTGGTCCCCCAGGCTGTGCTTGGTCCCCCTGGTTGCTCTTGGTCCCCCAGGCAGTGCTTGGTCCCCCGGGTTGCTCTTGGTCCCCCAGGCTGTGCTTGGTCCCCCAGGCTGTGCTTGGTCCCCCAGGCTGTGCTTGGTCCCCAGGCTGTGCTTGGTCCCCTTGGTTGCTCTTGGTCCCCCAGGCTGTGCTTGGTCCCCCAGGCTGTGCTTGGTCCCCCTGGCTGTGCTTGGTCCCCCAGGCTGTGCTTGGTCCCCCTGGTTGCTCTTGGTCCCCCAGGCTGTGCTTGGACCCCCAGGCTGTGCTTGGTCCCCCAGGCTGTGCTTGGTCCCCCAGGCTGTGCTTGGTCCACCTGGTTGCTCTTGGTCCCCCAGGCTGTGCTTGGTCCCCCGGGTTGCTCTTGGTCCCCAAGGCTGTGCTTGGTCCCCAGGCTGTGCTTGGTCCCCTTGGTTGCTCTTGGTCCCCCAGGCTGTGCTTGGTCCCCCAGGATGTGCCTGGTCCCCTTGGTTGCTCTTGTTCCCCCAGGCTGTGCTTGGTCCCCCAGGCTGTGCTTGGCCCCCCGGGTTGCTCTTGGTCCCCCAGGCTCTGCTTGGTCCCCCAGGCTCTGCTTGGTCCCCCAGGCTGTGCTTGGTCCCGCAGGCTGTGCTTGGTCTCCCAGGCTGTGCTTGGTCCCCCTGGTTGCTCTTGGTCCCCCAGGCTGTGCTTGGTCCCCCAGGCTGTGCTTGGTCCCCCTGGCTGTGCTTGGTCCCCCAGGCTGTGCTTGGTCCCCCTGGTTGCTCTTGGTCCCCCGGCTGTGCTTGGACCCCCAGGCTGTGCTTGGTCCCCCAGGCTGTGCTTGGTCCCCCAGGCTGTGCTTGGTCCCCCTGGTTGCTCTTGGTCCTCAGGCTGTGCTTGGTCCCCCTGGTTGCTCTTGGTCCCCCAGGCTTTGCTTGGTCCCCAGGCTGTGCTTGGTCCCCTAGGTTGCTCTTGGTCCCCCAGGCTGTGCTTGGTCCCCCTGGTTGCTCTTGGTCCCCCAGGCTGTGCTTGGTCCCCTTGGTTGCTCTTGGTCCCTCAGGCTGTGCTTGGTCCCCCAGGCTGTGCTTGGTCCCCCTGGCTGTGCTTGGTCCCCCAGGCTGTGCTTGGTCCCCCTGGTTGCTCTTGGTCCCCCAGGCTTTGCTTGGTCCCCCAGGCTGTGCTTGGTCCCCCAGGCTGTGCTTGGTCCCCCAGGCTGTGCTTGGTCCCCCAGGCTGTGCTTGGTCCCCCAGGCTGTGCTTGGTCCCCCTGGTTGCTCTTGGTCCCCCAGGCTGTGCTTGGTCCCCCAGGCTGTGCTTGGTCCCCCATGCTGTGCTTGGTCCCCCTGGTTGCTCTTGGTCCCCCAGGCTGTGCTTGGTCCCCCTGGCTGTGCTTGGTCCCCCAGGCTGTGCTTGGTCCCCCAGGCTGTGCTTGGTCCCCCTGGTTGCTCTTAGTCCCCCAGGCTGTGCTTGGTCCCCCAGGCTGTGCTTGGTCCCCCAGGCTGTGCTTGTCTCCCTGGTTGCTCTTGGTCCCCCAGGCTGTGCTTGGTCCCCCAGGCTGTGCTTGGTCCCCTTGGTTGCTCTTGGACCCCCAGGCTGTGCTTTGTCCCCTAGGCTGTGCTTGGTCCCCCTGGTTGCTCTTGGTCCCCCAGGCTGTGCTTGGTCCCCTTGGTTGCTCTTGGTCCCCCAGGCTGTGCTTGGTCCCCCTGGTTGCTCTTGGTCCCCCAGGCTGTGCTTGGTCCCCCAGGCTGTGCTTGGTCCCCCAGGCTGTGCTTGGTCCCCCAGGCTGTGCTTGGTCCCCCTGGTTGCTCTTGGTCCCCCAGGCTGTGCTTGGTCCCCCTTGTGGCTCTTGGTCCCCCAGGCTGTGCTTGGTCCCCCAGGCTGTGCTTGGTCCCCCAGGCTGTGCTTGGTCCCCCTGGTTGCTCTTGGTCCCCCAGGCTGTGCTTGGTCCCCCAGGCTGTGCTTGGTCCCCCTGGTTGCTCTTGGTCCCCCAGGCTGTGCTTGGTCCCCCAGGCTGTGCTTGGTCCCCTTGGTTGCTCTTGGTCCCCCAGGCTGTGCTTGGTCCCCCAGGCTGTGCTTGGTCCCCTTGGTTGCTCTTGGTCCCCCAGGCAGTGCTGGTTGCTCTTGGTCCCCCAGGCTGTGCTTGGTCCCCCAGGCTGTGCTTGGTCCCCCAGGCTGTGCTTCGTCCCCCTGGCTGTGCTTGGTCCCCCAGGCTGTGCTTGGTCCCCCTGGCTGTGCTTGGTCCCCCAGGCTGTGCTTGGTCCCCCTGGTTGCTCTTGGTCCCACAGGCTGTGCTTGGTCCCCCTGGTTGCTCTTGGTCCCCCAGGCTGTGCTTGGTCCCCCAGGCTGTGCTTGGTCCCCCAGGCTGTGCTTGGCCCCCCTGGTTGCTCTTGGTCCCCCAGGCTGTGCTTGGTCCCCCTGGTTGCTCTTGGTCCCCCAGGCTGTGCTTGGTCCCCCAGGCTGTGCTTGGTCCCCTTGGTTGCTCTTGGGCCCCCAGGCTGTGCTTGGTCCCCCAGGCTGTGCTTGGTCCCCTTGGTTGCTCTTGGTCCCCCAGGCTGTGCTTGGTCCCCTTGGTTGCTCTTGGTCCCCCAGGCTGTGCTTGGTCCCCCAGGCTGTGCTTGGTCCCCTTGGTTGCTCTTGGTCCCCCAGGCTGTGCTTGGTCCCCCAGGCTGTGCTTGTTCCCCCTGGCTGTGCTTGGTCCCCCAGGCTGTGCTTGGTCCCCCTGGCTGTGCTTGGTCCCCCAGGCTGTGCTTGGTCCCCCTGGCTGTGCTTGGTCCCCCAGGCTGTGCTTGGTCCCCCTGGCTGTGCTTGGTCCCCTTGGTTGCTCTTGGTCCCCCAGGCTGTGCTTGGTCCCCCAGGCTGTGCTTGGTCCCCCTGGCTGTGCTTGGTCCCCCAGGCTGTGCTTGGTCCCCCTGGCTGTGCTTGGTCCCCCAGGCTGTGCTTGGTCCCCCTGGTTGCTCTTGGTCCCCCAGGCTGTGCTTGGTCCCCCAGGCTGTGCTTGGTCCCCTTGGCTGTGCTTGGTCCCCCAGGCTGTGCTTGGTCCCCCAGGCTGTGCTTGGTCCCCTTGGTTGGTCTTGGTCCCCCAGGCTGTGCTTGGTCCCCCTGGTTGCTCTTGGTCCCCCAGGCTGTGCTTGGTCCCCCAGGCTTTGCTTGGTCCCCTTGGTTGCTCTTGGTCCCCCAGGCTGTGCTTGGTCCCCCTGGTTGCTCTTGGTCCCCCAGGCTGTGCTTGGTCCCCCTGGCTGTGCTTGGTCCCCCAGGCTGTGCTTGGTCCCCCTGGCTGTGCTTGGTCCCCCAGGCTGTGCTTGGTCCCCCTGGTTGCTCTTGGTCCCCCAGTCTGTGCTTGGTCCCCCAGGCTGTGCTTGGTCCCCCAGGCTGTGCTTGGTCCCCCTGGTTGCTCTTGGTCCCCCAGGCTGTGCTTGGTCCACCTGGTTGCTCTTGGTCCCCCAGGCTGTGCTTGGTCCCCCAGGCTGTGCTTGGTCCCCTTGGTTGCTCTTGGGCCCCCAGGCTGTGCTTGGTCGCCCAGGCTGTGCTTGGTCCCCTTGGTTGCTCTTGGTCCCCCAGGCTGTGCTTGGTCCCCTTGGTTGCTCTTGGTCCCCCAGGCTGTGCTTGGTCCCCCAGGCTGTGCTTGTTCCCCCTGGCTGTGCTTGATCCCCCAGGCTGTGCTTGGTCCCCCTGGTTTCTCTTGGTCCCCCAGGCTGTGCTTGGTCCCCCTGGTTGCTCTTGGTCCCCCAGGCTGTGCTTGGCCCCCCAGGCTGTGCTTGGTCCCCCTGGCTGTGCTTGGTCCCCCAGGCTGTGCTTGGTCCCCCTGGTTGCTCTTGGCCCCCCAGGCTGTGCTTGGACCCCCAGGCTGTGCTTGGTCCCCCAGGCTGTGCTTGGTCCCCCAGGCTGTGCTTGGTCCCCCTAGTTGCTCTTGGTCCCCCAGGCTGTGCTTGGTCCCCCTGGTTGCTTTTAGTCCCCCAGGCTGTGCTTGGTCCCCAGGCTGTGCTTGGTCCCCAGGCTGTGCTTGGTCCCCTTGGTTGCTCTTGGTCCCCCAGGCTGTGCTTGGTCCCCCAGGTTGTGCTTGGTCCCCTTGGTTGCTCTTGTTCCCCCAGGCTGTGCTTGGTCCCCCAGGCTGTGCTTGGTCCCCCAGGCTGTGCTTGGTCCCCTTGGTTGCTCTTGGTCCCCCAGGCTGTGCTTGGTCCCCTTGGTTGCTCTTGGTCCCCCAGGCTGTGCTTGGTCCCCCAGGCTGTGCTTGGTCCCCCTGGTTGCTCTTGGTCCCCCAGGCTGTGCTTGGTCCCCCAGGCTGTGCTTTGTCCCCCTGGCTGTGCTTGGTCCCCCAGGCTGTGCTTGGTCCCCCTGGCTGTGCTTGGTCCCCCAGGCTGTGCTTGGTCCCCCAGGCTGTGCTTGGTCCCCCTGGTTGCTCTTGGTCCCCCAGGCTGTGCTTGGTCCCCCAGGCTGTGCTTGGTCCCCCTGGCTGTGCTTGGTCCCCAAGGCCGTGCTTGGTCCCCCTGGCTGTGCTTGGTCCCCCAGGCTGTGCTTGGTCCCCCTGGTTGTTCTTGGTCCCCCAGGCTGTGCTTGGTCCCCCAGGCTGTGCTTGGTCCCCCTGGCTGTGCTTGGTCCCCCAGGCTGTGCTTGGTCCCCTTGGTTGCTCTTGGTCCCCCAGGCTGTGCTTGGTCCCCCAGGCTGTGCTTGGTCCCCCTGGCTGTGCTTGGTCCCCCAGGCTGTGCTTGGTCCCCCTGGTTGCTCTTGGTCCCCCTGGCTGTGCTTGGACCCCCAGGCTGTGCTTGGTCCCCCAGGCTGTGCTTGGTCCCCCAGGCTGTGCTTGGTCCCCCTGGTTGCTCTTGGTCCCCCAGGCTGTGCTTGGTCCCCCTGGTTGCTTTTGGTCCCCCAGGCTGTGCTTGGTCCCCAGGCTGTGCTTGGTCCCCTTGGTTGCTCTTGGTCCCCCAGGCTGTGCTTGGTCCCCCAAGTTGTGCTTGGTCCCCTTGGTTGCTCTTGTTCCCCCAGGCTGTGCTTGGTCCCCCAGGATGTGCTTGGTCCCCCTGGTTGCTCTTGGTCCCCCAGGCTTTGCTTGGTCCCCCAGGCTGTGCTTGGTCCCCCAGGCTGTGCTTGGTCCCCCAGGCTGTGCTTGGTCCCCCTGGTTGCTCTTGGTCCCCCAGGCCGTGCTTGGTCCCCCAGGCTGTGCTTGGTCCCCCCAGGCTGTGCTTGGTCCCCCTGGCTGTGCTTGGCCCCCCAGGCTGTGCTTGGTCCCCCTGGTTGCTCTTGGTCCCCCAGGCTGTGCTTGGACCCCCAGGCTGTGCTTGGTCCCCCAGGCTGTGCTTGGTCCCCCAGGCTGTGCTTGGTCCCCCTGGTTGCTCTTGGTCCCCCAGGCTGTGCTTGGTCCCCCTGGTTGCTCTTGGTCCCCCAGGCTGTGCTTGGTCCCCCTGGCTGTGCTTGGTCCCCCAGGCTGTGCTTGGTCCCCCAGGCTGTGCTTGGTCCCCCTGGCTGTGCTTGGTCCCCCAGGCTGTGCTTGGTCCCCCTGGCTGTGCTTGGTCCCCCAGGCTGTGCTTGGTCCCCCAGGCTGTGCTTGGTCCCCCTGGTTGCTCTTGGTCCCCCAGGCTGTGCTTGGTCCCCTTGGTTGCTCTTGGTCCCCCAGGCTGTGCTTGGTCCTCCAGGCTGTGCTTGGTCCCCTTGGTTGCTCTTGGTCCCCCAGGCAGTGCTTGGTCCCCCTGGTTGCTCTTGGTCCCCCAGGCTGTGCTTGGTCCCCCAGGCTGTGCTTGGTCCCCCAGGCCGTGCTTCGTCCCCCTGGCTGTGCTTGGTCCCCCAGGCTGTGCTTGGTCCCCCTGGTTGCTCTTGGTCCCCCAGGCTGTGCTTGGTCCCCCTGGTTGCTCTTGGTCCCGCTGGCTGTGCTTGGCCCCCCAGGCTGTGCTTGGTCCCCCTGGTTGCTCTTGGTCCCCCAGGCTGAGCTTGGTCCCCCTGGTTGCTCTTGGTCCCCCAGGCTGTGCTTGGTCCCCCAGGCTGTGCTTGGTCCCCCAGGCTGTGCTTGGTCCCCCTGGTTGCTCTTGGTCCCCCAGGCTGTGCTTGGTCCCCCTGGTTGCTCTTGGTCCCCCAGGCTGTGCTTGGTCCCCCAGGCTGTGCTTGGTCCCCTTGGTTGCTCTTGGTCCCCCAGGCAGTGCTTGGTCCCCCTGTTTGCTCTTGGTCCCCCAGGCTGTGCTTGGTCCCCCAGGCTGTGCTTCGTCCCCCTGGCTGTGCATGGTCCCCCAGGCTGTGCTTGGTCCCCCAGGCCCCCCAGGCTGTGCTTGGTCCCCCAGGCTGTGGTTTGTCCCCCTGGTTGCTCTTGGTCCCCCAGGCAGTGCTTGGTCCCCCTGGTTGCTCTTGGTCCCCCAGGCTGTGCTTGGTCCCCCAGGCTGTGCTTGGTCCCCTTGGTTGCTCTTGGTCCCCCAGGCTGTGCTTGGTCCCCCAAGCTGTGCTTGGTCCCTCTGGTTGCTCTTGGTCCCCCAGGCTGTGCTTGGTCCCCCAGGCTGTGCTTGGTCCCCCTGGCTGTGATTGGTCCCCCAGGCCGTGCTTGGTCCCCCTGGCTGTGCTTGGTCCCCCAGGCTGTGCTTGGTCCCCCTGGTTGCTCTTGGTCCCCCAGGCTGTGCTTGGTCCCCCAGGCTGTGCTTGGTCCCCCTGGCTGTGCTTGGTCCCCCAGGCTGTGCTTGGTCCCCTTGGTTGCTCTTGGTCCCCCAGGCTGTGCTTGGTCCCCTTGGTTGCTCTTGGTCCCCCAGGCTGTGCTTGGTCCCCCAGGCTGTGCTTGGTCCCCCTGGCTGTGCTTGGTCCCCCAGGCTGTGCTTGGTCCCCCTGGTTGCTCTTGGTCCCCCAGGCTGTGCTTGGACCCCCAGGTTGTGCTTGGTCCCCCAGGCTGTGCTTGGTCCCCCAGGCTGTGCTTGGTCCCCCTGGTTGCTCTTGGTCCCCCAGGCTGTGCTTGGTCCCCCTGGTTGCTCTTGGTCCCCCAGGCTGTGCTTGGTCCCCTTGGTTGCTCTTGGTCCCACAGGCTGTGCTTGGTCCCCCAGGTTGTGCTTGGTCCCCTTGGTTGCTCTTGTTCCCCCAGGCTGTGCTTGGTCCCCCAGGCTGTGCTTGGTCCCCCTGGTTGCTCTTGGTCCCCCAGGCTTTGCTTGGTCCCCCAGGCTGTGCTTGGTCCCCCAGGCTGTGCTTGGTCCCCCAGGCTGTGCTTGGTCCCCCTGGTTGCTCTTGGTCCCCCAGGCTGTGCTTGGTCCCCCAGGCTGTGCTTGGTCCCCCTGGCTGTGCTTGGTCCCCCAGGCTGTGCTTGGTCCCCCTGGTTGCTCTTGGTCCCCCCGGCTATGCTTGGACCCCCAGGCTGTGCTTGGTCCCCCAGAATGTGCTTGGTCCCCCTGGTTGCTCTTGGTCCCCCCGGCTATGCTTGGACCCCCAGGCTGTGCTTGGTCCCCCAGGCTGTGCTAGGTCCCCCAGGCTGTGTTTGGTCCCCCTGGTTGCTCTTGGTCCCCCAGGCTGTGCTTGGTCCCCCAGGCTGTGCTTGGTCCCCCTGGCTGTGCTTGGTCCCCCTGGTTGCTCCTGGTCCCCCAGGCTGTGCTTGGTCCCCCAGGCTGTGCTTGGTCCCCCAGGCTGTGCTAGGTCCCCTTGGTTGCTCTTGGTCCCCCAGGCTGTGCTTGGTCCCCCAGGTTGTGCTTGGTCCCCTTGGTTGCTCTTGTTCCCCCAGGCTGTGCTTGGTCCCCCAGGCTGTGCTTGGTCCCCTTGGTTGCTCCTGGTCCCCCTGGTTGCTCTTGGTCCCCCAGGCTGTGCTTGGTCCCCTTGGTTGCTCTTGGTCCCCCAGGCTGTGCTTGGTCCCCCTGGTTGCTCTTGCTCCCCCAGGCTGTGCTTGGACCCCCAGGCTGTGCTTGGTCCCCCTGGCTGTGCTTGGTCCCCCAGGCTGTGCTTGGTCCCCCTGGTTGCTCTTGGTCCCCCAGGCTGTGCTTGGTCCCCCAGGCTGTGCTTGGTCCCACTGGCTGTGCTTGGTCCCCCAGGCTGTGCTTGGTCCCCCTGGTTGCTCTTGGTCCCCCAGGCTGTGCTTGGTCCCCAGGCTGTGCTTGGTCCCCAGGCTGTGCTTGGTCCCCTAGGTTGCTCTTGGTCCCCCAGGCTGTGCTTGGTCCCCCTGGTTGCTCTTGGTCCCCCAGGCTGTGCTTGGTCCCCTTGGTTGCTCTTGGTCCCTCAGGCTGTGCTTGGTCCCCCAGGCTGTGCTTGGTCCCCTTGGCTGTGCTTGGTCCCC
Organism: Lissotriton vulgaris; assembly: GCF_964263255.1. NCBI lineage: Eukaryota > Metazoa > Chordata > Amphibia > Caudata > Salamandridae > Lissotriton > Lissotriton vulgaris. Next base: position 1,024,169,608 of record NC_141698.1, read on the forward strand.
CAGGCTGTGCTTGGTCCCCCAGGCCCCCCAGGCTGTGCTTGGTCCCCCAGGCTGTGCTTGGTCCCCCTGGTTGCTCTTGGTCCCCCAGGCAGTGCTTGGTCCCCCGGGTTGCTCTTGGTCCCCCAGGCTGTGCTTGGTCCCCCAGGCTGTGCTTGGTCCCCCAGGCTGTGCTTGGTCCCCCTGGTTGCTCTTGGTCCCCCAGGCTGTGCTTGGTCCCCCAGGCTGTGCTTGGTCCCCTTGGTTGCTCTTGGTCCCCCAGGCTGTGCTTGGTCCCCCAGGCTGTGCTTGGTCCCCCTGGCTGTGCTTGGTCCCCCAGGCTGTGCTTGGTCCCCCTGGTTGCTCTTGGTCCCCCAGGCTGTGCTTGGACCCCCAGGCTGTGCTTGGTCCCCCAGGCTGTGCTTGGTCCCCCAGGCTGTGCTTGGTCCACCTGGTTGCTCTTGGTCCCCCAGGCTGTGCTTGGTCCCCCGGGTTGCTCTTGGTCCCCAAGGCTGTGCTTGGTCCCCAGGCTGTGCTTGGTCCCCTTGGTTGCTCTTGGTCCCCCAGGCTGTGCTTGGTCCCCCAGGATGTGCTTGGTCCCCCTGGTTGCTCTTGGTCCCCCAGGCTTTGCTTGGTCCCCCAGGCTGTGCTTGGTCCCCCAGGCTGTGCTTGGTCCCCCAGGCTGTGCTTGGTCCCCCAGGCTGTGCTTGGTCCCCCTGGTTGCTCTTGGTCCCCCAGGCTGTGCTTGGTCCCCCAGGCTGTGCTTGGTCCCCCATGCTGTGCTTGGTCCCCCTGGTTACTCTTGGTCCCCCAGGCTGTGCTTGGTCCCCCAGGCTGTGCTTGGTCCCCCTGGCTGTGCTTGGTCCCCCAGGCTGTGCTTGGTCCCCCAGGCTGTGCTTGGTCCCCCTGGTTGCTCTTTGTCCCCCAGGCTGTGCTTGGTCCCCCAGGCTGTGCTTGGTCCCCCAGGCTGTGCTTGGTCCCCTTGGTTGCTCTTGGTCCCCCAGGCTGTGCTTGGTCCCCCAGGCTGTGCTTGGTCCCCCAGGCTGTGCTTGGTCCTCCTGGTTGCTCTTGGTCCCCCAGGCTGTGCTTGGTCCCCCAGGCTGTGCTTGGTCCCCCTGGTTGCTCTTGGTCCCCCAGGCTTTGCTTGGTCCCCCAGGCTGTGCTTGGTCCCCCAGGCTGTGCTTGGTCCCCCAGGCTGTGCTTGGTCCCCCTGGTTGCTCTTGGTCCCCCAGGCTGTGCTTGGTCCCCGAGGCTGTGCTTGGTGCCCCAGGCTGTGCTTGGTCACCCAGGCTGTGCTTGGTCCCCCAGGCTGTGCTTGGTCCCCTTGGTTGCTCTTGGTCCCCCAGGCTGTGCTTGGTCCTCCAGGTTGTGATTGGTCCCCTTGGTTGCTCTTGTTCCCCCAGGCTGTGCTTGGTCCCCCAGGCTGTGCTTGGTCCCCTTGGTTGCTCTTGGTCCCCCTGGTTGCTCTTGGTCCCCCAGGCTGTGCTTGGTCCCACTGGTTGCTCTTGCTCCCCCAGGCTGTGCTTGGACCCCCAGGCTGTGCTTGGTCCCCCTGGCTGTGCTTGGTCCCCCAGGCTGTGCTTGGTCCCCCTGGTTGCTCTTGGTCCCACAGGCTGTGCTTGGTCCCCCAGGCTGTGCTTGGTCCCCCTGGCTGTGCTTGGTCCCCCAGGCTGTGCTTGGTCCCCTTGGTTGCTCTTGGTCCCCCAGGCTGTGCTTGGTCCCCCAGGCTGTGCTTGGTCCCCCTGTTTGCTCTTGGTCCCCCAGGCTGTGCTTGGTCCCCCAGGCTGTGCTTGGTCCCCCAGGCTGTGCTTGGTCCCCCAGGCTGTGCTTGGTCCCCCTGGTTGCTCTTGGTCCCCCAGGCTGTGCTTGGTCCCCTTGGTTGCTCTTGGTCCCTCAGGATGTGCTTGGTCCCCCAGGCTGTGCTTGGTCCCCCTGGCTGTGCTTGGTCCCCCAGGCTGTGCTTGGTCCCCCTGGTTGCTCTTGGTCCCCCAGGCTTTGCTTGCTCCCCCAGGCTGTGCTTGGTCCCCCAGGCTGTGCTTGGTCCCCCAGGCAGTGCTTGGTCCCCCTGGTTGCTCTTGGTCCCCCAGGCTGCGCTTGGTCCCCCAGGCTGTGCTTGGTCCCCCAGGCTGTGCTTGGCCCCCCTGGTTGCTCTTGGTCCCCCAGGCTCTGCTTGGTCCCCCAGGCTGTGCTTGGTCCCCCTGGTTGCTCTTGGTCCCCCAGGCTGTGCTTGGTCCCCGAGGCTGTGCTTGGTCCCCCAGGCTGTGCTTGGTCCCCCTGGTTGCTCTTGGTCCCCCAGGCTGTGCTTGGTCCCCCCGGTTGCTCTTGGTCCCCCAAGCTGTGCTTGGTCCCCCAGGCTGTGCTTGGCCCCCCAGGCTGTGCTTTGTCCCCCTGGTTGCTCTTGGTCCCCCAGGCTGTGCTTGGTCCCCCAGGCTGTGCTTGGTCCCCCAGGCTGTGCTTCGTCCCCCAGGCTGTGCTTGGTCCCCCAGGCTGTGCTTGGTCCCCCAGGCTGTGTTTGGTCCCCCAGGCTGTGCTTGGTCCCCCTGTTGCTCTCGGTCCCCCAGGCTGTGCTTGGTCCCCTTTGTTGCTCTTGGTCCCCCAGGCTGTGCTTGGTCCCCCAGGCTGTGCTTGGTCCCCCAGGCTGTGCTTGGTCCCCCTGGTTGCTCTTGGTCCCCCAGGCTGTGCTTGGTCCCCCTGGTTGCTCTTGGTCCCCCAAGCTGTGCTTGGTCCCCCAGGCTGTGCTTGGTCCCCTTGGTTGCTCTTGGTCCCCCAGGCTGTGCTTGGTCCCCCAGGCTGTGCTTGGTCCCCTTGGTTGCTCTTGGTCCCCCAGGCTGTGCTTGGTCCCCCAGGCTGTGCTTGGTCCCCTTGGTTGCTCTTGGTCCCCCAGGCAGTGCTTGGTCCCCCTGGTTGCTCTTGGTCCCCCAGGCTGTGCTTGGTCCCCAAGGCTGTGCTTGGTCCGCCATGCTGTGCTTGGTCCCCCTGGCTGTGCTTGGTCCCCCAGGCTGTGCTTGGTCCCCCTGGCTGTGCTTAGTCCCCCAGGCTGTGCTTGGTCCCCCTGGTTGCTCTTGGTCCCCCAGGCTGTGCTTGGTTCCCCAGGCTGTGCTTGGTCCCCCTGGCTGTGCTTGGTCCCCCAGGCTGTGCTTGGCCCCCCTGGTTTCTCTTGGTCCCCCAGGCAGTGCTTGGTCCCCCTGGTTGCTCTTGGTCCCCCAGGCTGTGCTTGGTCCCCCAGGGTGTGCTTGGTCCCCTTGGTTGCTATTGGTCCCCCAGGGCTGTGCTTGGTCCCCTTGGTTGCTCTTGGTCCCCCAGGCTGTGCTTGGTCCCCCAGGTTGTGCTTGGTCCCCCTGGCTGTGCTTGGTCCCCCAGGCTGTGCTTGGTCCCCCTGGCTGTGCTTGGTCCCCCAGGCTGTGCTTGGTCCCCCTGGTTGCTCTTGGTCCCCCAGGCTGTGCTTGGTCCCCCAGGCTGTGCTTGGTCCCCCTGGCTGTGCTTGGTCCCCCAACCTGTGCTTGGTCCCCCTGGATGCTCTTGGTCCCCCATGCTGTGCTTGGTCCCCCAGGCTGTGCTTGGTCCCCCTGGCTGTGCTTGGTCCCCCAGGCTGTGCTTGGTCCCCCAGGCTGTGCTTGGTCCCCCAGGCTGTGCTTGGTCCCCTTGGTTGGTCTTGGTCCCCCAGGCTGTGCTTGGTCCCCCTGGTTGCTCTTGGTCCCCCAGGCTGTGCTTGGTCCCCCAGGCTTTGCTTGGTCCCCTTGGTTGCTCTTGGTCCCCCAGGCTGTGCTTGGTCCCCCAGGCTGTGCTTGGTCCCCCTGGTTGCTCTTGGTCCCTCAGGCTGTGCTTGGTCCCCCTGGCTGTGCTTGGTCCCCCAGGCTGTGCTTGGTCCCCCTGGCTGTGCTTGGTCCCCCAGGCTGTACTTGGTCCCCCTGGTTGCTCTTGGTCCCCCAGGCTGTGCTTGGTCCCCCAAGCTGTGCTTGGTCCCCCTGGTTGCTCTTGGTCCCCCAGGCTGTGCTTGGTCCCCCAGGCTGTTCTTGGTCCCCCAGGCTGTGCTTGGTCCCCCAGGCTGTGCTTGGTCCCCCAGGCTGTGCTTGGTCCCCCAGGCTGTGCTTGGTCCCCCTGGTTGTTCTTGGTCCCCCTGGTTGCTCTTGGTCCCCCAGGCTGTGCTTGGTCCCCCAGGCTGTTCTTGGTCCCCCAGGCTGTGCTTGGTCCCCTTGGTTGCTCTTGGTCCCCCAGGCTGTGCTTGGTCCCCCAGGCCCCCCAGACTGTGCTTGGTCCCCCAGGCTGTGCTTGGTCCCCCAGGCTTTGCTTGGTCCCCCTGGTTGCTCTTGGTCCCCCAGGCAGTGCTTGGTCCCCCTGGTTGCTCTTGGTCCCCCAGGCTGTGCTTGGTCCCCCAGGCTGTGCTTGGTCCCCTTGGTTGCTCTTGGTCCTCCAGGCTGTGCTTGGTCCCCCTGGTTGCTCTTGGTCCCCCAGGCTGTGCTTGGTCCCCCAGGCTGTGCTTGGTCCCCCTGGCTGTGATTGGTCCCCCAGGCCGTGCTTGGTCCCCCTGGCTGTGCTTGGTCCCCCAGGCTGTGCTTTGTCCCCCTGGTTGCTCTTGGTCCCCCAGGCAGTGCTTGGTCCCCCAGGTTGCTCTTGGTCCCCCAGGCTGTGCTTGGTCCCCCAGGCTGTGCTTGGTCCCCCTGGCTGTGCTTGGTCCCCCAGGCTGTGCTTGGTCCCCCTGGTTGCTCTTGGTCCCCCAGGCTTTGCTTGGTCCCCCAGGCTGTGCTTGGTCCCCCAGGCTGTGCTTGGTTCCCCAGGCTGTGCTTGGTCCCCCAGGCTGTGCTTGGTCCCCCTGGTTGCTCTTGGTCCCCCAGGCTGTGCTTGGTCCCCCAGGCTGTGCTTGGTCCCCCAGGCTGTGCTTGGTCCCCCTGGTTGCTCTTGGTCCCCCAGGCTGTGCTTGGTCCCCCAGGCTGTGCTTGGTCCCCCTGGCTGTGCTTGGTCCCCCTGGCTGTGCTTGGTCCCCCTGGTTGCTCTTGGTCCCCCAGGCTGTGCTTGGTCCCCCAGGCTGTGCTTGGTCCCCCAGGCTGTGCTTGGTCCCCTTGGTTGCTCTTGGTCCCCCAGGCTGTGCTTGGTCCCCCAGGCTGTGCTTGGTCCTCCAGGCTGTGCTTGGTCCTCCTGGTTGCTCTTGGTCCCCCAGGCTGTGCTTGGTCCCCCAGGCTGTGCTTGGTCCCCCTGGTTGCTCTTGGTCCCCCAGGCTTTGCTTGGTCCCCCAGGCTGTGCTTGGTCCCCCAGGCTGTGCTTGGTCCCCCAGGCTGTGCTTGGTCCCCCTGGTTGCTCTTGGTCCCCCAGGCTGTGCTTGGTCCCCCTGGTTGCTCTTGGTCCCCCAGGCTGTGCTTGGTCCCCGAGGCTGTGCTTGGTCCCCCAGGCTGTGCTTGGTCCCCCAGGCTGTGCTTGGTCCTCCAGGCTGTGCTTGGTCCCCTTGGTTGCTCTTGGTCCCCCAGGCTGTGCTTGGTCCCCCAGGTTGTGATTGGTCCCCTTGGTTGCTCTTGTTCCCCCAGGCTGTGCTTGGTCCCCCAGGCTGTGCTTGGTCCCCTTGGTTGCTCTTGGTCCCCCTGGTTGCTCTTGGTCCCCCAGGCTGTGCTTGGTCCCACTGGTTGCTCTTGCTCCCCCAGGCTGTGCTTGGACCCCCAGGCTGTGCTTGGTCCCCCTGGCTGTGCTTGGTCCCCCAGGCTGTGCTTGGTCCCCCTGGTTGCTCTTGGTCCCACAGGCTGTGCTTGGTCCCCCAGGCTGTGCTTGGTCCCCCTGGCTGTGCTTGGTCCCCCAGGCTGTGCTTGGTCCCCTTGGTTGCTCTTGGTCCCCCAGGCTGTGCTTGGTCCCCCAGGCTGTGCTTGGTCCCCCAGGCTGAGCTTGGTCCCCCTGTTTGCTCTTGGTCCCCCAGGCTGTGCTTGGTCCCCCAGGCTGTGCTTGGTCCCCCAGGCTCTGCTTGGTCCCCCTGGTTGCTCTTGGTCCCCCAGGCTGTGCTTGGTCCCCTTGGTTGCTCTTGGTCCCTCAGGCTGTGCTTGGTCCCCCAGGCTGTGCTTGGTCCCCCTTGTTGCTCTTGGTCCCCCAGGCTTTGCTTGGTCCCCCAGGCTGTGCTTGGTCCCCCAGGCTGTGCTTGGTCCCCCAGGCAGTGCTTGGTCCCCCTGGTTGCTCTTGGTCCCCCAGGCTGTGCTTGGTCCCCCAGGCTGTGCTTGGTCCCCCTGGCTGTGATTGGTCCCCCAGGCCGTGCTTGGTCCCCCTGGCTGTGCTTGGTCCCCCAGGCTGTGCTTGGTCCCCCTGGTTGCTCTTGGTCCCCCAGGCTGTGCTTGGTCCCCCAGGTTGCTCTTGGTCCCCCAGGCTGTGCTTGGTCCCCCAGGCTGTGCTTGGTCCCCCAGGCTGTGCTTGGTCCCCCTGGCTGTGATTGGTCCCCCAGGCCGTGCTTGGTCCCCCTGGCTGTGCTTGGTCCCCCAGGCTGTGCTTGGTCCCCCTGGTTGCTCTTGGTCCCCCAGGCTGTGCTTGGTCCCCCAGGTTGTGCTTGGTCCCCCAGGCTGTGCTTGGTCCCCTTGGTTGCTCTTGGTCCCCCAGGCTGTGCTTGGTCCCCCAGGCTGTGCTTGGTCCCCCAGGCTGTGCTTGGTCCTCCAGGTTGCTCTTGGTCGCCCAGGCTGTGCTTGGTCCCCCAGGCTGTGCTTGGTCCCCCTGGTTGCTCTTGGTCCCCCAGGCTGTGCTTGGTCCCCGAGGCTGTGCTTGGTCCCCCAGGCTGTGCTTGGTCCCCCAGGCTGTGCTTGGTCCCCCAGGCTGTGCTTGGTCCCCTTGGTTGCTCTTGGTCCCCCAGGCTGTGCTTGGTCCCCCAGGTTGTGATTGGTCCCCTTGGTTGCTCTTGTTCCCCCAGGCTGTGCTTGGTCCCCCAGGCTGTGCTTGGTCCCCTTGGTTGCTCTTGGTCCCCCTGGTTGCTCTTGGTCCCCCAGGCTGTGCTTGGTCCCACTGGTTGCTCTTGCTCCCCCAGGCTGTGCTTGGACCCCCAGGCTGTGCTTGGTCCCCCTGGCTGTGCTTGGCCCCCCAGGCTGTGCTTGGTCCCCCTGGTTGCTCTTGGTCCCACAGGCTGTGCTTGGTCCCCCAGGCTGTGCTTGGTCCCCCTGGCTGTGCTTGGTCCCCCAGGCTGTGCTTGGTCCCCTTGGTTGCTCTTGGTCCCCCAGGCTGTGCTTGGTCCCCCAGGCTGTGCTTGGTCCCCCAGGCTGTGCTTGGTCCCCCTGTTTGCTCTTGGTCCCCCAGGCTGTGCTTGGTCCCCCAGGCTGTGCTTGGTCCCCCAGGCTGTGCTTGGTCCCCCAGGCTGTGCTTGGTCCCCCTGGTTGCTCTTGGTCCCCCAGGCTGTGCTTGGTCCCCTTGGTTGCTCTTGGTCCCTCAGGCTGTGCTTGGTCCCCCAGGCTGTGCTTGGTCCCCCTGGTTGCTCTTGGTCCCCCAGGCTTTGCTTGGTCCCCCAGGCTGTGCTTGGTCCCCCAGGCAGTGCTTGGTCCCCCTGGTTGCTCTTGGTCCCCCAGGCTGTGCTTGGTCCCCCAGGCAGTGCTTGGTCCCCCAGGCTGTGCTTGGCCCCCCTGGTTGCTCTTGGTCCCCCAGGCTGTGCTTGGTCCCCCAGGCTGTGCTTGGTCCCCCTGGCTGTGCTTGGTCCCCCTGGCTGTGCTTGGTCCCCCAGGCTGTGCTTGGTCCCCCAGGCTGTGCTTGGTCCCCCTGGTTGCTCTTGGTCCCCCAAGCTGTGCTTGGTCCCCCAGGCTGTGCTTGGTCCCCCAGGCTGTGCGTGGTCCCCCTGGTTGCTCTTGGTCCCCCAGGCTGCGCTTGGTCCCCCAGGTTGTGCTTGGTCCCCCTGGTTGCTCTTGGTCCCTCAGGCTGTGCTTGGTCCCCCAGGCTGTGCTTGGTCCCCCTGGTTGCTCTTGGTCCCCCAGGCTGTGCTTGGTCCCCTTGGTTGCTCTTGGTCCCCCAGGCTGTGCTTGGTCCCCCAGGCTGTGCTTGGTCCCCCTGGTTGCTCTTGGTCCCCCAGGCTGTGCTTGGTCCCCCAGGCTGTGCTTGGTCCCCCTGGTTGCTCTTGGTCCCCTAGGCTGTGCTTGGTCCCCCAGGCTGTGCTTGGTCCCCCAGGCTGTGCTTGGTCCCCCTGGTTGCTCTTGGTCCCCCAGGCTGTGCTTGGTCCCCCAGGCTGTGCTTGGTTCCCCAGGCTGTGCTTGGTCGCCCTGGTTGCTCTTGGTCCCCCAGGCTGTGCTTGGTCCCTTTGGTTGCTATTGGTCCCCCAGGCTGTGCTTGGTCCCCCAGGCTGTGCTTGGTCCCCCTGGCTGTGCTTGGTTCCCCAGGCTTTGCTTGGTCCCCCAGGCTGTGCTTGGTCCCTCAGGCTGTGCTTGGTCCCCCAGGCTGTGCTTGGTCCCCCTGGTTGCTCTTGGTCCCCCAGGCTCTGCTTGGTCCCCCAGGCTGTGCTTGGTCCCCCTGGTTGCTCTTGGTCCCCCAGGCTGTGCTTGGTCCCCGAGGCTGTGCTTGGTCCCCCAGGCTGTGCTTGGTCCCCCTGGTTGCTCTTGGTCCCCCAGGCTGTGCTTGGTCCCCCTGGTTGCTCTTGGTCCCCCAAGCTGTGCTTGGTCCCCCAAGCTGTGCTTGGTCCCCCAGGCTGTGCTTTGTCCCCCTGGTTGCTCTTGGTCCCCCAGGCTGTGCTTGGTCCCCCAGGCTGTGCTTGGTCCCCCTGGTTGCTCTTGGTCCCCCAGGCTGTGCTTGGTCCCCCTGGTTGCTCTTGGTCCCCCAGGCTGTGCTTGGTCCCCGAGGCTGTGCTTGGTCCCCCAGGCTGTGCTTGGTCCCCCAGGCTGTGCTTGGTCCCCCAGGCTGTGCTTGGTCCCCTTGGTTGCTCTTGGTCCCCCAGGCTGTGCTTGGTCCCCCAGGTTGTGATTGGTCCCCTTGGTTGCTCTTGTTCCCCCAGGCTGTGCTTGGCCCCCCAGGCTGTGCTTGGTCCCCTTGGTTGCTCTTGGTCCCCCTGGTTGCTCTTGGTCCCCCAGGCTGTGCTTGGTCCCACTGGTTGCTCTTGCTCCCCCAGGCTGTGCTTGGACCCCCAGGCTGTGCTTGGTCCCCCTGGCTGTGCTTGGCCCCCCAGGCTGTGCTTGGTCCCCCTGGTTGCTCTTGGTCCCACAGGCTGTGCTTGGTCCCCCAGGCTGTGCTTGGTCCCCCTGGCTGTGCTTGGTCCCCCAGGCTGTGCTTGGTCCCCTTGGTTGCTCTTGGTCCCCCAGGCTGTGCTTGGTCCCCCAGGCTGTGCTTGGTCCCCCAGGCTGTGCTTGGTCCCCCTGTTTGCTCTTGGTCCCCCAGGCTGTGCTTGGTCCCCCAGGCTGTGCTTGGTCCCCCAGGCTGTGCTTGGTCCCCCAGGCTGTGCTTGGTCCCCCTGGTTGCTCTTGGTCCCCCAGGCTGTGCTTGGTCCCCCAGGCTGTGCTTGGTCCCCCAGGCTGTGCTTGGTCCCCCAGGCTGTGCTTGGTCCCCCTGGTTGCTCTTGGTCCCCCAGGCTGTGCTTGGTCCCCCTGGTTGCTCTTGGTCCCCCAGGCTGTGCTTGGTCCCACAGGCTGTGTTTGGTCCCCCAGCCTGTGCTTGGTCCCCCAGGCTGTGCTTGGTCCCCTTGGTTGCTCTTGGTCCCCCAGGCTGTGCTTGTCTCCCTGGTTGCTCTTGGTCCCCCAGGCTGTGCTTGGTCCCCCAGGCTGTGCTTGGTCCCCTTGGTTGCTCTTGGTCCCCCAGGCTGTGCTTGGTCCCCTAGGCTGTGCTTGGTCCCCCTGGTTGCTCTTGGTCCCCCAGGCTGTGCTTGGTCCCCTGGGTTGCTCTTGGTCCCCCAGACTGTGCTTGGTCCCCCTGGTTGCTCTTGGTCCCCCAGGCTGTGCTTGGTCCCCCAGGCTGTGCTTGGTCCCCCAGGCTGTGCTTGGTCCCCCTGGTTGCTCTTGGTCCCCCAGGCTGTGCTTGGTCCCCCTGGTTGCTCTTGGTCCCCCAGGCTGTGCTTGGTCCCCCAGGCTGTGCTTGGTCCCCCAGGCTGTGCTTGGTCCCCTTGGTTGCTCTTGGTCCCCCAGGCCTTGCTTGGTCCCCCTGGTTGCTCTTGGTCCCCCAGGCTGTGCTTGGTCCCCCAGGCTGTGCTTGGTCCCCCTGGCTGTGCTTGGTCCCCCTGGTTGCTCTTGGTCCCCCAGGTTGTGCTTGGTCCCCCAGGTTGTGCTTGGTCCCCCTGGCTGTGCTTGGTCCCCCTGGCTGTGCTTGGTCCCCCTGGTTGCTCTTGGTCCCCCAGGCTGTGCTTGGTCCCCCAGGCTGTGCTTGGTCCCCCTGGCTGTGCTTGGTCCCCCAGGCTGTGCTTGGTCCCCCTGGTTGCTCTTGGTCCCCCAGGCTGTGCTTGGTCCCCCTGGTTGCTCTTGGTCCCCCAAGCTGTGCTTGGTCCCCCAGGCTGTGCTTGGTCCCCCAGGCTGTGCTTGGTCCCCCTGGTTGCTCTTGGTCCACCAGGCTGTGCTTGGTCCCCCTGGTTGCTCTTGGTCCCCCAGGCTGTGCTTGGTCCCACTGGCTGTGTTTGGTCCCCCAGCCTGTGCTTGGTCCCCCAGGCTGTGCTTGGTCCCCTTGGTTGCTCTTGGTCTCCCAGGCTGTGCTTGTCTCCCTGGTTGCTCTTGGTCCCCCAGGCTGTGCTTGGTCCCCCAGGCTGTGCTTGGTCCCCTTGGTTGCTCTTGGTCCCCCAGGCTGTGCTTGGTCCCCTAGGCTGTGCTTGGTCCCCCAGGCTGTGCTTGGTCCCCCAGGCTGTGCTTGGTCCCCCTGGTTGCTCTTGGTCCCCCAGGCTGTGCTTCGTCCCCTTGGTTGCTCTTGGTCCCCCAGGCTGTGCTTGGTCCCCCAGGCTGTGCTTGGTCCCACTGGCTGTGCTTGGTCTCCCAGGCTGTGTGTTATATCCTGATCATCTCTTTCCCTGCTGCTCAGCCTGTGTGTGTGATGTCATTGGAATGTTCCTGTGTGCATGGTTTGAATGTGTAGTCAGTTTGATTGAGTGGGCTGAGCAGCTGGATGCTGCTCCCGGTGGGGCCTCCTTCTTACCTTCCTTATTACCAACTTTAACCAATAAATACCTACTTAAGAATACCAACGTCTACTGGATCTACTTACATAAATCAGTACCTTTTTGGAATGCAATACTGTGCTTGGTCCCCCAGGCTGTGCTTGGTCCCCCTGGTTGCTCTTGGTCCCCCAGGCTGTGCTTGGTCCCCCAGGCTGTGCTTGGTCCCCCAGGCTGTGCTTGGTCCCCCTGGTTGCTCTTGGTCCCCCAGGCTGTGCTTGGTCCCCCAGGCTGTGCTTGGTCCCCCTGGTTGCTCTTGGTCCCCCAGGCTGTGCTTGGTCCCCCAGGCTGTGCTTGGTCCCCTTGGTTGCTCTTGGTCCCCCAGGCTGTGCTTGGTCCCCCAGGCTGTGCTTGGTCCCCTTGGTTTCTCTTGGTCCCCCAGGCAGTGCTTGGTCCCCCTGGTTGCTCTTGGTCCCCCAGGCTGTGCTTGGTCCCCCAGGCTGTGCTTCGTCCCCCAGGCTGTGCTTGGTCCCCCAGGCTGTGCTTGGTCCCCCTGGCTGTGCTTGGTCCCCCAGGCTGTGCTTGGTCCCCCTGGTTGCTCTTGGTCCCCCAGGCTGTGCTTGGTCCCCCAGGCTGTGCTTGGTCCCCCAGGCTGTGCTTGGTCCCCCTGGTTGCTCTTGGTCCCCCAGGCTGTGCTTGGTCCCCCTGGTTGCTCTTGGTCCCCCAGGCTGTACTTGGTCCCCCAGGCTGTGCTTGGTCCCCCAGGCTGTGCTTGGTCCCCCTGGTTGCTCTTGGTCCCCCAGGCTGTGCTTGGTCCCCTTGGTTGCTCTTGGTCCCCCAGGCTGTGCTTTGTCCCCCAGGCTGTGCTTGGTCTCCCTGTCTGTGCTTGGTCCCCCAGGCTGTGCTTGGTCCCCCTGGTTGCTCTCGGTCCCCCAGGCTGTGCTTGGTCCCCGAGGCTGTGCTTGGTCCCCCAGGCTGTGCTTGGTCCCCTAGGCTGTGCTTGGTCCCCCAGGCTGTGCTTGGTCCCCCTGGCTGTGCTTGGTCCCCCTGGTTGCTCTTGGTCCCCCAGGTTGTGCTTGGTCCCCCAGGCTGTGCTTGGTCCCCCTGGCTGTGCTTGGTCCCCCTGGCTGTGCTTGGTCCCCCTGGTTGCTCTTGGTCCCCCAGGCTGTGCTTGGTCCCCCTGGCTGTGCTTGGTCCCCCAGGCTGTGCTTGGTCCCCCAGGCTGTGCTTGGTCCCCCAGGCTGTGCTTGGTCCCCTTGGTTGGTCTTGGTCCCCCAGGCTGTGCTTGGTCCCCCTGGTTGCTCTTGGTCCCCCAGGCTGTGCTTGGTCCCCCAGGCTTTGCTTGGTCCCCTTGGTTGCTCTTGGTCCCCCAGGCTGTGCTTGGTCCCCCAGGTTGTGCTTGGTCCCCCTGGTTGCTCTTGGTCCCCCAGGCTGTGCTTGGTCCCCCTGGCTGTGCTTGGTCCCCCAGGCTGTGCTTGGTCCCCCTGGCTGTGCTTGGTCCCCCAGGCTGTGCTTGGTCCCCCTGGTTGCTCTTGGTCCCCCAGGCTGTGCTTGGTCCCCCAGGCCGTGCTTGGTCCCCCAGGCTGTGCTTGGTCCCCCAGGCCGTGCTTGGTCCCCCTGGCTGTGCTTGGTCCCCCTGGTTGCTCTTGGTCCCCCAGGCTGTGCTTGGTCCCCCAGGCTGTGCTTGGTCCCCCAGGCTGTGCTTGGTCCCCCTGGTTGCTCTTGGTCCCCCAGGCTGCGCTTGGTCCCCCAGGCTGTGCTTGGTCCCCCTGGTTGCTCTTGGTCCCCCAGGCTGTGGTTGGTCCCCTTGGTTGCTCTTGGTCCCCCAGGCTGTGCTTGGTCCCCCTGGCTGTGCTTGGTCCCCCAGGCTGTGCTTGGTCCCCCTGGTTGCTCTTGGTCCCCCAGGCTGTGCTTGGTCCCCCAGGCTGTGCTTGGTCCCCCTGGTTGCTCTTGGTCCCCCAGGCTGTGCTTGGTCCCCCAGGCTGTGCTTGGTCCCCCAGGCTGTGCTTGGACCCCTTGGTTGCTCTTGGTCCCCCAGGCTGTGCTTGGTCCCCCAGGCTGTGCTTGGTCCCCCTGGTTGCTCTTGGTCCCCCAGGCTGTGCTTGGTCCCCCTGGTTGCTCTTGGTCCCCCAGGCTGTGCTTGGTCCCCTTGGTTGCTCTTGGTCCCCCAGGCTGTGCTTGGTCCCCCAGGCTGTGCTTGGTCCCCCTGGTTGCTCTTGGTCCCCCAGGCTGTGCTTAGTCCCCGAGGCTGTGCTTGGTCCCCCAGGCTGTGCTTGGTCCCCTAGGCTGTGCTTGGTCCCCCAGGCTGTGCTTGGTCCCCCTGGCTGTGCTTGGTCCCCCTGGTTGCTCTTGGTCCCCCAGGTTGTGCTTGGTCCCCCAGGTTGTGCTTGGTCCCCCTGGCTGTGCTTGGTCCCCCTGGCTGTGCTTGGTCCCCCTGGTTGCTCTTGGTCCCCCAGGCTGTGCTTGGTCCCCCAGGCTGTGCTTGGTCCCCCTGGCTGTGCTTGGTCCCCCAGGCTGTGCTTGGTCCCCCTGGTTGCTCTTGGTCCCCCAGGCTGTGCTTGGTCCCCCTGGTTGCTCTTGGTCCCCCAAGCTGTGCTTGGTCCCCCAGGCTGTGCTTGGTCCCCCAGGCTGTGCTTGGTCCCCCAGGCTGTGCTTGGTCCCCCTGGTTGCTCTTGGTCCCCCAGGCTGTGCTTGGTCCCCCAGGCTGTGCTTGGTCCCCTTGGTTGCTCTTGGTCCCCCAGGCTGTGCTTGGTCCCCTAGGCTGTGCTTGGTCCCCCAGGCTGTGCTTGGTCCCCCATGCTGTGCTTGGTCCCCCTGGTTGCTCTTGGTCCCCCAGGCTGTGCTTGGTCCCCTTGGTTGCTCTTGGTCCCCCAGGCTGTGCTTGGTCCCCCTGGTTGCTCTTGGTCCCCCAGGCTGTGCTTGGTCCCCCAGGCTGTGCTTGGTCCCACTGGCTGTGCTTGGTCCCCCAGGCTGTGTGTTATATCCTGATCATCTCTTTACCTGCTGCTCAGCCTGTGTGTGTGATGTCATTGGAATGTTCCTGTGTGCATGGTTTGAATGTGTAGTCAGTTTGATTGAGTGGGCTGAGCAGCTGGATGCTGCTCCCGGTGGGGCCTCCTTCTTACCTTCCTTATTACCAACTTTAACCAATAAATACCTACTTAAGAATACCAACGTCTACTGGATCTACTTACATAAATAAGTACCTTTTTGGAATGCAATACTGTGCTTGGTCCCCCAGGCTGTGCTTGGTCCCCCTGGTTGCTCTTGGTCCCCCAGGCTGTGCTTGGTACCCCAGGCTGTGCTTGGTCCCCCAGGCTGTGTTTGGTCCCCCAGGCTGTGCTTGGTCCCCCTGGTTGCTCTTGGTCCCCCAGGCTGTGCTTGGTCCCCCAGGCTGTGCTTGGTCCCCCTGGTTGCTCTTGGTCCCCCAGGCTGTGCTTGGTCCCCCAGGCTGTGCTTGGTCCCCTTGGTTGCTCTTGGTCCCCCAGGCTGTGCTCGGTCCCCCAGGCTGTGCTTGGTCCCCTTGGTTTCTCTTGGTCCCCCAGGCAGTGCTTGGTCCCCCTGGTTGCTCTTGGTCCCCCAGGCTGTGCTTGGTCCCCCAGGCTGTGCTTCGTCCCCCAGGCTGTGCTTGGTCCCCCAGGCTGTGCTTGGTCCCCCTGGCTGTGCTTGGTCCCCCAGGCTGTGCTTGGTCCCCCTGGTTGCTCTTGGTCCCCCAGGCTGTGCTTGGTCCCCCAGACTGTGCTTGGTCCCCCAGGCTGTGCTTGGTCCCCCTGGTTGCTCTTGGTCCCCCAGGCTGTGCTTGGTCCCCCAGGCTGTGCTTGGTCCCCTTGGTTGCTCTTGGTCCCCCAGGCTGTACTTGGTCCCCCAGGCTGTGCTTGGTCCCCCTGGTTGCTCTTGGTCCCCCAGGCTGTGCTTGGTCTCCCTGGCTGTGCTTGGTCCCCCAGGCTGTGCTTGGTCCCCCTGGTTGCTCTTGGTCCCCCAGGCTGTGCTTGGTCCCCCAGGCTGTGCTTGGTCCCCCAGGCTGTGCTTGGTCCCCCAGGCTGTGCTTGGTCCCCCTGGTTGCTCTTGGTCCCCCAGGCTGTGCTTGGTCCCCCAGGCTGTGCTTGGTCCCCCAGGCTGTGCTTGGACCCCTTGGTTGCTCTTGGTCCCCCATGCTGTGTGGTCCCCCAGGCTGTGCTTGGTCCCCCTTGTTGCTCTTGGTCCACCAGGCTGTGCTTGGTCCCCCTGGTTGCTCTTGGTCCCCCAGGCTGTGCTTGGTACCCTTAGTTGCTCTTGGTCCCCCAGGCTGTGCTTGGTCCCCCAGGCTGTGCTTGGTCCCCCTGGTTGCTCTTGGTCCCCCAGGCTGTGCTTGGTCCCCGAGGCTGTGCTTGGTCCCCCAGGCTGTGCTTGGTCCCCTAGGCTGTGCTTGGTCCCCCAGGCTGTGCTTGGTCCCCCTGGCTGTGCTTGGTCCCCCTGGTTGCTCTTGGTCCCCCAGGTTGTGCTTGGTCCCCCAGGCTGTGCTTGGTCCCCCTGGCTGTGCTTGGTCCCCCTGGCTGTGCTTGGTCCCCCTGGTTGCTCTTGGTCCCCCAGGCTGTGCTTGGTCCCCCTGGTTGCTCTTGGTCCCCCAGGCTGTGCTTGGTCCCCCAGGCTGTGCTTGGTCCCCCTGGCTGTGCTTGGTCCCCCAGGCTGTGCTTGGTCCCCCTGGTTGCTCTTGGTCCCCCAGGCTGTCCTTGGTCCCCCTGGTTGCTCTTGGTCCCCCAAGCTGTGCTTGGTCCCCCAGGCTGTGCTTGGTCCCCCAGGCTGTGCTTGGTCCCACAGGCTGTGCTTGGTCCCCCTGGTTGTTCTTGGTCCCCCAGGCTGTGCTTGGTCCCCCTGGTTGCTCTTGGTCCCCCAGGCTGTGCTTGGTCCCACAGGCTGTGTTTGGTCCCCCAGCCTGTGCTTGGTCCCCCAGGCTGTGCTTGGTCCCCTTGGTTGCTCTTGGTCCCCCAGGCTGTGCTTGTCTCCCTGGTTGCTCTTGGTCCCCCAGGCTGTGCTTGGTCCCCCAGGCTGTGCTTGGTCCCCTTGGTTGCTCTTGGTCCCCCAGGCTGTGCTTGGTCCCCTAGGCTGTGCTTGGTCCCCCAGGCTGTGCTTGGTCCCCCAGGCTGTGCTTGGTCCCCCTGGTTGCTCTTGGTCCCCCAGGCTGTGCTTGGTCCCCTTGGTTGCTCTTGGTCCCCCAGGCTGTGCCTGGTCCCCCTGGTTGCTCTTGGTCCCCCAGGCTGTGCTTGGTCCCCCAGGCTGTGCTTGGTCCCCCTGGTTGCTCTTGGTCCCCCAGGTTGTGCTTGGTCCCCCAGGCTGTGCTTGGTCCCCCTGGTTGCTCTTGGTCCCCCAGGCTGTGCTTGGTCCCCCAGGCTGTGCTTGGTCCCCCTGGTTGCTCTTGGTCCCCCAGGCTGTGCTTGGTCCCCCAGGCGGTGCTTGGTCCCCTTGGTTGCTCTTGGTCCCCCAGCCTGTGCTTGGTCCCCCAGGCTGTGCTTGGTCCCCTTGGTTGCTCTTGGTCCCCCAGGCAGTGTTTGGTCCCCCTGGTTGCTCTTGGTCCCCCAGGCTGTGCTTGGTCCCCCAGGCTGTGCTTGGTCCCCCAGGCTGTGCTTCGTCCCCCTGGCTGTGCTTGGTCCCCCAGGCTGTGCTTGGTCCCCCTGGATGTGCTTGGTCCCCCAGGCTGTGCTTGGTCCCCCTGGTTGCTCTTGGTCCCCCAGGCTGTGCTTGGTCCCCCAGGCTGTGCTTGGTCCCCCTGGTTGCTCTTGGTCCCCCAGGCTGTGCTTGGTCCCCCTGGTTGCTCTTGGTCCCCCAGGCTGTGCTTGGTCCCCCAGGCTATGCTTGGTCCCCTTGGTTGCTCTTGGTCCCCCAGGCTGTACTTGGTCCCCCAGGCTGTGCTTGGTCCCCTTGGTTGCTCTTGGTCCCCCAGGCTGTGCTTGGTCCCCCAGGCTGTGCTTGGTCCCCCTGGTTGCTCTTGGTCCCCCAGGCTGTGCTTGGTCCCCCAGGCTGTGCTTGGTCCCCCTGGCTGTGCTTGGTTCCCCAGGCTGTGCTTGGTCCCCCTGGTTTCTCTTGGTCCCCCAGGCAGTGCTTGGTCCCCCTGGTTGCTCTTGGTCCCCCAGGCTGTGCTTGGTCCCCCAGGCTGTGCTTGGTCCCCTTGGTTGCTCTTGGTCCCCCAGGCTGTGCTTGGTCCCCTTGGTTGCTCTTGGTCCCCCAGGCTGTGCTTGGTCCCCCAGGTGTGCTTGGTCCCCTTGGTTGCTCTTGGTCCCCCAGGCTGTGCTTGGTCCCCCAGGCTGTGCTTGGTCCCCCTGGCTGTGCTTGGTCCCCCAGGCTGTGCTTGGTCCCCCTGGCTGTGCTTGGTCCCCCAGGCTGTGCTTGGTCCCCCTGCTTGCTCTTGGTCCCCCAGGCTGTGCTTGGTCCCCCAGGCTGTGCTTGGTCCCCCTGGCTGTGCTTGGTCCCCCAGGCTGTGCTTGGTCCCCCTGGTTGCTCTTGGTCCCCCAGGCTGTGCTTGGTCCCCCAGGCTGTGCTTGGTCCCCCTGGCTGTGCTTGGTCCCCCAGGCTGTGCTTGGTCCCCCAGGCTGTGCTTGGTCCCCCAGACTGTGCTTGGTCCCCCTGGCTGTGCTTGGTCCCCCTGGTTGCTCTTGGTCCCCCAGGTTGTGCTTGGTCCCCCAGGCTGTGCTTGGTCCCCCTGGCTGTGCTTGGTCCCCCTGGCTGTGCTTGGTCCCCCTGGTTGCTCTTGGTCCCCCAGGCTGTGCTTGGTCCCCCAGGCTGTGCTTGGTCCCCCTGGCTGTGCTTGGTCCCCCAGGCTGTGCTTGGTCCCCCTGGTTGCTCTTGGTCCCCCAGGCTGTGCTTGGTCCCCCTGGTTGCTCTTGGTCCCCCAAGCTGTGCTTGGTCCCCCAGGCTGTGCTTGGTCCCCCAGGCTGTGCTTGGTCCCCCTGGTTGCTCTTGGTCCCCCAGGCTGTGCTTGGTCCCCCTGGTTGCTCTTAGTCCCCCAGGCTGTGCTTGGTCCCACAGGCTGTGTTTGGTCCCCCAGCCTGTGCTTGGTCCCCCAGGCTGTGCTTGGTCCCCTTGGTTGCTCTTGGTCCCCCAGGCTGTGCTTGTCTCCCTGGTTGCTCTTGGTCCCCCAGGCTGTGCTAGGTCCCCCAGGCTGTGCTTGGTCCCCTTGGTTGCTCTTGGTTGCAGGAGGATCCTGGTCCAGGCTCTCATACTATCTCGCCTGGACTATGGGAATGTCCTCTATATGGGAGCCCCTTCCTTTGTTATCCAGAAGCTCCAAGTCACCCAAAACAGTGCAGCCCGCCTGCTCTACAACCTCCCCCGCTGGCAGTCAGCAAGAAATGCCCTAAGGGAACTCCACTGGCTTCCTATAGCGGCCAGAGTGCAATTCAAGGCTATGTGCACTTTTCACAAAGCCTTTCATCATTTGGGCCCTGTAATCCTACAGCCTTTTGTCACTCCTCATGTTCCATCACGTTCCCTCCGATCTGGGACCCTCCAGTTGGCCTCCTCTACCAGAGTTAGGAGAGCCCGCTGGGGTGGCCGCTCCTTTTCACACACCGCGGCTAAGCTCTGGAACACCCTCCCTCTAACTTTGAGAGGGACCACTAATCATCTTTCCTTCAGGAAAGCCCTGAAAACTCACTTGTTCACCAACTCCTGCTGATCTACCCGAGCCCACGCTAATTTAGTCTTCTGTCATAAGCGCTACGAGGCCTCCGGGTAGATAGCGCTATACAAGTGAACTTTCATTCATTCATTCATTCTTGGTCCCCCAGGCTGTGCTTGGTCCCCTAGGCTGTGCTTGGTCCCCCTGGTTGCTCTTGGTCCCCCAGGCTGTGCTTGGTCCCCTGGGTTGCTCTTGGTCCCCCAGACTGTGCTTGGTCCCCCTGGTTGCTCTTGGTCCCCCAGGCTGTGCTTGGTCCCCCAGGCTGTGCTTGGTCCCCCAGGCTGTGCTTGGTCCCCCTGGTTGCTCTTGGTCCCCCAGGCTGTGCTTGGTCCCCCTGGTTGCTCTTGGTCCCCCAGGCTGTGCTTGGTCCCCCAGGCTGTGCTTGGTCCCCCAGGCTGTGCTTGGTCCCCTTGGTTGCTCTTGGTCCCCCAGGCCTTGCTTGGTCCCCCTGGTTGCTCTTGGTCCCCCTGGTTGCTCTTGGTCCCCCAGGCTGTGCTTGGTCCCCCAGGCTGTGCTTGGTCCCCCTGGTTGCTCTTGGTCCCCCAGGCTGTGCTTGGTCCCCCTGGTTGCTCTTGGTCCCCCAGGCTGTGCTTGGTCCCCCAGGCTGTGCTTGGTCCCCCAGGCTGTGCTTGGTCCCCCAGGCTGTGCTTGTCCCCCTGGTTGCTCTTGGTCCCCCAGGCTGTGCTTGGTCCCCCAGGCTGTGCTTGGTCCCCCTGGTTGCTCTTGGTCCCCCAGGCTGTGCTTGGTCCCCCAGGCTTTGCTTGGTCCCCTTGGTTGCTCTTGGTCCCCCAGGCTGTGCTTGGTCCCCCTGGTTGCTCTTGGTCCCCCAGGCTGTGCTTGGTCCCCCTGGCTGTGCTTGGTCCCCCAGGCTGTGCTTGGTCCCCCTGGCTGTGCTTGGTCCCCCAGGCTGTGCTTGGTCCCCCTGGTTGCTCTTGGTCCCCCAGGCTGTGCTTGGTCCCCCAGGCCGTGCTTGGTCCCCCAGGCTGTGCTTGGTCCCCCAGGCTGTGCTTGGTCCCCCAGGCCGTGCTTGGTCCCCCTGGCTGTGCTTGGTCCCCCTGGTTGCTCTTGGTCCCCCAGGCTGTGCTTGGTCCCCCAGGCTGTGCTTGGTCCCCCAGGCTGTGCTTGGTCCCCATGGTTGCTCTTGGTCCCCCAGGCTGTGCTTGGTCCCCCAGGCTGTGCTTGGTCCCCCTGGCTGTGCTTGGTCCCCCAGGCTGTGCTTGGTCCCCCTGGCTGTGCTTGGTCCCCCAGGCTGTGCTTGGTCCCCTTGGTTGCTCTTGGTCCCCCAGGCTGTGCTTGTCTCCCTGGTTGCTCTTGGTCCCCCAGGCTGTGCTTGGTCCCCCAGTCTGTGCTTGGTCCCCTTGGTTGCTCTTGGTCCCCCAGGCTGTGCTTGGTCCCCTAGGCTGTGCTTGGTCCCCCAGGCTGTGCTTGGTCCCCCAGGCTGTGCTTGGTCCCCCTGGTTGCTCTTGGTCCCCCAGGCTGTGCTTGGTCCCCTTGGTTGCTCTTGGTCCCCCAGGCTGTGCCTGGTCCCCCTGGTTGCTCTTGGTCCCCCAGCTGTGCTTGGTCCCCCAGGCTGTGCTTGGTCCCCCTGGTTGCTCTTGGTCCCCCAGGCTGTGCTTGGTCCCCCAGGCTGTGCTTGGTCCCCCTGGTTGCTCTTGGTCCCCCAGGCTGTGCTTGGTCCCCCAGGCTGTGCTTGGTCCCCCTGGTTGCTCTTGGTCCCCCAGGCTGTGCTTGGTCCCCCAGGCGGTGCTTGGTCCCCTTGGTTGCTCTTGGTCCCCCAGGCTGTGCTTGGTCCCCCAGGCTGTGCTTGGTCCCCTTGGTTGCTCTTGGTCCCCCAGGCAGTGTTTGGTCCCCCTGGTTGCTCTTGGTCCCCCAGGCTGTGCTTGGTCCCCCAGGCTGTGCTTGGTCCCCCAGGCTGTGCTTGGTCCCCCAGGCTGTGCTTGGTCCCCTTGGTTGCTCTTGGTCCCCCAGGCAGTGTTTGGTCCCCCTGGTTGCTCTTGGTCCCCCAGGCTGTGCTTGGTCCCCCAGGCTGTGCTTCGTCCCCCTGGCTGTGCTTGGTCCCCCAGGCTGTGCTTGGTCCCCCTGGATGTGCTTGGTCCCCCAGGCTGTGCTTGGTCCCCCTGGTTGCTCTTGGTCCCCCAGGCTGTGCTTGGTCCCCCAGGCTGTGCTTGGTCCCCCTGGTTGCTCTTGGTCCCCCAGGCTGTGCTTGGTCCCCCTGGTTGCTCTTGGTCCCCCAGGCTGTACTTGGTCCCCCAGGCTGTGCTTGGTCCCCTTGGTTGCTCTTGGTCCCCCAGGCTGTGCTTGGTCCCCCAGGCTGTGCTTGGTCCCCTTGGTTGCTCTTGGTCCCCCAGGATGTGCTTGGTCCCCCAGGCTGTGCTTGGTCCCCCTGGCTGTGCTTGGTTCCCCAGGCTGTGCTTGGTCCCCTTGGTTGCTCTTGGTCCCCCAGGCTGTGCTTGGTCCCCCAGGTGTGCTTGGTCCCCTTGGTTGCTCTTGGTCCCCCAGGCTGTGCTTGGTCCCCCAAGCTGTGCTTGGTCCCCCTGGCTGTGCTTGGTCCCCCAGGCTGTGCTTGGTCCCCCTGGCTGTGCTTGGTCCCCCAGGCTGTGCTTGGTCCCCCTGGTTGCTCTTGGTCCCCCAGGCTGTGCTTGGTCCCCCAGGCTGTGCTTGGTCCCCCTGGCTGTGCTTGGTCCCCCAGACTGTGCTTGGTCCCCCTGGTTGCTCTTGGTCCCCCAGGCTGTGCTTGGTGTCCCAGGTTGTGCTTGGTCCCCCTGGCTGTGCTTGGTCCCCCAGGCTGTGCTTGGTCCCCCAGGCTGTGCTTGGTCCCCCAGGCTGTGCTTGGTCCCCCAGGCTGTGCTTGGTCCCCCTGGCTGTGCTTGGTCCCCCTGGTTGCTCTTGGTCCCCCAGGTTGTGCTTGGTCCCCCAGGCTGTGCTTGGTCCCCCTGGCTGTGCTTGGTCCCCCTGGTTGCTCGTGGTCCCCCAGGCTGTGCTTGGTCCCCCAGGCTGTGCTTGGTCCCCCTGGCTGTGCTTGGTCCCCCAGGCTGTGCTTGGTCCCCCTGGTTGCTCTTGGTCCCCCAGGCTGTGCTTGGTCCCCCTGGTTGCTCTTGGTCCCCCAAGCTGTGCTTGGTCCCCCAGGCAGTGCTTGGTCCCCCAGGCTGTGCTTGGTCCCCCAGGCTGTGCTTGGTCCCCCTGGTTGCTCTTGGTCCCCGAGGCTGTGCTTGGTCCCCCTGGTTGCTCTTGGTCCCCCAGGCTGTGCTTGGTCCCACAGGCTGTGTTTGGTCCCCCAGCCTGTGCTTGGTCCCCCAGGCTGTGCTTGGTCCCCTTGGTTGCTCTTGGTCCCCCAGGCTGTGCTTGTCTCCCTGGTTGCTCTTGGTCCCCCAGGCTGTGCTTGGTCCCCCAGGCTGTGCTTGGTCCCCTTGGTTGCTCTTGGTCCCCCAGGCTGTGCTTGGTCCCCTAGGCTGTGCTTGGTCCCCCTGGTTGCTCTTGGTCCCCCAGGCTGTGCTTGGTCCCCTTGGTTGCTCTTGGTCCCCCAGACTGTGCTTGGTCCCCCTGGTTGCTCTTGGTCCCCCAGGCTGTGCTTGGTCCCCCAGGCTGTGCTTGGTCCCCCAGGCTGTGCTTGGTCCCCCTGGTTGCTCTTGGTCCCCCAGGCTGTGCTTGGTCCCCCTGGTTGCTCTTGGTCCCCCAGGCTGTGCTTGGTCCCCTTGGTTGCTCTTGGTCCCCCAGGCCTTGCTTGGTCCCCCTGGTTGCTCTTGGTCCCCCAGGCTGTGCTTGGTCCCCCAGGCTGTGCTTGGTCCCCCAGGCTGTGCTTGGTCCCCCTGGTTGCTCTTGGTCCCCCAGGCTGTGCTTGGTCCCCCAGGCTGTGCTTGGTCCCCCTGGTTGCTCTTGGTCCCCCAGGCTGTGCTTGGTCCCCCAGGCTGTGCTTGGTCCCCTTGGTTGCTCTTGGTCCCCCAGGCCGTGCTTGGTCCCCTTGGTTGCTCTTGGTCCCCCAGGCAGTGCTTGGTCCCCCTGGTTGCTCTTGGTCCCCCAGGCTTGGTCCCCCAGGCTGTGCTTCGTCCCCCAGGCTGTGCTTCGTCCCCCTGGCTGTGCTTGGTCCCCCAGGCTGTGCTTTGTCCCCCTGGCTGTGCTTGGTCCCCCAGGCTGTGCTTGGTCCCCCTGGTTGCTCTTGGTCCCCCAGGCTGAGCTTGGTCCCCCTGGTTGCTCTTGGTCCCCCAGGCTGTGCTTGGTCCCCCAGGCTGTGCTTGGTCCCCCTGGTTGCTCTTGGTCCCCAAGGCTGTGCTTGGTCCCCCTGGTTGCTCTTGGTCCCCCAGGCTGTGCTTGGTCCCCCAGGCTGTGCTTGGTCCCCTTTGTTGCTCTTGGTCCCCCAGGCTGTGCTTGGTCCCCCAGGCTGTGCTTGGTCCCCTTGGTTGCTCTTGGTCCCCCAGGCAGTGCTTGGTCCCCCTGGTTGCTCTTGGTCCCCCAGGCTGTGCTTGGTCCCCCAGGCTGTGCTAGGTCCCCCAGGCTGTGCTTGGTCCCCCTGGCTGTGCTTGGTCCCCCAGGCTGTGCTTGGTCCCTCAGGCTGTGCTTGTCCCCCTGGTTGCTCTTGGTCCCCCAGGCTGTGCTTGGTCCCCCAGGCTGTGCTTGGTCCCCCTGGTTGCTCTTGGTCCCCCAGGCTGTGCTTGGTCCCCCAGGCTTTGCTTGGTCCCCTTGGTTGCTCTTGGTCCCCCAGGCTGTGCTTGGTCCCCCTGGTTGCTCTTGGTCCCCCGGGATGTGCTTGGTCCCCCTGGCTGTGCTTGGTCCCCCAGGCTGTGCTTGGTCCCCCTGGCTGTGCTTGGTCCCCCAGGCTGTGCTTGGTCCCCCTGGTTGCTCTTGGTCCCCCAGGCTGTGCTTGGTCCCCCAGGCCGTGCTTGGTCCCCCAGGCTGTGCTTGGTCCCCCAGGCTGTGCTTGGTCCCCCAGGCCGTGCTTGGTCCCCCTGGCTGTGCTTGGTCCCCCTGGTTGCTCTTGGTCCCCCAGGCTGTGCTTGGTCCCCCAGGCTGTGCTTGGTCCCCCAGGCTGTGCTTGGTCCCCCAGGCTGTGCTTGGTCCCCCTGGTTGCTCTTGGTCCCCCAGGCTGTGCTTGGTCCCCCAGGCTGTGCTTGGTCCCCCTGGCTGTGCTTGGTCCCCCAGGCTGTGCTTGGTCCCCCTGGCTGTGCTTGGTCCCCCAAGCTGTGCTTGGTCCACCTTGTTGCTCTTGGTCCCCCAGGCTGTGCTTGGTCCCCCAGGCTGTGCTTGGTCCCCCTGGCTGTGCTTGGTCCCCCAGGCTGTGCTTGGTCCCCCTGGCTGTGCTTGGTCCCCCAGGCTGTGCTTGGTCCCCCTGGTTGCTCTTGGTTCCCCAGGCTTTGCTTGGTCCCCCAGGCTGTGCTTGGTCCCCCAGGCTGTGCTTGGTCCCCCAGGCTGTGCTTGGTCCCCCTGGTTGCTCTTGGTCCCCCAGGCTGTGCTTGGTCCCCCAGGCTGTGCTTGGTTCCCCTGGTTGCTCTTGGTCCCCCAGGCTATGCTTGGTCCGCGAGGCTGTGCTTGGCCCCCCAGGCTGTGCTTGGTCCCCTAGGCTGTGCTTGGTCCCCCAGGCTGTGCTTGGTCCCCCAGGCTGTGCTTGGTCTCCCTGGCTGTGCTTGGTCCCCCTGGTTGCTCTTGGTGCCCCAGGCTGTGCTTGGTCCCCCAGGCTGTGCTTGGTCCCCCTGGTTGCTCTTGGTCCCCCAGGCTGTGCTTGGTCCCCCAGGCTGTGCTTGGTCCCCCAGGCTGTGCTTGGTCCCCTTGGTTGCTCTTAGTCCCCCAGGCTGTGCTTGGTCCCCCAGGCTGTGCTTGGTCCCCCTGGCTGTGCTTGGTCCCCCAGGCTGTGCTTGGTCCCCCTGGTTGCTCTTGGTTCCCCAGGCTTTGCTTGGTCCCCCAGGCTGTGCTTGGTCCCCCAGGCTGTGCTTGGTCCCCCAGGCTGTGCTTGGTCCCCCTGGTTGCTCTTGGTCCCCCAGGCTGTGCTTGGTCCCCCAGGCTGTGCTTGGTTCCCCTGGTTGCTCTTGGTCCCCCAGGCTATGCTTGGTCCGCGAGGCTGTGCTTGGCCCCCCAGGCTGTGTTTGGTCCCCTAGGCTGTGCTTGGTCCCCCAGGCTGTGCTTGGTCCCCCTGGCTGTGCTTGGTGCCCCTGGTTGCTCTTGGTCCCCCAGGTTGTGCTTGGTCCCCCAGGCTGTGCTTGGTCCCCCTGGCTGTGCTTGGTCCCCCTGGCTGTGCTTGGTCCCCCAGGCTGTGCTTGGTCCCCCTGGTTGCTCTTGGTCCCCCAGGCTGTGCTTGGTCCCCCAGGCTGTGCTTTGTCCCCCTGGCTGTGCTTGGTCCCCCCAGGCTGTGCTTGGTCCCCCAGGCTGTGCTTGGTCCCCCTGGTTGCTCTTGGTCCCCCAGGCTGTGCTTG
Source organism: Lissotriton vulgaris (assembly GCF_964263255.1). Lineage (NCBI taxonomy): Eukaryota > Metazoa > Chordata > Amphibia > Caudata > Salamandridae > Lissotriton > Lissotriton vulgaris. The sequence goes on from NC_141698.1 coordinate 1,024,194,620, forward strand.
GTCCCCCTGGTTGCTCTTGGTCCCCCAGGCTGTGCTTGGTCCCACAGGCTGTGTTTGGTCCCCCAGCCTGTGCTTGGTCCCCCAGGCTGTGCTTGGTCCCCTTGGTTGCTCTTGGTCCCCCAGGCTGTGCTTGTCTCCCTGGTTGCTCTTGGTCCCCCAGGCTGTGCTTGGTCCCCCAGGCTGTGCTTGGTCCCCTTGGTTGCTCTTGGTCCCCCAGGCTGTGCTTGGTCCCCTAGGCTGTGCTTGGTCCCCCTGGTTGCTCTTGGTCCCCCAGGCTGTGCTTGGTCCCATTGGTTGCTCTTGGTCCCCCAGGCTGTGCTTGGTCCCCCTGGTTGCTCTTGGTCCCCAGGCTGTGCTTGGTCCCCCAGGCTGTGCTTGGTCCCCCAGGCTGTGCTTGGTCCCCTTGGTTGCTCTTGGTCCCCCAGGCTGTGCTTGGTCCCCCTGGTTGCTCTTGGTCCCCCAGGCTGTGCTTGGTCCCCCAGGCTGTGCTTGGTCCCCCAGGCTGTGCTTGGTCCCCCAGGCTGTGCTTGGTCCCCTTGGTTGCTCTTGGTCCCCCAGGCTGTGCTTGGTCCCCCTGGCTGTGGTTGGTCCCCCTGGTTGCTCTTGGTGGTCCCCCAGGCTGTGCTTGGTCCCCCAGGCTGTGCTTGGTCCCCCAGGCTGTGCTTGGTCCCCCAGGCTGCGCTTGGTCCCCCTGGTTGTTCTTGGTCCCCCTGGTTCCTCTTGGTCCCCCAGGCTGTGCTTGGTCCCCCAGGCTGTGCTTGGTCCCACAGGCTGTGCTTGGTCCCCCAGGCTGTGCTTGGTCCCCCAGGCTGTGCTTGGTCTCCCTGGCTGTGCTTGGTCCCCCTGGTTGCTCTTGGTGCCCCAGGCTGTGCTTGGTCCCCCTGGTTGCTCTTGGTCCCCCAGGCTGTGCTTGGTCCCCTTTGTTGCTCTTGGTCCCCGAGGCTGTGGCTTGGTCCCCCAGGCTGTGCTTGGTCCCCCTGGTTGCTCTTGGTCCCCCAGGCTGTGCTTGGTCCCCTTGGTTGCTCTTGGTCCCCCAGGCTATGCTTGGTCCCCCAGGCTGTGCTTGGTCCCCCAGGCTGTGCTTGGTCCCCTTGGTTGCTCTTGGTCCCCCAGGCTGTGCTTGGTCCCCTAGGCTGTGCTTGGCCCCCCTGGTTGCTCTTGGTCCCCCAGGCTGTGCTTGGTCCCCTTGGTTGCTCTTGGTCCCCCAGGCTGTGCTTGGTCCCCCTGGTTGCTCTTGGTCCCCCAGGCTGTGCTTGGTCCCCCAGGCTGTGCTTGGTCCCCCAGGCTGTGCTTGGTCCCCCAGGCTGTGCTTGGTTCCCCTGGTTGCTCTTGGTCCCCCAGGCTATGCTTGGTCCGCGAGGCTGTGCTTGGCCCCCCAGGCTGTGCTTGGTCCCCTAGGCTGTGCTTGGTCCCCCAGGCTGTGCTTGGTCCCCCTGGCTGTGCTTGGTGCCCCTGGTTGCTCTTGGTCCCCCAGGTTGTGCTTGGTCCCCCAGGCTGTGCTTGGTCCCCCTGGCTGTGCTTGGTTCCCCTGGCTGTGCTTGGTCCCCCAGGCTGTGCTTGGTCCCCCTGGTTGCTCTTGGTCCCCCAGGCTGTGCTTGGTCCCCCAGGCTGTGCTTTGTCCCCCTGGCTGTGCTTGGTCCCCCCAGGCTGTGCTTGGTCCCCCAGGCTGTGCTTGGTCCCCCTGGTTGCTCTTGGTCCCCCAGGCTGTGCTTGGTCCCCCTGGTTGCTCTTGGTCCCCCAGGCTGTGCTTGGTCCCACAGGCTGTGTTTGGTCCCCCAGCCTGTGCTTGGTCCCCCAGGCTGTGCTTGGTCCCCTTGGTTGCTCTTGGTCCCCCAGGCTGTGCTTGTCTCCCTGGTTGCTCTTGGTCCCCCAGGCTGTGCTTGGTCCCCCAGGCTGTGCTTGGTCCCCTTGGTTGTTCTTGGTCCCCCAGGCTGTGCTTGGTCCCCTAGGCTGTGCTTGGTCCCCCTGGTTGCTCTTGGTCCCCCAGGCTGTGCTTGGTCCCCTTGGTTGCTCTTGGTCCCCCAGGCTGTGCTTGGTCCCCCTGGTTGCTCTTGGTCCCCCAGGCTGTGCTTGGTCCCCCAGGCTGTGCTTGGTCCCCCAGGCTGTGCTTGGTCCCCCTGGTTGCTCTTGGTCCCCCAGGCTGTGCTTGGTCCCCCTGGTTGCTCTTGGTCCCCCAGGCTGTGCTTGGTCCCCCAGGCTGTGCTTGGTCCCCCAAGCTGTGCTTGGTCCCCCAGGCTGTGCTTGGTCCCCTTGGTTGCTCTTGGTCCCCCAGGCCTTGCTTGGTCCCCCTGGTTGCTCTTGGTCCCCCAGGCTGTGCTTGGTCCCCCAGGCTGTGCTTGGTCCCCCAGGCTGTGCTTGGTCCCCCTGGTTGCTCTTGGTCCCCCAGGCTGTGCTTGGTCCCCCAGGCTGTGCTTGGTCCCCCTGGTTGCTCTTGGTCCCCCAGGCTGTGCTTGGTCCCCCAGGCTGTGCTTGTTCCCCTTGGTTGCTCTTGGTCCCCCAGGCCGTGCTTGGTCCCCTTGGTTGCTCTTGGTCCCCCAGGCAGTGCTTGGTCCCCCTGGTTGCTCTTGGTCCCCCAGGCTTGGTCCCCCAGGCTGTGCTTCGTCCCCCAGGCTGTGCTTCGTCCCCCTGGCTGTGCTTGGTCCCCCAGGCTGTGCTTCGTCCCCCTGGCTGTGCTTGGTCCCCCAGGCTGTGCTTGGTCCCCCTGGTTGCTCTTGGTCCCCCAGGCTGAGCTTGGTCCCCCTGGTTGCTCTTGGTCCCCCAGGCTGTGCTTGGTCCCCCAGGCTGTGCTTGGTCCCCCTGGTTGCTCTTGGTCCCCCAGGCTGTGCTTGGTCCCCCTGGTTGCTCTTGGTCCCCCAGGCTGTGCTTGGTCCCCCAGGCTGTGCTTGGTCCCCTTGGTTGCTCTTGGTCCCCCAGGCTGTGCTTGGTCCCCTTGGTTGCTCTTGGTCCCCCAGGCAGTGCTTGGTCCCCCTGGTTGCTCTTGGTCCCCCAGGCTGTGCTTGGTCCCCCAGGCTGTGCTTGGTCCCCCAGGCTGTGCTTGGTCCCCCAGGCTGTGCTTGGTCCCCCTGGTTGCTCTTGGTCCCCCAGGCTGTGCTTGGTCCCCCAGGCTGTGCTTGGTCCCCCTGGTTGCTCTTGGTCCCCCAGGCAGTGCTTGGTCCCCCTGGTTGCTCTTGGTCCCCCAGGCTGTGCTTGGTCCCCCAGGCTGTGCTTGGTCCCCTTGGTTGCTCTTGGTCCCCCAGGCTGTGCTTGGTCCCCTTGGTTGCTCTTTGTCCCCCAGGCTGTGCTTGGTCCCACAGGCTGTGCCTGGTCCCTCTGGTTGCTCTTGGTCCCCCAGGCTGTGCTTGGTCCCCCAGGCTGTGCTTGGTCCCCCTGGTTGCTCTTGGTCCCCCAGGCTGTGCTTGGTCCCCTTGGTTGCTCTTGGTCCCCCAGGCTATGCTTGGTCCCCCAGGCTGTGCTTGGTCCCCCAGGCTGTGCTTGGTCCCCCAGGCTGTGCTTGGTCCCCCAGGCTGTGCTTGGTCCCCCTGGTTGTTCTTGGTCCCCCTGGTTCCTCTTGGTCCCCCAGGCTGTGCTTGGTCCCCTAGGCTGTGCTTGGTCCCCCAGGCTGTGCTTGGTCCACCAGGCTGTGCTTGGTCTCCCTGGCTGTGCTTGGTCCCCCTGGTTGCTCTTGGTGCCCCAGGCTGTGCTTGGTCCCCCTGGTTGCTCTTGGTCCCCCAGGCTGTGCTTGGTCCCCTTTGTTGCTCTTGGTCCCCGAGGCTGTGGCTTGGTCCCCCAGGCTGTGCTTGGTCCCCCTGGTTGCTCTTGGTCCCCCAGGCTGTGCTTGGTCCCCTTGGTTGCTCTTGGTCCCCCAGGCTATGCTTGGTCCCCCAGGTGTGCTTGGTCCCCCTGGTTGCTCTTGGTCCACCAGGCTGTGCTTGGTCCCCCAGGCTGTGCTTGGTCCCTCAGGCTGTGCTTGGTCCCCTTGGTTGCTCTTGGTCCCCCAGGCTGTGCTTGGTCCCCCAGGCTGTGCTTGGTCCCCCTGGCTGTGCTTGGTCCCCCAGGCTGTGCTTGGTCCCCCTGGTTGCTCTTGGTTCCCCAGGCTTTGCTTGGTCCCCCAGGCTGTGCTTGGTCCCCCAGGCTGTGCTTGGTCCCCCAGGCTGTGCTTGGTCCCCCTGGTTGCTCTTGGTCCCCCAGGCTGTGCTTGGTCCCCCAGGCTGTGCTTGGTCCCCCTGGTTGCTCTTGGTCCCCCAGGCTATGCTTGGTCCGCGAGGCTGTGCTTGGCCCCCCAGGCTGTGCTTGGTCCCCTAGGCTGTGCTTGGTCCCCCAGGCTGTGCTTGGTCCCCCTGGCTGTGCTTGGTCCCCCTGGTTGCTCTTGGTCCCCCAGGTTGTGCTTGGTCCCCCAGGCTGTGCTTGGTCCCCCTGGCTGTGCTTGGTCCCCCTGGCTGTGCTTGTCTCCCTGGTTGCTCTTGGTCCCCCAGGCTGTGCTTGGTCCCCCAGGCTGTGCTTGGTCCCCTTGGTTGCTCTTGGTCCCCCAGGCTGTGCTTGGTCCCCTTGGTTGCTCTTGGTCCCCCAGGCTGTGCTTGGTCCCCCTGGTTGCTCTTGGTCCCCCAGGCTGTGCTTGGTCCCCCAGGCTGTGCTTGGTCCCCCAGGCTGTGCTTGGTCCCCCTGGTTGCTCTTGGTCCCCCAGGCTGTGCTTGGTCCCCCTGGTTGCTCTTGGTCCCCCAGGCTGTGCTTGGTCCCCCAGGCTGTGCTTGGTCCCCCAGGCTGTGCTTGGTCCCCCAGGCTGTGCTTGGTCCCCTTGGTTGCTCTTGGTCCCCCAGGCCTTGCTTGGTCCCCCTGGTTGCTCTTGGTCCCCCAGGCTGTGCTTGGTCCCCCAGGCTGTGCTTGGTCCCCCAGGCTGTGCTTGGTCCCCCTGGTTGCTCTTGGTCCCCCAGGCTGTGCTTGGTCCCCCAGGCTGTGCTTGGTCCCCCTGGTTGCTCTTGGTCCCCCAGGCTGTGCTTGGTCCCCCAGGCTGTGCTTGTTCCCCTTGGTTGCTCTTGGTCCCCCAGGCCGTGCTTGGTCACCTTGGTTGCTCTTGGTCCCCCAGGCAGTGCTTGGTCCCCCTGGTTGCTCTTGGTCCCCCAGGCTTGGTCCCCCAGGCTGTGCTTCGTCCCCCAGGCTGTGCTTCGTCCCCCTGGCTGTGCTTGGTCCCCCAGGCTGTGCTTCGTCCCCCTGGCTGTGCTTGGTCCCCCAGGCTGTGCTTGGTCCCCCTGGTTGCTCTTGGTCCCCCAGGCTGAGCTTGGTCCCCCTGGTTGCTCTTGGTCCCCCAGGCTGTGCTTGGTCCCCCAGGCTGTGCTTGGTCCCCCTGGTTGCTCTTGGTCCCCCAGGCTGTGCTTGGTCCCCCTGGTTGCTCTTGGTCCCCCAGGCTGTGCTTGGTCCCCTTGGTTGCTCTTGGTCCCCCAGGCTGTGCTTGGTCCCCCAGGCAGTGCTTGGTCCCCCTGGTTGCTCTTGGTCCCCCAGGCTGTGCTTGGTCCCCCAGGCTGTGCTTGGTCCCCTTGGTTGCTCTTGGTCCCCCAGGCTGTGCTTGGTCCCCTTGGTTGCTCTTGGTCCCCGAGGCTGTGCTTGGTCCCACAGGCTGTGCCTGGTCCCTCTGGTTGCTCTTGGTCCCCCAGGCTGTGCTTGGTCCCCCAGGCTGTGCTTGGTCCCCCTGGTTGCTCTTGGTCCCCCAGGCTTGGTCCCCCAGGCTGTGCTTCGTCCCCCAGGCTGTGCTTCGTCCCCCTGGCTGTGCTTGGTCCCCCAGGCTGTGCTTCGTCCCCCTGGCTGTGCTTGGTCCCCCAGGCTGTGCTTGGTCCCCCTGGTTGCTCTTGGTCCCCCAGGCTGAGCTTGGTCCCCCTGGTTGCTCTTGGTCCCCCAGGCTGTGCTTGGTCCCCCAGGCTGTGCTTGGTCCCCCTGGTTGCTCTTGGTCCCCCAGGCTGTGCTTGGTCCCCCTGGTTGCTCTTGGTCCCCCAGGCTGTGCTTGGTCCCCCAGGCTGTGCTTGGTCCCCTTGGTTGCTCTTGGTCCCCCAGGCTGTGCTTGGTCCCCCAGGCTGTGCTTGGTCCCCTTGGTTGCTCTTGGTCCCCCAGGCAGTGCTTGGTCCCCCTGGTTGCTCTTGGTCCCCCAGGCTGTGCTTGGTCCCCCAGGCTGTGCTTGGTCCCCCTGGCTGTGCTTGGTCCCCCAGGCTGTGCTTGGTCCCCCAGGCTGTGCTTGGTCCCCCAGGCTGTGCTTGGTCCCCCTGGTTGCTCTTGGTCCCCCAGGCTGTGCTTGGTCCCCCAGGCTGTGCTTGGTCCCCCTGGTTGCTCTTGGTCCCCCAGGCAGTGCTTGGTCCCCCTGGTTGCTCTTGGTCCCCCAGGCTGTGCTTGGTCCCCCAGGCTGTGCTTGGTCCCCTTGGTTGCTCTTGGTCCCCCAGGCTGTGCTTGGTCCCCTTGGTTGCTCTTGGTCCCCCAGGCTGTGCTTGGTCCCACAGGCTGTGCCTGGTCCCTCTGGTTGCTCTTGGTCCCCCAGGCTGTGCTTGGTCCCCCAGGCTGTGCTTGGTCCCCCTGGTTGCTCTTGGTCCCCCAGGCTGTGCTTGGTCCCCTTGGTTGCTCTTGGTCCCCCAGGCTATGCTTGGTCCCCCAGGCTGTGATTGGTCCCCCAGGCTGTGCTTGGTCCCCCAGGCTGTGCTTGGTCCCCCTGGTTGTTCTTGGTCCCCCTGGTTCCTCTTGGTCCCCCAGGCTGTGCTTGGTCCCCCAGGCTGTGCTTGGTCCCCCAGGCTGTGCTTGGTCCACCAGGCTGTGCTTGGTCTCCCTGGCTGTGCTTGGTCCCCCTGGTTGCTCTTGGTGCCCCAGGCTGTGCTTGGTCCCCCTGGTTGCTCTTGGTCCCCCAGGCTGTGCTTGGTCCCCTTTGTTGCTCTTGGTCCCCGAGGCTGTGGCTTGGTCCCCCAGGCTGTGCTTGGTCCCCCTGGTTGCTCTTGGTCCCCCAGGCTGTGCTTGGTCCCCTTGGTTGCTCTTGGTCCCCCAGGCTATGCTTGGTCCCCCAGGTGTGCTTGGTCCCCCTGGTTGCTCTTGGTCCACCAGGCTGTGCTTGGTCCCCCAGGCTGTGCTTGGTCCCTCAGGCTGTGCTTGGTCCCCTTGGTTGCTCTTGGTCCCCCAGGCTGTGCTTGGTCCCCCAGGCTGTGCTTGGTCCCCCTGGCTGTGCTTGGTCCCCCAGGCTGTGCTTGGTCCCCCTGGTTGCTCTTGGTTCCCCAGGCTTTGCTTGGTCCCCCAGGCTGTGCTTGGTCCCCTAGGCTGTGCTTGGTCCCCCAGGCTGTGCTTGGTCCCCCTGGTTGCTCTTGGTCCCCCAGGCTGTGCTTGGTCCCCCAGGCTGTGCTTGGTCCCCCTGGTTGCTCTTGGTCCCCCAGACTATGCTTGGTCCGCGAGGCTGTGCTTGGCCCCCCAGGCTGTGCTTGGTCCCCTAGGCTGTGCTTGGTCCCCCAGGCTGTGCTTGGTCCCCCTGGCTGTGCTTGGTCCCCCTGGTTGCTCTTGGTCCCCCAGGTTGTGCTTGGTCCCCCAGGCTGTGCTTGGTCCCCCTGGCTGTGCTTGGTCCCCCTGGCTGTGCTTGGTCCACCAGGCTGTGCTTGGTCCCCCTGGTTGCTCTTGGTCCCCCAGGCTGTGCTTGGTCCCCCAGGCTGTGCTTGGTCCCCCTGGCTGTGCTTGGTCCCCCCAGGCTGTGCTTGGTCCCCCAGGCTGTGCTTGGTCCCCCTGGTTGCTCTTGGTCCCCCAGGCTGTGCTTGGTCCCACAGGCTGTGTTTGGTCCCCCAGCCTGTGCTTAGTCCCCCAGGCTGTGCTTGGTCCCCTTGGTTGCTCTTGGTCCCCCAGGCTGTGCTTGTCTCCCTGGTTGCTCTTGGTCCCCCAGGCTGTGCTTGGTCCCCCAGGCTGTGCTTGGTCCCCTTGGTTGCTCTTGGTCCCCCAGGCTGTGCTTGGTCCCCTAGGCTGTGCTTGGTCCCCCTGGTTGCTCTTGGTCCCCCAGGCTGTGCTTGGTCCCCTTGGTTGCTCTTGGTCCCCCAGGCTGTGCTTGGTCCCCCTGGTTGCTCTTGGTCCCCCAGGCTGTGCTTGGTCCCCCAGGCTGGGCTTGGTCCCCCAGGCTGTGCTTGGTCCCCCTGGTTGCTCTTGGTCCCCCAGGCTGTGCTTGGTCCCCCTGGTTGCTCTTGGTCCCCCAGGCTGTGCTTGGTCCCCCAGGCTGTGCTTGGTCCCCCAGGCTGTGCTTGGTCCCCCAGGCTGTGCTTGGTCCCCTTGGTTGCTCTTGGTCCCCCAGGCCTTGCTTGGTCCCCCTGGTTGCTCTTGGTCCCCCAGGCTGTGCTTGGTCCCCCAGGCTGTGCTTGGTCCCCCAGGCTGTGCTTGGTCCCCCAGGCTGTGCTTGGTCCCCCTGGTTGCTCTTGGTCCCCCAGGCTGTGCTTGGTCCCCCAGGCTGTGCTTGGTCCCCCTGGTTGCTCTTGGTCCCCCAGGCTGTGCTTGGTCCCCTTGGTTGCTCTTGGTCCCCCAGGCCGTGCTTGGTCCCCTTGGTTGCTCTTGGTCCCCCAGGCAGTGCTTGGTCCCCCTGGTTGCTCTTGGTCCCCCAGGCTTGGTCCCCCAGGCTGTGCTTCGTCCCCCAGGCTGTGCTTGGTCCCCCTGGCTGTGCTTGGTCCCCCAGGCTGTGCTTCGTCCCCCTGGCTGTGCTTGGTCCCCCAGGCTGTGCTTGGTCCCCCTGGTTGCTCTTGGTCCCCCAGGCTGAGCTTGGTCCCCCTGGTTGCTCTTGGTCCTCCAGGCTGTGCTTGGTCCCCCAGGCTGTGCTTGGTCCCCCTGGTTGCTCTTGGTCCCCCAGGCTGTGCTTGGTCCCCCTGGTTGCTCTTGGTCCCCCAGGCTGTGCTTGGTCCCCTTGGTTGCTCTTGGTCCCCCAGGCTGTGCTTGGTCCCCCAGGCTGTGCTTGGTCCCCTTGGTTGCTCTTGGTCCCCCAGGCAGTGCTTGGTCCCCCTGGTTGCTCTTGGTCCCCCAGGCTGTGCTTGGTCCCCCAGGCTGTGCTTGGTCCCCCAGGCTGTGCTTGGTCCCCCAGGCTGTGCTTGGTCCCCCTGGCTGTGCTTGGTCCCCCAGGCTGTGCTTGGTCCCCCAGGCTGTGCTTGGTCCCCCAGGCTGTGCTTGGTCCCCCTGGTTGCTCTTGGTCCCCCAGGCTGTGCTTGGTCCCCCAGGCTGTGCTTGGTCCCCCTGGTTGCTCTTGGTCCCCCAGGCAGTGCTTGGTCCCCCTGGTTGCTCTTGGTCCCCCAGGCTGTACTTGGTCCCCCAGGCTGTGCTTGGTCCCCTTGGTTGCTCTTGGTCCCCCAGGCTGTGCTTGGTCCCCTTGGTTGCTCTTGGTCCCCCAGGCTGTGCTTAGTCCCACAGGCTGTGCTTGGTCCCCCTGGTTGCTCTTGGTCCCCCAGGCTGTGCTTGGTCCCCCTGGTTGCTCTTGGTCCCCCAGGCTGTGCTTGGTCCCCTTGGTTGCTCTTGGTCCCCCAGGCTGTGCTTGGTCCCCCTGGTTGCTCTTGGTCCACCAGGCTGTGCTTGGTCCCCCAGGCTGTGCTTGGTCCCCCAGGCTGTGCTTGGTCCCCCAGGCTGTGCTTGGTCCCCCTGGTTGCTCTTGGTCCCCCAGGCTGTGCTTGGTCCCCTTGGTTGCTCTTGGTCCCCCAGGCTGTGCTTGGTCCCCCAGGCTGTGCTTGGTCCCCCTGGCTGTGCTTGGTCCCCCAGGCTGTGCTTGGTCCCCCTGGTTGCTCTTGGTTCCCCAGGCTTTGCTTGGTCCCCCAGGCTGTGCTTGGTCCCCCAGGCTGTGCTCGGTCCCCCAGGCTGTGCTTGGTCCCCCGGGTTGCTCTTGGTCCCCCAGGCTGTGCTTGGTCCCCCAGGCTGTGCTTGGTCCCCCTGGTTGCTTTTGGTCCCCCAGGCTATGCTTGGTCCCCGAGGCTGTGCTTGGTCCCCCAGGCTGTGCTTGGTCCCCTAGGCTGTGCTTGGTCCCCCAGGCTGTGCTTGGTCCCCCTGGCTGTGCTTGGTCCCCCTGGTTGCTCTTGGTCCCCCAGGTTGTGCTTGGTCCCCCAGGCTGTGCTTGGTCCCCCTGGCTGTGCTTGGTCCCCCAGGCTGTGCTTGTCCCCCTGGTTGCTCTTGGTCCCCCAGGCTGTGCTTGGTCCCCCAGGCTGTGCTTGGTCCCCCTGGTTGCTCTTGGTCCCCCAGGCTGTGCTTGGTCCCCCAGGCTTTGCTTGGTCCCCTTGGTTGCTCTTGGTCCCCCAGGCTGTGCTTGGTCCCCCTGGTTGCTCTTGGTCCCCCAGGCTGTGCTTGGTCCCCCTGGCTGTGCTTGGTCCCCCAGGCTGTGCTTGGTCCCCCTGGCTGTGCTTGGTCCCCCAGGCTGTGCTTGGTCCCCCTGGTTGCTCTTGGTCCCCCAGGCTGTGCTTGGTCCCCCAGGCCGTGCTTGGTCCCCCAGGCTGTGCTTGGTCCCCCAGGCTGTGCTTGGTCCCCCAGGCCGTGCTTGGTCCCCCTGGCTGTGCTTGGTCCCCCTGGTTGCTCTTGGTCCCCCAGGCTGTGCTTGGTCCCCCAGGCTGTGCTTGGTCCCCCTGGCTGTGCTTGGTCCCCCAAGCTGTGCTTGGTCCACCTTGTTGCTCTTGGTCCCCCAGGCTGTGCTTGGTCCCCCAGGCTGTGCTTGGTCCCCCTGGCTGTGCTTGGTCCCCCTGGTTGCTCTTGGTCCCCCAGGCTGTGCTTGGTCCCCCAGGCTGTGCTTGGTCCCCCAGGCTGTGCTTGGTCCCCCAGGCTGTGCTTGGTCCCCCTGGTTGTTCTTGGTCCCCCTGGTTCCTCTTGGTCCCCCAGGCTGTGCTTGGTCCCCCAGGCTGTGCTTGGTCCCACAGGCTGTGCTTGGTCCCCCAGGCTGTGCTTGGTCCCCCAGGCTGTGCTTGGTCTCCCTGGCTGTGCTTGGTCCCCCTGGTTGCTCTTGGTGCCCCAGGCTGTGCTTGGTCCCCCTGGTTGCTCTTGGTCCCCCAGGCTGTGCTTGGTCCCCTTTGTTGCTCTTGGTCCCCGAGGCTGTGGCTTGGTCCCCCAGGCTGTGCTTGGTCCCCCTGGTTGCTCTTGGTCCCCCAGGCTGTGCTTGGTCCCCTTGGTTGCTCTTGGTCCCCCAGGCTATGCTTGTTCCCCCAGGCTGTGCTTGGTCCCCCTGGTTGCTCTTGGTCCACCAGGCTGTGCTTGGTCCCCCAGGCTGTGCTTGGTCCCCCAGGCTGTGCTTGGTCCCCTTGGTTGCTCTTGGTCCCCCAGGCTGTGCTTGGTCCCCCAGGCTGTGCTTGGTCCCCCTGGCTGTGCTTGGTCCCCCAGGCTGTGCTTGGTCCCCCTGGTTGCTCTTGGTTCCCCAGGCTTTGCTTGGTCCCCCAGGCTGTGCTTGGTCCCCCAGGCTGTGCTCGGTCCCCCAGGCTGTGCTTGGTCCCCCGGGTTGCTCTTGGTCCCCCAGGCTGTGCTTGGTCCCCCAGGCTGTGCTTGGTCCCCCTGGTTGCTCTTGGTCCCCCAGGCTATGCTTGGTCCCCTAGGCTGTGCTTGGTCCCCCAGGCTGTGCTTGGTCCCCCAGGCTGTGCTTGGTCCCCCAGGCTGTGCTTGGTCCCCCAGGCTGTGCTTGGTCCCCCTGGTTGTTCTTGGTCCCCCTGGTTCCTCTTGGTCCCCCAGGCTGTGCTTGGTCCCCTAGGCTGTGCTTGGTCCCCCAGGCTGTGCTTGGTCCACCAGGCTGTGCTTGGTCTCCCTGGCTGTGCTTGGTCCCCCTGGTTGCTCTTGGTGCCCCAGGCTGTGCTTGGTCCCCCTGGTTGCTCTTGGTCCCCCAGGCTGTGCTTGGTCCCCTTTGTTGCTCTTGGTCCCCGAGGCTGTGGCTTGGTCCCCCAGGCTGTGCTTGGTCCCCCTGGTTGCTCTTGGTCCCCCAGGCTGTGCTTGGTCCCCTTGGTTGCTCTTGGTCCCCCAGGCTATGCTTGGTCCCCCAGGTGTGCTTGGTCCCCCTGGTTGCTCTTGGTCCACCAGGCTGTGCTTGGTCCCCCAGGCTGTGCTTGGTCCCTCAGGCTGTGCTTGGTCCCCTTGGTTGCTCTTGGTCCCCCAGGCTGTGCTTGGTCTCCCAGGCTGTGCTTGGTCCCCCTGGCTGTGCTTGGTCCCCCAGGCTGTGCTTGGTCCCCCTGGTTGCTCTTGGTTCCCCAGGCTTTGCTTGGTCCCCCAGGCTGTGCTTGGTCCCCCAGGCTGTGCTTGGTCCCCCAGGCTGTGCTTGGTCCCCCTGGTTGCTCTTGGTCCCCCAGGCTGTGCTTGGTCCCCCAGGCTGTGCTTGGTCCCCCTGGTTGCTCTTGGTCCCCCAGGCTATGCTTGGTCCGCGAGGCTGTGCTTGGCCCCCCAGGCTGTGCTTGGTCCCCTAGGCTGTGCTTGGTCCCCCAGGCTGTGCTTGGTCCCCCTGGCTGTGCTTGGTCCCCCTGGTTGCTCTTGGTCCCCCAGGTTGTGCTTGGTCCCCCAGGCTGTGCTTGGTCCCCCTGGCTGTGCTTGGTCCCCCTGGCTGTGCTTAGTCCCCCAGGCTGTGCTTGGTCCCCTTGGTTGCTCTTGGTCCCCCAGGCTGTGCTTGTCTCCCTGGTTGCTCTTGGTCCCCCAGGCTGTGCTTGGTCCCCCAGGCTGTGCTTGGTCCCCTTGGCTGCTCTTGGTCCCCCAGGCTGTGCTTGGTCCCCTTGGTTGCTCTTGGTCCCCCAGGCTGTGCTTGGTCCCCCTGGTTGCTCTTGGTCCCCCAGGCTGTGCTTGGTCCCCCAGGCTGTGCTTGGTCCCCCAGGCTGTGCTTGGTCCCCCTGGTTGCTCTTGGTCCCCCAGGCTGTGCTTGGTCCCCCTGGTTGCTCTTGGTCCCCCAGGCTGTGCTTGGTCCCCCAGGCTGTGCTTGGTCCCCCAGGCTGTGCTTGGTCCCCCAGGCTGTGCTTGGTCCCCTTGGTTGCTCTTGGTCCCCCAGGCCTTGCTTGGTCCCCCTGGTTGCTCTTGGTCCCCCAGGCTGTGCTTGGTCCCCCAGGCTGTGCTTGGTCCCCCAGGCTGTGCTTGGTCCCCCTGGTTGCTCTTGGTCCCCCAGGCTGTGCTTGGTCCCCCAGGCTGTGCTTGGTCCCCCTGGTTGCTCTTGGTCCCCCAGGCTGTGCTTGGTCCCCCAGGCTGTGCTTGTTCCCCTTGGTTGCTCTTGGTCCCCCAGGCCGTGCTTTTTCCCCTTGGTTGCTCTTGGTCCCCCAGGCAGTGCTTGGTCCCCCTGGTTGCTCTTGGTCCCCCAGGCTTGGTCCCCCAGGCTGTGCTTCGTCCCCCAGGCTGTGCTTCGTCCCCCTGGCTGTGCTTGGTCCCCCAGGCTGTGCTTCGTCCCCCTGGCTGTGCTTGGTCCCCCAGGCTGTGCTTGGTCCCCCTGGTTGCTCTTGGTCCCCCAGGCTGAGCTTGGTCCCCCTGGTTGCTCTTGGTCCCCCAGGCTGTGCTTGGTCCCCCAGGCTGTGCTTGGTCCCCCTGGTTGCTCTTGGTCCCCCAGGCTGTGCTTGGTCCCCCTGGTTGCTCTTGGTCCCCCAGGCTGTGCTTGGTCCCCCAGGCTGTGCTTGGTCCCCTTGGTTGCTCTTGGTCCCCCAGGCTGTGCTTGGTCCCCCAGGCTGTGCTTGGTCCCCTTGGTTGCTCTTGGTCCCCCAGGCAGTGCTTGGTCCCCCTGGTTGCTCTTGGTCCCCCAGGCTGTGCTTGGTCCCCCAGGCTGTGCTTGGTCCCCCTGGCTGTGCTTGGTCCCCCAGGCTGTGCTTGGTCCCCCAGGCTGTGCTTGGTCCCCCAGGCTGTGCTTGGTCCCCCAGGCTGTGCTTGGTCCCCCTGGTTGCTCTTGGTCCCCCAGGCTGTGCTTGGTCCCCCAGGCTGTGCTTGGTCCCCCTGGTTGCTCTTGGTCCCCCAGGCAGTGCTTGGTCCCCCTGGTTGCTCTTGGTCCCCCAGGCTGTGCTTGGTCCCCCAGGCTGTGCTTGGTCCCCTTGGTTGCTCTTGGTCCCCCAGGCTGTGCTTGGTCCCACAGGCTGTGCCTGGTCCCTCTGGTTGCTCTTGGTCCCCCAGGCTGTGCTTGGTCCCCCAGGCTGTGCTTGGTCCCCCTGGTTGCTCTTGGTCCCCCAGGCTTGGTCCCCCAGGCTGTGCTTCGTCCCCCAGGCTGTGCTTCGTCCCCCTGGCTGTGCTTGGTCCCCCAGGCTGTGCTTCGTCCCCCTGGCTGTGCTTGGTCCCCCAGGCTGTGCTTGGTCCCCCTGGTTGCTCTTGGTCCCCCAGGCTGAGCTTGGTCCCCCTGGTTGCTCTTGGTCCCCCAGGCTGTGCTTGGTCCCCCAGGCTGTGCTTGGTCCCCCTGGTTGCTCTTGGTCCCCCAGGCTGTGCTTGGTCCCCCAGGCTGTGCTTGGTCCCCTTGGTTGCTCTTGGTCCCCCAGGCTGTGCTTGGTCCCCCAGGCTGTGCTTGGTCCCCTTGGTTGCTCTTGGTCCCCCAGGCAGTGCTTGGTCCCCCTGGTTGCTCTTGGTCCCCCAGGCTGTGCTTGGTCCCCCAGGCTGTGCTTGGTCCCCCTGGCTGTGCTTGGTCCCCCAGGCTGTGCTTGGTCCCCCAGGCTGTGCTTGGTCCCCCAGGCTGTGCTTGGTCCCCCTGGTTGCTCTTGGTCCCCCAGGCTGTGCTTGGTCCCCCAGGCTGTGCTTGGTCCCCCTGGTTGCTCTTGGTCCCCCAGGCAGTGCTTGGTCCCCCTGGTTGCTCTTGGTCCCCCAGGCTGTGCTTGGTCCCCCAGGCTGTGCTTGGTCCCCTTGGTTGCTCTTGGTCCCCCAGGCTGTGCTTGGTCCCCTTGGTTGCTCTTGGTCCCCCAGGCTGTGCTTGGTCCCACAGGCTGTGCCTGGTCCCTCTGGTTGCTCTTGGTCCCCCAGGCTGTGCTTGGTCCCCCAGGCTGTGCTTGGTCCCCCTGGTTGCTCTTGGTCCCCCAGGCTGTGCTTGGTCCCCTTGGTTGCTCTTGGTCCCCCAGGCTATGCTTGGTCCCCCAGGCTGTGATTGGTCCCCCAGGCTGTGCTTGGTCCCCCAGGCTGTGCTTGGTCCCCCTGGTTGTTCTTGGTCCCCCTGGTTCCTCTTGGTCCCCCAGGCTGTGCTTGGTCCCCCAGGCTGTGCTTGGTCCCCCAGGCTGCGCTTGGTCCACCAGGCTGTGCTTGGTCTCCCTGGCTGTGCTTGGTCCCCCTGGTTGCTCTTGGTGCCCCAGGCTGTGCATGGTCCCCCTGGTTGCTCTTGGTCCCCCAGGCTGTGCTTGGTCCCCTTTGTTGCTCTTGGTCCCCGAGGCTGTGGCTTGGTCCCCCAGGCTGTGCTTGGTCCCCCTGGTTGCTCTTGGTCCCCCAGGCTGTGCTTGGTCCCCTTGGTTGCTCTTGGTCCCCCAGGCTATGCTTGGTCCCCCAGGTGTGCTTGGTCCCCCTGGTTGCTCTTGGTCCACCAGGCTGTGCTTGGTCCCCCAGGCTGTGCTTGGTCCCTCAGGCTGTGCTTGGTCCCCTTGGTTGCTCTTGGTCCCCCAGGCTGTGCTTGGTCCCCCAGGCTGTGCTTGGTCCCCCTGGCTGTGCTTGGTCCCCCAGGCTGTGCTTGGTCCCCCTGGTTGCTCTTGGTTCCCCAGGCTTTGCTTGGTCCCCCAGGCTGTGCTTGGTCCCCCTGGTTGCTCTTGGTCCCCCAGGCTGTGCTTGGTCCCCCAGGCTGTGCTTGGTCCCCCTGGTTGCTCTTGGTCCCCCAGGCTATGCTTGGTCCGCGAGGCTGTGCTTGGCCCCCCAGGCTGTGCTTGGTCCCCTAGGCTGTGCTTGGTCCCCCAGGCTGTGCTTGGTCCCCCTGGCTGTGCTTGGTCCCCCTGGTTGCTCTTGGTCCCCCAGGTTGTGCTTGGTCCCCCAGGCTGTGCTTGGTCCCCCTGGCTGTGCTTGGTCCCCCTGGCTGTGCTTGGTCCACCAGGCTGTGCTTGGTCCCCCTGGTTGCTCTTGGTCCCCCAGGCTGTGCTTGGTCCCCCAGGCTGTGCTTGGTCCCCCTGGCTGTGCTTGGTCCCCCCAGGCTGTGCTTGGTCCCCCAGGCTGTGCTTGGTCCCCCTGGTTGCTCTTGGTCCCCCAGGCTGTGCTTGGTCCCACAGGCTGTGTTTGGTCCCCCAGCCTGTGCTTAGTCCCCCAGGCTGTGCTTGGTCCCCTTGGTTGCTCTTGGTCCCCCAGGCTGTGCTTGTCTCCCTGGTTGCTCTTGGTCCCCCAGGCTGTGCTTGGTCCCCCAGGCTGTGCTTGGTCCCCTTGGTTGCTCTTGGTCCCCCAGGCTGTGCTTGGTCCCCTAGGCTGTGCTTGGTCCCCCTGGTTGCTCTTGGTCCCCCAGGCTGTGCTTGGTCCCCTTGGTTGCTCTTGGTCCCCCAGGCTGTGCTTGGTCCCCCTGGTTGCTCTTGGTCCCCCAGGCTGTGCTTGGTCCCCCAGGCTGGGCTTGGTCCCCCAGGCTGTGCTTGGTCCCCCTGGTTGCTCTTGGTCCCCCAGGCTGTGCTTGGTCCCCCTGGTTGCTCTTGGTCCCCCAGGCTGTGCTTGGTCCCCCAGGCTGTGCTTGGTCCCCCAGGCTGTGCTTGGTCCCCCAGGCTGTGCTTGGTCCCCTTGGTTGATCTTGGTCCCCCAGGCCTTGCTTGGTCCCCCTGGTTGCTCTTGGTCCCCCAGGCTGTGCTTGGTCCCCCAGGCTGTGCTTGGTCCCCCAGGCTGTGCTTGGTCCCCCAGGCTGTGCTTGGTCCCCCTGGTTGCTCTTGGTCCCCCAGGCTGTGCTTGGTCCCCCAGGCTGTGCTTGGTCCCCCTGGTTGCTCTTGGTCCCCCAGGCTGTGCTTGGTCCCCTTGGTTGCTCTTGGTCCCCCAGGCCGTGCTTGGTCCCCTTGGTTGCTCTTGGTCCCCCAGGCAGTGCTTGGTCCCCCTGGTTGCTCTTGGTCCCCCAGGCTTGGTCCCCCAGGCTGTGCTTCGTCCCCCAGGCTGTGCTTGGTCCCCCTGGCTGTGCTTGGTCCCCCAGGCTGTGCTTCGTCCCCCTGGCTGTGCTTGGTCCCCCAGGCTGTGCTTGGTCCCCCTGGTTGCTCTTGGTCCCCCAGGCTGAGCTTGGTCCCCCTGGTTGCTCTTGGTCCTCCAGGCTGTGCTTGGTCCCCCAGGCTGTGCTTGGTCCCCCTGGTTGCTCTTGGTCCCCCAGGCTGTGCTTGGTCCCCCTGGTTGCTCTTGGTCCCCCAGGCTGTGCTTGGTCCCCTTGGTTGCTCTTGGTCCCCCAGGCTGTGCTTGGTCCCCCAGGCTGTGCTTGGTCCCCTTGGTTGCTCTTGGTCCCCCAGGCAGTGCTTGGTCCCCCTGGTTGCTCTTGGTCCCCCAGGCTGTGCTTGGTCCCCCAGGCTGTGCTTGGTCCCCCAGGCTGTGCTTGGTCCCCCAGGCTGTGCTTCGTCCCCCTGGCTGTGCTTGGTCCCCCAGGCTGTGCTTGGTCCCCCAGGCTGTGCTTGGTCCCCCAGGCTGTGCTTGGTCCCCCTGGTTGCTCTTGGTCCCCCAGGCTGTGCTTGGTCCCCCAGGCTGTGCTTGGTCCCCCTGGTTGCTCTTGGTCCCCCAGGCAGTGCTTGGTCCCCCTGGTTGCTCTTGGTCCCCCAGGCTGTGCTTGGTCCCCCAGGCTGTGCTTGGTCCCCTTGGTTGCTCTTGGTCCCCCAGGCTGTGCTTGGTCCCCTTGGTTGCTCTTGGTCCCCCAGGCTGTGCTTGGTCCCACAGGCTGTGCTTGGTCCCCCTGGTTGCTCTTGGTCCCCCAGGCTGTGCTTGGTCCCCCTGGTTGCTCTTGGTCCCCCAGGCTGTGCTTGGTCCCCTTGGTTGCTCTTGGTCCCCCAGGCTGTGCTTGGTCCCCCTGGTTGCTCTTGGTCCACCAGGCTGTGCTTGGTCCCCCAGGCTGTGCTTGGTCCCCCAGGCTGTGCTTGGTCCCCCAGGCTGTGCTTGGTCCCCCTGGTTGCTCTTGGTCCCCCAGGCTGTGCTTGGTCCCCTTGGTTGCTCTTGGTCCCCCAGGCTGTGCTTGGTCCCCCAGGCTGTGCTTGGTCCCCCTGGCTGTGCTTGGTCCCCCAGGCTGTGCTTGGTCCCCCTGGTTGCTCTTGGTTCCCCAGGCTTTGCTTGGTCCCCCAGGCTGTGCTTGGTCCCCCAGGCTGTGCTCGGTCCCCCAGGCTGTGCTTGGTCCCCCGGGTTGCTCTTGGTCCCCCAGGCTGTGCTTGGTCCCCCAGGCTGTGCTTGGTCCCCCTGGTTGCTTTTGGTCCCCCAGGCTATGCTTGGTCCCCGAGGCTGTGCTTGGTCCCCCAGGCTGTGCTTGGTCCCCTAGGCTGTGCTTGGTCCCCCAGGCTGTGCTTGGTCCCCCTGGCTGTGCTTGGTCCCCCTGGTTGCTCTTGGTCCCCCAGGTTGTGCTTGGTCCCCCAGGCTGTGCTTGGTCCCCCTGGCTGTGCTTGGTCCCCCAGGCTGTGCTTGTCCCCCTGGTTGCTCTTGGTCCCCCAGGCTGTGCTTGGTCCCCCAGGCTGTGCTTGGTCCCCCTGGTTGCTCTTGGTCCCCCAGGCTGTGCTTGGTCCCCCAGGCTTTGCTTGGTCCCCTTGGTTGCTCTTGGTCCCCCAGGCTGTGCTTGGTCCCCCTGGTTGCTCTTGGTCCCCCAGGCTGTGCTTGGTCCCCCTGGCTGTGCTTGGTCCCCCAGGCTGTGCTTGGTCCCCCTGGCTGTGCTTGGTCCCCCAGGCTGTGCTTGGTCCCCCTGGTTGCTCTTGGTCCCCCAGGCTGTGCTTGGTCCCCCAGGCCGTGCTTGGTCCCCCAGGCTGTGCTTGGTCCCCCAGGCTGTGCTTGGTCCCCCAGGCCGTGCTTGGTCCCCCTGGCTGTGCTTGGTCCCCCTGGTTGCTCTTGGTCCCCCAGGCTGTGCTTGGTCCCCCAGGCTGTGCTTGGTCCCCCAGGCTGTGCTTGGTCCCCCAGGCTGTGCTTGGTCCCCCTGGTTGCTCTTGGTCCCCCAGGCTGTGCTTGGTCCCCCAGGCTGTGCTTGGTCCCCCTGGCTGTGCTTGGTCCCCCAGGCTGTGCTTGGTCCCCCTGGCTGTGCTTGGTCCCCCAAGCTGTGCTTGGTCCACCTTGTTGCTCTTGGTCCCCCAGGCTGTGCTTGGTCCCCCAGGCTGTGCTTGGTCCCCCTGGCTGTGCTTGGTCCCCCTGGTTGCTCTTGGTCCCCCAGGCTGTGCTTGGTCCCCCAGGCTGTGCTTGGTCCCCCAGGCTGTGCTTGGTCCCCCAGGCTGTGCTTGGTCCCCCTGGTTGTTCTTGGTCCCCCTGGTTCCTCTTGGTCCCCCAGGCTGTGCTTGGTCCCCCAGGCTGTGCTTGGTCCCCCTGGTTGCTCTTGGTCCACCAGGCTGTGCTTGGTCCCCCAGGCTGTGCTTGGTCCCCCAGGCTGTGCTTGGTCCCC
The DNA here is from genome assembly GCF_964263255.1 of Lissotriton vulgaris. NCBI lineage: Eukaryota > Metazoa > Chordata > Amphibia > Caudata > Salamandridae > Lissotriton > Lissotriton vulgaris. Next base: position 1,024,213,989 of record NC_141698.1, read on the forward strand.
TTGGTTGCTCTTGGTCCCCCAGGCTGTGCTTGGTCCCCCAGGCTGTGCTTGGTCCCCCTGGCTGTGCTTGGTCCCCCAGGCTGTGCTTGGTCCCCCTGGTTGCTCTTGGTCCCCCAGGCTGTGCTTGGTCCCCTTGGTTGCTCTTGGTCCCCCAGGCTATGCTTGTTCCCCCAGGCTGTGCTTGGTCCCCCTGGTTGCTCTTGGTCCACCAGGCTGTGCTTGGTCCCCCAGGCTGTGCTTGGTCCCCCAGGCTGTGCTTGGTCCCCTTGGTTGCTCTTGGTCCCCCAGGCTGTGCTTGGTCCCCCAGGCTGTGCTTGGTCCCCCTGGCTGTGCTTGGTCCCCCAGGCTGTGCTTGGTCCCCCTGGTTGCTCTTGGTTCCCCAGGCTTTGCTTGGTCCCCCAGGCTGTGCTTGGTCCCCCAGGCTGTGCTCGGTCCCCCAGGCTGTGCTTGGTCCCCCGGGTTGCTCTTGGTCCCCCAGGCTGTGCTTGGTCCCCCAGGCTGTGCTTGGTCCCCCTGGTTGCTCTTGGTCCCCCAGGCTATGCTTGGTCCCCTAGGCTGTGCTTGGTCCCCCAGGCTGTGCTTGGTCCCCTAGGCTGTGCTTGGTCCCCCAGGCTGTGCTTGGTCCCCCTGGCTGTGCTTGGTCCCCCTGGTTGCTCTTGGTCCCCCAGGTTGTGCTTGGTCCCCCAGGCTGTGCTTGGTCCCCCTGGCTGTGCTTGGTCCCCCAGGCTGTGCTTGTCCCCCTGGTTGCTCTTGGTCCCCCAGGCTGTGCTTGGTCCCCCAGGCTTTGCTTGGTCCCCTTGGTTGCTCTTGGTCCCCCAGGCTGTGCTTGGTCCCCCTGGTTGCTCTTGGTCCCCCAGGCTGTGCTTGGTCCCCCTGGCTGTGCTTGGTCCCCCAGGCTGTGCTTGGTCCCCCTGGCTGTGGTTGGTCCCCCAGGCTGTGCTTGGTCCCCTGGTTGCTCTTGGTCCCCCAGGCTGTGCTTGGTCCCCCAGGCCGTGCTTGGTCCCCCAGGCTGTGCTTGGTCCCCCAGGCTGTGCTTGGTCCCCCAGGCCGTGCTTGGTCCCCCTGGCTGTGCTTGGTCCCCCTGGTTGCTCTTGGTCCCCCAGGCTGTGCTTGGTCCCCCAGGCTGTGCTTGGTCCCCCAGACTGTGCTTGGTCCCCCTGGTTGCTCTTGGTCCCCCAGGCTGTGCTTGGTCCCCCAGGCTGTGCTTGGTCCCCCTGGCTGTGCTTGGTCCCCCAGGCTGTGCTTGGTCCCCCTGGCTGTGCTTGGTCCCCCAAGCTGTGCTTGGACCACCTTGTTGCTCTTGGTCCCCCAGGCTGTGCTTGGTCCCCCAGGCTGTGCTTGGTCCCCCAGGCTGTGCTTGGTCCCCCTGGCTGTGCTTGGTCCCCCTGGTTGCTCTTGGACCCCCAGGCTGTGCTTGGTCCCCCAGGCTGTGCTTGGTCCCCCAGGCTGTGATTGGTCCCCCAGGCTGTGCTTGGTCCCCCAGGCTGTGCTTGGTCCCCCTGGTTGTTCTTGGTCCCCCTGGTTCCTCTTGGTCCCCCAGGCTGTGCTTGGTCCCCCAGGCTGTGCTTGGTCCCACAGGCTGTGCTTGGTCCCCCAGGCTGTGCTTGGTCCCCCAGGCTGTGCTTGGTCTCCCTGGCTGTGCTTGGTCCCCCTGGCTGTGCTTGGTCCCCCAGGCTGTGCTTGGTCCCCCTGGTTGCTCTTGGTTCCCCAGGCTTTGCTTGGTCCCCCAGGCTGTGCTTGGTCCCCCAGGCTGTGCTTGGTCCCCCAGGCTGTGCTTGGTCCCCCTGGTTGCTCTTGGTCCCCCAGGCTGTGCTTGGTCCCCCAGGCTGTGCTTGGTTCCCCTGGTTGCTCTTGGTCCCCCAGGCTATGCTTGGTCCGCGAGGCTGTGCTTGGCCCCCCAGGCTGTGCTTGGTCCCCTAGGCTGTGCTTGGTCCCCCTGGCTGTGCTTGGTCCCCCAGGCTGTGCTTGGCCCCCCTGGCTGTGCTTGGTGCCCCTGGTTGCTCTTGGTCCCCCAGGTTGTGCTTGGTCCCCCAGGCTGTGCTTGGTCCCCCTGGCTGTGCTTGGTCCCCCTGGCTGTGCTTGGTCCCCCAGGCTGTGCTTGGTCCCCCTGGCTGTGCTTGGTGCCCCTGGTTGCTCTTGGTCCCCCAGGTTGTGCTTGGTCCCCCAGGCTGTGCTTGGTCCCCCTGGCTGTGCTTGGTCCCCCTGGCTGTGCTTGGTCCCCCAGGCTGTGCTTGGTCCCCCTGGTTGCTCTTGGTCCCCCAGGCTGTGCTTGGTCCCCCAGGCTGTGCTTGGTCCCCCAGGCTGTGCTTGGTCCCCTTGGTTGCTCTTGGTCCCCCAGGCCTTGCTTGGTTCCCCTGGTTGCTCTTGGTCCCCCAGGCTGTGCTTGGTCCCCCAGGCTGTGCTTGGTCCCCCAGGCTGTGCTTGGTCCCCCTGGTTGCTCTTGGTCCCCCAGGCTGTGCTTGGTCCCCCAGGCTGTGCTTGGTCCCCCTGGTTGCTCTTGGTCCCCCAGGCTGTGCTTGGTCCCCCAGGCTGTGCTTGGTCCCCTTGGTTGCTCTTGGTCCCCCAGGCCGTGCTTGGTCCCCTTGGTTGCTCTTGGTCCCCCAGGCAGTGCTTGGTCCCCCTGGTTGCTCTTGGTCCCCCAGGCTTGGTCCCCCAGGCTGTGCTTCGTCCCCCAGGCTGTGCTTCGTCCCCCTGGCTGTGCTTGGTCCCCCAGGCTGTGCTTCGTCCCCCTGGCTGTGCTTGGTCCCCCAGGCTGTGCTTGGTCCCCCTGGTTGCTCTTGGTCCCCCAGGCTGAGCTTGGTCCCCCTGGTTGCTCTTGGTCCCCCAGGCTGTGCTTGGTCCCCCAGGCTGTGCTTGGTCCCCCTGGTTGCTCTTGGTCCCCCAGGCTGTGCTTGGTCCCCCTGGTTGCTCTTGGTCCCCCAGGCTGTGCTTGGTCCCCCAGGCTGTGCTTGGTCCCCTTGGTTGCTCTTGGTCCCCCAGGCTGTGCTTGGTCCCCCAGGCTGTGCTTGGTCCCCTTGGTTGCTCTTGGTCCCCCAGGCAGTGCTTGGTCCCCCTGGTTGCTCTTGGTCCCCCAGGCTGTGCTTGGTCCCCCAGGCTGTGCTTGGTCCCCCTGGCTGTGCTTGGTCCTCCAGGCTGTGCTTGGTCCCCCAGGCTGTGCTTGGTCCCCCAGGCTGTGCTTGGTCCCCCTGGTTGCTCTTGGTCCCCCAGGCTGTGCTTGGTCCCCCAGGCTGTGCTTGGTCCCCCTGGTTGCTCTTGGTCCCCCAGGCAGTGCTTGGTCCCCCTGGTTGCTCTTGGTCCCCCAGGCTGTGCTTGGTCCCCCAGGCTGTGCTTGGTCCCCTTGGTTGCTCTTGGTCCCCCAGGCTGTGCTTGGTCCCCTTGGTTGCTCTTGGTCCCCCAGGCTGTGCTTGGTCCCACAGGCTGTGCCTGGTCCCCGTGGTTGCTCTTGGTCCCCCCAGGCTGTGCTTGGTCCCCCAGGCTGTGCTTGGTCCCCCTGGTTGCTCTTGGTCCCCCAGGCTGTGCTTGGTCCCCCTGGTTGCTCTTGGTCCCCCAGGCTATGCTTGGTCCCCCAGGCTGTGCTTGGTCCCCCAGGCTGTGCTTGGTCCCCCAGGCTGTGCTTGGTCCCCCTGGCTGTGCTTGGCCCCCCTGGTTGTTCTTGGTCCCCCTGGTTCCTCTTGGTCCCCCAGGCTGTGCTTGGTCCCCCAGGCTGTGCTTGGTCCCCCAGGCTGTGCTTGGTCCCACAGGCTGTGCTTGGTCCCCCAGGCTGTGCTTGGTCCCCCAGGCTGTGCTCTTGGTCCCCCAGGCTGTGCTTGGTCCCCCTGGTTGCTCTTGGTCCCCCAGGCTATGCTTGGTCCCCAAGGCTGTGCTTGGTCCCCCAGGCTGTGCTTGGTCCCCTAGGCTGTGCTTGGTCCCCCAGGCTGTGCTTGGTCCCCCTGGCTGTGCTTGGTCCCCCAGGCTATGCTTGGTCCCCTTGGTTGCTCTTGGTCCCCCAGGCTGTACTTGGTCCCCCAGGCTGTGCTTGGTCCCCTTGGTTGCTCTTGGTCCCCCAGGTTGTGCTTGGTCCCCCAGGCTGTGCTTGGTCCCCCAGGCTGTGCTTGGTCCCCCAGGCTGTGCTTGGTCTCCCTGGCTGTGCTTGGTCCCCCTGGTTGCTCTTGGTGCCCCAGGCTGTGCTTGGTCCCCCTGGTTGCTCTTGGTCTCCCAGGCTGTGCTTGGTCCCCTTTGTTGCTCTTGGTCCCCGAGGCTGTGGCTTGGTCCCCCAGGCTGTGCTTGGTCCCCCTGGTTGCTCTTGGTCCCCCAGGCTGTGCTTGGTCCCCTTGGTTGCTCTTGGTCCCCCAGGCTATGCTTGGTCCCCCAGGTGTGCTTGGTCCCCCTGGTTGCTCTTGGTCCACCAGGCTGTGCTTGGTCCCCCAGGCTGTGCTTGGTCCCCCAGGCTGTGCTTGGTCCCCTTGGTTGCTCTTGGTCCCCCAGGCTGTGCTTGGTCCCCCAGGCTGTGCTTGGTCCCCCTGGCTGTGCTTGGTCCCCCAGGCTGTGCTTGGTCCCCCTGGTTGCTCTTGGTTCCCCAGGCTTTGCTTGGTCCCCCAGGCTGTGCTTGGTCCCCCAGGCTGTGCTTGGTCCCCCAGGCTGTGCTTGGTCCCCCTGGTTGCTCTTGGTCCCCCAGGCTGTGCTTGGTCCCCCAGGCTGTGCTTGGTCCCCCTGGTTGCTCTTGGCCCCCCAGGCTATGCTTGGTCCGCGAGGCTGTGCTTTGCCCCCCAGGCTGTGCTTGGTCCCCCTGGTTGCTCTTGGTCCCCCAGGCTGTGCTTGGTCCCACAGGCTGTGTTTGGTCCCCCAGCCTGTGCTTAGTCCCCCAGGCTGTGCTTGGTCCCCTTGGTTGCTCTTGGTCCCACAGGCTGTGCTTGGTCCCCCAGGCTGTGCTTGGTCCCCCTGGCTGTGCTTGGTCCCCCTGGCTGTGCTTGGTCCCCCAGGCTGTGCTTGGTCCCCCTGGTTGCTCTTGGTCCCCAGGCTGGGCTTGGTCCCCCAGGCTGTGCTTGGTCCCCCTGGCTGTGCTTGGTCCCCCCAGGCTGTGCTTGGTCCCCCAGGCTGTGCTTGGTCCCCCTGGTTGCTCTTGGTCCCCCAGGCTGTGCTTGGTCCCACAGGCTGTGTTTGGTCCCCCAGCCTGTGCTTAGTCCCCCAGGCTGTGCTTGGTCCCCTTGGTTGCTCTTGGTCCCACAGGCTGTGCTTGTCTCCCTGGTTGCTCTTGGTCCCCCAGGCTGTGCTTGGTCCCCCAGGCTGTGCTTGGTCCCCTTGGTTGCTCTTGGTCCCCCAGGCTGTGCTTGGTCCCCTAGGCTGTGCTTGGTCCCCCTGGTTGCTCTTGGTCCCCCAGGCTGTGCTTGGTCCCCTTGGTTGCTCTTGGTCCCCCAGGCTGTGCTTGGTCCCCCTGGTTGCTCTTGGTCCCCCAGGCTGTGCTTGGTCCCCCAGGCTGTGCTTGGTCCCCCAGGCTGTGCTTGGTCCCCCAGGCTGTGCTTGGTCCCCCTGGTTGCTCTTGGTCCCCCAGGCTGTGCTTGGTCCCCCTGGTTGCTCTTGGTCCCCAAGGCTGTGCTTGGTCCCCCAGGCTGTGCTTGGTCCCCTTGGTTGCTCTTGGTCCCCCAGGCCTTGCTTGGTCGTCCTGGTTGCTCTTGGTCCCCCAGGCTGTGCTTGGTCCCCCAGGCTGTGCTTGGTCCCCCAGGCTGTGCTTGGTCCCCCTGGTTGCTCTTGGTCCCCCAGGCTGTGCTTGGTCCCCCAGGCTGTGCTTGGTCCCCCTGGTTGCTCTTGGTCCCCCAGGCTGTGCTTGGTCCCCTTGGTTGCTCTTGGTCCCCCAGGCTGTGCTTGGTCCCCCTGGTTGCTCTTGGTCCCCCAGGCTGTGCTTGGTCCCCCAGGCTGTGCTTGGTCCCCCTGGTTGCTCTTGGTCCCCCAGGCTGAGCTTGGTCCCCCTGGTTGCTCTTGGTCCTCCAGGCTGTGCTTGGTCCCCCAGGCTGTGCTTGGTCCCCCTGGTTGCTCTTGGTCCCCCAGGCTGTGCTTGGTCCCCTTGGTTGCTCTTGGTCCCCCAGGCTGTGCTTGGTCCCCCAGGCTGTGCTTGGTCCCCTTGGTTGCTCTTGGTCCCCCAGGCAGTGCTTGGTCCCCCTGGTTGCTCTTGGTCCCCCAGGCTGTGCTTGGTCCCCCAGGCTGTGCTTGGTCCCCCAGGCTGTGCTTCGTCCCCCTGGCTGTGCTTGGTCCCCCAGGCTGTGCTTGGTCCCCCAGGCTGTGCTTGGTCCCCCAGGCTGTGCTTGGTCCCCCTGGTTGCTCTTGGTCCCCCAGGCTGTGCTTGGTCCCCCAGGCTGTGCTTGGTCCCCCTGGTTGCTCTTGGTCCCCCAGGCAGTGCTTGGTCCCCCTGGTTGCTCTTGGTCCCCCAGGCTGTGCTTGGTCCCCCAGGCTATGCTTGGTCCCCTTGGTTGCTCTTGGTCCCCCAGGCTGTGCTTGGTCCCCTTGGTTGCTCTTGGTCCCCCAGGCTGTGCTTGGTCCCACAGGCTGTGCTTGGTCCCCCTGGTTGCTCTTGGTCCCCCAGGCTGTGCTTGGTCCCCCTGGTTGCTCTTTGTCCCCCAGGCTGTGCTTGGTCCCCTTGGTTGCTCTTGGTCCCCCAGGCTATGCTTGGTCCCCCAGGCTGTGCTTGGTCCCCCTGGTTGCTCTTGGTCCACCAGGCTGTGCTTGGTCCCCCAGGCTGTGCTTGGTCCCCCAGGCTGTGCTTGGTCCCCTTGGTTGCTCTTGGTCCCCCAGGCTGTGCTTGGTCCCCCAGGCTGTGCTTGGTCCCCTTGGTTGCTCTTGGTCCCCCAGGCTGTGCTTGGTCCCCCAGGCTGTGCTTGGTCCCCCTGGCTGTGCTTGGTCCCCCAGGCTGTGCTTGGTCCCCCTGGTTGCTCTTGGTTCCCCAGGCTTTGCTTGGTCCCCCAGGCTTTGCTTGGTCCCCCAGGCTGTGCTCTTGGTCCCCCAGGCTGTGCTTGGTCCCCCTGGTTGCTCTTGGTCCCCCAGGCTATGCTTGGTCCCCAAGGCTGTGCTTGGTGCCCCAGGCTGTGCTTGGTCCCCCTGGTTGCTCTTGGTCCCCCAGGCTGTGCTTGGTCCCCTTTGTTGCTCTTGGTCCCCGAGGCTGTGGCTTGGTCCCCCAGGCTGTGCTTGGTCCCCCTGGTTGCTCTTGGTCCCCCAGGCTGTGCTTGGTCCCCTTGGTTGCTCTTGGTCCCCCAGGCTATGCTTGGTCCCCCAGGTGTGCTTGGTCCCCCTGGTTGCTCTTGGTCCACCAGGCTGTGCTTGGTCCCCCAGGCTGTGCTTGGTCCCCCAGGCTGTGCTTGGTCCCCTTGGTTGCTCTTGGTCCCCCAGGCTGTGCTTGGTCCCCCAGGCTGTGCTTGGTCCCCCTGGCTGTGCTTGGTCCCCCAGGCTGTGCTTGGTCCCCCTGGTTGCTCTTGGTTCCCCAGGCTTTGCTTGGTCCCCCAGGCTGTGCTTGGTCCCCCAGGCTGTGCTTGGTCCCCCAGGCTGTGCTTGGTCCCCCTGGTTGCTCTTGGTCCCCCAGGCTGTGCTTGTTCCCCCTGGTTGCTCTTGGTCCCCCAGGCTATGCTTGGTCCGCGAGGCTGTGCTTGGCCCCCCAGGCTGTGCTTGGTCCCCCTGGTTGCTCTTGGTCCCCCAGGCTGTGCTTGGTCCCACAGGCTGTGTTTGGTCCCCCAGCCTGTGCTTAGTCCCCCAGGCTGTGCTTGGTCCCCTTGGTTGCTCTTGGTCCCACAGGCTGTGCTTGGTCCCCCAGGCTGTGCTTGGTCCCCCTGGCTGTGCTTGGTCCCCCTGGCTGTGCTTGGTCCCCCAGGCTGTGCTTGGTCCCCCTGGTTGCTCTTGGTCCCCCAGGCTGGGCTTGGTCCCCCAGGCTGTGCTTGGTCCCCCTGGCTGTGCTTGGTCCCCCCAGGCTGTGCTTGGTCCCCCAGGCTGTGCTTGGTCCCCCTGGTTGCTCTTGGTCCCCCAGGCTGTGCTTGGTCCCACAGGCTGTGTTTGGTCCCCCAGCCTGTGCTTAGTCCCCCAGGCTGTGCTTGGTCCCCTTGGTTGCTCTTGGTCCCACAGGCTGTGCTTGTCTCCCTGGTTGCTCTTGGTCCCCCAGGCTGTGCTTGGTCCCCCAGGCTGTGCTTGGTCCCCTTGGTTGCTCTTGGTCCCCCAGGCTGTGCTTGGTCCCCTAGGCTGTGCTTGGTCACCCTGGTTGCTCTTGGTCCCCCAGGCTGTGCTTGGTCCCCTTGGTTGCTCTTGGTCCCCCAGGCTGTGCTTGGTCCCCCTGGTTGCTCTTGGTCCCCCAGGCTGTGCTTGGTCCCCCAGGCTGTGCTTGGTCCCCCAGGCTGTGCTTGGTCCCCCAGGCTGTGCTTGGTCCCCCTGGTTGCTCTTGGTCCCCCAGGCTGTGCTTGGTCCCCCTGGTTGCTCTTGGTCCCCCAGGCTGTGCTTGGTCCCCCAGGCTGTGCTTGGTCCCCCAGGCTGTGCTTGGTCCCCTTGGTTGCTCTTGGTCCCCCAGGCCTTGATTGGTCCCCCTGGTTGCTCTTGGTCCCCCAGGCTGTGCTTGGTCCCCCAGGCTGTGCTTGGTCCCCCAGGCTGTGCTTGGTCCCCCTGGTTGCTCTTGGTCCCCCAGGCTGTGCTTGGTCCCCCAGGCTGTGCTTGGTCCCCCTGGCTGTGCTTGGTCCCCTTGGTTGCTCTTGGTCCCCCAGGCTGTGCTTGGTCCCCCAGGCTGTGCTTGGTCCCCCTGGCTGTGCTTGGTCCCCCAGGCTGTGCTTGGTCCCCCTGGCTGTGCTTGGTCCCCCAGGCTGTGCTTGGTCCCCCTGGTTGCTCTTGGTCCCCCAGGCTGTGCTTGGTCCCCCAGGCTGTGCTTGGTCCCCCTGGCTGTGCTTGGTCCCCCAGGCTGTGCTTGGTCCCCCAGGCTGTGCTTGGTCCCCTTGGTTGGTCTTGGTCCCCCAGGCTGTGCTTGGTCCCCCTGGTTGCTCTTGGTCCCCCAGGCTGTGCTTGGTCCCCCAGGCTTTGCTTGGTCCCCTTGGTTGCTCTTGGTCCCCCAGGCTGTGCTTGGTCCCCCTGGTTGCTCTTGGTCCCCCAGGCTGTGCTTGGTCCCCCTGGCTGTGCTTGGTCCCCCAGGCTGTGCTTGGTCCCCCTGGCTGTGCTTGGTCCCCCAGGCTGTGCTTGGTCCCCCTGGTTGCTCTTGGTCCCCCAGTCTGTGCTTGGTCCCCCAGGCTGTGCTTGGTCCCCCAGGCTGTGCTTGGTCCCCCTGGTTGCTCTTGGTCCCCCAGGCTGTGCTTGGTCCCCCTGGTTGCTCTTGGTTCCCCAGGCTGTGCTTGGTCCCCCAGGCTGTGCTTGGTCCCCTTGGTTGCTCTTGGGCCCCCAGGCTGTGCTTGGTCGCCCAGGCTGTGCTTGGTCCCCTTGGTTGCTCTTGGTCCCCCAGGCTGTGCTTGGTCCCCTTGGTTGCTCTTGGTCCCCCAGGCTGTGCTTGGTCCCCCAGGCTGTGCTTGTTCCCCCTGGCTGTGCTTGATCCCCCAGGCTGTGCTTGGTCCCCCTGGTTTCTCTTGGTCCCCCAGGCTGTGCTTGGTCCCCCTGGTTGCTCTTGGTCCCCCAGGCTGTGCTTGGCCCCCCAGGCTGTGCTTGGTCCCCCTGGCTGTGCTTGGTCCCCCAGGCTGTGCTTGGTCCCCCTGGTTGCTCTTGGCCCCCCAGGCTGTGCTTGGACCCCCAGGCTGTGCTTGGTCCCCCAGGCTGTGCTTGGTCCCCCAGGCTGTGCTTGGTCCCCCTAGTTGCTCTTGGTCCCCCAGGCTGTGCTTGGTCCCCCTGGTTGCTTTTAGTCCCCCAGGCTGTGCTTGGTCCCCAGGCTGTGCTTGGTCCCCAGGCTGTGCTTGGTCCCCTTGGTTGCTCTTGGTCCCCCAGGCTGTGCTTGGTCCCCCAGGTTGTGCTTGGTCCCCTTGGTTGCTCTTGTTCCCCCAGGCTGTGCTTGGTCCCCCAGGCTGTGCTTGGTCCCCTTGGTTGCTCTTGGTCCCCCAGGCTGTGCTTGGTCCCCTTGGTTGCTCTTGGTCCCCCAGGCTGTGCTTGGTCCCCCAGGCTGTGCTTGGTCCCCCTGGTTGCTCTTGGTCCCCCAGGCTGTGCTTGGGCCCCCAGACTGTGCTTGGTCCCCCAGGCTGTGCTTGGTCCCCCAGGCTGTGCTTGGTCCCCCTGGTTGCTCTTGGTCCCCCAGGCTGTGCTTGGTCCCCCTTGTGGCTCTTGGTCCCCCAGGCTGTGCTTGGTCCCCCAGGCTGTGCTTGGTCCCCCAGGCTGTGCTTGGTCCCCCTGGTTGCTCTTGGTCCCCCAGGCTGTGCTTGGTCCCCCAGGCTGTGCTTGGTCCCCCTGGTTGCTCTTGGTCCCCCAGGCTGTGCTTGGTCCCCCAGGCTGTGCTTGGTCCCCTTGGTTGCTCTTGGTCCCCCAGGCTGTGCTTGGTCCCCCAGGCTGTGCTTGGTCCCCTTGGTTGCTCTTGGTCCCCCAGGCAGTGCTGGTTGCTCTTGGTCCCCCAGGCTGTGCTTGGTCCCCCAGGCTGTGCTTGGTCCCCCAGGCTGTGCTTCGTCCCCCTGGCTGTGCTTGGTCCCCCAGGCTGTGCTTGGGCCCCCTGGCTGTGCTTGGTCCCCCAGGCTGTGCTTGGTCCCCCTGGTTGCTCTTGGTCCCACAGGCTGTGCTTGGTCCCCCTGGTTGCTCTTGGTCCCCCAGGCTGTGCTTGGTCCCCCAGGCTGTGCTTGGTCCCCCAGGCTGTGCTTGGTCCCCCTGGTTGCTCTTGGTCCCCCAGGCTGTGCTTGGTCCCCCTGGTTGCTCTTGGTCCCCCAGGCTGTGCTTGGTCCCCCAGGCTGTGCTTGGTCCCCTTGGTTGCTCTTGGGCCCCCAGGCTGTGCTTGGTCCCCCAGGCTGTGCTTGGTCCCCTTGGTTGCTCTTGGTCCCCCAGGCTGTGCTTGGTCCCCTTGGTTGCTCTTGGTCCCCCAGGCTGTGCTTGGTCCCCCAGGCTGTGCTTGGTCCCCCAGGCTGTGCTTGTTCCCCCTGGCTGTGCTTGGTCCCCCAGGCTGTGCTTGGTCCCCCTGGCTGTGCTTGGTCCCCCAGGCTGTGCTTGGTCCCCCTGGCTGTGCTTGGTCCCCCAGGCTGTGCTTGGTCCCCCTGGCTGTGCTTGGTCCCCTTGGTTGCTCTTGGTCCCCCAGGCTGTGCTTGGTCCCCCAGGCTGTGCTTGGTCCACCTGGCTGTGCTTGGTCCCCCAGGCTGTGCTTGGTCCCCCTGGCTGTGCTTGGTCCCCCAGGCTGTGCTTGGTCCCCCTGGTTGCTCTTGGTCCCCCAGGCTGTGCTTGGTCCCCCAGGCTGTGCTTGGTCCCCCTGGCTGTGCTTGGTCCCCCAGGCTGTGCTTGGTCCCCCAGGCTGTGCTTGGTCCCCTTGGTTGGTCTTGGTCCCCCAGGCTGTGCTTGGTCCCCCTGGTTGCTCTTGGTCCCCCAGGCTGTGCTTGGTCCCCCAGGCTTTGCTTGGTCCCCTTGGTTGCTCTTGGTCCCCCAGGCTGTGCTTGGTCCCCCTGGTTGCTCTTGGTCCCCCAGGCTGTGCTTGGTCCCCCTGGCTGTGCTTGGTCCCCCAGGCTGTGCTTGGTCCCCCTGGCTGTGCTTGGTCCCCCAGGCTGTGCTTGGTCCCCCTGGTTGCTCTTGGTCCCCCAGGCTGTGCTTGGTCCCCTTGGTTGCTCTTGGTCCCCCAGGCTGTGCTTGGTCCCCCAGGCTGTGCTTGTTCCCCCTGGCTGTGCTTGATCCCCCAGGCTGTGCTTGGTCCCCCTGGTTTCTCTTGGTCCCCCAGGCTGTGCTTGGTCCCCCTGGTTGCTCTTGGTCCCCCAGGCTGTGCTTGGCCCCCCAGGCTGTGCTTGGTCCCCCTGGCTGTGCTTGGTCCCCCAGGCTGTGCTTGGTCCCCCTGGTTGCTCTTGGCCCCCCAGGCTGTGCTTGGACCCCCAGGCTGTGCTTGGTCCCCCAGGCTGTGCTTGGTCCCCCAGGCTGTGCTTGGTCCCCCTAGTTGCTCTTGGTCCCCCAGGCTGTGCTTGGTCCCCTTGGTTGCTCTTGGTCCCCCAGGCTGTGCTTGGTCCCCCAGGCTGTGCTTGTTCCCCCTGGCTGTGCTTGATCCCCCAGGCTGTGCTTGGTCCCCCTGGTTGCTCTTGGTCCCCCAGGCTGTGCTTGGCCCCCCAGGCTGTGCTTGGTCCCCCTGGCTGTGCTTGGTCCCCCAGGCTGTGCTTGGTCCCCCTGGTTGCTCTTGGCCCCCCAGGCTGTGCTTGGACCCCCAGGCTGTGCTTGGTCCCCCAGGCTGTGCTTGGTCCCCCAGGCTGTGCTTGGTCCCCCTAGTTGCTCTTGGTCCCCCAGGCTGTGCTTGGTCCCCCTGGTTGCTTTTAGTCCCCCAGGCTGTGCTTGGTCCCCAGGCTGTGCTTGGTCCCCAGGCTGTGCTTGGTCCCCTTGGTTGCTCTTGGTCCCCCAGGCTGTGCTTGGTCCCCCAGGTTGTGCTTGGTCCCCTTGGTTGCTCTTGTTCCCCCAGGCTGTGCTTGGTCCCCCAGGCTGTGCTTGGTCCCCCAGGCTGTGCTTGGTCCCCTTGGTTGCTCTTGGTCCCCCAGGCTGTGCTTGGTCCCCTTGGTTGCTCTTGGTCCCCCAGGCTGTGCTTGGTCCCCCAGGCTGTGCTTGGTCCCCCTGGTTGCTCTTGGTCCCCCAGGCTGTGCTTGGTCCCCCAGGCTGTGCTTTGTCCCCCTGGCTGTGCTTGGTCCCCCAGGCTGTGCTTGGTCCCCCTGGCTGTGCTTGGTCCCCCAGGCTGTGCTTGGTCCCCCAGGCTGTGCTTGGTCCCCCTGGTTGCTCTTGGTCCCCCAGGCTGTGCTTGGTCCCCCAGGCTGTGCTTGGTCCCCCTGGCTGTGCTTGGTCCCCAAGGCCGTGCTTGGTCCCCCTGGCTGTGCTTGGTCCCCCAGGCTGTGCTTGGTCCCCCTGGTTGTTCTTGGTCCCCCAGGCTGTGCTTGGTCCCCCAGGCTGTGCTTGGTCCCCCTGGCTGTGCTTGGTCCCCCAGGCTGTGCTTGGTCCCCTTGGTTGCTCTTGGTCCCCCAGGCTGTGCTTGGTCCCCCAGGCTGTGCTTGGTCCCCCTGGCTGTGCTTGGTCCCCCAGGCTGTGCTTGGTCCCCCTGGTTGCTCTTGGTCCCCCTGGCTGTGCTTGGACCCCCAGGCTGTGCTTGGTCCCCCAGGCTGTGCTTGGTCCCCCAGGCTGTGCTTGGTCCCCCTGGTTGCTCTTGGTCCCCCAGGCTGTGCTTGGTCCCCCTGGTTGCTTTTGGTCCCCCAGGCTGTGCTTGGTCCCCAGGCTGTGCTTGGTCCCCTTGGTTGCTCTTGGTCCCCCAGGCTGTGCTTGGTCCCCCAAGTTGTGCTTGGTCCCCTTGGTTGCTCTTGTTCCCCCAGGCTGTGCTTGGTCCCCCAGGATGTGCTTGGTCCCCCTGGTTGCTCTTGGTCCCCCAGGCTTTGCTTGGTCCCCCAGGCTGTGCTTGGTCCCCCAGGCTGTGCTTGGTCCCCCTGGTTGCTCTTGGTCCCCCAGGCCGTGCTTGGTCCCCCAGGCTGTGCTTGGTCCCCCAGGCTGTGCTTGGTCCCCCTGGCTGTGCTTGGCCCCCCAGGCTGTGCTTGGTCCCCCTGGTTGCTCTTGGTCCCCCAGGCTGTGCTTGGACCCCAGGCTGTGCTTGGTCCCCCAGGCTGTGCTTGGTCCCCCAGGCTGTGCTTGGTCCCCCTGGTTGCTCTTGGTCCCCCAGGCTGTGCTTGGTCCCCCTGGTTGCTCTTGGTCCCCCTGGCTGTGCTTGGTCCCCCAGGCTGTGCTTGGTCCCCCAGGCTGTGCTTGGTCCCCTTGGCTGTGCTTGGTCCCCCAGGCTGTGCTTGGTCCCCCTGGCTGTGCTTGGTCCCCAAGGCTGTGCTTGGTCCCCCAGGCTGTGCTTGGTCCCCCTGGTTGCTCTTGGTCCCCCAGGCTGTGCTTGGTCCCCTTGGTTGCTCTTGGTCCCCCAGGCTGTGCTTGGTCCTCCAGGCTGTGCTTGGTCCCCTTGGTTGCTCTTGGTCCCCCAGGCAGTGCTTGGTCCCCCTGGTTGCTCTTGGTCCCCCAGGCTGTGCTTGGTCCCCCAGGCTGTGCTTGGTCCCCCAGGCCGTGCTTCGTCCCCCTGGCTGTGCTTGGTCCCCCAGGCTGTGCTTGGTCCCCCTGGTTGCTCTTGGTCCCCCAGGCTGTGCTTGGTCCCCCTGGTTGCTCTTGGTCCCGCTGGCTGTGCTTGGCCCCCCAGGCTGTGTTTGGTCCCCCTGGTTGCTCTTGGTCCCCCAGGCTGAGCTTGGTCCCCCTGGTTGCTCTTGGTCCCCCAGGCTGTGCTTGGTCCCCCAGGCTGTGCTTGGTCCCCCAGGCTGTGCTTGGTCCCCCTGGTTGCTCTTGGTCCCCCAGGCTGTGCTTGGTCCCCCTGGTTGCTCTTGGTCCCCCAGGCTGTGCTTGGTCCCCCAGGCTGTGCTTGGTCCCCTTGGTTGCTCTTGGTCCCCCAGGCTGTGCTTGGTCCCCCAGGCTGTGCTTGGTCCCCTTGGTTGCTCTTGGTCCCCCAGGCAGTGCTTGGTCCCCCTGTTTGCTCTTGGTCCCCCAGGCTGTGCTTGGTCCCCCAGGCTGTGCTTCGTCCCCCTGGCTGTGCTTGGTCCCCCAGGCTGTGCTTGGTCCCCCAGGCTGTGGTTTGTCCCCCTGGTTGCTCTTGGTCCCCCAGGCAGTGCTTGGTCCCCCTGGTTGCTCTTGGTCCCCCAGGCTGTGCTTGGTCCCCCAGGCTGTGCTTGGTCCCCTTGGTTGCTCTTGGTCCCCCAGGCTGTGCTTGGTCCCCCAAGCTGTGCTTGGTCCCTCTGGTTGCTCTTGGTCCCCCAGGCTGTGCTTGGTCCCCCAGGCTGTGCTGGGTCCCCCTGGCTGTGATTGGTCCCCCAGGCCGTGCTTGGTCCCCCTGGCTGTGCTTGGTCCCCCAGGCTGTGCTTGGTCCCCCTGGTTGCTCTTGGTCCCCCAGGCTGTGCTTGGTCCCCCAGGCTGTGCTTGGTCCCCCTGGCTGTGCTTGGTCCCCCAGGCTGTGCTTGGTCCCCTTGGTTGCTCTTGGTCCCCCAGGCTGTGCTTGGTCCCCTTGGTTGCTCTTGGTCCCCCAGGCTGTGCTTGGTCCCCCAGGCTGTGCTTGGTCCCCCTGGCTGTGCTTGGTCCCCCAGGCTGTGCTTGGTCCCCCTGGTTGCTCTTGGTCCCCCAGGCTGTGCTTGGACCCCCAGGTTGTGCTTGGTCCCCCAGGCTGTGCTTGGTCCCCCAGGCTGTGCTTGGTCCCCCTGGTTGCTCTTGGTCCCCCAGGCTGTGCTTGGTCCCCCTGGTTGCTCTTGGTCCCCCAGGCTGTGCTTGGTCCCCTTGGTTGCTCTTGGTCCCACAGGCTGTGCTTGGTCCCCCAGGTTGTGCTTGGTCCCCTTGGTTGCTCTTGTTCCCCCAGGCTGTGCTTGGTCCCCCAGGCTGTGCTTGGTCCCCCTGGTTGCTCTTGGTCCCCCAGGCTTTGCTTGGTCCCCCAGGCTGTGCTTGGTCCCCCAGGCTGTGCTTGGTCCCCCAGGCTGTGCTTGGTCCCCCTGGTTGCTCTTGGTCCCCCAGGCTGTGCTTGGTCCCCCAGGCTGTGCTTGGTCCCCCTGGCTGTGCTTGGTCCCCCAGGCTGTGCTTGGTCCCCCTGGTTGCTCTTGGTCCCCCCGGCTATGCTTGGACCCCCAGGCTGGGCTTGGTCCCCCAGAATGTGCTTGGTCCCCCTGGTTGCTCTTGGTCCCCCCGGCTATGCTTGGACCCCCAGGCTGTGCTTGGTCCCCCAGGCTGTGCTAGGTCCCCCAGGCTGTGTTTGGTCCCCCTGGTTGCTCTTGGTCCCCCAGGCTGTGCTTGGTCCCCCAGGCTGTGCTTGGTCCCCCTGGCTGTGCTTGGTCCCCCTGGTTGCTCCTGGTCCCCCAGGCTGTGCTTGGTCCCCCAGGCTGTGCTAGGTCCCCTTGGTTGCTCTTGGTCCCCCAGGCTGTGCTTGGTCCCCCAGGTTGTGCTTGGTCCCCTTGGTTGCTCTTGTTCCCCCAGGCTGTGCTTGGTCCCCCAGGCTGTGCTTGGTCCCCTTGGTTGCTCCTGGTCCCCCTGGTTGCTCTTGGTCCCCCAGGCTGTGCTTGGTCCCCTTGGTTGCTCTTGGTCCCCCAGGCTGTGCTTGGTCCCCCTGGTTGCTCTTGCTCCCCCAGGCTGTGCTTGGACCCCCAGGCTGTGCTTGGTCCCCCTGGCTGTGCTTGGTCCCCCAGGCTGTGCTTGGTCCCCCTGGTTGCTCTTGGTCCCCCAGGCTGTGCTTGGTCCCCCAGGCTGTGCTTGGTCCCCCTGGCTGTGCTTGGTCCCCCAGGCTGTGCTTGGTCCCCCTGGTTGCTCTTGGTCCCCCAGGCTGTGCTTGGTCCCCAGGCTGTGCTTGGTCCCCTAGGTTGCTCTTGGTCCCCCAGGCTGTGCTTGGTCCCCCTGGTTGCTCTTGGTCCCCCAGGCTGTGCTTGGTCCCCTTGGTTGCTCTTGGTCCCTCAGGCTGTGCTTGGTCCCCCAGGCTGTGCTTGGTCCCCCTGGCTGTGCTTGGTCCCCCAGGCTGTGCTTGGTCCCCCAGGCTGTGCTTGGTCCCCCAGGCCCCCCAGGCTGTGCTTGGTCCCCCAGGCTGTGCTTGGTCCCCCTGGTTGCTCTTGGTCCCCCAGGCAGTGCTTGGTCCCCCGGGTTGCTCTTGGTCCCCCAGGCTGTGCTTGGTCCCCCAGGCTGTGCTTGGTCCCCCAGGCTGTGCTTGGTCCCCAGGCTGTGCTTGGTCCCCTTGGTTGCTCTTGGTCCCCCAGGCTGTGCTTGGTCCCCCAGGCTGTGCTTGGTCCCCCTGGCTGTGCTTGGTCCCCCAGGCTGTGCTTGGTCCCCCTGGTTGCTCTTGGTCCCCCAGGCTGTGCTTGGACCCCCAGGCTGTGCTTGGTCCCCCAGGCTGTGCTTGGTCCCCCAGGCTGTGCTTGGTCCACCTGGTTGCTCTTGGTCCCCCAGGCTGTGCTTGGTCCCCCGGGTTGCTCTTGGTCCCCAAGGCTGTGCTTGGTCCCCAGGCTGTGCTTGGTCCCCTTGGTTGCTCTTGGTCCCCCAGGCTGTGCTTGGTCCCCCAGGATGTGCCTGGTCCCCTTGGTTGCTCTTGTTCCCCCAGGCTGTGCTTGGTCCCCCAGGCTGTGCTTGGCCCCCCGGGTTGCTCTTGGTCCCCCAGGCTCTGCTTGGTCCCCCAGGCTCTGCTTGGTCCCCCAGGCTGTGCTTGGTCCCGCAGGCTGTGCTTGGTCTCCCAGGCTGTGCTTGGTCCCCCTGGTTGCTCTTGGTCCCCCAGGCTGTGCTTGGTCCCCCAGGCTGTGCTTGGTCCCCCTGGCTGTGCTTGGTCCCCCAGGCTGTGCTTGGTCCCCCTGGTTGCTCTTGGTCCCCCCGGCTGTGCTTGGACCCCCAGGCTGTGCTTGGTCCCCCAGGCTGTGCTTGGTCCCCCAGGCTGTGCTTGGTCCCCCTGGTTGCTCTTGGTCCTCAGGCTGTGCTTGGTCCCCCTGGTTGCTCTTGGTCCCCCAGGCTTTGCTTGGTCCCCAGGCTGTGCTTGGTCCCCTAGGTTGCTCTTGGTCCCCCAGGCTGTGCTTGGTCCCCCTGGTTGCTCTTGGTCCCCCAGGCTGTGCTTGGTCCCCTTGGTTGCTCTTGGTCCCTCAGGCTGTGCTTGGTCCCCCAGGCTGTGCTTGGTCCCCCTGGCTGTGCTTGGTCCCCCAGGCTGTGCTTGGTCCCCCTGGTTGCTCTTGGTCCCCCAGGCTTTGCTTGGTCCCCCAGGCTGTGCTTGGTCCCCCAGGCTGTGCTTGGTCCCCCAGGCTGTGCTTGGTCCCCCAGGCTGTGCTTGGTCCCCCAGGCTGTGCTTGGTCCCCCTGGTTGCTCTTGGTCCCCCAGGCTGTGCTTGGTCCCCCAGGCTGTGCTTGGTCCCCCATGCTGTGCTTGGTCCCCCTGGTTGCTCTTGGTCCCCCAGGCTGTGCTTGGTCCCCCTGGCTGTGCTTGGTCCCCCAGGCTGTGCTTGGTCCCCCAGGCTGTGCTTGGTCCCCCTGGTTGCTCTTAGTCCCCCAGGCTGTGCTTGGTCCCCCAGGCTGTGCTTGGTCCCCCAGGCTGTGCTTGTCTCCCTGGTTGCTCTTGGTCCCCCAGGCTGTGCTTGGTCCCCCAGGCTGTGCTTGGTCCCCTTGGTTGCTCTTGGACCCCCAGGCTGTGCTTTGTCCCCTAGGCTGTGCTTGGTCCCCCTGGTTGCTCTTGGTCCCCCAGGCTGTGCTTGGTCCCCTTGGTTGCTCTTGGTCCCCCAGGCTGTGCTTGGTCCCCCTGGTTGCTCTTGGTCCCCCAGGCTGTGCTTGGTCCCCCAGGCTGTGCTTGGTCCCCCAGGCTGTGCTTGGTCCCCCAGGCTGTGCTTGGTCCCCCTGGTTGCTCTTGGTCCCCCAGGCTGTGCTTGGTCCCCCTTGTGGCTCTTGGTCCCCCAGGCTGTGCTTGGTCCCCCAGGCTGTGCTTGGTCCCCCAGGCTGTGCTTGGTCCCCCTGGTTGCTCTTGGTCCCCCAGGCTGTGCTTGGTCCCCCAGGCTGTGCTTGGTCCCCCTGGTTGCTCTTGGTCCCACAGGCTGTGCTTGGTCCCCCAGGCTGTGCTTGGTCCCCTTGGTTGCTCTTGGTCCCCCAGGCTGTGCTTGGTCCCCCAGGCTGTGCTTGGTCCCCTTGGTTGCTCTTGGTCCCCCAGGCAGTGCTGGTTGCTCTTGGTCCCCCAGGCTGTGCTTGGTCCCCCAGGCTGTGCTTGGTCCCCCAGGCTGTGCTTCGTCCCCCTGGCTGTGCTTGGTCCCCCAGGCTGTGCTTGGTCCCCCTGGCTGTGCTTGGTCCCCCAGGCTGTGCTTGGTCCCCCTGGTTGCTCTTGGTCCCACAGGCTGTGCTTGGTCCCCCTGGTTGCTCTTGGTCCCCCAGGCTGTGCTTGGTCCCCCAGGCTGTGCTTGGTCCCCCAGGCTGTGCTTGGCCCCCCTGGTTGCTCTTGGTCCCCCAGGCTGTGCTTGGTCCCCCTGGTTGCTCTTGGTCCCCCAGGCTGTGCTTGGTCCCCCAGGCTGTGCTTGGTCCCCTTGGTTGCTCTTGGGCCCCCAGGCTGTGCTTGGTCCCCCAGGCTGTGCTTGGTCCCCTTGGTTGCTCTTGGTCCCCCAGGCTGTGCTTGGTCCCCTTGGTTGCTCTTGGTCCCCCAGGCTGTGCTTGGTCCCCCAGGCTGTGCTTGGTCCCCTTGGTTGCTCTTGGTCCCCCAGGCTGTGCTTGGTCCCCCAGGCTGTGCTTGTTCCCCCTGGCTGTGCTTGGTCCCCCAGGCTGTGCTTGGTCCCCCTGGCTGTGCTTGGTCCCCCAGGCTGTGCTTGGTCCCCCTGGCTGTGCTTGGTCCCCCAGGCTGTGCTTGGTCCCCCTGGCTGTGCTTGGTCCCCTTGGTTGCTCTTGGTCCCCCAGGCTGTGCTTGGTCCCCCAGGCTGTGCTTGGTCCCCCTGGCTGTGCTTGGTCCCCCAGGCTGTGCTTGGTCCCCCTGGCTGTGCTTGGTCCCCCAGGCTGTGCTTGGTCCCCCTGGTTGCTCTTGGTCCCCCAGGCTGTGCTTGGTCCCCCAGGCTGTGCTTGGTCCCCTTGGCTGTGCTTGGTCCCCCAGGCTGTGCTTGGTCCCCCAGGCTGTGCTTGGTCCCCTTGGTTGGTCTTGGTCCCCCAGGCTGTGCTTGGTCCCCCTGGTTGCTCTTGGTCCCCCAGGCTGTGCTTGGTCCCCCAGGCTTTGCTTGGTCCCCTTGGTTGCTCTTGGTCCCCCAGGCTGTGCTTGGTCCCCCTGGTTGCTCTTGGTCCCCCAGGCTGTGCTTGGTCCCCCTGGCTGTGCTTGGTCCCCCAGGCTGTGCTTGGTCCCCCTGGCTGTGCTTGGTCCCCCAGGCTGTGCTTGGTCCCCCTGGTTGCTCTTGGTCCCCCAGTCTGTGCTTGGTCCCCCAGGCTGTGCTTGGTCCCCCAGGCTGTGCTTGGTCCCCCTGGTTGCTCTTGGTCCCCCAGGCTGTGCTTGGTCCACCTGGTTGCTCTTGGTCCCCCAGGCTGTGCTTGGTCCCCCAGGCTGTGCTTGGTCCCCTTGGTTGCTCTTGGGCCCCCAGGCTGTGCTTGGTCGCCCAGGCTGTGCTTGGTCCCCTTGGTTGCTCTTGGTCCCCCAGGCTGTGCTTGGTCCCCTTGGTTGCTCTTGGTCCCCCAGGCTGTGCTTGGTCCCCCAGGCTGTGCTTGTTCCCCCTGGCTGTGCTTGATCCCCCAGGCTGTGCTTGGTCCCCCTGGTTTCTCTTGGTCCCCCAGGCTGTGCTTGGTCCCCCTGGTTGCTCTTGGTCCCCCAGGCTGTGCTTGGCCCCCCAGGCTGTGCTTGGTCCCCCTGGCTGTGCTTGGTCCCCCAGGCTGTGCTCGGTCCCCCTGGTTGCTCTTGGCCCCCCAGGCTGTGCTTGGACCCCCAGGCTGTGCTTGGTCCCCCAGGCTGTGCTTGGTCCCCCAGGCTGTGCTTGGTCCCCCTAGTTGCTCTTGGTCCCCCAGGCTGTGCTTGGTCCCCCTGGTTGCTTTTAGTCCCCCAGGCTGTGCTTGGTCCCCAGGCTGTGCTTGGTCCCCAGGCTGTGCTTGGTCCCCTTGGTTGCTCTTGGTCCCCCAGGCTGTGCTTGGTCCCCCAGGTTGTGCTTGGTCCCCTTGGTTGCTCTTGTTCCCCCAGGCTGTGCTTGGTCCCCCAGGCTGTGCTTGGTCCCCCAGGCTGTGCTTGGTCCCCCTGGCTGTGCTTGGTCCCCCAGGCTGTGCTTGGTCCCCCAGGCTGTGCTTGGTCCCCCTGGTTGCTCTTGGTCCC
The DNA here is from genome assembly GCF_964263255.1 of Lissotriton vulgaris. Lineage (NCBI taxonomy): Eukaryota > Metazoa > Chordata > Amphibia > Caudata > Salamandridae > Lissotriton > Lissotriton vulgaris. Next base: position 1,024,234,860 of record NC_141698.1, read on the forward strand.
CCAGGCTGTGCTTGGTCCCCCAGGCTGTGCTTGGTCCCCCTGGCTGTGCTTGGTCCCCAAGGCCGTGCTTGGTCCCCCTGGCTGTGCTTGGTCCCCCAGGCTGTGCTTGGTCCCCCTGGTTGTTCTTGGTCCCCCAGGCTGTGCTTGGTCCCCCAGGCTGTGCTTGGTCCCCCTGGCTGTGCTTGGTCCCCCAGGCTGTGCTTGGTCCCCTTGGTTGCTCTTGGTCCCCCAGGCTGTGCTTGGTCCCCCAGGCTGTGCTTGGTCCCCCTGGCTGTGCTTGGTCCCCCAGGCTGTGCTTGGTCCCCCTGGTTGCTCTTGGTCCCCCTGGCTGTGCTTGGACCCCCAGGCTGTGCTTGGTCCCCCAGGCTGTGCTTGGTCCCCCAGGCTGTGCTTGGTCCCCCTGGTTGCTCTTGGTCCCCCAGGCTGTGCTTGGTCCCCCTGGTTGCTTTTGGTCCCCCAGGCTGTGCTTGGTCCCCAGGCTGTGCTTGGTCCCCTTGGTTGCTCTTGGTCCCCCAGGCTGTGCTTGGTCCCCCAAGTTGTGCTTGGTCCCCTTGGTTGCTCTTGTTCCCCCAGGCTGTGCTTGGTCCCCCAGGATGTGCTTGGTCCCCCTGGTTGCTCTTGGTCCCCCAGGCTTTGCTTGGTCCCCCAGGCTGTGCTTGGTCCCCCAGGCTGTGCTTGGTCCCCCAGGCTGTGCTTGGTCCCCCTGGTTGCTCTTGGTCCCCCAGGCCGTGCTTGGTCCCCCAGGCTGTGCTTGGTCCCCCCAGGCTGTGCTTGGTCCCCCTGGCTGTGCTTGGCCCCCCAGGCTGTGCTTGGTCCCCCTGGTTGCTCTTGGTCCCCCAGGCTGTGCTTGGACCCCCAGGCTGTGCTTGGTCCCCCAGGCTGTGCTTGGTCCCCCAGGCTGTGCTTGGTCCCCCTGGTTGCTCTTGGTCCCCCAGGCTGTGCTTGGTCCCCCTGGTTGCTCTTGGTCCCCCAGGCTGTGCTTGGTCCCCCTGGCTGTGCTTGGTCCCCCAGGCTGTGCTTGGTCCCCCAGGCTGTGCTTGGTCCCCCTGGCTGTGCTTGGTCCCCCAGGCTGTGCTTGGTCCCCCTGGCTGTGCTTGGTCCCCCAGGCTGTGCTTGGTCCCCCAGGCTGTGCTTGGTCCCCCTGGTTGCTCTTGGTCCCCCAGGCTGTGCTTGGTCCCCTTGGTTGCTCTTGGTCCCCCAGGCTGTGCTTGGTCCTCCAGGCTGTGCTTGGTCCCCTTGGTTGCTCTTGGTCCCCCAGGCAGTGCTTGGTCCCCCTGGTTGCTCTTGGTCCCCCAGGCTGTGCTTGGTCCCCCAGGCTGTGCTTGGTCCCCCAGGCCGTGCTTCGTCCCCCTGGCTGTGCTTGGTCCCCCAGGCTGTGCTTGGTCCCCCTGGTTGCTCTTGGTCCCCCAGGCTGTGCTTGGTCCCCCTGGTTGCTCTTGGTCCCGCTGGCTGTGCTTGGCCCCCCAGGCTGTGCTTGGTCCCCCTGGTTGCTCTTGGTCCCCCAGGCTGAGCTTGGTCCCCCTGGTTGCTCTTGGTCCCCCAGGCTGTGCTTGGTCCCCCAGGCTGTGCTTGGTCCCCCAGGCTGTGCTTGGTCCCCCTGGTTGCTCTTGGTCCCCCAGGCTGTGCTTGGTCCCCCTGGTTGCTCTTGGTCCCCCAGGCTGTGCTTGGTCCCCCAGGCTGTGCTTGGTCCCCTTGGTTGCTCTTGGTCCCCCAGGCAGTGCTTGGTCCCCCTGTTTGCTCTTGGTCCCCCAGGCTGTGCTTGGTCCCCCAGGCTGTGCTTCGTCCCCCTGGCTGTGCATGGTCCCCCAGGCTGTGCTTGGTCCCCCAGGCCCCCCAGGCTGTGCTTGGTCCCCCAGGCTGTGGTTTGTCCCCCTGGTTGCTCTTGGTCCCCCAGGCAGTGCTTGGTCCCCCTGGTTGCTCTTGGTCCCCCAGGCTGTGCTTGGTCCCCCAGGCTGTGCTTGGTCCCCTTGGTTGCTCTTGGTCCCCCAGGCTGTGCTTGGTCCCCCAAGCTGTGCTTGGTCCCTCTGGTTGCTCTTGGTCCCCCAGGCTGTGCTTGGTCCCCCAGGCTGTGCTTGGTCCCCCTGGCTGTGATTGGTCCCCCAGGCCGTGCTTGGTCCCCCTGGCTGTGCTTGGTCCCCCAGGCTGTGCTTGGTCCCCCTGGTTGCTCTTGGTCCCCCAGGCTGTGCTTGGTCCCCCAGGCTGTGCTTGGTCCCCCTGGCTGTGCTTGGTCCCCCAGGCTGTGCTTGGTCCCCTTGGTTGCTCTTGGTCCCCCAGGCTGTGCTTGGTCCCCTTGGTTGCTCTTGGTCCCCCAGGCTGTGCTTGGTCCCCCAGGCTGTGCTTGGTCCCCCTGGCTGTGCTTGGTCCCCCAGGCTGTGCTTGGTCCCCCTGGTTGCTCTTGGTCCCCCAGGCTGTGCTTGGACCCCCAGGTTGTGCTTGGTCCCCCAGGCTGTGCTTGGTCCCCCAGGCTGTGCTTGGTCCCCCTGGTTGCTCTTGGTCCCCCAGGCTGTGCTTGGTCCCCCTGGTTGCTCTTGGTCCCCCAGGCTGTGCTTGGTCCCCTTGGTTGCTCTTGGTCCCACAGGCTGTGCTTGGTCCCCCAGGTTGTGCTTGGTCCCCTTGGTTGCTCTTGTTCCCCCAGGCTGTGCTTGGTCCCCCAGGCTGTGCTTGGTCCCCCTGGTTGCTCTTGGTCCCCCAGGCTTTGCTTGGTCCCCCAGGCTGTGCTTGGTCCCCCAGGCTGTGCTTGGTCCCCCAGGCTGTGCTTGGTCCCCCTGGTTGCTCTTGGTCCCCCAGGCTGTGCTTGGTCCCCCAGGCTGTGCTTGGTCCCCCTGGCTGTGCTTGGTCCCCCAGGCTGTGCTTGGTCCCCCTGGTTGCTCTTGGTCCCCCCGGCTATGCTTGGACCCCCAGGCTGTGCTTGGTCCCCCAGAATGTGCTTGGTCCCCCTGGTTGCTCTTGGTCCCCCCGGCTATGCTTGGACCCCCAGGCTGTGCTTGGTCCCCCAGGCTGTGCTAGGTCCCCCAGGCTGTGTTTGGTCCCCCTGGTTGCTCTTGGTCCCCCAGGCTGTGCTTGGTCCCCCAGGCTGTGCTTGGTCCCCCTGGCTGTGCTTGGTCCCCCTGGTTGCTCCTGGTCCCCCAGGCTGTGCTTGGTCCCCCAGGCTGTGCTTGGTCCCCCAGGCTGTGCTAGGTCCCCTTGGTTGCTCTTGGTCCCCCAGGCTGTGCTTGGTCCCCCAGGTTGTGCTTGGTCCCCTTGGTTGCTCTTGTTCCCCCAGGCTGTGCTTGGTCCCCCAGGCTGTGCTTGGTCCCCTTGGTTGCTCCTGGTCCCCCTGGTTGCTCTTGGTCCCCCAGGCTGTGCTTGGTCCCCTTGGTTGCTCTTGGTCCCCCAGGCTGTGCTTGGTCCCCCTGGTTGCTCTTGCTCCCCCAGGCTGTGCTTGGACCCCCAGGCTGTGCTTGGTCCCCCTGGCTGTGCTTGGTCCCCCAGGCTGTGCTTGGTCCCCCTGGTTGCTCTTGGTCCCCCAGGCTGTGCTTGGTCCCCCAGGCTGTGCTTGGTCCCACTGGCTGTGCTTGGTCCCCCAGGCTGTGCTTGGTCCCCCTGGTTGCTCTTGGTCCCCCAGGCTGTGCTTGGTCCCCAGGCTGTGCTTGGTCCCCAGGCTGTGCTTGGTCCCCTAGGTTGCTCTTGGTCCCCCAGGCTGTGCTTGGTCCCCCTGGTTGCTCTTGGTCCCCCAGGCTGTGCTTGGTCCCCTTGGTTGCTCTTGGTCCCTCAGGCTGTGCTTGGTCCCCCAGGCTGTGCTTGGTCCCCTTGGCTGTGCTTGGTCCCCCAGGCTGTGCTTGGTCCCCCAGGCCCCCCAGGCTGTGCTTGGTCCCCCAGGCTGTGCTTGGTCCCCCTGGTTGCTCTTGGTCCCCCAGGCAGTGCTTGGTCCCCCGGGTTGCTCTTGGTCCCCCAGGCTGTGCTTGGTCCCCCAGGCTGTGCTTGGTCCCCCAGGCTGTGCTTGGTCCCCCTGGTTGCTCTTGGTCCCCCAGGCTGTGCTTGGTCCCCCAGGCTGTGCTTGGTCCCCTTGGTTGCTCTTGGTCCCCCAGGCTGTGCTTGGTCCCCCAGGCTGTGCTTGGTCCCCCTGGCTGTGCTTGGTCCCCCAGGCTGTGCTTGGTCCCCCTGGTTGCTCTTGGTCCCCCAGGCTGTGCTTGGACCCCCAGGCTGTGCTTGGTCCCCCAGGCTGTGCTTGGTCCCCCAGGCTGTGCTTGGTCCACCTGGTTGCTCTTGGTCCCCCAGGCTGTGCTTGGTCCCCCGGGTTGCTCTTGGTCCCCAAGGCTGTGCTTGGTCCCCAGGCTGTGCTTGGTCCCCTTGGTTGCTCTTGGTCCCCCAGGCTGTGCTTGGTCCCCCAGGATGTGCTTGGTCCCCCTGGTTGCTCTTGGTCCCCCAGGCTTTGCTTGGTCCCCCAGGCTGTGCTTGGTCCCCCAGGCTGTGCTTGGTCCCCCAGGCTGTGCTTGGTCCCCCAGGCTGTGCTTGGTCCCCCTGGTTGCTCTTGGTCCCCCAGGCTGTGCTTGGTCCCCCAGGCTGTGCTTGGTCCCCCATGCTGTGCTTGGTCCCCCTGGTTACTCTTGGTCCCCCAGGCTGTGCTTGGTCCCCCAGGCTGTGCTTGGTCCCCCTGGCTGTGCTTGGTCCCCCAGGCTGTGCTTGGTCCCCCAGGCTGTGCTTGGTCCCCCTGGTTGCTCTTTGTCCCCCAGGCTGTGCTTGGTCCCCCAGGCTGTGCTTGGTCCCCCAGGCTGTGCTTGGTCCCCTTGGTTGCTCTTGGTCCCCCAGGCTGTGCTTGGTCCCCCAGGCTGTGCTTGGTCCCCCAGGCTGTGCTTGGTCCTCCTGGTTGCTCTTGGTCCCCCAGGCTGTGCTTGGTCCCCCAGGCTGTGCTTGGTCCCCCTGGTTGCTCTTGGTCCCCCAGGCTTTGCTTGGTCCCCCAGGCTGTGCTTGGTCCCCCAGGCTGTGCTTGGTCCCCCAGGCTGTGCTTGGTCCCCCTGGTTGCTCTTGGTCCCCCAGGCTGTGCTTGGTCCCCGAGGCTGTGCTTGGTGCCCCAGGCTGTGCTTGGTCCCCCAGGCTGTGCTTGGTCCCCCAGGCTGTGCTTGGTCCCCTTGGTTGCTCTTGGTCCCCCAGGCTGTGCTTGGTCCTCCAGGTTGTGATTGGTCCCCTTGGTTGCTCTTGTTCCCCCAGGCTGTGCTTGGTCCCCCAGGCTGTGCTTGGTCCCCTTGGTTGCTATTGGTCCCCCTGGTTGCTCTTGGTCCCCCAGGCTGTGCTTGGTCCCACTGGTTGCTCTTGCTCCCCCAGGCTGTGCTTGGACCCCCAGGCTGTGCTTGGTCCCCCTGGCTGTGCTTGGTCCCCCAGGCTGTGCTTGGTCCCCCTGGTTGCTCTTGGTCCCACAGGCTGTGCTTGGTCCCCCAGGCTGTGCTTGGTCCCCCTGGCTGTGCTTGGTCCCCCAGGCTGTGCTTGGTCCCCTTGGTTGCTCTTGGTCCCCCAGGCTGTGCTTGGTCCCCCAGGCTGTGCTTGGTCCCCCTGTTTGCTCTTGGTCCCCCAGGCTGTGCTTGGTCCCCCAGGCTGTGCTTGGTCCCCCAGGCTGTGCTTGGTCCCCCAGGCTGTGCTTGGTCCCCCTGGTTGCTCTTGGTCCCCCAGGCTGTGCTTGGTCCCCTTGGTTGCTCTTGGTCCCTCAGGATGTGCTTGGTCCCCCAGGCTGTGCTTGGTCCCCCTGGCTGTGCTTGGTCCCCCAGGCTGTGCTTGGTCCCCCTGGTTGCTCTTGGTCCCCCAGGCTTTGCTTGCTCCCCCAGGCTGTGCTTGGTCCCCCAGGCTGTGCTTGGTCCCCCAGGCAGTGCTTGGTCCCCCTGGTTGCTCTTGGTCCCCCAGGCTGCGCTTGGTCCCCCAGGCTGTGCTTGGTCCCCCAGGCTGTGCTTGGCCCCCCTGGTTGCTCTTGGTCCCCCAGGCTCTGCTTGGTCCCCCAGGCTGTGCTTGGTCCCCCTGGTTGCTCTTGGTCCCCCAGGCTGTGCTTGGTCCCCGAGGCTGTGCTTGGTCCCCCAGGCTGTGCTTGGTCCCCCTGGTTGCTCTTGGTCCCCCAGGCTGTGCTTGGTCCCCCCGGTTGCTCTTGGTCCCCCAAGCTGTGCTTGGTCCCCCAGGCTGTGCTTGGCCCCCCAGGCTGTGCTTTGTCCCCCTGGTTGCTCTTGGTCCCCCAGGCTGTGCTTGGTCCCCCAGGCTGTGCTTGGTCCCCCAGGCTGTGCTTCGTCCCCCAGGCTGTGCTTGGTCCCCCAGGCTGTGCTTGGTCCCCCAGGCTGTGTTTGGTCCCCCAGGCTGTGCTTGGTCCCCCTGTTGCTCTCGGTCCCCCAGGCTGTGCTTGGTCCCCTTTGTTGCTCTTGGTCCCCCAGGCTGTGCTTGGTCCCCCAGGCTGTGCTTGGTCCCCCAGGCTGTGCTTGGTCCCCCTGGTTGCTCTTGGTCCCCCAGGCTGTGCTTGGTCCCCCTGGTTGCTCTTGGTCCCCCAAGCTGTGCTTGGTCCCCCAGGCTGTGCTTGGTCCCCTTGGTTGCTCTTGGTCCCCCAGGCTGTGCTTGGTCCCCCAGGCTGTGCTTGGTCCCCTTGGTTGCTCTTGGTCCCCCAGGCTGTGCTTGGTCCCCCAGGCTGTGCTTGGTCCCCTTGGTTGCTCTTGGTCCCCCAGGCAGTGCTTGGTCCCCCTGGTTGCTCTTGGTCCCCCAGGCTGTGCTTGGTCCCCAAGGCTGTGCTTGGTCCGCCATGCTGTGCTTGGTCCCCCTGGCTGTGCTTGGTCCCCCAGGCTGTGCTTGGTCCCCCTGGCTGTGCTTAGTCCCCCAGGCTGTGCTTGGTCCCCCTGGTTGCTCTTGGTCCCCCAGGCTGTGCTTGGTTCCCCAGGCTGTGCTTGGTCCCCCTGGCTGTGCTTGGTCCCCCAGGCTGTGCTTGGCCCCCCTGGTTTCTCTTGGTCCCCCAGGCAGTGCTTGGTCCCCCTGGTTGCTCTTGGTCCCCCAGGCTGTGCTTGGTCCCCCAGGGTGTGCTTGGTCCCCTTGGTTGCTATTGGTCCCCCAGGGCTGTGCTTGGTCCCCTTGGTTGCTCTTGGTCCCCCAGGCTGTGCTTGGTCCCCCAGGTTGTGCTTGGTCCCCCTGGCTGTGCTTGGTCCCCCAGGCTGTGCTTGGTCCCCCTGGCTGTGCTTGGTCCCCCAGGCTGTGCTTGGTCCCCCTGGTTGCTCTTGGTCCCCCAGGCTGTGCTTGGTCCCCCAGGCTGTGCTTGGTCCCCCTGGCTGTGCTTGGTCCCCCAACCTGTGCTTGGTCCCCCTGGATGCTCTTGGTCCCCCATGCTGTGCTTGGTCCCCCAGGCTGTGCTTGGTCCCCCTGGCTGTGCTTGGTCCCCCAGGCTGTGCTTGGTCCCCCAGGCTGTGCTTGGTCCCCCAGGCTGTGCTTGGTCCCCTTGGTTGGTCTTGGTCCCCCAGGCTGTGCTTGGTCCCCCTGGTTGCTCTTGGTCCCCCAGGCTGTGCTTGGTCCCCCAGGCTTTGCTTGGTCCCCTTGGTTGCTCTTGGTCCCCCAGGCTGTGCTTGGTCCCCCAGGCTGTGCTTGGTCCCCCTGGTTGCTCTTGGTCCCTCAGGCTGTGCTTGGTCCCCCTGGCTGTGCTTGGTCCCCCAGGCTGTGCTTGGTCCCCCTGGCTGTGCTTGGTCCCCCAGGCTGTACTTGGTCCCCCTGGTTGCTCTTGGTCCCCCAGGCTGTGCTTGGTCCCCCAAGCTGTGCTTGGTCCCCCTGGTTGCTCTTGGTCCCCCAGGCTGTGCTTGGTCCCCCAGGCTGTTCTTGGTCCCCCAGGCTGTGCTTGGTCCCCCAGGCTGTGCTTGGTCCCCCAGGCTGTGCTTGGTCCCCCAGGCTGTGCTTGGTCCCCCTGGTTGTTCTTGGTCCCCCTGGTTGCTCTTGGTCCCCCAGGCTGTGCTTGGTCCCCCAGGCTGTTCTTGGTCCCCCAGGCTGTGCTTGGTCCCCTTGGTTGCTCTTGGTCCCCCAGGCTGTGCTTGGTCCCCCAGGCCCCCCAGACTGTGCTTGGTCCCCCAGGCTGTGCTTGGTCCCCCAGGCTTTGCTTGGTCCCCCTGGTTGCTCTTGGTCCCCCAGGCAGTGCTTGGTCCCCCTGGTTGCTCTTGGTCCCCCAGGCTGTGCTTGGTCCCCCAGGCTGTGCTTGGTCCCCTTGGTTGCTCTTGGTCCTCCAGGCTGTGCTTGGTCCCCCTGGTTGCTCTTGGTCCCCCAGGCTGTGCTTGGTCCCCCAGGCTGTGCTTGGTCCCCCTGGCTGTGATTGGTCCCCCAGGCCGTGCTTGGTCCCCCTGGCTGTGCTTGGTCCCCCAGGCTGTGCTTTGTCCCCCTGGTTGCTCTTGGTCCCCCAGGCAGTGCTTGGTCCCCCAGGTTGCTCTTGGTCCCCCAGGCTGTGCTTGGTCCCCCAGGCTGTGCTTGGCCCCCCTGGCTGTGCTTGGTCCCCCAGGCTGTGCTTGGTCCCCCTGGTTGCTCTTGGTCCCCCAGGCTTTGCTTGGTCCCCCAGGCTGTGCTTGGTCCCCCAGGCTGTGCTTGGTTCCCCAGGCTGTGCTTGGTCCCCCAGGCTGTGCTTGGTCCCCCTGGTTGCTCTTGGTCCCCCAGGCTGTGCTTGGTCCCCCAGGCTGTGCTTGGTCCCCCAGGCTGTGCTTGGTCCCCCTGGTTGCTCTTGGTCCCCCAGGCTGTGCTTGGTCCCCCAGGCTGTGCTTGGTCCCCCTGGCTGTGCTTGGTCCCCCTGGCTGTGCTTGGTCCCCCTGGTTGCTCTTGGTCCCCCAGGCTGTGCTTGGTCCCCCAGGCTGTGCTTGGTCCCCCAGGCTGTGCTTGGTCCCCTTGGTTGCTCTTGGTCCCCCAGGCTGTGCTTGGTCCCCCAGGCTGTGCTTGGTCCTCCAGGCTGTGCTTGGTCCTCCTGGTTGCTCTTGGTCCCCCAGGCTGTGCTTGGTCCCCCAGGCTGTGCTTGGTCCCCCTGGTTGCTCTTGGTCCCCCAGGCTTTGCTTGGTCCCCCAGGCTGTGCTTGGTCCCCCAGGCTGTGCTTGGTCCCCCAGGCTGTGCTTGGTCCCCCTGGTTGCTCTTGGTCCCCCAGGCTGTGCTTGGTCCCCCTGGTTGCTCTTGGTCCCCCAGGCTGTGCTTGGTCCCCGAGGCTGTGCTTGGTCCCCCAGGCTGTGCTTGGTCCCCCAGGCTGTGCTTGGTCCTCCAGGCTGTGCTTGGTCCCCTTGGTTGCTCTTGGTCCCCCAGGCTGTGCTTGGTCCCCCAGGTTGTGATTGGTCCCCTTGGTTGCTCTTGTTCCCCCAGGCTGTGCTTGGTCCCCCAGGCTGTGCTTGGTCCCCTTGGTTGCTCTTGGTCCCCCTGGTTGCTCTTGGTCCCCCAGGCTGTGCTTGGTCCCACTGGTTGCTCTTGCTCCCCCAGGCTGTGCTTGGACCCCCAGGCTGTGCTTGGTCCCCCTGGCTGTGCTTGGTCCCCCAGGCTGTGCTTGGTCCCCCTGGTTGCTCTTGGTCCCACAGGCTGTGCTTGGTCCCCCAGGCTGTGCTTGGTCCCCCTGGCTGTGCTTGGTCCCCCAGGCTGTGCTTGGTCCCCTTGGTTGCTCTTGGTCCCCCAGGCTGTGCTTGGTCCCCCAGGCTGTGCTTGGTCCCCCAGGCTGAGCTTGGTCCCCCTGTTTGCTCTTGGTCCCCCAGGCTGTGCTTGGTCCCCCAGGCTGTGCTTGGTCCCCCAGGCTCTGCTTGGTCCCCCTGGTTGCTCTTGGTCCCCCAGGCTGTGCTTGGTCCCCTTGGTTGCTCTTGGTCCCTCAGGCTGTGCTTGGTCCCCCAGGCTGTGCTTGGTCCCCCTTGTTGCTCTTGGTCCCCCAGGCTTTGCTTGGTCCCCCAGGCTGTGCTTGGTCCCCCAGGCTGTGCTTGGTCCCCCAGGCAGTGCTTGGTCCCCCTGGTTGCTCTTGGTCCCCCAGGCTGTGCTTGGTCCCCCAGGCTGTGCTTGGTCCCCCTGGCTGTGATTGGTCCCCCAGGCCGTGCTTGGTCCCCCTGGCTGTGCTTGGTCCCCCAGGCTGTGCTTGGTCCCCCTGGTTGCTCTTGGTCCCCCAGGCTGTGCTTGGTCCCCCAGGTTGCTCTTGGTCCCCCAGGCTGTGCTTGGTCCCCCAGGCTGTGCTTGGTCCCCCAGGCTGTGCTTGGTCCCCCTGGCTGTGATTGGTCCCCCAGGCCGTGCTTGGTCCCCCTGGCTGTGCTTGGTCCCCCAGGCTGTGCTTGGTCCCCCTGGTTGCTCTTGGTCCCCCAGGCTGTGCTTGGTCCCCCAGGTTGTGCTTGGTCCCCCAGGCTGTGCTTGGTCCCCTTGGTTGCTCTTGGTCCCCCAGGCTGTGCTTGGTCCCCCAGGCTGTGCTTGGTCCCCCAGGCTGTGCTTGGTCCTCCAGGTTGCTCTTGGTCGCCCAGGCTGTGCTTGGTCCCCCAGGCTGTGCTTGGTCCCCCTGGTTGCTCTTGGTCCCCCAGGCTGTGCTTGGTCCCCGAGGCTGTGCTTGGTCCCCCAGGCTGTGCTTGGTCCCCCAGGCTGTGCTTGGTCCCCCAGGCTGTGCTTGGTCCCCTTGGTTGCTCTTGGTCCCCCAGGCTGTGCTTGGTCCCCCAGGTTGTGATTGGTCCCCTTGGTTGCTCTTGTTCCCCCAGGCTGTGCTTGGTCCCCCAGGCTGTGCTTGGTCCCCTTGGTTGCTCTTGGTCCCCCTGGTTGCTCTTGGTCCCCCAGGCTGTGCTTGGTCCCACTGGTTGCTCTTGCTCCCCCAGGCTGTGCTTGGACCCCCAGGCTGTGCTTGGTCCCCCTGGCTGTGCTTGGCCCCCCAGGCTGTGCTTGGTCCCCCTGGTTGCTCTTGGTCCCACAGGCTGTGCTTGGTCCCCCAGGCTGTGCTTGGTCCCCCTGGCTGTGCTTGGTCCCCCAGGCTGTGCTTGGTCCCCTTGGTTGCTCTTGGTCCCCCAGGCTGTGCTTGGTCCCCCAGGCTGTGCTTGGTCCCCCAGGCTGTGCTTGGTCCCCCTGTTTGCTCTTGGTCCCCCAGGCTGTGCTTGGTCCCCCAGGCTGTGCTTGGTCCCCCAGGCTGTGCTTGGTCCCCCAGGCTGTGCTTGGTCCCCCTGGTTGCTCTTGGTCCCCCAGGCTGTGCTTGGTCCCCTTGGTTGCTCTTGGTCCCTCAGGCTGTGCTTGGTCCCCCAGGCTGTGCTTGGTCCCCCTGGTTGCTCTTGGTCCCCCAGGCTTTGCTTGGTCCCCCAGGCTGTGCTTGGTCCCCCAGGCAGTGCTTGGTCCCCCTGGTTGCTCTTGGTCCCCCAGGCTGTGCTTGGTCCCCCAGGCAGTGCTTGGTCCCCCAGGCTGTGCTTGGCCCCCCTGGTTGCTCTTGGTCCCCCAGGCTGTGCTTGGTCCCCCAGGCTGTGCTTGGTCCCCCTGGCTGTGCTTGGTCCCCCTGGCTGTGCTTGGTCCCCCAGGCTGTGCTTGGTCCCCCAGGCTGTGCTTGGTCCCCCTGGTTGCTCTTGGTCCCCCAAGCTGTGCTTGGTCCCCCAGGCTGTGCTTGGTCCCCCAGGCTGTGCGTGGTCCCCCTGGTTGCTCTTGGTCCCCCAGGCTGCGCTTGGTCCCCCAGGTTGTGCTTGGTCCCCCTGGTTGCTCTTGGTCCCTCAGGCTGTGCTTGGTCCCCCAGGCTGTGCTTGGTCCCCCTGGTTGCTCTTGGTCCCCCAGGCTGTGCTTGGTCCCCTTGGTTGCTCTTGGTCCCCCAGGCTGTGCTTGGTCCCCCAGGCTGTGCTTGGTCCCCCTGGTTGCTCTTGGTCCCCCAGGCTGTGCTTGGTCCCCCAGGCTGTGCTTGGTCCCCCTGGTTGCTCTTGGTCCCCTAGGTTGTGCTTGGTCCCCCAGGCTGTGCTTGGTCCCCCAGGCTGTGCTTGGTCCCCCTGGTTGCTCTTGGTCCCCCAGGCTGTGCTTGGTCCCCCAGGCTGTGCTTGGTCCCCCAGGCTGTGCTTGGTCGCCCTGGTTGCTCTTGGTCCCCCAGGCTGTGCTTGGTCCCTTTGGTTGCTATTGGTCCCCCAGGCTGTGCTTGGTCCCCCAGGCTGTGCTTGGTCCCCCTGGCTGTGCTTGGTTCCCCAGGCTTTGCTTGGTCCCCCAGGCTGTGCTTGGTCCCTCAGGCTGTGCTTGGTCCCCCAGGCTGTGCTTGGTCCCCCTGGTTGCTCTTGGTCCCCCAGGCTCTGCTTGGTCCCCCAGGCTGTGCTTGGTCCCCCTGGTTGCTCTTGGTCCCCCAGGCTGTGCTTGGTCCCCGAGGCTGTGCTTGGTCCCCCAGGCTGTGCTTGGTCCCCCTGGTTGCTCTTGGTCCCCCAGGCTGTGCTTGGTCCCCCTGGTTGCTCTTGGTCCCCCAAGCTGTGCTTGGTCCCCCAAGCTGTGCTTGGTCCCCCAGGCTGTGCTTTGTCCCCCTGGTTGCTCTTGGTCCCCCAGGCTGTGCTTGGTCCCCCAGGCTGTGCTTGGTCCCCCTGGTTGCTCTTGGTCCCCCAGGCTGTGCTTGGTCCCCCTGGTTGCTCTTGGTCCCCCAGGCTGTGCTTGGTCCCCGAGGCTGTGCTTGGTCCCCCAGGCTGTGCTTGGTCCCCCAGGCTGTGCTTGGTCCCCCAGGCTGTGCTTGGTCCCCTTGGTTGCTCTTGGTCCCCCAGGCTGTGCTTGGTCCCCCAGGTTGTGATTGGTCCCCTTGGTTGCTCTTGTTCCCCCAGGCTGTGCTTGGTCCCCCAGGCTGTGCTTGGTCCCCTTGGTTGCTCTTGGTCCCCCTGGTTGCTCTTGGTCCCCCAGGCTGTGCTTGGTCCCACTGGTTGCTCTTGCTCCCCCAGGCTGTGCTTGGACCCCCAGGCTGTGCTTGGTCCCCCTGGCTGTGCTTGGCCCCCCAGGCTGTGCTTGGTCCCCCTGGTTGCTCTTGGTCCCACAGGCTGTGCTTGGTCCCCCAGGCTGTGCTTGGTCCCCCTGGCTGTGCTTGGTCCCCCAGGCTGTGCTTGGTCCCCTTGGTTGCTCTTGGTCCCCCAGGCTGTGCTTGGTCCCCCAGGCTGTGCTTGGTCCCCCAGGCTGTGCTTGGTCCCCCTGTTTGCTCTTGGTCCCCCAGGCTGTGCTTGGTCCCCCAGGCTGTGCTTGGTCCCCCAGGCTGTGCTTGGTCCCCCAGGCTGTGCTTGGTCCCCCTGGTTGCTCTTGGTCCCCCAGGCTGTGCTTGGTCCCCTTGGTTGCTCTTGGTCCCTCAGGCTGTGCTTGGTCCCCCAGGCTGTGCTTGGTCCCCCTGGTTGCTCTTGGTCCCCCAGGCTTTGCTTGGTCCCCCAGGCTGTGCTTGGTCCCCCAGGCAGTGCTTGGTCCCCCTGGTTGCTCTTGGTCCCCCAGGCTGTGCTTGGTCCCCCAGGCAGTGCTTGGTCCCCCAGGCTGTGCTTGGCCCCCCTGGTTGCTCTTGGTCCCCCAGGCTGTGCTTGGTCCCCCAGGCTGTGCTTGGTCCCCCTGGCTGTGCTTGGTCCCCCTGGCTGTGCTTGGTCCCCCAGGCTGTGCTTGGTCCCCCAGGCTGTGCTTGGTCCCCCTGGTTGCTCTTGGTCCCCCAAGCTGTGCTTGGTCCCCCAGGCTGTGCTTGGTCCCCCAGGCTGTGCGTGGTCCCCCTGGTTGCTCTTGGTCCCCCAGGCTGCGCTTGGTCCCCCAGGTTGTGCTTGGTCCCCCTGGTTGCTCTTGGTCCCTCAGGCTGTGCTTGGTCCCCCAGGCTGTGCTTGGTCCCCCTGGTTGCTCTTGGTCCCCCAGGCTGTGCTTGGTCCCCTTGGTTGCTCTTGGTCCCCCAGGCTGTGCTTGGTCCCCCAGGCTGTGCTTGGTCCCCCTGGTTGCTCTTGGTCCCCCAGGCTGTGCTTGGTCCCCCAGGCTGTGCTTGGTCCCCCTGGTTGCTCTTGGTCCCCTAGGCTGTGCTTGGTCCCCCAGGCTGTGCTTGGTCCCCCAGGCTGTGCTTGGTCCCCCTGGTTGCTCTTGGTCCCCCAGGCTGTGCTTGGTCCCCCAGGCTGTGCTTGGTCCCCCAGGCTGTGCTTGGTCGCCCTGGTTGCTCTTGGTCCCCCAGGCTGTGCTTGGTCCCTTTGGTTGCTATTGGTCCCCCAGGCTGTGCTTGGTCCCCCAGGCTGTGCTTGGTCCCCCTGGCTGTGCTTGGTTCCCCAGGCTTTGCTTGGTCCCCCAGGCTGTGCTTGGTCCCTCAGGCTGTGCTTGGTCCCCCAGGCTGTGCTTGGTCCCCCTGGTTGCTCTTGGTCCCCCAGGCTCTGCTTGGTCCCCCAGGCTGTGCTTGGTCCCCCTGGTTGCTCTTGGTCCCCCAGGCTGTGCTTGGTCCCCGAGGCTGTGCTTGGTCCCCCAGGCTGTGCTTGGTCCCCCTGGTTGCTCTTGGTCCCCCAGGCTGTGCTTGGTCCCCCTGGTTGCTCTTGGTCCCCCAAGCTGTGCTTGGTCCCCCAGGCTGTGCTTGGTCCCCCAGGCTGTGCTTTGTCCCCCTGGTTGCTCTTGGTCCCCCAGGCTGTGCTTGGTCCCCCAGGCTGTGCTTGGTCCCCCTGGTTGCTCTTGGTCCCCCAGGCTGTGCTTGGTCCCCCAGGCTGTGCTTGGTCCCCCCGGTTGCTCTTGGTCCCCCAGGCTGTGCTTGGTCCCCCAGGCTGTGCTTGGTCCCCCAGGCTGTGTTTGTTCCCCCAGGCTGTGCTTGGTCCCCCTGATTGCTCTTGGTCCCCCAGGCTGTGCTTGGTCCCCTTTGTTGCTCTTGGTCCCCCAGGCTGTGCTTGGTCCCACAGGCTGTGCTTGGTCCCCCAGGCTGTGCTTGGTCCCCCTGGTTGCTCTTGGTCCCCCAGGCTGTGCTTGGTCCCCCTGGTTGCTCTTGGTCCCCCAAGCTGTGCTTGGTCCCCCAGGCTGTGCTTGGTCCCCTTGGTTGCTCTTGGTCCCCCAGGCTGTGCTTGGTCCCCCAGGCTGTGCTTGGTCCCCTTGGTTGCTCTTGGTCCCCCAGGCAGTGCTTGGTCCCCCTGGTTGCTCTTGGTCCCCCAGGCTGTGCTTGGTCCCCCAGGCTGTGCTTGGTCCGCCAGGCTGTGCTTGGTCCCCCTGGCTGTGCTTGGTCCCCCAGGCTGTGCTTGGTCCCCCTGGCTGTGCTTAGTCCCCCAGGCTGTGCTTGGTCCCCCTGGTTGCTCTTGGTCCCCCAGGCTGTGCTTGGTCCCCTTGGTTGCTATTGGTCCCCCAGGGCTGTGCTTGGTCCCCTTGGTTGCTCTTGGTCCCCCAGGCTGTGCTTGGTCCCCCTGGCTGTGCTTGGTCCCCCAGGCTGTGCTTGGCCCCCCTGGTTTCTCTTGGTCCCCCAGGCAGTGCTTGGTCCCCCTGGTTGCTCTTGGTCCCCCAGGCTGTGCTTGGTCCCCCAGGGTGTGCTTGGTCCCCTTGGTTGCTATTGGTCCCCCAGGGCTGTGCTTGGTCCCCTTGGTTGCTCTTGGTCCCCCAGGCTGTGCTTGGTCCCCTTGGTTGCTCTTGGTCCCCCAGGCTGTGCTTGGTCCCCCAGGCTGTGCTTGGTCCCCCTGGCTGTGCTTGGTCCCCCAGGCTGTGCTTGGTCCCCCTGGCTGTGCTTGGTCCCCCAGGCTGTGCTTGGTCCCCCTGGTTGCTCTTGGTCCCCCAGGCTGTGCTTGGTCCCCCAGGCTGTGCTTGGTCCCCCAACCTGTGCTTGGTCCCCCTGGTTGCTCTTGGTCCCCCAGGCTGTGCTTGGTCCCCCAGGCTGTGCTTGGTCCCCCTGGCTGTGCTTGGTCCCCCAGGCTGTGCTTGGTCCCCTTAGTTGGTCTTGGTCCCCCAGGCTGTGCTTGGTCCCCCAGGCTTTGCTTGGTCCCCTTGGTTGCTCTTGGTCCCCCAGGCTGTGCTTGGTCCCCCAGGCTGTGCTTGGTCCCCCTGGTTGCTCTTGGTCCCTCAGGCTGTGCTTGGTCCCCCTGGCTGTGCTTGGTCCCCCAGGCTGTGCTTGGTCCCCCTGGCTGTGCTTGGTCCCCCAGGCTGTACTTGGTCCCCCTGGTTGCTCTTGGTCCCCCAGGCTGTGCTTGGTCCCCCAAGCTGTTCTTGGTCCCCCAAGCTGTGCTTGGTCCCCCTGGTTGCTCTTGGTCCCCCAGGCTGTGCTTGGTCCCCCAGGCTGTTCTTGGTCCCCCAGGCTGTGCTTGGTCCCCTTGGTTGCTCTTGGTCCCCCAGGCTGTGCTTGGTCCCCCAGGCCCCCCAGGCTGTGCTTGGTCCCCCAGGCTGTGCTTGGTCCCCCAGGCTTTGCTTGGTCCCCCTGGTTGCTCTTGGTCCCCCAGGCTGTGCTTGGTCCCCCAGGCTGTGCTTGGTCCCCTTGGTTGCTCTTGGTCCCCAAGGCTGTGCTTGGTCCCCCAGGCTGTGCTTGGTCCCCCTGGTTGCTCTTGGTCCCCCAGGCTGTGCTTGGTCCCCCAGGCTGTGCTTGGTCCCCCTGGTTGTGATTGGTCCCCCAGGCCGTGCTTGGTCCCCCTGGATGTGCTTGGTTCCCCAGGCTGTGCTTGGTCCCCCTGGTTGCTCTTGGTCCCCCAGGCTGTGCTTGGTCCCCCAGGTTGCTCTTGGTCCCCCAGGCTGTGCTTGGTCCCCAGGCTGTGCTTGGTCCCCAGGCTGTGCTTGGTCCCCTAGGTTGCTCTTGGTCCCCCAGGCTGTGCTTGGTCCCCCAGGCTGTGCTTGGTCCCCCTGGCTGTGCTTGGTACCCCTGGTTGCTCTTGGTCCCCCAGGCTGTGCTTGGTCCCCCAGGCTGTGCTAGGTCCCCTTGGTTGCTCTTGGTCCCCCAGGCTGTGCTTGGTCCCCCAGGATGTGCTTGGTCCCCTTGGTTGCTCTTGTTCCCCCAGGCTGTGCTTGGTCCCCCAGGCTGTGCTTGGTCCCCCTGGTTGCTCTTGGTCCCCCAGGCTGTGCTTGGTCCCCCAGGCTGTGCTTGGTCCCCCAGGCTGTGCTTGGTCCCCCTGGTTGCTCTTGGTCCCCCAGGCTGTGCTTGGACCCCCAGGCTGTGCTTGGTCCCCCAGGCTGTGCTTGGTCCCCCAGGCTGTGCTTGGTCCCCCTGGTTGCTCTGTGTCCCCCAGGCTGTGCTTGGTCCCCCTGGTTGCTCTTGGTCCCCCAGGCTGTGCTTGGTCCCCAGGCTGTGCTTGGTCCCCTTGGTTGCTCTTGGTCCCCCAGGCTGTGCTTGGTCCCCCAGGTTGTGCTTGGTCCCCTTGGTGGCTCTTGTTCCCCCAGGCTGTGCTTGGTCCCCCAGGCTGTGCTTGGTCCGCCTGGTTGCTCTTGTTCCCCCAGGCTTTGCTTGGTCCCCCAGGCTGTGCTTGGTCCCCCAGGCTGTGCTAGGTCCCCCAGGCTGTGCTTGGTCCCACTGGTTGCTCTTGGTCCCTCAGGCTGTGCTTGGTCCCCCAGGCTGTGCTTGTTCCCCCTGGCTGTGCTTGGTCCCACAGGCTGTGCTTGGTCCCCCTGGTTGCTCTTGGTCCCCCCGGCTGTGCTTGGACCCCCAGGCTGTGCTTGGTCCCCCAGGCTGTGCTTGGTCCCCCAGGCTGTGCTTGGTCCCCCTAGTTGCTCTTGGTCCCCCAGGCTGTGCTTGGTCCCCCTGGTTGCTCTTGGTCCCCCAGGCTGTGCTTGGTCCCCAGGCTGTGCTTGGTCCCCTTGGTTGCTCTTGGTCCCCCAGGCTGTGCTTGGTCCCCCAGGCTGTGCTTGGTCCCCCTGGCTGTGCTTGGTCCCCCTGGTTGCTCTTGGTCCCCCAGGCTGTGCTTGGTCCCCCAGGCTGTTCTTGGTCCCCCAGGCTGTGCTAGGTCCCCTTGGTTGCTCTTGGTCCCCCAGGCTGTGCTTGGTCCCCCAGGTTGTGCTTGGTCCCCTTGGTTGCTCTTGTTCCCCCAGGCTGTGCTTGGTCCCCCAGGCTGTGCTTGGTCCCCTTGGTTGCTCTTGGTCCCCCTGGTTGCTCTTGGTCCCCCAGGCTGTGCTTGGTCCCCTTGGTTGCTCTTGGTCCCCCAGGCTGTGCTTGGTCCCCCTGGTTGCTCTTGCTCCCCCAGGCTGTGCTTGGACCCCCAGGCTGTGCTTGGTCCCCCTGGCTGTGCGTGGTCCCCCAGGCTGTGCTTGGTCCCCCTGGTTGCTCTTGGTCCCCCAGGCTGTGCTTGGTAACCCAGGCTGTGCTTGGTCCCCCTGGCTGTGATTGGTCCCCCAGGCTGTGCTTGGTCCCCTTGGTTGCTCTTGGTCCCCCGGGCTGTGCTTGGTCCCCCTGGTTGCTCTTGGTCCCCCATGCTGTGCTTGGTCCCCCAGGCTGTGCTTGGTCCCCCTGGTTGCTCTTGGTCCCCCAGGCTGTGCTTGGTCCCCTTGGTTGCTCTTGGTCCCTCAGGCTGTGCTTGGTCCCCCAGGCTGTGCTTGGTCCCCCTGGCTGTGCTTGGTCCCCCAGGCTGTGCTTGGTCCCCCTGGTTGCTCTTGGTCCCCCAGGCTTTGCTTGGTCCCCCAGGCTGTGCTTGGTCCCCCAGGCTGTGCTTGGTCCCCTTGGTTGCTCTTGGTCCCCCAGGCTGTGCTTGGTCCCCCTGGTTGCTCTTGGTCCCCCAGGCTGTGCTTGGTCCCCCAGGCTGTGCTTGGTCCCTCAGGCTGTGCTTGGACCCCTTGGTTGCTCTTGGTCCCCCAGGCTGTGCTTGGTCCCCCAGGCTGTGCTTGGTCCCCCTGGTTGCTCTTGGTCCCCCAGGCTGTGCTTGGTCCCCCAGGCTGTGCTTGGTCCCCCTGGCTGTGCTTGGTCCCCCAGGCTGTGCTTGGTCCCCCTGGCTGTGCTTGGTCCCCCAGGCTGTGCTTGGTCCCCCTGGTTGCTCTTGGTCCCCCAGACTTTGCTTGGTCCCCCAGGCTGTGCTTGGTCCCCTTGGTTGCTCTTGGTCCCCCAGGCTGTGCTTGGTCCCCCTGGTTGCTCTTGGTCCCCCAGGCTGTGCTTGGTCCCCCAGGCTGTGCTTGGTCCCCCAGGCTGTGCTTGGACCCATTGGTTGCTCTTGGTCCCCCAGGCTGTGCTTGGTCCCCCAGGCTGTGCTTGGTCCCCCTGGTTGCTCTTGGTCCCCCGGGCTGTGCTTGGTCCCCCAGGCTGTGCTTGGTCCCCCTGGTTGCTCTTGGTCCCCCAGGCTGTACTTGGTCCCCCAGGCTGTGCTTGGTCCCCCTGGCTGTGCTTGGTCCCCCAGGCTGTGCTTGGTCCCCCTGGTTGCTCTTGGTCCCCCAGGCTTTGCTTGGTCCCCCAGGCTGTGCTTGGTCCTCCAGGCTGTGCTTGGTCCCCCAGGCTGTGCTTGGTCCCCCAGGCTGTGCTTGGTCCCCCTGGTTGCTCTTGGTCCCCCAGGCTGTGCTTGGTCCCCCTGGTTGCTCTTGGTCCCCCAGGCTGTGCTTGGTCCCCCAGGCTGTGCTTGGTCCCCCAGGCTGTGCTTGGTCCCCTTGGTTGCTCTTGGTCCCCCAGGCTGTGCTTGGTCCCCCAGGTTGTGCTTGGTCCCCTTGGTTGCTCTTGTTCCCCCAGGCTGTGCTTGGTCCCCCAGGCTGTGCTTGGTCCCCTTGGTTGCTCTTGGTCCCCCTGGTTGCTCTTGGTCCCCCAGGCTGTGCTTGGTCCCCTTGGTTGCTCTTGGTCCCCCAGGCTGTGCTTGGTCCCCCTGGTTGCTCTTGCTCCCCCAGGCTGTGCTTGAACCCCCAGGCTGTGCTTGGTCCCCCTGGCTGTGCTTGGTCCCCCAGGCTGTGCTTGGTCCCCCTGGTTGCTCTTGGTCCCACAGGCTGTGCTTGGTCCCCCAGGCTGTGCTTGGTCCCCCTGGCTGTGCTTGGTCCCCCAGGCTGTGCCTGGTCCCCTTGGTTGCTCTTGGTCCCCCAGGCTGTGCTTGGTCCCCCAGGCTGTGCTTGGTCCCCTTGGTTGCTCTTGGTCCCTCAGGCTGTGCTTCGTCCCCCAGGCTGTGCTTGGTCCCCCTGGCTGTGCTTGGTCCCCCAGGCTGTGCTTGGTCCCCCTGGTTGCTCTTGGTCCCCCAGGCTTTGCTTGGTCCCCCAGGCTGTGCTTGGTCCCCCAGGCTGTGCTTGGTCCCCCAGGCTGTACTTGGTCCCCCTGGTTGCTCTTGGTCCCCCAGGCTGTGCTTGGTCCCCCAGGCTGTGCTTGGTCCCCCTGGTTGCTCTTGGTCCCCCAGGCTGTGCTTGGTCCCCCAGGCTGTGCTTGGCCCCCCTGGCTGTGCTTGGTCCCCCAGGCTGTGCTTGGTCCCCCAGGCTGTGCTTGGTCCCCCAGGCTGTGCTTGGTGCCCCTGGTTGCTCTTGGTCCCCCAAGCTGTGCTTGGTCCCCCAGGCTGTACTTGGTCTCCCAGGCTGTGCTTGGTCCCCCTGGTTGCCCTTGGTCCCCCAGGCTGCGCTTGGTCCCCCAGGTTGTGCTTGGTCCCCCTGGTTGCTCTTGGTCCCCCAGGCTGTGCTTGGTCCCCCTGGTTGCTCTTGGTCCCCCAGGCTGTGCTTGGTCCCCTTGGTTGCTCTTGGTCCCCCAGGCTGTGCTTGGTCCCCCAGGCTGTGCTTGGTCCCCCTGGCTGTGCTTGGTCCCCCAGGCTGTGCTTGGTCCCCCTGGTTGCTCTTGGTCCCCCAGGCTGTGCTTGGTCCCCCAGGCTGTGCTTGGTCCCCCAGGCTGTGCTTGGTCCCCCTGGTTGCTCTTGGTCCCCCAGGCTGTGCTTGGTCCCCCAGGGCTGTGCTTGGTCCCCCAGGCTGTGCTTGGTCCCCCTGGTTGCTCTTGGTCCCCCAGGCTGTGCTTGGTCCCCTTGGTTGCTATTGGTCACCCAGGCTGTGCTTGGTCCCCCAGGCTGTGCTTGGTCCCCCTGGCTGTGCTTGGTCCCCCAGGCTGTGCTTGGTCCCCCTGGTTGCTCTTGGTTCCCCAGGCTTTGCTTGGTCCCCCAGGCTGTGCTTGGTCCCCCAGGCTGTGCTTGGTCCCCCAGGCTGTGCTTGGTCCCCTAGGCTGTGCTTGGTCCCCCTGGTTGCTCTTGGTCCCCTAGGCTGTGCTTGGTCCCCCAGGCTGTGTTTGGTCCCCCTGGTTGCTCTTGGTCCCCCAGGCTGTGCTTGGTCCCCGAGGCTGTGCTTGGTCCCCCAGGCTGTGCTTGGTCCCCTAGGCTGTGCTTGGTCCCCCAGGCTGTGCTTGGTCCCCCTGGCTGTGCTTGGTCCCCCTGGTTGCTCTTGGTCCCCCAGGTTGTGCTTGGTCCCCCAGGCTGTGCTTGGTCCCCCTGGCTGTGCTTGGTCCCCCTGGCAGTGCTTGGTCCCCCAGGCTGTGCTTGGTCCCCCTGGTTGCTCTTGGTCCCCCAGGCTGTGCTTGGTCCCCCAGGCTGTGCTTGGTCCCCCTGGCTGTGCTTGGTCCCCCAGGCTGTGCTTGGTCCCCCTGGTTGCTCTTGGTCCCCCAGGCTGTGCTTGGTCCCCCTGGTTGCTCTTGGTCCCCCAAGCTGTGCTTGGTCCCCCAGGCTGTGCTTGGTCCCCCAGTCTGTGCTTGGTCACCCTGGTTGCTCTTGGTCCCCCAGGCTGTGCTTGGTCCCCCTGGTTGCTCATGGTCCCCCAGGCTGTGCTTGGTCCCACAGGCTGTGTTTTGTCCCCCAGCCTGTGCTTGGTCCCCCAGGCTGTGCTTGGTCCCCTTGATTGCTCTTGGTCCCCCAGGCTGTGCTTGTCTCCCTGGTTGCTCTTGGTCCCCCAGGCTGTGCTTGGTCCCCCAGGCTGTGCTTGGTCCCCTTGGTTGCTCTTGGTCCCCCAGGCTGTGCTTGGTCCCCTAGGCTGTGCTTGGTCCCCATGGTTGCTCTTGGTCCCCCAGGCTGTGCTTGGTCCCCCTGGTTGCTCTTGGTCCCCCAGGCTGTGCTTGGTCCCCCAGGCTGTGATTGGTCCCCCAGGCTGTGCTTGGTCCCCCTGGTTGCTCTTGGTCCCCCAGGCTGTGCTTGGTCCCCCTGGTTGCTCTTGGTCTCCCAGGCTGTGCTTGGTCCCCCAGGCTGTGCTTAGTCCCCTTGGTTGCTCTTGGTCCCCCAGGCTGTGCTTGGTCCCCCAGGCTGTGCTTGGTCCCCTTGGTTGCTCTTGGTCCCCCAGGCAGTGCTTGGTCCCCCTGGTTGCTCTTGGTCCCCCAGGCTGTGCTTGGTCCCCCAGGCTGTGCTTGGTCCCCCAGGCTGTGCTTCGTCCCCCAGGCTGTGCTTGGTCCCCAAGGCTGTGCTTGGTCCCCCTGGCTGTGCTTGGTCCCCCAGGCTGTGCTTGGTCCCCCTGGTTGCTCTTGGTCCCCCAGGCTGTGCTTGGTCCCCCTGGTTGCTCTTGGTCCCCCAGGCTGTGCTTGGTCCCCCAGGCTGTGCTTGGTCCCCAGGCTGTGCTTGGTCCCCCTGGTTGCTCTTGGTCCCCCAGGCGGTGCTTGGTCCCCCAGGCTGTGCTTGGTCCCCTTGGTTACTCTTGGTCCCCCAGGCAGTGCTTGGTCCCCCTGGTTGCTCTTGGTCCCCCAGGCTGTGCTTGGTCCCCCAGGCTGTGCTTGGTCCCCCAGGCTGTGCTTCGTCCCCCTGGCTGTGCTTGGTCCCCCAGGCTGTGCTTGGTCCCCCTGGTTGCTCTTGGTCCCCTAGGCTGTGCTTGGTCCCCCAGGCTGTGCTTGGTCCCCCAGGCTGTGCTTGGTCCCCCTGGTTGCTCTTGGTCCCCCAGGCTGTGCTTGGTCCCCCAGGCTGTGCTTGGTCCCCCAGGCTGTGCTTGGTCCCCCTGGTTGCTCTTGGTCCCCCAGGCTGTGCTTGGTCCCTTTGGTTGCTATTGGTCCCCCAGGCTGTGCTTGGTCCCCCAGGCTGTGCTTGGTCAGCCTGGCTGTGCTTGGTTCCCCAGGCTTTGCTTGGTCCCCTAGGCTGTGCTTGGTCCCTCAGGCTGTGCTTGGTCCCCCAGGCTGTGCTTGGTCCCCCTGGTTGCTCTTGGTCCCCCAGGCTCTGCTTGGTCCCCCAGGCTGTGCTTGGTCCCCCTGGTTGCTCTTGGTCCCCCAGGCTGTGCTTGGTCCCCGAGGCTGTGCTTGGTCCCCCAGGCTGTGCTTGGTCCCCCTGGTTGCTCTTGGTCCCCCAGGCTGTGCTTGGTCCCCCTGGTTGCTCTTGGTCCCCCAAGCTGTGCTTGGTCCCCCAGGCTGTGCTTGGTCCCCCTGGTTGCTCTTGGTCCCCCAGGCTGTGCTTGGTCCCCCTGGTTGCTCTTGGTCCCCCAGGCTGTGCTTGGTCCCCTTGGTTGCTCTTGGCCCCCCAGGCTGTGCTTGGTCCCCCAGGCTGTGCTTGGTCCCCCTGGCTGTGCTTGGTCCCCCAGGCTGTGCTTGGTCCCCCTGGTTGCTCTTGGTCCCCCAGGCTGTGCTTGGTCCCCCAGGCTGTGCTTGGTCCCCCAGGCTGTGCTTGGTCCCCCTGGTTGCTCTTGGTCCCCCAGGCTGTGCTTGGTCCCCCAGGGCTGTGCTTGGTCCCCCAGGCTGTGCTTGGTCCCCCTGGTTGCTCTTGGTCCCCCAGGCTGTGCTTGGTCCCCTTGGTTGCTATTGGTCACCCAGGCTGTGCTTGGTCCCCCAGGCTGTGCTTGGTCCCCCTGGCTGTGCTTGGTCCCCCAGGCTGTGCTTGGTCCCCCTGGTTGCTCTTGGTTCCCCAGGCTGTGCTTGGTCCCCCAGGCTGTGCTTGGTCCCCCAGGCTGTGCTTGGTCCCCCTGGTTGCTCTTGGTCCCCTAGGCTGTGCTTGGTCCCCCAGGCTGTGTTTGGTCCCCCTGGTTGCTCTTGGTCCCCCAGGCTGTGCTTGGTCCCCGAGGCTGTGCTTGGTCCCCCAGGCTGTGCTTGGTCCCCTAGGCTGTGCTTGGTCCCCCAGGCTGTGCTTGGTCCCCCTGGCTGTGCTTGGTCCCCCTGGTTGCTCTTGGTCCCCCAGGTTGTGCTTGGTCCCCCAAGCTGTGCTTGGTCCCCCTGGCTGTGCTTGGTCCCCCTGGCAGTGCTTGGTCCCCCAGGCTGTGCTTGGTCCCCCTGGTTGCTCTTGGTCCCCCAGGCTGTGCTTGGTCCCCCAGGCTGTGCTTGGTCCCCCTGGCTGTGCTTGGTCCCCCTGGTTGCTCTTGGTCCCCCAGGTTGTGCTTGGTCCCCCAAGCTGTGCTTGGTCCCCCTGGCTGTGCTTGGTCCCCCTGGCAGTGCTTGGTCCCCCAGGCTGTGCTTGGTCCCCCTGGTTGCTCTTGGTCCCCCAGGCTGTGCTTGGTCCCCCAGGCTGTGCTTGGTCCCCCTGGCTGTGCTTGGTCCCCCAGGCTGTGCTTGGTCCCCCTGGTTGCTCTTGGTCCCCCAGGCTGTGCTTGGTCCCCCTGGTTGCTCTTGGTCCCCCAAGCTGTGCTTGGTCCCCCAGGCTGTGCTTGGTCCCCCAGTCTGTGCTTGGTCACCCTGGTTGCTCTTGGTCCCCCAGGCTGTGCTTGGTCCCCCTGGTTGCTCATGGTCCCCCAGGCTGTGCTTGGTCCCACAGGCTGTGTTTTGTCCCCCAGCCTGTGCTTGGTCCCCCAGGCTGTGCTTGGTCCCCTTGATTGCTCTTGGTCCCCCAGGCTGTGCTTGTCTCCCTGGTTGCTCTTGGTCCCCCAGGCTGTGCTTGGTCCCCCAGGCTGTGCTTGGTCCCCTTGGTTGCTCTTGGTCCCCCAGGCTGTGCTTGGTCCCCTAGGCTGTGCTTGGTCCCCATGGTTGCTCTTGGTCCCCCAGGCT
This sequence comes from Lissotriton vulgaris, assembly GCF_964263255.1. Classification (NCBI taxonomy): domain Eukaryota; kingdom Metazoa; phylum Chordata; class Amphibia; order Caudata; family Salamandridae; genus Lissotriton; species Lissotriton vulgaris. Next base: position 1,024,259,464 of record NC_141698.1, read on the forward strand.
GTGCTTGGTCCCCCTGGTTGCTCTTGGTCCCCCAGGCTGTGCTTGGTCCCCCAGGCTGTGCTTGGTCCCCCAGGCTGTGCTTGGTCCCCCTGGTTGCTCTTGGTCCCCCAGGCTGTGCTTGGTCCCCCTGGTTGCTCTTGGTCTCCCAGGCTGTGCTTGGTCCCCCAGGCTGTGCTTGGTCCCCTTGGTTGCTCTTGGTCCCCCAGGCTGTGCTTGGTCCCCCAGGCTGTGCTTGGTCCCCTTGGTTGCTCTTGGTCCCCCAGGCAGTGCTTGGTCCCCCTGGTTGCTCTTGGTCCCCCAGGCTGTGCTTGGTCCCCCAGGCTGTGCTTGGTCCCCCAGGCTGTGCTTCGTCCCCCAGGCTGTGCTTGGTCCCCAAGGCTGTGCTTGGTCCCCCTGGCTGTGCTTGGTCCCCCAGGCTGTGCTTGGTCCCCCTGGTTGCTCTTGGTCCCCCAGGCTGTGCTTGGTCCCCCTGGTTGCTCTTGGTCCCCCAGGCTGTGCTTGGTCCCCCAGGCTGTGCTTGGTCCCCAGGCTGTGCTTGGTCCCCCTGGTTGCTCTTGGTCCCCCAGGCGGTGCTTGGTCCCCCAGGCTGTGCTTGGTCCCCTTGGTTACTCTTGGTCCCCCAGGCAGTGCTTGGTCCCCCTGGTTGCTCTTGGTCCCCCAGGCTGTGCTTGGTCCCCCAGGCTGTGCTTGGTCCCCCAGGCTGTGCTTCGTCCCCCAGGCTGTGCTTGGTCCCCAAGGCTGTGCTTGGTCCCCCTGGCTGTGCTTGGTCCCCCAGGCTGTGCTTGGTCCCCCTGGTTGCTCTTGGTCCCCCAGGCTGTGCTTGGTCCCCCTGGTTGCTCTTGGTCCCCCAGGCTGTGCTTGGTCCCCCAGGCTGTGCTTGGTCCCCAGGATGTGCTAGGTCCCCCTGGTTGCTCTTGGTCCCCCAGGCTGTGCTTGGTCCCCCAGGCTGTGCTTGGTCCCCCAGGCTGTGCTTGGTCCCCCTGGTTGCTCTTGGTCCCCCAGGCTGTGCTTGGTGCCTTTGGTTGCTATTGGTCCCCCAGGCCGTGCTTGGTCCCCCAGGCTGTGCTTGGTCCCCCTGGCTGTGCTTGGTTCCCCAGGCTTTGCTTGGTCCCCCAGGCTGTGCTTGGTCCCTCAGGCTGTGCTTGGTCCCCCAGGCTGTGCTTGGTCCCCCTGGTTGCTCTTGGTCCCCCAGGCTCTGCTTGGTCCCCCAGGCTGTGCTTGGTCCCCCTGGTTGCTCTTGGTCCCCCAGGCTGTGCTTGGTCCCCGAGGCTGTGCTTGGTCCCCCAGGCTGTGCTTGGTCCCCCTGGTTGCTCTTGGTCCCCCAGGCTGTGCTTGGTCCCCCTGGTTGCTCTTGGTCCCCAAACTGTGCTTGGTCCCCCAGGCTGTGCTTGGTCCCCCAGGCTGTGCTTGGTCCCCCAGGCTGTGCTTTGTCCCCCTGGTTGCTCTTGGTCCCCCAGGCTGTGCTTGGTCCCCCAGGCTGTGCTTGGTCCCCCAGGCTGTGCTTGGTCCCCCTGGTTGCTCTTGGTCCCCCAGGCTGTGCTTGGTCCCCCAGGCTGTGCTTGGTCCCCCCGGTTGCTCTTGGTCCCCCAGGCTGTGCTTGGTCCCCCAGGCTGTGCTTCGTCCCCCAGGCTGTGTTTGGTCCCCCAGGCTGTGCTTGGTCCCCCTGATTGCTCTTGGTCCCCCAGGCTGTGCTTGGTCCCCTTTGTTGCTCTTGGTCCCCCAGGCTGTGCTTGGTCCCCCAGGCTGTGCTTGGTCCCCCAGGCTGTGCTTGGTCCCCCTGGTTGCTCTTGGTCCCCCAGGCTGTGCTTGGTCCCCCTGGTTGCTCTTGGTCCCCCAAGCTGTGCTTGGTCCCCCAGGCTGTGCTTGGTCCCCTTGGTTGCTCTTGGTCCCCCAGGCTGTGCTTGGTCCCCCAGGCTGTGCTTGGTCCCCTTGGTTGCTCTTGGTCCCCCAGGCAGTGCTTGGTCCCCCTGGTTGCTCTTGGTCCCCCAGGCTGTGCTTGGTCCCCCAGGCTGTGCTTGGTCCGCCAGGCTGTGCTTGGTCCCCCTGGCTGTGCTTGGTCCCCCAGGCTGTGCTTGGTCCCCCTGGCTGTGCTTAGTCCCCCAGGCTGTGCTTGGTCCCCCTGGTTGCTCTTGGTCCCCCAGGCTGTGCTTGGTCCCCCTGGCTGTGCTTGGTCCCCCAGGCTGTGCTTGGCCCCCCTGGTTTCTCTTGGTCCCCCAGGCAGTGCTTGGTCCCCCTGGTTGCTCTTGGTCCCCCAGGCTGTGCTTGGTCCCCCAGGGTGTGCTTGGTCCCCTTGGTTGCTATTGGTCCCCCAGGGCTGTGCTTGGTCCCCTTGGTTGCTCTTGGTCCCCCAGGCTGTGCTTGGTCCCCTTGGTTGCTCTTGGTCCCCCAGGCTGTGCTTGGTCCCCCAGGCTGTGCTTGGTCCCCCTGGCTGTGCTTGGTCCCCCAGGCTGTGCTTGGTCCCCCTGGCTGTGCTTGGTCCCCCAGGCTGTGCTTGGTCCCCCTGGTTGCTCTTGGTCCCCCAGGCTGTGCTTGGTCCCCCAGGCTGTGCTTGGTCCCCCTGGCTGTGCTTGGTCCCCCAACCTGTGCTTGGTCCCCCTGGTTGCTCTTGGTCCCCCAGGCTGTGCTTGGTCCCCCAGGCTGTGCTTGGTCCCCCTGGCTGTGCTTGGTCCCCCAGGCTGTGCTTGGTCCCCCAGGCTGTGCTTGGTCCCCTTAGTTGGTCTTGGTCCCCCAGGCTGTACTTGGTCCCCCTGGTTGCTCTTGGTCCCCCAGGCTGTGCTTGGTCCCCCAGGCTTTGCTTGGTCCCCTTGGTTGCTCTTGGTCCCCCAGGCTGTGCTTGGTCCCCCAGGCTGTGCTTGGTCCCCCTGGTTGCTCTTGGTCCCTCAGGCTGTGCTTGGTCCCCCTGGCTGTGCTTGGTCCCCCAGGCTGTGCTTGGTCCCCCTGGCTGTGCTTGGTCCCCCAGGCTGTACTTGGTCCCCCTGGTTGCTCTTGGTCCCCCAGGCTATGCTTGGTCCCCCAAGCTGTGCTTGGTCCCCCTGGTTGCTCTTGGTCCCCCAGGCTGTGCTTGGTCCCCCAGGCTGTTCTTGGTCCCCCAGGCTGTGCTTGGTCCCCCAGGCTGTGCTTGGTCCCCCTGGTTGCTCTTGGTCCCCCAGGCTGTGCTTGGTCCCCCAGGCTGTACTTGGTCCCCCCGGTTGCTCTTGGTCCCCCAGGCTGTGCTTGGTCCCCCAGGCTGTGCTTGGTCCCCCAGGCTGTGTTTGGTCCCCCAGGCTGTGCTTGGTCCCCCTGATTGCTCTTGGTCCCCCAGGCTGTGCTTGGTCCCCTTTGTTGCTCTTGGTCCCCCAGGCTGTGCTTGGTCCCCCAGGCTGTGCTTGGTCCCCCTGGTTGCTCTTGGTCCCCCAGGCTGTGCTTGGTCCCCCTGGTTGCTCTTGGTCCCCCAAGCTGTGCTTGGTCCCCCAGGCTGTGCTTGGTCCCCTTGGTTGCTCTTGGTCCCCCAGGCTGTGCTTCGTCCCCCAGGCTGTGCTTGGTCCCCTTGGTTGCTCTTGGTCCCCCAGGCAGTGCTTGGTCCCCATGGTTGCTCTTGGTCCCCCAGGCTGTGCTTGGTCCCCCAGGCTGTGCTTGGTCCGCCAGGCTGTGCTTGGTCCCCCTGGCTGTGCTTGGTCCCCCAGGCTGTGCTTGGTCCCCCTGGCTGTGCTTAGTCCCCCAGGCTGTGCTTGGTCCCCCTGGTTGCTCTTGGTCCCCCAGGCTGTGCTTGGTCCCCCAGGCTGTGCTTGGTCCCCCTGGCTGTGCTTGGTCCCCCAGGCTGTGCTTGGCCCCCCTGGTTTCTCTTGGTCCCCCAGGCAGTGCTTGGTCCCCCTGGTTGCTCTTGGTCCCCCAGGCTGTGCTTGGTCCCCCAGGGTGTGCTTGGTCCCCTTGGTTGCTATTGGTCCCCCAGGGCTGTGCTTGGTCCCCTTGGTTGCTCTTGGTCCCCCAGGCTGTGCTTGGTCCCCTTGGTTGCTCTTGGTCCCCCAGGCTGTGCTTGGTCCCCCAGGCTGTGCTTGGTCCCTGGCTGTGCTTGGTCCCCCAGGCTGTGCTTGGTCCCCCTGGCTGTGCTTGGTCCCCCAGGCTGTGCTTGGTCCCCCTGGTTGCTCTTGGTCCCCCAGGCTGTGCTTGGTCCCCCAGGCTGTGCTTGGTCCCCCTGGCTGTGCTTGGTCCACAACCTGTGCTTGGTCCCCCTGGTTGCTCTTGGTCCCCCAGGCTGTGCTTGGTCCCCCAGGCTGTGCTTGGTCCCCCTGGCTGTGCTTGGTCCCCCTGGCTGTGCTTGGTCCCCCAGGCTGTGCTTGGTCCCCCAGGCTGTGCTTGGTCCCCCAGGCTGTGCTTGGTCCCCTTAGTTGGTCTTGGTCCCCCAGGCTGTGCTTGGTCCCCCTGGTTGCTCTTGGTCCCCCAGGCTGTGCTTGGTCCCCCAGGCTTTGCTTGGTCCCCTTGGTTGCTCTTGGTCCCCCAGGCTGTGCTTGGTCCCCCAGGCTGTGCTTGGTCCCCCTGGTTGCTCTTGGTCCCTCAGGCTGTGCTTGGTCCCCCTGGCTGTGCTTGGTCCCCCAGGCTGTGCTTGGTCCCCCTGGCTGTGCTTGGTCCCCCAGGCTGTACTTGGTCCCCCTGGTTGCTCTTGGTCCCCCAGGCTGTGCTTGGTCCCCCAAGCTGTGCTTGGTCCCCCTGGTTGCTCTTGGTCCCCCAGGCTGTGCTTGGTCCCCCAGGCTGTTCTTGGTCCCCCAGGCTGTGCTTGGTCCCCCAGGCTGTGCTTGGTCCCCCAGGCTGTGCTTGGTCCCCCTGGTTGTTCTTGGTCCCCCTGGTTGCTCTTGGTCCCCCAGGCTGTGCTTGGTCCCCCAGGCTGTTCTTGGTCCCCCAGGCTGTGCTTGGTCCCCTTGGTTGCTCTTGGTCCCCCAGGCTGTGCTTGGTCCCCCAGGCCCCCCAGGCTGTGCTTGGTCCCCCAGGCTGTGCTTGGTCCCCCAGGCTTTGCTTGGTCCCCGTGGTTGCTCTTGGTCCCCCAGGCAGTGCTTGGTCCCCCTGGTTGCTCTTGGTCCCCCAGGCTGTGCTTGGTCCCCCAGGCTGTGCTTGGTCCCCTTGGTTGCTCTTGGTCCCCCAGGCTGTGCTTGGTCCCCCAGGCTGTGCTTGGTCCCCCTGGTTGCTCTTGGTCCCCCAGGCTGTGCTTGGTCCCCCAGGCTGTGCTTGGTCCCCCTGGCTGTGATTGGTCCCCCAGGCCATGCTTGGTCCCCCTGGCTGTGCTTGGTCCCCCAGGCTGTGCTTGGTCCCCCTGGTTGCTCTTGGTCCCCCAGGCTGTGCTTGGTCCCCCAGGTTGCTCTTGGTCCCCCAGGCTGTGCTTGGTCCCCAGGCTGTGCTTGGTCCCCAGGCTGTGCTTGGTCCCCTAGGTTGCTCTTGGTCCCCCAGGCTGTGCTTGGTCCCCCAGGCTGTGCTTGGTCCCCCTGGCTGTGCTTGGTCCCCCTGGTTGCTCTTGGTCCCCCAGGTTGTGCTTGGTCCCCCAGGCTGTGCTTGGTCCCCCAGGCTGTGCTATGTCCCCTTGGTTGCTCTTGGTCCCCCAAGCTGTGCTTGGTCCCCCAGGTTGTGCTTGGTCCCCCTGGTTGCTCTTGGTCCCCCCGGCTGTGCTTGGACCCCCAGGCTGTGCTTGGTCCCCCAGGCTGTGCTTGGTCCCCCAGGCTGTGCTTGGTCCCCCTAGTTGCTCTTGGTCCCCCAGGCTGTGCTTGGTCCCCCTGGTTGCTCTTGGTCCCCCAGGCTGTGCTTGGTCCCCAGGCTGTGCTTGGTCCCCTTGGTTGCTCTTGGTCCCCCAGGCTGTGCTTGGTCCCCCAGGCTGTGCTTGGTCCCCCTGGCTGTGCTTGGTCCCCCTGGTTGCTCTTGGTCCCCCAGGCTGTGCTTGGTCCCCCAGGCTGTGCTTGGTCCCCCAGGCTGTGCTAGGTCCCCTTGGTTGCTCTTGGTCCCCCAGGCTGTGCTTGGTCCCCCTGGCTGTGCTTGGTCCCCCAGGCTGTGCTTGGTCCCCCAGGCTGTGCTTGGTCCCCTTAGTTGGTCTTGGTCCCCCAGGCTGTGCTTGGTCCCCCTGGTTGCTCTTGGTCCCCCAGGCTGTGCTTGGTCCCCCAGGCTTTGCTTGGTCCCCTTGGTTGCTCTTGGTCCCCCAGGCTGTGCTTGGTCCCCCAGGCTGTGCTTGGTCCCCCTGGTTGCTCTTGGTCCCTCAGGCTGTGCTTGGTCCCCCTGGCTGTGCTTGGTCCCCCAGGCTGTGCTTGGTCCCCCTGGCTGTGCTTGGTCCCCCAGGCTGTACTTGGTCCCCCTGGTTGCTCTTGGTCCCCCAGGCTATGCTTGGTCCCCCAAGCTGTGCTTGGTCCCCCTGGTTGCTCTTGGTCCCCCAGGCTGTGCTTGGTCCCCCAGGCTGTTCTTGGTCCCCCAGGCTGTGCTTGGTCCCCCAGGCTGTGCTTGGTCCCCCTGGTTGCTCTTGGTCCCCCAGGCTGTGCTTGGTCCCCCAGGCTGTGCTTGGTCCCCCCGGTTGCTCTTGGTCCCCCAGGCTGTGCTTGGTCCCCCAGGCTGTGCTTGGTCCCCCAGGCTGTGTTTGGCCCCCCAGGCTGTGCTTGGTCCCCCTGATTGCTCTTGGTCCCCCAGGCTGTGCTTGGTCCCCTTTGTTGCTCTTGGTCCCCCAGGCTGTGCTTGGTCCCCCAGGCTGTGCTTGGTACCCCTGGCTGTGCTTAGTCCCCCAGGCTGTGCTTGGTCCCCCTGGTTGCTCTTGGTCCCCCAGGCTGTGCTTGGTCCCCCAGGCTGTGCTTGGTCCCCCTGGCTGTGCTTGGTCCCCCAGGCTGTGCTTGGCCCCCCTGGTTTCTCTTGGTCCCCCAGGCAGTGCTTGGTCCCCCTGGTTGCTCTTGGTCCCCCAGGCTGTGCTTGGTCCCCCAGGGTGTGCTTGGTCCCCTTGGTTGCTATTGGTCCCCCAGGGCTGTGCTTGGTCCCCTTGGTTGCTCTTGGTCCCCCAGGCTGTGCTTGGTCCCCTTGGTTGCTCTTGGTCCCCCAGGCTGTGCTTGGTCCCCCAGGCTGTGCTTGGTCCCCCTGGCTGTGCTTGGTCCCCCAGGCTGTGCTTGGTCCCCCTGGTTGCTCTTGGTCCCCCAGGCTGTGCTTGGTCCCCCAGGCTGTGCTTGGTCCCCCTGGCTGTGCTTGGTCCCCCAACCTGTGCTTGGTCCCCCTGGTTGCTCTTGGTCCCCCAGGCTGTGCTTGGTCCCCCAGGCTGTGCTTGGTCCCCCTGGCTGTGCTTGGTCCCCCAGGCTGTGCTTGGTCCCCCAGGCTGTGCTTGGTCCCCCAGGCTGTGCTTGGTCCCCTTAGTTGGTCTTGGTCCCCCAGGCTGTGCTTGGTCCCCCTGGTTGCTCTTGGTCCCCCAGGCTGTGCTTGGTCCCCCAGGCTTTGCTTGGTCCCCTTGGTTGCTCTTGGTCCCCCAGGCTGTGCTTGGTCCCCCAGGCTGTGCTTGGTCCCCCTGGTTGCTCTTGGTCCCTCAGGCTGTGCTTGGTCCCCCTGGCTGTGCTTGGTCCCCCAGGCTGTGCTTGGTCCCCCTGGCTGTGCTTGGTCCCCCAGGCTGTACTTGGTCCCCCTGGTTGCTCTTGGTCCCCCAGGCTGTGCTTGGTCCCCCAAGCTGTGCTTGGTCCCCCTGGTTGCTCTTGGTCCCCCAGGCTGTGCTTGGTCCCCCAGGCTGTTCTTGGTCCCCCAGGCTGTGCTTGGTCCCCCAGGCTGTGCTTGGTCCCCCTGGTTGTTCTTGGTCCCCCTGGTTGCTCTTGGTCCCCCAGGCTGTGCTTGGTCCCCCAGGCTGTTCTTGGTCCCCCAGGCTGTGCTTGGTCCCCTTGGTTGCTCTTGGTCCCCCAGGCTGTGCTTGGTCCCCCAGGCCCCCCAGGCTGTGCTTGGTCCCCCAGGCTGTGCTTGGTCCCCCAGGCTTTGCTTGGTCCCCGTGGTTGCTCTTGGTCCCCCAGGCAGTGCTTGGTCCCCCTGGTTGCTCTTGGTCCCCCAGGCTGTGCTTGGTCCCCTTGGTTGCTCTTGGTCCCCCAGGCTGTGCTTGGTCCCCCAGGCTGTGCTTGGTCCCCCTGGTTGCTCTTGGTCCCCCAGGCTGTGCTTGTCCCCCAGGCTGTGCTTGGTCCCCCTGGCTGTGATTGGTCCCCCAGGCCGTGCTTGGTCCCCCTGGCTGTGCTTGGTCCCCCAGGCTGTGCTTGGTCCCCCTGGTTGCTCTTGGTCCCCCAGGCTGTGCTTGGTCCCCCAGGTTGCTCTTGGTCCCCCAGGCTGTGCTTGGTCCCCAGGCTGTGCTTGGTCCCCTAGGTTGCTCTTGGTCCCCCAGGCTGTGCTTGGTCCCCCAGGCTGTGCTTGGTCCCCCTGGCTGTGCTTGGTCCCCCTGGTTGCTCTTGGTCCCCCAGGCTGTGCTTGGTCCCCCAGGCTGTGCTTGGTCCCCCAGGCTGTGCTAGGTCCCCTTGGTTGCTCTTGGTCCCCCAAGCTGTGCTTGGTCCCCCAGGTTGTGCTTGGTCCCCCTGGTTGCTCTTGGTCCCCCCGGCTGTGCTTGGACCCCCAGGCTGTGCTTGGTCCCCCAGGCTGTGCTTGGTCCCCCAGGCTGTGCTTGGTCCCCCTAGTTGCTCTTGGTCCCCCAGGCTGTGCTTGGTCCCCCTGGTTGCTCTTGGTCCCCCAGGCTGTGCTTGGTCCCCAGGCTGTGCTTGGTCCCCTTGGTTGCTCTTGGTCCCCCAGGCTGTGCTTGGTCCCCCAGGCTGTGCTTGGTCCCCCTGGCTGTGCTTGGTCCCCCTGGTTGCTCTTGGTCCCCCAGGCTGTGCTTGGTCCCCCAGGCTGTGCTTGGTCCCCCAGGCTGTGCTAGGTCCCCTTGGTTGCTCTTGGTCCCCCAGGCTGTGCTTGGTCCCCCAGGTTGTGCTTGGTCCCCTTGGTTGCTCTTGTTCCCCCAGGCTGTGCTTGGTCCCCCAGGCTGTGCTTGGTCCCCTTGGTTGCTCTTGGTACCCCTGGTTGCTCTTGGTCCCCCAGGCTGTGCTTGGTCCCCTTGGTTGCTCTTGGTCCCCCAGGCTGTGCTTGGTCCCCCTGGTTGCTCTTGCTCCCCCAGGCTGTGCTTGGACCCCCAGGCTGTGCTTGGTCCCCCTGGCTGTGCTTGGTCCCCCAGGCTGTGCTTGGTCCCCCTGGTTGCTCTTGGTCCCCCAGGCTGTGCTTGGTAACCCAGGCTGTGCTTGGTCCCCCTGGCTGTGATTGGTCCCCCAGGCTGTGCTTGGTCCCCTTGGTTGCTCTTGGTCCCCCGGGCTGTGCTTGGTCCCCCTGGTTGCTCTTGGTCCCCCATGCTGTGCTTGGTCCCCCAGGCTGTGCTTGGTCCCCCAGGCTGTGCTTGGTCCCCCTGGTTGCTCTTGGTCCCCCAGGCTGTGCTTGGTCCCCTTGGTTGCTCTTGGTCCCTCAGGCTGTGCTTGGTCCCCCAGGCTGTGCTTGGTCCCCCTGGCTGTGCTTGGTCCCCCAGGCTGTGCTTGGTCCCCCTGGTTGCTCTTGGTCCCCCAGGCTTTGCTTGGTCCCCCAGGCTGTGCTTGGTCCCCCAGGCTGTGCTTGGTCCCCTTGGTTGCTCTTGGTCCCCCAGGCTGTGCTTGGTCCCCCTGGTTGCTCTTGGTCCCCCAGGCTGTGCTTGGTCCCCCAGGCTGTGCTTGGTCCCCCAGGCTGTGCTTGGACCCCTTGGTTGCTCTTGGTCCCCCAGGCTGTGCTTGGTCCCCCAGGCTGTGCTTGGTCCCCCTGGTTGCTCTTGGTCCCCCAGGCTGTGCTTGGTCCCCCAGGCTGTGCTTGGTCCCCCTGGCTGTGCTTGGTCCCCCAGGCTGTGCTTGGTCCCCCTGGTTGCTCTTGGTCCCCCGGGCTTTGCTTGGTCCCCCAGGCTGTGCTTGGTCCCCTTGGTTGCTCTTGGTCCCCCAGGCTGTGCTTGGTCCCCCTGGTTGCTCTTGGTCCCCCAGGCTGTGCTTGGTCCCCCAGGCTGTGCTTGGTCCCCCAGGCTGTGCTTGGACCCATTGGTTGCTCTTGGTCCCCCAGGCTGTGCTTGGTCCCCCAGGCTGTGCTTGGTCCCCCTGGTTGCTCTTGGTCCCCCAGGCTGTGCTTGGTCCCCCAGGCTGTGCTTGGTCCCCCTGGTTGCTCTTGGTCCCCCAGGCTGTGCTTGGTCCCCCAGGCTGTGCTTGGTCCCCCTGGCTGTGCTTGGTCCCCCAGGCTGTGCTTGGTCCCCCTGGTTGCTCTTGGTCCCCCAGGCTTTGCTTGGTCCCCCAGGCTGTGCTTGGTCCTCCAGGCTGTGCTTGGTCCCCCAGGCTGTGCTTGGTCCCCCAGGCTGTGCTTGGTCCCCCTGGTTGCTCTTGGTCCCCCAGGCTGTGCTTGGTCCCCCTGGTTGCTCTTGGTCCCCCAGGCTGTGCTTGGTCCCCCAGGCTGTGCTTGGTCCCCCAGGTTGTGCTTGGTCCCCTTGGTTGCTCTTGTTCCCCCAGGCTGTGCTTGGTCCCCCAGGCTGTGCTTGGTCCCCTTGGTTGCTCTTGGTCCCCCTGGTTGCTCTTGGTCCCCCAGGCTGTGCTTGGTCCCCTTGGTTGCTCTTGGTCCCCCAGGCTGTGCTTGGTCCCCCTGGTTGCTCTTGCTCCCCCAGGCTGTGCTTGAACCCCCAGGCTGTGCTTGGTCCCCCTGGCTGTGCTTGGTCCCCCAGGCTGTGCTTGGTCCCCCTGGTTGCTCTTGGTCCCACAGGCTGTGCTTGGTCCCCCAGGCTGTGCTTGGTCCCCCTGGCTGTGCTTGGTCCCCCAGGCTGTGCTTGGTCCCCCAGGCTGTACTTGGTCCCCCTGGTTGCTCTTGGTCCCCCAGGCTGTGCTTGGTCCCCCAGGCTGTGCTTGGTCCCCCTGGTTGCTCTTGGTCCCCCAGGCTGTGCTTGGTCCCCCAGGCTGTGCTTGGTCCCCCTGGCTGTGCTTGGTCCCCCAGGCTGTGCTTGGTCCCCCAGGCTGTGCTTGGTCCCCCAGGCTGTGCTTGGTCCCCCTGGTTGCTCTTGGTCCCCCAAGCTGTGCTTGGTCCCCCAGGCTGTACTTGGTCTCCCAGGCTGTGCTTGGTCCCCCTGGTTGCTCTTGGTCCCCCAGGCTGCGCTTGGTCCCCCAGGTTGTGCTTGGTCCCCCTGGTTGCTCTTGGTCCCCCAGGCTGTGCTTAGTCCCCCTGGTTGCTCTTGGTCCCCCAGGCTGTGCTTGGTCCCCTTGGTTGCTCTTGGTCCCCCAGGCTGTGCTTGGTCCCCCAGGCTGTGCTTGGTCCCCCTGGCTGTGCTTGGTCCCCCAGGCTGTGCTTGGTCCCCCTGGTTGCTCTTGGTCTCCCAGGCTGTGCTTGGTCCCCCAGGCTGTGCTTGGTCCCCCAGGCTGTGCTTGGTCCCCCTGGTTGCTCTTGGTCCCCCAGGCTGTGCTTGGTCCCCCAGGGCTGTGCTTGGTCCCCCAGGCTGTGCTTGGTCCCCCTGGTTGCTCTTGGTCCCCCAGGCTGTGCTTGGTCCCCTTGGTTGCTATTGGTCACCCAGGCTGTGCTTGGTCCCCCAGGCTGTGCTTGGTCCCCCTGGCTGTGCTTGGTCCCCCAGGCTGTGCTTGGTCCCCCTGGTTGCTCTTGGTTCCCCAGGCTTTGCTTGGTCCCCCAGGCTGTGCTTGGTCCCCCAGGTTGTGCTTGGTCCCCCAGGCTGTGCTTGGTCCCCCAGGCTGTGCTTGGTCCCCCTGGTTGCTCTTGGTCCCCTAGGCTGTGCTTGGTCCCCCAGGCTGTGTTTGGTCCCCCTGGTTGCTCTTGGTCCCCCAGGCTGTGCTTGGTCCCCGAGGCTGTGCTTGGTCCCCCAGGCTGTGCTTGGTCCCCTAGGCTGTGCTTGGTCCCCCAGGCTGTGCTTGGTCCCCCTGGCTGTGCTTGGTCCCTCTGGTTGCTCTTGGTCCCCCAGGTTGTACTTGGTCCCCCAGGCTGTGCTTGGTCCCCCTGGCTGTGCTTGGTCCCCCTGGCAGTGCTTGGTCCCCCAGGCTGTGCTTGGTCCCCCTGGTTGCTCTTGGTCCCCCAGGCTGTGCTTGGTCCCCCAGGCTGTGCTTGGTCCCCCTGGCTGTGCTTGGTCCCCCAGGCTGTGCTTGGTCCCCCTGGTTGCTCTTGGTCCCCCAGGCTGTGCTTGGTCCCCCTGGTTGCTCTTGGTCTCCCAGGCTGTGCTTGGTCCCCCAGGCTGTGCTTGGTCCCCTTGGTTGCTCTTGGTCCCCCAGGCTGTGCTTGGTCCCCCAGGCTGTGCTTGGTCCCCTTGGTTGCTCTTGGTCCCCCAGGCAGTGCTTGGTCCCCCTGGTTGCTCTTGGTCCCCCAGGCTGTGCTTGGTCCCCCAGGCTGTGCTTCGTCCCCCAGGCTGTGCTTGGTCCCCAAGGCTGTGCTTGGTCCCCCTGGCTGTGCTTGGTCCCCCAGGCTGTGCTTGGTCCCCCTGGTTGCTCTTGGTCCCCCAGGCTGTGCTTGGTCCCCCTGGTTGCTCTTGGTCCCCCAGGCTGTGCTTGGTCCCCCAGGCTGTGCTTGGTCCCCAGGCTGTGCTTGGTCCCCCTGGTTGCTCTTGGTCCCCCAGGCGGTGCTTGGTCCCCCAGGCTGTGCTTGGTCCCCTTGGTTGCTCTTGGTCCCCCAGGCTGTGCTTGGTCCCCCAGGCTGTGCTTGGTCCCCTTGGTTACTCTTGGTCCCCCAGGCAGTGCTTGGTCCCCCTGGTTGCTCTTGGTCCCCCAGGCTGTGCTTGGTCCCCCAGGCTGTGCTTGGTCCCCCAGGCTGTGCTTGGTCCCCCTGGTTGCTCTTGGTTCCCCAGGCTTTGCTTGGTCCCCCAGGCTGTGCTTGGTCCCCCAGGCTGTGCTTGGTCCCCCAGGCTGTGCTTGGTCCCCCAGGCTGTGCTTGGTCCCCCTGGTTGCTCTTGGTCCCCTAGGCTGTGCTTGGTCCCCCAGGCTGTGTTTGGTCCCCCTGGTTGCTCTTGGTCCCCCAGGCTGTGCTTGGTCCCCGAGGCTGTGCTTGGTCCCCCCGGCTGTGCTTGGTCCCCTAGGCTGTGCTTGGTCCCCCAGGCTCTGCTTGGTCCCCCTGGCTGTGCTTGGTCCCCCTGGTTGCTCTTGGTCCCCCAGGTTGTGCTTGGTCCCCCAGGCTGTGCTTTTTCCCCCTGGATGTGCTTGGTCCCCCTGGCAGTGCTTGGTCCCCCAGGCTGTGCTTGGTCCCCCTGGTTGCTCTTGGTCCCCCAGGATGTGCTTGGTCCCCCAGGCTGTGCTCGGTCCCCCTGGCTGTGCTTGGTCCCCCAGGCTATGCTTGGTCCCCCTGGTTGCTCTTGGTCCCCCAGGCTGTGCTTGGTCCCCCTGGTTGCTCTTGGTCCCCCAAGCTGTGCTTGGTCCCCCAGGCTGTGCTTGGTCCCCCAGTCTGTGCTTGGTCCCCCTGGTTGCTCTTGGTCCCCCAGGTTGTGCTTGGTCCCCCTGGTTGCTCATGGTCCCCCAGGCTGTGCTTGGTCCCACAGGCTGTGTTTTGTCCCCCAGCCTGTGCTTGGTCCCCCAGGCTGTGCTTGGTCCCCTTGATTGCTCTTGGTCCCCCAGGCTGTGCTTGTCTCCCTGGTTGCTCTTGGTCCCCCAGGCTGTGCTTGGTCCCCCAGGCTGTGCTTGGTCCCCTTGGTTGCTCTTGGTCCCCCAGGCTGTGCTTGGTCCCCTAGGCTGTGCTTGGTCCCCCTGGTTGCTCTTGGTCCCCCAGGCTGTGCTTGGTCCCCCTGGTTGCTCTTGGTCCCCCAGGCTGTGCTTGGTCCCCCAGGCTGTGCTTGGTCCCCCAGGCTGTGCTTGGTCCCCCAGGCTGTGCTTGGTCCCCCTGGTTGCTCTTGGTCCCCCAGGCTGTGCTTGGTCCCCTTGGTTGCTCTTGGTCCCCCAGGCTGTGCTTGGTCCCCCAGGTTGTGCTTGGTCCCCTTGGTTGCTCTTGTTCCCCCAGGCTGTGCTTGGTCCCCCAGGCTGTGCTTGGTCCCCTTGGTTGCTCTTGGTCCCCCTGGTTGCTCTTGGTCCCCCAGGCTGTGCTTGGTCCCCTTGGTTGCTCTTGGTCCCCCAGGCTGTGCTTGGTCCCCCTGGTTGCTCTTGCTCCCCCAGGCTGTGCTTGGACCCCCAGGCTGTGCTTGGTCCCCCTGGCTGTGCTTGGTCCCCCAGGCTGTGCTTGGTCCCCCTGGTTGCTCTTGGTCCCACAGGCTGTGCTTGGTCCCCAAGGCTGTGCTTGGTCCCCCTGGCTGTGCTTGGTCCCCCAGGCTGTGCCTAGTCCCCTTGGTTGCTCTTGGTCCCCCAGGCTGTGCTTGGTCCCCCAGGCTGTGCTTGGTCCCCCAGGCTGTGCTTGGTCCCCTTGGTTGCTCTTGGTCCCTCAGGCTGTGCTTCGTCCCCCAGGCTGTGCTTGGTCCCCCTGGTTGCTCTTGGTCCCCCAGGCTTTGCTTGGTCCCCCAGGCTGTGCTTGGTCCCCCAGGCTGTGCTTGGTCCCCCAGGCTGTACTTGGTCCCCCTGGTTGCTCTTGGTCCCCCAGGCTGTGCTTGGTCCCCCAGGCTGTGCTTGGTCCCCCTGGTTGCTCTTGGTCCCCCAGGCTGTGCTTGGTCCCCCAGGCTGTGCTTGGTCCCCCAGGCTGTGCTTGGTCCCCCAGGCTGTGCTTGGTCCCCCTGGTTGCTCTTGGTCCCCCAGGCTGCGCTTGGTCCCCCAGGTTGTGCTTGGTCCCCCTGGTTGCTCTTGGTCCCCCAGGCTGTGCTTGGTCCCCCTGGTTGCTCTTGGTCCCCCAGGCTGTGCTTGGTCCCCTTGGTTGCTCTTGGTCCCCCAGGCTGTGCTTGGTCCCCCAGGCTGTGCTTGGTCCCCCTGGCTGTGCTTGGTCCCCCAGGCTGTGCTTGGTCCCCCTGGTTGCTCTTGGTCCCCCAGGCTGTGCTTGGTCCCCCAGGCTGTGCTTGGTCCCCCAGGCTGTGCTTGGTCCCCCTGGTTGCTCTTGGTCCCCCAGGCTGTGCTTGGTCCCCCAGGGCTGTGCTTGGTCCCCCAGGCTGTGCTTGGTCCCCCTGGTTGCTCTTGGTCCCCCAGGCTGTGCTTGGTCCCCTTGGTTGCTATTGGTCACCCAGGCTGTGCTTGGTCCCCCAGGCTGTGCTTGGTCCCCCTGGCTGTGCTTGGTCCCCCAGGCTGTGCTTGGTCCCCCTGGTTGCTCTTGGTTCCCCAGGCTTTGCTTGGTCCCCCAGGCTGTGCTTGGTCCCCCAGGCTGTGCTTGGTCCCCCTGGTTGCTCTTGGTCCCCTAGGCTGTGCTTGGTCCCCCAGGCTGTGTTTGGTCCCCCTGGTTGCTCTTGGTCCCCCAGGCTGTGCTTGGTCCCCGAGGCTGTGCTTGGTCCCCCAGGCTGTGCTTGGTCCCCTAGGCTGTGCTTGGTCCCCTAGGCTGTGCTTGGTCCCCCAGGCTGTGCTTGGTCCCCCTGGCTGTGCTTGGTCCCCCTGGTTGCTCTTGGTCCCCCAGGTTGTGCTTGGTCCCCCAGGCTGTGCTTGGTCCCCCTGGCTGTGCTTGGTCCCCCTGGCAGTGCTTGGTCCCCCAGGCTGTGCTTGGTCCCCCTGGTTGCTCTTGGTCCCCTAGGCTGTGCTTGGTCCCCCAGGCTGTGCTTGGTCCCCCGGCTGTGCTTGGTCCCCCAGGCTGTGCTTGGTCCCCCTGGTTGCTCTTGGTCCCCCAGGCTGTGCTTGGTCCCCCTGGTTGCTCTTGGTCCCCCAAGCTGTGCTTGGTCCCCCAGGCTGTGCTTGGTCCCCCAGTCTGTGCTTGGTCACCCTGGTTGCTCTTGGTCCCCCAGGCTGTGCTTGGTCCCCCTGGTTGCTCATGGTCCCCCAGGCTGTGCTTGGTCCCACAGGCTGTGTTTTGTCCCCCAGCCTGTGCTTGGTCCCCCAGGCTGTGCTTGGTCCCCTTGATTGCTCTTGGTCCCCCAGGCTGTGCTTGTCTCCCTGGTTGCTCTTGGTCCCCCAGGCTGTGCTTGGTCCCCCAGGCTGTGCTTGGTCCCCTTGGTTGCTCTTGGTCCCCCAGGCTGTGCTTGGTCCCCTAGGCTGTGCTTGGTCCCCATGGTTGCTCTTGGTCCCCCAGGCTGTGCTTGGTCCCCCTGGTTGCTCTTGGTCCCCCAGGCTGTGCTTGGTCCCCCAGGCTGTGCTTGGTCCCCCTGGTTGCTCTTGGTCCCCCAGGCTGTGCTTGGTCCCCCTGGTTGCTCTTGGTCTCCCAGGCTGTGCTTGGTCCCCCAGGCTGTGCTTGGTCCCCTTGGTTGCTCTTGGTCCCCCAGGCTGTGCTTGGTCCCCCAGGCTGTGCTTGGTCCCCTTGGTTGCTCTTGGTCCCCCAGGCAGTGCTTGGTCCCCCTGGTTGCTCTTGGTCCCCCAGGCTGTGCTTGGTCCCCCAGGCTGTGCTTGGTCCCCCAGGCTGTGCTTCGTCCCCCAGGCTGTGCTTGGTCCCCAAGGCTGTGCTTGGTCCCCCTGGCTGTGCTTGGTCCCCCAGGCTGTGCTTGGTCCCCCTGGTTGCTCTTGGTCCCCCAGGCTGTGCTTGGTCCCCCTGGTTGCTCTTGGTCCCCCAGGCTGTGCTTGGTCCCCCAGGCTGTGCTTGGTCCCCAGGCTGTGCTTGGTCCCCCTGGTTGCTCTTGGTCCCCCAGGCGGTGCTTGGTCCCCCAGGCTGTGCTTGGTCCCCTTGGTTGCTCTTGGTCCCCCAGGCTGTGCTTGGTCCCCCAGGCTGTGCTTGGTCCCCTTGGTTACTCTTGGTCCCCCAGGCAGTGCTTGGTCCCCCTGGTTGCTCTTGGTCCCCCAGGCTGTGCTTGGTCCCCCAGGCTGTGCTTGGTCCCCCAGGCTGTGCTTGGTCCCCCTGGCTGTGCTTGGTCCCCAAGGCTGTGCTTGGTCCCCCAGGCTGTGCTTGCTCCCCCTGGCTGTGCTTGGTCCCCCAGGCTGTGCTTGGTCCCCCTGGTTGCTCTTGGTTCCCCAGGGTTTGCTTGGTCCCCCAGACTGTGCTTGGTCCCCCAGGCTGTGCTTGGTCCCCCAGGCTGTGCTTGGTCCCCCAGGCTGTGCTTGGTCCCCCATGTTGCTCTTGGTCCCCTAGGCTGTGCTTTGTCCCCCAGGCTGTGTTTGGTCCCCCTGGTTGCTCTTGGTCCCCCAGGCTGTGCTTGGTCCCCGAGGCTGTGCTTGGTCCCCCCGGCTGTGCTTGGTCCCCTAGGCTGTGCTTGGTCCCCCAGGCTCTGCTTGGTCCCCCTGGCTGTGCTTGGTCCCCCTGGTTGCTCTTGGTCCCCCAGGTTGTGCTTGGTCCCCCAGGCTGTGCTTTTTCCCCTGGCTGTGCTTGGTCCCCCTGGCAGTGCTTGGTCCCCCAGGCTGTGCTTGGTCCCCCTGGTTGCTCTTGGTCCCCCAGGATGTGCTTGGTCCCCCAGGCTGTGCTTGGTCCCCCTGGCTGTGCTTGGTCCCCCAGGCTATGCTTGGTCCCCCTGGTTGCTCTTGGTCCCCCAGGCTGTGCTTGGTCCCCCTGGTTGCTCTTGGTCCCCCAAGCTGTGCTTGGTCCCCCAGGCTGTGCTTGGTCCCCCAGTCTGTGCTTGGTCCCCCTGGTTGCTCTTGGTCCCCCAGGTTGTGCTTGGTCCCCCTGGTTGCTCATGGTCCCCCAGGCTGTGCTTGGTCCCACAGGCTGTGTTTTGTCCCCCAGCCTGTGCTTGGTCCCCCAGGCTGTGCTTGGTCCCCTTGATTGCTCTTGGTCCCCCAGGCTGTGCTTGTCTCCCTGGTTGCTCTTGGTCCCCCAGGCTGTGTTTGGTCCCCAGGCTGTGCTTGGTCCCCTTGGTTGCTCTTGGTCCCCCAGGCTGTGCTTGGTCCCCTAGGCTGTGCTTGGTCCCCCTGGTTGCTCTTGGTCCCCCAGGCTGTGCTTGGTCCCCTGGTTGCTCTTGGTCCCCCAGGCTGTGCTTGGTCCCCCAGGCTGTGCTTGGTCCCCCAGGCTGTGCTTGGTCCCCCAGGCTGTGCTTGGTCCCCCTGGTTGCTCTTGGTCACCCAGGCTGTGCTTGGTCCCCCAGGCTGTGCTTGGTCCCCTGGTTGCTCTTGGTCCCCCAGGCTGTGCTTGGTCCCCCAGGCTGTGCTTGGTCCCCTTGGTTGCTCTTGGTCCCCCAGGCTGTGCTTGGTCCCCCAGGCTGTGCTTGGTCCCCTTGGTTGCTCTTGGTCCCCCAGGCAGTGCTTGGTCCCCCTGGTTGCTCTTGGTCCCCCAGGCTGTGCTTGGTCCCCCAGGCTGTGCTTGGTCCCCCAGGCTGTGCTTCGTCCCCCTGGCTGTGCTTGGTCCCCCAGGCTGTGCTTGGTCCCCCTGGTTGCTCTTGGTCCCCCAGGCTGTGCTTGGTCCCCCAGGCTGTGCTTGGTCCCCCTGGTTGCTCTTGGTCCGCCAGGCTGTGCTTGGTCCCCCAGGCTGTGCTTGGTCCCCTTGGTTGCTCTTGGTCCCCCAGGCTGTGCTTGGTCCCCCAGGCTGTGCTTGGTCCCCCTGGCTGTGCTTATTCCCCCAGGCCGTGCTTGGTCCCCCTGGCTGTGCTTGGTCCCCCTGGTTGCTCTTGGTCCCCCAGGCTGTACTTGGTCCCCCAGGCTGTGCTTGGTCCCCCAGGCTGTGCTTGGTCCCCCTGGTTGCTCTTGGTCCCCCAGGCTGTGCTTGGTCCCCAGGCTGTGCTTGGTCCCCCTGGCTGTGCTTGGTCCCCCAAGCTGTGCTTGGTCCCCCTGGTTGCTCTTGGTCCCCCAGGCTGTGCTTGGTCCCCCAGGCTGTTCTTGGTCCCCCAGGCTGTGCTTGGTCCCCCAGGCTGTGCTTGGCCCCCCCGGTTGTTCTTGGTCCCCCTGATTGCTCTTGGTCCCCCAGGCTGTGCTTGGTCCCCCAGGCTGTGCTTGGTCCCACAGGCTGTGCTTGGTCCCCCAGGCTGTGCTTGGTCACCCAGGCTGTGCTTGGTCCCCCAGGCTGTGCTTGGTCCCCCTGGCTGTGCTTGGTCCCCCTGGTTGCTCTTGGTGCCCCAGGCTGTGCTTGGTCCCCCTGGTTGCTCTTTGTCCCCCAGGCTGTGCTTGGTCCCCTTTGTTGCTCTTGGTCCCCCATGCGGTGGCTTGGTCCCCCAGGCTGTGCTTGGTCCCCCTGGTTGCTCTTGGTCCCCCAGGCTGTGCTTGGTCCCCTTGGTTGCTCTTGGTCCCCCAGGCTATGCTTGGTCCCCCAGGTTGCTCTTGGTCCCCCAGGCTGTGCTTGGTCCCCCAGGTTGCTCTTGGTCCCCCAGGCTGTGCTTGGTCCCCCAGGCTGTGCTTGGTCCCCCTGGTTGCTCTTGGTCCCCCAGGCTGTGCTTGGTCCCCAAGGCTGTGCTTGGTCCCCCTGGTTGCTCTTGGTCCCCCAGGCTGTGCTTGGTCCCCCAGGCTGTGCTTGGTCCCCCAGGCTGTGCTTCGTCCCCCTGGCTGTGCTTGGTCCGCCAGGCTGTGCTTGGTCCCCCTGGTTGCTCTTGGTCCCCCAGGCTGTGCTTGGTCCCCCAGGCTGTGCTTGGTCCCCCAGGCTGTGCTTGGTCCCCCTGGTTGCTCTTGGTCCGCCAGGCTGTGCTTGGTCCCCCAGGCTGTGCTTGGTCCTCTTGGTTGCTCTTGGTCCCCCAGGCTGTGCTTGGTCCCCCAGGCTGTGCTTGGTCCCCTTGCTTGCTCTTGGTCCCCCAGGCAGTGCTTGGTCCCCCTGGTTGCTCTTGGTCCCCCAGGCTGTGCTTGGTCCCCCAGGCTGTGCTTGGTCCCCCAGGCTGTGCTTCGTCCCCCTGACTGTGCTTGGTCCCCCAGGCTGTGCTTGGTCCCCCTGGCTGTGCTTGGTCCCCCAGGCTGTGCTTGGTCCCCCTGGTTGCTCTTGGTCCCCCAGGCTGTGCTTGGTCCCCCAGGCTGTGCTTGGTCCCCCAGGCTGTGCTTGGTCCCCCTGGCTGTGCTTGGTCCCCCAGGCTGTGCTTGGTCCCCCTTGTTTCTCTTGGTCCCCCAGGCAGTGCTTGGTCCCCTTGGTTGCTCTTGGTCCCCCAGGCAGTGCTTGGTCCCCCAGGCTATGCTTGGTCCCCTTGGTTGCTCTTGGTCCCCCAGGCTGTGCTTGGTCCCCCAGGCTGTGCTTGGTCCCCCTGGCTGTGCTTGGTCCCCGAGGCTGTGCTTGGTCCCCCTGGCTGTGCTTGGTCCCCCAGGCTGTGCTTGGTCCCCCTGGTTGCTCTTGGTCCCCCAGGCTGTGCTTGGTCCCCCAGGCTGTGCTTGGTCCCCCAGGCTGTGCTTATTCCCCCTGGCCGTGCTTGGTCCCCCTGGCTGTGCTTGGTCCCCCTGGTTGCTCTTGGTCCCCCAGGCTGTGCTTGGTCCCCCAGGCTGTGCTTGGTCCCCCAGGATGTGCTTGGTCCCCCTGGTTGCTCTTGGTCCCCCAGGCTGTGCTTGGTCCCCCAGGCTATGCTTGGTCCCACAGGCTGTGCTTGGTCCCCCAGGCTGTGCTTGGTCCCCCAGGCTGTGCTTGGTCCCCCAGGCTGTGCTTGGTCCCCCTGGCTGTGCTTGGTCCCCCTGGTTGCTCTTGGTGCCCCAGGCTGTGCTTGGTCCCCCTGGTTGCTCTTTGTCCCCCAGGCTGTGCTTGGTCCCCTTTGTTGCTCTTGGTCCCCCATGCGGTGGCTTGGTCCCCCAGGCTGTGATTGGTCCCCCTGGTTGCTCTTGGTCCCCCAGGCTGTGCTTGGTCCCCTTGGTTGCTCTTGGTCCCCCAGGCTATGCTTGGTCCCCCAGGTTGCTCTTGGTCCCCCAGGCTGTGCTTGGTCCCCCAGGTTGCTCTTGGTCCCCCAGGCTGTGCTTGGTCCCCCAGGCTGTGCTTGGTCCCCCTGGTTGCTCTAGGTCCCCAGGCTGTGCTTGGTCCCCCAGGCTGTGCTTGGTCCCCCAGGCTGTGCTTGGTCCCACAGGCTGTGCTTGGTCCCCCAGGCTGTGCTTGGTCCCCCAGGCTGTGCTTGGTCCCCCAGGCTGTGCTTGGTCCCCCTGGCTGTGCTTGGTCCCCCTGGTTGCTCTTGGTGCCCCAGGCTGTGCTTGGTCCCCCTGGTTGCTCTTTGTCCCCCAGGCTGTGCTTGGTCCCCTTTGTTGCTCTTGGTCCCCCATGCGGTGGCTTGGTCCCCCAGGCTGTGCTTGGTCCCCCTGGTTGCTCTTGGTCCCCCAGGCTGTGCTTGGTCCCCTTGGTTGCTCTTGGTCCCCCAGGCTATGCTTGGTCCCCCAGGTTGCTCTTGGTCCCCCAGGCTGTGCTTGGTCCCCCAGGTTGCTCTTGGTCCCCCAGGCTGTGCTTGGTCCCCCTGGTTGCTCTTGGTCCCCCAGGCTGTGCTTGGTCCCCCAGGCTGTGCTTGGTCCCCCTGGTTGCTCTTGGTCCCCCAGGCTGTGCTTGGTCCCCCAGGCTGTGCTTGGTCCCCCAGGCTGTGCTTCGTCCCCCTGGGTGTGCTTGGTCCGCCAGGCTGTGCTTGGTCCCCCTGGTTGCTCTTGGTCCCCCAGGCTGTGCTTGGTCCCCCAGGCTGTGCTTGGTCCCCCAGGCTGTGCTTGGTCCCCCTGGTTGCTCTTGGTCCGACAGGCTGTGCTTGGTCCCCCAGGCTGTGCTTGGTCCCCTTGGTTGCTCTTGGTCCCCCAGGCTGTGCTTGGTCCCCCAGGCTGTGCTTGGTCCCCTTGCTTGCTCTTGGTCCCCCAGGCAGTGCTTGGTCCCCCTGGTTGCTCTTGGTCCCCCAGGCTGTGCTTGGTCCCCCAGGCTGTGCTTGGTCCCCCAGGCTGTGCTTCGTCCCCCTGGCTGTGCTTGGTCCCCCCAGGCTGTGCTTGGTCCCCCTGGCTGTGCTTGGTCCCCCAGGCTGTGCTTGGTCCCCCTTGTTGCTCTTGGTCCCCCAGGCTGTGCTTGGTCCCCCAGGCTGTGCTTGGTCCCCCAGGCTGTGCTTGGTCCCCCTGGCTGTGCTTGGTCCCCCAGGCTGTGCTTGGTCCCCCTTGTTTCTCTTGGTCCCCCAGGCAGTGCTTGGTCCCCTTGGTTGCTCTTGGTCCCCCAGGCAGTGCTTGGTCCCCCAGGCTGTGCTTGGTCCCCCAGGCTGTGCTTGGTCCCCCTGGTTGCTCTTGGTCCCCCAGGCTGTGCTTGGTCCCCCAGGCTATGCTTGGTCCCACAGGCTGTGCTTGGTCCCCCAGGCTGTGCTTGGTCCCCCAGGCTGTGCTTGGTCCCCCAGGCTGTGCTTGGTCCCCCTGGCTGTGCTTGGTCCCCCTGGTTGCTCTTGGTGCCCCAGGCTGTGCTTGGTCCCCCTGGTTGCTCTTTGTCCCCCAGGCTGTGCTTGGTCCCCTTTGTTGCTCTTGGTCCCCCATGCGGTGGCTTGGTCCCCCAGGCTGTGCTTGGTCCCCCTGGTTGCTCTTGGTCCCCCAGGCTGTGCTTGGTCCCCTTGGTTGCTCTTGGTCCCCCAGGCTATGCTTGGTCCCCCAGGTTGCTCTTGGTCCCCCAGGCTGTGCTTGGTCCCCCAGGTTGCTCTTGGTCCCCCAGGCTGTGCTTGGTCCCCCAGGCTGTGCTTGGTCCCCCTGGTTGCTCTAGGTCCCCCAGGCTGTGCTTGGTCCCCCAGGCTGTGCTTGGTCCCCCAGGCTGTGCTTGGTCCCCCAGGCTGTGCTTGGTCCCCCAGGCTGTGCTTGGTCCCCCAGGCTGTGCTTGGTCCCCCAGGCTGTGCTTGGTCCCCCTGGCTGTGCTTGGTCCCCCTGGTTGCTCTTGGTGCCCCAGGCTGTGCTTGGTCCCCCTGGTTGCTCTTTGTCCCCCAGGCTGTGCTTGGTCCCCTTTGTTGCTCTTGGTCCCCCATGCGGTGGCTTGGTCCCCCAGGCTGTGCTTGGTCCCCCTGGTTGCTCTTGGTCCCCCAGGCTGTGCTTGGTCCCCTTGGTTGCTCTTGGTCCCCCAGGCTATGCTTGGTCCCCCAGGTTGCTCTTGGTCCCCCAGGCTGTGCTTGGTCCCCCAGGTTGCTCTTGGTCCCCCAGGCTGTGCTTGGTCCCCCAGGCTGTGCTTGGTCCCCCTGGTTGCTCTTGGTCCCCCAGGCTGTGCTTGGTCCCCCAGGCTGTGCTTGGTCCCCCTGGTTGCTCTTGGTCCCCCAGGCTGTGCTTGGTCCCCCAGGCTGTGCTTGGTCCCCCAGGCTGTGCTTCGTCCCCCTGGGTGTGCTTGGTCCGCCAGGCTGTGCTTGGTCCCCCTGGTTGCTCTTGGTCCCCCAGGCTGTGCTTGGTCCCCCAGGCTGTGCTTGGTCCCCCAGGCTGTGCTTGGTCCCCCTGGTTGCTCTTGGTCCGCCAGGCTGTGCTTGGTCCCCCAGGCTGTGCTTGGTCCCCTTGGTTGCTCTTGGTCCCCCAGGCTGTGCTTGGTCCCCCAGGCTGTGCTTGGTCCCCTTGCTTGCTCTTGGTCCCCCTGGTTGCTCTTGGTCCCCCAGGCTGTGCTTGGTCCCCCAGGCTGTGCTTGGTCCCCCAGGCTGTGCTTCGTCCCCCTGGCTGTGCTTGGTCCCCCCAGGCTGTGCTTGGTCCCCCTGGCTGTGCTTGGTCCCCCAGGCTGTGCTTGGTCCCCCTGGTTGCTCTTGGTCCCCCAGGCTGTGCTTGGTCCCCCAGGCTGTGCTTGGTCCCCCAGGCTGTGCTTGGTCCCCCTGGCTGTGCTTGGTCCCCCAGGCTGTGCTTGGTCCCCCTTGTTTCTCTTGGTCCCCCAGGCAGTGCTTGGTCCCCTTGGTTGCTCTTGGTCCCCCAGGCAGTGCTTGGTCCCCCAGGCTATGCTTGGTCCCCTTGGTTGCTCTTGGTCCCCCAGGCTGTGCTTGGTCCCCCAGGCTGTGCTTGGTCCCCTTGGTTGCTCTTGGTCCCCCAGGCAGTGCTTGGTCCCCCTGGCTGTGCTTCGTCCCCCTGGCTGTGCTTGGTCCCCAAGGCTGTGCTTGGTCCCCCAGGCTGTGCTTGGTCCCCCTGGCTGTGCTTGGTCCCCCAGGCTGTGCTTGGTCCCCCTGGTTGCTCTTGGTTCCCCAGGCTATGCTTGGTCCCCTTGGTTGCTCTTGCTCCCCCAGGCTGTGCTTGAACCCCCAGGCTGTGCTTGGTCCCCCTGGCTGTGCTTGGTCCCCCAGGCTGTGCTTGGTCCCCCTGGTTGCTCTTGGTCCCACAGGCTGTGCTTGGTCCCCCAGGCTGTGCTTGGTCCCCCTGGCTGTGCTTGGTCCCCCAGGCTGTGCTTGGTCCCCCAGGCTGTACTTGGTCCCCCTGGTTGCTCTTGGTCCCCCAGGCTGTGCTTGGTCCCCCAGGCTGTGCTTGGTCCCCCTGGTTGCTCTTGGTCCCCCAGGCTGTGCTTGGTCCCCCAGGCTGTGCTTGGTCCCCCTGGCTGTGCTTGGTCCCCCAGGCTGTGCTTGGTCCCCCAGGCTGTGCTTGGTCCCCCAGGCTGTGCTTGGTCCCCCTGGTTGCTCTTGGTCCCCCAAGCTGTGCTTGGTCCCCCAGGCTGTACTTGGTCTCCCAGGCTGTGCTTGGTCCCCCTGGTTGCTCTTGGTCCCCCAGGCTGCGCTTGGTCCCCCAGGTTGTGCTTGGTCCCCCTGGTTGCTCTTGGTCCCCCAGGCTGTGCTTAGTCCCCCTGGTTGCTCTTGGTCCCCCAGGCTGTGCTTGGTCCCCTTGGTTGCTCTTGGTCCCCCAGGCTGTGCTTGGTCCCCCAGGCTGTGCTTGGTCCCCCTGGCTGTGCTTGGTCCCCCAGGCTGTGCTTGGTCCCCCTGGTTGCTCTTGGTCCCCCAGGCTGTGCTTGGTCCCCCAGGCTGTGCTTGGTCCCCCAGGCTGTGCTTGGTCCCCCTGGTTGCTCTTGGTCCCCCAGGCTGTGCTTGGTCCCCCAGGGCTGTGCTTGGTCCCCCAGGCTGTGCTTGGTCCCCCTGGTTGCTCTTGGTCCCCCAGGCTGTGCTTGGTCCCCTTGGTTGCTATTGGTCACCCAGGCTGTGCTTGGTCCCCCAGGCTGTGCTTGGTCCCCCTGGCTGTGCTTGGTCCCCCAGGCTGTGCTTGGTCCCCCTGGTTGCTCTTGGTTCCCCAGGCTTTGCTTGGTCCCCCAGGCTGTGCTTGGTCCCCCAGGCTGTGCTTGGTCCCCCAGGCTGTGCTTGGTCCCCCAGGCTGTGCTTGGTCCCCCTGGTTGCTCTTGGTCCCCTAGGCTGTGCTTGGTCCCCCAGGCTGTGTTTGGTCCCCCTGGTTGCTCTTGGTCCCCCAGGCTGTGCTTGGTCCCCGAGGCTGTGCTTGGTCCCCCAGGCTGTGCTTGGTCCCCTAGGCTGTGCTTGGTCCCCCAGGCTGTGCTTGGTCCCCCTGGCTGTGCTTGGTCCCTCTGGTTGCTCTTGGTCCCCCAGGTTGTACTTGGTCCCCCAGGCTGTGCTTGGTCCCCCTGGCTGTGCTTGGTCCCCCTGGCAGTGCTTGGTCCCCCAGGCTGTGCTTGGTCCCCCTGGTTGCTCTTGGTCCCCCAGGCTGTGCTTGGTCCCCCAGGCTGTGCTTGGTCCCCCTGGCTGTGCTTGGTCCCCCAGGCTGTGCTTGGTCCCCCTGGTTGCTCTTGGTCCCCCAGGCTGTGCTTGGTCCCCCTGGTTGCTCTTGGTCCCCCAAGCTGTGCTTGGTCCCCCAGGCTGTGCTTGGTCCCCCAGTCTGTGCTTGGTCACCCTGGTTGCTCTTGGTCCCCCAGGCTGTGCTTGGTCCCCCTGGTTGCTCATGGTCCCCCAGGCTGTGCTTGGTCCCACAGGCTGTGTTTTGTCCCCCAGCCTGTGCTTGGTCCCCCAGGCTGTGCTTGGTCCCCTTGATTGCTCTTGGTCCCCCAGGCTGTGCTTGTCTCCCTGGTTGCTCTTGGTCCCCCAGGCTGTGCTTGGTCCCCCAGGCTGTGCTTGGTCCCCTTGGTTGCTCTTGGTCCCCCAGGCTGTGCTTGGTCCCCTAGGCTGTGCTTGGTCCCCATGGTTGCTCTTGGTCCCCCAAGTTGTGCTTGGTCCCCCTGGTTGCTCTTGGTCCCCCAGGCTGTGCTTGGTCCCCCAGGCTGTGCTTGGTCCCCCAGGCTGTGCTTGGTCCCCCTGGTTGCTCTTGGTCCCCCAGGCTGTGCTTGGTCCCCCTGGTTGCTCTTGGTCTCCCAGGCTGTGCTTGGTCCCCCAGGCTGTGCTTGGTCCCCTTGGTTGCTCTTGGTCCCCCAGGCTGTGCTTGGTCCCCCAGGCTGTGCTTGGTCCCCTTGGTTGCTCTTGGTCCCCCAGGCAGTGCTTGGTCCCCCTGGTTGCTCTTGGTCCCCCAGGCTGTGCTTGGTCCCCCAGGCTGTGCTTCGTCCCCCAGGCTGTGCTTGGTCCCCAAGGCTGTGCTTGGTCCCCCTGGCTGTGCTTGGTCCCCCAGGCTGTGCTTGGTCCCCCTGGTTGCTCTTGGTCCCCCAGGCTGTGCTTGGTCCCCCTGGTTGCTCTTGGTCCCCCAGGCTGTGCTTGGTCCCCCAGGCTGTGCTTGGTCCCCAGGCTGTGCTTGGTCCCCCTGGTTGCTCTTGGTCCCCCAGGCGGTGCTTGGTCCCCCAGGCTGTGCTTGGTCCCCTTGGTTGCTCTTGGTCCCCCAGGCTGTGCTTGGTCCCCCAGGCTGTGCTTGGTCCCCTTGGTTACTCTTGGTCCCCCAGGCAGTGCTTGGTCCCCCTGGTTGCTCTTGGTCCCCCAGGCTGTGCTTGGTCCCCCAGGCTGTGCTTGGTCCCCCAGGCTGTGCTTGGTCCCCCTGGTTGCTCTTGGTTCCCCAGGCTTTGCTTGGTCCCCCAGGCTGTGCTTGGTCCCCCAGGCTGTGCTTGGTCCCCCAGGCTGTGCTTGGTCCCCCAGGCTGTGCTTGGTCCCCCTGGTTGCTCTTGGTCCCCTAGGCTGTGCTTGGTCCCCCAGGCTGTGTTTGGTCCCCCTGGTTGCTCTTGGTCCCCCAGGCTGTGCTTGGTCCCCGAGGCTGTGCTTGGTCCCCCCGGCTGTGCTTGGTCCCCTAGGCTGTGCTTGGTCCCCCAGGCTCTGCTTGGTCCCCCTGGCTGTGCTTGGTCCCCCTGGTTGCTCTTGGTCCCCCAGGTTGTGCTTGGTCCCCCAGGCTGTGCTTTTTCCCCCTGGCTGTGCTTGGTCCCCCTGGCAGTGCTTGGTCCCCCAGGCTGTGCTTGGTCCCCCTGGTTGCTCTTGGTCCCCCAGGATGTGCTTGGTCCCCCAGGCTGTGCTTGGTCCCCCTGGCTGTGCTTGGTCCCCCAGGCTATGCTTGGTCCCCCTGGTTGCTCTTGGTCCCCCAGGCTGTGCTTGGTCCCCCTGGTTGCTCTTGGTCCCCCAAGCTGTGCTTGGTCCCCCAGGCTGTGCTTGGTCCCCCAGTCTGTGCTTGGTCCCCCTGGTTGCTCTTGGTCCCCCAGGTTGTGCTTGGTCCCCCTGGTTGCTCATGGTCCCCCAGGCTGTGCTTGGTCCCACAGGCTGTGTTTTGTCCCCCAGCCTGTGCTTGGTCCCCCAGGCTGTGCTTGGTCCCCTTGATTGCTCTTGGTCCCCCAGGCTGTGCTTGTCTCCCTGGTTGCTCTTGGTCCCCCAGGCTGTGCTTGGTCCCCCAGGCTGTGCTTGGTCCCCTTGGTTGCTCTTGGTCCCCCAGGCTGTGCTTGGTCCCCTAGGCTGTGCTTGGTCCCCCTGGTTGCTCTTGGTCCCCCAGGCTGTGCTTGGTCCCCCTGGTTGCTCTTGGTCCCCCAGGCTGTGCTTGGTCCCCCAGGCTGTGCTTGGTCCCCCAGGCTGTGCTTGGTCCCCCAGGCTGTGCTTGGTCCCCCTGGTTGCTCTTGGTCCCCCAGGCTGTGCTTGGTCCCCTTGGTTGCTCTTGGTCCCCCAGGCTGTGCTTGGTCCCCCAGGTTGTGCTTGGTCCCCTTGGTTGCTCTTGTTCCCCCAGGCTGTGCTTGGTCCCCCAGGCTGTGCTTGGTCCCCTTGGTTGCTCTTGGTCCCCCTGGTTGCTCTTGGTCCCCCAGGCTGTGCTTGGTCCCCCTGGTTGCTCTTGCTCCCCCAGGCTGTGCTTGGACCCCCAGGCTGTGCTTGGTCCCCCTGGCTGTGCTTGGTCCCCCTGGCTGTGCTTGGTCCCCCAGGCTGTGCTTGGTCCCCCTGGTTGCTCTTGGTCCCACAGGCTGTGCTTGGTCCCCAAGGCTGTGCTTGGTCCCCCTGGCTGTGCTTGGTCCCCCAGGCTGTGCCTAGTCCCCTTGGTTGCTCTTGGTCCCCCAGGCTGTGCTTGGTCCCCCAGGCTGTGCTTGGTCCCCCAGGCTGTGCTTGGTCCCCTTGGTTGCTCTTGGTCCTTCAGGCTGTGCTTCGTCCCCCAGGCTGTGCTTGGTCCCCCTGGTTGCTCTTGGTCCCCCAGGCTTTGCTTGGTCCCCCAGGCTGTGCTTGGTCCCCCAGGCTGTGCTTGGTCCCCCAGGCTGTACTTGGTCCCCCTGGTTGCTCTTGGTCCCCCAGGCTGTGCTTGGTCCCCCAGGCTGTGCTTGGTCCCCCTGGTTGCTCTTGGTCCCCCAGGCTGTGCTTGGTCCCCCAGGCTGTGCTTGGTCCCCCTGGCTGTGCTTGGTCCCCCAGGCTGTGCTTGGTCCCCCAGGCTGTGCTTGGTCCCCCAGGCTGTGCTTGGTCCCCCTGGTTGCTCTTGGTCCCCCAAGCTGTGCTTGGTCCCCCAGGCTGTACTTGGTCTCCCAGGCTGTGCTTGGTCCCCCTGGTTGCTCTTGGTCCCCCAGGCTGCGCTTGGTCCCCCAGGTTGTGCTTGGTCCCCCTGGTTGCTCTTGGTCCCCCAGGCTGTGCTTGGTCCCCCTGGTTGCTCTTGGTCCCCCAGGCTGTGCTTGGTCCCCTTGGTTGCTCTTGGTCCCCCAGGCTGTGCTTGGTCCCCCAGGCTGTGCTTGGTCCCCCTGGCTGTGCTTGGTCCCCCAGGCTGTGCTTGGTCCCCCTGGTTGCTCTTGGTCCCCCAGGCTGTGCTTGGTCCCCCAGGCTGTGCTTGGTCCCCCAGGCTGTGCTTGGTCCCCCTGGTTGCTCTTGGTCCCCCAGGCTGTGCTTGGTCCCCCAGGGCTGTGCTTGGTCCCCCAGGCTGTGCTTGGTCCCCCTGGTTGCTCTTGGTCCCCCAGGCTGTGCTTGGTCCCCTTGGTTGCTATTGGTCACCCAGGCTGTGCTTGGTCCCCCAGGCTGTGCTTGGTCCCCCTGGCTGTGCTTGGTCCCCCAGGCTGTGCTTGGTCCCCCTGGTTGCTCTTGGTTCCCCAGGCTTTGCTTGGTCCCCCAGGCTGTGCTTGGTCCCCCAGGCTGTGCTTGGTCCCCCTGGTTGCTCTTGGTCCCCTAGGCTGTGCTTGGTCCCCCAGGCTGTGTTTGGTCCCCCTGGTTGCTCTTGGTCCCCCAGGCTGTGCTTGGTCCCCGAGGCTGTGCTTGGTCCCCCAGGCTGTGCTTGGTCCCCTAGGCTGTGCTTGGTCCCCTAGGCTGTGCTTGGTCCCCCTGGCTGTGCTTGGTCCCCCTGGTTGCTCTTGGTCCCCCAGGTTGTGCTTGGTCCCCCAGGCTGTGCTTGGTCCCCCTGGCTGTGCTTGGTCCCCCTGGCAGTGCTTGGTCCCCCAGGCTGTGCTTGGTCCCCCTGGTTGCTCTTGGTCCCCCAGGCTGTGCTTGGTCCCCCAGGCTGTGCTTGGTCCCCCTGGCTGTGCTTGGTCCCCCAGGCTGTGCTTGGTCCCCCTGGTTGCTCTTGGTCCCCCAGGCTGTGCTTGGTCCCCCTGGTTGCTCTTGGTCCCCCAAGCTGTGCTTGGTCCCCCAGGCTGTGCTTGGTCACCCTGGTTGCTCTTGGTCCCCCAGGCTGTGCTTGGTCCCCCTGGTTGCTCATGGTCCCCCAGGCTGTGCTTGGTCCCACAGGCTGTGTTTTGTCCCCCAGCCTGTGCTTGGTCCCCCAGGCTGTGCTTGGTCCCCTTGATTGCTCTTGGTCCCCCAGGCTGTGCTTGTCTCCCTGGTTGCTCTTGGTCCCCCAGGCTGTGCTTGGTCCCCCAGGCTGTGCTTGGTCCCCTTGGTTGCTCTTGGTCCCCCAGGCTGTGCTTGGTCCCCTAGGCTGTGCTTGGTCCCCATGGTTGCTCTTGGTCCCCCAGGCTGTGCTTGGTCCCCCTGGTTGCTCTTGGTCCCCCAGGCTGTGCTTGGTCCCCCAGGCTGTGCTTGGTCCCCCTGGTTGCTCTTGGTCCCCCAGGCTGTGCTTGGTCCCCCTGGTTGCTCTTGGTCTCCCAGGCTGTGCTTGGTCCCCCAGGCTGTGCTTGGTCCCCTTGGTTGCTCTTGGTCCCCCAGGCTGTGCTTGGTCCCCCAGGCTGTGCTTGGTCCCCTTGGTTGCTCTTGGTCCCCCAGGCAGTGCTTGGTCCCCCTGGTTGCTCTTGGTCCCCCAGGCTGTGCTTGGTCCCCCAGGCTGTGCTTGGTCCCCCAGGCTGTGCTTCGTCCCCCAGGCTGTGCTTGGTCCCCAAGGCTGTGCTTGGTCCCCCTGGCTGTGCTTGGTCCCCCAGGCTGTGCTTGGTCCCCCTGGTTGCTCTTGGTCCCCCAGGCTGTGCTTGGTCCCCCTGGTTGCTCTTGGTCCCCCAGGCTGTGCTTGGTCCCCCAGGCTGTGCTTGGTCCCCAGGCTGTGCTTGGTCCCCCTGGTTGCTCTTGGTCCCCCAGGCGGTGCTTGGTCCCCCAGGCTGTGCTTGGTCCCCTTGGTTGCTCTTGGTCCCCCAGGCTGTGCTTGGTCCCCCAGGCTATGCTTGGTCCCCTTGGTTACTCTTGGTCCCCCAGGCAGTGCTTGGTCCCCCTGGTTGCTCTTGGTCCCCCAGGCTGTGCTTGGTCCCCCAGGCTGTGCTTGGTCCCCCAGGCTGTGCTTCGTCCCCCTGGCTGTGCTTGGTCCCCAAGGCTGTGCTTGGTCCCCCAGGCTGTGCTTGGTCCCCCTGGCTGTGCTTGGTCCCCCAGGCTGTGCTTGGTCCCCCTGGTTGCTCTTGGTTCCCCAGGGTTTGCTTGGTCCCCCAGGCTGTGCTTGGTCCCCCAGGCTGTGCTTGGTCCCCCAGGCTGTGCTTGGTCCCCCAGGCTGTGCTTGGTCCCCCATGTTGCTCTTGGTCCCCTAGGCTGTGCTTGGTCCCCCAGGCTGTGTTTGGTCCCCCTGGTTGCTCTTGGTCCCCCAGGCTGTGCTTGGTCCCCGAGGCTGTGCTTGGTCCCCCCGGCTGTGCTTGGTCCCCTAGGCTGTGCTTGGTCCCCCAGGCTCTGCTTGGTCCCCCTGGCTGTGCTTGGTCCCCCTGGTTGCTCTTGGTCCCCCAGGTTGTGCTTGGTCCCCCAGGCTGTGCTTTTTCCCCTGGCTGTGCTTGGTCCCCCTGGCAGTGCTTGGTCCCCCAGGCTGTGCTTGGTCCCCCTGGTTGCTCTTGGTCCCCCTGGCTGTGCTTGGTCCCCCAGGCTATGCTTGGTCCCCCTGGTTGCTCTTGGTCCCCCAGGCTGTGCTTGGTCCCCCTGGTTGCTCTTGGTCCCCCAAGCTGTGCTTGGTCCCCCAGGCTGTGCTTGGTCCCCCAGTCTGTGCTTGGTCCCCCTGGTTGCTCTTGGTCCCCCAGGTTGTGCTTGGTCCCCCTGGTTGCTCATGGTCCCCCAGGCTGTGCTTGGTCCCACAGGCTGTGTTTTGTCCCCCAGCCTGTGCTTGGTCCCCCAGGCTGTGCTTGGTCCCCTTGATTGCTCTTGGTCCCCCAGGCTGTGCTTGTCTCCCTGGTTGCTCTTGGTCCCCCAGGCTGTGTTTGGTCCCCCAGGCTGTGCTTGGTCCCCTTGGTTGCTCTTGGTCCCCCAGGCTGTGCTTGGTCCCCTAGGCTGTGCTTGGTCCCCCTGGTTGCTCTTGGTCCCCCAGGCTGTGCTTGGTCCCCCTGGTTGCTCTTGGTCCCCCAGGCTGTGCTTGGTCCCCCAGGCTGTGCTTGGTCCCCCAGGCTGTGCTTGGTCCCCCTGGTTGCTCTTGGTCCCCCAGGCTGTGCTTGGTCCCCCAGGCTGTGCTTGGTCCCCTGGTTGCTCTTGGTCCCCCAGGCTGTGCTTGGTCCCCCAGGCTGTGCTTGGTCCCCTTGGTTGCTCTTGGTCCCCCAGGCTGTGCTTGGTCCCCAGGCTGTGCTTGGTCCCCTTGGTTGCTCTTGGTCCCCCAGGCAGTGCTTGGTCCCCCTGGTTGCTCTTGGTCCCCCAGGCTGTGCTTGGTCCCCCAGGCTGTGCTTGGTCCCCCAGGCTGTGCTTCGTCCCCCTGGCTGTGCTTGGTCCCCCAGGCTGTGCTTGGTCCCCCTGGTTGCTCTTGGTCCCCCAGGCTGTGCTTGGTCCCCCAGGCTGTGCTTGGTCCCCCTGGTTGCTCTTGGTCCGCCAGGCTGTGCTTGGTCCCCCAGGCTGTGCTTGGTCCCCTTGGTTGCTCTTGGTCCCCCAGGCTGTGCTTGGTCCCCCAGGCTGTGCTTGGTCCCCCTGGCTGTGCTTATTCCCCCAGGCCGTGCTTGGTCCCCCTGGCTGTGCTTGGTCCCCCAGGCTGTGCTTGGTCCCCCTGGTTGCTCTTGGTCCGCCAGGCTGTGCTTGGTCCCCCAGGCTGTGCTTGGTCCCCTTGGTTGCTCTTGGTCCCCCAGGCTGTGCTTGGTCCCCCAGGCTGTGCTTGGTCCCCCTGGCTGTGCTTATTCCCCCAGGCCGTGCTTGGTCCCCCTGGCTGTGCTTGGTCCCCCAGGCTTTGCTTGGTCCCCCTGGCTGTGCTTATTCCCCCAGGCCGTGCTTGGTCCCCCTGGCTGTGCTTGGTCCCCCTGGTTGCTCTTGGTCCCCCAGGCTGTACTTGGTCCCCCAGGCTGTGCTTGGTCCCCCAGGCTGTGCTTGGTCCCCCTGGTTGCTCTTGGTCCCCCAGGCTGTGCTTGGTCCCCAGGCTGTGCTTGGTCCCCCTGGCTGTGCTTGGTCCCCCAAGCTGTGCTTGGTCCCCCTGGTTGCTCTTGGTCCCCCAGGCTGTGCTTGGTCCCCCAGGCTGTTCTTGGTCCCCCAGGCTGTGCTTGGTCCCCCAGGCTGTGCTTGGTCCCCCAGGCTGTGCTTGGTCCCCCAGGCTGTGCTTGGTCCCCCCGGTTGTTCTTGGTCCCCCTGATTGCTCTTGGTCCCCCAGGCTGTGCTTGGTCCCCCAGGCTGTGCTTGGTCCCACAGGCTGTGCTTGGTCCCCCAGGCTGTGCTTGGTCCCCCAGGCTGTGCTTGGTCCCCCAGGCTGTGCTTGGTCCCCCTGGCTGTGCTTGGTCCCCCTGGTTGCTCTTGGTGCCCCAGGCTGTGCTTGGTCCCCCTGGTTGCTCTTTGTCCCCCAGGCTGTGCTTGGTCCCCTTTGTTGCTCTTGGTCCCCCATGCGGTGGCTTGGTCCCCCAGGCTGTGCTTGGTCCCCCTGGTTGCTCTTGGTCCCCCAGGCTGTGCTTGGTCCCCTTGGTTGCTCTTGGTCCCCCAGGCTATGCTTGGTCCCCCAGGTTGCTCTTGGTCCCCCAGGCTGTGCTTGGTCCCCCAGGTTGCTCTTGGTCCCCCAGGCTGTGCTTGGTCCCCCAGGCTGTGCTTGGTCCCCCTGGTTGCTCTTGGTCCCCCAGGCTGTGCTTGGTCCCCCAGGCTGTGCTTGGTCCCCCTGGTTGCTCTTGGTCCCCCAGGCTGTGCTTGGTCCCCCAGGCTGTGCTTGGTCCCCCAGGCTGTGCTTGGTCCCCCTGGCTGTGCTTGGTCCGCCAGGCTGTGCTTGGTCCCCCTGGTTGCTCTTGGTCCCCCAGGCTGTGCTTGGTCCCCCAGGCTGTGCTTGGTCCCCCAGGCTGTGCTTGGTCCCCCTGGTTGCTCTTGGTCCGCCAGGCTGTGCTTGGTCCCCCAGGCTGTGCTTGGTCCTCTTGGTTGCTCTTGGTCCCCCAGGCTGTGCTTGGTCCCCCAGGCTGTGCTTGGTCCCCTTGCTTGCTCTTGGTCCCCCAGGCAGTGCTTGGTCCCCCTGGTTGCTCTTGGTCCCCCAGGCTGTGCTTGGTCCCCCAGGCTGTGCTTGGTCCCCCAGGCTGTGCTTCGTCCCCCTGGCTGTGCTTGGTCCCCCAGGCTGTGCTTGGTCCCCCTGGCTGTGCTTGGTCCCCCAGGCTGTGCTTGGTCCCCCTGGTTGCTCTTGGTCCCCCAGGCTGTGCTTGGTCCCCCAGGCTGTGCTTGGTCCCCCTGGCTGTGCTTGGTCCCCCAGGCTGTGCTTGGTCCCCCTTGTTTCTCTTGGTCCCCCAGGCAGTGCTTGGTCCCCTTGGTTGCTCTTGGTCCCCCAGGCAGTGCTTGGTCCCCCAGGCTATGCTTGGTCCCCTTGGTTGCTCTTGGTCCCCCAGGCTGTGCTTGGTCCCCCAGGCTGTGCTTGGTCCCCCTGGCTGTGCTTGGTCCCCGAGGCTGTGCTTGGTCCCCCTGGCTGTGCTTGGTCCCCCAGGCTGTGCTTGGTCCCCCTGGTTGCTCTTGGTCCCCCAGGCTGTGCTTGGTCCCCCAGGCTGTGCTTGGTCCCCCAGGCTGTGCTTATTCCCCCTGGCCGTGCTTGGTCCCCCTGGCTGTGCTTGGTCCCCCTGGTTGCTCTTGGTCCCCCAGGCTGTGCTTGGTCCCCCAGGCTGTGCTTGGTCCCCCAGGCTGTGCTTGGTCCCCCTGGTTGCTCTTGGTCCCCCAGGCTGTGCTTGGTCCCCCAGGCTATGCTTGGTCCCACAGGCTGTGCTTGGTCCCCCAGGCTGTGCTTGGTCCCCCAGGCTGTGCTTGGTCCCCCAGGCTGTGCTTGGTCCCCCTGGCTGTGCTTGGTCCCCCTGGTTGCTCTTGGTGCCCCAGGCTGTGCTTGGTCCCCCTGGTTGCTCTTTGTCCCCCAGGCTGTGCTTGGTCCCCTTTGTTGCTCTTGGTCCCCCATGCGGTGGCTTGGTCCCCCAGGCTGTGCTTGGTCCCCCTGGTTGCTCTTGGTCCCCCAGGCTGTGCTTGGTCCCCTTGGTTGCTCTTGGTCCCCCAGGCTATGCTTGGTCCCCCAGGTTGCTCTTGGTCCCCCAGGCTGTGCTTGGTCCCCCAGGTTGCTCTTGGTCCCCCAGGCTGTGCTTGGTCCCCCAGGCTGTGCTTGGTCCCCCTGGTTGCTCTAGGTCCCCCAGGCTGTGCTTGGTCCCCCAGGCTGTGCTTGGTCCCCCAGGCTGTGCTTGGTCCCACAGGCTGTGCTTGGTCCCCCAGGCTGTGCTTGGTCCCCCAGGCTGTGCTTGGTCCCCCAGGCTGTGCTTGGTCCCCCTGGCTGTGCTTGGTCCCCCTGGTTGCTCTTGGTGCCCCAGGCTGTGCTTGGTCCCCCTGGTTGCTCTTTGTCCCCCAGGCTGTGCTTGGTCCCCTTTGTTGCTCTTGGTCCCCCATGCGGTGGCTTGGTCCCCCAGGCTGTGCTTGGTCCCCCTGGTTGCTCTTGGTCCCCCAGGCTGTGCTTGGTCCCCTTGGTTGCTCTTGGTCCCCCAGGCTATGTTTGGTCCCCCAGGTTGCTCTTGGTCCCCCAGGCTGTGCTTGGTCCCCCAGGTTGCTCTTGGTCCCCCAGGCTGTGCTTGGTCCCCCAGGCTGTGCTTGGTCCCCCTGGTTGCTCTTGGTCCCCCAGGCTGTGCTTGGTCCCCCAGGCTGTGCTTGGTCCCCCTGGTTGCTCTTGGTCCCCCAGGCTGTGCTTGGTCCCCCAGGCTAGGCTTCGTCCCCCTGGGTGTGCTTGGTCCGCCAGGCTGTGCTTGGTCCCCCTGGTTGCTCTTGGTCCCCCAGGCTGTGCTTGGTCCCCCAGGCTGTGCTTGGTCCCCCAGGCTGTGCTTGGTCCCCCTGGTTGCTCTTGGTCCGCCAGGCTGTGCTTGGTCCCCCAGGCTGTGCTTGGTCCCCTTGGTTGCTCTTGGTCCCCCAGGCTGTGCTTGGTCCCCCAGGCTGTGCTTGGTCCCCTTGCTTGCTCTTGGTCCCCCAGGCTGTGCTTGGTCCCCCGGGCTGTGCTTGGTCCCCTTGCTTGCTCTTGGTCCCCCAGGCAGTGCTTGGTCCCCCTGGTTGCTCTTGGTCCCCCAGGCTGTGCTTGGTCCCCCAGGCTGTGCTTGGTCCCCCAGGCTGTGCTTCGTCCCCCTGGCTGTGCTTGGTCCCCCAGGCTGTGCTTGGTCCCCCTGGCTGTGCTTGGTCCCCCAGGCTGTGCTTGGTCCCCCTGGTTGCTCTTGGTCCCCCAGGCTGTGCTTGGTCCCCCAGGCTGTGCTTGGTCCCCCAGGCTGTGCTTGGTCCCCCTGGCTGTGCTTGGTCCCCCAGGCTGTGCTTGGTCCCCCTTGTTTCTCTTGGTCCCCCAGGCAGTGCTTGGTCCCCTTGGTTGCTCTTGGTCCCCCAGGCAGTGCTTGGTCCCCCAGGCTATGCTTGGTCCCCTTGGTTGCTCTTGGTCCCCCAGGCTGTGCTTGGTCCCCCAGGCTGTGCTTGGTCCCCCTGGCTGTGCTTGGTCCCCGAGGCTGTGCTTGGTCCCCCTGGCTGTGCTTGGTCCCCCAGGCTGTGCTTGGTCCCCCTGGTTGCTCTTGGTCCCCCAGGCTGTGCTTGGTCCCCCAGGCTGTGCTTGGTCCCCCAGGCTGTGCTTATTCCCCCTGGCCGTGCTTGGTCCCCCTGGCTGTGCTTGGTCCCCCTGGTTGCTCTTGGTCCCCCAGGCTGTGCTTGGTCCCCCAGGCTGTGCTTGGTCCCCCAGGCTGTGCTTGGTCCCCCTGGTTGCTCTTGGTCCCCCAGGCTGTGCTTGGTCCCCCAGGCTATGCTTGGTCCCACAGGCTGTGCTTGGTCCCCCAGGCTGTGCTTGGTCCCCCAGGCTGTGCTTGGTCCCCCAGGCTGTGCTTGGTCCCCCTGGCTGTGCTTGGTCCCCCTGGTTGCTCTTGGTGCCCCAGGCTGTGCTTGGTCCCCCTGGTTGCTCTTTGTCCCCCAGGCTGTGCTTGGTCCCCTTTGTTGCTCTTGGTCCCCCATGCGGTGGCTTGGTCCCCCAGGCTGTGCTTGGTCCCCCAGGCTGTGCTTGGTCCCCCTGGCTGTGCTTGGTCCCCCTGGTTGCTCTTGGTGCCCCAGGCTGTGCTTGGTCCCCCTGGTTGCTCTTTGTCCCCCAGGCTGTGCTTGGTCCCCTTTGTTGCTCTTGGTCCCCCATGCGGTGGCTTGGTCCCCCAGGCTGTGCTTGGTCCCCCTGGTTGCTCTTGGTCCCCCAGGCTGTGCTTGGTCCCCTTGGTTGCTCTTGGTCCCCCAGGCTATGCTTGGTCCCCCAGGTTGCTCTTGGTCCCCCAGGCTGTGCTTGGTCCCCCAGGTTGCTCTTGGTCCCCCAGGCTGTGCTTGGTCCCCCAGGCTGTGCTTGGTCCCCCTGGTTGCTCTAGGTCCCCCAGGCTGTGCTTGGTCCCCCAGGCTGTGCTTGGTCCCCCAGGCTGTGCTTGGTCCCACAGGCTGTGCTTGGTCCCCCAGGCTGTGCTTGGTCCCCCAGGCTGTGCTTGGTCCCCCAGGCTGTGCTTGGTCCCCCTGGCTGTGCTTGGTCCCCCTGGTTGCTCTTGGTGCCCCAGGCTGTGCTTGGTCCCCCTGGTTGCTCTTTGTCCCCCAGGCTGTGCTTGGTCCCCTTTGTTGCTCTTGGTCCCCCATGCGGTGGCTTGGTCCCCCAGGCTGTGCTTGGTCCCCCTGGTTGCTCTTGGTCCCCCAGGCTGTGCTTGGTCCCCTTGGTTGCTCTTGGTCCCCCAGGCTATGTTTGGTCCCCCAGGTTGCTCTTGGTCCCCCAGGCTGTGCTTGGTCCCCCAGGTTGCTCTTGGTCCCCCAGGCTGTGCTTGGTCCCCCAGGCTGTGCTTGGTCCCCCTGGTTGCTCTTGGTCCCCCAGGCTGTGCTTGGTCCCCCAGGCTGTGCTTGGTCCCCCTGGTTGCTCTTGGTCCCCCAGGCTGTGCTTGGTCCCCCAGGCTAGGCTTCGTCCCCCTGGGTGTGCTTGGTCCGCCAGGCTGTGCTTGGTCCCCCTGGTTGCTCTTGGTCCCCCAGGCTGTGCTTGGTCCCCCAGGCTGTGCTTGGTCCCCCAGGCTGTGCTTGGTCCCCCTGGTTGCTCTTGGTCCGCCAGGCTGTGCTTGGTCCCCCAGGCTGTGCTTGGTCCCCTTGGTTGCTCTTGGTCCCCCAGGCTGTGCTTGGTCCCCCAGGCTGTGCTTGGTCCCCTTGCTTGCTCTTGGTCCCCCAGGCTGTGCTTGGTCCCCCGGGCTGTGCTTGGTCCCCTTGCTTGCTCTTGGTCCCCCAGGCAGTGCTTGGTCCCCCTGGTTGCTCTTGGTCCCCCAGGCTGTGCTTGGTCCCCCAGGCTGTGCTTGGTCCCCCAGGCTGTGCTTCGTCCCCCTGGCTGTGCTTGGTCCCCCAGGCTGTGCTTGGTCCCCCTGGCTGTGCTTGGTCCCCCAGGCTGTGCTTGGTCCCCCTGGTTGCTCTTGGTCCCCCAGGCTGTGCTTGGTCCCCCAGGCTGTGCTTGGTCCCCCAGGCTGTGCTTGGTCCCCCTGGCTGTGCTTGGTCCCCCAGGCTGTGCTTGGTCCCCCTTGTTTCTCTTGGTCCCCCAGGCAGTGCTTGGTCCCCTTGGTTGCTCTTGGTCCCCCAGGCAGTGCTTGGTCCCCCAGGCTATGCTTGGTCCCCTTGGTTGCTCTTGGTCCCCCAGGCTGTGCTTGGTCCCCCAGGCTGTGCTTGGTCCCCCTGGCTGTGCTTGGTCCCCGAGGCTGTGCTTGGTCCCCCTGGCTGTGCTTGGTCCCCCAGGCTGTGCTTGGTCCCCCTGGTTGCTCTTGGTCCCCCAGGCTGTGCTTGGTCCCCCAGGCTGTGCTTGGTCCCCCAGGCTGTGCTTATTCCCCCTGGCCGTGCTTGGTCCCCCTGGCTGTGCTTGGTCCCCCTG
This sequence comes from Lissotriton vulgaris, assembly GCF_964263255.1. Lineage (NCBI taxonomy): Eukaryota > Metazoa > Chordata > Amphibia > Caudata > Salamandridae > Lissotriton > Lissotriton vulgaris. The sequence goes on from NC_141698.1 coordinate 1,024,298,130, forward strand.
GTTGCTCTTGGTCCCCCAGGCTGTGCTTGGTCCCCCAGGCTGTGCTTGGTCCCCCAGGCTGTGCTTGGTCCCCCTGGTTGCTCTTGGTCCCCCAGGCTGTGCTTGGTCCCCCAGGCTATGCTTGGTCCCACAGGCTGTGCTTGGTCCCCCAGGCTGTGCTTGGTCCCCCAGGCTGTGCTTGGTCCCCCAGGCTGTGCTTGGTCCCCCTGGCTGTGCTTGGTCCCCCTGGTTGCTCTTGGTGCCCCAGGCTGTGCTTGGTCCCCCTGGTTGCTCTTTGTCCCCCAGGCTGTGCTTGGTCCCCTTTGTTGCTCTTGGTCCCCCATGCGGTGGCTTGGTCCCCCAGGCTGTGCTTGGCCCCCCTGGTTGCTCTTGGTCCCCCAGGCTGTGCTTGGTCCCCTTGGTTGCTCTTGGTCCCCCAGGCTATGCTTGGTCCCCCAGGTTGCTCTTGGTCCCCCAGGCTGTGCTTGGTCCCCCAGGTTGCTCTTGGTCCCCCAGGCTGTGCTTGGTCCCCCAGGCTGTGCTTGGTCCCCCTGGTTGCTCTAGGTCCCCCAGGCTGTGCTTGGTCCCCCAGGCTGTGCTTGGTCCCCCAGGCTGTGCTTGGTCCCACAGGCTGTGCTTGGTCCCCCAGGCTGTGCTTGGTCCCCCAGGCTGTGCTTGGTCCCCCAGGCTGTGCTTGGTCCCCCTGGTTGCTCTTGGTCCCCCAGGCTGTGCTTGGTCCCCCAGGCTGTGCTTGGTCCCCCAGGCTGTGCTTGGTCCCCCTGGTTGCTCTTGGTCCCCCAGGCTGTGCTTGGTCCCCCAGGGCTGTGCTTGGTCCCCCAGGCTGTGCTTGGTCCCCCTGGTTGCTCTTGGTCCCCCAGGCTGTGCTTGGTCCCCTTGGTTGCTATTGGTCACCCAGGCTGTGCTTGGTCCCCCAGGCTGTGCTTGGTCCCCCTGGCTGTGCTTGGTCCCCCAGGCTGTGCTTGGTCCCCCTGGTTGCTCTTGGTTCCCCAGGCTTTGCTTGGTCCCCCAGGCTGTGCTTGGTCCCCCAGGCTGTGCTTGGTCCCCCAGGCTGTGCTTGGTCCCCCAGGCTGTGCTTGGTCCCCCTGGTTGCTCTTGGTCCCCTAGGCTGTGCTTGGTCCCCCAGGCTGTGTTTGGTCCCCCTGGTTGCTCTTGGTCCCCCAGGCTGTGCTTGGTCCCCGAGGCTGTGCTTGGTCCCCCAGGCTGTGCTTGGTCCCCTAGGCTGTGCTTGGTCCCCCAGGCTGTGCTTGGTCCCCCTGGCTGTGCTTGGTCCCTCTGGTTGCTCTTGGTCCCCCAGGTTGTACTTGGTCCCCCAGGCTGTGCTTGGTCCCCCTGGCTGTGCTTGGTCCCCCTGGCAGTGCTTGGTCCCCCAGGCTGTGCTTGGTCCCCCTGGTTGCTCTTGGTCCCCCAGGCTGTGCTTGGTCCCCCAGGCTGTGCTTGGTCCCCCTGGCTGTGCTTGGTCCCCCAGGCTGTGCTTGGTCCCCCTGGTTGCTCTTGGTCCCCCAGGCTGTGCTTGGTCCCCCTGGTTGCTCTTGGTCCCCCAAGCTGTGCTTGGTCCCCCAGGCTGTGCTTGGTCCCCCAGTCTGTGCTTGGTCACCCTGGTTGCTCTTGGTCCCCCAGGCTGTGCTTGGTCCCCCTGGTTGCTCATGGTCCCCCAGGCTGTGCTTGGTCCCACAGGCTGTGTTTTGTCCCCCAGCCTGTGCTTGGTCCCCCAGGCTGTGCTTGGTCCCCTTGATTGCTCTTGGTCCCCCAGGCTGTGCTTGTCTCCCTGGTTGCTCTTGGTCCCCCAGGCTGTGCTTGGTCCCCCAGGCTGTGCTTGGTCCCCTTGGTTGCTCTTGGTCCCCCAGGCTGTGCTTGGTCCCCTAGGCTGTGCTTGGTCCCCATGGTTGCTCTTGGTCCCCCAAGTTGTGCTTGGTCCCCCTGGTTGCTCTTGGTCCCCCAGGCTGTGCTTGGTCCCCCAGGCTGTGCTTGGTCCCCCAGGCTGTGCTTGGTCCCTGTTAGACCTGGCACCTTGGCGTGAGTCTCCCTTCCACTTTTTGCTGATGTGCCTCCGATGTTTTGCTGGTTTTCCGATACTCAGGGCACTGCGCCACGGCTGATCCGTGCCGCAGTGCAAGTGCTCCCTACTGTAAACTGTACATACGATTGGTATCCATGATTGGTGCATTGGATTTACTGTTAGTCCCCAGTAAAGCGCACGAGAGAGTGCCGGGGCGTGTAGATGCCGATACTGCTGGTGGGCTTGCAGCGCTGGTTGCGCCACCCACCCGAGCAGCCGTAAACTTGTGTCTGGGAACTGCGACCGCAGAACCCGCGTGCAGTCTCGTACTGTCACGCTAGCTGGGCAAGTGTCCCCACTTGCCAGCCCCGACCCTTCCCTTGACTACATATTAGTCACCCCTATGGTAGGCCTGCGGGCAGGGTGCATTGTAGGTGCGAGGTAGGACAAGCCCTGATGTGCGTGGCATGTCCTGGTAGTGACTTACAATGAAGACCGTATTTCACTACTGAAGGCTACCTGCTCCATTAGGCCAGACTGAGCTGCGAGGATTATTATACCCTATAATCCCCGCAGGCTCAAGGAGCATGGTAGTGAGTCATGTTTAGTATGCCTGAACTCAGGATGAGGAGATATTTCTTGTAGTCAAGTTTATTTCAGTATCCTGGGTTTGCAACTGCTACTTTTAGAAAGTTAGCATTTGCTTGCTTAACCATTTCAGTTGCCTCTGCCCGTATGTGTATCCGACTGTCTGGGATGTGTGAGTGACAGGGCTGGAGGGACGACAGGTGGTGAATGCGCAGATTACACCTTAGTGGGAGGTAGGAGTGCCTCTTGACTCGAACTGTCACTGTGCTCGGCCACCACAATGCTGGCTCCACCCTCCTGGGGAGCGGCGGATGACTCTGCCGGCACCTGGCCCAGGAAGGGCGAAGCCCCCATCAACAAGGTACTCTGGCCACTCCTGTCCGGACAATGCTGGCTCCACCTCCTGTGGGGCGTCTGATGCGCCTGCCCCTCACACTGAAAGCAGAAGCCGGAGTACACCCGCCGGGGTACTCCAGAACTGAGAGTGGCTATGCAAAGGCCCCCCTGGCCTGCGAGAACAAAAGAATTGGCCTATAAAAGATGGAGCCCTGCTCCTTGAAAGTTAGATCCAGTTTGGGCCACAGAACGACTCTGCCCTACGAGAAGGACCGCGAGAAGACAAAGAAGGGTGCTGACTCTTGCTTGTGTCTGGTGCCTTGCTGCTGAAGGAGAGGAAGACAAAACGACGAAACGACTTTTGTGCTACTTTGTGCCAAACTCTGCAAAGAGATCTCCGAGGGCTTGGAAACTGAACTTGCCCCCTGACCAGCGTCCCAGGACCAGTGGACGCTAAAACCCCCCTTGGAAGAACGCGACTGCGGGTGCTGACCATCGCCGCAGTACCGACAAAGAGGAAGCTCCTCTAAGGCATCCACTCCCTCCCGACCACCGTGACCAGGGCCCAAAGCTACAGCGGAAGCACAGTGAGGACCAGCCGCCGCTGGCCCGAACATCGTGACCACACCTGCGCTGGGAGCCCGAGAGCAAAGCGAAGGAGGACCCGTCTGGTCCGAGCTATCGAGGCGACTGCATAGCGAGCCGTCCCTCACCTGCAAGGACAGACTATTGCCCTACGAGAATCCACAAGGTCGGTAACCTGCCCGACAGCCCAGCTGTGAGCCCACAGCTGCACCGACATTTGGCTGGGTACGTCCTGCACTTGGGGACCGTACTGCCACTTGTCACCGCCACACAGCCGCCGACTCCAAGGTCGGAGCAGACGACAAAGAGAGGACCGTGCCGCCACAGAGCACCGCTGCCCCGGACGACCAGTGACCTGCTCGGCCGAAGAGCCGCAACGATCAGCGACACCGGGAAGGCAACGCGACGTGGGACAGATCCCCTGGAAGCCGCTGGCTCCACAAAGAACTTTGTTTAACATCGGCCTACGGGCCTCACAAGAACTACGATAAGAACTGTGGTAACCTAAAGCTAATAACCTGCAACCGTATCCGTAAAGTTATTGACTGTATTCCCAAGCCTGCGTAAAGTTTATATAAAGAGATATATTTTTACAAGAATACAGTCTGGTCTCGTTGTGTGGTGGGTTGGTTGTGAAGGTGTACTGTTGCAAGTGTTTAACCCTATGTGCCCCAAAGATTAGCCTACGACTGCTTAAGCCACACTACCTAGAGGGTAAGCAGAGGTTGTCTGGAAGGTAACCCTCAGCCCTGACGAGGAAGAGAGAGTCCCTGCTTGTCGCTAGTGCTTGCACTGCGCCAACTAGAGTCTCCCCCTTCCTACATTGGACGCAGCGGTGAGGATTTTCGAATTTACACTTGCGATAGTTATACCTGAGCTTCTGACCGCTACACAAGGATTACGGTACGGTTACTAAACCACAGACTTTGCTTTTTGAAAAGAAGATTCCGAGTGCAGAAACCATGCCGGGCACAAAGAGCCTGGATGGAGCAGAGTCCACGACCTCCGAGGTTTTGGAGATAGAATGGGACGCCGCAAAGCTAGACAAGTACTCAAAGCTGGAGCTGAAGTTTTTTTGTAGGAAACTAAAGGTTCCGCACGCTGGTTGCAAAAACAAACCGGAGCTCTACAAGGCCCTGAAAGCCTGGGTGGAATCAAGAAAGACCCCGGAAGAGCAAGACGACCTCGCCGAGCAGAATGCAACGGAGGAGCAGAATGCCCTTGGGGATCTGATCGATCTCGAGCGACAAGACAGCGAGCACAGCTTGGGTAAAGGCCTGTCGCCAGAGGAGCTGGCGGACAGGAAGGAAACCCGGAATCACGAAAGAAAGTTGGCAGAATTGAAAATCCAGCTGGAGCTTGAAACGAAAAGAATGGCGCTGGAAGAGCGAAAGCACCAGATGGATTATGAGGTGAAAATGAGGGAGATAAGTCTCAAGGAAAGAGGCTTGGATCGTCCTCCCTCTGGTGGCAGCACATCGCCAGTGCAGGTAGAGTCAAGAGTGCATATCCCGAAGGACGTAGTCAAGGAGTTCTTTAAGGGGGATGACATAGGACAATGGTTTAGGGCATATGAGGTAGCCATGTCCTCCCACCGGGTCCCTGAGAAGGATTGGGGAGCGGGGTTGTGGGGAAGGTTCCTTAGCGAAGGGAGAGATACCTTGCTAGATTTGCCCGTCGAGAATCAGAGGTCCTATACCCACATGAAAGAAGCTTTGTTGAGCAGGTACGGGCTTACCCCTGAAATGTATAGACAGAAGTTTAGGGGATGTACTAAGCGGCCTGGGAATACGTATGTGGAATATGTGACTTACTTTTGCAGAGCACTGGATGGTTGGGTGAAAGGTAACAAAGTGAATGATTTTCAAGGTCTCTTTGATTTAATTGCATGGGAGCACTTGTCTGATCACTGTTTTCCTGAGTTACGCCAACATCTGATCGATAGCAAGCTGTCCAACCCGAGGAAGCTTGCTGAGGAGGCGGACCGCTGGCTCAGCACCAGGGTCCACAAGGGTCCCGTGGGAGATTCCGCCAAGAGTGGGCAGGGTCCCCAGCAGAAGAGTGGGGGGGACAAGGGGGGAAAACAGAAAGGGTTCCAAAAAGGCCCCCAAAGTAGTTCCCAAGGGAATCCGCAGCAGGGTTCTCAGCCTCCCCCACCCCCGAAGCAGAATGGGGCCCCGACAGGTAAACCTGTTCCAAAGGGGCCCTTCAATTGTTTCAAATGTGGCGAGCCTGGGCACATATCGAGTGACCCCAAGTGTCGCCTATTTGGAAAACCCGCACCCACTGGTGCTCCGCCCCGACAAGTGACTAGCGTTCACCTGGGAGAAGAAATGATGGTCCCGGGGGGTGGAGATCCCGTTCACATGACCCTGGTCTCGTTAGGAGACAGCGAGATGATCCCTACGAACTACCTGCCCTCTAACACTAAAAAATATGGGCAGGTGGTGATCATCAATGGTAAGGAAGCCGAGGCTCTTAGAGACACAGGAGCCAGTGTGACTGCAGTGAGGCAGCACCTGGTGTCTCAAGAGCAGGTTGTACCCCATGCCTACTGTAGGGTTATCAACGCTGATAATTCTGAGAGTCAGTGTCCGATGGCTCAAGTTCCCTTCGAGTGGGGGGGGGTCTCTGGTACTCTGCAGGTCTGTGTGAGAAAAACCATGCCTGTTGACTGTTTGCTAGGGAACGACTTGGAGCACTCCCCTTGGGAAAAGGTGGAGAAAACGACTCACCTGCGGATGGTGGGTCTGCCTGACTGGGCGTGCGTGACCACACGGTCGATGGCAGCCAGTAAGGGTGATCGAGAGGTCCTGGGGCCTGATGGAGAGGCCCAGGAACCGGCCTTAGGGAGAAGGTGCAGGGGGCGCGGGAAACCGGCCCCTGAAGTTCCTACGGTCCAGGAGGAGGCAGACCTTGAGGGGGATGCCCTGGAGCCTACAGGGGAACAGATCGCCGAACTGGGGGACCTGCCTGAGCTGACCCATTGGCAGCAAGAAGGAGGACCCTCCAGGGAGGAATTCTGCAGGGAGCAGAAAGAATGCCCTTCTCTCGTGGGTATGCGGCAGCAGGCTGCAGACCAGGCCAATGGTGTTCAGGCCAAAACACATTACGTGTACTGGGAGAACGACCTCCTGTATTCGGAGCCTAAGGCTGCTGAACCTGGGTCAGCCCGTGTGCTGGTGGTACCCCAGAAGTTCAGAGCCTTCCTACTGGGTCTGGCTCATGATGTGCCTTTAGCAGGACATTTGGGGATGGACAAGACCTATGACAGGCTTGTCACCCACTTTTACTGGCCCCAAATGCATAAGAGTTCCGATACTTATTGCAGAACCTGTCCGACTTGCCAGGCAAGTGGGAAGACGGGAGGGAAGAACAAGGCTCCCCTCCAACCCTTCCCTGTCGTCGGTACGCCATTCCAGCGAGTGGGTATTGACATCGTCGGGCCTCTGGACCCCAAGACAGCCATGGGCAACAGGTTCATCCTGGTCTTGGTGGACCATGCCACCCGGTACCCTGAAGCCATACCTCTGAGGACAGTGACGGCTCCCGTGGTGGGGCGTGCACTGATGGGAATTTTCTCACGAGTAGGATTCCCTCTAGAGGTAGTGAGCGACAGGGGGACCAATTTCATATCGAAATATATGAAATCCCTTTGGCAAGAGTGTGGCGTAACGTACAAGTTCACCACACCTTACCATCCCCAAGGTAACGGGTTGGTTGAAAGATTCAACCGAACCCTCAAAGGCATGATCATGGGCCTGGAAGGTCCGATGAGGCGTAAGTGGGACGTCCTCTTACCATGCCTACTATTTGCATATCGCGAGGTGCCACAGAAGTCCCTAGGGTTCAGTCCCTTTGAACTGCTGTACGGCCACCCCGTGAGAGGACCGCTGAGTTTGGTAAAGGAAGGCTGGGAGCAATCTCCCAGGAAACCTCCCCAGAGTGTATATAGCTACATGCTGGCCTTCAGAAACCAGACCAGGCGCTTCAGACAACTTGCCGAGGCAAATCTGGAAGCGAGCCAGGAAGAGATGAAGCGGTGGTACGATCAGAATGCCACTCTGGTCGAGCTTCAGCCTGGACAAGAGGTGTATGTCTTAGCCCCGGTGGAGCCCTGTGCCCTTCAAGATAAGTGGACAGGACCATTCGAGGTTGTGGAGCGGAAAAGCCCCGTGACATACTTGGTGGACATGAAGACGGCCAGGAACCCTTTGCGGGTCCTACATGTCAACCGCCTCAAGCCCCACTTGCGAAGGTCCGAAGTGGGCATGTTGTTGGCAACCGATGACGGAATGGAGGAGGAGTCAGAGCCTCTACCGGACCTCTTGGTGGCCCATGAGAAGGATGGGTCAGTGGATGGAGTTAACCTCTCACCCTCCCTGACCGCCGAACAACAGGAGGATTGCCGCCAGTTGCTGGGGCAGTTTCCAGACCTGTTTTCCCTGGTTCCGAGTGTCACAGATTGGTGCGTCCATGATGTGGACACTGGAGACAGCTTGCCGGTGAAGCATAAGGCTTACCGGGTGACTGACAGGGTACGGGCCTGCATCAAGGAGGAGGTCTCCAAGATGCTTGCCCTCGGGGTGGTTGAGTCTTCCAGCAGTCCTTGGTCCAGCCCCGTGGTCTTGGTTCCGAAGGCTGCTGCGCCGGGAGCCACACCCGAACTCCGGTTCTGTGTGGACTACAGAGGACTCAATTCAGTCACGAAGACTGACGCGCACCCCATCCCCAGAGCTGACGAGCTCATTGATCGGCTAGGGGCTGCCCGGTTTCTCAGCACGTTTGATCTGACGTCTGGGTACTGGCAGATCGCCTTGACCGATGGGGCAAAGGAGAGGTCAGCATTCTCTACACCAGATGGGCATTTCCAGTTCCGGGTCATGCCATTTGGAATGAAGAATGCCCCTGCCACCTTTCAGAGATTGGTCAACCAGGTGTTGGCTGGGCTGGACGAGTTCAGTGCCGCCTACCTGGATGACATCGCGGTGTTCAGCGGCAGCTGGCCCGAACACCTGCGACACCTCTGGGACGTGTTGATGGCCCTGCGCAGAGCAGGCCTCACAATCAAGGCAAGCAAGTGCCAGATTGGGCAGGGTTCCGTGGTGTACTTGGGACACCAAGTTGGGAGTGGCAAGGTAGCCCCCTTGCAGCCCAAAATCGAAACCATCCTGGCTTGGGAACCCCCCAAGACCCAGACTGCAGTGAGAGCCTTCCTGGGGCTCACTGGGTATTACAGGAGGTTTGTCAAGGGCTATGGCACGATCGTGACCCCCTTGACAGAGCTGACTTCGAAAAAGCAGCCCAGGAATGTGATTTGGACTGACACCTGTCAGAAAGCTTTCGACACCCTGAAGACTGCCATGTGCACGGCGCCCGTGCTCCTGGCCCCTGATTTCTCCAAAGAGTTCATTGTGCAAACAGACGCTTCAGAGCATGGTGTAGGGGCTGTTCTTTCACAGATGACTGAGGAGGGCTTTGACCAACCCGTAGCCTTCATAAGTCGGAGGTTACTTCCACGGGAAAGTAGGTGGAGTGCAATAGAGCGTGAAGCATTTGCTGTGGTCTGGGCACTGAAGAAGCTAAGACCCTACCTGTTTGGGTCTCACTTCCGAGTTCAGACGGACCACAGGCCCCTCAGATGGTTGATGCAAATGAGGGGTGAGAACCCGAAACTGTTGAGGTGGTCCATTTCTCTACAGAGTATGGACTTTACGGTGGAACACCGCCCTGGCACCGATCACGCCAACGCTGACGGTCTGTCCAGATTTTTCCGCCTTAGTGATGTGGAACTCCCTGGGGAAGGGTAGTTCCCCCCACATTTCAGCTGGAGGGGACACGTGTTAGACCTGGCACCTTGGCGTGAGTCTCCCTTCCACTTTTTGCTGATGTGCCTCCGATGTTTTGCTGGTTTTCCGATACTCAGGGCACTGCGCCACGGCTGATCCGTGCCGCAGTGCAAGTGCTCCCTACTGTAAACTGTACATACGATTGGTATCCATGATTGGTGCATTGGATTTACTGTTAGTCCCCAGTAAAGCGCACGAGAGAGTGCCGGGGCGTGTAGATGCCGATACTGCTGGTGGGCTTGCAGCGCTGGTTGCGCCACCCACCCGAGCAGCCGTAAACTTGTGTCTGGGAACTGCGACCGCAGAACCCGCGTGCAGTCTCGTACTGTCACGCTAGCTGGGCAAGTGTCCCCACTTGCCAGCCCCGACCCTTCCCTTGACTACATATTAGTCACCCCTATGGTAGGCCTGCGGGCAGGGTGCATTGTAGGTGCGAGGTAGGACAAGCCCTGATGTGCGTGGCATGTCCTGGTAGTGACTTACAACGAAGACCGTATTTCACTACTGAAGGCTACCTGCTCCATTAGGCCAGACTGAGCTGCGAGGATTATTATACCCTATAATCCCCGCAGGCTCAAGGAGCATGGTAGTGAGTCATGTTTAGTATGCCTGAACTCAGGATGAGGAGATATTTCTTGTAGTCAAGTTTATTTCAGTATCCTGGGTTTGCAACTGCTACTTTTAGAAAGTTAGCATTTGCTTGCTTAACCATTTCAGTTGCCTCTGCCCGTATGTGTATCCGACTGTCTGGGATGTGTGAGTGACAGGGCTGGAGGGACGACAGGTGGTGAATGCGCAGATTACACCTTAGTGGGAGGTAGGAGTGCCTCTTGACTCGAACTGTCACTGTGCTCGGCCACCACAATGCTGGCTCCACCCTCCTGGGGAGCGGCGGATGACTCTGCCGGCACCTGGCCCAGGAAGGGCGAAGCCCCCATCAACAAGGTACTCTGGCCACTCCTGTCCGGACAATGCTGGCTCCACCTCCTGTGGGGCGTCTGATGCGCCTGCCCCTCACACTGAAAGCAGAAGCCGGAGTACACCCGCCGGGGTACTCCAGAACTGAGAGTGGCTATGCAAAGGCCCCCCTGGCCTGCGAGAACAAAAGAATTGGCCTATAAAAGATGGAGCCCTGCTCCTTGAAAGTTAGATCCAGTTTGGGCCACAGAACGACTCTGCCCTACGAGAAGGACCGCGAGAAGACAAAGAAGGGTGCTGACTCTTGCTTGTGTCTGGTGCCTTGCTGCTGAAGGAGAGGAAGACAAAACGACGAAACGACTTTTGTGCTACTTTGTGCCAAACTCTGCAAAGAGATCTCCGAGGGCTTGGAAACTGAACTTGCCCCCTGACCAGCGTCCCAGGACCAGTGGACGCTAAAACCCCCCTTGGAAGAACGCGACTGCGGGTGCTGACCATCGCCGCAGTACCGACAAAGAGGAAGCTCCTCTAAGGCATCCACTCCCTCCCGACCACCGTGACCGGGGCCCAAAGCTACAGCGGAAGCACAGTGAGGACCAGCCGCCGCTGGCCCGAACATGTGACCACACCTGCGCTGGGAGCCCGAGAGCAAAGCGAAGGAGGACCCGTCTGGTCCGAGCTATCGAGGCGACTGCATAGCGAGCCGTCCCTCACCTGCAAGGACAGACTATTGCCCTACGAGAATCCACAAGGTCGGTAACCTGCCCGACAGCCCAGCTGTGAGCCCACAGCTGCACCGACATTTGGCTGGGTACGTCCTGCACTTGGGGACCGTACTGCCACTTGTCACCGCCACACAGCCGCCGACTCCAAGGTCGGAGCAGACGACAAAGAGAGGACCGTGCCGCCACAGAGCACCGCTGCCCCGGACGACCAGTGACCTGCTCGGCCGAAGAGCCGCAACGATCAGCGACACCGGGAAGGCAACGCGACGTGGGACAGATCCCCTGGAAGCCGCTGGCTCCACAAAGAACTTTGTTTAACATCGGCCTACGGGCCTCACAAGAACTACGATAAGAACTGTGGTAACCTAAAGCTAATAACCTGCAACCGTATCCGTAAAGTTATTGACTGTATTCACAAGCCTGCGTAAAGTTTATATAAAGAGATATATTTTTACAAGAATACAGTCTGGTCTCGTTGTGTGGTGGGTTGGTTGTGAAGGTGTACTGTTGCAAGTGTTTAACCCTATGTGCCCCAAAGATTAGCCTACGACTGCTTAAGCCACACTACCTAGAGGGTAAGCAGAGGTTGTCTGGAAGGTAACCCTCAGCCCTGACGAGGAAGAGAGAGTCCCTGCTTGTCGCTAGTGCTTGCACTGCGCCAACTAGAGTCTCCCCCTTCCTACAGTCCCCCTGGTTGCTCTTGGTCCCCCAGGCTGTGCTTGGTCCCCCTGGTTGCTCTTGGTCTCCCAGGCTGTGCTTGGTCCCCCAGGCTGTGCTTGGTCCCCTTGGTTGCTCTTGGTCCCCCAGGCTGTGCTTGGTCCCCCAGGCTGTGCTTGGTCCCCTTGGTTGCTCTTGGTCCCCCAGGCAGTGCTTGGTCCCCCTGGTTGCTCTTGGTCCCCCAGGCTGTGCTTGGTCCCCCAGGCTGTGCTTCGTCCCCCAGGCTGTGCTTGGTCCCCAAGGCTGTGCTTGGTCCCCCTGGCTGTGCTTGGTCCCCCAGGCTGTGCTTGGTCCCCCTGGTTGCTCTTGGTCCCCCAGGCTGTGCTTGGTCCCCCTGGTTGCTCTTGGTCCCCCAGGCTGTGCTTGGTCCCCCAGGCTGTGCTTGGTCCCCAGGCTGTGCTTGGTCCCCCTGGTTGCTCTTGGTCCCCCAGGCGGTGCTTGGTCCCCCAGGCTGTGCTTGGTCCCCTTGGTTGCTCTTGGTCCCCCAGGCTGTGCTTGGTCCCCCAGGCTGTGCTTGGTCCCCTTGGTTACTCTTGGTCCCCCAGGCAGTGCTTGGTCCCCCTGGTTGCTCTTGGTCCCCCAGGCTGTGCTTGGTCCCCCAGGCTGTGCTTGGTCCCCCAGGCTGTGCTTGGTCCCCCTGGTTGCTCTTGGTTCCCCAGGCTTTGCTTGGTCCCCCAGGCTGTGCTTGGTCCCCCAGGCTGTGCTTGGTCCCCCAGGCTGTGCTTGGTCCCCCAGGCTGTGCTTGGTCCCCCTGGTTGCTCTTGGTCCCCTAGGCTGTGCTTGGTCCCCCAGGCTGTGTTTGGTCCCCCTGGTTGCTCTTGGTCCCCCAGGCTGTGCTTGGTCCCCGAGGCTGTGCTTGGTCCCCCCGGCTGTGCTTGGTCCCCTAGGCTGTGCTTGGTCCCCCAGGCTCTGCTTGGTCCCCCTGGCTGTGCTTGGTCCCCCTGGTTGCTCTTGGTCCCCCAGGTTGTGCTTGGTCCCCCAGGCTGTGCTTTTTCCCCCTGGCTGTGCTTGGTCCCCCTGGCAGTGCTTGGTCCCCCAGGCTGTGCTTGGTCCCCCTGGTTGCTCTTGGTCCCCCAGGATGTGCTTGGTCCCCCAGGCTGTGCTTGGTCCCCCTGGCTGTGCTTGGTCCCCCAGGCTATGCTTGGTCCCCCTGGTTGCTCTTGGTCCCCCAGGCTGTGCTTGGTCCCCCTGGTTGCTCTTGGTCCCCCAAGCTGTGCTTGGTCCCCCAGGCTGTGCTTGGTCCCCCAGTCTGTGCTTGGTCCCCCTGGTTGCTCTTGGTCCCCCAGGTTGTGCTTGGTCCCCCTGGTTGCTCATGGTCCCCCAGGCTGTGCTTGGTCCCACAGGCTGTGTTTTGTCCCCCAGCCTGTGCTTGGTCCCCCAGGCTGTGCTTGGTCCCCTTGATTGCTCTTGGTCCCCCAGGCTGTGCTTGTCTCCCTGGTTGCTCTTGGTCCCCCAGGCTGTGCTTGGTCCCCCAGGCTGTGCTTGGTCCCCTTGGTTGCTCTTGGTCCCCCAGGCTGTGCTTGGTCCCCTAGGCTGTGCTTGGTCCCCCTGGTTGCTCTTGGTCCCCCAGGCTGTGCTTGGTCCCCCTGGTTGCTCTTGGTCCCCCAGGCTGTGCTTGGTCCCCCAGGCTGTGCTTGGTCCCCCAGGCTGTGCTTGGTCCCCCAGGCTGTGCTTGGTCCCCCTGGTTGCTCTTGGTCCCCCAGGCTGTGCTTGGTCCCCTTGGTTGCTCTTGGTCCCCCAGGCTGTGCTTGGTCCCCCAGGTTGTGCTTGGTCCCCTTGGTTGCTCTTGTTCCCCCAGGCTGTGCTTGGTCCCCCAGGCTGTGCTTGGTCCCCTTGGTTGCTCTTGGTCCCCCTGGTTGCTCTTGGTCCCCCAGGCTGTGCTTGGTCCCCCTGGCTGTGCTTGGTCCCCCAGGCTGTGCTTGGTCCCCCTGGTTGCTCTTGGTCCCACAGGCTGTGCTTGGTCCCCAAGGCTGTGCTTGGTCCCCCTGGCTGTGCTTGGTCCCCCAGGCTGTGCCTAGTCCCCTTGGTTGCTCTTGGTCCCCCAGGCTGTGCTTGGTCCCCCAGGCTGTGCTTGGTCCCCCAGGCTGTGCTTGGTCCCCTTGGTTGCTCTTGGTCCCTCAGGCTGTGCTTCGTCCCCCAGGCTGTGCTTGGTCCCCCTGGTTGCTCTTGGTCCCCCAGGCTTTGCTTGGTCCCCCAGGCTGTGCTTGGTCCCCCAGGCTGTGCTTGGTCCCCCAGGCTGTACTTGGTCCCCCTGGTTGCTCTTGGTCCCCCAGGCTGTGCTTGGTCCCCCAGGCTGTGCTTGGTCCCCCTGGTTGCTCTTGGTCCCCCAGGCTGTGCTTGGTCCCCCAGGCTGTGCTTGGTCCCCCTGGCTGTGCTTGGTCCCCCAGGCTGTGCTTGGTCCCCCAGGCTGTGCTTGGTCCCCCAGGCTGTGCTTGGTCCCCCTGGTTGCTCTTGGTCCCCCAAGCTGTGCTTGGTCCCCCAGGCTGTACTTGGTCTCCCAGGCTGTGCTTGGTCCCCCTGGTTGCTCTTGGTCCCCCAGGCTGCGCTTGGTCCCCCAGGTTGTGCTTGGTCCCCCTGGTTGCTCTTGGTCCCCCAGGCTGTGCTTGGTCCCCCTGGTTGCTCTTGGTCCCCCAGGCTGTGCTTGGTCCCCTTGGTTGCTCTTGGTCCCCCAGGCTGTGCTTGGTCCCCCAGGCTGTGCTTGGTCCCCCTGGCTGTGCTTGGTCCCCCAGGCTGTGCTTGGTCCCCCTGGTTGCTCTTGGTCCCCCAGGCTGTGCTTGGTCCCCCAGGCTGTGCTTGGTCCCCCAGGCTGTGCTTGGTCCCCCTGGTTGCTCTTGGTCCCCCAGGCTGTGCTTGGTCCCCCAGGGCTGTGCTTGGTCCCCCAGGCTGTGCTTGGTCCCCCTGGTTGCTCTTGGTCCCCCAGGCTGTGCTTGGTCCCCTTGGTTGCTATTGGTCACCCAGGCTGTGCTTGGTCCCCCAGGCTGTGCTTGGTCCCCCTGGCTGTGCTTGGTCCCCCAGGCTGTGCTTGGTCCCCCTGGTTGCTCTTGGTTCCCCAGGCTTTGCTTGGTCCCCCAGGCTGTGCTTGGTCCCCCAGGCTGTGCTTGGTCCCCCTGGTTGCTCTTGGTCCCCTAGGCTGTGCATGGTCCCCCAGGCTGTGTTTGGTCCCCCTGGTTGCTCTTGGTCCCCCAGGCTGTGCTTGGTCCCCGAGGCTGTGCTTGGTCCCCCAGGCTGTGCTTGGTCCCCTAGGCTGTGCTTGGTCCCCTAGGCTGTGCTTGGTCCCCCTGGCTGTGCTTGGTCCCCCTGGTTGCTCTTGGTCCCCCAGGTTGTGCTTGGTCCCCCAGGCTGTGCTTGGTCCCCCTGGCTGTGCTTGGTCCCCCTGGCAGTGCTTGGTCCCCCAGGCTGTGCTTGGTCCCCCTGGTTGCTCTTGGTCCCCCAGGCTGTGCTTGGTCCCCCAGGCTGTGCTTGGTCCCCCTGGCTGTGCTTGGTCCCCCAGGCTGTGCTTGGTCCCCCTGGTTGCTCTTGGTCCCCCAGGCTGTGCTTGGTCCCCCTGGTTGCTCTTGGTCCCCCAAGCTGTGCTTGGTCCCCCAGGCTGTGCTTGGTCACCCTGGTTGCTCTTGGTCCCCCAGGCTGTGCTTGGTCCCCCTGGTTGCTCATGGTCCCCCAGGCTGTGCTTGGTCCCACAGGCTGTGTTTTGTCCCCCAGCCTGTGCTTGGTCCCCCAGGCTGTGCTTGGTCCCCTTGATTGCTCTTGGTCCCCCAGGCTGTGCTTGTCTCCCTGGTTGCTCTTGGTCCCCCAGGCTGTGCTTGGTCCCCCAGGCTGTGCTTGGTCCCCTTGGTTGCTCTTGGTCCCCCAGGCTGTGCTTGGTCCCCTAGGCTGTGCTTGGTCCCCATGGTTGCTCTTGGTCCCCCAGGCTGTGCTTGGTCCCCCTGGTTGCTCTTGGTCCCCCAGGCTGTGCTTGGTCCCCCAGGCTGTGCTTGGTCCCCCTGGTTGCTCTTGGTCCCCCAGGCTGTGCTTGGTCCCCCTGGTTGCTCTTGGTCTCCCAGGCTGTGCTTGGTCCCCCAGGCTGTGCTTGGTCCCCTTGGTTGCTCTTGGTCCCCCAGGCTGTGCTTGGTCCCCCAGGCTGTGCTTGGTCCCCTTGGTTGCTCTTGGTCCCCCAGGCAGTGCTTGGTCCCCCTGGTTGCTCTTGGTCCCCCAGGCTGTGCTTGGTCCCCCAGGCTGTGCTTGGTCCCCCAGGCTGTGCTTCGTCCCCCAGGCTGTGCTTGGTCCCCAAGGCTGTGCTTGGTCCCCCTGGCTGTGCTTGGTCCCCCAGGCTGTGCTTGGTCCCCCTGGTTGCTCTTGGTCCCCCAGGCTGTGCTTGGTCCCCCTGGTTGCTCTTGGTCCCCCAGGCTGTGCTTGGTCCCCCAGGCTGTGCTTGGTCCCCAGGCTGTGCTTGGTCCCCCTGGTTGCTCTTGGTCCCCCAGGCGGTGCTTGGTCCCCCAGGCTGTGCTTGGTCCCCTTGGTTGCTCTTGGTCCCCCAGGCTGTGCTTGGTCCCCCAGGCTATGCTTGGTCCCCTTGGTTACTCTTGGTCCCCCAGGCAGTGCTTGGTCCCCCTGGTTGCTCTTGGTCCCCCAGGCTGTGCTTGGTCCCCCAGGCTGTGCTTGGTCCCCCAGGCTGTGCTTCGTCCCCCTGGCTGTGCTTGGTGCCCAAGGCTGTGCTTGGTCCCCCAGGCTGTGCTTGGTCCCCCTGGCTGTGCTTGGTCCCCCAGGCTGTGCTTGGTCCCCCTGGTTGCTCTTGGTTCCCCAGGGTTTGCTTGGTCCCCCAGGCTGTGCTTGGTCCCCCAGGCTGTGCTTGGTCCCCCAGGCTGTGCTTGGTCCCCCAGGCTGTGCTTGGTCCCCCATGTTGCTCTTGGTCCCCTAGGCTGTGCTTGGTCCCCCAGGCTGTGTTTGGTCCCCCTGGTTGCTCTTGGTCCCCCAGGCTGTGCTTGGTCCCCGAGGCTGTGCTTGGTCCCCCCGGCTGTGCTTGGTCCCCTAGGCTGTGCTTGGTCCCCCAGGCTCTGCTTGGTCCCCCTGGCTGTGCTTGGTCCCCCTGGTTGCTCTTGGTCCCCCAGGTTGTGCTTGGTCCCCCAGGCTGTGCTTTTTCCCCTGGCTGTGCTTGGTCCCCCTGGCAGTGCTTGGTCCCCCAGGCTGTGCTTGGTCCCCCTGGTTGCTCTTGGTCCCCCTGGCTGTGCTTGGTCCCCCAGGCTATGCTTGGTCCCCCTGGTTGCTCTTGGTCCCCCAGGCTGTGCTTGGTCCCCCTGGTTGCTCTTGGTCCCCCAAGCTGTGCTTGGTCCCCCAGGCTGTGCTTGGTCCCCCAGTCTGTGCTTGGTCCCCCTGGTTGCTCTTGGTCCCCCAGGTTGTGCTTGGTCCCCCTGGTTGCTCATGGTCCCCCAGGCTGTGCTTGGTCCCACAGGCTGTGTTTTGTCCCCCAGCCTGTGCTTGGTCCCCCAGGCTGTGCTTGGTCCCCTTGATTGCTCTTGGTCCCCCAGGCTGTGCTTGTCTCCCTGGTTGCTCTTGGTCCCCCAGGCTGTGTTTGGTCCCCCAGGCTGTGCTTGGTCCCCTTGGTTGCTCTTGGTCCCCCAGGCTGTGCTTGGTCCCCTAGGCTGTGCTTGGTCCCCCTGGTTGCTCTTGGTCCCCCAGGCTGTGCTTGGTCCCCCTGGTTGCTCTTGGTCCCCCAGGCTGTGCTTGGTCCCCCAGGCTGTGCTTGGTCCCCCAGGCTGTGCTTGGTCCCCCAGGCTGTGCTTGGTCCCCCTGGTTGCTCTTGGTCCCCCAGGCTGTGCTTGGTCCCCCAGGCTGTGCTTGGTCCCCTGGTTGCTCTTGGTCCCCCAGGCTGTGCTTGGTCCCCCAGGCTGTGCTTGGTCCCCTTGGTTGCTCTTGGTCCCCCAGGCTGTGCTTGGTCCCCAGGCTGTGCTTGGTCCCCTTGGTTGCTCTTGGTCCCCCAGGCAGTGCTTGGTCCCCCTGGTTGCTCTTGGTCCCCCAGGCTGTGCTTGGTCCCCCAGGCTGTGCTTGGTCCCCCAGGCTGTGCTTCGTCCCCCTGGCTGTGCTTGGTCCCCCAGGCTGTGCTTGGTCCCCCTGGTTGCTCTTGGTCCCCCAGGCTGTGCTTGGTCCCCCAGGCTGTGCTTGGTCCCCCTGGTTGCTCTTGGTCCGCCAGGCTGTGCTTGGTCCCCCAGGCTGTGCTTGGTCCCCTTGGTTGCTCTTGGTCCCCCAGGCTGTGCTTGGTCCCCCAGGCTGTGCTTGGTCCCCCTGGCTGTGCTTATTCCCCCAGGCCGTGCTTGGTCCCCCTGGCTGTGCTTGGTCCCCCTGGTTGCTCTTGGTCCCCCAGGCTGTACTTGGTCCCCCAGGCTGTGCTTGGTCCCCCAGGCTGTGCTTGGTCCCCCTGGTTGCTCTTGGTCCCCCAGGCTGTGCTTGGTCCCCAGGCTGTGCTTGGTCCCCCTGGCTGTGCTTGGTCCCCCAAGCTGTGCTTGGTCCCCCTGGTTGCTCTTGGTCCCCCAGGCTGTGCTTGGTCCCCCAGGCTGTTCTTGGTCCCCCAGGCTGTGCTTGGTCCCCCAGGCTGTGCTTGGTCCCCCAGGCTGTGCTTGGTCCCCCAGGCTGTGCTTGGTCCCCCCGGTTGTTCTTGGTCCCCCTGATTGCTCTTGGTCCCCCAGGCTGTGCTTGGTCCCCCAGGCTGTGCTTGGTCCCACAGGCTGTGCTTGGTCCCCCAGGCTGTGCTTGGTCCCCCAGGCTGTGCTTGGTCCCCCAGGCTGTGCTTGGTCCCCCTGGCTGTGCTTGGTCCCCCTGGTTGCTCTTGGTGCCCCAGGCTGTGCTTGGTCCCCCTGGTTGCTCTTTGTCCCCCAGGCTGTGCTTGGTCCCCTTTGTTGCTCTTGGTCCCCCATGCGGTGGCTTGGTCCCCCAGGCTGTGCTTGGTCCCCCTGGTTGCTCTTGGTCCCCCAGGCTGTGCTTGGTCCCCTTGGTTGCTCTTGGTCCCCCAGGCTATGCTTGGTCCCCCAGGTTGCTCTTGGTCCCCCAGGCTGTGCTTGGTCCCCCAGGTTGCTCTTGGTCCCCCAGGCTGTGCTTGGTCCCCCAGGCTGTGCTTGGTCCCCCTGGTTGCTCTTGGTCCCCCAGGCTGTGCTTGGTCCCCCAGGCTGTGCTTGGTCCGCCAGGCTGTGCTTGGTCCCCCTGGTTGCTCTTGGTCCCCCAGGCTGTGCTTGGTCCCCCAGGCTGTGCTTGGTCCCCCAGGCTGTGCTTGGTCCCCCTGGTTGCTCTTGGTCCGCCAGGCTGTGCTTGGTCCCCCAGGCTGTGCTTGGTCCTCTTGGTTGCTCTTGGTCCCCCAGGCTGTGCTTGGTCCCCCAGGCTGTGCTTGGTCCCCTTGCTTGCTCTTGGTCCCCCAGGCAGTGCTTGGTCCCCCTGGTTGCTCTTGGTCCCCCAGGCTGTGCTTGGTCCCCCAGGCTGTGCTTGGTCCCCCAGGCTGTGCTTCGTCCCCCTGGCTGTGCTTGGTCCCCCAGGCTGTGCTTGGTCCCCCTGGCTGTGCTTGGTCCCCCAGGCTGTGCTTGGTCCCCCTGGTTGCTCTTGGTCCCCCAGGCTGTGCTTGGTCCCCCAGGCTGTGCTTGGTCCCCCTGGCTGTGCTTGGTCCCCCAGGCTGTGCTTGGTCCCCCTTGTTTCTCTTGGTCCCCCAGGCAGTGCTTGGTCCCCTTGGTTGCTCTTGGTCCCCCAGGCAGTGCTTGGTCCCCCAGGCTATGCTTGGTCCCCTTGGTTGCTCTTGGTCCCCCAGACTGTGCTTGGTCCCCCAGGCTGTGCTTGGTCCCCCTGGCTGTGCTTGGTCCCCGAGGCTGTGCTTGGTCCCCCTGGCTGTGCTTGGTCCCCCAGGCTGTGCTTGGTCCCCCTGGTTGCTCTTGGTCCCCCAGGCTGTGCTTGGTCCCCCAGGCTGTGCTTGGTCCCCCAGGCTGTGCTTATTCCCCCTGGCCGTGCTTGGTCCCCCTGGCTGTGCTTGGTCCCCCTGGTTGCTCTTGGTCCCCCAGGCTGTGCTTGGTCCCCCAGGCTGTGCTTGGTCCCCCAGGCTGTGCTTGGTCCCCCTGGTTGCTCTTGGTCCCCCAGGCTGTGCTTGGTCCCCCAGGCTATGCTTGGTCCCACAGGCTGTGCTTGGTCCCCCAGGCTGTGCTTGGTCCCCCAGGCTGTGCTTGGTCCCCCAGGCTGTGCTTGGTCCCCCTGGCTGTGCTTGGTCCCCCTGGTTGCTCTTGGTGCCCCAGGCTGTGCTTGGTCCCCCTGGTTGCTCTTTGTCCCCCAGGCTGTGCTTGGTCCCCTTTGTTGCTCTTGGTCCCCCATGCGGTGGCTTGGTCCCCCAGGCTGTGCTTGGTCCCCCTGGTTGCTCATGGTCCCCCAGGCTGTGCTTGGTCCCCTTGGTTGCTCTTGGTCCCCCAGGCTATGCTTGGTCCCCCAGGTTGCTCTTGGTCCCCCAGGCTGTGCTTGGTCCCCCAGGTTGCTCTTGGTCCCCCAGGCTGTGCTTGGTCCCCCAGGCTGTGCTTGGTCCCCCTGGTTGCTCTAGGTCCCCCAGGCTGTGCTTGGTCCCCCAGGCTGTGCTTGGTCCCCCAGGCTGTGCTTGGTCCCACAGGCTGTGCTTGGTCCCCCAGGCTGTGCTTGGTCCCCCAGGCTGTGCTTGGTCCCCCAGGCTGTGCTTGGTCCCCCTGGCTGTGCTTGGTCCCCCTGGTTGCTCTTGGTGCCCCAGGCTGTGCTTGGTCCCCCTGGTTGCTCTTTGTCCCCCAGGCTGTGCTTGGTCCCCTTTGTTGCTCTTGGTCCCCCATGCGGTGGCTTGGTCCCCCAGGCTGTGCTTGGTCCCCCTGGTTGCTCTTGGTCCCCCAGGCTGTGCTTGGTCCCCTTGGTTGCTCTTGGTCCCCCAGGCTATGTTTGGTCCCCCAGGTTGCTCTTGGTCCCCCAGGCTGTGCTTGGTCCCCCAGGTTGCTCTTGGTCCCCCAGGCTGTGCTTGGTCCCCCAGGCTGTGCTTGGTCCCCCTGGTTGCTCTTGGTCCCCCAGGCTGTGCTTGGTCCCCCAGGCTGTGCTTGGTCCCCCTGGTTGCTCTTGGTCCCCCAGGCTGTGCTTGGTCCCCCAGGCTAGGCTTCGTCCCCCTGGGTGTGCTTGGTCCGCCAGGCTGTGCTTGGTCCCCCTGGTTGCTCTTGGTCCCCCAGGCTGTGCTTGGTCCCCCAGGCTGTTCTTGGTCCCCCAGGCTGTGCTTGGTCCCCCTGGTTGCTCTTGGTCCGCCAGGCTGTGCTTGGTCCCCCAGGCTGTGCTTGGTCCCCTTGGTTGCTCTTGGTCCCCCAGGCTGTGCTTGGTCCCCCAGGCTGTGCTTGGTCCCCTTGCTTGCTCTTGGTCCCCCAGGCTGTGCTTGGTCCCCCGGGCTGTGCTTGGTCCCCTTGCTTGCTCTTGGTCCCCCAGGCAGTGCTTGGTCCCCCTGGTTGCTCTTGGTCCCCCAGGCTGTGCTTGGTCCCCCAGGCTGTGCTTGGTCCCCCAGGCTGTGCTTCGTCCCCCTGGCTGTGCTTGGTCCCCCAGGCTGTGCTTGGTCCCCCTGGCTGTGCTTGGTCCCCCAGGCTGTGCTTGGTCCCCCTGGTTGCTCGTGGTCCCCCAGGCTGTGCTTGGTCCCCCAGGCTGTGCTTGGTCCCCCAGGCTGTGCTTGGTCCCCCTGGCTGTGCTTGGTCCCCCAGGCTGTGCTTGGTCCCCCTTGTTTCTCTTGGTCCCCCAGGCAGTGCTTGGTCCCCTTGGTTGCTCTTGGTCCCCCAGGCAGTGCTTGGTCCCCCAGGCTATGCTTGGTCCCCTTGGTTGCTCTTGGTCCCCCAGGCTGTGCTTGGTCCCCCAGGCTGTGCTTGGTCCCCCTGGCTGTGCTTGGTCCCCCAGGCTGTGCTTGGTCCCCCAGGCTGTGCTTATTCCCCCTGGCCGTGCTTGGTCCCCCTGGCTGTGCTTGGTCCCCCTGGTTGCTCTTGGTCCCCCAGGCTGTGCTTGGTCCCCCAGGCTGTGCTTGGTCCCCCAGGCTGTGCTTGGTCCCCCTGGTTGCTCTTGGTCCCCCAGGCTGTGCTTGGTCCCCCAGGCTATGCTTGGTCCCACAGGCTGTGCTTGGTCCCCCAGGCTGTGCTTGGTCCCCCAGGCTGTGCTTGGTCCCCCAGGCTGTGCTTGGTCCCCCTGGCTGTGCTTGGTCCCCCTGGTTGCTCTTGGTGCCCCAGGCTGTGCTTGGTCCCCCTGGTTGCTCTTTGTCCCCCAGGCTGTGCTTGGTCCCCTTTGTTGCTCTTGGTCCCCCATGCGGTGGCTTGGTCCCCCAGGCTGTGCTTGGTCCCCCTGGTTGCTCTTGGTCCCCCAGGCTGTGCTTGGTCCCCTTGGTTGCTCTTGGTCCCCCAGGCTATGCTTGGTCCCCCAGGTTGCTCTTGGTCCCCCAGGCTGTGCTTGGTCCCCCAGGTTGCTCTTGGTCCCCCAGGCTGTGCTTGGTCCCCCAGGCTGTGCTTGGTCCCCCTGGTTGCTCTAGGTCCCCCAGGCTGTGCTTGGTCCCCCAGGCTGTGCTTGGTCCCCCAGGCTGTGCTTGGTCCCACAGGCTGTGCTTGGTCCCCCAGGCTGTGCTTGGTCCCCCAGGCTGTGCTTGGTCCCCCAGGCTGTGCTTGGTCCCCCTGGCTGTGCTTGGTCCCCCTGGTTGCTCTTGGTGCCCCAGGCTGTGCTTGGTCCCCCTGGTTGCTCTTTGTCCCCCAGGCTGTGCTTGGTCCCCTTTGTTGCTCTTGGTCCCCCATGCGGTGGCTTGGTCCCCCAGGCTGTGCTTGGTCCCCCTGGTTGCTCTTGGTCCCCCAGGCTGTGCTTGGTCCCCTTGGTTGCTCTTGGTCCCCCAGGCTATGCTTGGTCCCCCAGGTTGCTCTTGGTCCCCCAGGCTGTGCTTGGTCCCCCAGGTTGCTCTTGGTCCCCCAGGCTGTGCTTGGTCCCCCAGGCTGTGCTTGGTCCCCCTGGTTGCTCTTGGTCCCCCAGGCTGTGCTTGGTCCCCCAGGCTGTGCTTGGTCCCCCTGGTTGCTCTTGGTCCCCCAGGCTGTGCTTGGTCCCCCAGGCTGTGCTTGGTCCCCCAGGCTGTGCTTCGTCCCCCTGGGTGTGCTTGGTCCGCCAGGCTGTGCTTGGTCCCCCTGGTTGCTCTTGGTCCCCCAGGCTGTGCTTGGTCCCCCAGGCTGTGCTTGGTCCCCCAGGCTGTGCTTGGTCCCCCTGGTTGCTCTTGGTCCGCCAGGCTGTGCTTGGTCCCCCAGGCTGTGCTTGGTCCCCTTGGTTGCTCTTGGTCCCCCAGGCTGTGCTTGGTCCCCCAGGCTGTGCTTGGTCCCCTTGCTTGCTCTTGGTCCCCCAGGCAGTGCTTGGTCCCCCTGGTTGCTCTTGGTCCCCCAGGCTGTGCTTGGTCCCCCAGGCTGTGCTTCGTCCCCCTGGCTGTGCTTGGTCCCCCCAGGCTGTGCTTGGTCCCCCTGGCTGTGCTTGGTCCCCCAGGCTGTGCTTGGTCCCCCTGGTTGCTCTTGGTCCCCCAGGCTGTGCTTGGTCCCCCAGGCTGTGCTTGGTCCCCCAGGCTGTGCTTGGTCCCCCTGGCTGTGCTTGGTCCCCCAGGCTGTGCTTGGTCCCCCTTGTTTCTCTTGGTCCCCCAGGCAGTGCTTGGTCCCCTTGGTTGCTCTTGGTCCCCCAGGCAGTGCTTGGTCCCCCAGGCTGTGCTTGGTCCCCCAGGCTGTGCTTGGTCCCCCTGGTTGCTCTTGGTCCCCCAGGCTGTGCTTGGTCCCCCAGGCTATGCTTGGTCCCACAGGCTGTGCTTGGTCCCCCAGGCTGTGCTTGGTCCCCCAGGCTGTGCTTGGTCCCCCAGGCTGTGCTTGGTCCCCCTGGCTGTGCTTGGTCCCCCTGGTTGCTCTTGGTGCCCCAGGCTGTGCTTGGTCCCCCTGGTTGCTCTTTGTCCCCCAGGCTGTGCTTGGTCCCCTTTGTTGCTCTTGGTCCCCCATGCGGTGGCTTGGTCCCCCAGGCTGTGCTTGGTCCCTTTGGTTGCTCTTGGTCCCCCAGGCTATGCTTGGTCCCCCA
Organism: Lissotriton vulgaris; assembly: GCF_964263255.1. Lineage (NCBI taxonomy): Eukaryota > Metazoa > Chordata > Amphibia > Caudata > Salamandridae > Lissotriton > Lissotriton vulgaris. The sequence continues at coordinate 1,024,321,883 of NC_141698.1, forward strand.
GGTTGCTCTTGGTCCCCCAGGCTGTGCTTGGTCCCCCAGGTTGCTCTTGGTCCCCCAGGCTGTGCTTGGTCCCCCAGGCTGTGCTTGGTCCCCCTGGTTGCTCTAGGTCCCCCAGGCTGTGCTTGGTCCCCCAGGCTGTGCTTGGTCCCCCAGGCTGTGCTTGGTCCCACAGGCTGTGCTTGGTCCCCCAGGCTGTGCTTGGTCCCCCAGGCTGTGCTTGGTCCCCCAGGCTGTGCTTGGTCCCCCTGGCTGTGCTTGGTCCCCCTGGTTGCTCTTGGTGCCCCAGGCTGTGCTTGGTCCCCCTGGTTGCTCTTTGTCCCCCAGGCTGTGCTTGGTCCCCTTTGTTGCTCTTGGTCCCCCATGCGGTGGCTTGGTCCCCCAGGCTGTGCTTGGTCCCCCTGGTTGCTCTTGGTCCCCCAGGCTGTGCTTGGTCCCCTTGGTTGCTCTTGGTCCCCCAGGCTGTGCTTGGTCCCCCAGGCTGTGCTTGGTCCCCCTGGCTGTGCTTGGTCCCCCTGGTTGCTCTTGGTGCCCCAGGCTGTGCTTGGTCCCCCTGGTTGCTCTTTGTCCCCCAGGCTGTGCTTGGTCCCCTTTGTTGCTCTTGGTCCCCCATGCGGTGGCTTGGTCCCCCAGGCTGTGCTTGGTCCCCCTGGTTGCTCTTGGTCCCCCAGGCTGTGCTTGGTCCCCTTGGTTGCTCTTGGTCCCCCAGGCTATGCTTGGTCCCCCAGGTTGCTCTTGGTCCCCCAGGCTGTGCTTGGTCCCCCAGGTTGCTCTTGGTCCCCCAGGCTGTGCTTGGTCCCCCAGGCTGTGCTTGGTCCCCCTGGTTGCTCTAGGTCCCCCAGGCTGTGCTTGGTCCCCCAGGCTGTGCTTGGTCCCCCAGGCTGTGCTTGGTCCCACAGGCTGTGCTTGGTCCCCCAGGCTGTGCTTGGTCCCCCAGGCTGTGCTTGGTCCCCCAGGCTGTGCTTGGTCCCCCTGGCTGTGCTTGGTCCCCCTGGTTGCTCTTGGTGCCCCAGGCTGTGCTTGGTCCCCCTGGTTGCTCTTTGTCCCCCAGGCTGTGCTTGGTCCCCTTTGTTGCTCTTGGTCCCCCATGCGGTGGCTTGGTCCCCCAGGCTGTGCTTGGTCCCCCTGGTTGCTCTTGGTCCCCCAGGCTGTGCTTGGTCCCCTTGGTTGCTCTTGGTCCCCCAGGCTATGCTTGGTCCCCCAGGTTGCTCTTGGTCCCCCAGGCTGTGCTTGGTCCCCCAGGTTGCTCTTGGTCCCCCAGGCTGTGCTTGGTCCCCCAGGCTGTGCTTGGTCCCCCTGGTTGCTCTTGGTCCCCCAGGCTGTGCTTGGTCCCCCAGGCTGTGCTTGGTCCCCCTGGTTGCTCTTGGTCCCCCAGGCTGTGCTTGGTCCCCCAGGCTGTGCTTGGTCCCCCAGGCTGTGCTTCGTCCCCCTGGGTGTGCTTGGTCCGCCAGGCTGTGCTTGGTCCCCCTGGTTGCTCTTGGTCCCCCAGGCTGTGCTTGGTCCCCCAGGCTGTGCTTGGTCCCCCAGGCTGTGCTTGGTCCCCCTGGTTGCTCTTGGTCCGCCAGGCTGTGCTTGGTCCCCCAGGCTGTGCTTGGTCCCCTTGGTTGCTCTTGGTCCCCCAGGCTGTGCTTGGTCCCCCAGGCTGTGCTTGGTCCCCTTGCTTGCTCTTGGTCCCCCAGGCAGTGCTTGGTCCCCCTGGTTGCTCTTGGTCCCCCAGGCTGTGCTTGGTCCCCCAGGCTGTGCTTCGTCCCCCTGGCTGTGCTTGGTCCCCCCAGGCTGTGCTTGGTCCCCCTGGCTGTGCTTGGTCCCCCAGGCTGTGCTTGGTCCCCCTGGTTGCTCTTGGTCCCCCAGGCTGTGCTTGGTCCCCCAGGCTGTGCTTGGTCCCCCAGGCTGTGCTTGGTCCCCCTGGCTGTGCTTGGTCCCCCAGGCTGTGCTTGGTCCCCCTTGTTTCTCTTGGTCCCCCAGGCAGTGCTTGGTCCCCTTGGTTGCTCTTGGTCCCCCAGGCAGTGCTTGGTCCCCCAGGCTGTGCTTGGTCCCCCAGGCTGTGCTTGGTCCCCCTGGTTGCTCTTGGTCCCCCAGGCTGTGCTTGGTCCCCCAGGCTATGCTTGGTCCCACAGGCTGTGCTTGGTCCCCCAGGCTGTGCTTGGTCCCCCAGGCTGTGCTTGGTCCCCCAGGCTGTGCTTGGTCCCCCTGGCTGTGCTTGGTCCCCCTGGTTGCTCTTGGTGCCCCAGGCTGTGCTTGGTCCCCCTGGTTGCTCTTTGTCCCCCAGGCTGTGCTTGGTCCCCTTTGTTGCTCTTGGTCCCCCATGCGGTGGCTTGGTCCCCCAGGCTGTGCTTGGTCCCTTTGGTTGCTCTTGGTCCCCCAGGCTATGCTTGGTCCCCCAGGTTGCTCTTGGTCCCCCAGGCTGTGCTTGGTCCCCCAGGTTGCTCTTGGTCCCCCAGGCTGTGCTTGGTCCCCCAGGCTGTGCTTGGTCCCCCTGGTTGCTCTAGGTCCCCCAGGCTGTGCTTGGTCCCCCAGGCTGTGCTTGGTCCCCCAGGCTGTGCTTGGTCCCACAGGCTGTGCTTGGTCCCCCAGGCTGTGCTTGGTCCCCCAGGCTGTGCTTGGTCCCCCAGGCTGTGCTTGGTCCCCCTGGCTGTGCTTGGTCCCCCTGGTTGCTCTTGGTGCCCCAGGCTGTGCTTGGTCCCCCTGGTTGCTCTTTGTCCCCCAGGCTGTGCTTGGTCCCCTTTGTTGCTCTTGGTCCCCCATGCGGTGGCTTGGTCCCCCAGGCTGTGCTTGGTCCCCCTGGTTGCTCTTGGTCCCCCAGGCTGTGCTTGGTCCCCTTGGTTGCTCTTGGTCCCCCAGGCTATGCTTGGTCCCCCAGGTTGCTCTTGGTCCCCCAGGCTGTGCTTGGTCCCCCAGGTTGCTCTTGGTCCCCCAGGCTGTGCTTGGTCCCCCAGGCTGTGCTTGGTCCCCCTGGTTGCTCTTGGTCCCCCAGGCTGTGCTTGGTCCCCCAGGCTGTGCTTGGTCCCCCTGGTTGCTCTTGGTCCCCCAGGCTGTGCTTGGTCCCCCAGGCTGTGCTTGGTCCCCCAGGCTGTGCTTCGTCCCCCTGGGTGTGCTTGGTCCGCCAGGCTGTGCTTGGTCCCCCTGGTTGCTCTTGGTCCCCCAGGCTGTGCTTGGTCCCCCAGGCTGTGCTTGGTCCCCCAGGCTGTGCTTGGTCCCCCTGGTTGCTCTTGGTCCGCCAGGCTGTGCTTGGTCCCCCAGGCTGTGCTTGGTCCCCTTGGTTGCTCTTGGTCCCCCAGGCTGTGCTTGGTCCCCCAGGCTGTGCTTGGTCCCCTTGCTTGCTCTTGGTCCCCCAGGCAGTGCTTGGTCCCCCTGGTTGCTCTTGGTCCCCCAGGCTGTGCTTGGTCCCCCAGGCTGTGCTTGGTCCCCCAGGCTGTGCTTGGTCCCCCTGGCTGTGCTTGGTCCCCCCAGGCTGTGCTTGGTCCCCCTGGCTGTGCTTGGTCCCCCAGGCTGTGCTTGGTCCCCCTGGTTGCTCTTGGTCCCCCAGGCTGTGCTTGGTCCCCCAGGCTGTGCTTGGTCCCCCAGGCTGTGCTTGGTCCCCCTGGCTGTGCTTGGTCCCCCAGGCTGTGCTTGGTCCCCCTTGTTTCTCTTGGTCCCCCAGGCAGTGCTTGGTCCCCTTGGTTGCTCTTGGTCCCCCAGGCAGTGCTTGGTCCCCCAGGCTATGCTTGGTCCCCTTGGTTGCTCTTGGTCCCCCAGGCTGTGCTTGGTCCCCCAGGCTGTGCTTGGTCCCCCTGGCTGTGCTTGGTCCCCGAGGCTGTGCTTGGTCCCCCTGGCTGTGCTTGGTCCCCCAGGCTGTGCTTGGTCCCCCTGGTTGCTCTTGGTCCCCCAGGCTGTGCTTGGTCCCCCAGGCTGTGCTTGGTCCCCCAGGCTGTGCTTATTCCCCCTGGCTGTGCTTGGTCCCCCTGGCTGTGCTTGGTCCCCCTGGTTGCTCTTGGTCCCCCAGGCTGTGCTTGGTCCCCCAGGCTGTGCTTGGTCCCCCAGGCTGTGCTTGGTCCCCCTGGTTGCTCTTGGTCCCCCAGGCTGTGCTTGGTCCCCAGGCTGTGCTTGGTCCCCCTGGCTGTGCTTGGTCCCCCAAGCTGTGCTTGGTCCCCCTGGTTGCTCTTGGTCCCCCAGGCTGTGCTTGGTCCCCCAGGCTGTTCTTGGTCCCCCAGGCTGTGCTTGGTCCCCCTGGCTGTGCTTGGTCCCCCTGGTTGTTCTTGGTCCCCTTGGTTGCTCTTGGTCCCCCAGGCTGCTTGGTCCCCCAGTCTGTGGTTGGTCCCCCTGGTTGCTCTTGGTCCCCCAGGCTGTGCTTGGTCCCCCTGGCTATGCTTGGTCCCCCAGGCTGTGCTTGGTCCCCCTGGCTGTGCTTGGTCCCCCAGGCTGTGCTTGGTCCCCCTGGTTGCTCTTGGTCCCCCAGGCTGTGCTTGGTCCCCCAGGCTGTGCTTGGTCCCCCAGGCTGTGCTTGGTCCCCCAGGCTGTGCTTATTCCCCCAGGCCGTGCTTGGTCCCCCTGGCTGTGCTTGGTCCCCCTGGTTGCTCTTGGTCCCCCAGGCTGTACTTGGTCCCCCAGGCTGTGCTTGGTCCCCCAGGCTGTGCTTGGTCCCCCTGGTTGCTCTTGGTCCCCCAGGCTGTGCTTGGTCCCCCAGGGTGTGCTTGGTCCCCCTGGTTGCTCTTGGTCCCCCAGGATGTGCTTGGTCCCCCAGGCTGTGCTTGGTCCCACAGGCTGTGCTTGGTCCCCCAGGCTGTGCTTGGTCCCCCAGGCTGTGCTTGGTCCCCCAGGCTGTGCTTGGTCCCCCTGGCTGTGCTTGGTCCCCCTGGTTGCTCTTGGTGCCCCAGGCTGTGCTTGGTCCCCCTGGTTGCTCTTTGTCCCCCAGGCTGTGCTTGGTCCCCTTTGTTGCTCTTGGTCCCCCATGCGGTGGCTTGGTCCCCCAGGCTGTGCTTGGTCCCCCTGGTTGCTCTTGGTCCCCCAGGCTGTGCTTGGTCCCCTTGGTTGCTCTTGGTCCCCCAGGCTATGCTTGGTCCCCCAGGTTGCTCTTGGTCCCCCAGGCTGTGCTTGGTCCCCCAGGTTGCTCTTGGTCCCCCAGGCTGTGCTTGGTCCCCCAGGCTGTGCTTGGTCCCCCTGGTTGCTCTAGGTCCCCCAGGCTGTGCTTGGTCCCCCAGGCTGTGCTTGGTCCCCCAGGCTGTGCTTGGTCCCACAGGCTGTGCTTGGTCCCCCAGGCTGTGCTTGGTCCCCCAGGCTGTGCTTGGTCCCCCTGGCTGTGCTTGGTCCCCCTGGTTGCTCTTGGTGCCCCAGGCTGTGCTTGGTCCCCCTGGTTGCTCTTTGTCCCCCAGGCTGTGCTTGGTCCCCTTTGTTGCTCTTGGTCCCCCAGGCTGTGCTTGGTCCCCCAGGCTGTGCTTGGTCCCCCTGGTTGCTCTTGGTCCCCCAGACTGTGCTTGGTCCCCCAGGCTGTGCTTGGTCCCCCAGGCTGTGCTTGGTCCCCCTGGTTGCTCTTGGTCCCCCAGGCTGTGCTTGGTCCCCTTGGTTGCTCTTGGTCCCCCAGGCTATGCTTGGTCCCCCAGGTTGCTCTTGGTCCCCCAGGCTGTGCTTGGTCCCCCAGGTTGCTCTTGGTCCCCCAGGCTGTGCTTGGTCCCCCAGGCTGTGCTTGGTCCCCCTGGTTGCTCTTGGTCCCCCAGGCTGTGCTTGGTCCCCCAGGCTGTGCTTGGTCCCCCTGGTTGCTCTTGGTCCCCCAGGCTGTGCTTGGTCCCCCAGGCTGTGCTTGGTCCCCCAGGCTGTGCTTCGTCCCCCTGGGTGTGCTTGGTCCGCCAGGCTGTGCTTGGTCCCCCTGGTTGCTCTTGGTCCCCCAGGCTGTGCTTGGTCCCCCAGGCTGTGCTTGGTCCCCCAGGCTGTGCTTGGTCCCCCTGGTTGCTCTTGGTCCGCCAGGCTGTGCTTGGTCCCCCAGGCTGTGCTTGGTCCCCTTGGTTGCTCTTGGTCCCCCAGGCTGTGCTTGGTCCCCCAGGCTGTGCTTGGTCCCCTTGCTTGCTCTTGGTCCCCCAGGCAGTGCTTGGTCCCCCTGGTTGCTCTTGGCCCCCCAGGCTGTGCTTGGTCCCCCAGGCTGTGCTTGGTCCCCCAGGCTGTGCTTCGTCCCCCTGGCTGTGCTTGGTCCCCCCAGGCTGTGCTTGGTCCCCCTGGCTGTGCTTGGTCCCCCAGGCTGTGCTTGGTCCCCCTGGTTGCTCTTGGTCCCCCAGGCTGTGCTTGGTCCCCCAGGCTGTGCTTGGTCCCCCAGGCTGTGCTTGGTCCCCCTGGCTGTGCTTGGTCCCCCAGGCTGTGCTTGGTCCCCCTTGTTTCTCTTGGTCCCCCAGGCAGTGCTTGGTCCCCTTGGTTGCTCTTGGTCCCCCAGGCAGTGCTTGGTCCCCCAGGCTATGCTTGGTCCCCTTGGTTGCTCTTGGTCCCCCAGGCTGTGCTTGGTCCCCCAGGCTGTGCTTGGTCCCCCTGGCTGTGCTTGGTCCCCGAGGCTGTGCTTGGTCCCCCTGGCTGTGCTTGGTCCCCCAGGCTGTGCTTGGTCCCCCTGGTTGCTCTTGGTCCCCCAGGCTGTGCTTGGTCCCCCAGGCTGTGCTTGGTCCCCCAGGCTGTGCTTGGTCCCCCAGGCTGTGCTTATTCCCCCTGGCCGTGCTTGGTCCCCCTGGCTGTGCTTGGTCCCCCTGGTTGCTCTTGGTCCCCCAGGCTGTGCTTGGTCCCCCAGGCTGTGCTTGGTCCCCCTGGTTGCTCTTGGTCCCCCAGGCTGTGCTTGGTCCCCAGGCTGTGCTTGGTCCCCCTGGCTGTGCTTGGTCCCCCAAGCTGTGCTTGTTCCCCCTGGTTGCTCTTGGTCCCCCAGGCTGTGCTTGGTCCCCCAGGCTGTTCTTGGTCCCCCAGGCTGTGCTTGGTCCCCCTGGCTGTGCTTGGTCCCCCTGGTTGTTCTTGGTCCCCTTGGTTGCTCTTGGTCCCCCAGGCTGCTTGGCCCCCCAGTCTGTGGTTGGTCCCCCTGGTTGCTCTTGGTCCCCCAGGCTGTGCTTGGTCCCCCTGGCTATGCTTGGTCCCCCAGGCTGTTCTTGGTCCCCCAGGCTGTGCTTGGTCCCCCAGGCTGTGCTTGGTCCCCCAGGCTGTGCTTGGTCCCCCAGGCTGTGCTTGGTCCCCCCGGTTGTTCTTGGTCCCCCAGGCTGTGCTTGGTCCCCCAGGCTGTGCTTGGTCCCCCAGGCTGTTCTTGGTCCCCCAGGCTGTGCTTGGTCCCCCAGGCTGTGCTTGGTCCCCCAGGCTGTGCTTGGTCCCCCAGGCTGTGCTTGGTCCCCCCGGTTGTTCTTGGTCCCCCAGGCTGTGCTTGGTCCCCCAGGCTGTGCTTGGTCCCACAGGCTGTGCTTGGTCCCCCAGGCTCTGCTTGGTCCCCCAGGCTGTGCTTGGTCCCCCAGGCTGTGCTTGGTCCCCCTGGCTGTGCTTGGTCCCCCTGGTTGCTCTTGGTCCCCAGGCTGTGCTTGGTCCCCCTGGTTGCTCTTTGTCCCCCAGGCTGTGCTTGGTCCCCTTTGTTGCTCTTGGTCCCCCATGCGGTGGCTTGGTCCCCCAGGCTGTGCTTGGTCCCCCTGGTTGCTCTTGGTCCCCCAGGCTGTGCTTGGTCCCCTTGGTTGCTCTTGGTCCCCCAGGCTATGCTTGGTCCCCCAGGTTGCTCTTGGTCCCCCAGGCTGTGCTTGGTCCCCCAGGTTGCTCTTGGTCCCCCAGGCTGTGCTTGGTCCCCCAGGCTGTGCTTGGTCCCCCTGGTTGCTCTTGGTCCCCCAGGCTGTGCTTGGTCCCCCAGGCTGTGCTTGGTCCCCTTGGTTGCTCTTGGTCCCCCAGGCTGTGCTTGGTCCCCCAGGCTGTGCTTGGTCCCCTTGGTTGCTCTTGGTCCCCCAGGCAGTGCTTGGTCCCCCTGGTTGCTCTCGGTCCCCCGGGCTGTGCTTGGTCCCCCAGGCTGTGCTTGGTCCCCCAGGCTGTGCTTGGTCCCCTTGGTTGCTCTTGGTCCCCCAGGCTGTGCTTGGTCCCCCAGGCTTTGCTTGGTCCCCTTGGTTGCTCTTGGTCCCCCAGGCTGTGCTTGGTCCCCCTGGTTGCTCTTGGTCCCCCAGGCTGTGCTTGGTCCCCCTGGCTGTGCTTGGTCCCCCAGGCTGTGCTTGGTCCCCCTGGCTGCGCTTGGTCCCCCAGGCTGTGCTTGGTCCCCCTGGCTGTGCTTGGTCCCCCTGGTTGCTCTTGGTGCCCCAGGCTGTGCTTGGTCCCCTTGGTTGCTCTTGGTCCCCCAGGCTGTGCTTGGTCCCCTTTGTTGCTCTTGGTCCCCCAGGCTGTGGCTTGGTCCCCCAGGCTGTGCTTGGTCCCCCTGGTTGCTCTTGGTCCCCCAGGCTGTGCTTGGTCCCCAGGCTGTGCTTGGTCCCCCTGGCTGTGCTTGGTCCCCCAAGCTGTGCTTGGTCCCCCTGGTTGCTCTTGGTCCCCCAGGCTGTGCTTGGTCCCCCAGGCTGTTCTTGGTCCCCCAGGCTGTGCTTGGTCCCCCTGGCTGTGCTTGGTCCCCCTGGTTGTTCTTGGTCCCCTTGGTTGCTCTTGGTCCCCCAGGCTGCTTGGTCCCCCAGTCTGTGGTTGGTCCCCCTGGTTGCTCTGGTCCCCCAGGCTGTGCTTGGTCCCCCTGGCTGTGCTTGGTCCCCCAGGCTGTGCTTGGTCCCCCTGGCTGTGCTTGGTCCCCCAGGCTGTGCTTGGTCCCCCTGGTTGCTCTTGGTCCCCCAGGCTGTGCTTGGTCCCCCAGGCTGTGCTTATTCCCCCAGGCCGTGCTTGGTCCCCCTGGCTGTGCTTGGTCCCCCTGGTTGCTCTTGGTCCCCCAGGCTGTGCTTGGTCCCCCTGGTTGCTCTTGGTCCCCCAGGCTGTGCTTGGTCCCCAGGCTGTGCTTGGTCCCCCTGGCTGTGCTTGGTCCCCCAAGCTGTGCTTGGTCCCCCTGGTTGCTCTTGGTCCCCCAGGCTGTGCTTGGTCCCCCAGGCTGTTCTTGGTCCCCCAGGCTGTGCTTGGTCCCCCAGGCTGTGCTTGGTCCCCGAGGCTGTGCTTGGTCCCCCTGGTTGTTCTTGGTCCCCCTGATTGCTCTTGGTCCCCCAGGCTGTGCTTGGTCCCCCAGGCTGTGCTTGGTCCCACAGGCTGTGCTTGGTCCCCCAGGCTGTGCTTGGTCCCCCAGGCTGTGCTTGGTCCCCCTGGCGGTGCTTGGTCCCCCTGGTTGCTCTTGGTGCCCCAGGCTGTGCTTGGTCCCCCTGGTTGCTCTTTGTCCCCCAGGCTGTGCTTGGTCCCCTTTGTTGCTCTTGGTCCCCCAGGCTGTGGCTTGGTCCCCCAGGCTGTGCTTGGTCCCCCTGGTTGCTCTTGGTCCCCCAGGCTGTGCTTGGTCCCCTTGGTTGCTCTTGGTCCCCCAGGCTATGCTTGGTCCCCCAGGTTGCTCTTGGTCCCCCAGGCTGTGCTTGGTCCCCCAGGCTGTGCTTGGTCCCCCAGTCTGTGCTTGGTCCCCCAGGCTGTGCTTGGTCCCCTTGGTTGCTCTTGGTCCCCCTGGCTGTGCTTGGTCCCCCAGGCTGTGCTTGGTCCCCCTGGTTGCTCTTGGTCCCCCAGGCTGTGCTTGGTCCCCCAGGCTGTGCTTGGTCCCCCTGGTTGCTCTTGGTCCCCCAGGCTGTGCTTGGTCCCCCAGGCTGTGCTTGGTCCCCTTGGTTGCTCTTGGTCCCCCAGGCTGTGCTTGGTCCCCCAGGCTGTGCTTGGTCCCCTTGGTTGCTCTTGGTCCCCCAGGCAGTGCTTGGTCCCCCTGGTTGCTCTTGGTCCCCCGGGCTGTGCTTGGTCCCCCAGGCTGTGCTTGGTCCCCTTGGTTGCTCTTGGTCCCCCAGGCTGTGCTTGGTCCCCTTGGTTGCTCTTGGTCCCCCAGGCTGTGCTTGGTCCCCCAGGCTTTGCTTGGTCCCCTTGGTTGCTCTTGGTCCCCCAGCCTGTGCTTGGTCCCCCTGGTTGCTCTTGGTCCCCCAGGCTGTGCTTGATCCCCCTGGCTGTGCTTGGTCCCCCAGGCTGTGCTTGGTCCCCCTGGCTGCGCTTGGTCCCCCAGGCTGTGCTTGGTCCCCCTGGTTGCTCTTGGTCCCCCAGGCTGTGCTTGGTCCCCCAGGCTGTGCTTGGTCCCCCAGGCTGTGCTTGGTCCCCCAGGCTGTGCTTGGTCCCCCAGGCCGTGCTTGGTCCACCTGGCTGTGCTTGGTCCCCCAGGCTGTGCTTGGTCCCCCTGGTTGCTCTTGGTCCACCAGGCTGTGCTTGGTCCCCCAGGCTGTGCTTGGTCCCCCAGGCTGTGCTTGGTCCCCTTGGTTGCTCTTGGTCCCCCTGGCTGTGCTTGGTCCCCCTGGTTGCTCTTGGTCCCCCAGGCTGTGCTTGGTCCCCAAGGCTGTGCTTGGTCCCCCTGGCTGTGCTTGGTCCCCCAGGCTGTGCTTGGTCCCCCTGGTTGCTCTTGGTCCCCCAGGCTGTGCTTGGTCCCCCAGGCTGTGCTTGGTCCCCCTGGCTGTGCTTGGTCCCACAGGCTGTGCTTGGTCCCCCTGGTTGCTCTTGGTCCCCCAGGCTGTGCTTGGACCCCCAGGCTGTGCTTGGTCCCCCAGGCTGTGCTTGGTCCCCCAGGCTGTGCTTGGTCCCCCAGGCTGTGCTTGGTCCCCCTGGTTGCTCTTGGTCCCCCAGGCTGTGCTTGGTCCCCCAGGCTGTGCTTGGTCCCCCATGCTGTGCTTGGTCCCCTTGGTTGCTCTTGGTCCCCCAGGCTGTGCTTGGTCCCCCAGGCTGTGCTTGGTCCACTTGGTTGCTCTTGGTCCCCCAGGCAGTGCTTGGCCCCCCTGGTTGCTCTTGGTCCCCTAGGCTGTGCTTGGTCCCCCAGGCTGTGCTTGGTCCCCCAGGCTGTGCTTCGTCCCCCTGGCTGTGCTTGGTCCCCCAGGCTGTGCTTGGTCCCTTCTGGCTGTGCTTGGTCCCCCAGGCTGTGCTTGGTCCCCCTGGTTGCTCTTGGTCCCCCAGGCTGTGCTTGGTCCCCCTGGTTGCTCTTGGTCCCCCAGGCTGTGCTTGGTCCCCCAGGCTGTGCTTGGTCCCCCAGGCTGTGCTTGGTCCCCCTGATTGCTCTTGGTCCCCCAGGCTGTGCTTGGTCCCCCTGGTTGCTCTTGGTCCCCCAGGCTGTGCTTGGTCCCCCAGGCTGTGCTTGGTCCCCTTGGTTGCTCTTGGTCCCCCAGGCTGTGCTTGGTCCCCCAGGCTGTGCTTGGTCCCCCAGGCTGTGCTTGGTCCCCTTGGTTGCTCTTGGTCCCCCAGGCAGTGCTTGGTCCCCCTGGTTGCTCTTGGTCCCCCAGGCTGTGCTTGGTCCACCAGGCTGTGCTTGGTCCCCCAGGCTGTGCTTCGTCCCCCTGGCTGTTCTTGGTCCCCCAGGCTGTGCTTGGTCCCCCTGGCTGTGCTTGGTCCCCCAGGCTGTGCTTGGTCCCCCTGGTTGCTCTTGGTCCCCCAGGCTGTGCTTGGTCCCCCAGGCTGTGCTTGGTCCCCCTGGCTGTGCTTGGTCCCCCAGGCTGTGCTTGGTCCCCCTGGTTTCTCTTGGTCCCCCAGGCAGTGCTTGGTCCCCCTGGTTGCTCTTGGTCCCCCAGGCTGTGCTTGGTCCCCCAGGCTGTGCTTGGTCCCCTTGGTTGCTCTTGGTCCCCCAGGCTGTGCTTGGTCCCCTTGGTTGCTCTTGGTCCCCCAGGCTGTGCTTGGTCCCCCTGGTTGCTCTTGGTCCCCCAGGCTGTGCTTGGTCCCCCAGGCTGTGCTTGGTCCCCCAGGCTGTGCTTGGTCCCCCAGGCTGTGCTTGGTCCCCCAGGCCTTGCTTGGTCCACCTGGCTGTGCTTGGTCCCCCAGGCTGTGCTTGGTCCCCCTGGTTGCTCTTGGTCCACCAGGCTGTGCTTGGTCCCCCAGGCTGTGCTTGGTCCCCCAGGCTGTGCTTGGTCCCCTTGGTTGCTCTTGGTCCCCCTGGCTGTGCTTGGTCCCCCTGGTTGCTCTTGGTCCCCCAGGCTGTGCTTGGTCCCCAAGGCTGTGCTTGGTCCCCCTGGCTGTGCTTGGTCCCCCAGGCTGTGCTTGGTCCCCCTGGTTGCTCTTGGTCCCCCAGGCTGTGCTTGGTCCCCCAGGCTGTGCTTGGTCCCCCAGGCTGTGCTTGGTCCCCCAGGCTGTGCTTGGTCCCCCTGGTTGCTCTTGGTCCCCCAGGCTGTGCTTGGACCCCCAGGCTGTGCTTGGTCCCCCAGGCTGTGCTTGGTCCCCCAGGCTGTGCTTGGTCCCCCAGGCTGTGCTTGGTCCCCCTGGTTGCTCTTGGTCCCCCAGGCTGTGCTTGGTCCCCCAGGCTGTGCTTGGTCCCCCATGCTGTGCTTGGTCCCCTTGGTTGCTCTTGGTCCCCCAGGCTGTGCTTGGTCCCCCAGGCTGTGCTTGGTCCACTTGGTTGCTCTTGGTCCCCCAGGCAGTGCTTGGCCCCCCTGGTTGCTCTTGGTCCCCTAGGCTGTGCTTGGTCCCCCAGGCTGTGCTTGGTCCCCCAGGCTGTGCTTCGTCCCCCTGGCTGTGCTTGGTCCCCCAGGCTGTGCTTGGTCCCTTCTGGCTGTGCTTGGTCCCCCAGGCTGTGCTTGGTCCCCCTGGTTGCTCTTGGTCCCCCAGGCTGTGCTTGGTCCCCCTGGTTGCTCTTGGTCCCCCAGGCTGTGCTTGGTCCCCCAGGCTGTGCTTGGTCCCCCAGGCTGTGCTTGGTCCCCCTGATTGCTCTTGGTCCCCCAGGCTGTGCTTGGTCCCCCTGGTTGCTCTTGGTCCCCCAGGCTGTGCTTGGTCCCCCAGGCTGTGCTTGGTCCCCTTGGTTGCTCTTGGTCCCCCAGGCTGTGCTTGGTCCCCCAGGCTGTGCTTGGTCCCCCAGGCTGTGCTTGGTCCCCTTGGTTGCTCTTGGTCCCCCAGGCAGTGCTTGGTCCCCCTGGTTGCTCTTGGTCCCCCAGGCTGTGCTTGGTCCACCAGGCTGTGCTTGGTCCCCCAGGCTGTGCTTCGTCCCCCTGGCTGTTCTTGGTCCCCCAGGCTGTGCTTGGTCCCCCTGGCTGTGCTTGGTCCCCCAGGCTGTGCTTGGTCCCCCTGGTTGCTCTTGGTCCCCCAGGCTGTGCTTGGTCCCCCAGGCTGTGCTTGGTCCCCCTGGCTGTGCTTGGTCCCCCAGGCTGTGCTTGGTCCCCCTGGTTTCTCTTGGTCCCCCAGGCAGTGCTTGGTCCCCCTGGTTGCTCTTGGTCCCCCAGGCTGTGCTTGGTCCCCCAGGCTGTGCTTGGTCCCCTTGGTTGCTCTTGGTCCCCCAGGCTGTGCTTGGTCCCCTTGGTTGCTCTTGGTCCCCCAGGGTGTGCTTGGTCCCCCAGGCTGTGCTTGGTCCCCTTGGTTGCTCTTGGTCCCCCAGGCTGTGCTTGGTCCCCCAGGCTGTGCTTGGTCCCCCTGGCTGTGCTTGGTCCCCCAGGCTGTGCTTGGTCCCCCTGGCTGTGCTTAGTCCCCCAGGCTGTGCTTGGTCCCCCTGGTTGCTCTTGGTCCCCCAGGCTGTGCTTGGCCCCCCAGGCTTTGCTTGGTCCCCTTGGTTGCTCTTGGTCCCCCAGGCTGTGCTTGGTCCCCCTGGTTGCTCTTGGTCCCCCAGGCTGTGCTTGGTCCGACTGGCTGTGCTTGGTCCCCCAGGCTGTGCTTGGTCCCCCTGGCTGTGCTTGGTCCCCCAGGCTGTGCTTGGTCCCCCTGGTTGCTCTTGGTCCCCCAGGCTGTGCTTGGTCCCCCAGGCTGTGCTTGGTCCCCCAGGCTGTGCTTGGTCCCCCAGGCTGTGCTTGGTCCCCCAGGCCGTGCTTGGTCCCCCTGGCTGTGCTTGGTCCCCCTGGTTGCTCTTGGTCCCCCTGGTTGCTCTTGGTCCCCCAGGCTGTGCTTGGTCCCCCAGGCTGTGCTTGGTCCCCCTGGCTGTGCTTGGTCCCCCAGGCTGTGCTTGGTCCCCCTGGTTGCTCTTGGTCCCCCAGGCTGTGCTTGGTCCCCCAGGCTGTGCTTGGTCCCCCTGGCTGTGCTTGGTCCCCCAGGCTGTGCTTGGTCCCCCTGGTTGCTCTTGGTCCCCCAGGCTGTGCTTGGACCCCCAGGCTGTGCTTGGTCCCCCAGGCTGTGCTTGGTCCCCCTGGTTGCTATTGGTCCCCCAGGCTGTGCTTGGTCCCCCAGGCTGTGCTTGGTCCCCCTGGCTGTGCTTGGTCCCCCAGGCTGTGCTTGGTCCCCCTGGTTGCTCTTGGTCCCCCAGGCTGTGCTTGGACCCCCAGGCTGTGCTTGGTCCCCCAGGCTGTGCTTGGTCCCCCAGGCTGTGCTTGGTCCCCCTGGTTGCTCTTGGTCCCCCAGGCTGTGCTTGGTCCCCCAGGCTGTGCTTGGTCCCCCTGGCTGTGCTTGGTCCCTAAGGGTGTGCTTGGTCCCCCTGGTTGCTCTTGGTCCCCCAGGCTGTGCTTGGTCCCACTGGTTGCTCTTGGTCCCCCAGGCTGTGCTTGGTCCCCCAGGCTGTGCTTGGTCCCCCAGGCTGTGCTTGGTCCCCCTGGTTGCTCTTGGTCCCCCAGGCTGTGCTTGGTCCCCCTGGTTGCTCTTGGTCCCCCAGGCTGTGCTTGGTCCCCCAGGCTGTGCTTGGTCCCTGTTAGACCTGGCACCTTGGCGTGAGTCTCCCTTCCACTTTTTGCTGATGTGCCTCCGATGTTTTGCTGGTTTTCCGATACTCAGGGCACTGCGCCACGGCTGATCCGTGCCGCAGTGCAAGTGCTCCCTACTGTAAACTGTACATACGATTGGTATCCATGATTGGTGCATTGGATTTACTGTTAGTCCCTAGTAAAGTGCACGAGAGAGTGCCGGGGCTTGTAGATGCCAATACTGCTGGTGGGCCTGCAGCGCTGGTTGCGCCACCCACCGAAGCAGCCGTAAAGATGTGTCTAGGAACTGCGACCGCAGAACCCGCGTGCGGTCTCGTACTGTCACGCTAGCTGGGCAAGTGTCCCCACTTGCCAGCACCGACCCTTCCCTTGACTACATATTAGTCACCCCTATGGTAGGCCTGCGGGCAGGGTGCGTTGTAGGTGCAAGGTAGGACAAGCCCTGATGTGCGTGGCATGTCCTAGTAGTGACTTACAACGAAGACCGTATTTCACTACTGAAGGCTACCTGCTCCAGTAGGCCAGACTGAGCTGCGTGGATTATTACACCCTATAATCCCTGCAGGCTCAAGGAGCATGGTAGTGAGTCATGTTTAGTATGCCTGAACTCGGGATAATGAGATATTTCTTGTAGGCAAGTTTATTTCAGTATCCTGGGTTTGCAAATGCTACTTTTAGAAAGTTAGCATTTGCTTGCTTAACCATTTCAGCCGCCTCTGCTGGTGTGTATCTGACTGTCTGGGATGTGTGAGTGACAGGGCTGGAGGGATGACGGGTGGTGAATGCGCAGATTACACCTTAGTGGGAGGTAGGAGTGCCTCTTGACTCGAACTGTCACTGTGCTCGACCTCCACAATGCTGGCTCCACCCTCCTGGGGAGCGGCGGATGACTCTGCCGGCACCTGGCCCAGGAAGGGCGAAGCCCCCATCAACAAGGTACTCTGGCCACTCCTGTCCGGACAATGCTGGCTCCACCTCCTGTGGGGCGTCTGATGCGCCTGCCCCTCACACTGAAAGCAGAAGCCGGAGTACACCCGCGGGGGTACTCCAGAACTGAGAGTGGCTATGCAAAGGCCCCCCTGGCCTGCGAGAACAAAAGAATTGGCCTATAAAAGACGGAGCCCTGCTCCTTGAAATTTAGATCCGGTTTGGGCCACAGAAAGACTCTGCCCTACGAGAAGGACCGTGAGAGACAAGGAAGGGTGCTGACTCTTGCCTGTGTCTGGTGCCTTGCTGCTGAAGGAGAGGAAGACAATAAGACTACGAAAAGACTGTTGTGCTATTTGTGCCAAACTCTGCAAAGAGATCTCCAAGGGCTTGCAACTGAACTTGCCCCCTGACCAGCGTCCCAGGACCAGTGGACGCTACCCCCTTGGAAAGCGACTGCGGGTGCTGACCATCGCCGCAGCACCGACGGAGGAATCTCCTCTAGGGCATCGACATCCTCCCGACCACCGTGACCGGGGCCCAAAGCAACAGCGAAAGCAAAGTGAGGACCAGCCGCCGCTGGCCCGAACACCGTGACCGCAACTGCACCGGGAGCCCGAGAGCAAAGCAAAGGAGGACCCGTCCGGTCCGAGCTATCGAGGTGGAGGCATAGCGAGCCCTCACTCACCTGCAAAGACGGACAATTGCCCTACGAGAATCCGCAAGGTCGGTAAGCCTTCCCGACAGCCCAGCTGTGAGCCCACAGCTGCACCGACATTTGGCTGGGTACGTCCTGCACTTGGGGACCGTACTGCCACTTGTCACCACCGCACAGCCGCCGCCTCCAGGGTCGGAGCGAACGACGAGGAAAGGACCCTGCCGCCACAGAACACCGCTGCCCCGGACGACCAGTGACCTGCTCGGCCGAAGAGCCGCAACGATCAGCGACCCCGGGAAGGCAAAGCGACGTGGGACAGATCCCTTGGAAGCCGCCGGCTCCACAAGAACTTTGAATAACACCGGCCTACGGGCCTCAAGAGAACTTCCATAAGAACTGTGGTAACCCGAATTAAGTAACCTGCAACCGTCTTCATAAAGTTATTGACTGTATTCTTAAGCCTGCTTAAAATCTATATAAAGATATATATTTTTACAAGAATACAGTCTGGTCTCGTTGTGTGGTGGGTTGGTTGTAAAGGTGTACTGTTGCAAGTGTTTAACCCTATGTGCCCCAAAGATTAGCCTACGACTGCTTAAGCCACACTACCTAGAGGGTAAGCAGAGGTTGTCTGGAAGGTAACCCTCAGCCCTGACGAGGAAGAGAGAGTCCCTGCTTGTCGCTAGTGTTACACTGCGCCAACTAGAGCCTCCCCCTTCCTACATTGGACGCAGCGGTGAGGATTTTCGAATTTACACTTGCGATAGTTATACCCGAGCTTCTGACCACTACACAAAGATTACGGTACAGTTACGAAACCACAGACTTTGATTTTTTGAACTTTGCCGAAAGAAGATTCTGAGTGCAGAAACCATGCCGGGCACAAAGAGCCTGGATGGAGCGGAGTCCACGACCTCCGAGGTGTTGGAGGTGGAGTGGGACCCCACCAAAGTGGATAAATATTCCAGGGACTAACTGAAGTTCTTTTGCAAGAAACTCAAGGTCCCGCACGCTGGCTGCAAAAACAAGACCCAGCTCTCCAAGGCCCTGAAATCCTGGATCGAGTCCCGGAAAACCCCGGAGGAGCAAGATGTCCTCGCCGAGCAGAATGCAACGGAGGAGCAGAATGCACTGGGGGATCTGATCGATCTCGAGAGGCAAGACAGCGAGCACAGCTTTGGTAAAGGCCTGTCGCCAGAGGAGCTGGCGGACAGGAAGGAAACCCGGAATCACGAGAGAAAGTTGGCAGAAATGAAAATCCAGCTGGAGCTTGAAACCAAAAGAATGGCGCTGGAAGAGCGAAAGCACCAGATGGATTACGAAATAAAGATGAGGGAGATAAGTCTCAAGGAGAGAGACTTGGATCGGCCTCCCTCTGGTGGCAGCACATCGCCAGTGCAGGTAGAGTCAAGAGTGCACATCCCGAAGGACGTAGTTAAGGAGTTCTTTAAGGGGGATGACATAGGACAGTGGTTTAGGGCATACGAGGTAGCCATGTCCTCCCACCGGGTCCCTGACAAGGATTGGGGAGCGGGGTTGTGGGGAAGGTTCCTTAGCGAAGGGAGAGATACCTTGCTAGATTTGCCCGTTGAGAATCAGAGATCCTATGCCCACATGAAAGAAGCTTTGTTAAACAGGTACGGGCTTACCCCTGAAATGTATAGACAGAAGTTTAGGGGATGTACTAAGCGGCCTGGGAATACGTATGTGGAGTATGTGACTTACTTTTGCAGAGCACTGGATGGTTGGGTGAAAGGTAACAAAGTGAATGATTTTCAAGGTCTCTTTGATTTAATTGCATGGGAGCACTTGTCTGATCACTGTTTTCCTGAGTTACGCCAACACCTGATCGATAGCAAGCTGTCCAACCCGAGGAAGCTTGCTGAGGAGGCGGACCGCTGGCTCAGCACCAGGGTCCACAAGGGTCCCGTGGGAGATTCCGCCAAGAGTGGGCAGGGTCCCCAGCAGAAGAGTGGGGGGGACAAGGGGGGAAAACAGAAAGGGTTCCAAAAAGGCCCCCAAAGTAGTTCCCAAGGGAATCCGCAGCAGGGTTCTCAGCCTCCCCCACCCCCGAAGCAGAATGGGGCCCCGACAGGTAAACCTGTTCCGAAGGGGCCTTTCAATTGTTTCAAATGTGGCGAGCCTGGGCACATATCCAGTGACCCCAAGTGTCGCCTATTTGGAAAACCCGCACCCACTGGTGCTCCGCCCCGACAAGTGACTAGCGTTCACCTGGGAGAAGAAATGATGGTCCCGGGGGGTGGAGATCCCGTTCACATGACCCTGGTCTCGCTAGGAGACAGTGAGATGATCCCGACGAACTACCTGCCCTCTAACACTAAGAAATATGGGCAGGTGGTGATCATCAATGGTAAAGAAGCTGAGGCTCTTAGAGATACAGGAGCCAGTGTGACTGCAGTGAGGCAGCACCTGGTGTCTCAAGAGCAGGTTGTACCCCATGCCTACTGTAGGGTTATCAACGCTGATAATTCTGAGAGTCAGTGTCCGATGGCTCAAGTTCCCTTCGAGTGGGGGGGGGGTCTCTGGTACTCTGCAGGTCTGTGTGAGAAAAACCATGCCTGTTGACTGTTTGCTAGGGAACGACTTGGAGCACTCCCCTTGGGAAAAGGTGGAGAAAGCGACTCACCTGCGGATGGTGGGTCTGCCTGACTGGGCGTGCGTGACCACCCGGTCAATGGCAGCCAGTAAGGGTGATCGAGAGGTCCTGGGGCCTGATGGAGAGGCCCAGGAACCGGCTTTAGGGAGAAGGCGCAGGGGGCGCGGGAAACCGGCCCCTGAGGTTCCTACGGTCCAGGAGGAGGCAGACCTTGAGGGGGATGCCCTGGAGCCTACAGGGGAACAGATCGCCGAACTGGGGGACCTGCCTGAGCTGACCCATTGGCAGCAAGAAGGAGGACCCTCCAAGGAGGAATTCTGCAGGGAGCAGAAAGAATGCCCTTCTCTCGTGGGTATGCGGCAGCAGGCTGCAGACCAAGCCAATGGTGTTCAGGCCAAAACACATTACGTGTACTGGGAGAACGACCTCCTGTATTCGGAGCCTAAGGCTGCTGAACCTGGGTCAGCCCGTGTGCTGGTGGTACCCCAGAAGTTCAGAGCCTTCCTACTGGGTCTGGCTCACGATGTGCCTTTAGCAGGACATCTAGGGATGGACAAGACCTATGACAGGCTTGTCACCCACTTCTACTGGCCCCAAATGCATAAAAGCTCAGACGCTTATTGCAGAACCTGTCCGACTTGCCAGGCAAGTGGGAAGACGGGAGGGAAGAACAAGGCTCCCCTCCAACCCTTCCCTGTGGTCGGTACGCCATTCCAGCGAGTGGGTATTGACATCGTTGGGCCTCTGGACCCCAAGACAGCCATGGGCAACAGGTTCATCCTGGTCTTGGTGGACCATGCCACCCGGTACCTTGAAGCCATCCCTCTGAGGACAGTGACGACTCCCGTGGTGGGGCGTGCACTGATGGGAATTTTCTCACGAGTAGGATTCCCTCTAGAGGTGGTGAGCGACAGGGGGACCAATTTCATATCGAAATATATGAAGTCCCTTTGGCAGGAGTGTGGCGTAACGTACAAGTTCACCACACCCTACCATCCCCAAGGTAACGGGTTGGTTGAAAGATTCAACCGAACCCTCAAAGGCATGATCATGGGCCTGGAAGTTCCGATGAGGCGTAAGTGGGACGTCCTCTTGCCATGCCTGCTGTTTGCATATCGCGAGGTACCACAGAAGTCCCTAGGGTTCAGCCCCTTTGAACTACTGTACGGTCACCCGTGAGAGGACCACTGAGTTTGGTAAAGGAAGGCTGGGAGCAATCTCCCAGGAAACCTCCCCAGAATGTATATAGCTACATGCTGGCCTTCAGAAACCAAACCAGACGCTTCAGACAACTTGCCGAGGCAAATCTGGAAGCGAGCCAGGAGGAAATGAAGCGGTGGTACGATCAGAATGCCACTCTGGTCGAGCTTCAGCCTGGACAGGAGGTGTATGTCTTGGCCCCAGTGGAGCCCTGTGCCCTTCAGGATAAGTGGACAGGACCATTTGAGGTTGTGGAGCGCAAGAGCCCCGTGACATACTTGGTGGACATGAAGACGCCCAGGAACCCTTTGCGGGTCCTACATGTCAACCGCCTCAAGCCCCACTTGCGAAGGTCCGAAGTGGGCATGTTGTTGGCAACCGATGACGGAAAGGAGGAGGAGTCGGAGCCTCTTCCTGACCTCTTGGTGGCCTGTGAGAAGGATGGGTCTGTGGATGGAGTTAACCTCTCACCCTCCCTGACCGCCGAACAACAGGAGGACTGCCGCCAGTTGCTGGGACAGTTTCCAGACCTGTTCTCCCTGGTTCCGAGTGTCACAGATTGGTGCGTCCATGATGTGGACACCGGAGACAGCTTACCGGTGAAGCACAAGGCTTACCGGGTAACTGACAGGGTCCGGGCCTGCATCAAGGAGGAGGTCTCCAAGATGCTTGCCCTCGGGGTGGTTGAGTCTTCCAGCAGTCCTTGGTCCAGCCCCGTGGTCTTGGTTCCGAAGGCTGCTGCGCCGGGAGCCACACCCGAACTCCGGTTCTGTGTGGACTACAGAGGACTCAATTCAGTCACGAAGACTGACGCGCACCCCATCCCCAGAGCTGACGAGCTCATTGATCGGCTAGGGGCTGCCCGGTTTCTCAGCACGTTTGCTTTGACGTCTGGGTACTGGCAGATCGCCTTGACCGATGGGGCAAAGGAGAGGTCGGCATTCTCTACACCAGATGGGCATTTCCAGTTCCGGGTTATGCCATTTGGAATGAAGAATGCCCCTGCCACCTTTCAGAGATTGGTCAACCAGGTGTTGGCTGGGCTGGACGAGTTCAGTGCCGCCTACCTGGATGACATCGCGGTGTTCAGCGGCACCTGGCCCGAACACCTGCGACACCTCTGGGAAGTGTTGATGGCCCTGCGCAGAGCAGGCCTCACAATCAAGGCAAGCAAGTGCCAGATTGGGCAGGGTTCAGTGGTGTACTTGGGACACCAAGTTGGGAGTGGCAAGGTAGCCCCCTTGCAGCCCAAAATCGAAACCATCCTGGCTTGGGAACCCCCCAAGACCCAGACTGCAGTGAGAGCCTTCCTGGGGCTCACTGGGTATTACAGGAGGTTTGTCAAGGGCTATGGCACGATCGTGACCCCCTTGACAGAGCTGACTTCGAAAAAGCAGCCCAGGAATGTGATTTGGACTGACACCTGTCAGAAGGCTTTCAACACCCTGAAGACTGCCATGTGCACGGCGCCCGTGCTCCTGGCCCCCGATTTCTCCAAGGAGTTCATTGTGCAGACAGACGCTTCAGAGCATGATGTAGGGGCTGTTCTTTCACAGATGACTGAGGAGGGCTTTGACCAACCTGTAGCCTTCATAAGTCGGAGGTTACTTCCACGGGAAAGTAGGTGGAGTGCAATAGAGCGTGAAGCATTTGCTGTGGTCTGGGCGCTGAAGAAGCTAAGACCCTACTTGTTTGGGTCTCACTTCCGAGTTCAGACGGACCACAGGCCCCTCAGATGGTTGATGCAAATGAGGGGTGAGAACCCGAAACTGTTGAGGTGGTCCATTTCTCTACAGAGTATGGACTTTACGGTGGAACACCGCCCTGGCACCGATCACGCCAACGCTGACGGTCTGTCCAGATTTTTCCGCCTTAGTGATGTGGAACTCCCTGGGGAAGGGTAGTTCCCCCCACATTTCAGCTGGAGGGGACACATGTTAGACCTGGCACCTTGGCGTGAGTCTCCCTTCCACTTTTTGCTGATGTGCCTCCGATGTTTTGCTGGTTTTCCGATACTCAGGGCACTGCGCCACGGCTGATCCGTGCCGCAGTGCAAGTGCTCCCTACTGTAAACTGTACATACGATTGGTATCCATGATTGGTGCATTGGATTTACTGTTAGTCCCTAGTAAAGTGCACGAGAGAGTGCCGGGGCTTGTAGATGCCAATACTGCTGGTGGGCCTGCAGCGCTGGTTGCGCCACCCACCGAAGCAGCCGTAAAGATGTGTCTGGGAACTGCGACCGCAGAACCCGCGTGCGGTCTCGTACTGTCACGCTAGCTGGGCAAGTGTCCCCACTTGCCAGCACCGACCCTTCCCTTGACTACATATTAGTCACCCCTATGGTAGGCCTGCGGGCAGGGTGCGTTGTAGGTGCAAGGTAGGACAAGCCCTGATGTGCGTGGCATGTCCTAGTAGTGACTTACAACGAAGACCGTATTTCACTACTGAAGGCTACCTGCTCCAGTAGGCCAGACTGAGCTGCGTGGATTATTACACCCTATAATCCCTGCAGGCTCAAGGAGCATGGTAGTGAGTCATGTTTAGTATGCCTGAACTCGGGATAATGAGATATTTCTTGTAGGCAAGTTTATTTCAGTATCCTGGGTTTGCAAATGCTACTTTTAGAAAGTTAGCATTTGCTTGCTTAACCATTTCAGCCGCCTCTGCTGGTGTGTATCTGACTGTCTGGGATGTGTGAGTGACAGGGCTGGAGGGATGACGGGTGGTGAATGCGCAGATTACACCTTAGTGGGAGGTAGGAGTGCCTCTTGACTCGAACTGTCACTGTGCTCGACCTCCACAATGCTGGCTCCACCCTCCTGGGGAGCGGCGGATGACTCTGCCGGCACCTGGCCCAGGAAGGGCGAAGCCCCCATCAACAAGGTACTCTGGCCACTCCTGTCCGGACAATGCTGGCTCCACCTCCTGTGGGGCGTCTGATGCGCCTGCCCCTCACACTGAAAGCAGAAGCCGGAGTACACCCGCGGGGGTACTCCAGAACTGAGAGTGGCTATGCAAAGGCCCCCCTGGCCTGCGAGAACAAAAGAATTGGCCTATGAAAGACGGAGCCCTGCTCCTTGAAATTTAGATCCGGTTTGGGCCACAGAAAGACTCTGCCCTACGAGAAGGACCGTGAGAGACAAGGAAGGGTGCTGACTCTTGCCTGTGTCTGGTGCCTTGCTGCTGAAGGAGAGGAAGACAATAAGACTACGAAAAGACTGTTGTGCTACTTGTGCCAAACTCTGCAAAGAGATCTCCAAGGGCTTGCAACTGAACTTGCCCCCTGACCAGCGTCCCAGGACCAGTGGACGCTACCCCCTTGGAAAGCGACTGCGGGTGCTGACCATCGCCGCAGCACCGACGGAGGAATCTCCTCTAGGGCATCGACATCCTCCCGACCACCGTGACCGGGGCCCAAAGCAACAGCGAAAGCAAAGTGAGGACCAGCCGCCACTGGCCCGAACACCGTGACCGCAACTGCACCGGGAGCCCGAGAGCAAAGCAAAGGAGGACCCGTCCGGTCCGAGCTATCGAGGTGGAGGCATAGCGAGCCCTCACTCACCTGCAAAGACGGACAATTGCCCTACGAGAATCCGCAAGGTCGGTAAGCCTGCCCGACAGCCCAGCTGTGAGCCCACAGCTGCACCGACATTTGGCTGGGTACGTCCTGCACTTGGGGACCGTACTGCCACTTGTCACCACCGCACAGCCGCCGCCTCCAGGGTCGGAGCGAACGACGAGGAAAGGACCCTGCCGCCACAGAACACCGCTGCCCCGGACGACCAGTGACCTGCTCGGCCGAAGAGCCGCAACGATCAGCGACCCCGGGAAGGCAAAGCGACGTGGGACAGATCCCTTGGAAGCCGCCGGCTCCACAAGAACTTTGAATAACACCGGCCTACGGGCCTCAAGAGAACTTTCATAAGAACTGTGGTAACCCGAATTAAGTAACCTGCAACCGTCTTCATAAAGTTATTGACTGTATTCTTAAGCCTGCTTAAAATCTATATAAAGATATATATTTTTACAAGAATACAGTCTGGTCTCGTTGTGTGGTGGGTTGGTTGTAAAGGTGTACTGTTGCAAGTGTTTAACCCTATGTGCCCCAAAGATTAGCCTACGACTGCTTAAGCCACACTACCTAGAGGGTAAGCAGAGGTTGTCTGGAAGGTAACCCTCAGCCCTGACGAGGAAGAGAGAGTCCCTGCTTGTCACTAGTGTTACACTGCGCCAACTAGAGCCTCCCCCTTCCTACAGTCCCCTTGGTTGCTCTTGGTCCCCCAGGCTGTGCTTGGTCCCCCAGGCTGTGCTTGGTCCCCTTGGTTGCTCTTGGTCCCCCAGGCAGTGCTTGGTCCCCCAGGCAGTGCTTCGTCCCCCTGGTTGCTCTTGGTCCCCCAGGCTGTGCTTGGTCCCCCAGGCTGTGCTTGGTCCCCCAGGCTGTGCTTCGTCCCCCTGGCTGTGCTTGGTCCCCCAGGCTGTGCTTGGTCCCCCTGGCTGTGCTTGGTCCCCCAGGCTGTGCTTGGTCCCCCTGGTTGCTCTTGGTCCCCCAGGCTGTGCTTGGTCCCCCAGGCTGTGCTTGGTCCCCCTGGTTGCTCTTGGTCCCCCAGGCTGTGCTTGGTCCCCCAGGCTTTGCTTGGTCCCCTTGGTTGCTCTTGGTCCCCCAGGCTGTGCTTGGTCCCCCTGGTTGCTCTTGGTCCCCCAGGCTGTGCTTGGTCCGACTGGCTGTGCTTGGTCCCCAAGGCTGTGCTTGGTCCCCCTGGCTGTGCTTGGTCCCCCAGGCTGTGCTTGGTCCCCCTGGTTTCTCTTGGTCCCCCAGGCTGTGCTTGGTCCCCCAGGCTGTGCTTGGTCCCCCAGGCTGTGCTTGGTCCCCCAGGCCGTGCTTGGTCCCCCTGGCTGTGCTTGGTCCCCCTGGTTGCTCTTGGTCCCCCTGGTTGCTCTTGGTCCCCCAGGCTGTGCTTGGTCCCCCAGGCTGTGCTTGGTCCCCCTGGCTGTGCTTGGTCCCCCGGGCTGTGCTTGGTCCCCCTGGTTGCTCTTGGTCCCCCAGGCTGTGCTTGGTCCCCCAGGCTGTGATTGGTCCCCCTGGCTGTGCTTGGTCCCCCAGGCTGTGCTTGGTCCCCCTGGTTGCTCTTGGTCCCCCAGGCTGTGCTTGGACCCCCAGGCTGTGCTTGGTCCCCCAGGCTATGCTTGGTCCCCCAGGCTGTGCTTGGTCCCCCTGGTTGCTATTGGTCCCCCAGGCTGTGCTTGGTCCCCCAGGCTGTGCTTGGTCCCCCTGGTTGCTCTTGGTCCCCCAGGCTGTGCTTGGTCCCCCAGGCTGTGCTTGGTCCCCTTGGTTTCTCTTGGTCCCCCAGGCTGTGCTTGGTCCCCCAGGCTGTGCTTGGTCCCCTTGGTTGCTCTTGGTCCCCCAGGCAGTGCTTGGTCCCCCTGGTTGCTCTTGGTCCCCCAGGCTGTGCTTGGTCCCCCAGGCTGTGCTTGGTCCCCCTGGCTGTGCTTGGTCCCCCAGGCTGTGCTTGGTCCCCCTGGTTGCTCTTAGTCCCCCAGGCTGTGCTTGGTCCCCCTGGTTGCTCTTGGTCCCCCAGGCTGTGCTTGGTCCCCCAGGCTGTGCTTGGTCCCCCAGGCTGTGCTTGGTCCCCCTGGTTGCTCTTGGTCCCCCAGGCTGTGCTTGGTCCCCCTGGTTGCTCTTGGTCCCCCAGGCTGTGCTTGGTCCCCTTGGTTGCTCTTTGTCCCCCAGGCTCTGCTTGGTCCCCCAGGCTGTGCTTGGTCCCCTTGGTTGCTCTTGGTCCCCCAGGCAGTGCTTGATCCCCCTGGTTGCTCTTGGTCCCCCAGGCTTTGCTTGGTCCCCCAGGCTGTGCTTGGCCCCCCTGGCTGTGCTTGGTCCCCCAGGCTGTGCTTGGTCCCCCGGTTGCTCTTGGTCCCCCAGGCTGTGCTTGGTCCCCCAGGATTTGCTTGATCCCCTTGGTTGCTCTTGGTCCCCCAGGCTGTGCTTGGTCCCCCAGGCTGTGCTTGGTCCCCCTGGTTGCTCTTGGTCCCCCAGGCTGTGCTTGGTCCCCCTGGCTGTGCTTGGTCGCCCAGGCTGTGCTTGGTCCCCCTGGTTGCTCTTGGTCCCCCAGGCTGTGCTTGATCCCCCTGGTTGCTCTTGGTCCCCCAGGCTGTGCTTGGTCCCCCAGGCTGTGATTGGTCCCCCAGGCTGTGCTTGGTCCCCCAGGCTGTGCTTGGTCCCCCTGGTTGCTCTTGGTCCCCCAGGCTGTGCTTGGTCCCCCAGGATTTGCTTGATCCCCTTGGTTGCTCTTGGTCCCCCAGGCTGTGCTTGGTCCCCCAGGCTGTGCTTGGTCCCCCTGGTTGCTCTTGGTCCCCCAGGCTGTGCTTGGTCCCCCTGGCTGTGCTTGGTCGCCCAGGCTGTGCTTGGTCCCCCTGGTTGCTCTTGGTCCCCCAGGCTGTGCTTGGTCCCCCTGGTTGCTCTTGGTCCCCCAGGCTGTGCTTGGTCCCCCAGGCTGTGATTGGTCCCCCAGGCTGTGCTTGGTCCCCCTGGTTGCTCTTGGTCGCCCAGGCTGTGCTTGGTCCCCCAGGCTGTGCTTCGTCCCCCTGGCTGTGCTTGGTCCCCCAGGCTGTGCTTGGTCCCCCTGGCTGTGCTTGGTCCCCCAGGCTGTGCTTGGTCCCCCTGGTTGCTCTTGGTCCCCCAGGCTGTGCTTGGTCCCCCAGGCTGTGCTTGGTCCCCCTGGCTGTGCTTGGTCCCCCAGGCTATGCTTGGTCCCCCTGGTTTCTCTTGGTCCCCCAGGCAGTGCTTGGTCCCCCTGGTTGCTCTTGGTCCCCCAGGCTGTGCTTGGTCCCCCAGGCTGTGCTTGGTCCCCTTGGTTGCTCTTGGTCCCCCAGGCTGTGCTTGGTCCCCTTGGTTGCTCTTGGTCCCCCAGGCTGTGCTTGGTCCCCCAGGCTGTGCTTGGTCCCCTTGGTTGCTCTTGGTCCCCCAGGCTGTGCTTGGTCCCCCAGGCTGTGCTTGGTCCCCCTGGCTGTGCTTGGTCCCCCAGGCTGTGCTTGGTCCCCCTGGCTGTGCTTAGTCCCCCAGGCTGTGCTTGGTCCCCCTGGTTGCTCTTGGTCCCCCAGGCTGTGCTTGGCCCCCCAGGCTTTGCTTGGTCCCCTTGGTTGCTCTTGGTCCCCCAGGCTGTGCTTGGTCCCCCTGGTTGCTCTTGGTCCCCCAGGCTGTGCTTGGTCCGACTGGCTGTGCTTGGTCCCCCAGGCTGTGCTTGGTCCCCCTGGCTGTGCTTGGTCCCCCTGGCTGTGCTTGGTCCCCCAGGCTGTGCTTGGTCCCCCTGGTTGCTCTTGGTCCCCCAGGCTGTGCTTGGTCCCCCAGGCTGTGCTTGGTCCCCCTGGCTGTGCTTGGTCCCCCAGGCTGTGCTTGGTCCCCCTGGTTGCTCTTGGTCCCCCAGGCTGTGCTTGGACCCCCAGGCTGTGCTTGGTCCCCCAGGCTGTGCTTGGTCCCCCTGGTTGCTCTTGGTCCCCCAGGCTGTGCTTGGTCCCCCAGGCTGTGCTTGGTCCCCCTGGTTGCTCTTGGTCCCCCAGGCTGTGCTTGGTCCCCCAGGCTGTGCTTGGTCCCCCTGGCTGTGCTTGGTCCCCCAGGGTGTGCTTGGTCCCCCTGGTTGCTCTTGGTCCCCCAGGCTGTGCTTGGTCCCACTGGTTGCTCTTGGTCCCCCAGGCTGTGCTTGGTCCCCCAGGCTGTGCTTGGTCCCCCAGGCTGTGCTTGGTCCCCCTGGTTGCTCTTGGTCCCCCAGGCTGTGCTTGGTCCCCCTGGTTGCTCTTGGTCCCCCAGGCTGTGCTTGGTCCCCTTGGTTGCTCTTGGTCCCCCAGGCTGTGCTTGGTCCCCCAGGCTGTGCTTGGTCCCCTTGGTTGCTCTTGGTCCCCCAGGCAGTGCTTGGTCCCCCAGGCTGTGCTTGGTCCCCTTGGTTGCTCTTGGTCCCCCAGGCTGTGCTTGGTCCCCCAGGCTGTGCTTGGTCCCCTTGGTTGCTCTTGGTCCCCCAGGCAGTGCTTGGTCCCCCTGGTTGCTCTTGGTTCCCCAGGCTGTGCTTGGTCCTCCAGGCTGTGCTTGGTCCCCCTGGCTGTGCTTGGTCCCCCAGGCTGTGCTTGGTCCCCCTGGCTGTGCTTGGTCCCCCAGGCTGTGCTTGGTCCCCCTGGTTGCTCTTGGTCCCCCAGGCTGTGCTTGGTCCCCCAGGCTGTGCTTGGTCCCCCTGGTTGCTCTTGGTCCCCCAGGCTGTGCTTGGTCCCCCAGGCTTTGCTTGGTCCCCTTGGTTGCTCTTGGTTCCCCAGGCTGTGCTTGGTCCCCCTGGTTGCTCTTGGTCCCCCAGGCTGTGCTTGGTCCGACTGGCTGTGCTTGGTCCCCCAGGCTGTGCTTGGTCCCCCTGGCTGTGCTTGGTCCCCCAGGCTGTGCTTGGTCCCCCTGGTTTCTCTTGGTCCCCCGGGCTGTGCTTGGTCCCCCAGGCTGTGCTTGGTCCCCCAGGCTGTGCTTGGTCCCCCAGGCCGTGCTTGGTCCCCCTGGCTGTGCTTGGTCCCCCTGGTTGCTCTTGGTCCCCCTGGTTGCTCTTGGTCCCCCAGGCTGTGCTTGGTCCCCCAGGCTGTGCTTGGTCCCCCTGGCTGTGCTTGGTCCCCCAGGCTGTGCTTGGTCCCCCTGGTTGCTCTTGGTCCCCCAGGCTGTGCTTGGTCCCCCAGGCTGTGCTTGGTCCCCCTGGCTGTGCTTGGTCCCCCAGGCTGTGCTTGGTCCCCCTGGTTGCTCTTGGTCCCCCAGGCTGTGCTTGGACCCCCAGGCTGTGCTTGGTCCCCCAGGCTATGCTTGGTCCCCCAGGCTGTGCTTGGTCCCCCTGGTTGCTCTTGGTCCCCCAGGCTGTGCTTGGACCCCCAGGCTGTGCTTGGTCCCCCAGGCTATGCTTGGTCCCCCAGGCTGTGCTTGGTCCCCCTGGTTGCTATTGGTCCCCCAGGCTGTGCTTGGTCCCCCAGGCTGTGCTTGGTCCCCCTGGTTGCTCTTGGTCCCCCAGGCTGTGCTTGGTCCCCTTGGTTTCTCTTGGTCCCCCAGGCTGTGCTTGGTCCCCCAGGCTGTGCTAGGTCCCCTTGGTTGCTCTTGGTCCCCCAGGCAGTGCTTGGTCCCCCTGGTTGCTCTTGGTCCCCCAGGCTGTGCTTGGTCCCCCAGGCTGTGCTTGGTCCCCCAGGCTGTGCTTGGTCCCCCTGGTTGCTCTTGGTCCCCCAGGCTGTGCTTGGTCCCCCTGGTTGCTCTTGGTCCCCCAGGCTGTGCTTGGTCCCCCAGGCTGTGCTTGGTCCCCCAGGCTGTGCTTGGTCCCCCTGGTTGCTCTTGGTACCCCAGGCTGTGCTTGGTCCCCCTGGTTGCTCTTGGTCCCCCAGGCTGTGCTTGGTCCCCCAGGCTGTGCTTGGTCCCCTTGGTTGCTCTTTGTCCCCCAGGCTCTGCTTGGTCCCCCAGGCTGTGCTTGGTCCCCTTGGTTGCTCTTGGTCCCCCAGGCAGTGCTTGATCCCCCTGGTTGCTCTTGGTCCCCCAGACTGTGCTTGGTCCCCCAGGCTGTGCTTGGCCCCCCTGGCTGTGCTTGGTCCCCCAGGCTGTGCTTGGTCCCCCTGGTTGCTCTTGGTCCCCCAGGCTGTGCTTGGTCCCCCAGGATTTGCTTGATCCCCTTGGTTGCTCTTGGTCCCCCAGGCTGTGCTTGGTCCCCCAGGCTGTGCTTGGTCCCCCTGGTTGCTCTTGGTCCCCCAGGCTGTGCTTGGTCCCCCTGGCTGTGCTTGGTCGCCCAGGCTGTGCTTGGTCCCCCTGGTTGCTCTTGGTCCCCCAGGCTGTGCTTGGTCCCCCTGGTTGCTCTTGGTCCCCCAGGCTGTGCTTGGTCCCCCAGGCTGTGATTGGTCCCCCAGGCTGTGCTTGGTCCCCCTGGTTGCTCTTGGTCGCCCAGGCTGTGCTTGGTCCCCCAGGCTGTGCTTGGTCCCCCTGGCTGTGCTTGGTCCCTCAGGCTGTGCTTGGTCCCCCAGGCTGTGCTTGGTCCCCCAGGCTGTGCTTGGTCCCCTTGGTTGCTCTTGGTCCCCCAGGCTGTGCTTGTTCCCCCAGGCTGTGCTTGGTCCCCCTGGTTGCTCTTGGTCCCCCTGGCTGTGCTTGGTCCCCCAGGCTGTGCTTGGTCCCCCATGCTGTGCTTGGTCCCCCTGGTTGCTCTTGTTCCCCCAGGCTGTGCTTGGTCCCCCAGGCTGTGCTTGGTCCCCCTGGTTGCTCTTGGTCCCCCAGGCTGTGCTTGGTCCCCCAGGCTGTGCTTTGTCCCCCAGGCTGTGCTTGGTCCCCCTGGTTGTTCTTGGTCCCCCAGGCTGTGCTTGGTGTCCTTGGTTGCTCTTGGTCCCCCAGGCTGTGCTTGGTCCCCCAGGCTGTGCTTGGTCCCCTTGGTTGCTCTTGGTCCCCCAGGCTTTGCTTGGTCCCCCAGGCTGTGCTTGGTCCCCCTGGCTGTGCTTGGTCCCCCAGGCTGTGCTTGGTCCCCCTGGTTGCTCTTGGTCCCCCAGGCTTTGCTTGGTCCCCCAGGCTGTGCTTGGTCCCCCAGGCTGTGTTTGGTCCCCCTGGTTGCTCTTGGTCCCCCAGGCTGTGCTTGGTCCCCCAGGCTGTGCTTGGTCCCCCTGGTTGCTCTTGGTCCCCCAGGCTGTGCTTGGTCCCCCAGGCTGTGCTTGGTCCCCTTGGTTGCACTTGGTCCCCCAGGCTGTGCTTGGTCCCCCAGGCTGTGCTTGGTCCCCCAGGCGGTGCTTGGTCCCCCAGGCTGTGCTTGGTCCCCCTGGTTGCTCTTGGTCCCCCAGGCTGTGCTTGGTCCCCTTGGTTGCTCTTGGTCCCCCAGGCTGTGCTTGGTCCCCTTGGTTGCTCTTGGTCCCCCAGGCTGTGCTTGGTCCCCCTGGTTGCTCTTGGTCCCCCAGGCTGTGCTTGGTCCGACTGGCTGTGCTTGGTCCCCCAGGCTGTGCTTGGTCCCCCTGGCTGTGCTTGGTCCCCCTGGCTGTGCTTGGTCCCCCAGGCTGTGCTTGGTCCCCCTGGTTGCTCTTGGTCCCCCAGGCTGTGCTTGGTCCCCCAGGCTGTGCTTGGTCCCCCAGGCTGTGCTTGGTCCCCCAGGCTGTGCTTGGTCCCCCTGGTTGCTCTTGGTCCCCCTGGCTGTACTTGGTCCCCCATGCTGTGCTTGGTCCCCCATGCTGTGCTTGGTCCCCCTGGTTGCTCTTGTTCCCCCAGGCTGTGCTTGGTCCCCCAGGCTGTGCTTGGTCCCCCTGGTTGCTCTTGGTCCCCCAGGCTGTGCTTGGTCCCCCAGGCTGTGCTTGGTCCCCCAGGCTGTGCTTGGTCCCCCTGGTTGCTCTTGGTCCCCCAGGCTGTGCTTGGTCCCCTTGGTTGCTCTTGGTCCCCCAGGCTGTGCTTGGTCCCCCAGGCTGTGCTTGGTCCCCTTGGTTGCTCTTGGTCCCCCAGGCTTTGCTTGGTCCCCCAGGCTGTGCTTGGTCCCCCTGGCTGTGCTTGGTCCCCTGGCTGTGCTTGGTCCCCCTGGTTGCTCTTGGTCCCCCAGGCTTTGCTTGGTCCCCCAGGCTGTGCTTGGTCCCCCAGGCTGTGCTTGGTCCCCCTGGTTGCTCTTGGTCCCCCAGGCTGTGCTTGGTCCCCCAGGCTGTGCTTGGTCCCCCAGGCGGTGCTTGGTCCCCCAGGCTGTGCTTGGTCCCCCTGGTTGCTCTTGGTCCCCCAGGCTGTGCTTGGTCCCCTTGGTTGCTCTTAGTCCTCCAGGCTGTGCTTGGTCCCCCAGGCTGTGCTTGGTCCCCCTGGTTGCTCTTGATCCCCCAGGCTGTGCTTGGTCCCCCTGGTTGCTCTTGTTCCCTCAGGCTGTGCTTGGTCCCCAGGCTGTGCTTGGTCCCCCTGGTTGCTCTTGGTCCCCCAGGCTGTGCTTGGTCCCCTTGGTTGCTCTTGGTCCCCCAGGCTGTGCTTGGTCCCCCAGGCTGTTCTTGGTCCCCCAGGCTGTGCTTGGTCCCCCTGGCTGTGCTTGGTCCCCCAGGCTGTGCTTGGTCCCCCTGGTTGCTCTTGGTCCCCCAGGCTTTGCTTGGTCCCCCAGGCTGTGCTTGGTCCCCCAGGCTGTGCTTGGTCCCCCAGGCTGTGTTTGGTCCCCCTGGTTGCTCTTGGTCCCCCAGGCTGTGCTTGGTCCCCCAGGCTGTGCTTGGTCCCCCTGGTTGCTCTTGGTCCCCCAGGCTGTGCTTGGTCCCCGAGGCTGTGCTTGGTCCCCCAGGCTGTGCTTGGTCCCCCAGGCTGTGCTTGGTCCCCTTGGTTGCTCTTGGTCCCCCAGGCTGTGCTTGGTCCCCCAGGTTGTGTGTTACATCCTGCTTTCATTTCTTCTTTGTCCTTCCTTTGTGTTTCTCATTTCTATCTCTGCATGTCTCTATGATGTCATCTGTGTTCCAATTGTATTTGCTTGAAAGCTGGAACAGTTACATCTGGAGGCTGAGCTGAAGGCCATCTGCTCCTGGTGGGGTCTTTTCTATCATTATACTACCTTATTCTATTTATCTACCTGACCTGATTTTATTCTACAATAAACCTAAATTGTTACATATACTGGATTTATGGACATCAATTTATTACAATTTTGGCGACGAGGTACAGAACCTGTGCGTGGAAAAAGACTGTTTTAATGGAGATCTGCAACTAAGGAACTTAAAGAATAAGGAACTAAGGACTTTTTGAACTACTGCAACTGAAGAATTTTTCAAGCCAAGAGGAGGAAAAGGTATTTTATGAGAGCACCCTGATTAACCCCACCAGTGTCCTGTGTGATCTGGACAGCCTGTTTCCCTAGGGTGTTAGAATTTTTTCTGCATGATTTGGCTTAAATCTGAAGAAATTACAACTGCATGATTTGAAGAAAACTTTTAAGATTTAAACTGATTGGGACTGAACTGTCAAGAACTTTTTAAAGGAAAGATGTGTGCCATGTTTGGGAGAGACACGCCTTTGCCATCTGCTGTGGTGAATGGAGGTGCAACATTCATTTGTATTAAACGTTTAAAGAAGTTGAACAGCGTGAGAATGGACATAAAGTTTTGCTTTGGGCTCTCCAACATAAATGCTGGATTTTAAGTGCGGAGCACAGAGTGCGGTGTCTGCTGTACTTTCGACGCTGGCATCTGTGAGCAGAGCACTGTGTGCGGTGTCTGCTGTGGCTTCAACAAGGGATTTTCAAATGTTTCAAACCCGTGTATTGTTTTAAGGCCCAGTGTTGATTTTTGCACATTTCCTGCTGTTCAATTCTTTTGGCGATTTTTAAATAATAATGACAACGACTTACGGGAGCAATGGCTCGAGCGCTCGCAACGATTTCTGAGCGTGGTCATCACCTTGACAACGCTGTGCTCTCCGTCTTCTCTCCGACCATGGCAGCAGCTGATGTCATCAACGTTGTGTACGCAGCACGGCGTACGCAACAATGTATGACGTCATTGGCGGCCATATTTGTTGCACATCGCGTCGTGAAGCATCAACGCGTTTAATAATATCCTGACAGCAACTCGAATTTAAATACGAATTTGAAGGAAAAGGTACTGTTTTTGTACATTGTGAAGAGAGAACTGCACATTTAAAAAGTAGATTTTGTAAGAAGATATGGCACAACGATCTGTGTAAACATTATTCTGGAACATTTATTTTGGAACACTAAGGATCGTTTCTCACCATTTGGGGAGTTTGGTTCATTGTTTCGACGTCTGCAATTCTTTTACAAGATATTACTTCGCTGATGTACACAGCTGATGTACATTTTTCAAGTGTTGTTGTTTGCAGAAAGACATCGCTGCGTCTGCATCTGACTACTTTTCTCATGTTTCAGAGGGAGGTGTTCATATATGTATTTTTGGGGAGGACTGCGCATCATTTTATTGCCATGTATTGCTTCTCATATGATTTGCTTGCATGTGTGTACTTTGCATGTATGTACTTTGCATGTGTGTACTTTGTATGTGTGTTCTGGAACTGAAAGAACACACACGTTTCATGATGGTTGAGGTGTTTAGTTATACTATAGTGAGATAGTATCATTTTAATTTTGCAAGGTGTTTAGTTATACTACAGTCAGATAGTATTTAATTTTGCAAGGTGTTTAGTTATACTACAGTCAGATAGTATCGTCCTTAATGTGAGAGCCATGTTTATGCTCAACGTATGTTGAGGTGCTCTGTATTTCTATTCAGATTTCTGGTGTGTTAGTTATTCGATGGAGTGAGCCATTTTTTATGCTCAACGTTGTTTGAGGTGCTCAAGTGTTTTATTTAAATCCGTTGTGGATTGCATGTTTGACATGTGCATGGGATGTGTACATGTGTATTTTGGAAGGGGGGGGGCACATTTTGTGCTCATTTATTGAGGTGCTCCATTTTTTTCATTGTATTTTTATGTGTTTACGGCTTGCATCTTAGGATGAGCCATGTTCATGAGATTGCATAATTTTGAAGAGTTCTAGTTTTTTTGCTGAACCACAATGTGCTCTAACTTTGTTAGGGGTGTTCTGGTATTCGGAATTTGTGAGAGTGGAAGTTGCTATATACTAGGATGTGTACCGCTTAGGCGCTCTATTATATTAGAGGAGTTTCATTTGTTTTCAATGTGAAGAGCCGCAGGTTGCTCATTTGTAGAATAGCAAGTGTTTGCTATCTTTGATGTTTAAAGGGCCACTGGTTGCTCTTTTGTAGAATTTCTTGTGTTCGCTATCTTTTATCTAGTTATTGAACCACTTTTAAGTGCTCTAAGTTTAGAGGTGTTCATATTGTTGTGTGTTTTTAAGAGCTATGTTTTTGCTCTGTGATATGGATTCTGTACCATGAGGGTTACAGTATTTTCTATTGTGCTTTCATTTTTTAAAGTTCTACTTTACCATAATTCTTCCTGTGTATATGCTATATGTTCTATTATCAATGTTTATTCTCTTTTATTTTCTTATCTTATTTTATTTTGTCAAGGGGGGGGATGTGTTACATCCTGCTTTCATTTCTTCTTTGTCCTTCCTTTGTGTTTCTCATTTCTATCTCTGCATGTCTCTATGATGTCATCTGTGTTCCAATTGTATTTGCTTGAAAGCTGGAACAGTTACATCTGGAGGCTGAGCTGAAGGCCATCTGCTCCTGGTGGGGTCTTTTCTATCATTATACTACCTTATTCTATTTATCTACCTGACCTGATTTTATTCTACAATAAACCTAAATTGTTACATATACTGGATTTATGGACATACATTTATTACATTGTGCTTGGTCCCCTTGGTTGCTCATGTTCCCCCAGGCTGTGCTTGGTCCCCCAGGTTGTGCTTGGTCCCCTTGCTTGCTCTTGGTCCCCCTGGTTGCTCTTGGTCCCCCAGGCTGTTCTTGGTCCCCTTGGTTGCTCTTGGTCCCCAGGCTGTGCTTGGTCCCCCTGGTTGCTCTTGCTCCCCTAGGCTGTGCTTGGACCCCCAGGCTGTGCTTCGTCCCCCTGGCTGTGCTTGGTCCCCCTGGTTGCTCTTGGTCCCCCAGGCTGTGCTTGGTCCCCCAGGCTGTGCTTGGTCCCCCTGGTTGCTCTTGGTCCCCCAGGCTGTGCTTGGTCCCCCAGGCTGTGCTTGGTCCCCCAGGCTGTGCTTGGTCCCCCTGGTTGTTCTTGGTCCCCCTGGTTGCTCTTGGTCCCCCAGGCTGTGCTTGGTCCCCCAGGCTGTGCTTGGTCCCCCAGGCTGTGCTTGGTCCCACAGGCTGTGCTTGGTCCCCCAGGCTGTGCTTGGTCCCCCAGGCTGTGCTTGGTCCCCCTGGCTGTGCTTGGTCCCCCTGGTTGCTCTTGGTGCCCCAGGCTGTGCTTGGTCCCCCTGGTTGCTCTTGGTCCCCCAGGATGTGCTTGGTCCCCTTTGTTGCTCTTGGTCCCCCAGGCTGTGGCTTGGTCCCCCAAGGCTGTGCTTGGTCCCCTTTGTTGCTCTTGGTCCCCCAGGCTGTGCTTGGTCCCCCAGGCTGTGCTTGGTCCCCTTGGTTGCTCTTGGTCCCCCAGGCAGTGCTTGGTCCCCCTGGTTGCTCTTGGTCCCCCAGGCTGTGCTTAGTCCCCCAGGCTGTGCTTGGTCCCCCAGGCTGTGCTTCGTCCCCCTGGCTGTGCTTGGTCCCCCAGGCTGTGCTTGGTCCCCCTGGCTGTGCTTGGTCCCCCAGGCTGTGCTTGCTCCCCCTGGTTGCTCTTGGTCCCCCAGGCTGTGCTTGGTCCCCCTGGTTGCTCTTGGTCCCCCAGGCTGTGCTTGGTCCCCCAGGCTGTGCTTGGTCCCCCAGGCTGTGCTTGGTCCCCCTGGTTGCTCTTGGTCCCCCAGGCTGTGCTTGGTCCCCCAGGCTGTGCTTCGTCCCCCTGGCTGTGCTTGGTCCCCCAGGCTGTGCTTGGTCCCCCTGGCTGTGCTTGGTCCCCCAGGCTGTGCTTGGTCCCCCTGGTTGCTCTTGGTCCCCCAGGCTGTGCTTGGTCCCCCTGGCTGCTCTTGGTCCCCCAGGCTGTGCTTGGTCCCCCAGGCTGTGCTTGGTCCCCCAGGCTGTGCTTGGTCCCCCTGGTTGCTCTTGGTCCCCCAGGCTGTGCTTGGTCCCCCAGGCTGTGCTTGGTCCCCCTGGCTGTGCTTGGTCCCCCAGGCTGTGCTTGGTCCCCCTGGCTGTGCTTGGTCCCCCAGGCTGTGCTTGGTCCCCCTGGTTGCTCTTGGTCCCCCAGGCTGTGCTTGGTCCCCCAGGCTGTGCTTGGTCCCCCAGGCTGTGCTTGGTCCCCTTGGTTGCTCTTGGTCCCCCAGGCTTTGCTTGGTCCCCCAGGCTGTGCTTGGTCCCCCTGGCTGTGCTTGGTCCCGCAGGCTGTGCTTGGTCCCCCTGGTTGCTCTTGGTCCCCCAGGCTTTGCTTGGTCCCCCAGGCTGTGCTTGGTCCCCCAGGCTGTGCTTGGTCCCCCTGGTTGCTCTTGGTCCCCCAGGCTGTGCTTGGTCCCCCAGGCTGTGCTTGGTCCCCTTGGTTGCTCTTGGTCCCCCAGGCTGTGCTTGGTCCCCCAGGCTGTGATTGGTCCCCTTGGTTGCTCTTGGTCCCCCAGGCAGTGCTTGGTCCCCCTGGTTGCTCTTGGTCCCCCAGGCTGTGCTTGGTCCCCCAGGCTGTGCTTGGTCCCCCTGGTTGCTCTTGGTCCCCCAGGCTGTGCTTGGTCCCCCTGGCTGTGCTTGGTCGCCCAGGCTGTGCTTGGTCCCCCTGGTTGCTCTTGGTCCCCCAGGCTGTGCTTGGTCCCCCTGGTTGCTCTTGGTCCCCCAGGCTGTGCTTGGTCCCCCAGGCTGTGATTGGTCCCCCAGGCTGTGCTTGGTCCCCCTGGTTGCTCTTGGTCGCCCAGGCTGTGCTTGGTCCCCCAGGCTGTGCTTGGTCCCCCTGGCTGTGCTTGGTCCCCCAGGCTGTGCTTGGTCCCCCAGGCTGTGCTTGGTCCCCTTGGTTGCTCTTGGTCCCCCAGGCTGTGCTTGGTCCCCCAGGCTGTGCTTGGTCCCCCTGGTTGCTCTTGGTCCCCCTGGCTGTGCTTGGTCCCCCAGGCTGTGCTTGGTCCCCCATGCTGTGCTTGGTCCCCCTGGTTGCTCTTGTTCCCCCAGGCTGTGCTTGGTCCCCCAGGCTGTGCTTGGTCCCCCTGGTTGCTCTTGGTCCCCCAGGCTGTGCTTGGTCCCCCAGGCTGTGCTTTGTCCCCCAGGCTGTGCGTGGTCCCCCTGGTTGCTCTTGGTCCCCCAGGCTGTGCTTGGTCCCCTTGGTTGCTCTTGGTCCCCCAGGCTGTGCTTGGTCCCCCAGGCTGTGCTTGGTCCCCTTGGTTGCTCTTGGTCCCCCAGGCTTTGCTTGGTCCCCCAGGCTGTGCTTGGTCCCCCTGGCTGTGCTTGGTCCCCCAGGCTGTGCTTGGTCCCCCTGGTTGCTCTTGGTCCCCCAGGCTTTGCTTGGTCCCCAGGCTGTGCTTGGTCCCCCAGGCTGTGTTTGGTCCCCCTGGTTGCTCTTGGTCCCCCAGGCTGTGCTTGGTCCCCCAGGCTGTGCTTGGTCCCCCTGGTTGCTCTTGGTCCCCCAGGCTGTGCTTGGTCCCCCAGGCTGTGCTTGGTCCCCTTGGTTGCACTTGGTCCCCCAGGCTGTGCTTGGTCCCCCAGGCTGTGCTTGGTCCCCCAGGCGGTGCTTGGTCCCCCAGGCTGTGCTTGGTCCCCCTGGTTGCTCTTGGTCCCCCAGGCTGTGCTTGGTCCCCTTGGTTGCTCTTAGTCCCCCAGGCTGTGCTTGGTCCCCCAGGCTGTGCTTGGTCCCCCTGGCTGTGCTTGGTCCCCTTGGTTGCTCTTGGTCCTCCAGGCTGTGCTTGGTCCCCCAGGCTGTGCTTGGTCCCCCAGGCTGTGCTTGGTCCCCCAGGCTGTGCTTGGTCCCCCTGGTTGCTCTTGGTCCCCCTGGCTGTGCTTGGTCCCCCAGGCTGTGCTTGGTCCCCCATGCTGTTCTTGGTCCCCCTGGTTGTTCTTGTTCCCCCAGGCTGTGCTTGGTCCCCCAGGCTGTGCTTGGTCCCCCTGGTTGCTCTTGGTCCCCCAGGCTGTGCTTGGTCCCCCAGGCTGTGCTTGGTCCCCCAGGCTGTGCTTGGTCCCCCTGGTTGCTCTTGGTCCCCCAGGCTGTGCTTGGTCCCCTTGGTTGCTGTTGGTCCCCCAGGCTGTGCTTGGTCCCCTTGGTTGCTCTTGGTCCCCCAGGCTTTGCTTGGTCCCCCAGGCTGTGCTTGGTCCCCCTGGCTGTGCTTGGTCCCCCAGGCTGTGCTTGGTGCCCCTGGTTGCTCTTGGTCCCCCAGGCTTTGCTTGGTCCCCCAGGCTGTGCTTGGTCCCCCAGGCTGTGCTTGGTCCCCCTGGTTGCTCTTGGTCCCCCAGGCTGTGCTTGGTCCCCCAGGCTGTGCTTGGTCCCCTTGGTTGCACTTGGTCCCCCAGGCTGTGCTTGGTCCCCCAGGCTGTGCTTGGTCCCCCAGGCGGTGCTTGGTCCCCCAGGCTGTGCTTGGTCCCCCTGGTTGCTCTTGGTCCCCCAGGCTGTGCTTGGTCCCCTTGGTTGCTCTTAGTCCTCCAGGCTGTGCTTGGTCCCCCAGGCTGTGCTTGGTCCCCCTGGTTGCTCTTGATCCCCCAGGCTGTGCTTGGTCCCCCTGGTTGCTCTTGGTCCCCCAGGCTGTGCTTGGTCCCCAGGCTGTGCTTGGTCCCCCTGGTTGCTCTTGGTCCCCCAGGCTGTGCTTGGTCCCCTTGGTTGCTCTTGGTCCCCCAGGCTGTGCTTGGTCCCCCAGGCTGTGCTTGGTCCCCCTGGCTGTGCTTGGTCCCCCAGGCTGTGCTTGGTCCCCCTGGTTGCTCTTGGTCCCCCAGGCTTTGCTTGGTCCCCCAGGCTGTGCTTGGTCCCCCAGGCTGTGCTTGGTCCCCCAGGCTGTGTTTGGTCCCCCTGGTTGCTCTTGGTCCCCCAGGCTGTGCTTGGTCCCCCTGGTTGCTCTTGGTCCCCCAGGCTGTGCTTGGTCCCCGAGGCTGTGCTTGGTCCCCCAGGCTGTGCTTGGTCCCCCAGGCTGTGCTTGGTCCCCCTGGTTGCTCTTGGTCCCCCAGGCTGTGCTTGGTCCCCCAGGCTGTGCTTGGTCCCCCTGGTTGCTCTTGGTCCCCCAGGCTGTGCTTGGTCCCCCAGGCTGTGCTTGGTCCCCTTGGTTGCTCTTGGTCCCCCAGGCTGTGCTTGGTCCCCTTGGTTGCTCTTGGTCCCCCAGGCTGTGCTTGGTCCCCCAGGCTGTGCGTGGTCCCCTTGGTTGCTCTTGGTCCCCCAGGCAGTGCTTGGTCCCCCTGGTTGTTCTTGGTCCCCCAGGCTGTGCTTGGTCCCCCAGGCTGTGCTTTGTCCCCCAGGCTGTGCTTGGTCCCCCTGGCTGTGCTTGGTCCCCCAGGCTGTGCTTGGTCCCCCTGGCTGTGCTTGGTCCCCCAGGCTGTGCTTGGTCCCCCTGGTTGCTCTTGGTCCCCCAGGCTGTGCTTGGTCCCCCTGGTTGCTCTTGGTCCCCCAGGCTGTGCTTGGTCCCCCAGGCTGTGCTTGGTCCCCCAGGTTGTGCTTGGTCCCCCTGGTTGCTCTTGGTCCCCCAGGCTATGCTTGGTCCCCCTGGTTGCTCTTGGTCCCCCAGGCTGTGCTTGGTCCCCCAGGCTGTGCTTGGTCCCCCTGAATGCTCTTGGTCCCCCAGGCTGTGCTTGGTCCCCCAGGCTGTGCTTGGTCCCCCAGGCTGTGCTTCGTCCCCCTGGCTGTGCTTGGTCCCCCAGGCTGTGCTTGGTCTCCCTGGCTGTGCTTGGTCCCCCAGGCTGTGCTTTGTCCCCCTGGTTGCTCTTGGTCCCCCAGGCTGTGCTTGGTCCCCCAGACTGTGCTTGGTCCCCCAGGCTGTGCTTAGTCCCCCTGGTTGCTCTTGGTCCCCCAGGCTGTGCTTGGTCCCCCAGGCTGTGCTTGGTCCCCCTGGTTGCTCTTGGTCCCCCAGGCTGTGCTTGGTCCCCCAGGCTGTGCGTGGTCCCCTTGGTTGCTCTTGGTCCCCCAGGCTGTGCTTGGTCCCCCAGGCTGTGCTTGGTCCCCTTGGTTGCTCTTGGTCCCCCAGGCTGTGGTTGGTCCCCCAGGCTGTGCTTGGTCCCCCTGGCTGTGCTTGGTCCCCCAGGCTGTGCTTGGTCCCCCTGGTTGCTCTTGGTCCCCCAGGCTGTGCTTGGTCCCCCAGGCTGTGCTTGGTCCCCCAGGCTGTGCTTGGTCCCCCAGGCTGTGCTTGGTCCCCTTGGTTGCTCTTGGTCCCCCAGGCTTTGCTTGGTCCCCCAGGCTGTGCTTGGTCCCCCTGGCTGTGCTTGGTCCCCCAGGCTGTGCTTGGTCCCCCTGGTTGCTCTTGGTCCCCCAGGCTTTGCTTGGTCCCCCAGGCTGTGCTTGGTCCCCCAGGCTGTGCTTGGTCCCCCTGGTTGCTCTTGGTCCCCCAGGCTGTGCTTGGTCCCCCAGGCTGTGCTTGGTCCCCTTGGTTGCTCTTGGTCCCCCAGGCTGTGCTTGGTCCCCCAGGCTGTGATTGGTCCCCTTGGTTGCTCTTGGTCCCCCAGGCAGTGCTTGGTCCCCCTGGTTGCTCTTGGTCCCCCAGGCTGTGCTTGGTCCCCCAGGCTGTGCTTGGTCCCCCTGGTTGCTCTTGGTCCCCCAGGCTGTGCTTGGTCCCCCTGGCTGTGCTTGGTCGCCCAGGCTGTGCTTGGTCCCCCTGGTTGCTCTTGGTCCCCCAGGCTGTGCTTGGTCCCCCTGGTTGCTCTTGGTCCCCCAGGCTGTGCTTGGTCCCCCAGGCTGTGATTGGTCCCCCAGGCTGTGCTTGGTCCCCCTGGTTGCTCTTGGTCGCCCAGGCTGTGCTTGGTCCCCCAGGCTGTGCTTGGTCCCCCTGGCTGTGCTTGGTCCCCCAGGCTGTGCTTGGTCCCCCAGGCTGTGCTTGGTCCCCCAGGCTGTGCTTGGTCCCCCAGGCTGTGCTTGGTCCCCTTGGTTGCTCTTGGTCCCCCAGGCTGTGCTTGGTCCCCCAGGCTGTGCTTGGTCCCCCTGGTTGCTCTTGGTCCCCCTGGCTGTGCTTGGTCCCCCAGGCTGTGCTTGGTCCCCCATGCTGTGCTTGGTCCCCCTGGTTGCTCTTGTTCCCCCAGGCTGTGCTTGGTCCCCCAGGCTGTGCTTGGTCCCCCTGGTTGCTCTTGGTCCCCCAGGCTGTGCTTGGTCCCCCAGGCTGTGCTTTGTCCCCCAGGCAGTGCTTGGTCCCCCTGGTTGCTCTTGGTCCCCCAGGCTGTGCTTGGTCCCCTTGGTTGCTCTTGTTCCCCCAGGCTGTGCTTGGTCCCCCAGGCTGTGCTTGGTCCCCTTGGTTGCTCTTGGTCCCCCAGGCTTTGCTTGGTCCCCCAGGCTGTGCTTGGTCCCCCTGGCTGTGCTTGGTCCCCCAGGCTGTGCTTGGTCCCCCTGGTTGCTCTTGGTCCCCCAGGCTTTGCTTGGTCCCCAGGCTGTGCTTGGTCCCCCAGGCTGTGTTTGGTCCCCCTGGTTGCTCTTGGTCCCCCAGGCTGTGCTTGGTCCCCCAGGCTGTGCTTGGTCCCCCTGGTTGCTCTTGGTCCCCCAGGCTGTGCTTGGTCCCCCAGGCTGTGCTTGGTCCCCTTGGTTGCACTTGGTCCCCCAGGCTGTGCTTGGTCCCCCAGGCTGTGCTTGGTCCCCCAGGCGGTGCTTGGTCCCCCAGGCTGTGCTTGGTCCCCCTGGTTGCTCTTGGTCCCCCAGGCTGTGCTTGGTCCCCTTGGTTGCTCTTAGTCCCCCAGGCTGTGCTTGGTCCCCCAGGCTGTGCTTGGTCCCCCTGGCTGTGCTTGGTCCCCTTGGTTGCTCTTGGTCCTCCAGGCTGTGCTTGGTCCCCCAGGCTGTGCTTGGTCCCCCAGGCTGTGCTTGGTCCCCCAGGCTGTGCTTGGTCCCCCTGGTTGCTCTTGGTCCCCCTGGCTGTGCTTGGTCCCCCAGGCTGTGCTTGGTCCCCCATGCTGTTCTTGGTCCCCCTGGTTGCTCTTGTTCCCCCAGGCTGTGCTTGGTCCCCCAGGCTGTGCTTGGTCCCCCTGGTTGCTCTTGGTCCCCCAGGCTGTGCTTGGTCCCCCAGGCTTTGCTTGGTCCCCCAGGCTGTGCTTGGTCCCCCTGGTTGCTCTTGGTCCCCCAGGCTGTGCTTGGTCCCCTTGGTTGCTCTTGGTCCCCCAGGCTGTGCTTGGCCCCCTTGGTTGCTCTTGGTCCCCCAGGCTTTGCTTGGTCCCCCAGGCTGTGCTTGGTCCCCCTGGCTGTGCTTGGTCCCCCAGGCTGTGCTTGGTCCCCCTGGTTGCTCTTGGTCCCCCAGGCTTTGCTTGGTCCCCCAGGCTGTGCTTGGTCCCCCAGGCTGTGCTTGGTCCCCCTGGTTGCTCTTGGTCCCCCAGGCTGTGCTTGGTCCCCCAGGCTGTGCTTGGTCCCCTTGGTTGCACTTGGTCCCCCAGGCTGTGCTTGGTCCCCCAGGCTGTGCTTGGTCCCCCAGGCGGTGCTTGGTCCCCCAGGCTGTGCTTGGTCCCCCTGGTTGCTCTTGGTCCCCCAGGCTGTGCTTGGTCCCCTTGGTTGCTCTTAGTCCTCCAGG
Organism: Lissotriton vulgaris; assembly: GCF_964263255.1. Classification (NCBI taxonomy): domain Eukaryota; kingdom Metazoa; phylum Chordata; class Amphibia; order Caudata; family Salamandridae; genus Lissotriton; species Lissotriton vulgaris. The sequence goes on from NC_141698.1 coordinate 1,024,365,020, forward strand.
CTGTGCTTGGTCCCCCAGGCTGTGCTTGGTCCCCCTGGTTGCTCTTGATCCCCCAGGCTGTGCTTGGTCCCCCTGGTTGCTCTTGGTCCCCCAGGCTGTGCTTGGTCCCCTTGGTTGCTCTTGGTCCCCCAGGCTGTGCTTGGTCCCCCAGGCTGTGCTTGGTCCCCCTGGCTGTGCTTGGTCCCCCAGGCTGTGCTTGGTCCCCCTGGTTGCTCTTGGTCCCCCAGGCTTTGCTTGGTCCCCCAGGCTGTGCTTGGTCCCCCAGGCTGTGCTTGGTCCCCCAGGCTGTGTTTGGTCCCCCTGGTTGCTCTTGGTCCCCCAGGCTGTGCTTGGTCCCCCTGGTTGCTCTTGGTCCCCCAGGCTGTGCTTGGTCCCCGAGGCTGTGCTTGGTCCCCCAGGCTGTGCTTGGTCCCCCAGGCTGTGCTTGGTCCCCCTGGTTGCTCTTGGTCCCCCAGGCTGTGCTTGGTCCCCCAGGCTGTGCTTGGTCCCCCTGGTTGCTCTTGGTCCCCCAGGCTGTGCTTGGTCCCCCAGGCTGTGCTTGGTCCCCTTGGTTGCTCTTGGTCCCCCAGGCTGTGCTTGGTCCCCTTGGTTGCTCTTGGTCCCCCAGGCTGTGCTTGGTCCCCCAGGCTGTGCGTGGTCCCCTTGGTTGCTCTTGGTCCCCCAGGCAGTGCTTGGTCCCCCTGGTTGTTCTTGGTCCCCCAGGCTGTGCTTGGTCCCCCAGGCTGTGCTTGGTCCCCCAGGCTGTGCTTGGTCCCCCTGGCTGTGCTTGGTCCCCCAGGCTGTGCTTGGTCCCCCTGGCTGTGCTTGGTCCCCCAGGCTGTGCTTGGTCCCCCTGGTTGCTCGTGGTCCCCCAGGCTGTGCTTGGTCCCCCTGGTTGCTCTTGGTCCCCCAGGCTGTGCTTGGTCCCCCAGGCTGTGCTTGGTCCCCCAGGCTGTGCTTGGTCCCCCTGGTTGCTCTTGGTCCCCCAGGCTATGCTTGGTCCCCCTGGTTGCTCTTGGTCCCCCAGGCTGTGCTTGGTCCCCCAGGCTGTGCTTGGTCCCCCTGAATGCTCTTGGTCCCCCAGGCTGTGCTTGGTCCCCCAGGCTGTGCTTGGTCCCCCAGGCTGTGCTTCGTCCCCCTGGCTGTGCTTGGTCCCCCAGGCTGTGCTTGGTCTCCCTGGCTGTGCTTGGTCCCCCAGGCTGTGCTTGGTCCCCCTTGTTGCTCTTGGTCCCCCAGGCTGTGCTTGGTCCCCCAGACTGTGCTTGGTCCCCCAGGCTGTGCTTAGTCCCCCTGGTTGCTCTTGGTCCCCCAGGCTGTGCTTGGTCCCCCAGGCTGTGCTTGGTCCCCCTGGTTGCTCTTGGTCCCCCAGGCTGTGCTTGGTCCCCCAGGCTGTGCGTGGTCCCCTTGGTTGCTCTTGGTCCCCCAGGCTGTGCTTGGTCCCCCAGGCTGTGCTTGGTCCCCTTGGTTGCTCTTGGTCCCCCAGGCTGTGGTTGGTCCCCCAGGCTGTGCTTGGTCCCCTTGGTTGCTCTTGGTCCCCCAGGCAGTGCTTGGTCCCCCTGGTTTCTCTTGGTCCCCCAGGCTGTGCTTGGTCCCCCAGGCTGTGCTTGGTCCCCCAGGCTGTGCTTGGTCCCCCAGGCTGTGCTTGGTCCCCCTGGCTGTGCTTGGTCCCCCAGGCTGTGCTTGGTCCCCCTGGTTGCTCTTGGTCCCCCAGGCTGTGCTTGGTCCCCCTGGTTGCTCTTGGTCCCCCAGGCTGTGCTTGGTCCCCCAGGCTGTGCTTGGTCCCCCAGGCTGTGCTTGGTCCCCCTGGTTGCTCTTGGTCCCCCAGGCTGTGCTTGGTCCCCCTGGTTGCTCTTGGTCCCCCAGGCTGTGATTGGTCCCCCAGGCTGTGCTTGGTCCCCTTGGTAGCTCTTGGTCCCCCAGGCTGTGCTTGGTCCCCCAGGCTGTGCTTGGTCCCCTTGGTTGCTATTGGTCCCCCAGGCTGTGCTTGGTCCCCCAGGCTGTGCTTGGTCCCCCAGGCTGTGCTTGGTCCCCTTGGTTGCTCTTGGTCCCCCAGGCTGTGCTTGGTCCCCCAGGCTGTGCTTGGTCCCCCAGGCCGTTGCTTCGTCCCCCTGGCTGTGCTTGGTCCCCCAGGCTGTGCTTGGTATCCCTGGCTGTGCTTGGTCCCCCAGGCTGTGCTTGGTCCCCCTGGTTGCTCTTGGTCCCCCAGGCTGTGCTTGCTCCCCCAGGCTGTGCTTGGTCCCCCTGGCTGTGCTTGGTCCCCCAGGCTGTGCTTGGTCCCCCTGGTGTCTCTTGGTCCCCCAGGCAGTGCTTGGTCCCCCTGGTTGCTCTTGGTCCCCCAGGCTGTGCTTGGTCCCCCAGGCTGTGCTTTGTCCCCTTGGTTGCTCTTGGCCCCCCAGGCTGTGCTTGGTCTAAGCATGGGCGGAAAATCCGTTTCGCTCGCGGATTTTGCGGATTTTCGGTAAATTCGCAATCCGCGAGATTCGCGAATCTCCCGCAAAATCCGCAAATCCGCGAGCAGCGGATTTTATGGCTTGCTCGCACTGTTCACGTGAGTTCGCGGCTTCCCAGTACAACTTCGCGCCCCGCGAATAAGCGCAAAATTGCAGAAATACGATCTTAGCAAAACTGAAACTACTTACGAGGTTCAAAAGTTCAGGCTCATCATTAGTAGCCATTTCCTGTAGTGCTTCCTGAGGGGCCCCTCCAGAGTTCAGTTGCCAGTTGCAACTATTATGTGACCCTGCTCTGAACCTCAGAATAGTTACACATATGCCACAAAGGTCCTGAATTACAGCTAAGGGAGACAAGCAGGAGCCAGGCTGGAAGTTCAAATCCATTAATCAGCCCCTAATTCATTATTGTCAGTTGGGGCAGGGCAGGTGTTGTAACTAATTTTGCAACAATGAAAGCACTTAGCAAGTGCAAAAGATCCCTAATCAGGAAGCACTAAGGAAGCAGGTGCCAGCTAAAAAAATATTCTGTGACACATTAATCAGCCCCAAATTAATTCAGGTCACTTGAGGCAGGGAAGGTGTGCTTGCTTTGCCACAATAATGTACACTGACTGGACAACCAGAGGGTCCTGTGATGAAACAGAGGGTGGCATGGGTGGGCCAGAGGGTGGCATGAGTAGTCAGAGAGTGGCAGTGGTGACAGAGAGTGGCAGTGATGAAGAAGAGTGTCCCAAACAGGCTGGACACGTACAAACAACAAGTTCGCGAAACTTGCGACCCGACAGGTAAGTTCGCGTGTTGCGAAATTGTACAAAACCCTCGCGAACTGGCAGAAACCCGCGCGAACACAAAAAAAAAATCCGCAAATTCGCGAGAATTCGCGGATTTTGCGGATTGCGAGTTTGCAAATCCGCAAAATTCGCGAACGAGAGATTCGCAAAATTCGCCCATGCTTAGCTTGGTCCCCTTGGTTGCTCTTGGTCCCCCAGGCTGTGCTTGGTCCCCCAGGATGTGCTTGGTCCCCTTGGTTGCTCTTGGTCCCCCAGGCTGTGCTTGGTCCCCCAGGCTGTGCTTGGTCCCCCTGGCTGTGCTTGGTCCCCCAGGCTGTGCTTGGTCCCCCAGGCTGTGCTTCTTCCCCCTGGCTGTGCTTGGTCCCCCAGGCTGTGCTTGGTCCCCCTGGTTGCTCTTGGTCCCCCAGGCTGTGCTTGGTCCCCCAGGCTGTGCTTGGTCCCCCTGGCTGTGCTTGGTCCCCCAGGCTGTGCTTGGTCCTCCTGGTTGCTCTTGGTCCCCCAGGCTGTGCTTGGCCCCCCAGGCTGTGCTTGGTCCCCCAGGCGTGCTTGGTCCCCCAGGCTGTGCTTGGTCCCCCTGGTTGCTCTTGGTCCCCCAGGCTGTGCTTGGTCCCCCTGGTTGCTCTTCGTCCCCCAGGCTGTGCTTGGTCCCCCAGGCTGTGCTTGGTCTTCTTTGTTGCTCTTGGTCCCCCAGGCTGTGCTTGGTCCCCCAGGCTGTGCTTGGTCCCCCTGGCTGTGCTTGGTCCCCCAGGCTGTGCTTGGTCCCCCTGGTTGCTCTTGGTCCCCCAGGCTGTGCTTGGTCCCCCTGGTTGCTCTTGGTCCCCCAGGCTGTGCTTGGTCCCCCAGGCTGTGCTTGGTCCCCCAGGCTGTGCTTGGTCCCCCTGGTTGCTCTTGGTCCCCCAGGCTGCGCTTGGTCCCCCAGGCTGTGCTTGGTCCCCCAGGCTGTGCTTGGTCCCCCTGGTTGCTCTTGGTCCCCCAGGCTGTGCTTAGTCCCCCAGGCTGTGCTTGGTCCCCCAGGCTGTGCTTGGTCCCCCTGGTTGCTCTTGGTCCCCCAGGCTGTGCTTGGTCCCCCAGGCTGTGCTTGGTCCCCCAGGCTGTGCTTGGTCCGCCTGGTTGCTCTTGGTCCCCCAAGCTGTGCTTGGTCCCCCAGGCTGTGCTTGGTCCCCTAGGCTGTGCTTGGTACCCCTTGTTGCTCTTGGTCCCCCAGGCTGCGCTTGGTCCCCCAGGTTGTGCTTGGTCCCCCTGGTTGCTCTTGGTCCCCCAGGCTGTGCTGGGTACCCCAGGCTGTGCTTGGTCCCCCTGGTTGCTTTTGGTCCCCCAGGCTGTGCTTGGTCACCTTGGTTGCTCTTGGTCCCCCAGGCTGTGCTTGGTCCCCCAGGCTGTGCTTGGTCCCCCTGGCTGTGCTTGGTCCCCCAGGCTGTGCTTGGTCCCCCTGGTTGCTCTTGGTCCCCCAGGCTGTTCTTGGTCCCCCAGGCTGTGCTTGGTCCCCCTGGTTGCTCTTGGTCCCCCAGGCTGTGCTTGGTCTCCCAGGCTGTGCTTGGACCCCTTGGTTGCTCTTGGTCCCCCAGGCTGTGCTTGGTCCCCCTGGTTGCTCTTGGTCCCCCAGGCTGTGCTTGGTCCCCCAGGCTGTGCTTGGTCCCCCTGGTTGCTCTTGGTCCCCCAGGCTGTGCTTGGTCCCCTTGGTTGCTCTTGGTCCCCCAGGCTGTGCTTGGTCCCCCAGGCTGTGCTTGGTCCCCCTGGCTGTGCTTGGTCCCCCAGGCTGTGCTTGGTCCCCCTGGTTGCTCTTGGTCCCCCAGGCTTTGCTTGGTCCCCCAGGCTGTGCTTGGTCCCCCAGGCTGTGCTTGGTCCCCCAGGCTGTGCTTTGTCCCCCAGGCTGTGCTTGGTCCCCCTGGTTGCTCTTGGTCCCCCAGGCTGTGCTTGGTCCCCCAGGCTGTGCTTGGTCCCCCTGGTTGCTCTTGGTCCCCCAGTCTGTGCTTGGTCCCCCAGCCTGTGCTTGGTCCCCCAGGCTGTGCTTGGTCCCCCTGGTTGCTCTTGGTCCCCCAGGCTGTGCTTGGTCCCCCAGGCTGTGCTTGGTCCCCCTGGCTGTGCTTGGTCCCCCAGGCTGTGCTTGGTCCCCCTGGTTGCTCTTGGTCCCCCAAGCTGTGGTTGGTCCCCCAGGCTGTGCTTGGTCCCCCAGGCTGTGCTTGGTCCCCCAGGCTGTGCTTGGTCCCCCTGGTTGCTCTTGGTCCCCCAGGCTGTGCTTGGTCCCACAGGCTGTGTTTAATCCCCCAGCCTGTGCTTGGTCCCCCAGGCTGTGCTTGGTCCCCTTGGTTGCTCTTGGTCCCCCAGGCTGTGCTTGGTCTCCCTGGTTGCTCTTGGTCCCCCAGGCTGTGCTTGGTCCCCCAGGCTGTGCTTGGTCCCCTTGGTTGCTCTTGGTCCCCCAGGCTGTGCTTGGTCCCCTAGGCTGTGCTTGGTCCCCCAGCCTGTGCTTGGTCCCCCAGGCTCTGCTTGGTCCCCTTGGTTGCTCTTGGTCCCCCAGGCTGTGCTTGGTCTCCCTGGTTGCTCTTGGTCCCCCAGGCTGTGCTTGGTCCCCCAGGCTGTGCTTGGTCCCTTTGGTTGCTCTTGGTCCCCCAGGCTGTGCTTGGTACCCTAGGCTGTGCTTGGTCCCCTTGGTTGCTCTTGGTCCCCCAGGCTGTGCTTGGTCCCCCTGGTTGCTCTTGGTCCCCCAGGCTGTGCTTGGTCCCCCAGGCTGTGCTTGGTCCCCCTGGTTGCTCTTGGTCCCCCAGGCTGTGCTTGGTCCCCTAGGCTGTGCTTGGTCCCCTTGGTTGCTCTTGGCCCCCCAGGCTGTGCTTGGTCCCCCTGGTTGCTCTTGGTCCCCCAGGCTGTGCTTGGTCCCCCAGGCTGTGCTTGGTCCCCCAGGCTGTGCTTGGTCCCCCAGGCTGTGCTTAGTCCCCCTGGTTGCTCTTGGTCCCCCAGGCTGTGCTTGGTCCCCCAGGCTGTGCTTGGTCCCCCTGGTTGCTCTTGGTCCCCCAGGCTGTGCTTGGTCCCCCAGGCTGTGCTTGGTCCCCTTGGTTGCTCTTGGTCCCCCAGGCTGTGCTTGGTCCCCCAGGCTGTGCTTGGTCCCCTTGGTTGCTCTTGGTCCCCCAGGCAGTGCTTGGTGCCCCTGGTTGCTCTTGGTCCCCCAGGCTGTGCTTGGTCCCCCAGGCTGTGCTTGGTCCCCCATGCTGTGCTTGGTCCCCCATGCTGTGCTTGGTCCCCCTGGTTGCTCTTGTTCCCCCAGGCTGTGCTTGGTCCCCCAGGCTGTGCTTGGTCCCCCTGGTTGCTCTTGGTCCCCCAGGCTGTGCTTGGTCCCCCAGGCTGTGCTTGGTCCCCCAGGCTGTGCTTGGTCCCCCTGGTTGCTCTTGGTCCCCCAGGCTGTGCTTGGTCCCCTTGGTTGCTCTTGGTCCCCCAGGCTGTGCTTGGTCCCCCAGGCTGTGCTTGGTCCCCTTGGTTGCTCTTGGTCCCCCAGGCTTTGCTTGGTCCCCCAGGCTGTGCTTGGTCCCCCTGGCTGTGCTTGGTCCCCTGGCTGTGCTTGGTCCCCCTGGTTGCTCTTAGTCCCCCAGGCTTTGCTTGGTCCCCCAGGCTGTGCTTGGTCCCCCAGGCTGTGCTTGGTCCCCCTGGTTGCTCTTGGTCCCCCAGGCTGTGCTTGGTCCCCCAGGCTGTGCTTGGTCCCCTTGGTTGCACTTGGTCCCCCAGGCTGTGCTTGGTCCCCCAGGCTGTGCTTGGTCCCCCAGGCGGTGCTTGGTCCCCCAGGCTGTGCTTGGTCCCCCTGGTTGCTCTTGGTCCCCCAGGCTGTGCTTGGTCCCCTTGGTTGCTCTTAGTCCTCCAGGCTGTGCTTGGTCCCCCAGGCTGTGCTTGGTCCCCCTGGTTGCTCTTGATCCCCCAGGCTGTGCTTGGTCCCCCTGGTTGCTCTTGTTCCCTCAGGCTGTGCTTGGTCCCCAGGCTGTGCTTGGTCCCCCTGGTTGCTCTTGGTCCCCCAGGCTGTGCTTGGTCCCCTTGGTTGCTCTTGGTCCCCCAGGCTGTGCTTGGTCCCCCTGGCTGTGCTTGGTCCCCCAGGCTGTGCTTGGTCCCCCTGGTTGCTCTTGGTCCCCCAGGCTTTGCTTGGTCCCCCAGGCTGTGCTTGGTCCCCCTGGTTGCTCTTGGTCCCCCAGGCTGTGCTTGGTCCCCCAGGCTGTGCTTTGTCCCCCAGGCTGTGCTTGGTCCCCCTGGTTGCTCTTGGTCCCCCAGGCTGTGCTTGGTCCCCTTGGTTGCTCTTGGTCCCCCAGGCTGTGCTTGGTCCCCCAGGCTGTGCTTGGTCCCCTTGGTTGCTCTTGGTCCCCCAGGCTTTGCTTGGTCCCCCAGGCTGTGCTTGGTCCCCCTGGCTGTGCTTGGTCCCCCAGGCTGTGCTTGGTCCCCCTGGTTGCTCTTGGTCCCCCAGGCTTTGCTTGGTCCCCAGGCTGTGCTTGGTCCCCCAGGCTGTGTTTGGTCCCCCTGGTTGCTCTTGGTCCCCCAGGCTGTGCTTGGTCCCCCTGGTTGCTCTTGGTCCCCCAGGCTGTGCTTGGTCCCCCAGGCTGTGCTTGGTCCCCTTGGTTGCACTTGGTCCCCCAGGCTGTGCTTGGTCCCCCAGGCTGTGCTTGGTCCCCCAGGCGGTGCTTGGTCCCCCAGGCTGTGCTTGGTCCCCCTGGTTGCTCTTGGTCCCCCAGGCTGTGCTTGGTCCCCTTGGTTGCTCTTAGTCCCCCAGGCTGTGCTTGGTCCCCCGGGCTGTGCTTGGTCCCCCTGGCTGTGCTTGGTCCCCTTGGTTGCTCTTGGTCCTCCAGGCTGTGCTTGGTCCCCCAGGCTGTGCTTGGTCCCCCAGGCTGTGCTTGGTCCCCCAGGCTGTGCTTGGTCCCCCTGGTTGCTCTTGGTCCCCCTGGCTGTGCTTGGTCCCCCAGGCTGTGCTTGGTCCCCCATGCTGTGCTCGGTCCCCCTGGTTGCTCTTGTTCCCCCAGGCTGTGCTTGGTCCCCCAGGCTGTGCTTGGTCCCCCTGGTTGCTCTTGGTCCCCCAGGCTGTGCTTGGTCCCCCAGGCTGTGCTTGGTCCCCCAGGCTGTGCTTGGTCCCCCTGGTTGCTCTTGGTCCCCCAGGCTGTGCTTGGTCCCCTTGGTTGCTCTTGGTCCACCAGGCTGTGCTTGGTCCCCCAGGCTGTGCTTGGTCCCCTTGGTTGCTCTTGGTCCCCCAGGCTTTGCTTGGTCCCCCAGGCTGTGCTTGGTCCCCCTGGCTGTGCTTGGTCCCCCAGGCTGTGCTTGGTCCCCCTGGTTGCTCTTGGTCCCCCAGGCTTTGCTTGGTCCCCCAGGCTGTGCTTGGTCCCCCAGGCTGTGCTTGGTCCCCCTGGTTGCTCTTGGTCCCCCAGGCTGTGCTTGGTCCCCCAGGCTGTGCTTGGTCCCCTTGGTTGCACTTGGTCCCCCAGGCTGTGCTTGGTCCCCCAGGCTGTGCTTGGTCCCCCAGGCGGTGCTTGGTCCCCCAGGCTGTGCTTGGTCCCCCTGGTTGCTCTTGGTCCCCCAGGCTGTGCTTGGTCCCCTTGGTTGCTCTTAGTCCTCCAGGCTGTGCTTGGTCCCCCAGGCTGTGCTTGGTCCCCCTGGTTGCTCTTGATCCCCCAGGCTGTGCTTGGTCCCCCTGGTTGCTCTTGGTCCCCCAGGCTGTGCTTGGTCCCCAGGCTGTGCTTGGTCCCCCTGGTTGCTCTTGGTCCCCCAGGCTGTGCTTGGTCCCCTTGGTTGCTCTTGGTCCCCCAGGCTGTGCTTGGTCCCCCAGGCTGTGCTTGGTCCCCCTGGCTGTGCTTGGTCCCCCAGGCTGTGCTTGGTCCCCCTGGTTGCTCTTGGTCCCCCAGGCTTTGCTTGGTCCCCCAGGCTGTGCTTGGTCCCCCAGGCTGTGCTTGGTCCCCCAGGCTGTGTTTGGTCCCCCTGGTTGCTCTTGGTCCCCCAGGCTGTGCTTGGTCCCCCTGGTTGCTCTTGGTGCCCCAGGCTGTGCTTGGTCCCCGAGGCTGTGCTTAGTCCCCCAGGCTGTGCTTGGTCCCCCAGGCTGTGCTTGGTCCCCTTGGTTGCTCTTGGTCCCCCAGGCTGTGTTTGGTCCCCCAGGTTGTGTGTTACATCCTGCTTTCATTTCTTCTTTGTCCTTCCTTTGTGTTTCTCATTTCTATCTCTGCATGTCTCTATGATGTCATCTGTGTTCCAATTGTATTTGCTTGAAAGCTGGAACAGTTACATCTGGAGGCTGAGCTGAAGGCCATCTGCTCCTGGTGGGGTCTTTTCTATCATTATACTACCTTATTCTATTTATCTACCTGACCTGATTTTATTCTACATAAACCTAAATTGTTACATATACTGGATTTATGGACATCAATTTATTACAATTTTGGCGACGAGGTACAGAACCTGTGCGTGGAAAAAGACTGTTTTAATGGAGATCTGCAACTAAGGAACTTAAAGAATAAGGAACTAAGGACTTTTTGAACTACTGCAACTGAAGAATTTTTCAAGCCAAGAGGAGGAAAAGGTATTTTATGAGAGCACCCTGATTAACCCCACCAGTGTCCTGTGTGATCTGGACAGCCTGTTTCCCTAGGGTGTTAGAATTTTTTCTGCATGATTTGGCTTAAATCTGAAGGAATTACAACTGCATGATTTGAAGAAAACTTTTAAGATTTAAACTGATTGGGACTGAACTGTCAAGAACTTTTTAAAGGAAAGATGTGTGCCATGTTTGGGAGAGACACGCCTTTGCCATCTGCTGTGGTGAATGGAGGTGCAACATTCATTTGTATTAAACGTTTAAAGAAGTAGAACAGCGTGAGAATGGACATAAAGTTTTGCTTTGGGCTCTCCAACATAAATGCTGGATTTTAAGTGCGGAGCACAGAGTGCGGTGTCTGCTGTACTTTTGACGCTGGCATCTGTGAGCAGAGCACTGTGTGCGGTGTCTGCTGTGGCTTCGACAAGGGATTTTCAAATGTTTCAAACCCGTGTATTGTTTTAAGGCCCAGTGTTGATTTTTGCACATTTCCTGCTGTTCAATTCTTTTGGCAATTTTTAAATAATAATGACAACGACTTACGGGAGCAATGGCTCGAGCGCTCGCAACGATTTCTGAGCGTGGTCATCACCTTGACAACGCTGTGCTCTCCGTCTTCTCTCCGACCATGGCAGCAGCTGATGTCATCAACGTTGTGTACGCAGCACGGCGTACGCAACAATGTATGACGTCATTGGCGGCCATATTTGTTGCACATCGCGTCGTGAAGCATCAACGCGTTTAATAATATCCTGACAGCAACTCGAATTTAAATACGAATTTGAAGGAAAAGGTACTGTTTTTGTACATTGTGAAGAGAGAACTGCACATTTAAAAAGTAGATTTTGTAAGAAGATATGGCACAACGATCTGTGTAAACATTATTCTGGAACATTTATTTTGGAACACTAAGGATCGTTTCTCACCATTTGGGGAGTTTGGTTCATTGTTTCGACGTCTGCAATTCTTTTACAAGATATTACTTCGCTGATGTACACAGCTGATGTACATTTTTCAAGTGTTGTTGTTTGCAGAAAGACATCGCTGCGTCTGCATCTGACTACTTTTCTCATGTTTCAGAGGGAGGTGTTCATATATGTATTTTTGGGGAGGACAGCGCATCATTTTATTGCCATGTATTGCTTCTCATATGATTTGCTTGCATGTGTGTACTTTGCATGTATGTACTTTGCATGTGTGTACTTTGTATGTGTGTTCTGGAACTGAAAGAACACACACGTTTCATGATGGTTGAGGTGTTTAGTTATACTATAGTGAGATAGTATCATTTTAATTTTGCAAGGTGTTTAGTTATACTACAGTCAGATAGTATTTAATTTTGCAAGGTGTTCAGTTATACTACAGTCAGATATTATCGTCCTTAATGTGAGAGCCATGTTTATGCTCAACGTATGTTGAGGTGCTCTGTATTTCTATTCAGATTTCTGGTGTGTTAGTTATTCGATGGAGTGAGCCATTTTTTATGCTCAACGTTGTTTGAGGTGCTCAATTGTTTTATTTAAATCCGTTGTGGATTGCATGTTTGACATGTGCATGGGATGTGTACATGTGTATTTTGGAAGGGGGGGGCACATTTTGTGCCCATTTATTGAGGTGCTCCATTTTTTTCATTGTATTTTTATGTGTTTACGGCTTGCATCTTAGGATGAGCCATGTTCATGAGATTGCATAATTTTGAAGAGTTCTAGTTTTTTTGCTGAACCACAATGTGCTCTAACTTTGTTAGGGGTGTTCTGGTATTCGGAATTTGTGAGAGTGGAAGTTGCTATATACTAGGATGTGTACCGCTTTAGCGCTCTATTATATTAGAGGAGTTTCATTTCTTTTCAATGTGAAGAGCCGCAGGTTGCTCATTTGTAGAATAGCAAGTGTTTGCTATCTTTGATGTTTAAAGGGCCGCTGGTTGCTCTTTTGTAGAATTTCTTGTGTTCGCTATCTTTTATCTAGTTATTGAACCACTTTTAAGTGCTCTAAGTTTAGAGGTGTTCATATTGTTGTGTGTTTTTAAGAGCTATGTTTTTGCTCTGTGATATGGATTCTGTACCATGAGGGTTACAGTATTTTCTATTGTGCTTTCATTTTTTAAAGTTCTACTTTACCATAATTCTTCCTGTGTATATGCTATATGTTCTATTATCAATGTTTATTCTCTTTTATTTTCTTATCTTATTTTATTTTGTCAAGGGGGAGATGTGTTACATCCTGCTTTCATTTCTTCTTTGTCCTTCCTTTGTGTTTCTCATTTCTATCTCTGCATGTCTCTATGATGTCATCTGTGTTCCAATTGTATTTGCTTGAAAGCTGGAACAGTTACATCTGGAGGCTGAGCTGAAGGCCATCTGCTCCTGGTGGGGTCTTTTCTATCATTATACTACCTTATTCTATTTATCTACCTGACCTGATTTTATTCTACAATAAACCTAAATTGTTACATATACTGGATTTATGGACATCAATTTATTACATTGTGCTTGGTCCCCTTGGTTGCTCTTGTTCCCCCAGGCTGTGCTTGGTCCCCCAGGTTGTGCTTGGTCCCCTTGCTTGCTCTTGGTCCCCCTGGTTGCTCTTGGTCCCCCAGGCTGTGCTTGGTCCCCTTGGTTGCTCTTGGTCCCCCAGGCTGTGCTTGGTCCCCCTGGTTGCTCTTGCTCCCCAGGCTGTGCTTGGACCCCCAGGCTGTGCTTGGTCCCCCTGGCTGTGCTTGGTCCCCCTGGTTGCTCTTGGTCCCCCAGGCTGTGCTTGGTCCCCCTGGTTGTTCTTGGTCCCCCTGGTTGCTCTTGGTCCCCCAGGCTGTGCTTGGTCCCCCAGGCTGTGCTTGGTCCCACAGGCTGTGCTTGGTCCCCCAGGCTGTGCTTGGTCCCCCAGGCTGTGCTTGGTCCCCCTGGCTGTGCTTGGTCCCCCTGGTTGCTCTTGGTGCCCCAGGCTGTGCTTGGTCCCCCTGGTTGCTCTTGGTCCCCCAGGATGTGCTTGGTCCCCTTTGTTGCTCTTGGTCCCCCAGGCTGTGGCTTGGTCCCCCAAGGCTGTGCTTGGTCCCCTTGGTTGCTCTTGGTCCCCCAGGCTGTGCTTGGTCCCCCAGGCTGTGCTTGGTCCCCTTGGTTGCTCTTGGTCCCCCAGGCAGTGCTTGGTCCCCCTGGTTGCTCTTGGTCCCCCAGGCTGTGCTTAGTCCCCCAGGCTGTGCTTGGTCCCCCAGGCTGTGCTTCGTCCCCTGGCTGTGCTTGGTCCCCCAGGCTGTGCTTGGTCCCCCTGGCTGTGCTTGGTCCCCCAGGCTGTGCTTGGTCCCCCTGGTTGCTCTTGGTCCCCCAGGCTGTGCTTGGTCCCCCTGGTTGCTCTTGGTCCCCCAGGCTGTGCTTGGTCCCCCAGGCTGTGCTTGGTCCCCCAGGCTGTGCTTGGTCCCCCTGGTTGCTCTTGGTCCCCCAGGCTGTGCTTGGTCCCCCAGGCTGTGCTTGGTCCCCCAGGCTGTGCTTCGTCCCCCTGGCTGTGCTTGGTCCCCCAGGCTGTGCTTGGTCCCCCTGGCTGTGCTTGGTCCCCCAGGCTGTGCTTGGTCCCCCTGGTTGCTCTTGGTCCCCCAGGCTGTGCTTGGTCCCCCAGGCTGTGCTTGGTCCCCCAGGCTGTGCTTGGTCCCCCAGGCTGTGCTTAGTCCCCCTGGTTGCTCTTGGTCCCCCAGGCTGTGCTTGGTCCCCCAGGCTGTGCTTGGTCCCCCTGGTTGCTCTTGGTCCCCCAGGCTGTGCTTGGTCCCCCAGGCTGTGCTTGGTCCCCTTGGTTGCTCTTGGTCCCCCAGGCTGTGCTTGGTCCCCCAGGCTGTGCTTGGTCCCCTTGGTTGCTCTTGGTCCCCCAGGCTGTGCTTGGTCCCCTTGGTTGCTCTTGGTCCCCCAGGCAGTGCTTGGTCCCCCTGGTTGCTCTTGGTCCCCCAGGCTGTGCTTGGTCCCCCAGGCTGTGCTTGGTCCCCCTGGCTGTGCTTGGTCCCCCAGGCTGTGCTTGGTCCCCCTGGTTGCTCTTGGTCCCCCAGGCTGTGCTTGGTCCCCCTGGTTGCTCTTGGTCCCCCAGGCTGTGCTTGGTCCCCCAGGCTGTGCTTGGTCCCCCAGGCTGTGCTTGGTCCCCCTGGTTGCTCTTGGTCCCCCAGGCTGTGCTTGGTCCCCCTGGTTGCTCTTGGTCCCCCAGGCTGTGCTTGGTCCCCCTGGCTGTGCTTGGTCCCCTTGGTAGCTCTTGGTCCCCCAGGCTGTGCTTGGTCCCCCAGGCTGTGCTTGGTCCCCCAGGCTGTGCTTGGTCCCCTTGGTTGCTCTTGGTCCCCCAGGCTGTGCTTGGTCCCCCAGGCTGTGCTTGGTCCCCCAGGCCGTTGCTTTGTCCCCCTGGCTGTGCTTGGTCCCCCAGGCTGTGCTTGGTATCCCTGGCTATGCTTGGTCCCCCAGGCTGTGCTTGGTCCCCCTGGTTGCTCTTGGTCCCCCAGGCTGTGCTTGGTCCCCCTGGCTGTGCTTGGTCCCCCAGGCTGTGCTTGGTCCCCCTGGTTTCTCTTGGTCCCCCAGGCAGTGCTTGGTCCCCCTGGTTGCTCTTGGTCCACCAGGCTGTGCTTGGTCCCCCAGGCAGGCTGTGCTTGGTCCCCCAGGCTGTGCTTGGTCCCCTTGGTTGCTCTTGGACCCCTGGCTGTGCTTGGTCCCCCAGGCTGTGCTTGGTCCCCCTGGTTGCTCTTGGTCCCCCAGGCTGTGCTTGGTCCCCCAGGCTGTGCTTGGTCCCCCTGGCTGTGCTTGGTCCCCCAGGCTGTGCTTGGTGCCCCTGGTTGCTCTTGGTCCCCCAGGCTGTGCTTGGTCCCCCTGGCTGTGCTTGGTCCCTCAGGCTGTGCTTGGTCCCCCTGGTTGCTCTTGGTCACCCAGGCTGTGCTTGGACCCCCAGGCTGTGCTTGGTCCCCCAGGCTGTGCTTGGTCCCCCAGGCTGTGCTTGGTCCCCCAGGCTGTGCTTGGTCCCCCTGGTTGCTTTTGGTCCCCCAGGCTGTGCTTGGTCCCCCAGGCTGTGCTTGGTCCCCCTGGTTGCTCTTGGTCCCCCAGGCTGTGCTTGGTCCCCCAGGCTGTGCTTGGTCCCCTTGGTTGCTCTTGGTCCCCCAGGCTGTGCTTGGTCCCCTTGGTTGCTCTTGGTCCCCCAGGCTGTGCTTGGTCCCCCAGGCTGTGCGTGGTCCCCTTGGTTGCTCTTGGTCCCCCAGGCAGTGCTTGGTCCCCTTTGTTGCTCTTGGTCCCCCAGGCTGTGCTTGGTCCCCCAGGCTGTGCTTGGTCCCCCTGGCTGTGCTTGGTCCCCCAGGCTGTGCTTGGTCCCCCTGGCTGTGCTTGGTCCCCCAGGCTGTGCTTGGTCCCCCTGGTTGCTCTTGGTCCCCCAGGCTGTGCTTGGTCCCCCTGGTTGCTCTTGGTCCCCCAGGCTGTGCTTGGTCCCCCAGGCTGTGCTTGGTCCCCCAGGCTGTGCTTCTTCCCCCTGGTTGCTCTTGGTCCCCCAGGCTATGCTTGGTCCCCCTGGTTGCTCTTGGTCCCCCAGGCTGTGCTTGGTCCCCCAGGCTGTGCTTGGTCCCCCTGAATGCTCTTGGTCCCCCAGGCTGTGCTTGGTCCCCCAGGCTGTGCTTGGTCCCCCAGGCTGTGCTTCGTCCCCCTGGCTGTGCTTGGTCCCCCAGGCTGTGCTTGGTCCCCCTGGTTGCTCTTGGTGCCCCAGGCTGTGCTTGGTCCCCCTGGTTGCTCTTGGTCCCCCAGGATGTGCTTGGTCCCCTTTGTTGCTCTTGGTCCCCCAGGCTGTGGCTTGGTCCCCCAAGGCTGTGCTTGGTCCCCTTGGTTGCTCTTGGTCCCCCAGGCTGTGCTTGGTCCCCCAGGCTGTGCTTGGTCCCCTTGGTTGCTCTTGGTCCCCCAGGCAGTGCTTGGTCCCCCTGGTTGCTCTTGGTCCCCCAGGCTGTGCTTAGTCCCCCAGGCTGTGCTTGGTCCCCCAGGCTGTGCTTCGTCCCCTGGCTGTGCTTGGTCCCCCAGGCTGTGCTTGGTCCCCCTGGCTGTGCTTGGTCCCCCAGGCTGTGCTTGGTCCCCCTGGTTGCTCTTGGTCCCCCAGGCTGTGCTTGGTCCCCCTGGTTGCTCTTGGTCCCCCAGGCTGTGCTTGGTCCCCCAGGCTGTGCTTGGTCCCCCAGGCTGTGCTTGGTCCCCCTGGTTGCTCTTGGTCCCCCAGGCTGTGCTTGGTCCCCCAGGCTGTGCTTGGTCCCCCAGGCTGTGCTTCGTCCCCCTGGCTGTGCTTGGTCCCCCAGGCTGTGCTTGGTCCCCCTGGCTGTGCTTGGTCCCCCAGGCTGTGCTTGGTCCCCCTGGTTGCTCTTGGTCCCCCAGGCTGTGCTTGGTCCCCCAGGCTGTGCTTGGTCCCCCAGGCTGTGCTTGGTCCCCCAGGCTGTGCTTAGTCCCCCTGGTTGCTCTTGGTCCCCCAGGCTGTGCTTGGTCCCCCAGGCTGTGCTTGGTCCCCCTGGTTGCTCTTGGTCCCCCAGGCTGTGCTTGGTCCCCCAGGCTGTGCTTGGTCCCCTTGGTTGCTCTTGGTCCCCCAGGCTGTGCTTGGTCCCCCAGGCTGTGCTTGGTCCCCTTGGTTGCTCTTGGTCCCCCAGGCTGTGCTTGGTCCCCTTGGTTGCTCTTGGTCCCCCAGGCAGTGCTTGGTCCCCCTGGTTGCTCTTGGTCCCCCAGGCTGTGCTTGGTCCCCCAGGCTGTGCTTGGTCCCCCAGGCTGTGCTTGGTCCCCCTGGCTGTGCTTGGTCCCCCAGGCTGTGCTTGGTCCCCCTGGTTGCTCTTGGTCCCCCAGGCTGTGCTTGGTCCCCCTGGTTGCTCTTGGTCCCCCAGGCTGTGCTTGGTCCCCCAGGCTGTGCTTGGTCCCCCAGGCTGTGCTTGGTCCCCCTGGTTGCTCTTGGTCCCCCAGGCTGTGCTTGGTCCCCCTGGTTGCTCTTGGTCCCCCAGGCTGTGCTTGGTCCCCCTGGCTGTGCTTGGTCCCCTTGGTAGCTCTTGGTCCCCCAGGCTGTGCTTGGTCCCCCAGGCTGTGCTTGGTCCCCCAGGCTGTGCTTGGTCCCCTTGGTTGCTCTTGGTCCCCCAGGCTGTGCTTGGTCCCCCAGGCTGTGCTTGGTCCCCCAGGCCGTTGCTTTGTCCCCCTGGCTGTGCTTGGTCCCCCAGGCTGTGCTTGGTATCCCTGGCTATGCTTGGTCCCCCAGGCTGTGCTTGGTCCCCCTGGTTGCTCTTGGTCCCCCAGGCTGTGCTTGGTCCCCCTGGCTGTGCTTGGTCCCCCAGGCTGTGCTTGGTCCCCCTGGTTTCTCTTGGTCCCCCAGGCAGTGCTTGGTCCCCCTGGTTGCTCTTGGTCCACCAGGCTGTGCTTGGTCCCCCAGGCAGGCTGTGCTTGGTCCCCCAGGCTGTGCTTGGTCCCCTTGGTTGCTCTTGGACCCCTGGCTGTGCTTGGTCCCCCAGGCTGTGCTTGGTCCCCCTGGTTGCTCTTGGTCCCCCAGGCTGTGCTTGGTCCCCCAGGCTGTGCTTGGTCCCCCTGGCTGTGCTTGGTCCCCCAGGCTGTGCTTGGTGCCCCTGGTTGCTCTTGGTCCCCCAGGCTGTGCTTGGTCCCCCAGGCTGTGCTTGGTCCCCCTGGCTGTGCTTGGTCCCTCAGGCTGTGCTTGGTCCCCCTGGTTGCTCTTGGTCACCCAGGCTGTGCTTGGACCCCCAGGCTGTGCTTGGTCCCCCAGGCTGTGCTTGGTCCCCCAGGCTGTGCTTGGTCCCCCAGGCTGTGCTTGGTCCCCCTGGTTGCTCTTGGTCCCCCAGGCTGTGCTTGGTCCCCCAGGCTGTGCTTGGTCCCCCTGGTTGCTCTTGGTCCCCCAGGCTGTGCTTGGTCCCCCAGGCTGTGCTTGGTCCCCTTGGTTGCTCTTGGTCCCCCAGGCTGTGCTTGGTCCCCTTGGTTGCTCTTGGTCCCCCAGGCTGTGCTTGGTCCCCCAGGCTGTGCGTGGTCCCCTTGGTTGCTCTTGGTCCCCCAGGCAGTGCTTGGTCCCCTTGGTTGCTCTTGGTCCCCCAGGCTGTGCTTGGTCCCCCAGGCTGTGCTTGGTCCCCCTGGCTGTGCTTGGTCCCCCAGGCTGTGCTTGGTCCCCCTGGCTGTGCTTGGTCCCCCAGGCTGTGCTTGGTCCCCCTGGTTGCTCTTGGTCCCCCAGGCTGTGCTTGGCCCCCCTGGTTGCTCTTGGTCCCCCAGGCTGTGCTTGGTCCCCCAGGCTGTGCTTGGTCCCCCAGGCTGTGCTTCTTCCCCCTGGTTGCTCTTGGTCCCCCAGGCTATGCTTGGTCCCCCTGGTTGCTCTTGGTCCCCCAGGCTGTGCTTGGTCCCCCAGGCTGTGCTTGGTCCCCCTGAATGCTCTTGGTCCCCCAGGCTGTGCTTGGTCCCCCAGGCTGTGCTTGGTCCCCCAGGCTGTGCTTCGTCCCCCTGGCTGTGCTTGGTCCCCCAGGCTGTGCTTGGTCCCCCTGGCTGTGCTTGGTCCCCCAGGCTGTGCTTGGTCCCCCTGGTTGCTCTTGGTCCCCCAGGCTGTGCTTGGTCCCCCAGACTGTGCTTGGTCCCCCAGGCTGTGCTTAGTCCCCCTGGTTGCTCTTGGTCCCCCAGGCTGTGCTTGGTTCCCCTGGTTGCTCTTGGTCCCCCAGGCTGTGCTTGGTCCCCCAGGCTGTGCGTGGTCCGCTTGGTTGCTCTTGGTCCCCCAGGCTGTGCTTGGTCCCCCAGGCTGTGCTTGGTCCCCTTGGTTGCTCTTGGTCCCCCAGGCTGTGGTTGGTCCCCCAGGCTGTGCTTGGTCCCCTTGGTTGCTCTTGGTCCCCCCAGGCAGTGCTTGGTCCCCCTGGTTTCTCTTGGTCCCCCAGGATGTGCTTGGTCCCCCAGGCTGTGCTTGGTCCCCCAGGCTGTGCTTGGTCCCCCTGGCTGTGCTTGGTCCCCCAGGCTGTGCTTGGTCCCCCTGGTTGCTCTTGGTCCCCCAGGCTGTGCTTGGTCCCCCTGGTTGCTCTTGGTCCCCCAGGCTGTGCTTGGTCCCCCAGGCTGTGCTTGGTCCCCCAGGCTGTGCTTGGTCCCCCTGGTTGCTCTTGGTCCCCCAGGCTGTGCTTGGTCCCCCTGGTTGCTCTTGGTCCCCCAGGCTGTGCTTGGTCCCCCAGGCTGTGCTTGGTCCCCTTGGTAGCTCTTGGTCCTCCAGGCTGTGCTTGGTCCCCCAGGCTGTGCTTGGTCCCCTTGGTTGCTATTGGTCCCCCAGGCTGTGCTTGGTCCCCCAGGCTGTGCTTGGTCCCCCAGGCTGTGCTTGGTCCCCTTGGTTGCTCTTGGTCCCCCAGGCTGTGCTTGGTCCCCCAGGCTGTGCTTGGTCCCCCAGGCCGTTGCTTCGTCCCCCTGGCTGTGCTTGGTCCCCCAGGCTGTGCTTGGTATCCCTGGCTGTGCTTGGTCCCCCAGGCTGTGCTTGGTCCCCCTGGTTGCTCTTGGTCCCCCAGGCTGTGCTTGCTCCCCCAGGCTGTGCTTGGTCCCCCTGGCTGTGCTTGGTCCCCCAGGCTGTGCTTGGTCCCCCTGGTGTCTCTTGGTCCCCCAGGCAGTGCTTGGTCCCCCTGGTTGCTCTTGGTCCCCCAGGCTGTGCTTGGTCCCCCAGGCTGTGCTTTGTCCCCTTGGTTGCTCTTGGCCCCCCAGGCTGTGCTTGGTCTAAGCATGGGCGGAAAATCCGTTTCGCTCGCGGATTTTGCGGATTTTCGGTAAATTCGCAATCCGCGAGATTCGCGAATCTCCCGCAAAATCCGCAAATCCGCGAGCAGCGGATTTTATGGCTTGCTCGCACTGTTCACGTGAGTTCGCGGCTTCCCAGTACAACTTCGCGCCCCGCGAATAAGCGCAAAATTGCAGAAATACGATCTTAGCAAAACTGAAACTACTTACGAGGTTCAAAAGTTCAGGCTCATCATTAGTAGCCATTTCCTGTAGTGCTTCCTGAGGGGCCCCTCCAGAGTTCAGTTGCCAGTTGCAACTATTATGTGACCCTGCTCTGAACCTCAGAATAGTTACACATATGCCACAAAGGTCCTGAATTACAGCTAAGGGAGACAAGCAGGAGCCAGGCTGGAAGTTCAAATCCATTAATCAGCCCCTAATTCATTATTGTCAGTTGGGGCAGGGCAGGTGTTGTAACTAATTTTGCAACAATGAAAGCACTTAGCAAGTGCAAAAGATCCCTAATCAGGAAGCACTAAGGAAGCAGGTGCCAGCTAAAAAAATATTCTGTGACACATTAATCAGCCCCAAATTAATTCAGGTCACTTGAGGCAGGGAAGGTGTGCTTGCTTTGCCACAATAATGTACACTGACTGGACAACCAGAGGGTCCTGTGATGAAACAGAGGGTGGCATGGGTGGGCCAGAGGGTGGCATGAGTAGTCAGAGAGTGGCAGTGGTGACAGAGAGTGGCAGTGATGAAGAAGAGTGTCCCAAACAGGCTGGACACGTACAAACAACAAGTTCGCGAAACTTGCGACCCGACAGGTAAGTTCGCGTGTTGCGAAATTGTACAAAACCCTCGCGAACTGGCAGAAACCCGCGCGAACACAAAAAAAAAAAATCCGCAAATTCGCGAGAATTCGCGGATTTTGCGGATTGCGAGTTCGCAAATCCGCAAAATTCGCGAACGCGAGATTCGCAAAATTCGCCCATGCTTAGCTTGGTCCCCTTGGTTGCTCTTGGTCCCCCAGGCTGTGCTTGGTCCCCCAGGATGTGCTTGGTCCCCTTGGTTGCTCTTGGTCCCCCAGGCTGTGCTTGGTCCCCCAGGCTGTGCTTGGTCCCCCTGGCTGTGCTTGGTCCCCCAGGCTGTGCTTGGTCCCCCAGGCTGTGCTTCTTCCCCCTGGCTGTGCTTGGTCCCCCAGGCTGTGCTTGGTCCCCCTTGTTGCTCTTGGTCCCCCAGGCTGTGCTTGGTCCCCCAGGCTGTGCTTGGTCCCCCTGGCTGTGCTTGGTCCCCCAGGCTGTGCTTGGTCCTCCTGGTTGCTCTTGGTCCCCCAGGCTGTGCTTGGCCCCCCAGGCTGTGCTTGGTCCCCCAGGCGTTCTTGGTCCCCCAGGCTGTGCTTGGTCCCCCTGGTTGCTCTTGGTCCCCCAGGCTGTGCTTGGTCCCCCTGGTTGCTCTTCGTCCCCCAGGCTGTGCTTGGTCCGCCAGGCTGTGCTTGGTCTTCTTTGTTGCTCTTGGTCCCCCAGGCTGTGCTTGGTCCCCCAGGCTGTGCTTGGTCCCCCTGGCTGTGCTTGGTCCCCCAGGCTGTGCTTGGTCCCCCTGGTTGCTCTTGGTCCCCCAGGCTGTGCTTGGTCCCCCTGGTTGCTCTTGGTCCCCCAGGCTGTGCTTGGTCCCCCAGGCTGTGCTTGGTCCCCCAGGCTGTGCTTGGTCCCCCTGGTTGCTCTTGGTCCCCCAGGCTGTGCTTAGTCCCCCAGGCTGTGCTTGGTCCCCCAGGCTGTGCTTGGTCCCCCTGGTTGCTCTTGGTCCCCCAGGCTGTGCTTAGTCCCCCAGGCTGTGCTTGGTCCCCCAGGCTGTGCTTGGTCCCCCTGGTTGCTCTTGGTCCCCCAGGCTGTGCTTGGTCCCCCAGGCTGTGCTTGGTCCGCCTGGTTGCTCTTGGTCCCCCAAGCTGTGCTTGGTCCCCCAGGCTGTGCTTGGTCCCCTAGGCTGTGCTTGGTACCCCTTGTTGCTCTTGGTCCCCCAGGCTGCGCTTGGTCCCCCAGGTTGTGCTTGGTCCCCCTGGTTGCTCTTGGTCCCCCAGGCTGTGCTGGGTACCCCAGGCTGTGCTTGGTCCCCCTGGTTGCTTTTGGTCCCCCAGGCTGTGCTTGGTCACCTTGGTTGCTCTTGGTCCCCCAGGCTGAGCTTGGTCCCCCAGGCTGTGCTTGGTCCCCCTGGCTCTGCTTGGTCCCCCAGGCTGTGCTTGGTCCCCCTGGTTGCTCTTGGTCCCCCAGGCTGTTCTTGGTCCCCCAGGCTGTGCTTGGTCCCCCTGGTTGCTCTTGGTCCCCCAGGCTGTGCTTGGTCCCCCAGGCTGTGCTTGGACCCCTTGGTTGCTCTTGGTCCCCCAGGCTGTGCTTGGTCCCCCTGGTTTCTCTTGGTCCCCCAGGCAGTGCTTGGTCCCCCTGGTTGCTCTTGGTCCACCAGGCTGTGCTTGGTCCCCCAGGCAGGCTGTGCTTGGTCCCCCAGGCTGTGCTTGGTCCCCTTGGTTGCTCTTGGACCCCTGGCTGTGCTTGGTCCCCCAGGCTGTGCTTGGTCCCCCTGGTTGCTCTTGGTCCCCCAGGCTGTGCTTGGTCCCCCTGGCTGTGCTTGGTCCCCCAGGCTGTGCTTTGTCCCCCTGGTTGCTCTTGGTCACCCAGGCTGTGCTTGGACCCCCAGGCTGTGCTTGGTCCCCCAGGCTGTGCTTGGTCCCCAGGCTGTGCTTGGTCCCCCAGGCTGTGCTTGGTCCCCCTGGTTGCTCTTGGTCCCCCAGGCTGTGCTTGGTCCCCCAGGCTGTGCTTGGTCCCCCTGGTTGCTCTTGGTCCCCCAGGCTGTGCTTGGTCCCCCAGGCTGTGCTTGGTCCCCTTGGTTGCTCTTGGTCCCCCAGGCTGTGCTTGGTCCCCTTGGTTGCTCTTGGTCCCCCAGGCTGTGCTTGGTCCCCCAGGCTGTGCGTGGTCCCCTTGGTTGCTCTTGGTCCCCCAGGCAGTGCTTGGTCCCCCTGGTTGCTCTTGGTCCCCCAGGCTGTGCTTGGTCCCCCAGGCTGTGCTTGGTCCCCCTGGCTGTGCTTGGTCCCCCAGGCTGTGCTTGGTCCCCCTGGCTGTGCTTGGTCCCCCAGGCTGTGCTTGGTCCCCCTGGTTGCTCTTGGTCCCCCAGGCTGTGCTTGGTCCCCCTGGTTGCTCTTGGTCCCCCAGGCTGTGCTTGGTCCCCCAGGCTGTGCTTGGTCCCCCAGGCTGTGCTTGGTCCCCCTGGTTGCTCTTGGTCCCCCAGGCTATGCTTGGTCCCCCTGGTTGCTCTTGGTCCCCCAGGCTGTGCTTGGTCCCCCAGGCTGTGCTTGGTCCCCCTGAATGCTCTTGGTCCCCCAGGCTGTGCTTGGTCCCCCAGGCTGTGCTTGGTCCCCCAGGCTGTGCTTCGTCCCCCTGGCTGTGCTTGGTCCCCCAGGCTGTGCTTGGTCCCCCTGGCTGTGCTTGGTCCCCCAGGCTGTGCTTGGTCCCCCTGGTTGCTCTTGGTCCCCCAGGCTGTGCTTGGTCCCCCAGGCTGTGCGTGGTCCCCTTGGTTGCTCTTGGTCCCCCAGGCTGTGCTTGGTCCCCCAGGCTGTGCTTGGTCCCCTTGGTTGCTCTTGGTCCCCCAGGCTGTGGTTGGTCCCCCAGGCTGTGCTTGGTCCCCTTGGTTGCTCTTGGTCCCCCAGGCAGTGCTTGGTCCCCCTGGTTTCTCTTGGTCCCCCAGGCTGTGCTTGGTCCCCCAGGCTGTGCTTGGTCCCCCAGGCTGTGCTTGGTCCCCCTGGCTGTGCTTGGTCCCCCAGGCTGTGCTTGGTCCCCCTGGTTGCTCTTGGTCCCCCAGGCTGTGCTTGGTCCCCCTGGTTGCTCTTGGTCCCCCAGGCTGTGCTTGGTCCCCCAGGCTGTGCTTGGTCCCCCAGGCTGTGCTTGGTCCCCCTGGTTGCTCTTGGTCCCCCAGGCTGTGCTTGGTCCCCCTGGTTGCTCTTGGTCCCCCAGGCTGTGCTTGGTCCCCCAGGCTGTGCTTGGTCCCCTTGGTAGCTCTTGGTCCTCCAGGCTGTGCTTGGTCCCCCAGGCTGTGCTTGGTCCCCTTGGTTGCTATTGGTCCCCCAGGCTGTGCTTGGTCCCCCAGGCTGTGCTTGGTCCCCCAGGCTGTGCTTGGTCCCCTTGGTTGCTCTTGGTCCCCCAGGCTGTGCTTGGTCCCCCAGGCCGTTGCTTCGTCCCCCTGGCTGTGCTTGGTCCCCCAGGCTGTGCTTGGTATCCCTGGCTGTGCTTGGTCCCCCAGGCTGTGCTTGGTCCCCCTGGTTGCTCTTGGTCCCCCAGGCTGTGCTTGCTCCCCCAGGCTGTGCTTGGTCCCCCTGGCTGTGCTTGGTCCCCCAGGCTGTGCTTGGTCCCCCTGGTGTCTCTTGGTCCCCCAGGCAGTGCTTGGTCCCCCTGGTTGCTCTTGGTCCCCCAGGCTGTGCTTGGTCCCCCAGGCTGTGCTTTGTCCCCTTGGTTGCTCTTGGCCCCCCAGGCTGTGCTTGGTCTAAGCATGGGCGGAAAATCCGTTTCGCTCGCGGATTTTGCGGATTTTCGGTAAATTCGCAATCCGCGAGATTCGCGAATCTCCCGCAAAATCCGCAAATCCGCGAGCAGCGGATTTTATGGCTTGCTCGCACTGTTCACGTGAGTTTGCGGCTTCCCAGTACAACTTCGCGCCCCGCGAATAAGCGCAAAATTGCAGAAATACGATCTTAGCAAAACTGAAACTACTTACGAGGTTCAAAAGTTCAGGCTCATCATTAGTAGCCATTTCCTGTAGTGCTTCCTGAGGGGCCCCTCCAGAGTTCAGTTGCCAGTTGCAACTATTATGTGACCCTGCTCTGAACCTCAGAATAGTTACACATATGCCACAAAGGTCCTGAATTACAGCTAAGGGAGACAAGCAGGAGCCAGGCTGGAAGTTCAAATCCATTAATCAGCCCCTAATTCATTATTGTCAGTTGGGGCAGGGCAGGTGTTGTAACTAATTTTGCAACAATGAAAGCACTTAGCAAGTGCAAAAGATCCCTAATCAGGAAGCACTAAGGAAGCAGGTGCCAGCTAAAAAAATATTCTGTGACACATTAATCAGCCCCAAATTAATTCAGGTCACTTGAGGCAGGGAAGGTGTGCTTGCTTTGCCACAATAATGTACACTGACTGGACAACCAGAGGGTCCTGTGATGAAACAGAGGGTGGCATGGGTGGGCCAGAGGGTGGCATGAGTAGTCAGAGAGTGGCAGTGGTGACAGAGAGTGGCAGTGACGAAGAAGAGTGTCCCAAACAGGCTGGACACGTACAAACAACAAGTTCGCGAAACTTGCGACCCGACAGGTAAGTTCGCGTGTTGCGAAATTGTACAAAACCCTCGCGAACTGGCAGAAACCCGCGCGAATACAAAAAAAAAATCCGCAAATTCGCGAGAATTCGCGGATTTTGCGGATTGCGAGTTCGCAAATCCGCAAAATTCGCGAACGCGAGATTCGCAAAATTCGCCCATGCTTAGCTTGGTCCCCTTGGTTGCTCTTGGTCCCCCAGGCTGTGCTTGGTCCCCCAGGATGTGCTTGGTCCCCTTGGTTGCTCTTGGTCCCCCAGGCTGTGCTTGGTCCCCCAGGCTGTGCTTGGTCCCCCTGGCTGTGCTTGGTCCCCCAGGCTGTGCTTGGTCCCCCAGGCTGTGCTTCTTCCCCCTGGCTGTGCTTGGTCCCCCAGGCTGTGCTTGGTCCCCCTGGTTGCTCTTGGTCCCCCAGGCTGTGCTTGGTCCCCCAGGCTGTGCTTGGTCCCCCTGGCTGTGCTTGGTCCCCCAGGCTGTGCTTGGTCCTCCTGGTTGCTCTTGGTCCCCCAGGCTGTGCTTGGCCCCCCAGGCTGTGCTTGGTCCCCCAGGCGTGCTTGGTCCCCCAGGCTGTGCTTGGTCCCCCTGGTTGCTCTTGGTCCCCCAGGCTGTGCTTGGTCCCCCTGGTTGCTCTTCGTCCCCCAGGCTGTGCTTGGTCCCCCAGGCTGTGCTTGGTCTTCTTTGTTGCTCTTGGTCCCCCAGGCTGTGCTTGGTCCCCCAGGCTGTGCTTGGTCCCCCTGGCTGTGCTTGGTCCCCCAGGCTGTGCTTGGTCCCCCTGGTTGCTCTTGGTCCCCCAGGCTGTGCTTGGTCCCCCTGGTTGCTCTTGGTCCCCCAGGCTGTGCTTGGTCCCCCAGGCTGTGCTTGGTCCCCCAGGCTGTGCTTGGTCCCCCTGGTTGCTCTTGGTCCCCCAGGCTGTGCTTGGTCCCCCAGGCTGTGCTTGGTCCCCCAGGCTGTGCTTGGTCCCCCTGGTTGCTCTTGGTCCCCCAGGCTGTGCTTAGTCCCCCAGGCTGTGCTTGGTCCCCCAGGCTCTGCTTGGTCCCCCTGGTTGCTCTTGGTCCCCCAGGCTGTGCTTGGTCCCCCAGGCTGTGCTTGGTCCCCCAGGCTGTGCTTGGTCCGCCTGGTTGCTCTTGGTCCCCCAAGCTGTGCTTGGTCCCCCAGGCTGTGCTTGGTCCCCTAGGCTGTGCTTGGTACCCCTTGTTGCTCTTGGTACCCCAGGCTGCGCTTGGTCCCCCAGGTTGTGCTTGGTCCCCCTGGTTGCTCTTGGTCCCCCAGGCTGTGCTGGGTACCCCAGGCTGTGCTTGGTCCCCCTGGTTGCTTTTGGTCCCCCAGGCTGTGCTTGGTCACCTTGGTTGCTCTTGGTCCCCCAGGCTGTGCTTGGTCCCCCAGGCTGTGCTTGGTCCCCCTGGCTCTGCTTGGTCCCCCAGGCTGTGCTTGGTCCCCCTGGTTGCTCTTGGTCCCCCAGGCTGTTCTTGGTCCCCCAGGCTGTGCTTGGTCCCCCTGGTTGCTCTTGGTCCCCCAGGCTGTGCTTGGTCCCCCAGGCTGTGCTTGGACCCCTTGGTTGCTCTTGGTCCCCCAGGCTGTGCTTGGTCCCCCAGGCTGTGCTTGGTCCCCCTGGTTGCTCTTGGTCCCCCAGGCTGTGCTTGGTCCCCCAGGCTGTGCTTGGTCCCCCTGGTTGCTCTTGGTCCCCCAGGCTGTGCTTGGTCCCCTTGGTTGCTCTTGGTCCCCCAGGCTGTGCTTGGTCCCCCAGGCTGTGCTTGGTCCCCCTGGCTGTGCTTGGTCCCCCAGGCTGTGCTTGGTCCCCCTGGTTGCTCTTGGTCCCCCAGGCTTTGCTTGGTCCCCCAGGCTGTGCTTGGTCCCCCAGGCTGTGCTTGGTCCCCCAGGCTGTGCTTTGTCCCCCAGGCTGTGCTTGGTCCCCCTGGTTGCTCTTGGTCCCCCAGGCTGTGCTTGGTCCCCCGGGCTGTGCTTGGTCCCCCTGGTTGCTCTTGGTCCCCCAGTCTGTGCTTGGTCCCCCAGCCTGTGCTTGGTCCCCCAGGCTGTGCTTGGTCCCCCTGGTTGCTCTTGGTCCCCCAGGCTGTGCTTGGTCCCCCAGGCTGTGCTTGGTCCCCCTGGCTGTGCTTGGTCCCCCAGGCTGTGCTTGGTCCCCCTGGTTGCTCTTGGTCCCCCAAGCTGTGGTTGGTCCCCCAGGCTGTGCTTGGTCCCCCAGGCTGTGCTTGGTCCCCCAGGCTGTGCTTGGTCCCCCTGGTTGCTCTTGGTCCCCCAGGCTGTGCTTGGTCCCCCTGGTTGCTCTTGGTCCCCCAGGCTGTGCTTGGTCCCACAGGCTGTGTTTTATCCCCCAGCCTGTGCTTGGTCCCCCAGGCTGTGCTTGGTCCCCTTGGTTGCTCTTGGTCCCCCAGGCTGTGCTTGGTCTCCCTGGTTGCTCTTGGTCCCCCAGGCTGTGCTTGGTCCCCCAGGCTGTGCTTGGTCCCCTTGGTTGCTCTTGGTCCCCCAGGCTGTGCTTGGTCCCCTAGGCTGTGCTTGGTCCCCCAGCCTGTGCTTGGTCCCCCAGGCTCTGCTTGGTCCCCTTGGTTGCTCTTGGTCCCCCAGGCTGTGCTTGGTCTCCCTGGTTGCTCTTGGTCCCCCAGGCTGTGCTTGGTCCCCCAGGCTGTGCTTGGTCCCTTTGGTTGCTCTTGGTCCCCCAGGCTGTGCTTGGTACCCTAGGCTGTGCTTGGTCCCCTTGGTTGCTATTGGTCCCCCAGGCTGTGCTTGGTCCCCCTGGTTGCTCTTGGTCCCCCAGGCTGTGCTTGGTCCCCCAGGCTGTGCTTGGTCCCCCAGGCTGTGCTTGGTCCCCCTGGTTGCTCTTGGTCCCCCAGGCTGTGCTTGGTCCCCCAGGCTGTGCTTGGTCCCCTTGGTTGCTCTTGGCCCCCCAGGCTGTGCTTGGTCCCCCTGGTTGCTCTTGGTCCCCCAGGCTGTGCTTGGTCCCCCAGGCTGTGCATGGTCCCCTTGGTTGCTCTTGGTCCCCCAGGCTGTGCTTGGTCCCCCAGGCTGTGCTTGGTCCCCTTGGTTGCTCTTGGTCCCCCAGGCTGTGGTTGGTCCCCCAGGCTGTGCTTGGTCCCCTTGGTTGCTCTTGGTCCCCCAGGCAGTGCTTGGTCCCCCTGGTTTCTCTTGGTCCCCCAGGCTGTGCTTGGTCCCCCAGGCTGTGCTTGGTCCCCCAGGCTGTGCTTGGTCCCCCTGGCTGTGCTTGGTCCCCCAGGCTGTGCTTGGTCCCCCTGGTTGCTCTTGGTCCCCCAGGCTGTGCTTGGTCCCCCTGGTTGCTCTTGGTCCCCCAGGCTGTGCTTGGTCCCCCAGGCTGTGCTTGGTCCCCCAGGCTGTGCTTGGTCCCCCTGGTTGCTCTTGGTCCCCCAGGCTGTGCTTGGTCCCCCTGGTTGCTCTTGGTCCCCCAGGCTGTGCTTGGTCCCCCAGGCTGTGCTTGGTCCCCTTGGTAGCTCTTGGTCCCCCAGGCTGTGCTTGGTCCCCCAGGCTGTGCTTGGTCCCCTTGGTTGCTATTGGTCCCCCAGGCTGTGCTTGGTCCCCCAGGCTGTGCTTGGTCCCCCAGGCTGTGCTTGGTCCCCTTGGTTGCTCTTGGTCCCCCAGGCTGTGCTTGGTCCCCCAGGCTGTGCTTGGTCCCCCAGGCCGTTGCTTCGTCCCCCTGGCTGTGCTTGGTCCCCCAGGCTGTGCTTGGTATCCCTGGCTGTGCTTGGTCCCCCAGGCTGTGCTTGGTCCCCCTGGTTGCTCTTGGTCCCCCAGGCTGTGCTTGCTCCCCCAGGCTGTGCTTGGTCCCCCTGGCTGTGCTTGGTCCCCCAGGCTGTGCTTGGTCCCCCTGGTGTCTCTTGGTCCCCCAGGCAGTGCTTGGTCCCCCTGGTTGCTCTTGGTCCCCCAGGCTGTGCTTGGTCCCCCAGGCTGTGCTTTGTCCCCTTGGTTGCTCTTGGCCCCCCAGGCTGTGCTTGGTCTAAGCATGGGCGGAAAATCCGTTTCGCTCGCGGATTTTGCGGATTTTCGGTAAATTCGCAATCCGCGAGATTCGCGAATCTCCCGCAAAATCCGCAAATCCGCGAGCAGCGGATTTTATGGCTTGCTCGCACTGTTCACGTGAGTTCGCGGCTTCCCAGTACAACTTCGCGCCCCGCGAATAAGCGCAAAATTGCAGAAATACGATCTTAGCAAAACTGAAACTACTTACGAGGTTCAAAAGTTCAGGCTCATCATTAGTAGCCATTTCCTGTAGTGCTTCCTGAGGGGCCCCTCCAGAGTTCAGTTGCCAGTTGCAACTATTATGTGACCCTGCTCTGAACCTCAGAATAGTTACACATATGCCACAAAGGTCCTGAATTACAGCTAAGGGAGACAAGCAGGAGCCAGGCTGGAAGTTCAAATCCATTAATCAGCCCCTAATTCATTATTGTCAGTTGGGGCAGGGCAGGTGTTGTAACTAATTTTGCAACAATGAAAGCACTTAGCAAGTGCAAAAGATCCCTAATCAGGAAGCACTAAGGAAGCAGGTGCCAGCTAAAAAAATATTCTGTGACACATTAATCAGCCCCAAATTAATTCAGGTCACTTGAGGCAGGGAAGGTGTGCTTGCTTTGCCACAATAATGTACACTGACTGGACAACCAGAGGGTCCTGTGATGAAACAGAGGGTGGCATGGGTGGGCCAGAGGGTGGCATGAGTAGTCAGAGAGTGGCAGTGGTGACAGAGAGTGGCAGTGATGAAGAAGAGTGTCCCAAACAGGCTGGACACGTACAAACAACAAGTTCGCGAAACTTGCGACCCGACAGGTAAGTTCGCGTGTTGCGAAATTGTACAAAACCCTCGCGAACTGGCAGAAACCCGCGCGAACACAAAAAAAAAAAATCCGCAAATTCGCGAGAATTCGCGGATTTTGCGGATTGCGAGTTCGCAAATCCGCAAAATTCGCGAACGCGAGATTCGCAAAATTCGCCCATGCTTAGCTTGGTCCCCTTGGTTGCTCTTGGTCCCCCAGGCTGTGCTTGGTCCCCCAGGATGTGCTTGGTCCCCTTGGTTGCTCTTGGTCCCCCAGGCTGTGCTTGGTCCCCCAGGCTGTGCTTGGTCCCCCTGGCTGTGCTTGGTCCCCCAGGCTGTGCTTGGTCCCCCAGGCTGTGCTTCTTCCCCCTGGCTGTGCTTGGTCCCCCAGGCTGTGCTTGGTCCCCCTTGTTGCTCTTGGTCCCCCAGGCTGTGCTTGGTCCCCCAGGCTGTGCTTGGTCCCCCTGGCTGTGCTTGGTCCCCCAGGCTGTGCTTGGTCCTCCTGGTTGCTCTTGGTCCCCCAGGCTGTGCTTGGCCCCCCAGGCTGTGCTTGGTCCCCCAGGCGTGCTTGGTCCCCCAGGCTGTGCTTGGTCCCCCTGGTTGCTCTTGGTCCCCCAGGCTGTGCTTGGTCCCCCTGGTTGCTCTTCGTCCCCCAGGCTGTGCTTGGTCCGCCAGGCTGTGCTTGGTCTTCTTTGTTGCTCTTGGTCCCCCAGGCTGTGCTTGGTCCCCCAGGCTGTGCTTGGTCCCCCTGGCTGTGCTTGGTCCCCCAGGCTGTGCTTGGTCCCCCTGGTTGCTCTTGGTCCCCCAGGCTGTGCTTGGTCCCCCTGGTTGCTCTTGGTCCCCCAGGCTGTGCTTGGTCCCCCAGGCTGTGCTTGGTCCCCCAGGCTGTGCTTGGTCCCCCTGGTTGCTCTTGGTCCCCCAGGCTGTGCTTGGTCCCCCAGGCTGTGCTTGGTCCCTCAGGCTGTGCTTGGTCCCCCTGGTTGCTCTTGGTCCCCCAGGCTGTGCTTAGTCCCCCAGGCTGTGCTTGGTCCCCCAGGCTGTGCTTGGTCCCCCTGGTTGCTCTTGGTCCCCCAGGCTGTGCTTGGTCCCCCAGGCTGTGCTTGGTCCCCCAGGCTGTGCTTGGTCCGCCTGGTTGCTCTTGGTCCCCCAAGCTGTGCTTTGTCCCCCAGGCTGTGCTTGGTCCCCTAGGCTGTGCTTGGTACCCCTTGTTGCTCTTGGTCCCCCAGGCTGCGCTTGGTCCCCCAGGTTGTGCTTGGTCCCCCTGGTTGCTCTTGGTCCCCCAGGCTGTGCTGGGTACCCCAGGCTGTGCTTGGTCCCCCTGGTTGCTTTTGGTCCCCCAGGCTGTGCTTGGTCACCTTGGTTGCTCTTGGTCCCCCAGGCTGTGCTTGGTCCCCCAGGCTGTGCTTGGTCCCCCTGGCTCTGCTTGGTCCCCCAGGCTGTGCTTGGTCCCCCTGGTTGCTCTTGGTCCCCCAGGCTGTTCTTGGTCCCCCAGGCTGTGCTTGGTCCCCCTGGTTGCTCTTGGTCCCCCAGGCTGTGCTTGGTCCCCCAGGCTGTGCTTGGACCCCTTGGTTGCTCTTGGTCCCCCAGGCTGTGCTTGGTCCCCCTGGTTTCTCTTGGTCCCCCAGGCAGTGCTTGGTCCCCCTGGTTGCTCTTGGTCCACCAGGCTGTGCTTGGTCCCCCAGGCAGGCTGTGCTTGGTCCCCCAGGCTGTGCTTGGTCCCCTTGGTTGCTCTTGGACCCCTGGCTGTGCTTGGTCCCCCAGGCTGTGCTTGGTCCCCCTGGTTGCTCTTGGTCCCCCAGGCTGTGCTTGGTCCCCCAGGCTGTGCTTGGTCCCCCAGGCTGTGCTTGGTCCCCCAGGCTGTGCTTGGTCCCCCTGGCTGTGCTTGGTCCCCCAGGCTGTGCTTTGTCCCCCTGGTTGCTCTTGGTCACCCAGGCTGTGCTTGGACCCCCAGGCTGTGCTTGGTCCCCCAGGCTGTGCTTGGTCCCCCAGGCTGTGCTTGGTCCCCCAGGCTGTGCTTGGTCCCCCTGGTTGCTCTTGGTCCCCCAGGCTGTGCTTGGTCCCCCAGGCTGTGCTTGGTCCCCCTGGTTGCTCTTGGTCCCCCAGGCTGTGCTTGGTCCCCCAGGCTGTGCTTTGTCCCCTTGGTTGCTCTTGGCCCCCCAGGCTGTGCTTGGTCTAAGCATGGGCGGAAAATCCATTTCGCTCGCGGATTTTGCGGATTTTCGGTAAATTCGCAATCCGCGAGATTCGCGAATCTCCCGCAAAATCCGCAAATCCGCGAGCAGCGGATTTTATGGCTTGCTCGCACTGTTCACGTGAGTTCGCGGCTTCCCAGTACAACTTCGCGCCCCGCGAATAAGCGCAAAATTGCAGAAATACGATCTTAGCAAAACTGAAACTACTTACGAGGTTCAAAAGTTCAGGCTCATTGTTAGACCCGGGACCCTGGCCGGCCAAGACTCGCGTCGAGGTCAGTCAGGGATCGCCAGTTCTAAGTGTCAGGGCAAGGGAGTCACACACCAAGGCAACCCCTACTCGCCCTCTAGGTAACGTGGCGCGAGCAGTCAAGGCTAAACTTGGAGGCGATGTAAGTTAAGTATTTGCGCATGCACCCCAGCAACAACACCCAAGGCCCACCACAAAGAAAACACTCCACACAAGGTTATGTAAAAATAGCCTTTGTATTATAAAAATATACATCAGATAAAACACACATCTTATTACACAGTGCCAACAGGCACGGGCGGAATTTACAAGGGATATTTGTACAGGACAGGGCCACCTGGACCACTGTCAAGGGTATCAGCACTTTTAGAAATAATTACTGTAGCACAAAAATATAACAGTAGAGCATACAACCAGTAATCACTGGTAACAGGGCCTCTCTAGCACCACCTGTACTAGGGAGAAAACAACCACCTACATGCCACACTACCTGTAGGGATGTAAAAGCAAAACACATGATGCCGTAACATTCAGAGGTGTAAAAGTCACTAACTATGTCCCCAAACTCACCAGTCACCACCTGTGACTGTCCCGGTGTCCCAATGTCAGGGCCTAAACGTGGCAGTTGCCCACAAAGTGCTGGACAACTGGAGCAGGGAAAGTTAGCACAAAGTTGGAGCCTCTCTGGGCTCAAAGAACCACCACTGTGGCACTGGTGAGCCTCTCTTAGGCTCTCTCACCAGTAAGGGGGGCTGCTGAGCCTCTCGGGGCTCCAGCACTGGGCAGGTGCAGCCTCGCTGGGCTGGGGGGTCCCTCGCTCTGGGGACCCAAAGCAATAATGCTGGCTAAGAGCCTCGCTGGGCTCTAAATCAACTGGTGCCCCCGGGGCACCTCGTGGCTCCAAAACGTGGAGATGCCCCCTGAGCCCTCAGGCTCGAAACACACGGGCGCTTCTCTTTGGGAGTCCCCCCTCTGGGGACTCGATGTGCTCGTGGGGCGCTCAGAGCCCCTCAGGGCTCTCTACAGCTACCGGCGCGAGGTCGCGCTACAGAGAGGGGGCGGGGCGAACACCGGCAATGTGTCCCGACGCTCCCCCCCTCCCCTGCAGGCAGGCACTCACCGGTCTAGGTGCTGGCTTTCCAGCGGCGGCGGGTCTCTCCCGCTGGTCCCGGGGCTCTCCTCTCCTCTCGGGGAGCCTCGGCAGGCTCTCTCTCGGCTCGGCGAGGGAGGCGGGACTTCCGGGTTAACTCTCCCGGGCCGCGCGGTGATTGGACGACAATCCCTTCACTTCCGGGTCGCCGCGGGCAGCGCGGCGGCTCGCTTTAGGCAGGCAGGCGGGCTCCCAGATGATCCGAGGAGAGGAGAGCCCTCGTAGATCAATCAAAACCGGGCAAAGTACCGCGGCAATGAGCGGGGTGGCACCCGCGCCGTCGAATCCTTATACAAAGCGGGCAGGATACAGCGCTCACAGCGCTCGAGCAAAAGTACAGCGTTTCCAGCGCTTAGGCAGGCGATCTCAGCGCTCCTAGCGCTGAAGGGCAGAGAGCAGCGCTCTCAGGCTGTAGGCAGGCGTCCTCAGTGCTCCCCAGCACTGGAGGACAGGACAGGGCTCCAGCAGGGCTGGAGGCAGGCAGGGGGGGCAAGGCTGGGCCAGAGCCAGCACACTGGGTCTCCAGGCAGGGAGACTCCCCAAGTGGCGGTCCTTCTGGCCCCAGCAGCGGCACAAGCCCCCTCTGGCAGGATTCCAAAAGAAGAACATTTTCAGTGGGGACACAGCCCCTTCTTATACCAACAAATCCTTTGTTACAATGTGCAGGGTGGGGGGAAAACCAGTCGCAGCTGGTTCTGGAGCACTCTTGATGGCCCAACCACCCATTTCTTTCACTGGGGAGGCTAGGGTCATTAGACACACCACAGGGGGGCGGAGCCAGCATTGTGTGGGGAAAACCCAGCCCATCCAGGACCCAGGTACACTCCTCCCACACATCACTCATGCTAATCTCCCACTCACCACCGGGCAGACCCATCCAGACTTCCTGGAGCCTGGCATGCCAGCCAGCTCCAGCCAATCACGCTCCAGCACCCTCACTGCACACATATCTCAATGTCCAGAAGTAGCACTTCCCAACTAGACACACACATGCCGCAGACACCATCTTGCAGCATTCGCTCTCACGAGTTCAGGCATACCAAACTCGAGCCTGCACTCCCCACGCATCAGGAACTACTAGGGACACACACATTCCCCATGCATTCCTATGGGAGGGCAGGCCAGCCATACTTCACGCACGCACTTTCACTCTGGGACTCAGGGGAAAGTGCGCAGAGACCCAAAAATCACTGACACAGGGTCACAAATAAGGCAAAAAGTCTAGGGGTGAACCTGCCCTGCGGGCCAAGTCCAACACAACCCCCTTCCAGCCAAAACGCAGGGGAGAACAATCACCACCGTGATGGACTTCCCTGCTTGGGGCGATAGAACACGGACGCAGGCCCGCCACTGCCGGGACACTCTCCTGTTCTATGCCACGGTGAACCCCTAGGGTTCCTTCTAAAGCTCCTGTAAGGACCAACTGGGCTACCCCACTGGTACTCCTCAGCTGTCCGCGGCCAGGACCCGGCCCTTGGCCACCCAGGTGCCACCGGTCCTTGCCAATTCGCAGAGCGGGGGGTAGTAACCCCTGGCACATAGTGTCCATTCTCCACTCTCCCTGTCTGCAAGACAGGACTAGACTGCCACCGGTTCACCAACCTTTGGCCTACAACCTCAGGCGGACCAGGAGTCTCAGAGAAGGCTTTCCTCCCCTTACCTCTTCTTCCAGGGTTCCTCCTCCTCCTGCGAGGGGGACACCCAGGACGCCATTCCAACCCAGGGTTTAACCCCTCAGGTTGCACCGGGGTCAGAGGTGGGCTTTCCCACCCTCTGCACCCCCTTCCAGAGGTCTGCCCTCTCCCAACTGGAGAAGTTCCCCTGGAAGAACCGGTCAGGACACTGCTTACAGTCGTCCTACCCTTCAGGTCAGGCCGAACCTGCACCTGGCCTCCCAACCTCCGGTCTAAAACCTTTGGTGGAATAATTGCCTGGCACTCCAGGACTTCTGGGGACTCACACGCAATCCCCCTGAGGCTGACACATGACCCATGTGTCGTGTGACGGTCTGTCTGGCGCAGATCTCCCGCCTCCTGTCCACCTGACAGGGCGCAAAGATCCCCCAGACCAGAAGTGGCGCCACCCGGGTCCACCCAAGACCTAGCCCAACTGGCTAGTCTCTGGTCCACTGGTGCATCCACTGGGAAACTCGTCCCCCAATCACTCCTCGCTTCGGACTTCTGTGCCCTCCCAACTGGAGCGACGCTGCCGGACACTGGAACCCCTGGAGTTCTGGTTACAGACACTCCAGGTTCCCTAGACACTAGGAGATCCTCCTCAAGTGTACTAACAGGACAGCCTAGGTCCCCAACCTGGTGTTCCCTTAAGAAACCACCCAAGGTCTGAGACAGGGCTTCGGGCCTCTGGGTGCTCTCAGCCACCCCCTGACTCCTGCTCCACTGAGCCAGGCAGTCAGCCCCTTCACCCTTCTCACTATACTGGGACCTAGCTGGGCTACACTGAACCTCTTCCACCACGCTGGGCTGGAAGCTCCCTGTACCACTGCTGTTGGACTCACTCTCTAATGACTCTGCAGCACCTCTGGCGCTCTCCCAGCGGTCTGCTTCTCTTGCAAGCTCACACGGGTCCGACAATCCACACCGCAACAGGTGTTGTCGCAACCCTGGGGGACAACAACTGAGCAACTGCTCTCTGAGAAACACATCGAACAATATGTCCCAATCACATTTTGTGGGCTCCTGTACCCAATCACACAGGGCTACACAACAGTCCTCCTCAAAGTCTACCCAAGACTGGTGAGGCAGCCTCCTACTGCCCCTGAATTTCAACCTTGACTCCTCTTCTGGAGAAACAGGAACCATACTCTGGGAACTGGGAGTGGGACTGTCAATACCAACACTTAAAAAGCTGCCACCACTGGACTCCACCCTCCCTGGGGGATCCAGAAAATTCGGACTGCGGGCAGGGGATAACCTACTCTCTAGGGCTATCTTCTCCCTGGCCCAGGCCCTCTCAGCCTCTGCAATCCGCTCATTCACACCCAGCTGCGCCATCCTCCAGGCATACTCTAACCTGAGCTTCTCCATGGCCAACTGGTGCTCCCTCTCTTCTCTCCTATCCATCCACTCCTCTGGGGACAGGGAAAGGTATGGGGGGCTACATCTGACACGGGACCCAGCAAGGGACTCCCTATCTAGGGGGTACTCGCTCTCTGCTGGCGCCCATCCGCTGTCAAACTCACTCTCCACATCAGACTCTTCAGGGCTCCCCTCAGACCCACCACCCTCATGGTGTGCGGTCCGGGCCCTCTCCCTCTCACTGTGCTCACGCTCCCAGTCACTCTTCTGCCACAGGATCCTGTTATCCCTAAGCTTGGACTGGGTGTCTGACTCACTCACTGGGATGTCTCTCTCCTTACATAACCGTACCAACTCATGCACACTGTACTTAGACAGGTCACACAGGTTAAAAGGAGATTCCATCTTGACAGGATGCTCACAGACACGTGCAACACAAGGGAACTAGCAATCTGAAGTAAAAGTACACAATTCCAAAACTTCCACTCTCCTTAAAAAAGAACTCACTCATGCGTCCAGGAAACCACACCATTCATCCACGCACACCCTCCCCTCGGATCGGTAAGGCAGTTTCTACCACCCCTGACTTCTCAACCTGACCACATGTGACACAGGTACCAAACTCTGGAAGCAGGGCGGGGGACAAATGTACTGAACACAATTATCAAATTACACTCTTCAGGAGAAGCAATAATGGAACTTCACCAAAAACACAATAATCCCCAAAAATGTGGTCATCTAAAATGCAGAGCTTTGTAGTGGCCAGTTGCTACTGTGGTACAACGCAAACACAAATTCTTATCCTCACCGCTTGCCGCCAATGTTAGACCCGGGACCCTGGCCGGCCAAGACTCGCGTCGAGGTCAGTCAGGGATCGCCAGTTCTAAGTGTCAGGGCAAGGGAGTCACACACCAAGGCAACCCCTACTCGCCCTCTAGGTAACGTGGCGTGAGCAGTCAAGGCTAAACTTGGAGGCGATGTAAGTTAAGTATTTGCGCATGCACCCCAGCAACAACACCCAAGGCCCACCACAAAGAAAACACTCCACACAAGGTTATGTAAAAATAGCCTTTGTATTATAAAAATATACATCAGATAAAACACACATCTTATTACACAGTGCCAACAGGCACGGGCGGAATTTACAAGGGATATTTGTACAGGACAGGGCCACCTGGACCACTGTCAAGGGTATCAGCACTTTTAGAAATAATTACTGTAGCACAAAAATATAACAGTAGAGCATACAACCAGTAATCACTGGTAACAGGGCCTCTCTAGCACCACCTGTACTAGGGAGAAAACAACCACCTACATGCCACACTACCTGTAGGGATGTAAAAGCAAAACACATGATGCCGTAACATTCAGAGGTGTAAAAGTCACTAACTATGTCCCCAAACTCACCAGTCACCACCTGTGACTGTCCCGGTGTCCCAATGTCAGGGCCTAAACGTGGCAGTTGCCCACAAAGTGCTGGACAACTGGAGCAGGGAAAGTTAGCACAAAGTTGGAGCCTCTCTGGGCTCAAAGAACCACCACTGTGGCACTGGTGAGCCTCTCTTAGGCTCTCTCACCAGTAAGGGGGGCTGCTGAGCCTCTCGGGGCTCCAGCACTGGGCAGGTGCAGCCTCGCTGGGCTGGGGGGTCCCTCGCTCTGGGGACCCAAAGCAATAATGCTGGCTAAGAGCCTCGCTGGGCTCTAAATCAACTGGTGCCCCCGGGG
The DNA here is from genome assembly GCF_964263255.1 of Lissotriton vulgaris. Classification (NCBI taxonomy): domain Eukaryota; kingdom Metazoa; phylum Chordata; class Amphibia; order Caudata; family Salamandridae; genus Lissotriton; species Lissotriton vulgaris. Next base: position 1,024,402,939 of record NC_141698.1, read on the forward strand.
CACCTCGTGGCTCCAAAACGTGGAGATGCCCCCTGAGCCCTCAGGCTCGAAACACACGGGCGCTTCTCTTTGGGAGTCCCCCCTCTGGGGACTCGATGTGCTCGTGGGGCGCTCAGAGCCCCTCAGGGCTCTCTACAGCTACCGGCGCGAGGTCGCGCTACAGAGAGGGGGCGGGGCGAACACCGGCAATGTGTCCCGACGCTCCCCCCCTCCCCTGCAGGCAGGCACTCACCGGTCTAGGTGCTGGCTTTCCAGCGGCGGCGGGTCTCTCCCGCTGGTCCCGGGGCTCTCCTCTCCTCTCGGGGAGCCTCGGCAGGCTCTCTCTCGGCTCGGCGAGGGAGGCGGGACTTCCGGGTTAACTCTCCCGGGCCGCGCGGTGATTGGACGACAATCCCTTCACTTCCGGGTCGCCGCGGGCAGCGCGGCGGCTCGCTTTAGGCAGGCAGGCGGGCTCCCAGATGATCCGAGGAGAGGAGAGCCCTCGTAGATCAATCAAAACCGGGCAAAGTACCGCGGCAATGAGCGGGGTGGCGCCCGCGCCGTCGAATCCTTATACAAAGCGGGCAGGATACAGCGCTCACAGCGCTCGAGCAAAAGTACAGCGTTTCCAGCGCTTAGGCAGGCGATCTCAGCGCTCCTAGCGCTGAAGGGCAGAGAGCAGCGCTCTCAGGCTGTAGGCAGGCGTCCTCAGTGCTCCCCAGCACTGGAGGACAGGACAGGGCTCCAGCAGGGCTGGAGGCAGGCAGGGGGGGCAAGGCTGGGCCAGAGCCAGCACACTGGGTCTCCAGGCAGGGAGACTCCCCAAGTGGCGGTCCTTCTGGCCCCAGCAGCGGCACAAGCCCCCTCTGGCAGGATTCCAAAAGAAGAACATTTTCAGTGGGGACACAGCCCCTTCTTATACCAACAAATCCTTTGTTACAATGTGCAGGGTGGGGGGAAAACCAGTCGCAGCTGGTTCTGGAGCACTCTTGATGGCCCAACCACCCATTTCTTTCACTGGGGAGGCTAGGGTCATTAGACACACCACAGGGGGGCGGAGCCAGCATTGTGTGGGGAAAACCCAGCCCATCCAGGACCCAGGTACACTCCTCCCACACATCACTCATGCTAATCTCCCACTCACCACCGGGCAGACCCATCCAGACTTCCTGGAGCCTGGCATGCCAGCCAGCTCCAGCCAATCACGCTCCAGCACCCTCACTGCACACATATCTCAATGTCCAGAAGTAGCACTTCCCAACTAGACACACACATGCCGCAGACACCATCTTGCAGCATTCGCTCTCACGAGTTCAGGCATACCAAACTCGAGCCTGCACTCCCCACGCATCAGGAACTACTAGGGACACACACATTCCCCATGCATTCCTATGGGAGGGCAGGCCAGCCATACTTCACGCACGCACTTTCACTCTGGGACTCAGGGGAAAGTGCGCAGAGACCCAAAAATCACTGACACAGGGTCACAAATAAGGCAAAAAGTCTAGGGGTGAACCTGCCCTGCGGGCCAAGTCCAACACTCATCATTAGTAGCCATTTCCTGTAGTGCTTCCTGAGGGGCCCCTCCAGAGTTCAGTTGCCAGTTGCAACTATTATGTGACCCTGCTCTGAACCTCAGAATAGTTACACATATGCCACAAAGGTCCTGAATTACAGCTAAGGGAGACAAGCAGGAGCCAGGCTGGAAGTTCAAATCCATTAATCAGCCCCTAATTCATTATTGTCAGTTGGGGCAGGGCAGGTGTTGTAACTAATTTTGCAACAATGAAAGCACTTAGCAAGTGCAAAAGATCCCTAATCAGGAAGCACTAAGGAAGCAGGTGCCAGCTAAAAAAATATTCTGTGACACATTAATCAGCCCCAAATTAATTCAGGTCACTTGAGGCAGGGAAGGTGTGCTTGCTTTGCCACAATAATGTACACTGACTGGACAACCAGAGGGTCCTGTGATGAAACAGAGGGTGGCATGGGTGGGCCAGAGGGTGGCATGAGTAGTCAGAGAGTGGCAGTGGTGACAGAGAGTGGCAGTGATGAAGAAGAGTGTCCCAAACAGGCTGGACACGTACAAACAACAAGTTCGCGAAACTTGCGACCCGACAGGTAAGTTCGCGTGTTGCGAAATTGTACAAAACCCTCGCGAACTGGCAGAAACCCGCGCGAACACAAAAAAAAAAAATCCGCAAATTCGCGAGAATTCGCGGATTTTGCGGATTGCGAGTTCGCAAATCCGCAAAATTCGCGAACGCGAGATTCGCAAAATTCGCCCATGCTTAGCTTGGTCCCCTTGGTTGCTCTTGGTCCCCCAGGCTGTGCTTGGTCCCCCAGGATGTGCTTGGTCCCCTTGGTTGCTCTTGGTCCCCAAGGCTGTGCTTGGTCCCCCAGGCTGTGCTTGGTCCCCCTGGCTGTGCTTGGTCCCCCAGGCTGTGCTTGGTCCCCCAGGCTGTGCTTCTTCCCCCTGGCTGTGCTTGGTCCCCCAGGCTGTGCTTGGTCCCCCTTGTTGCTCTTGGTCCCCCAGGCTGTGCTTGGTCCCCCAGGCTGTGCTTGGTCCCCCTGGCTGTGCTTGGTCCCCCAGGCTGTGCTTGGTCCTCCTGGTTGCTCTTGGTCCCCCAGGCTGTGCTTGGCCCCCCAGGCTGTGCTTGGTCCCCCAGGCGTGCTTGGTCCCCCAGGCTGTGCTTGGTCCCCCTGGTTGCTCTTGGTCCCCCAGGCTGTGCTTGGTCCCCCTGGTTGCTCTTCGTCCCCCAGGCTGTGCTTGGTCCGCCAGGCTGTGCTTGGTCTTCTTTGTTGCTCTTGGTCCCCCAGGCTGTGCTTGGTCCCCCAGGCTGTGCTTGGTCCCCCTGGCTGTGCTTGGTCCCCCAGGCTGTGCTTGGTCCCCCTGGTTGCTCTTGGTCCCCCAGGCTGTGCTTGGTCCCCCTGGTTGCTCTTGGTCCCCCAGGCTGTGCTTGGTCCCCCAGGCTGTGCTTGGTCCCCCAGGCTGTGCTTGGTCCCCCTGGTTGCTCTTGGTCCCCCAGGCTGTGCTTGGTCCCCCAGGCTGTGCTTGGTCCCCCTGGTTGCTCTTGGTCCCCCAGGCTGTGCTTAGTCCCCCAGGCTGTGCTTGGTCCCCCAGGCTGTGCTTGGTCCCCCTGGTTGCTCTTGGTCCCCCAGGCTGTGCTTGGTCCCCCAGGCTGTGCTTGGTCCCCCAGGCTGTGCTTGGTCCGCCTGGTTGCTCTTGGTCCCCCAAGCTGTGCTTGGTCCCCCAGGCTGTGCTTGGTCCCCTAGGCTGTGCTTGGTACCCCTTGTTGCTCTTGGTCCCCCAGGCTGCGCTTGGTCCCCCAGGTTGTGCTTGGTCCCCCTGGTTGCTCTTGGTCCCCCAGGCTGTGCTGGGTACCCCAGGCTGTGCTTGGTCCCCCTGGTTGCTTTTGGTCCCCCAGGCTGTGCTTGGTCACCTTGGTTGCTCTTGGTCCCCCAGGCTGTGCTTGGTCCCCCAGGCTGTGCTTGGTCCCCCTGGCTCTGCTTGGTCCCCCAGGCTGTGCTTGGTCCCCCTGGTTGCTCTTGGTCCCCCAGGCTGTTCTTGGTCCCCCAGGCTGTGCTTGGTCCCCCTGGTTGCTCTTGGTCCCCCAGGCTGTGCTTGGTCCCCCAGGCTGTGCTTGGACCCCTTGGTTGCTCTTGGTCCCCCAGGCTGTGCTTGGTCCCCCTGGTTTCTCTTGGTCCCCCAGGCAGTGCTTGGTCCCCCTGGTTGCTCTTGGTCCACCAGGCTGTGCTTGGTCCCCCAGGCAGGCTGTGCTTGGTCCCCCAGGCTGTGCTTGGTCCCCTTGGTTGCTCTTGGACCCCTGGCTGTGCTTGGTCCCCCAGGCTGTGCTTGGTCCCCCTGGTTGCTCTTGGTCCCCCAGGCTGTGCTTGGTCCCCCAGGCTGTGCTTGGTCCCCCAGGCTGTGCTTGGTCCCCCAGGCTGTGCTTGGTCCCCCTGGCTGTGCTTGGTCCCCCAGGCTGTGCTTTGTCCCCCTGGTTGCTCTTGGTCACCCAGGCTGTGCTTGGACCCCCAGGCTGTGCTTGGTCCCCCAGGCTGTGCTTGGTCCCCCAGGCTGTGCTTGGTCCCCCAGGCTGTGCTTGGTCCCCCTGGTTGCTCTTGGTCCCCCAGGCTGTGCTTGGTCCCCCAGGCTGTGCTTGGTCCCCCTGGTTGCTCTTGGTCCCCCAGGCTGTGCTTGGTCCCCCAGGCTGTGCTTGGTCCCCTTGGTTGCTCTTGGTCCCCCAGGCTGTGCTTGGTCCCCTTGGTTGCTCTTGGTCCCCCAGGCTGTGCTTGGTCCCCCAGGCTGTGCGTGGTCCCCTTGGTTGCTCTTGGTCCCCCAGGCAGTGCTTGGTTCCCTGGTTGCTCTTGGTCCCCCAGGCTGTGCTTGGTCCCCCAGGCTGTGCTTGGTCCCCCTGGCTGTGCTTGGTCCCCCAGGCTGTGCTTGGTCCCCCTGGCTGTGCTTGGTCCCCCAGGCTGTGCTTGGTCCCCCTGGTTGCTCTTGGTCCCCCAGGCTGTGCTTGGTCCCCCTGGTTGCTCTTGGTCCCCCAGGCTGTGCTTGGTCCCCCAGGCTGTGCTTGGTCCCCCAGGCTGTGCTTGGTCCCCCTGGTTGCTCTTGGTCCCCCAGGCTATGCTTGGTCCCCCTGGTTGCTCTTGGTCCCCCAGGCTGTGCTTGGTCCCCCAGGCTGTGCTTGGTCCCCCTGAATGCTCTTGGTCCCCCAGGCTGTGCTTGGTCCCCCAGGCTGTGCTTGGTCCCCCAGGCTGTGCTTCGTCCCCCTGGCTGTGCTTGGTCCCCCAGGCTGTGCTTGGTCCCCCAGGCTGTGCTTGGTCCCCCTGGCTGTGCTTGGTCCCCCAGGCTGTGCTTTGTCCCCCTGGTTGCTCTTGGTCACCCAGGCTGTGCTTGGACCCCCAGGCTGTGCTTGGTCCCCCAGGCTGTGCTTGGTCCCCCAGGCTGTGCTTGGTCCCCCTGGTTGCTCTTGGTCCCCCAGGCTGTGCTTGGTCCCCCAGGCTGTGCTTGGTCCCCCTGGTTGCTCTTGGTCCCCCAGGCTGTGCTTGGTCCCCCAGGCTGTGCTTGGTCCCCTTGGTTGCTCTTGGTCCCCCAGGCTGTGCTTGGTCCCCTTGGTTGCTCTTGGTCCCCCAGGCTGTGCTTGGTCCCCCAGGCTGTGCGTGGTCCCCTTGGTTGCTCTTGGTCCCCCAGGCAGTGCTTGGTTCCCTGGTTGCTCTTGGTCCCCCAGGCTGTGCTTGGTCCCCCAGGCTGTGCTTGGTCCCCCTGGCTGTGCTTGGTCCCCCAGGCTGTGCTTGGTCCCCCTGGCTGTGCTTGGTCCCCCAGGCTGTGCTTGGTCCCCCTGGTTGCTCTTGGTCCCCCAGGCTGTGCTTGGTCCCCCTGGTTGCTCTTGGTCCCCCAGGCTGTGCTTGGTCCCCCAGGCTGTGCTTGGTCCCCCAGGCTGTGCTTGGTCCCCCTGGTTGCTCTTGGTCCCCCAGGCTATGCTTGGTCCCCCTGGTTGCTCTTGGTCCCCCAGGCTGTGCTTGGTCCCCCAGGCTGTGCTTGGTCCCCCTGAATGCTCTTGGTCCCCCAGGCTGTGCTTGGTCCCCCAGGCTGTGCTTGGTCCCCCAGGCTGTGCTTCGTCCCCCTGGCTGTGCTTGGTCCCCCAGGCTGTGCTTGGTCCCCCTGGCTGTGCTTGGTCCCCCAGGCTGTGCTTGGTCCCCCTGGTTGCTCTTGGTCCCCCAGGCTGTGCTTGGTCCCCCAGGCTGTGCGTGGTCCCCTTGGTTGCTCTTGGTCCCCCAGGCTGTGCTTGGTCCCCCAGGCTGTGCTTGGTCCCCTTGGTTGCTCTTGGTCCCCCAGGCTGTGGTTGGTCCCCCAGGCTGTGCTTGGTCCCCTTGGTTGCTCTTGGTCCCCCAGGCAGTGCTTGGTCCCCCTGGTTTCTCTTGGTCCCCCAGGCTGTGCTTGGTCCCCCAGGCTGTGCTTGGTCCCCCAGGCTGTGCTTGGTCCCCCTGGCTGTGCTTGGTCCCCCAGGCTGTGCTTGGTCCCCCTGGTTGCTCTTGGTCCCCCAGGCTGTGCTTGGTCCCCCTGGTTGCTCTTGGTCCCCCAGGCTGTGCTTGGTCCCCCAGGCTGTGCTTGGTCCCCCAGGCTGTGCTTGGTCCCCCTGGTTGCTCTTGGTCCCCAGGCTGTGCTTGGTCCCCCTGGTTGCTCTTGGTCCCCCAGGCTGTGCTTGGTCCCCCAGGCTGTGCTTGGTCCCCTTGGTAGCTCTTGGTCCTCCAGGCTGTGCTTGGTCCCCCAGGCTGTGCTTGGTCCCCTTGGTTGCTATTGGTCCCCCAGGCTGTGCTTGGTCCCCCAGGCTGTGCTTGGTCCCCCAGGCTGTGCTTGGTCCCCTTGGTTGCTCTTGGTCCCCCAGGCTGTGCTTGGTCCCCCAGGCTGTGCTTGGTCCCCCAGGCCGTTGCTTCGTCCCCCTGGCTGTGCTTGGTCCCCCAGGCTGTGCTTGGTATCCCTGGCTGTGCTTGGTCCCCCAGGCTGTGCTTGGTCCCCCTGGTTGCTCTTGGTCCCCCAGGCTGTGCTTGCTCCCCCAGGCTGTGCTTGGTCCCCCTGGCTGTGCTTGGTCCCCCAGGCTGTGCTTGGTCCCCCTGGTGTCTCTTGGTCCCCCAGGCAGTGCTTGGTCCCCCTGGTTGCTCTTGGTCCCCCAGGCTGTGCTTGGTCCCCCAGGCTGTGCTTTGTCCCCTTGGTTGCTCTTGGCCCCCCAGGCTGTGCTTGGTCTAAGCATGGGCGGAAAATCCGTTTCGCTCGCGGATTTTGCGGATTTTCGGTAAATTCGCAATCCGCGAGATTCGCGAATCTCCCGCAAAATCCGCAAATCCGCGAGCAGCGGATTTTATGGCTTGCTCGCACTGTTCACGTGAGTTCGCGGCTTCCCAGTACAACTTCGCGCCCCGCGAATAAGCGCAAAATTGCAGAAATACGATCTTAGCAAAACTGAAACTACTTACGAGGTTCAAAAGTTCAGGCTCATCATTAGTAGCCATTTCCTGTAGTGCTTCCTGAGGGGCCCCTCCAGAGTTCAGTTGCCAGTTGCAACTATTATGTGACCCTGCTCTGAACCGCAGAATAGTTACACATATGCCACAAAGGTCCTGAATTACAGCTAAGGGAGACAAGCAGGAGCCAGGCTGGAAGTTCAAATCCATTAATCAGCCCCTAATTCATTATTGTCAGTTGGGGCAGGGCAGGTGTTGTAACTAATTTTGCAACAATGAAAGCACTTAGCAAGTGCAAAAGATCCCTAATCAGGAAGCACTAAGGAAGCAGGTGCCAGCTAAAAAAATATTCTGTGACACATTAATCAGCCCCAAATTAATTCAGGTCACTTGAGGCAGGGAAGGTGTGCTTGCTTTGCCACAATAATGTACACTGACTGGACAACCAGAGGGTCCTGTGATGAAACAGAGGGTGGCATGGGTGGGCCAGAGGGTGGCATGAGTAGTCAGAGAGTGGCAGTGGTGACAGAGAGTGGCAGTGATGAAGAAGAGTGTCCCAAACAGGCTGGACACGTACAAACAACAAGTTCGCGAAACTTGCGACCCGACAGGTAAGTTCGCGTGTTGCGAAATTGTACAAAACCCTCGCGAACTGGCAGAAACCCGCGCGAACACAAAAAAAAAATCCGCAAATTCGCGAGAATTCGCGGATTTTGCGGATTGCGAGTTCGCAAATCCGCAAAATTCGCGAACGCGAGATTCGCAAAATTCGCCCATGCTTAGCTTGGTCCCCTTGGTTGCTCTTGGTCCCCCAGGCTGTGCTTGGTCCCCCAGGATGTGCTTGGTCCCCTTGGTTGCTCTTGGTCCCCCAGGCTGTGCTTGGTCCCCCAGGCTGTGCTTGGTCCCCCTGGCTGTGCTTGGTCCCCCAGGCTGTGCTTGGTCCCCCAGGCTGTGCTTCTTCCCCCTGGCTGTGCTTGGTCCCCCAGGCTGTGCTTGGTCCCCCTGGTTGCTCTTGGTCCCCCAGGCTGTGCTTGGTCCCCCAGGCTGTGCTTGGTCCCCCTGGCTGTGCTTGGTCCCCCAGGCTGTGCTTGGTCCTCCTGGTTGCTCTTGGTCCCCCAGGCTGTGCTTGGCCCCCCAGGCGTGCTTGGTCCCCCAGGCTGTGCTTGGTCCCCCTGGTTGCTCTTGGTCCCCCAGGCTGTGCTTGGTCCCCCTGGTTGCTCTTCGTCCCCCAGGCTGTGCTTGGTCCCCCAGGCTGTGCTTGGTCTTCTTTGTTGCTCTTGGTCCCCCAGGCTGTGCTTGGTCCCCCAGGCTGTGCTTGGTCCCCCTGGCTGTGCTTGGTCCCCCAGGCTGTGCTTGGTCCCCCTGGTTGCTCTTGGTCCCCCAGGCTGTGCTTGGTCCCCCTGGTTGCTCTTGGTCCCCCAGGCTGTGCTTGGTCCCCCAGGCTGTGCTTGGTCCCCCAGGCTGTGCTTGGTCCCCCTGGTTGCTCTTGGTCCCCCAGGCTGTGCTTGGTCCCCCAGGCTGTGCTTGGTCCCCCTGGTTGCTCTTGGTCCCCCAGGCTGTGCTTAGTCCCCCAGGCTGTGCTTGGTCCCCCAGGCTCTGCTTGGTCCCCCTGGTTGCTCTTGGTCCCCCAGGCTGTGCTTGGTCCCCCAGGCTGTGCTTGGTCCCCCAGGCTGTGCTTGGTCCGCCTGGTTGCTCTTGGTCCCCCAAGCTGTGCTTGGTCCCCCAGGCTGTGCTTGGTCCCCTAGGCTGTGCTTGGTACCCCTTGTTGCTCTTGGTACCCCAGGCTGCGCTTGGTCCCCCAGGTTGTGCTTGGTCCCCCTGGTTGCTCTTGGTCCCCCAGGCTGTGCTGGGTACCCCAGGCTGTGCTTGGTCCCCCTGGTTGCTTTTGGTCCCCCAGGCTGTGCTTGGTCACCTTGGTTGCTCTTGGTCCCCCAGGCTGTGCTTGGTCCCCCAGGCTGTGCTTGGTCCCCCTGGCTCTGCTTGGTCCCCCAGGCTGTGCTTGGTCCCCCTGGTTGCTCTTGGTCCCCCAGGCTGTTCTTGGTCCCCCAGGCTGTGCTTGGTCCCCCTGGTTGCTCTTGGTCCCCCAGGCTGTGCTTGGTCCCCCAGGCTGTGCTTGGACCCCTTGGTTGCTCTTGGTCCCCCAGGCTGTGCTTGGTCCCCCAGGCTGTGCTTGGTCCCCCTGGTTGCTCTTGGTCCCCCAGGCTGTGCTTCGTCCCCCAGGCTGTGCTTGGTCCCCCTGGTTGCTCTTGGTCCCCCAGGCTGTGCTTGGTCCCCTTGGTTGCTCTTGGTCCCCCAGGCTGTGCTTGGTCCCCCAGGCTGTGCTTGGTCCCCCTGGCTGTGCTTGGTCCCCCAGGCTGTGCTTGGTCCCCCTGGTTGCTCTTGGTCCCCCAGGCTTTGCTTGGTCCCCCAGGCTGTGCTTGGTCCCCCAGGCTGTGCTTGGTCCCCCAGGCTGTGCTTTGTCCCCCAGGCTGTGCTTGGTCCCCCTGGTTGCTCTTGGTCCCCCAGGCTGTGCTTGGTCCCCCAGGCTGTGCTTGGTCCCCCTGGTTGCTCTTGGTCCCCCAGTCTGTGCTTGGTCCCCCAGCCTGTGCTTGGTCCCCCAGGCTGTGCTTGGTCCCCCTGGTTGCTCTTGGTCCCCCAGGCTGTGCTTGGTCCCCCAGGCTGTGCTTGGTCCCCCTGGCTGTGCTTGGTCCCCCAGGCTGTGCTTGGTCCCCCTGGTTGCTCTTGGTCCCCCAAGCTGTGGTTGGTCCCCCAGGCTGTGCTTGGTCCCCCAGGCTGTGCTTGGTCCCCCAGGCTGTGCTTGGTCCCCCTGGTTGCTCTTGGTCCCCCAGGCTGTGCTTGGTCCCCCTGGTTGCTCTTGGTCCCCCAGGCTGTGCTTGGTCCCACAGGCTGTGTTTTATCCCCCAGCCTGTGCTTGGTCCCCCAGGCTGTGCTTGGTCCCCTTGGTTGCTCTTGGTCCCCCAGGCTGTGCTTGGTCTCCCTGGTTGCTCTTGGTCCCCCAGGCTGTGCTTGGTCCCCCAGGCTGTGCTTGGTCCCCTTGGTTGCTCTTGGTCCCCCAGGCTGTGCTTGGTCCCCTAGGCTGTGCTTGGTCCCCCAGCCTGTGCTTGGTCCCCTTGGTTGCTCTTGGTCCCCCAGGCTGTGCTTGGTCTCCCTGGTTGCTCTTGGTCCCCCAGGCTGTGCTTGGTCCCCCAGGCTGTGCTTGGTCCCTTTGGTTGCTCTTGGTCCCCCAGGCTGTGCTTGGTACCCTAGGCTGTGCTTGGTCCCCTTGGTTGCTCTTGGTCCCCCAGGCTGTGCTTGGTCCCCCTGGTTGCTCTTGGTCCCCCAGGCTGTGCTTGGTCCCCCAGGCTGTGCTTGGTCCCCCAGGCTGTGCTTGGTCCCCCTGGTTGCTCTTGGTCCCCCAGGCTGTGCTTGGTCCCCCAGGCTGTGCTTGGTCCCCTTGGTTGCTCTTGGCCCCCAGGCTGTGCTTGGTCCCCCTGGTTGCTCTTGGTCCCCCAGGCTGTGCTTGGTCCCCCAGGCTGTGCTTGGTCCCCCAGGCTGTGCTTAGCCCCCCTGGTTGCTCTTGGTCCCCCAGGCTGTGCTTGGTCCCCCAGGCTGTGCTTGGTCCCCCTGGTTGCTCTTGGTCCCCCAGGCTGTGCTTGGTCCCCCAGGCTGTGCTTGGTCCCCTTGGTTGCTCTTGGTCCCCCAGGCTGTGCTTGGTCACCCAGGCTGTGCTTGGTCCCCTTGGTTGCTCTTGGTCCCCCAGGCAGTGCTTGGTCCCCCTGGTTGCTCTTGGTCCCCCAGGCTGTGCTTGGTCCCCCAGGCTGTGCCTGGTCCCCCAGGCTGTGCTTGGTCCCCCTGGCTGTGCTTGGTCCCCCAGGCTGTCCTTGGTCCCCCTGGTTGCTCTTGGTCCCCCAGACTGTGCTTGGTCCCCCTGGTTGCTCTTGGTCCCCCAGGCTGTGCTTGGTCCCCCAGGCTGTCCTTGGTCCCCCAGGCTGTGCTTGGTCCCCCTGGTTGCTCTTGGTCCCCCAGGCTGTGCTTGGTCCCCCTGGTTGCTCTTGGTCCCCCAGGCTGTGCTTGGTCCCCCAGGCTGTGCTTGGTCCCCTTGGTTGCTCTTGGTCCCCCAGGCTGTGCTTGGTCCCCCAGGCTGTGCTTGGTCCCCTTGGTTGCTCTTGGTCCCCCAGGCTGTGCTTGGTCCCCCAGGCTGTGCTTGGTCCCCTTGGTTGCTCTTGGTCCCCCAGGTTGTGCTTGGTCCCCCAGGCTGTGCTTGGTCCCCCAGGCCGTTGCTTTGTCCCCCTGGCTGTGCTTGGTCCCCCAGGCTGTGCTTGGTATCCCTGGCTGTGCTTGGTCCCCCAGGCTGTGCTTGGTCCCCCTGGTTGCTCTGGGTCCCCCAGGCTGTGCTTGGTCCCCCAGGCTGTGCTTGGTCCCCCTGGCTGTGCTTGGTCCCCCAGGCTGTGCTTGGTCCCCCTGGTTTCTCTTGGTCCCCCAGGCAGTGCTTGGTCCCCCTGGTTGCTCTTGGTCCCCCAGGCTGTGCTTGGTCCCCCAGGCTGTGCTTTGTCCCCTTGGTTGCTCTTGGCCCCCCAGGCTGTGCTTGGTCCCCTTGGTTGCTCTTGGTCCCCCAGACTGTGCTTGGTCCCCCAGGCTGTGCTTGGTCCCCTTGGTTGCTCTTGGTCCCCCAGGCTGTGCTTGGTCCCCCAGGCTGTGCTTGGTCCCCCTGGCTGTGCTTGGTCCCCCAGGCTGTGCTTGGTCCCCCTGGCTGTGCTTCTTCCCCCAGGCTGTGCTTGGTCCCCCTGGTTGCTCTTGGTCCCCCAGGCTGTGCTTGTTCCCCAAGGCTGTGCTTGGCCCCCCTGGCTGTGCTTGGTCCCCCAGGCTGTGCTTGGTCCCCCTGGTTGCACTTGGTCCCCCAGGCTGTGCTTGGTCCCCCTGGCTGTGCTTGGTCCCCCAGGCTGTGCTTGGTCCTCCTGGTTGCTCTTGGTCCCCCAGGCTGTGCTTGGCCCCCCAGGCTGTGCTTGGTCCCCCAGGCGTGCTTGGTCCCCCAGGCTGTGCTTGGTCCCCCTGGTTGCTCTTGGTCCCCCAGGCTGTGCTTGGTCCCCCAGGCTGTGCTTGGTCCCCCTGGTTGCTCTTGGTCCCCCAGGCTGTGCTTGGTCCCCCTGGTTGCTCTTGGTCCCCCAGGCTGTGCTTGGTCCCCCAGGCTGTGCTTGGTCCCCCTGGTTGCTCTTGGTCTCCCAGGCTGTGCTTGGTCCCCCTGGTTGCTCTTGGCCCCCCAGGCTGTGCTTGGTCCCCCAGGCTGTGCTTGGTCCCCTTGGTTGCTCTTGGTCCCCCAGGCTGTGCTTGGTCCCCCAGGCTGTGCTTGGTCCCCTTGGTTGCTCTTGGTCCCCCAGGCTGTGGTTGGTCCCCCAGGCTGTGCTTGGTCCCCTTGGTTGCTCTTGGTCCCCCAGGCTGTGCTTGGTCCCCCAGGCTGTGCTTGGTCCCCCCAGGCTGTGCTTGGTCCCCCAGGCCGTTGCTTCGTCCCCCTGGCTATGCTTGGTCCCCCAGGCTGTGCTTGGTATCCCTGGCTGTGCTTGGTCCCCCAGGCTGTGCTTGGTCCCCCTGGTTGCTGTTGGTCCCCCAGGCTGTGCTTGGTCCCCCAGGCTGTGCTTGGTCCCCCTGGCTGTGCTTGGTCCCCCAGGCTGTGCTTGGTCCCCCTGGTTTCTCTTGGTCCCCCAGGCAGTGCTTGGTCCCCCTGGTTGCTCTTGGTCCCCCAGGCTGTGCTTGGTCCCCCAGGCTGTGCTTTGTCCCCTTGGTTGCTCTTGGCCCCCCAGGCTGTGCTTGGTCCCCTTGGTTGCTCTTTGTTCCCCAGGCTGTGCTTGGTCCCCCAGGCTGTGCTTGGTCCCCTTGGTTGCTCTTGGTCCCCCAGGCTGTGCTTGGTCCCCCAGGCTGTGCTTGGTCCCCCTGGCTGTGCTTGGTCCCCCAGGCTGTGCTTGGTCCCCCTGGTTGCTCTTGGTCCCCCAGGCTGTGCTTGGTCCCCCAGGCTGTGCTTGGTCCCCCTGGCTGTGCTTGGTCCCCCAGGCTGTGCTTGGTCCTCCTGGTTGCTCTTGGTCCCCCAGGCTGTGCTTGGCCCCCCAGGCTGTGCTTGGTCCCCCAGGCGTGCTTGGTCCCCCTGTCTGTGCTTGGTCCCCCTGGTTGCTCTTGGTCCCCCAGGCTGTGCTTGGTCCCCCTGGTTGCTCTTGGTCCCCCAGGCTGTGCTTGGTCCCCCAGGCTGTGCTTGGTCCCCTTGGTTGCTCTTGGTCCCCCAGGCTGTGCTTGGTCCCACAGGCTGTGCTTGGTCCCCCTGGCTGTGCTTGGTCCCCCAGGCTGTGCTTGGTCCCCCTGGTTGCTCTCGGTCCCCCAGGCTGTGCTTGGTCCCCCTGGTTGCTCTTGGCCCCCCATGCTGTGCTTGGTCCCCCAGGCTGTGCTTGGTCCCCTTGGTTGCTCTTGGTCCCCCAGGCTGTGCTTGGTCCCCTTGGTTGCTCTTGGTCCCTCAGGCTGTGCTTGGTCCCCCTGGCTGTGCTTGGTCCCCCAGGCTGTGCTTGGCCCCCCTGGTTGCTCTTGGTCCCCCAGGCTGTGCTTGGTCCCCCAGGCTGTGCTTGGTCCCCCTGGCTGTGCTTGGTCCCCCAGGCTGTGCTTGGTCCCCCTGGTTGCTCTTGGTCCCCCAGGCTGTGCTTGGTCCCCCTGGTTGCTCTTGGTCCCCCAGGCTGTGCTTGGTCCCCCAGGCTGTGCTTGGTCCCCCAGGCTGTGCTTGGTCCCCCAAGCTGTGCTTGGTCCCCCAGGCTGTGCTTGGTCCCCCAGGCTGTGCTTGGTCCCCCTGGCTGTGCTTGGTCCCCCTGGTTGCTCTTAGTCCCCCAGGCTGTAATTGGTCCCCCAGGCTGTGCTTGGTCCCCCAGGCTGTGCTTGGTCCCCCAGGCTGTGCTTGGTCCCCCTGGCTGTGCTTGGTCCCCCAGGCTGTGCTTGGTCCCCCTGGCTGTGCTTGGTCCCCCAGGCTGTGCTTGGTCCCCCTGGTTGCTCTTGGTCCCCCAGGCTGTGCTTGGTCCCCCAGGCTGTGCTTGGTCCCCCAGGCTGTGCTTGGTCCCCCAGGCTGTGCTTGGTCCCCCTGGCTGTGCTTGGTCCTCCTGGTTGCTCTTGGTCCCCCAGGCTGTGCTTGGTCCCCCAGGCTGTGCTTGGTCCCCCAGGCTGTGCTTGGTCCCCCAGGCTGTGCTTGGTCCCCCAAGCTGTGCTTGGTCCCCCAGGCTGTGCTTGGTCCCCCAGGCTGTGCTTGGTCCCCCTGGCTGTGCTTGGTCCCCCTGGTTGCTCTTGGTCCCCCAGGCTGTAATTGGTCCCCCAGGCTGTGCTTGGTCCCCCAGGCTGTGCTTGGTCCCCCAGGCTGTGCTTGGTCCCCCTGGCTGTGCTTGGTCCCCTAGGCTGTGCTTGGTCCCCCTGGCTGTGCTTGGTCCCCCAGGCTGTGCTTGGTCCCCCAGGCTGTGCTTGGTCCCCCAGGCTGTGCTTGGTCCCACAGGCTGTGCTTGGTCCCCCAGGCTGTTCTTGGTCCCCCAGGCTGTGCTTGGTCCCCCTGGCTGTGCTTGGTCCCCCTGGTTGCTCTTGGTGCCCCAGGCTGTGCTTGGTCCCCCAGGCTGTGCTTGGTCCCCCTGGTTGCTCTTGGTCCCCCAGGCTATGCTTGGTCCCCCAGGCTGAGCTTGGTCCCCCTGGTTGCTCTTGGTCCACCAGGCTGTGCTTGGTCCCCCAGGCTGTGCTTGGTCCCACAGGCTGTGCTTGGTCCCCTTGGTTGCCCTTGGTCCCCCAGGCAGTGCTTGGTCCCCCTGGTTGCTCTTGGTCCCCCAGGCTGTGCTTGGTCCCCCAGGCTGTGCTTGGTCCCCCAGGCTGTGCTTGGTCCCCCTGGCTGTGCTTGGTCCTCCTGGTTGCTCTTGGTCCCCCAGGCTGTGCTTGGTCCCCCAGGCTGTGCTTGGTCCCCCAGGCTGTGCTTGGTCCCCCTGGTTGCTCTTGGTCCCCCAGGCTGTGCTTGGTCCCCTTGGTTGTTCGTGGTCCCCCAGGCTATGCTTGGTCCCCCAGGCTGAGCTTGGTCCCCCTGGTTGCTCTTGGTAAACCAGGCTGTGATTGGTCCCCCAGGCTGTGCTTGGTCCCCCAGGCTGTGCTTGGTCCCCTTGGTTGCTCTTGGTCCCCCAGGCAGTGCTTGGTCCCCCTGGTTGCTCTTGGTCCCCCAGGCTGTGTTTGGTCCCCTTGGTTGCTCTTGGTCCCCCAGGCTGTGATTGGTCCCCTTGGTTGCTCTTGGTCCCCCAGGCTGTGCTTGGTCCCCCAGGCAGTGCTTGGTCCCCCAGGCTGTGCTTGGTCCCCCTGGTTGCTCTTGGTCCCCCAGGCTGTGCTTGGTCCCCCAGGCTGTGCTTGGTCCCCCTGGTTGCTCTTGGTCCCCCAGGCTGTGCTTGGTCCCCTTGGTTGCTCTTGGTCCCCCAGGCTGTGCTTGGTCCCCCAGGCTGTGCTTGGTCCCCCTGGCTGTGCTTGGTCCCCCAGGCTGTGCTTGGTCCCCTTGGCTGCTCTTGGTCCCCCAGGCTTTGCTTGGTCCCCCAGGCTGTGCTTGGTCCCCCAGGCTGTGCTTGGTCCCCCAGGCTGTGCTTGGTCCCCCTGGTTGCTCTTTGTCCCCCAGGCTGTGCTTGGTCCCCCACGCTGTGCTTGGTCCCCCTGGTTGCTCTTGGTCCCCCAGGCTGTGCTTGGTCCCCCAGCCTGTGCTTGGTCCCCCAGGCTGTGCTTGGTCCCCCTGGTTGCTCTTGGTCCCCCAGGCTGTGCTTGGTCCCCCAGGCTGTGCTTGGTCCCCCTGGCTGTGCTTGGTCCCCCAGGCTGTGCTTGGTCCCCCTGGTTGCTCTTGGTCCCCCAAGCTGTGCTTGGTCCCTCAGGCTGTGCTTGGTCCCCCAGGCTGTGCTTGGTCCCCCAGGCTGTGCTTGGTCCCCCTGGTTGCTCTTGGTCCCCCAGGCTGTGCTTGGTCCCCCTGGTTGCTCTTGGTCCCCCAGGCTGTGCTTGGTCCCACAGGCTGTGCTTGGTCCCCCAGGCTGTGCTTGGCCCCCCTGGCTGCGCTTGGTCCCCCAGGCTGTGCTTGGTCCTCCTGGTTGCTCTTGGTCCCCCAGGCTGTGCTTGGCCCCCCAGGCTGTGCTTGGTCCCCCAGGCGTGCTTGGTCCCCCAGGCTGTGCTTGGTCCCCCTGGTTGCTCTTGGTCCCCCAGGCTGTGCTTGGTCCCCCTGGTTGCTCTTGGTCCCCCAGGCTGTGCTTGGTCCCCCAGGCTGTGCTTGGTCCCCTTGGTTGCTCTTGGTCCCCCAGGCTGTGCTTGGTCCCCCAGGCTGTGCTTGGTCCCCCTGGCTGTGCTTGGTCCCCCAGGCTGTGCTTGGTCCCCCTAGTTGCTCTTGGTCCCCAGGCTGTGCTTGGTCCCCCTGGTTGCTCTTGGTCCCCCAGGCTGTGCTTGGTCCCCCAGGCTGTGCTTGGTCCCCCTGGTTGCTCTTGGTCCCCCAGGCTGTGCTTGGTCCCCCTGGTTGCTCTTGGTCCCCCAGGCTGTGCTTGGCCCCCCAGGCTGTGCTTGGTCCCCTTGGTTGCTCTTGGTCCCCCAGGCTGTGTTTGGTCCCCTTAGTTGCTCTTGGTCCCCCAGGCTGTGCTTGGTCCCCCAGGCTGTGCTTGGTCCCCTTCGTTGCTCTTGGTCCCCCAGGCTGTGCTTGGTCCCCCAGGCTGTGCTTGGTCCCCCTGGCTGTGCTTGGTCCCCCAGGCTGTGCTTGGTATCCCTGGCTGTGCTTGGTCCCCCAGGCTGTGCTTGGTCCCCCTGGTTGCTCTTGGTCCCCCAGGCTGTGCTTGGTCCCCCAGGCTGTGCTTGGTCCCCCTGGCTGTGCTTGGTCCCCCAGGCTGTGCTTGGTCCCCCTGGTTTCTCTTGGTCCCCCAGGCAGTGCTTGGTCCCCCTGGTTGCTCTTGGCCCCCCAGGCTGTGCTTGGTCCCCTTGGTTGCTCTTGGTCCCGCAGGCTGTGCTTGGTCCCCTTGGTTGCTCTTGGTCCCCCAGGCTGTGCTTGGTCCCCCAGGCTGTGCTTGGTCCCCCTGGCTATGCTTGGTCCCCCAGGCTGTGCTTGGTCCCCCTGGCTGTGCTTCTTCCCCCAGGCTGTGCTTGGTCCCCCTGGTTGCTCTTGGTCCCCCAGGCTGTGCTTGGTCCCCCAGGCTGTGCTTGGTCCCCCTGGCTGTGCTTGGTCCCCCAGGCTGTGTTTGGTCCCCCTGGTTGCTCTTGGTCCCCCAGGCTGTGCTTGGTCCCCCAGGCTGTGCTTGGTCCCCCTGGCTGTGCTTGGTCTCCCAGGCTGTGCTTGGTCCTCCTGGTTGCTCTTGGTCCCCCAGGCTGTGCTTGGCCCCCCAGGCTGTGCTTGGTCCCCCAGGCGTGCTTGGTCCCCCAGGCTGTGCTTGGTCCCCCTGGTTGCTCTTGGTCCCCCAGGCTGTGCTTGGTCCCCCAGGCTGTGCTTGGTCCCCCTAGTTGCTCTTGGTCCCCAGGCTGTGCTTGGTCCCCCTGGTTGCTCTTGGTCCCCCAGGCTGTGCTTGGTCCCCCAGGCTGTGCTTGGTCCCCCTGGTTGCTCTTGGTCCCCCAGGCTGTGCTTGGTCCCCCTGGTTGCTCTTGGTCCCCCAGGCTGTGCTTGGCCCCCCAGGCTGTGCTTGGTCCCCTTGGTTGCTCTTGGTCCCCCAGGCTGTGTTTGGTCCCCTTAGTTGCTCTTGGTCCCCCAGGCTGTGCTTGGTCCCCCAGGCTGTGCTTGGTCCCCTTCGTTGCTCTTGGTCCCCCAGGCTGTGCTTGGTCCCCCAGGCTGTGCTTGGTCCCCCTGGCTGTGCTTGGTCCCCCAGGCTGTGCTTGGTATCCCTGGCTGTGCTTGGTCCCCCAGGCTGTGCTTGGTCCCCCAGGCTGTGCTTGGTCCCCCTGGTTGCTCTTGGTCCCCCAGGCTGTGCTTGGTCCCCCAGGCTGTGCTTGGTCCCCCAGGCTGTGCTTGGTCCCCCTGGTTTCTCTTGGTCCCCCAGGCAGTGCTTGGTCCCCCTGGTTGCTCTTGGCCCCCCAGGCTGTGCTTGGTCCCCTTGGTTGCTCTTGGTCCCGCAGGCTGTGCTTGGTCCCCTTGGTTGCTCTTGGTCCCCCAGGCTGTGCTTGGTCCCCCAGGCTGTGCTTGGTCCCCCTGGCTATGCTTGGTCCCCCAGGCTGTGCTTGGTCCCCCTGGCTGTGCTTCTTCCCCCAGGCTGTGCTTGGTCCCCCTGGTTGCTCTTGGTCCCCCAGGCTGTGCTTGGTCCCCCAGGCTGTGCTTGGTCCCCCTGGCTGTGCTTGGTCCCCCAGGCTGTGTTTGGTCCCCCTGGTTGCTCTTGGTCCCCCAGGCTGTGCTTGGTCCCCCAGGCTGTGCTTGGTCCCCCTGGCTGTGCTTGGTCTCCCAGGCTGTGCTTGGTCCTCCTGGTTGCTCTTGGTCCCCCAGGCTGTGCTTGGCCCCCCAGGCTGTGCTTGGTCCCCCAGGCGTGCTTGGTCCCCCAGGCTGTGCTTGGTCCCCCTGGTTGCTCTTGGTCCCCCAGGCTGTGCTTGGTCCCCCTGGTTGCTCTTGGTCCCCCAGGCTGTGATTGGCCCCCTTGGTTGCTCTTGGTCCCCCAGGCTGTGCTTGGTCCCCCAGGCTGTGCTTGGTCCCCCTGGCTGTGCTTGGTCACCCAGGCTGTGCTTGGTCCCCCTGGTTGCTCTTGGTCCCCCAGGCTGTGCTTGGTCCCCCTGGTTGCTCTTGGTCCCCCATGCTGTGCTTGGTCCCCCAGGCTGTGCTTGGTCCCCCAGGCTGTGCTTGGTCCCCTTGGTTGCTCTTGGTCCCCCAGGATGTGCTTGGTCCCCTTGGTTGCTCTTGGTCCCCCAGGCTGTGCTTGGTCCCCCTGGCTGTGCTTGGTCCCCCAGGCTGTGCTTGGTCCCCCTGGTTGCTCTTGGTCCCCCAGGCTGTGCTTGGTCCCCCAGGCAGTGCTTGGTCCCCCTGGCTGTGCTTGGTCCCCCAGGCTGTGCTTGGTCCCCCTGGTTGCTCTTGGTCCCCCAGGCTGTGCTTGGTCCCCCAGGCTGTGCTTGGTCCCCCAGGCTGTGTTTGGTCCCCCTGGCTGTGCTTGGTCCCCCTGGTTGCTCTTGGTCCCCCAGGCTGTGCTTGGTCCCCCTGGTTGCTCTTGGTCCCCCAGGCTGTGCTTGGTCCCCCAGGCTGTGCTTGGTCCCCTGGCTGTGCTTGGTCCTCCTGGTTGCTCTTGGTCCCCCAGGCTGTGCTTGGTCCCTCAGGCTGTGCTTGGTCCCCCAGGCTGTGCTTGGTCCCACAGGCTGTGCTTGGTCCCCCAGGCTGTGCTTGGTCCCCCAGGCTGTGCTTGGTCCCCCTGGCAGTGCTTGGTCCCCCAGGCTGTGCTTGGTCCTCCTGGTTGCTCTTGGTCCCCCAGGCTGTGCTTGGCCCCCCAGGCTGTGCTTGGTCCCCCAGGCGTGCTTGGTCCCCCAGGCTGTGCTTGGTCCCCCTGGTTGCTCTTGGTCCCCCAGGCTGTGCTTGGTCCCCCTGGTTGCTCTTGGTCCCCCAGGCTGTGCTTGGTCCCCCAGGCTGTGCTTGGTCCCCTTGGTTGCTCTTGGTCCCCCAGGCTGTGCTTGGTCCCCCAGGCTTTGCTTGGTCCCCCTGGCTGTGCTTGGTCCCCCAGGCTGTGCTTGGTCCCCCTGGTTGCTCTTGGTCCCCCAGGCTGTGCTTGGTCCCCCTGGTTGCTCTTGGTCCCCCATGCTGTGCTTGGTCCCCCAGGCTGTGCTTGGTCCCCCCGGCTGTGCTTGGTCCCCTTGGTTGCTCTTGGTCCCCCAGGCTGTGCTTGGTCCCCTTGGTTGCTCTTGGTCCCCCAGGCTGTGCTTGGTCCCCCTGGTTGCTCTTGGTCCTCCAGGCTGTGCTTGGTCCCCTTGGTTGCTCTTGGTCCCCCAGGCTGTGCTTGGTCCACCAGGCTGTGCTTGGTCCCCCAGGCTGTGCTTGGTCCCCCAGGCTGTGTTTGGCCCCCCTGGTTGCTCTTGGTCCCCCAGGCTGTGCTTGGTCCGTCAGGCTGTGCTTTGTCCCCCTGGTTGCTCTTGGTCCCCCAGGCTGTGCTTGGTCCCCTTGGTTGCTCTTGGTCCCCCAGGCTGTGCTTGGTCCCCCTGGTTGCTCTTGGTCCTCCAGGCTGTGCTTGGTCCCCTTGGTTGCTCTTGGTCCCCCAGGCTGTGCTTGGTCCACCAGGCTGTGCTTGGTCCCCCAGGCTGTGCTTGGTCCCCTTGGTTGCTCTTGGTCCCCCAGGCTGTGCTTGGTCCCCCAGGCTGTGCTTGGCCCCCCTGGTTGCTCTTGGTCCCCCAGGCTGTGCTTGGTCCGTCAGGCTGTGCTTTGTCCCCCTGGTTGCTCTTGGTCCCCCAGGCTGTGCTTGGTCCCCTTGGTTGCTCTTGGTCCCCCAGGCTGTGCTTGGTCCCCCTGGTTGCTCTTGGTCCCCCAGGCTGTGCTTGGTCCCCCAGGCTGTGATTGGTCCCCTTGGTTGCTCTTGGTCCCCCAGGCTGTGCTTGGTCCCCCAGGCTGTGCTTGGTCCCCCTGGCTGTGCTTGGTCCCCCAGGCTGTGCTTGGTCCCCCTGGTTGCTCTTGGTCCCCCAGGCTGTGCTTGGTCCCCCTGGTTGCTCTTGGTCCCCCATGCTGTGCTTGGTCCCCCAGGCTGTGCTTGGTCCCCCAGGCTGTGCTTGGTCCCCTTGGTTGCTCTTGGTCCCCCAGGATGTGCTTGGTCCCCTTGGTTGCTCTTGGTCCCCCAGGCTGTGCTTGGTCCCCCTGGCTGTGCTTGGTCCCCAGGCTGTGCTTGGTCCCCCTGGTTGCTCTTGGTCCCCCTGGCTGTGCTTGGTCCCCCAGGCTGTGCTTGGTCCCCCTGGCTGTGCTTGGTCCCCCAGGCTGTGCTTGGTCCCCCTGGTTGCTCTTGGTGCCCCAGGCTGTGCTTGGTCCCCCAGGCTGTGCTTGGTCCCCCAGGTTGTGTTTGGTTCCCCAGGCTGTGCTTGGTCCCCCTGGTTGCTCTTGGTCCCCCAGGCTGTGCTTGGCCCCCCTGGTTGCTCTTGGTCCCCCAGGCTGTGCTTGGTCCCCCAGGCTGTGCTTGGTCCCCCAGGCTGTGCTTGGTCCCACAGGCTGTGCTTGGTCCCCCAGGCTGTGCTTGGTCCCCCAGGCTGTGCTTGGTCCCCCTGGCTGTGCTTGGTCCCCCAGGCTGTGCTTGGTCCTCCTGGTTGCTCTTGGTCCCCCAGGCTGTGCTTGGCCCCCCAGGCTGTGCTTGGTCCCCCAGGCGTGCTTGGTCCCCCAGGCTGTGCTTGGTCCCCCTGGTTGCTCTTGGTCCCCCAGGCTGTGCTTGGTCTCCCTGGTTGCTCTTGGTCCCCCAGGCTGTGCTTGGTCCCCCAGGCTGTGCTTGGTCCCCTTGGTTGCTCTTGGTCCCCCAGGCTGTGCTTGGTCCCCCAGGCTGTGCTTGGTCCCCCTGGTTGCTCTTGGTCCCCCAGGCTGTGCTTGGTCCCCCTGGTTGCTCTTGGTCCCCCATGCTGTGCTTGGTCCCCCAGGCTGTGCTTGGTCCCCCCGGCTGTGCTTGGTCCCCTTGGTTGCTCTTGGTCCCCCAGGCTGTGCTTGGTCCCCTTGGTTGCTCTTGGTCCCCCAGGCTGTGCTTGGTCCCCCTGGCTGTGCATGGTCCCCCAGGCTGTGCTTGGTCCCCCTGGTTGCTCTTGGTCCCCCAGGCTGTGCTTGGTCCCCCAGGCTGTGCTTGGTCCCCCTGGCTGTGCTTGGTCCCCCAGGATGTGCTTGGTCCCCCTGGTTGCTCTTGGTCCCCCAGGCTGTGCTTGGTCCCCCAGGCTGTGCTTGGTCCCCCAGGCTGTGTTTGGTCCCCCAGGCTGTGCTTGGTCCCCCTGGTTGCTCTTGGTCCCCCAGGCTGTGCTTGGTCCCCCTGGTTGCTCTTGGTCCCCCAGGCTGTGCTTGGTCCCCCAGGCTGTGCTTGGTCCCCTTGGTTGCTCTTGGTCCCCCAGGCTGTGCTTGGTCCCCCAGGCTGTGCTTGGTCCCCCAAGCTGTGCTTGGTCCCCCAGGCTGTGCTTGGTCCCCCAGGCAGCACTTGGTCCCCCTGGCTGTGCTTGGTCCCCCTGGTTGCTCTTGGTCCCCCAGGCTGTAATTGGTCCCCAAGGCTGTGCTTGGTCCCCCAGGCTGTGCTTGGTCCCCCTGGTTGCTCTTTGTCCCCCAGGCTGTGCTTGGTCCTCCAGGCTGTGCTTGGTCCCCCTGGCTGTGCTTTGTCCCCCAGGCTGTGCTTGGCCCCCCTGGCTGTGCTTGGTCCCCCAGGCTGTGCTTGGTCCCCCTGGTTGCTCTTGGTCCCCCAGGCTGTGCTTGGTCCCCCAGGCTGTGCTTGGTCCCCCAGGCTGTGCTTGGTCCCCCAGGCTGTGCTTGGTCACCCTGGCTGTGCTTGGTCCTCCTGGTTGCTCTTGGTCCCCCAGGCTGTGCTTGGTCCCCCAGGCTGTGCTTGGTCCCCCGGGCTGTGCTTGGCCCCCCAGGCTGTGCTTGGTCCCCCAGGCTGTGCTTGGTCCCCTTGGTTGTACTTGGTCCCCCTGGTTGCTCTTGGTCCCCCAGGCTGTGCTTGGTCCCCCAGGCTGTGCTTGGTCCCCCAGGCTGTGCTTGGTCCCCCAGGCTGTGCTTGGTCCCACAGGCTGTGCTTGGTCCCCCAGGCCGTGCTTGGTCCCCCAGGCTGTGCTTGGTCCCCCTGGCTGTGCTTGGTCCCACTGGTTGCTCTTGGTGCCCCAGGCTGTGCTTGGTCCCCCAGGCTGTGCTTGGCCCCCCTGGTTGCTCTTGGTCCCCCAGGCTATGCTTGGTCCCCCAGGCTGAGCTTGGTCCCCCTGGTTGCTCTTGGTCCACCAGGCTGTGCTTGGTCCCCCAGGCTGTGCTTGGTCCCCCAGGCTGTGCTTGGTCCCCTTGGTTGCTCTTGGTCCCCCAGGCAGTGCTTGGTCCCCCTGGTTGCTCTTGGTACCCCAGGCTGTGCTTGGTCCCCCAGGCTGTGCTTGGTCCCCCAGGCTGCGCTTGGTCCCCCTGGTTGCTCTTGGTCCCCCAGGCTGTGCTTGGTCCCCCAGGCTGTGCTTGGTCCCCCAGGCTGTGCTTGGTCCCCCAGGTTGTGCTTGGTCCCCCTGGTTGCTCTTGGTCCCCCAGGCTGTGCTTGGTCCCCCTGGTTGCTCTTGGTCCCCCAGGCTGTGCTTGGTCCCCCAGGCTGTGATTGGTCCCCTTGGTTGCTCTTGGTCCCCCAGGCTGTGCTTGGTCCCCCAGGCTGTGCTTGGTCCCCCTGGCTGTGCTTGGTCCCCCAGGCTGTGCTTGGTCCCCCTGGTTGCTCTTGGTCCCCCAGGCTGTGCTTGGTCCCCCTGGTTGCTCTTGGTCCCCCAGGCAGTGCTTGGTCCCCCTGGTTGCTCTTGGTCCCCCAGGCTGTGCTTGGTCCCCCAGGCTGTGCTTGGTCCCCCTGGCTGTGCTTGGTCCCCCAGGCTGTGCTTGGTCCCCCTGGTTGCTCTTGGTGCCCCAGGCTGTGCTTAGTCCCCCAGGCTGTGCTTGGTCCCCCAGGCTGTGTTTGGTTCCCCAGGCTGTGCTTGGTCCCCCTGGTTGCTCTTGGTCCCCCAGGCTGTGCTTGGCCCCCCTGGTTGCTCTTGGTCCCCCAGGCTGTGCTTGGTCCCCCAGGCTGTGCTTGGTCCCCCTGGCTGTGCTTGGTCCTCCTGGTTGCTCTTGGTCCCCCAGGCTGTGCTTGGTCCCCCAGGCTGTGCTTGGTCCCCCAGGCTGTGCTTGGTCCCCCTGGTTGCTCTTGGTCCCCCAGGCTGTGCTTGGTCCCCCTGGTTGCTCTTGGTCCCCCAGGCTGTGCTTGGTCCCCGAGGCTGTGCTTGGTCCCCTTGGTTGCTCTTGGTCCCCCAGGCTGTGCTTGGTCCCCCAGGCTTTGCTTGGTCCCCCTGTCTGTGCTTGGTCCCCCAGGCTGTGCTTGGTCCCCCTGGTTGCTCTTGGTCCCCCAGGCTGTGCTTGGTCCCCCTGGTTGCTCTTGGTCCCCCATGCTGTGCTTGGTCCCCCAGGCTGTGCTTGGTCCCTCCGGCTGTGCTTGGTCCCCTTGGTTGCTCTTGGTCCCCCAGGCTGTGCTTGGTCCCCTTGGTTGCTCTTGGTCCCCCAGGCTGTGCTTGGTCCCCCTGGCTGTGCATGGTCCCCCAGGCTGTGCTTGGTCCCCCTGGTTGCTCTTGGTCCCCCAGGCTGTGCTTGGTCCCCCAGGCTGTGCTTGGTCCCCCTGGCTGTGCTTGGTCCCCCAGGCTGTGCTTGGTCCCCCTGGTTGCTCTTGGTCCCCCAGGCTGTGCTTGGTCCCCCTGGTTGCTCTTGGTCCCCCAGGCTGTGCTTGGTCCCCCAGGCTGTGCTTGGTCCCCTTGGTTGCTCTTGGTCCCCCAGGCTGTGCTTGGTCCCCAAGGCTGTGCTTGGTCCCCCAAGCTGTGCTTGGTCCCCCAGGCTGTGCTTGGTCCCCCAGGCAGCACTTGGTCCCCCTGGCTGTGTTTGGTCCCCCTGGTTGCTCTTGGTCCCCCAGGCTGTGCTTGGTCCCCTTGGTTGCTCTTGGTCCCCCAGGCTGTGCTTGGTCCCCCAGGCTGTGCTTGGTCCCCCTGGTTGCTCTTGGTCCCCCAGGCTGTGCTTGGTCCCCAGGCTGTGCTTGGTCCCCCAGGCTGTGCTTGGTCCCCCAGGCTGTGCTTGGTCCCCCTGGCTGTGCTTGGTCCCCCAGGCTGTGTTTGGTCCCCCTGGTTGCTCTTGGTCCCCCAGGCTGTGCTTGGTCCCCCAGGCTGTGCTTGGTCCCCCAGGCTGTGCTTGGTCCCCCTGGCTGTGCTTGGTCCTCCTGGTTGCTCTTGGTCCCCCAGGCTGTGCTTGGTCCCCCAGGCTGTGCTTGGTCCCCCGGGCTGTGCTTGGCCCCCCAGGCTGTGCTTGGTCCCCCAGGCTGTGCTTGGTCCCCTTGGTTGTACTTGGTCCCCCTGGTTGCTCTTGGTCCCCCAGGCTGTGCTTGGTCCCCCAGGCTGTGCTTGGTCCCCCAGGCTGTGCTTGGTCCCACAGGCTGTGCTTGGTCCCCCAGGCTGTGCTTGGTCCCCCAGGCTGTGCTTGGTCCCCCAGGCTGTGCTTGGTCCCCCTGGCTGTGCTTGGTCCCACTGGTTGCTCTTGGTGCCCCAGGCTGTGCTTGGTCCCCCAGGCTGTGCTTGGTCCCCCTGGTTGGTCTTGGTCCCCTAGGCTATGCTTGGTCCCCCAGGCTGAGCTTGGTCCCCCTGGTTGCTCTTGGTCCACCAGGCTGTGCTTGGTCCCCCAGGCTGTGCTTGGTCCCCCAGGCTGTGCTTGGTCCCCTTGGTTGCTCTTGGTCCCCCAGGCAGTGCTTGGTCCCCCTGGTTGCTCTTGGTCCCCCAGGCTGTGCTTGGTCCCCCAGGCTGTGCTTGGTCCCCCAGGCTGTGCTTGGTCCCCCTGGTTGCTCTTGGTCCCCCAGGCTGTGCTTGGTCCCCCTGGTTGCTCTTGGTCCCCCAGGCTGTGCTTGGTCCCCCAGGCTGTGCTTGGTCCCCCAGGCTGTGCTTGGTCCCCCTGGTTGCTCTTGGTCCCCCAGGCTGTGCTTGGTCCCCCAGGCTGTGCTTGGTCCCCCAGGCTGTGCTTGGTCCCCCAGGCTGTGCTTGGTCCCCCAGGCTGTGCTTGGTCCCCCTGGTTGCTCTTGGTCCCCCAGGCTGTGCTTGGTCCCCCAGGCTGTGCTTGGTCCCCCAGGCTGTGCTTGGTCCCCCAGGCTGTGCTTGGTCCCCCTGGTTGTACTTGGTCCCCCTGGTTGCTCTTGGTCCCCCAGGCTGTGCTTGGTCCCCCAGGCTGTGCTTGGTCCCCCAGGCTGTGCTTGGTCCTACAGGCTGCTTGGTCCCCCAGGCTGTGCTTGGTCCCCCAGGCTGTGCTTGGTCCCCCAGGCTGTGCTTGGTCCCCCTGGCTGTGCTTGGTCCCCCAGGCTGTGCTTGGTCCCACTGGTTGCTCTTGGTCCCCCAGGCTGTGCTTGGTCCCCTTGGATGCTCTTGGTCCCCCAGGCTATGCTTGGTCCCCCAGGCTGAGCTTGGTCCCCCTGGTTGCTCTTGGTCCACCAGGCTGTGCTTGGTCCCCCAGGCTGTGCTTGGTCCCCTTGGTTGCTCTTGGTCCCCCAGGCAGTGCTTGGTCCCCCTGGTTGCTCTTGGTCCCCCAGGCTGTGTTTAGTCCCCTTGGTTGCTCTTGGTCCCCCAGGCTGTGCTTGGTCCCCTTGGTTGCTCTTGGTCCCCCAGGCTGTGCTTGGTCCCCCAGGCAGTGCTTGGTCCCCCAGGCTGTGCTTGGTCCCCCTGGTTGCTCTTGGTCCCCCAGGCTGTGCTTGGTCCCCCAGGCTGTGCTTGGTCCCCCTGGTTGCTCTTGGTCCCCCAGGCTGTGCTTGGTCCCCTTGGTTGCTCTTGGTCCCCCAGGCTGTGCTTGGTCCCCCAGGCTGTGCTTGGTCCCCCAGGCAGTGCTTGGTCCCCCAGGCTGTGCTTGGTCCCCCTGGTTGCTCTTGGTCCCCCAGGCTGTGCTTGGTCCCCCAGGCTGTGCTTGGTCCCCCAGGCTGTGCTTGGTCCCCCTGGTTGCTCTTGGTCCCCCAGGCTGTGCTTGGTCCCCCAGGCTGTGCTTGGCCCCCCCTGGTTGCTCTTGGTCCCCCAGGCTGTGCTTGGTCCCCCAGCCTGTGCTTGGTCCCCCAGGCTGTGCTTGGTCCCCCTGGTTGCTCTTGGTCCCCCAGGCTGTGCTTGGTCCCCCAGGCTGTGCTTGGCCCCCCTGGCTGTGCTTGGTCCCCCAGGCTGTGCTTGGTCCCCCTGGTTGCTCTTGGACCCCCAGGCTGTGCTTGGTCCCCCTGGTTGCTCTTGGTCCCCCAAGCTGTGCTTGGTCCCCCAGGCTGTGCTTGGTCCCCCAGACTGTGCGTGGTCCCCCTGGTTGCTCTTGGTCCCCCAGGCTGTGCTTGGTCCCCCTGGTTGCTCTTGGTCCCCCAGGCTGTGCTTGGTCCCACAGGCTGTGTTTGGCCCCCCAGGCTGTGCTTGGTCCCCCAAGCTGTGCTTGGTCCCCTTGGTTGCTCTTGGTCCCCCAGGCTGTGCTTGGTCCCCTAGGCTGTGCTTGGTCCCCCAGCCTGTGCTTGGTCCCCCAGGCTCTGCTTGGTCCCCTTGGTTGCTCTTGGTCCCCCAGGCTGTGCTTGGTCTCCCTGGTTGCTCTTGGTCCCCCAGGCTGTGCTTGGTCCCCCAGGCTGTGCTTGGTCCCCTTGGTTGCTCTTGGTCCCCCAGGCTGTGCTTTGTCCCCTAGGCTGTGCTTGGTCCCCTTGGTTGCTCTTGTTCCCCCAGGCTGTGCTTGGTCCCCCTGGTTGCTCTTGGTCCCCCAGGCTGTGCTTGGTCCCCCAGGCTGTGCTTGTTCCCCCTGGTTGCTCTTGGTCCCCCAGGCTGTGCTTGGTCCCCCAGGCTGTGCTTGGTCCCCCAGGCTGTGCTTAGCCCCCCTGGTTGCTCTTGGTCCCCCAGGCTGTGCTTGGTCCCCCAGGCTGTGCTTGGTCCCCCTGGTTGCTCTTGGTCCCCCAGGCTGTGCTTGGTCCCCCAGGCTGTGCTTGGTCCCCTTGGTTGCTCTTGGTCCCCCAGGCTGTGCTTGGTCCCCCAGGCTGTGCTTGGTCCCCTTGGTTGCTCTTGGTCCCCCAGGCAGTGCTTGGTCCCCCTGGTTGCTCTTGGTCCCCCAGGCTGTGCTTGGTCCCCCAGGCAGTGCTTGGTCCCCCAGGCTGTGCTTGGTCCCCCAGGCTGTGCTTGGTCCCCCTGGCTGTGCTTGGTCCCCCAGGCTGTGCTTGGTCCCCCTGGTTGCTCCTGGTCCCCCAGGCTGTGCTTGGTCCCCCTGGTTGCTCTTGGTCCCCCAGGCTGTGCTTGGTCCCCCAGGCTGTGCTTGGTCCCCCAGGCTGTGATTGGTCCCCCTGGTTGCTGTTGGTCCCCCAGGCTGTTCTTGGTCCCCCTGGTTGCTCTTGGTCCCCCAGGCTGTGCTTGGTCCCCCAGGCTGTGCTTGGTCCCCTTGGTTGCTCTTGGTCCCCCAGGCTGTGCTTGGTCCCCCAGGCTGTGCTTGGTCCCCCAGGCTGTGCTTGGTCCCCCAGGCTGTGCTTGGTCCCCCAGGCTGTGCTTGGTCCCCCAGGCTGTGCTTGGTCCCCCTGGTTGCTCTTGGTCCCCCTGGTTGCTCTTGGTCCCCCAGGCTGTGCTTGGTCCCCCAGGCTGTGCTTGGTCCCCCAGGCTGTGCTTGGTCCCCCTGGTTGCTCTTGGCCCCCCAGGCTGTGCTTGGTCCCCCAGGCTGTGCTTGGTCCCCCAGGCTGTGCTTGGTCCTACAGGCTGCTTGGTCCCCCAGGCTGTGCTTGGTCCCCCAGGCTGTGCTTGGTCCCCCAGGCTGTGCTTGGTCCCCCTGGCTGTGCTTGGTCCCCCAGGCTGTGCTTGGTCCCCCTGGTTGCTCTTGGTCCCCCAGGCTGTGCTTGGTCCCCTTGGATGCTCTTGGTCCCCCAGGCTATGCTTGGTCCCCCAGGCTGAGCTTGGTCCCCCTGGTTGCTCTTGGTCCACCAGGCTGTGCTTGGTCCCCCAGGCTGTGCTTGGCCCCCCAGGCTGTGCTTGGTCCCCTTGGTTGCTCTTGGTCCCCCAGGCAGTGCTTGGTCCCCCTAGTTGCTCTTGGTCCCCCAGGCTGTGTTTAGTCCCCTTGGTTGCTCTTGGTCTCCCAGGCTGTGCTTGGTCCCCTTGGTTGCTCTTGGTCCCCCAGGCTGTGCTTGGTGCCCCAGGCAGTGCTTGGTCCCCCAGGCTGTGCTTGGTCCCCCTGGTTGCTCTTGGTCCCCCAGGCTGTGCTTGGTCCCCCAGGCTGTGCTTGGTCCCCCTGGTTGCTCTTGGTCCCCCAGGCTGTGCTTGGTCCCCTTGGTTGCTCTTGGTCCCCCAGGCTGTGCTTGGTCCCCCAGGCTGTGCTTGGTCCCCCAGGCAGTGCTTGGTCCCCCAGGCTGTGCTTGGTCCCCCTGGTTGCTCTTGGTCCCCCAGGCTGTGCTTGGTCCCCCAGGCTGTGCTTGGTCCCCCAGGCTGTGCTTGGTCCCCCTGGTTGCTCTTGGTCCCCCAGGCTGTGCTTGGTCCCCCAGGCTGTGCTTGGCCCCCCCTGGTTGCTCTTGGTCCCCCAGGCTGTGCTTGGTCCCCCAGCCTGTGCTTGGTCCCCCAGGCTGTGCTTGGTCCCCCTGGTTGCTCTTGGTCCCCCAGGCTGTGCTTGGTCCCCCAGGCTGTGCTTGGTCCCCCTGGCTGTGCTTGGTCCCCCAGGCTGTGCTTGGTCCCCCTGGTTGCTCTTGGACCCCCAGGCTGTGCTTGGTCCCCCTGGTTGCTCTTGGTCCCCCAAGCTGTGCTTGGTCCCCCAGGCTGTGCTTGGTCCCCCAGACTGTGCGTGGTCCCCCTGGTTGCTCTTGGTCCCCCAGGCTGTGCTTGGTCCCCCTGGTTGCTCTTGGTCCCCCAGGCTGTGCTTGGTCCCACAGGCTGTGTTTGGCCCCCCAGGCTGTGCTTGGTCCCCCAAGCTGTGCTTGGTCCCCTTGGTTGCTCTTGGTCCCCCAGGCTGTGCTTGGTCCCCTAGGCTGTGCTTGGTCCCCCAGCCTGTGCTTGGTCCCCCAGGCTGTGCTTGGTCCCCCTGGTTGCTCTTGGTCCCCCAGGCTGTGCTTGGTCCCCCAGGCTGTGCTTGGTCCCCCAGGCTGTGCTTGGTCCCCCAGGCTGTGCTTGGTCCCCCTGGTTGTACTTGGTCCCCCTGGTTGCTCTTGGTCCCCCAGGCTGTGCTTGGTCCCCCAGGCTGTGCTTGGTCCCCCAGGCTGTGCTTGGTCCTACAGGCTGCTTGGTCCCCCAGGCTGTGCTTGGTCCCCCAGGCTGTGCTTGGTCCCCCAGGCTGTGCTTGGTCCCCCTGGCTGTGCTTGGTCCCCCAGGCTGTGCTTGGTCCCACTGGTTGCTCTTGGTCCCCCAGGCTGTGCTTGGTCCCCTTGGATGCTCTTGGTCCCCCAGGCTATGCTTGGTCCCCCAGGCTGAGCTTGGTCCCCCTGGTTGCTCTTGGTCCACCAGGCTGTGCTTGGTCCCCCAGGCTGTGCTTGGTCCCCTTGGTTGCTCTTGGTCCCCCAGGCAGTGCTTGGTCCCCCTGGTTGCTCTTGGTCCCCCAGGCTGTGTTTAGTCCCCTTGGTTGCTCTTGGTCCCCCAGGCTGTGCTTGGTCCCCTTGGTTGCTCTTGGTCCCCCAGGCTGTGCTTGGTCCCCCAGGCAGTGCTTGGTCCCCCAGGCTGTGCTTGGTCCCCCTGGTTGCTCTTGGTCCCCCAGGCTGTGCTTGGTCCCCCAGGCTGTGCTTGGTCCCCCTGGTTGCTCTTGGTCCCCCAGGCTGTGCTTGGTCCCCTTGGTTGCTCTTGGTCCCCCAGGCTGTGCTTGGTCCCCCAGGCTGTGCTTGGTCCCCCAGGCAGTGCTTGGTCCCCCAGGCTGTGCTTGGTCCCCCTGGTTGCTCTTGGTCCCCCAGGCTGTGCTTGGTCCCCCAGGCTGTGCTTGGTCCCCCAGGCTGTGCTTGGTCCCCCTGGTTGCTCTTGGTCCCCCAGGCTGTGCTTGGTCCCCCAGGCTGTGCTTGGCCCCCCCTGGTTGCTCTTGGTCCCCCAGGCTGTGCTTGGTCCCCCAGCCTGTGCTTGGTCCCCCAGGCTGTGCTTGGTCCCCCTGGTTGCTCTTGGTCCCCCAGGCTGTGCTTGGTCCCCCAGGCTGTGCTTGGTCCCCCTGGCTGTGCTTGGTCCCCCAGGCTGTGCTTGGTCCCCCTGGTTGCTCTTGGACCCCCAGGCTGTGCTTGGTCCCCCTGGTTGCTCTTGGTCCCCCAAGCTGTGCTTGGTCCCCCAGGCTGTGCTTGGTCCCCCAGACTGTGCGTGGTCCCCCTGGTTGCTCTTGGTCCCCCAGGCTGTGCTTGGTCCCCCTGGTTGCTCTTGGTCCCCCAGGCTGTGCTTGGTCCCACAGGCTGTGTTTGGCCCCCCAGGCTGTGCTTGGTCCCCCAAGCTGTGCTTGGTCCCCTTGGTTGCTCTTGGTCCCCCAGGCTGTGCTTGGTCCCCTAGGCTGTGCTTGGTCCCCCAGCCTGTGCTTGGTCCCCCAGGCTCTGCTTGGTCCCCTTGGTTGCTCTTGGTCCCCCAGGCTGTGCTTGGTCTCCCTGGTTGCTCTTGGTCCCCCAGGCTGTGCTTGGTCCCCCAGGCTGTGCTTGGTCCCCTTGGTTGCTCTTGGTCCCCCAGGCTGTGCTTTGTCCCCTAGGCTGTGCTTGGTCCCCTTGGTTGCTCTTGTTCCCCCAGGCTGTGCTTGGTCCCCCTGGTTGCTCTTGGTCCCCCAGGCTGTGCTTGGTCCCCCAGGCTGTGCTTGTTCCCCCTGGTTGCTCTTGGTCCCCCAGGCTGTGCTTGGTCCCCCAGGCTGTGCTTGGTCCCCCAGGCTGTGCTTAGCCCCCCTGGTTGCTCTTGGTCCCCCAGGCTGTGCTTGGTCCCCCAGGCTGTGCTTGGTCCCCCTGGTTGCTCTTGGTCCCCCAGGCTGTGCTTGGTCCCCCAGGCTGTGCTTGGTCCCCTTGGTTGCTCTTGGTCCCCCAGGCTGTGCTTGGTCCCCCAGGCTGTGCTTGGTCCCCTTGGTTGCTCTTGGTCCCCCAGGCAGTGCTTGGTCCCCCTGGTTGCTCTTGGTCCCCCAGGCTGTGCTTGGTCCCCCAGGCAGTGCTTGGTCCCCCAGGCTGTGCTTGGTCCCCCAGGCTGTGCTTGGTCCCCCTGGCTGTGCTTGGTCCCCCAGGCTGTGATTGGTCCCCCTGGTTGCTGTTGGTCCCCCAGGCTGTTCTTGGTCCCCCTGGTTGCTCTTGGTCCCCCAGGCTGTGCTTGGTCCCCCAGGCTGTGCTTGGTCCCCTTGGTTGCTCTTGGTCCCCCAGGCTGTGCTTGGTCCCCCAGGCTGTGCTTGGTCCCCCAGGCTGTGCTTGGTCCCCCAGGCTGTGCTTGGTCCCCCAGGCTGTGCTTGGTCCCCCTGGTTGCTCTTGGTCCCCCTGGTTGCTCTTGGTCCCCCAGGCTGTGCTTGGTCCCCCAGGCTGTGCTTGGTCCCCCAGGCTGTGCTTGGTCCCCCAGGCTGTGCTTGGTCCCCCTGGTTGCTCTTGGTCCCCCAGGCTGTGCTTGGTCCCCCAGGCTGTGCTTGGTCCCCCAGGCTGTGCTTGGTCCTACAGGCTGCTTGGTCCCCCAGGCTGTGCTTGGTCCCCCAGGCTGTGCTTGGTCCCCCAGGCTGTGCTTGGTCCCCCTGGCTGTGCTTGGTCCCCCAGGCTGTGCTTGGTCCCCCTGGTTGCTCTTGGTCCCCCAGGCTGTGCTTGGTCCCCTTGGATGCTCTTGGTCCCCCAGGCTATGCTTGGTCCCCCAGGCTGAGCTTGGTCCCCCTGGTTGCTCTTGGTCCACCAGGCTGTGCTTGGTCCCCCAGGCTGTGCTTGGTCCCCCAGGCTGTGCTTGGTCCCCTTGGTTGCTCTTGGTCCCCCAGGCAGTGCTTGGTCCCCCTAGTTGCTCTTGGTCCCCCAGGCTGTGTTTAGTCCCCTTGGTTGCTCTTGGTCTCCCAGGCTGTGCTTGGTCGCCTTGGTTGCTCTTGGTCCCCCAGGCTGTGCTTGGTCCCCCAGGCAGTGCTTGGTCCCCCAGGCTGTGCTTGGTCCCCCTGGTTGCTCTTGGTCCCCCAGGCTGTGCTTGGTCCCCCAGGCTGTGCTTGGTCCCCCTGGTTGCTCTTGGTCCCCCAGGCTGTGCTTGGTCCCCTTGGTTGCTCTTGGTCCCCCAGGCTGTGCTTGGTCCCCCAGGCTGTGCTTGGTCCCCCAGGCAGTGCTTGGTCCCCCAGGCTGTGCTTGGTCCCCCTGGTTGCTCTTGGTCCCCCAGGCTGTGCTTGGTCCCCCAGGCTGTGCTTGGTCCCCCAGGCTGTGCTTGGTCCCCCTGGTTGCTCTTGGTCCCCCAGGCTGTGCTTGGTCCCCCAGGCTGTGCTTGGCCCCCCCTGGTTGCTCTTGGTCCCCCAGGCTGTGCTTGGTCCCCCAGCCTGTGCTTGGTCCCCCAGGCTGTGCTTGGTCCCCCTGGTTGCTCTTGGTCCCCCAGGCTGTGCTTGGTCCCCCAGGCTGTGCTTGGTCCCCCTGGCTGTGCTTGGTCCCCCAGGCTGTGCTTGGTCCCCCTGGTTGCTCTTGGACCCCCAGGCTGTGCTTGGTCCCCCTGGTTGCTCTTGGTCCCCCAAGCTGTGCTTGGTCCCCCAGGCTGTGCTTGGTCGCCCAGACTGTGCGTGGTCCCCCTGGTTGCTCTTGGTCCCCCAGGCTGTGCTTGGTCCCCCTGGTTGCTCTTGGTCCCCCAGGCTGTGCTTGGTCCCACAGGCTGTGTTTGGCCCCCCAGGCTGTGCTTGGTCCCCCAAGCTGTGCTTGGTCCCCTTGGTTGCTCTTGGTCCCCCAGGCTGTGCTTGGTCCCCTAGGCTGTGCTTGGTCCCCCAGCCTGTGCTTGGTCCCCCAGGCTCTGCTTGGTCCCCTTGGTTGCTCTTGGTCCCCCAGGCTGTGCTTGGTCTCCCTGGTTGCTCTTGGTCCCCCAGGCTGTGCTTGGTCCCCCAGGCTGTGCTTGGTCCCCTTGGTTGCTCTTGGTCCCCCAGGCTGTGCTTTGTCCCCTAGGCTGTGCTTGGTCCCCTTGGTTGCTCTTGGTCCCCCAGGCTGTGCTTGGTCCCCCTGGTTGCTCTTGGTCCCCCAGGCTGTGCTTGGTCCCCCAGGCTGTGCTTGGTCCCCCGGGCTGTGCTTGGCCCCCCAGGCTGTGCTTGGTCCCCCAGGCTGTGCTTGGTCCCCTTGGTTGTACTTGGTCCCCCTGGTTGCTCTTGGTCCCCCAGGCTGTGCTTGGTCCCCCAGGCTGTGCTTGGTCCCCCAGGCTGTGCTTGGTCCCACAGGCTGTGCTTGGTCCCCCAGGCTGTGCTTGGTCCCCCAGGCTGTGCTTGGTCCCCCAGGCTGTGCTTGGTCCCCCTGGCTGTGCTTGGTCCCACTGGTTGCTCTTGGTGCCCCAGGCTGTGCTTGGTCCCCCAGGCTGTGCTTGGTCCCCCTGGTTGGTCTTGGTCCCCTAGGCTATGCTTGGTCCCCCAGGCTGAGCTTGGTCCCCCTGGTTGCTCTTGGTCCACCAGGCTGTGCTTGGTCCCCCAGGCTGTGCTTGGTCCCCCAGGCTGTGCTTGGTCCCCTTGGTTGCTCTTGGTCCCCCAGGCAGTGCTTGGTCCCCCTGGTTGCTCTTGGTCCCCCAGGCTGTGCTTGGTCCCCCAGGCTGTGCTTGGTCCCCCAGGCTGTGCTTGGTCCCCCTGGTTGCTCTTGGTCCCCCAGGCTGTGCTTGGTCCCCCTGGTTGCTCTTGGTCCCCCAGGCTGTGCTTGGTCCCCCAGGCTGTGCTTGGTCCCCCAGGCTGTGCTTGGTCCCCCTGGTTGCTCTTGGTCCCCCAGGCTGTGCTTGGTCCCCCAGGCTGTGCTTGGTCCCCCAGGCTGTGCTTGGTCCCCCAGGCTGTGCTTGGTCCCCCAGGCTGTGCTTGGTCCCCCTGGTTGCTCTTGGTCCCCCAGGCTGTGCTTGGTCCCCCAGGCTGTGCTTGGTCCCCCAGGCTGTGCTTGGTCCCCCAGGCTGTGCTTGGTCCCCCTGGTTGTACTTGGTCCCCCTGGTTGCTCTTGGTCCCCCAGGCTGTGCTTGGTCCCCCAGGCTGTGCTTGGTCCCCCAGGCTGTGCTTGGTCCTACAGGCTGCTTGGTCCCCCAGGCTGTGCTTGGTCCCCCAGGCTGTGCTTGGTCCCCCAGGCTGTGCTTGGTCCCCCTGGCTGTGCTTGGTCCCCCAGGCTGTGCTTGGTCCCACTGGTTGCTCTTGGTCCCCCAGGCTGTGCTTGGTCCCCTTGGATGCTCTTGGTCCCCCAGGCTATGCTTGGTCCCCCAGGCTGAGCTTGGTCCCCCTGGTTGCTCTTGGTCCACCAGGCTGTGCTTGGTCCCCCAGGCTGTGCTTGGTCCCCTTGGTTGCTCTTGGTCCCCCAGGCAGTGCTTGGTCCCCCTGGTTGCTCTTGGTCCCCCAGGCTGTGTTTAGTCCCCTTGGTTGCTCTTGGTCCCCCAGGCTGTGCTTGGTCCCCTTGGTTGCTCTTGGTCCCCCAGGCTGTGCTTGGTCCCCCAGGCAGTGCTTGGTCCCCCAGGCTGTGCTTGGTCCCCCTGGTTGCTCTTGGTCCCCCAGGCTGTGCTTGGTCCCCCAGGCTGTGCTTGGTCCCCCTGGTTGCTCTTGGTCCCCCAGGCTGTGCTTGGTCCCCTTGGTTGCTCTTGGTCCCCCAGGCTGTGCTTGGTCCCCCAGGCTGTGCTTGGTCCCCCAGGCAGTGCTTGGTCCCCCAGGCTGTGCTTGGTCCCCCTGGTTGCTCTTGGTCCCCCAGGCTGTGCTTGGTCCCCCAGGCTGTGCTTGGTCCCCCAGGCTGTGCTTGGTCCCCCTGGTTGCTCTTGGTCCCCCAGGCGGTGCTTGGTCCCCCAGGCTGTGCTTGGCCCCCCCTGGTTGCTCTTGGTCCCCCAGGCTGTGCTTGGTCCCCCAGCCTGTGCTTGGTCCCCCAGGCTGTGCTTGGTCCCCCTGGTTGCTCTTGGTCCCCCAGGCTGTGCTTGGTCCCCCAGGCTGTGCTTGGTCCCCCTGGCTGTGCTTGGTCCCCCAGGCTGTGCTTGGTCCCCCTGGTTGCTCTTGGACCCCCAGGCTGTGCTTGGTCCCCCTGGTTGCTCTTGGTCCCCCAAGCTGTGCTTGGTCCCCCAGGCTGTGCTTGGTCCCCCAGACTGTGCGTGGTCCCCCTGGTTGCTCTTGGTCCCCCAGGCTGTGCTTGGTCCCACAGGCTGTGTTTGGCCCCCCAGGCTGTGCTTGGTCCCCCAAGCTGTGCTTGGTCCCCTTGGTTGCTCTTGGTCCCCCAGGCTGTGCTTGGTCCCCTAGGCTGTGCTTGGTCCCCCAGCCTGTGCTTGGTCCCCCAGGCTCTGCTTGGTCCCCTTGGTTGCTCTTGGTCCCCCAGGCTGTGCTTGGTCTCCCTGGTTGCTCTTGGTCCCCCAGGCTGTGCTTGGTCCCCCAGGCTGTGCTTGGTCCCCTTGGTTGCTCTTGGTCCCCCAGGCTGTGCTTTGTCCCCTAGGCTGTGCTTGGTCCCCTTGGTTGCTCTTGTTCCCCCAGGCTGTGCTTGGTCCCCCTGGTTGCTCTTGGTCCCCCAGGCTGTGCTTGGTCCCCCAGGCTGTGCTTGTTCCCCCTGGTTGCTCTTGGTCCCCCAGGCTGTGCTTGGTCCCCCAGGCTGTGCTTGGTCCCCCAGGCTGTGCTTAGCCCCCCTGGTTGCTCTTGGTCCCCCAGGCTGTGCTTGGTCCCCCAGGCTGTGCTTGGTCCCCCTGGTTGCTCTTGGTCCCCCAGGCTGTGCTTGGTCCCCCAGGCTGTGCTTGGTCCCCTTGGTTGCTCTTGGTCCCCCAGGCTGTGCTTGGTCCCCCAGGCTGTGCTTGGTCCCCTTGGTTGCTCTTGGTCCCCCAGGCAGTGCTTGGTCCCCCTGGTTGCTCTTGGTCCCCCAGGCTGTGCTTGGTCCCCCAGGCAGTGCTTGGTCCCCCAGGCTGTGCTTGGTCCCCCAGGCTGTGCTTGGTCCCCCTGGCTGTGCTTGGTCCCCCAGGCTGTGCTTGGTCCCCCTGGTTGCTCCTGGTCCCCCAGGCTGTGCTTGGTCCCCCTGGTTGCTCTTGGTCCCCCAGGCTGTGCTTGGTCCAACCAGGCTGTGCTTGGTCCCCCAGGCTGTGATTGGTCCCCCTGGTTGCTGTTGGTCCCCCAGGCTGTTCTTGGTCCCCCTGGTTGCTCTTGGTCCCCCAGGCTGTGCTTGGTCCCCCAGGCTGTGCTTGGTCCCCTTGGTTGCTCTTGGTCCCCCAGGCTGTGCTTGGTCCCCCAGGCTGTGCTTGGTCCCCCAGGCTGTGCTTGGTCCCCCAGGCTGTGCTTGGTCCCCCAGGCTGTGCTTGGTCCCCCAGGCTGTGCTTGGTCCCCCTGGTTGCTCTTGGTCCCCCTGGTTGCTCTTGGTCCCCCAGGCTGTGCTTGGTCCCCCAGGCTGTGCTTGGTCCCCCAGGCTGTGCTTGGTCCCCCTGGTTGCTCTTGGTCCCCCAGGCTGTGCTTGGTCCCCCAGGCTGTGCTTGGTCCCCCAGGCTGTGCTTGGTCCTACAGGCTGCTTGGTCCCCCAGGCTGTGCTTGGTCCCCCAGGCTGTGCTTGGTCCCCCAGGCTGTGCTTGGTCCCCCTGGCTGTGCTTGGTCCCCCAGGCTGTGCTTGGTCCCCCTGGTTGCTCTTGGTCCCCCAGGCTGTGCTTGGTCCCCTTGGATGCTCTTGGTCCCCCAGGCTATGCTTGGTCCCCCAGGCTGAGCTTGGTCCCCCTGGTTGCTCTTGGTCCACCAGGCTGTGCTTGGTCCCCCAGGCTGTGCTTGGTCCCCCAGGCTGTGCTTGGTCCCCTTGGTTGCTCTTGGTCCCCCAGGCAGTGCTTGGTCCCCCTAGTTGCTCTTGGTCCCCCAGGCTGTGTTTAGTCCCCTTGGTTGCTCTTGGTCTCCCAGGCTGTGCTTGGTCCCCTTGGTTGCTCTTGGTCCCCCAGGCTGTGCTTGGTGCCCCAGGCAGTGCTTGGTCCCCCAGGCTGTGCTTGGTCCCCCTGGTTGCTCTTGGTCCCCCAGGCTGTGCTTGGTCCCCCAGGCTGTGCTTGGTCCCCCTGGTTGCTCTTGGTCCCCCAGGCTGTGCTTGGTCCCCTTGGTTGCTCTTGGTCCCCCAGGCTGTGCTTGGTCCCCCAGGCTGTGCTTGGTCCCCCAGGCAGTGCTTGGTCCCCCAGGCTGTGCTTGGTCCCCCTGGTTGCTCTTGGTCCCCCAGGCTGTGCTTGGTCCCCCAGGCTGTGCTTGGTCCCCCAGGCTGTGCTTGGTCCCCCTGGTTGCTCTTGGTCCCCCAGGCTGTGCTTGGTCCCCCAGGCTGTGCTTGGCCCCCCCTGGTTGCTCTTGGTCCCCCAGGCTGTGCTTGGTCCCCCAGCCTGTGCTTGGTCCCCCAGGCTGTGCTTGGTCCCCCTGGTTGCTCTTGGTCCCCCAGGCTGTGCTTGGTCCCCCAGGCTGTGCTTGGTCCCCCTGGCTGTGCTTGGTCCCCCAGGCTGTGCTTGGTCCCCCTGGTTGCTCTTGGACCCCCAGGCTGTGCTTGGTCCCCCTGGTTGCTCTTGGTCCCCCAAGCTGTGCTTGGTCCCCCAGGCTGTGCTTGGTCCCCCAGACTGTGCGTGGTCCCCCTGGTTGCTCTTGGTCCCCCAGGCTGTGCTTGGTCCCCCTGGTTGCTCTTGGTCCCCCAGGCTGTGCTTGGTCCCACAGGCTGTGTTTGGCCCCCCAGGCTGTGCTTGGTCCCCCAAGCTGTGCTTGGTCCCCTTGGTTGCTCTTGGTCCCCCAGGCTGTGCTTGGTCCCCTAGGCTGTGCTTGGTCCCCCAGCCTGTGCTTGGTCCCCCAGGCTGTGCTTGGTCCCCCTGGTTGCTCTTGGTCCCCCAGGCTGTGCTTGGTCCCCCAGGCTGTGCTTGGTCCCCCAGGCTGTGCTTGGTCCCCCAGGCTGTGCTTGGTCCCCCTGGTTGTACTTGGTCCCCCTGGTTGCTCTTGGTCCCCCAGGCTGTGCTTGGTCCCCCAGGCTGTGCTTGGTCCCCCAGGCTGTGCTTGGTCCTACAGGCTGCTTGGTCCCCCAGGCTGTGCTTGGTCCCCCAGGCTGTGCTTGGTCCCCCAGGCTGTGCTTGGTCCCCCTGGCTGTGCTTGGTCCCCCAGGCTGTGCTTGGTCCCACTGGTTGCTCTTGGTCCCCCAGGCTGTGCTTGGTCCCCTTGGATGCTCTTGGTCCCCCAGGCTATGCTTGGTCCCCCAGGCTGAGCTTGGTCCCCCTGGTTGCTCTTGGTCCACCAGGCTGTGCTTGGTCCCCCAGGCTGTGCTTGGTCCCCTTGGTTGCTCTTGGTCCCCCAGGCAGTGCTTGGTCCCCCTGGTTGCTCTTGGTCCCCCAGGCTGTGTTTAGTCCCCTTGGTTGCTCTTGGTCCCCCAGGCTGTGCTTGGTCCCCTTGGTTGCTCTTGGTCCCCCAGGCTGTGCTTGGTCCCCCAGGCAGTGCTTGGTCCCCCAGGCTGTGCTTGGTCCCCCTGGTTTCTCTTGGTCCCCCAGGCTGTGCTTGGTCCCCCAGGCTGTGCTTGGTCCCCCTGGTTGCTCTTGGTCCCCCAGGCTGTGCTTGGTCCCCTTGGTTGCTCTTGGTCCCCCAGGCTGTGCTTGGTCCCCCAGGCTGTGCTTGGTCCCCCAGGCAGTGCTTGGTCCCCCAGGCTGTGCTTGGTCCCCCTGGTTGCTCTTGGTCCCCCAGGCTGTGCTTGGTCCCCCAGGCTGTGCTTGGTCCCCCAGGCTGTGCTTGGTCCCCCTGGTTGCTCTTGGTCCCCCAGGCTGTGCTTGGTCCCCCAGGCTGTGCTTGGCCCCCCCTGGTTGCTCTTGGTCCCCCAGGCTGTGCTTGGTCCCCCAGCCTGTGCTTGGTCCCCCAGGCTGTGCTTGGTCCCCCTGGTTGCTCTTGGTCCCCCAGGCTGTGCTTGGTCCCCCAGGCTGTGCTTGGTCCCCCTGGCTGTGCTTGGTCCCCCAGGCTGTGCTTGGTCCCCCTGGTTGCTCTTGGACCCCCAGGCTGTGCTTGGTCCCCCTGGTTGCTCTTGGTCCCCCAAGCTGTGCTTGGTCCCCCAGGCTGTGCTTGGTCCCCCAGACTGTGCGTGGTCCCCCTGGTTGCTCTTGGTCCCCCAGGCTGTGCTTGGTCCCCCTGGTTGCTCTTGGTCCCCCAGGCTGTGCTTGGTCCCACAGGCTGTGTTTGGCCCCCCAGGCTGTGCTTGGTCCCCCAAGCTGTGCTTAGTCCCCTTGGTTGCTCTTGGTCCCCCAGGCTGTGCTTGGTCCCCTAGGCTGTGCTTGGTCCCCCAGCCTGTGCTTGGTCCCCCAGGCTCTGCTTGGTCCCCTTGGTTGCTCTTGGTCCCCCAGGCTGTGCTTGGTCTCCCTGGTTGCTCTTGGTCCCCCAGGCTGTGCTTGGTCCCCCAGGCTGTGCTTGGTCCCCTTGGTTGCTCTTGGTCCCCCAGGCTGTGCTTTGTCCCCTAGGCTGTGCTTGGTCCCCTTGGTTGCTCTTGTTCCCCCAGGCTGTGCTTGGTCCCCCTGGTTGCTCTTGGTCCCCCAGGCTGTGCTTGGTCCCCCAGGCTGTGCTTGTTCCCCCTGGTTGCTCTTGGTCCCCCAGGCTGTGCTTGGTCCCCCAGGCTGTGCTTGGTCCCCCAGGCTGTGCTTAGCCCCCCTGGTTGCTCTTGGTCCCCCAGGCTGTGCTTGGTCCCCCAGGCTGTGCTTGGTCCCCCTGGTTGCTCTTGGTCCCCCAGGCTGTGCTTGGTCCCCCAGGCTGTGCTTGGTCCCCTTGGTTGCTCTTGGTCCCCCAGGCTGTGCTTGGTCCCCCAGGCTGTGCTTGGTCCCCTTGGTTGCTCTTGGTCCCCCAGGCAGTGCTTGGTCCCCCTGGTTGCTCTTGGTCCCCCAGGCTGTGCTTGGTCCCCCAGGCAGTGCTTGGTCCCCCAGGCTGTGCTTGGTCCCCCAGGCTGTGCTTGGTCCCCCTGGCTGTGCTTGGTCCCCCAGGCTGTGATTGGTCCCCCTGGTTGCTGTTGGTCCCCCAGGCTGTTCTTGGTCCCCCTGGTTGCTCTTGGTCCCCCAGGCTGTGCTTGGTCCCCCAGGCTGTGCTTGGTCCCCTTGGTTGCTCTTGGTCCCCCAGGCTGTGCTTGGTCCCCCAGGCTGTGCTTGGTCCCCCAGGCTGTGCTTGGTCCCCCAGGCTGTGCTTGGTCCCCCAGGCTGTGCTTGGTCCCCCAGGCTGTGCTTGGTCCCCCTGGTTGCTCTTGGTCCCCCTGGTTGCTCTTGGTCCCCCAGGCTGTGCTTGGTCCCCCAGGCTGTGCTTGGTCCCCCAGGCTGTGCTTGGTCCCCCAGGCTGTGCTTGGTCCCCCTGGTTGCTCTTGGTCCCCCAGGCTGTGCTTGGTCCCCCAGGCTGTGCTTGGTCCCCCAGGCTGTGCTTGGTCCTACAGGCTGCTTGGTCCCCCAGGCTGTGCTTGGTCCCCCAGGCTGTGCTTGGTCCCCCAGGCTGTGCTTGGTCCCCCTGGCTGTGCTTGGTCCCCCAGGCTGTGCTTGGTCCCCCTGGTTGCTCTTGGTCCCCCAGGCTGTGCTTGGTCCCCTTGGATGCTCTTGGTCCCCCAGGCTATGCTTGGTCCCCCAGGCTGAGCTTGGTCCCCCTGGTTGCTCTTGGTCCACCAGGCTGTGCTTGGTCCCCCAGGCTGTGCTTGGTCCCCCAGGCTGTGCTTGGTCCCCTTGGTTGCTCTTGGTCCCCCAGGCAGTGCTTGGTCCCCCTAGTTGCTCTTGGTCCCCCAGGCTGTGTTTAGTCCCCTTGGTTGCTCTTGGTCTCCCAGGCTGTGCTTGGTCGCCTTGGTTGCTCTTGGTCCCCCAGGCTGTGCTTGGTCCCCCAGGCAGTGCTTGGTCCCCCAGGCTGTGCTTGGTCCCCCTGGTTGCTCTTGGTCCCCCAGGGTGTGCTTGGTCCCCCAGGCTGTGCTTGGTCCCCCTGGTTGCTCTTGGTCCCCCAGGCTGTGCTTGGTCCCCTTGGTTGCTCTTGGTCCCCCAGGCTGTGCTTGGTCCCCCAGGCTGTGCTTGGTCCCCCAGGCAGTGCTTGGTCCCCCAGGCTGTGCTTGGTCCCCCTGGTTGCTCTTGGTCCCCCAGGCTGTGCTTGGTCCCCCAGGCTGTGCTTGGTCCCCCAGGCTGTGCTTGGTCCCCCTGGTTGCTCTTGGTCCCCCAGGCTGTGCTTGGTCCCCCAGGCTGTGCTTGGCCCCCCCTGGTTGCTCTTGGTCCCCCAGGCTGTGCTTGGTCCCCCAGCCTGTGCTTGGTCCCCCAGGCTGTGCTTGGTCCCCCTGGTTGCTCTTGGTCCCCCAGGCTGTGCTTGGTCCCCCAGGCTGTGCTTGGTCCCCCTGGCTGTGCTTGGTCCCCCAGGCTGTGCTTGGTCCCCCTGGTTGCTCTTGGACCCCCAGGCTGTGCTTGGTCCCCCTGGTTGCTCTTGGTCCCCCAAGCTGTGCTTGGTCCCCCAGGCTGTGCTTGGTCGCCCAGACTGTGCGTGGTCCCCCTGGTTGCTCTTGGTCCCCCAGGCTGTGCTTGGTCCCCCTGGTTGCTCTTGGTCCCCCAGGCTGTGCTTGGTCCCACAGGCTGTGTTTGGCCCCCCAGGCTGTGCTTGGTCCCCCAAGCTGTGCTTGGTCCCCTTGGTTGCTCTTGGTCCCCCAGGCTGTGCTTGGTCCCCTAGGCTGTGCTTGGTCCCCCAGCCTGTGCTTGGTCCCCCAGGCTCTGCTTGGTCCCCTTGGTTGCTCTTGGTCCCCCAGGCTGTGCTTGGTCTCCCTGGTTGCTCTTGGTCCCCCAGGCTGTGCTTGGTCCCCCAGGCTGTGCTTGGTCCCCTTGGTTGCTCTTGGTCCCCCAGGCTGTGCTTTGTCCCCTAGGCTGTGCTTGGTCCCCTTGGTTGCTCTTGGTCCCCCAGGCTGTGCTTGGTCCCCCTGGTTGCTCTTGGTCCCCCAGGCTGTGCTTGGTCCCCCAGGCTGTGCTTGTTCCCCCTGGTTGCTCTTGGTCCCCCAGGCTGTGCTTGGTCCCCCAGGCTGTGCTTGGTCCCCCAGGCTGTGCTTAGCCCCCCTGGTTGCTCTTGGTCCCCCAGGCTGTGCTTGGTCCCCCAGGCTGTGCTTGGTCCCCCTGGTTGCTCTTGGTCCCCCAGGCTGTGCTTGGTCCCCCAGGCTGTGCTTGGTCCCCTTGGTTGCTCTTGGTCCCCCAGGCTGTGCTTGGTCCCCCAGGCTGTGCTTGGTCCCCTTGGTTGCTCTTGGTCCCCCAGGCAGTGCTTGGTCCCCCTGGTTGCTCTTGGTCCCCCAGGCTGTGCTTGGTCCCCCAGGCAGTGCTTGGTCCCCCAGGCTGTGCTTGGTCCCCCAGGCTGTGCTTGGTCCCCCAGGCTGTGCTTGGTCCCCCTGGTTGCTCCTGGTCCCCCAGGCTGTGCTTGGTCCCCCTGGTTGCTCTTGGTCCCCCAGGCTGTGCTTGGTCCCCCAGGCTGTGCTTGGTCCCCCAGGCTGTGATTGGTCCCCCTGGTTGCTGTTGGTCCCCCAGGCTGTTCTTGGTCCCCCTGGTTGCTCTTGGTCCCCCAGGCTGTGCTTGGTCCCCCAGGCTGTGCTTGGTCCCCTTGGTTGCTCTTGGTCCCCCAGGCTGTGCTTGGTCTCCCAGGCTGTGCTTGGTCCCTTTGGTTGCTCTTGGTCCCCCAGGCTGTGCTTGGTCCCCCAGGCTGTGCTTGGTCCCCTTGGTTGCTCTTGGTCCCCCAGGCTGTGCTTGGTCCCCCAGGCTGTGCTTGGTCCCCCAGGCCGTTGCTTCGTCCCCCTGGCTGTGCTTGGTCCCCCAGGCTGTGCTTGGTATCCCTGGCTGTGCTTGGTCCCCCAGGCTGTGCTTGGTCCCCCTGGTTGCTCTTGGTCCCCCAGGCTGTGCTTGGTCCCCCTGGCTGTGCTTGGTCCCCCAGGCTGTGCTTGGTCCCCCTGGTTTCTCTTGGTCCCCCAGGCAGTGCTTGGTCCCCCTGGTTGCTCTTGGTCCCCCAGGCTGTGCTTGGTCCCCCAGGCTGTGCTTTGTCCCCTTGTTTGCTCTTCGCCCCCCAGGCTGTGCTTGGTCCCCTTGGTTGCTCTTGGTCCCCCAGGCTGTGCTTGTTCCCCCAGGCTGTGCTTGGTCCCCTTGGTTGCTCTTGGTCCCCCAGGCTGTGCTT
The DNA here is from genome assembly GCF_964263255.1 of Lissotriton vulgaris. Classification (NCBI taxonomy): domain Eukaryota; kingdom Metazoa; phylum Chordata; class Amphibia; order Caudata; family Salamandridae; genus Lissotriton; species Lissotriton vulgaris. The sequence goes on from NC_141698.1 coordinate 1,024,446,620, forward strand.
GGTCCCCCAGGCTGTGCTTGGTCCCCCTGGCTGTGCTTGGTCCCCCAGGCTGTCTTTGGTCCCCCTGGCTGTGCTTCTTCCCCCAGGCTGTGCTTGGTCCCCCTGGTTGCTCTTGGTCCCCCAGGCTGTGCTTGGTCCCCCAGGCTGTGCTTGGTCCCCCTGGCTGTGCTTGGTCCCCCAGGCTGTGCTTGGTCACCCTGGTTGCTCTTGGTCCCCCAGGCTGTGCTTGGTCCCCCAGGCTGTGCTTGGTCCCCCTGGCTGCGCTTGGTCCCCCAGGCTGTGCTTGGTCCTCCTGGTTGCTCTTGGTCCCCCAGGCTGTGCTTGGCCCCCCAGGCTGTGCTTGGTCCCCCAGGCGTGCTTGGTCCCCCAGGCTGTGCTTGGTCCCCCTGGTTGCTCTTGGTCCCCCAGGCTGTGCTTGGTCCCCCTGGTTGCTCTTGGTCCCCCAGGCTGTGCTTGGTCCCCTTGGTTGCTCTTGGTCCCCCAGGCTGTGCTTGGTCCCCTAGGCTGTGCTTGGTCCCCCTGGCTGTGCTTGGTCCCCCAGGCTGTGCTTGGTCCCCCTAGTTGCTCTTGGTCCCCCAGGCTGTGCTTGGTCCCCCTGGTTGCTCTTGGTCCCCCTGGTTGCTCTTGGTCCCCCAGGCTGTGCTTGGTCCCCCAGGCTGTGCTTGGTCCCCCAGGCTGTGCTTGGTCCCCCTGGTTGCTCTTGGTCCCCCAGGCTGTGCTTGGTCCCCCTGGTTGCTCTTGGTCCCCCAGGCTGTGCTTGGTCCCCCAGGCTGTGCTTGGTCCCCTTGGTTGCTCTTGGTCCCCCAGGCTGTGCTTGGTCCCCCAGGCTGTGCTTGGTCCCCTTGTTTGCTCTTGGTCCCCCAGGCTGTGCTTGGTCCCCCAGGCTGTGCTTGGTCCCCTTGGTTGCTCTTGGTCCCCCAGGCTGTGCTTGGTCCCCCAGGCTGTGCTTGGTCCCCCAGGCCGTTGCTTCGTCCCCCTGGCTGTGCTTGGTCCCCCAGGCTGTGCTTGGTATCCCTGGCTGTGCTTGGTCCCCCAGGCTGTGCTTGGTCCCCCTGGTTGCTCTTGGTCCCCCAGGCTGTGCTTGGTCCCCCAGGCTGTGCTTGGTCCCCCTGGCTGTGCTTGGTCCCCAGGCTGTGCTTGGTCCCCCTGGTTTCTCTTGGTCCCCCAGGCAGTGCTTGGTCCCCCTGGTTGCTCTTGGTCCCCCAGGCTGTGCTTGGTCCCCCAGGCTGTGCTTTGTCCCCTTGGTTGCTCTTGGCCCCCCAGGCTGTGTTTGGTCCCCTTGGTTGCTCTTGGTCCCCCAGGCTGTGCTTGGTCCCCCAGGCTGTGCTTGGTCCCCTTGGTTGCTCTTGGTCCCCCAGGCTGTGCTTGGTCCCCCAGGCTGTGCTTGGTCCCCCTGGCTGTGCTTGGTCCCCCAGGCTGTGCTTGGTCCCCCTGGCTGTGCTTCTTCCCCCAGGCTGTGCTTGGTCCCCCTGGTTGCTCTTGGCCCCCCAGGCTGTGCTTGGTCCCCCAGGCTGTGCTTGGTCCCCCTGGTTGTGCTTGGTCCCCCAGGCTGTGCTTGGTCCCCCTGGTTGCTCTTGGTCCCCCAGGCTGTGCTTGGTCCCCCAGGCTGTGCTTGGTCCCCCTGGCTGTGCTTGGTCCCCCAGGCTGTGCTTGGTCCTCCTGGTTGCTCTTGGTCCCCCAGGCTGTGCTTGGCCCCCCAGGCTGTGCTTGGTCCCCCAGGCGTGCTTGGTCCCCCAGGCTGTGCTTGGTCCCCCTGGTTGCTCTTGGTCCCCCAGGGTGTGCTTGGTCCCCCAGGCTGTGCTTGGTCCCCTTGGTTGCTCTTGGTCCCCCAGGCTGTGCTTGGTCCCCCAGGCTGTGCTTGGTCCCCCTGGTTGCTCTTGGTCCCCCAGGCTGTGCTTGGTCCCCCTGGTTGCTCTTGGTCCCCCATGCTGTGCTTGGTCCCCCAGGCTGTGCTTGGTCCCCCAGGCTGTGCTTGGTCCCCTTGGTTGCTCTTGGTCCCCCAGGCTGTGCTTGTTCCCCTTGGTTGCTCTTGGTCCCCCAGGCTGTGCTTGGTCCCCCTGGCTGTGCTTGGTCCCCCAGGCTGTGCTTGGTCCCCCTGGTTGCTCTTGGTCCCCCAGGCTGTGCTTGGTCCCCCAGGCTGTGCTTGGTCCCCCAAGCTGTGCTTTGTCCCCCCTGGCTGTGCTTGGTCCCCCTGGTTGCTCTTGGTCCCCCAGGCTGTAATTGGTCCCCCAGGCTGTGCTTGGTCCCCCAGGCTGTGCTTGGTCCCCCAAGCTGTGCTTGGTCCCCCTGGTTGCTCTTTGTCCCCCAGGCTGTGCTTGGTCCCCCAGGCTGTGCTTGGTCCCCCTGGCTGTGCTTGGTCCCCCAGGCTGTGCTTGGTCCCCCTGGCTGTGCTTGGTCCCCCAGGCTGTGCTTGGTCCCCCGGTTGCTCTTGGTCCCCCAGGCTGTGCTTGGTCCCCCAGGTTGTGCTTGGTCCCCCAGGCTGTGCTTGGTCCCCCTGGCTGTGCTTGGTCCTCCTGGTTGCTCTTGGTCCCCCAGGCTGTGCTTGGTCCCCCAGGCTGTGCTTGGTCCCCCAGGCTGTGCTTGGTCCCCCAGGCTGTGCTTGGTCCCCCTGGTTGTTCTTGGTCCCCCTGGTTGCTCTTGGTCCCCCTGGTTGCTCTTGGTCCCCCAGGCTGTGCTTGGTCCCCCAGGCTGTGCTTGGTCCCACAGGCTGTGCTTGGTCCCCCAGGCTGTGCTTGGTCCCCCAGGCTGTGCTTGGTCCCCCTGGCTGTGCTTGGTCCCCCTGGTTGCTCTTGGTGCCCCAGGCTGTGCTTGGTCCCCCAGGCTGTGCTTGGTCCCCCAGGCTGTGCTTGGTCCCCCTGGCTGTGCTTGGTCCCCCAGGCTGTGCTTGGTCCTCCTGGTTGCTCTTGGTCCCCCAGGCTGTGCTTGGCCCCCCAGGCTGTGCTTGGTCCCCCAGGCGTGCTTGGTCCCCCAGGCTGTGCTTGTCCCCCTGGTTGCTCTTGGTCCCCCAGGCTGTGCTTGGTCCCCCTGGTTGCTCTTGGTCCCCCAGGCTGTGCTTGGTCCCCCAGGCTGTGCTTGGTCCCCCTGGCTGTGCTTGGTCCCCCAGGCTGTGCTTGGTCCCCCTGGTTGCTCTTGGTCCCCCAGGCTGTGCTTGGTCCCCCTGGTTGCTCTTGGTCCCCCATGCTGTGCTTGGTCCCCCAGGCTGTGCTTGGTCCCCCAGGATGTGCTTGGTCCCCTTGGTTGCTCTTGGTCCCCCAGGCTGTGCTTGGTCCCCTTGGTTGCTCTTGGTCCCCCAGGCTGTGCTTGGTCCCCCTGGCTGTGCTTGGTCCCCCAGGCTGTGCTTGGTCCCCCAGGCTGTGCTTGGTCCCCTTGGCTGTGCTTGGTCCCCCAGGCTGTGCTTGGTCCCCCTGGTTGCTCTTGGTCCCCCAGGCTGTGCTTGGTCCCCCAGGCTGTGCTTGGTCCCCCGGGCTGTGTTTGGTCCCCCAGGCTGTGCTTGGTCCCCCTGGTTGCTCTTGGTCCCCCAGGCTGTGCTTGGTCCCCCAGGCTGTGCTTGGTCCCCCTGGTTGCTCTTGGTCCCCCAGGCTGTGCTTGGTCCCCCAGGCTGTGCTTGGTCCCCCTGGCTGTGCTTGGTCCCCCAGGCTGTGCTTGGTCCCCCTGGTTGCTCTTGGTCCCCCAGGCTGTGCTTGGCCCCCCAGGCTGTGCTTGGTCCCCCAGGCGTGCTTGGTCCCCCAGGCTGTGCTTGGTCCCCCTGGTTGCTCTTGGTCCCCCAGGCTGTGCTTGGTCCCCCTGGTTGCTCTTGGTCCCCCAGGCTGTGCTTGGTCCCCTAGGCTGTGCTTGGTCCCCCTGGCTGTGCTTGGTCCCCCAGGCTGTGCTTGGTCCCCCTAGTTGCTCTTGGTCCCCCAGGCTGTGCTTGGTCCCCCTGGTTGCTCTTGGTCCCCCTGGTTGCTCTTGGTCCCCCAGGCTGTGCTTGGTCCCCCAGGCTGTGCTTGGTCCCCCAGGCTGTGCTTGGTCCCCCTGGTTGCTCTTGGTCCCCCAGGCTGTGCTTGGTCCCCCTGGTTGCTCTTGGTCCCCCAGGCTGTGCTTGGTCCCCCAGGCTGTGCTTGGTCCCCCAGGCTGTGCTTGGTCCCCTTGGTTGCTCTTGGTCCCCCAGGCAGTGCTTGGTCCCCCTGGTTGCTCTTGGTCCCCCAGGCTGTGCTTGGTCCCCCAGGCAGTGCTTGGTCCCCCAGGCTGTGCTTGGTCCCCCAGGCTGTGCTTGGTCCCCCTGGCTGTGCTTGGTCCCCCAGGCTGTGATTGGTCCCCCTGGTTGCTGTTGGTCCCCCAGGCTGTTCTTGGTCCCCCTGGTTGCTCTTGGTCCCCCAGGCTGTGCTTGGTCCCCCAGGCTGTGCTTGGTCCCCTTGGTTGCTCTTGGTCCCCCAGGCTGTGCTTGGTCCCCCAGGCTGTGCTTGGTCCCCCAGGCTGTGCTTGGTCCCCCAGGCTGTGCTTGGTCCCCCAGGCTGTGCTTGGTCCCCCAGGCTGTGCTTGGTCCCCCTGGTTGCTCTTGGTCCCCCTGGTTGCTCTTGGTCCCCCAGGCTGTGCTTGGTCCCCCAGGCTGTGCTTGGTCCCCCAGGCTGTGCTTGGTCCCCCAGGCTGTGCTTGGTCCCCCTGGTTGCTCTTGGTCCCCCAGGCTGTGCTTGGTCCCCCAGGCTGTGCTTGGTCCCCCAGGCTGTGCTTGGTCCTACAGGCTGCTTGGTCCCCCAGGCTGTGCTTGGTCCCCCAGGCTGTGCTTGGTCCCCCAGGCTGTGCTTGGTCCCCCTGGCTGTGCTTGGTCCCCCAGGCTGTGCTTGGTCCCCCTGGTTGCTCTTGGTCCCCCAGGCTGTGCTTGGTCCCCTTGGATGCTCTTGGTCCCCCAGGCTGTGCTTGGTCCCCCAGGCTGAGCTTGGTCCCCCTGGTTGCTCTTGGTCCACCAGGCTGTGCTTGGTCCCCCAGGCTGTGCTTGGTCCCCCAGGCTGTGCTTGGTCCCCTTGGTTGCTCTTGGTCCCCCAGGCAGTGCTTGGTCCCCCTAGTTGCTCTTGGTCCCCCAGGCTGTGTTTAGTCCCCTTGGTTGCTCTTGGTCTCCCAGGCTGTGCTTGGTCGCCTTGGTTGCTCTTGGTCCCCCAGGCTGTGCTTGGTCCCCCAGGCAGTGCTTGGTCCCCCAGGCTGTGCTTGGTCCCCCTGGTTGCTCTTGGTCCCCCAGGCTGTGCTTGGTCCCCCAGGCTGTGCTTGGTCCCCCTGGTTGCTCTTGGTCCCCCAGGCTGTGCTTGGTCCCCTTGGTTGCTCTTGGTCCCCCAGGCTGTGCTTGGTCCCCCAGGCTGTGCTTGGTCCCCCAGGCAGTGCTTGGTCCCCCAGGCTGTGCTTGGTCCCCCTGGTTGCTCTTGGTCCCCCAGGCTGTGCTTGGTCCCCCAGGCTGTGCTTGGTCCCCCAGGCTGTGCTTGGTCCCCCTGGTTGCTCTTGGTCCCCCAGGCTGTGCTTGGTCCCCCAGGCTGTGCTTGGCCCCCCCTGGTTGCTCTTGGTCCCCCAGGCTGTGCTTGGTCCCCCAGCCTGTGCTTGGTCCCCCAGGCTGTGCTTGGTCCCCCTGGTTGCTCTTGGTCCCCCAGGCTGTGCTTGGTCCCCCAGGCTGTGCTTGGTCCCCCTGGCTGTGCTTGGTCCCCCAGGCTGTGCTTGGTCCCCCTGGTTGCTCTTGGACCCCCAGGCTGTGCTTGGTCCCCCTGGTTGCTCTTGGTCCCCCAAGCTGTGCTTGGTCCCCCAGGCTGTGCTTGGTCGCCCAGACTGTGCGTGGTCCCCCTGGTTGCTCTTGGTCCCCCAGGCTGTGCTTGGTCCCCCTGGTTGCTCTTGGTCCCCCAGGCTGTGCTTGGTCCCACAGGCTGTGTTTGGCCCCCCAGGCTGTGCTTGGTCCCCCAAGCTGTGCTTGGTCCCCTTGGTTGCTCTTGGTCCCCCAGGCTGTGCTTGGTCCCCTAGGCTGTGCTTGGTCCCCCAGCCTGTGCTTGGTCCCCCAGGCTCTGCTTGGTCCCCTTGGTTGCTCTTGGTCCCCCAGGCTGTGCTTGGTCTCCCTGGTTGCTCTTGGTCCCCCAGGCTGTGCTTGGTCCCCCAGGCTGTGCTTGGTCCCCTTGGTTGCTCTTGGTCCCCCAGGCTGTGCTTTGTCCCCTAGGCTGTGCTTGGTCCCCTTGGTTGCTCTTGGTCCCCCAGGCTGTGCTTGGTCCCCCTGGTTGCTCTTGGTCCCCCAGGCTGTGCTTGGTCCCCCAGGCTGTGCTTGGTCCCCCGGGCTGTGCTTGGCCCCCCAGGCTGTGCTTGGTCCCCCAGGCTGTGCTTGGTCCCCTTGGTTGTACTTGGTCCCCCTGGTTGCTCTTGGTCCCCCAGGCTGTGCTTGGTCCCCCAGGCTGTGCTTGGTCCCCCAGGCTGTGCTTGGTCCCACAGGCTGTGCTTGGTCCCCCAGGCTGTGCTTGGTCCCCCAGGCTGTGCTTGGTCCCCCAGGCTGTGCTTGGTCCCCCTGGCTGTGCTTGGTCCCACTGGTTGCTCTTGGTGCCCCAGGCTGTGCTTGGTCCCCCAGGCTGTGCTTGGTCCCCCTGGTTGGTCTTGGTCCCCTAGGCTATGCTTGGTCCCCCAGGCTGAGCTTGGTCCCCCTGGTTGCTCTTGGTCCACCAGGCTGTGCTTGGTCCCCCAGGCTGTGCTTGGTCCCCCAGGCTGTGCTTGGTCCCCTTGGTTGCTCTTGGTCCCCCAGGCAGTGCTTGGTCCCCCTGGTTGCTCTTGGTCCCCCAGGCTGTGCTTGGTCCCCCAGGCTGTGCTTGGTCCCCCTGGTTGCTCTTGGTCCCCCAGGCTGTGCTTGGTCCCCCTGGTTGCTCTTGGTCCCCCAGGCTGTGCTTGGTCCCCCAGGCTGTGCTTGGTCCCCCAGGCTGTGCTTGGTCCCCCTGGTTGCTCTTGGTCCCCCAGGCTGTGCTTGGTCCCCCAGGCTGTGCTTGGTCCCCCAGGCTGTGCTTGGTCCCCCAGGCTGTGCTTGGTCCCCCAGGCTGTGCTTGGTCCCCCTGGTTGCTCTTGGTCCCCCAGGCTGTGCTTGGTCCCCCAGGCTGTGCTTGGTCCCCCAGGCTGTGCTTGGTCCCCCAGGCTGTGCTTGGTCCCCCTGGTTGTACTTGGTCCCCCTGGTTGCTCTTGGTCCCCCAGGCTGTGCTTGGTCCCCCAGGCTGTGCTTGGTCCCCCAGGCTGTGCTTGGTCCTACAGGCTGCTTGGTCCCCCAGGCTGTGCTTGGTCCCCCAGGCTGTGCTTGGTCCCCCAGGCTGTGCTTGGTCCCCCTGGCTGTGCTTGGTCCCCCAGGCTGTGCTTGGTCCCACTGGTTGCTCTTGGTCCCCCAGGCTGTGCTTGGTCCCCTTGGATGCTCTTGGTCCCCCAGGCTATGCTTGGTCCCCCAGGCTGAGCTTGGTCCCCCTGGTTGCTCTTGGTCCACCAGGCTGTGCTTGGTCCCCCAGGCTGTGCTTGGTCCCCTTGGTTGCTCTTGGTCCCCCAGGCAGTGCTTGGTCCCCCTGGTTGCTCTTGGTCCCCCAGGCTGTGTTTAGTCCCCTTGGTTGCTCTTGGTCCCCCAGGCTGTGCTTGGTCCCCTTGGTTGCTCTTGGTCCCCCAGGCTGTGCTTGGTCCCCCAGGCAGTGCTTGGTCCCCCAGGCTGTGCTTGGTCCCCCTGGTTGCTCTTGGTCCCCCAGGCTGTGCTTGGTCCCCCAGGCTGTGCTTGGTCCCCCTGGTTGCTCTTGGTCCCCCAGGCTGTGCTTGGTCCCCTTGGTTGCTCTTGGTCCCCCAGGCTGTGCTTGGTCCCCCAGGCTGTGCTTGGTCCCCCAGGCAGTGCTTGGTCCCCCAGGCTGTGCTTGGTCCCCCTGGTTGCTCTTGGTCCCCCAGGCTGTGCTTGGTCCCCCAGGCTGTGCTTGGTCCCCCAGGCTGTGCTTGGTCCCCCTGGTTGCTCTTGGTCCCCCAGGCTGTGCTTGGTCCCCCAGGCTGTGCTTGGCCCCCCCTGGTTGCTCTTGGTCCCCCAGGCTGTGCTTGGTCCCCCAGCCTGTGCTTGGTCCCCCAGGCTGTGCTTGGTCCCCCTGGTTGCTCTTGGTCCCCCAGGCTGTGCTTGGTCCCCCAGGCTGTGCTTGGTCCCCCTGGCTGTGCTTGGTCCCCCAGGCTGTGCTTGGTCCCCCTGGTTGCTCTTGGACCCCCAGGCTGTGCTTGGTCCCCCTGGTTGCTCTTGGTCCCCCAAGCTGTGCTTGGTCCCCCAGGCTGTGCTTGGTCCCCCAGACTGTGCGTGGTCCCCCTGGTTGCTCTTGGTCCCCCAGGCTGTGCTTGGTCCCCCTGGTTGCTCTTGGTCCCCCAGGCTGTGCTTGGTCCCACAGGCTGTGTTTGGCCCCCCAGGCTGTGCTTGGTCCCCCAAGCTGTGCTTGGTCCCCTTGGTTGCTCTTGGTCCCCCAGGCTGTGCTTGGTCCCCTAGGCTGTGCTTGGTCCCCCAGCCTGTGCTTGGTCCCCCAGGCTCTGCTTGGTCCCCTTGGTTGCTCTTGGTCCCCCAGGCTGTGCTTGGTCTCCCTGGTTGCTCTTGGTCCCCCAGGCTGTGCTTGGTCCCCCAGGCTGTGCTTGGTCCCCTTGGTTGCTCTTGGTCCCCCAGGCTGTGCTTTGTCCCCTAGGCTGTGCTTGGTCCCCTTGGTTGCTCTTGTTCCCCCAGGCTGTGCTTGGTCCCCCTGGTTGCTCTTGGTCCCCCAGGCTGTGCTTGGTCCCCCAGGCTGTGCTTGTTCCCCCTGGTTGCTCTTGGTCCCCCAGGCTGTGCTTGGTCCCCCAGGCTGTGCTTGGTCCCCCAGGCTGTGCTTAGCCCCCCTGGTTGCTCTTGGTCCCCCAGGCTGTGCTTGGTCCCCCAGGCTGTGCTTGGTCCCCCTGGTTGCTCTTGGTCCCCCAGGCTGTGCTTGGTCCCCCAGGCTGTGCTTGGTCCCCTTGGTTGCTCTTGGTCCCCCAGGCTGTGCTTGGTCCCCCAGGCTGTGCTTGGTCCCCTTGGTTGCTCTTGGTCCCCCAGGCAGTGCTTGGTCCCCCTGGTTGCTCTTGGTCCCCCAGGCTGTGCTTGGTCCCCCAGGCAGTGCTTGGTCCCCCAGGCTGTGCTTGGTCCCCCAGGCTGTGCTTGGTCCCCCTGGCTGTGCTTGGTCCCCCAGGCTGTGCTTGGTCCCCCTGGTTGCTCCTGGTCCCCCAGGCTGTGCTTGGTCCCCCTGGTTGCTCTTGGTCCCCCAGGCTGTGCTTGGTCCAACCAGGCTGTGCTTGGTCCCCCAGGCTGTGATTGGTCCCCCTGGTTGCTGTTGGTCCCCCAGGCTGTTCTTGGTCCCCCTGGTTGCTCTTGGTCCCCCAGGCTGTGCTTGGTCCCCCAGGCTGTGCTTGGTCCCCTTGGTTGCTCTTGGTCCCCCAGGCTGTGCTTGGTCCCCCAGGCTGTGCTTGGTCCCCCAGGCTGTGCTTGGTCCCCCAGGCTGTGCTTGGTCCCCCAGGCTGTGCTTAGCCCCCCTGGTTGCTCTTGGTCCCCCAGGCTGTGCTTGGTCCCCCAGGCTGTGCTTGGTCCCCCTGGTTGCTCTTGGTCCCCCAGGCTGTGCTTGGTCCCCCAGGCTGTGCTTGGTCCCCTTGGTTGCTCTTGGTCCCCCAGGCTGTGCTTGGTCCCCCAGGCTGTGCTTGGTCCCCTTGGTTGCTCTTGGTCCCCCAGGCAGTGCTTGGTCCCCCTGGTTGCTCTTGGTCCCCCAGGCTGTGCTTGGTCCCCCAGGCAGTGCTTGGTCCCCCAGGCTGTGCTTGGTCCCCCAGGCTGTGCTTGGTCCCCCTGGCTGTGCTTGGTCCCCCAGGCTGTGCTTGGTCCCCCTGGTTGCTCCTGGTCCCCCAGGCTGTGCTTGGTCCCCCTGGTTGCTCTTGGTCCCCCAGGCTGTGCTTGGTCCAACCAGGCTGTGCTTGGTCCCCCAGGCTGTGATTGGTCCCCCTGGTTGCTGTTGGTCCCCCAGGCTGTTCTTGGTCCCCCTGGTTGCTCTTGGTCCCCCAGGCTGTGCTTGGTCCCCCAGGCTGTGCTTGGTCCCCTTGGTTGCTCTTGGTCCCCCAGGCTGTGCTTGGTCCCCCAGGCTGTGCTTGGTCCCCCAGGCTGTGCTTGGTCCCCCAGGCTGTGCTTGGTCCCCCAGGCTGTGCTTGGTCCCCCAGGCTGTGCTTGGTCCCCCTGGTTGCTCTTGGTCCCCCTGGTTGCTCTTGGTCCCCCAGGCTGTGCTTGGTCCCCCAGGCTGTGCTTGGTCCCCCAGGCTGTGCTTGGTCCCCCTGGTTGCTCTTGGTCCCCCAGGCTGTGCTTGGTCCCCCAGGCTGTGCTTGGTCCCCCAGGCTGTGCTTGGTCCTACAGGCTGCTTGGTCCCCCAGGCTGTGCTTGGTCCCCCAGGCTGTGCTTGGTCCCCCAGGCTGTGCTTGGTCCCCCTGGCTGTGCTTGGTCCCCCAGGCTGTGCTTGGTCCCCCTGGTTGCTCTTGGTCCCCCAGGCTGTGCTTGGTCCCCTTGGATGCTCTTGGTCCCCCAGGCTATGCTTGGTCCCCCAGGCTGAGCTTGGTCCCCCTGGTTGCTCTTGGTCCACCAGGCTGTGCTTGGTCCCCCAGGCTGTGCTTGGTCCCCCAGGCTGTGCTTGGTCCCCTTGGTTGCTCTTGGTCCCCCAGGCAGTGCTTGGTCCCCCTAGTTGCTCTTGGTCCCCCAGGCTGTGTTTAGTCCCCTTGGTTGCTCTTGGTCTCCCAGGCTGTGCTTGGTCCCCTTGGTTGCTCTTGGTCCCCCAGGCTGTGCTTGGTGCCCCAGGCAGTGCTTGGTCCCCCAGGCTGTGCTTGGTCCCCCTGGTTGCTCTTGGTCCCCCAGGCTGTGCTTGGTCCCCCAGGCTGTGCTTGGTCCCCCTGGTTGCTCTTGGTCCCCCAGGCTGTGCTTGGTCCCCTTGGTTGCTCTTGGTCCCCCAGGCTGTGCTTGGTCCCCCAGGCTGTGCTTGGTCCCCCAGGCAGTGCTTGGTCCCCCAGGCTGTGCTTGGTCCCCCTGGTTGCTCTTGGTCCCCCAGGCTGTGCTTGGTCCCCCAGGCTGTGCTTGGTCCCCCAGGCTGTGCTTGGTCCCCCTGGTTGCTCTTGGTCCCCCAGGCTGTGCTTGGTCCCCCAGGCTGTGCTTGGCCCCCCCTGGTTGCTCTTGGTCCCCCAGGCTGTGCTTGGTCCCCCAGCCTGTGCTTGGTCCCCCAGGCTGTGCTTGGTCCCCCTGGTTGCTCTTGGTCCCCCAGGCTGTGCTTGGTCCCCCAGGCTGTGCTTGGTCCCCCTGGCTGTGCTTGGTCCCCCAGGCTGTGCTTGGTCCCCCTGGTTGCTCTTGGACCCCCAGGCTGTGCTTGGTCCCCCTGGTTGCTCTTGGTCCCCCAAGCTGTGCTTGGTCCCCCAGGCTGTGCTTGGTCCCCCAGACTGTGCGTGGTCCCCCTGGTTGCTCTTGGTCCCCCAGGCTGTGCTTGGTCCCCCTGGTTGCTCTTGGTCCCCCAGGCTGTGCTTGGTCCCACAGGCTGTGTTTGGCCCCCCAGGCTGTGCTTGGTCCCCCAAGCTGTGCTTGGTCCCCTTGGTTGCTCTTGGTCCCCCAGGCTGTGCTTGGTCCCCTAGGCTGTGCTTGGTCCCCCAGCCTGTGCTTGGTCCCCCAGGCTGTGCTTGGTCCCCCTGGTTGCTCTTGGTCCCCCAGGCTGTGCTTGGTCCCCCAGGCTGTGCTTGGTCCCCCAGGCTGTGCTTGGTCCCCCAGGCTGTGCTTGGTCCCCCTGGTTGTACTTGGTCCCCCTGGTTGCTCTTGGTCCCCCAGGCTGTGCTTGGTCCCCCAGGCTGTGCTTGGTCCCCCAGGCTGTGCTTGGTCCTACAGGCTGCTTGGTCCCCCAGGCTGTGCTTGGTCCCCCAGGCTGTGCTTGGTCCCCCAGGCTGTGCTTGGTCCCCCTGGCTGTGCTTGGTCCCCCAGGCTGTGCTTGGTCCCACTGGTTGCTCTTGGTCCCCCAGGCTGTGCTTGGTCCCCTTGGATGCTCTTGGTCCCCCAGGCTATGCTTGGTCCCCCAGGCTGAGCTTGGTCCCCCTGGTTGCTCTTGGTCCACCAGGCTGTGCTTGGTCCCCCAGGCTGTGCTTGGTCCCCTTGGTTGCTCTTGGTCCCCCAGGCAGTGCTTGGTCCCCCTGGTTGCTCTTGGTCCCCCAGGCTGTGTTTAGTCCCCTTGGTTGCTCTTGGTCCCCCAGGCTGTGCTTGGTCCCCTTGGTTGCTCTTGGTCCCCCAGGCTGTGCTTGGTCCCCCAGGCAGTGCTTGGTCCCCCAGGCTGTGCTTGGTCCCCCTGGTTGCTCTTGGTCCCCCAGGCTGTGCTTGGTCCCCCAGGCTGTGCTTGGTCCCCCTGGTTGCTCTTGGTCCCCCAGGCTGTGCTTGGTCCCCTTGGTTGCTCTTGGTCCCCCAGGCTGTGCTTGGTCCCCCAGGCTGTGCTTGGTCCCCCAGGCAGTGCTTGGTCCCCCAGGCTGTGCTTGGTCCCCCTGGTTGCTCTTGGTCCCCCAGGCTGTGCTTGGTCCCCCAGGCTGTGCTTGGTCCCCCAGGCTGTGCTTGGTCCCCCTGGTTGCTCTTGGTCCCCCAGGCTGTGCTTGGTCCCCCAGGCTGTGCTTGGCCCCCCCTGGTTGCTCTTGGTCCCCCAGGCTGTGCTTGGTCCCCCAGCCTGTGCTTGGTCCCCCAGGCTGTGCTTGGTCCCCCTGGTTGCTCTTGGTCCCCCAGGCTGTGCTTGGTCCCCCAGGCTGTGCTTGGTCCCCCTGGCTGTGCTTGGTCCCCCAGGCTGTGCTTGGTCCCCCTGGTTGCTCTTGGACCCCCAGGCTGTGCTTGGTCCCCCTGGTTGCTCTTGGTCCCCCAAGCTGTGCTTGGTCCCCCAGGCTGTGCTTGGTCCCCCAGACTGTGCGTGGTCCCCCTGGTTGCTCTTGGTCCCCCAGGCTGTGCTTGGTCCCCCTGGTTGCTCTTGGTCCCCCAGGCTGTGCTTGGTCCCACAGGCTGTGTTTGGCCCCCCAGGCTGTGCTTGGTCCCCCAAGCTGTGCTTGGTCCCCTTGGTTGCTCTTGGTCCCCCAGGCTGTGCTTGGTCCCCTAGGCTGTGCTTGGTCCCCCAGCCTGTGCTTGGTCCCCCAGGCTCTGCTTGGTCCCCTTGGTTGCTCTTGGTCCCCCAGGCTGTGCTTGGTCTCCCTGGTTGCTCTTGGTCCCCCAGGCTGTGCTTGGTCCCCCAGGCTGTGCTTGGTCCCCTTGGTTGCTCTTGGTCCCCCAGGCTGTGCTTTGTCCCCTAGGCTGTGCTTGGTCCCCTTGGTTGCTCTTGTTCCCCCAGGCTGTGCTTGGTCCCCCTGGTTGCTCTTGGTCCCCCAGGCTGTGCTTGGTCCCCCAGGCTGTGCTTGTTCCCCCTGGTTGCTCTTGGTCCCCCAGGCTGTGCTTGGTCCCCCAGGCTGTGCTTGGTCCCCCAGGCTGTGCTTAGCCCCCCTGGTTGCTCTTGGTCCCCCAGGCTGTGCTTGGTCCCCCAGGCTGTGCTTGGTCCCCCTGGTTGCTCTTGGTCCCCCAGGCTGTGCTTGGTCCCCCAGGCTGTGCTTGGTCCCCTTGGTTGCTCTTGGTCCCCCAGGCTGTGCTTGGTCCCCCAGGCTGTGCTTGGTCCCCTTGGTTGCTCTTGGTCCCCCAGGCAGTGCTTGGTCCCCCTGGTTGCTCTTGGTCCCCCAGGCTGTGCTTGGTCCCCCAGGCAGTGCTTGGTCCCCCAGGCTGTGCTTGGTCCCCCAGGCTGTGCTTGGTCCCCCTGGCTGTGCTTGGTCCCCCAGGCTGTGATTGGTCCCCCTGGTTGCTGTTGGTCCCCCAGGCTGTTCTTGGTCCCCCTGGTTGCTCTTGGTCCCCCAGGCTGTGCTTGGTCCCCCAGGCTGTGCTTGGTCCCCTTGGTTGCTCTTGGTCCCCCAGGCTGTGCTTGGTCCCCCAGGCTGTGCTTGGTCCCCCAGGCTGTGCTTGGTCCCCCAGGCTGTGCTTGGTCCCCCAGGCTGTGCTTGGTCCCCCTGGTTGCTCTTGGTCCCCCTGGTTGCTCTTGGTCCCCCAGGCTGTGCTTGGTCCCCCAGGCTGTGCTTGGTCCCCCAGGCTGTGCTTGGTCCCCCAGGCTGTGCTTGGTCCCCCTGGTTGCTCTTGGTCCCCCAGGCTGTGCTTGGTCCCCCAGGCTGTGCTTGGTCCCCCAGGCTGTGCTTGGTCCTACAGGCTGCTTGGTCCCCCAGGCTGTGCTTGGTCCCCCAGGCTGTGCTTGGTCCCCCAGGCTGTGCTTGGTCCCCCTGGCTGTGCTTGGTCCCCCAGGCTGTGCTTGGTCCCCCTGGTTGCTCTTGGTCCCCCAGGCTGTGCTTGGTCCCCTTGGATGCTCTTGGTCCCCCAGGCTATGCTTGGTCCCCCAGGCTGAGCTTGGTCCCCCTGGTTGCTCTTGGTCCACCAGGCTGTGCTTGGTCCCCCAGGCTGTGCTTGGTCCCCCAGGCTGTGCTTGGTCCCCTTGGTTGCTCTTGGTCCCCCAGGCAGTGCTTGGTCCCCCTAGTTGCTCTTGGTCCCCCAGGCTGTGTTTAGTCCCCTTGGTTGCTCTTGGTCTCCCAGGCTGTGCTTGGTCGCCTTGGTTGCTCTTGGTCCCCCAGGCTGTGCTTGGTCCCCCAGGCAGTGCTTGGTCCCCCAGGCTGTGCTTGGTCCCCCTGGTTGCTCTTGGTCCCCCAGGCTGTGCTTGGTCCCCCAGGCTGTGCTTGGTCCCCCTGGTTGCTCTTGGTCCCCCAGGCTGTGCTTGGTCCCCTTGGTTGCTCTTGGTCCCCCAGGCTGTGCTTGGTCCCCCAGGCTGTGCTTGGTCCCCCAGGCAGTGCTTGGTCCCCCAGGCTGTGCTTGGTCCCCCTGGTTGCTCTTGGTCCCCCAGGCTGTGCTTGGTCCCCCAGGCTGTGCTTGGTCCCCCAGGCTGTGCTTGGTCCCCCTGGTTGCTCTTGGTCCCCCAGGCTGTGCTTGGTCCCCCAGGCTGTGCTTGGCCCCCCCTGGTTGCTCTTGGTCCCCCAGGCTGTGCTTGGTCCCCCAGCCTGTGCTTGGTCCCCCAGGCTGTGCTTGGTCCCCCTGGTTGCTCTTGGTCCCCCAGGCTGTGCTTGGTCCCCCAGGCTGTGCTTGGTCCCCCTGGCTGTGCTTGGTCCCCCAGGCTGTGCTTGGTCCCCCTGGTTGCTCTTGGACCCCCAGGCTGTGCTTGGTCCCCCTGGTTGCTCTTGGTCCCCCAAGCTGTGCTTGGTCCCCCAGGCTGTGCTTGGTCGCCCAGACTGTGCGTGGTCCCCCTGGTTGCTCTTGGTCCCCCAGGCTGTGCTTGGTCCCCCTGGTTGCTCTTGGTCCCCCAGGCTGTGCTTGGTCCCACAGGCTGTGTTTGGCCCCCCAGGCTGTGCTTGGTCCCCCAAGCTGTGCTTGGTCCCCTTGGTTGCTCTTGGTCCCCCAGGCTGTGCTTGGTCCCCTAGGCTGTGCTTGGTCCCCCAGCCTGTGCTTGGTCCCCCAGGCTCTGCTTGGTCCCCTTGGTTGCTCTTAGTCCCCCAGGCTGTGCTTGGTCTCCCTGGTTGCTCTTGGTCCCCCAGGCTGTGCTTGGTCCCCCAGGCTGTGCTTGGTCCCCTTGGTTGCTCTTGGTCCCCCAGGCTGTGCTTTGTCCCCTAGGCTGTGCTTGGTCCCCTTGGTTGCTCTTGGTCCCCCAGGCTGTGCTTGGTCCCCCTGGTTGCTCTTGGTCCCCCAGGCTGTGCTTGGTCCCCCAGGCTGTGCTTGTTCCCCCTGGTTGCTCTTGGTCCCCCAGGCTGTGCTTGGTCCCCCAGGCTGTGCTTGGTCCCCCAGGCTGTGCTTAGCCCCCCTGGTTGCTCTTGGTCCCCCAGGCTGTGCTTGGTCCCCCAGGCTGTGCTTGGTCCCCCTGGTTGCTCTTGGTCCCCCAGGCTGTGCTTGGTCCCCCAGGCTGTGCTTGGTCCCCTTGGTTGCTCTTGGTCCCCCAGGCTGTGCTTGGTCCCCCAGGCTGTGCTTGGTCCCCTTGGTTGCTCTTGGTCCCCCAGGCAGTGCTTGGTCCCCCTGGTTGCTCTTGGTCCCCCAGGCTGTGCTTGGTCCCCCAGGCAGTGCTTGGTCCCCCAGGCTGTGCTTGGTCCCCCAGGCTGTGCTTGGTCCCCCAGGCTGTGCTTGGTCCCCCTGGTTGCTCCTGGTCCCCCAGGCTGTGCTTGGTCCCCCTGGTTGCTCTTGGTCCCCCAGGCTGTGCTTGGTCCCCCAGGCTGTGCTTGGTCCCCCAGGCTGTGATTGGTCCCCCTGGTTGCTGTTGGTCCCCCAGGCTGTTCTTGGTCCCCCTGGTTGCTCTTGGTCCCCCAGGCTGTGCTTGGTCCCCCAGGCTGTGCTTGGTCCCCTTGGTTGCTCTTGGTCCCCCAGGCTGTGCTTGGTCTCCCAGGCTGTGCTTGGTCCCTTTGGTTGCTCTTGGTCCCCCAGGCTGTGCTTGGTCCCCCAGGCTGTGCTTGGTCCCCTTGGTTGCTCTTGGTCCCCCAGGCTGTGCTTGGTCCCCCAGGCTGTGCTTGGTCCCCCAGGCCGTTGCTTCGTCCCCCTGGCTGTGCTTGGTCCCCCAGGCTGTGCTTGGTATCCCTGGCTGTGCTTGGTCCCCCAGGCTGTGCTTGGTCCCCCTGGTTGCTCTTGGTCCCCCAGGCTGTGCTTGGTCCCCCTGGCTGTGCTTGGTCCCCCAGGCTGTGCTTGGTCCCCCTGGTTTCTCTTGGTCCCCCAGGCAGTGCTTGGTCCCCCTGGTTGCTCTTGGTCCCCCAGGCTGTGCTTGGTCCCCCAGGCTGTGCTTTGTCCCCTTGTTTGCTCTTCGCCCCCCAGGCTGTGCTTGGTCCCCTTGGTTGCTCTTGGTCCCCCAGGCTGTGCTTGTTCCCCCAGGCTGTGCTTGGTCCCCTTGGTTGCTCTTGGTCCCCCAGGCTGTGCTTGGTCCCCCAGGCTGTGCTTGGTCCCCCTGGCTGTGCTTGGTCCCCCAGGCTGTCTTTGGTCCCCCTGGCTGTGCTTCTTCCCCCAGGCTGTGCTTGGTCCCCCTGGTTGCTCTTGGTCCCCCAGGCTGTGCTTGGTCCCCCAGGCTGTGCTTGGTCCCCCTGGCTGTGCTTGGTCCCCCAGGCTGTGCTTGGTCACCCTGGTTGCTCTTGGTCCCCCAGGCTGTGCTTGGTCCCCCAGGCTGTGCTTGGTCCCCCTGGCTGCGCTTGGTCCCCCAGGCTGTGCTTGGTCCTCCTGGTTGCTCTTGGTCCCCCAGGCTGTGCTTGGCCCCCCAGGCTGTGCTTGGTCCCCCAGGCGTGCTTGGTCCCCCAGGCTGTGCTTGGTCCCCCTGGTTGCTCTTGGTCCCCCAGGCTGTGCTTGGTCCCCCTGGTTGCTCTTGGTCCCCCAGGCTGTGCTTGGTCCCCTTGGTTGCTCTTGGTCCCCCAGGCTGTGCTTGGTCCCCTAGGCTGTGCTTGGTCCCCCTGGCTGTGCTTGGTCCCCCAGGCTGTGCTTGGTCCCCCTAGTTGCTCTTGGTCCCCCAGGCTGTGCTTGGTCCCCCTGGTTGCTCTTGGTCCCCCTGGTTGCTCTTGGTCCCCCAGGCTGTGCTTGGTCCCCCAGGCTGTGCTTGGTCCCCCAGGCTGTGCTTGGTCCCCCTGGTTGCTCTTGGTCCCCCAGGCTGTGCTTGGTCCCCCTGGTTGCTCTTGGTCCCCCAGGCTGTGCTTGGTCCCCCAGGCTGTGCTTGGTCCCCTTGGTTGCTCTTGGTCCCCCAGGCTGTGCTTGGTCCCCCAGGCTGTGCTTGGTCCCCTTGTTTGCTCTTGGTCCCCCAGGCTGTGCTTGGTCCCCCAGGCTGTGCTTGGTCCCCTTGGTTGCTCTTGGTCCCCCAGGCTGTGCTTGGTCCCCCAGGCTGTGCTTGGTCCCCCAGGCCGTTGCTTCGTCCCCCTGGCTGTGCTTGGTCCCCCAGGCTGTGCTTGGTATCCCTGGCTGTGCTTGGTCCCCCAGGCTGTGCTTGGTCCCCCTGGTTGCTCTTGGTCCCCCAGGCTGTGCTTGGTCCCCCAGGCTGTGCTTGGTCCCCCTGGCTGTGCTTGGTCCCCAGGCTGTGCTTGGTCCCCCTGGTTTCTCTTGGTCCCCCAGGCAGTGCTTGGTCCCCCTGGTTGCTCTTGGTCCCCCAGGCTGTGCTTGGTCCCCCAGGCTGTGCTTTGTCCCCTTGGTTGCTCTTGGCCCCCCAGGCTGTGTTTGGTCCCCTTGGTTGCTCTTGGTCCCCCAGGCTGTGCTTGGTCCCCCAGGCTGTGCTTGGTCCCCTTGGTTGCTCTTGGTCCCCCAGGCTGTGCTTGGTCCCCCAGGCTGTGCTTGGTCCCCCTGGCTGTGCTTGGTCCCCCAGGCTGTGCTTGGTCCCCCTGGCTGTGCTTCTTCCCCCAGGCTGTGCTTGGTCCCCCTGGTTGCTCTTGGTCCCCCAGGCTGTGCTTGGTCCCCCAGGCTGTGCTTGGTCCCCCTGGTTGTGCTTGGTCCCCCAGGCTGTGCTTGGTCCCCCTGGTTGCTCTTGGTCCCCCAGGCTGTGCTTGGTCCCCCAGGCTGTGCTTGGTCCCCCTGGCTGTGCTTGGTCCCCCAGGCTGTGCTTGGTCCTCCTGGTTGCTCTTGGTCCCCCAGGCTGTGCTTGGCCCCCCAGGCTGTGCTTGGTCCCCCAGGCGTGCTTGGTCCCCCAGGCTGTGCTTGGTCCCCCTGGTTGCTCTTGGTCCCCCAGGGTGTGCTTGGTCCCCCAGGCTGTGCTTGGTCCCCTTGGTTGCTCTTGGTCCCCCAGGCTGTGCTTGGTCCCCCAGGCTGTGCTTGGTCCCCCTGGTTGCTCTTGGTCCCCCAGGCTGTGCTTGGTCCCCCTGGTTGCTCTTGGTCCCCCATGCTGTGCTTGGTCCCCCAGGCTGTGCTTGGTCCCCCAGGCTGTGCTTGGTCCCCTTGGTTGCTCTTGGTCCCCCAGGCTGTGCTTGTTCCCCTTGGTTGCTCTTGGTCCCCCAGGCTGTGCTTGGTCCCCCTGGCTGTGCTTGGTCCCCCAGGCTGTGCTTGGTCCCCCTGGTTGCTCTTGGTCCCCCAGGCTGTGCTTGGTCCCCCAGGCTGTGCTTGGTCCCCCAAGCTGTGCTTTGTCCCCCCTGGCTGTGCTTGGTCCCCCTGGTTGCTCTTGGTCCCCCAGGCTGTAATTGGTCCCCCAGGCTGTGCTTGGTCCCCCAGGCTGTGCTTGGTCCCCCTGGTTGCTCTTTGTCCCCCAGGCTGTGCTTGGTCCCCCAGGCTGTGCTTGGTCCCCCTGGCTGTGCTTGGTCCCCCAGGCTGTGCTTGGTCCCCCTGGCTGTGCTTGGTCCCCCAGGCTGTGCTTGGTCCCCCTGGTTGCTCTTGGTCCCCCAGGCTGTGCTTGGTCCCCCAGGTTGTGCTTGGTCCCCCAGGCTGTGCTTGGTCCCCCTGGCTGTGCTTGGTCCTCCTGGTTGCTCTTGGTCCCCCAGGCTGTGCTTGGTCCCCCAGGCTGTGCTTGGTCCCCCAGGCTGTGCTTGGTCCCCCAGGCTGTGCTTGGTCCCCCTGGTTGTTCTTGGTCCCCCTGGTTGCTCTTGGTCCCCCTGGTTGCTCTTGGTCCCCCAGGCTGTGCTTGGTCCCCCAGGCTGTGCTTGGTCCCACAGGCTGTGCTTGGTCCCCCAGGCTGTGCTTGGTCCCCCAGGCTGTGCTTGGTCCCCCTGGCTGTGCTTGGTCCCCCTGGTTGCTCTTGGTGCCCCAGGCTGTGCTTGGTCCCCCAGGCTGTGCTTGGTCCCCCAGGCTGTGCTTGGTCCCCCTGGCTGTGCTTGGTCCCCCAGGCTGTGCTTGGTCCTCCTGGTTGCTCTTGGTCCCCCAGGCTGTGCTTGGCCCCCCAGGCTGTGCTTGGTCCCCCAGGCGTGCTTGGTCCCCCAGGCTGTGCTTGTCCCCCTGGTTGCTCTTGGTCCCCCAGGCTGTGCTTGGTCCCCCTGGTTGCTCTTGGTCCCCCAGGCTGTGCTTGGTCCCCCAGGCTGTGCTTGGTCCCCCTGGCTGTGCTTGGTCCCCCAGGCTGTGCTTGGTCCCCCTGGTTGCTCTTGGTCCCCCAGGCTGTGCTTGGTCCCCCTGGTTGCTCTTGGTCCCCCATGCTGTGCTTGGTCCCCCAGGCTGTGCTTGGTCCCCCAGGATGTGCTTGGTCCCCTTGGTTGCTCTTGGTCCCCCAGGCTGTGCTTGGTCCCCTTGGTTGCTCTTGGTCCCCCAGGCTGTGCTTGGTCCCCCTGGCTGTGCTTGGTCCCCCAGGCTGTGCTTGGTCCCCCAGGCTGTGCTTGGTCCCCTTGGCTGTGCTTGGTCCCCCAGGCTGTGCTTGGTCCCCCTGGTTGCTCTTGGTCCCCCAGGCTGTGCTTGGTCCCCCAGGCTGTGCTTGGTCCCCCGGGCTGTGTTTGGTCCCCCAGGCTGTGCTTGGTCCCCCTGGTTGCTCTTGGTCCCCCAGGCTGTGCTTGGTCCCCCAGGCTGTGCTTGGTCCCCCTGGTTGCTCTTGGTCCCCCAGGCTGTGCTTGGTCCCCCAGGCTGTGCTTGGTCCCCCTGGCTGTGCTTGGTCCCCCAGGCTGTGCTTGGTCCCCCTGGTTGCTCTTGGTCCCCCAGGCTGTGCTTGGTCCCCCAGGCTGTGCTTGGTCCCCCAGGCGTGCTTGGTCCCCCAGGCTGTGCTTGGTCCCCCTGGTTGCTCTTGGTCCCCCAGGCTGTGCTTGGTCCCCCTGGTTGCTCTTGGTCCCCCAGGCTGTGCTTGGTCCCCTAGGCTGTGCTTGGTCCCCCTGGCTGTGCTTGGTCCCCCAGGCTGTGCTTGGTCCCCCTAGTTGCTCTTGGTCCCCCAGGCTGTGCTTGGTCCCCCTGGTTGCTCTTGGTCCCCCTGGTTGCTCTTGGTCCCCCAGGCTGTGCTTGGTCCCCCAGGCTGTGCTTGGTCCCCCAGGCTGTGCTTGGTCCCCCTGGTTGCTCTTGGTCCCCCAGGCTGTGCTTGGTCCCCCTGGTTGCTCTTGGTCCCCCAGGCTGTGCTTGGTCCCCCAGGCTGTGCTTGGTCCCCTTGGTTGCTCTTGGTCCCCCAGGCTGTGCTTGGTCCCCCAGGCTGTGCTTGGTCCCCTTGTTTGCTCTTGGTCCCCCAGGCTGTGCTTGGTCCCCCAGGCTGTGCTTGGTCCCCTTGGTTGCTCTTGGTCCCCCAGGCTGTGCTTGGTCCCCCAGGCTGTGCTTGGTCCCCCAGGCCGTTGCTTCGTCCCCCTGGCTGTGCTTGGTCCCCCAGGCTGTGCTTGGTATCCCTGGCTGTGCTTGGTCCCCCAGGCTGTGCTTGGTCCCCCTGGTTGCTCTTGGTCCCCCAGGCTGTGCTTGGTCCCCCAGGCTGTGCTTGGTCCCCCTGGCTGTGCTTGGTCCCCAGGCTGTGCTTGGTCCCCCTGGTTTCTCTTGGTCCCCCAGGCAGTGCTTGGTCCCCCTGGTTGCTCTTGGTCCCCCAGGCTGTGCTTGGTCCCCCAGGCTGTGCTTTGTCCCCTTGGTTGCTCTTGGCCCCCCAGGCTGTGTTTGGTCCCCTTGGTTGCTCTTGGTCCCCCAGGCTGTGCTTGGTCCCCCAGGCTGTGCTTGGTCCCCTTGGTTGCTCTTGGTCCCCCAGGCTGTGCTTGGTCCCCCAGGCTGTGCTTGGTCCCCCTGGCTGTGCTTGGTCCCCCAGGCTGTGCTTGGTCCCCCTGGCTGTGCTTCTTCCCCCAGGCTGTGCTTGGTCCCCCTGGTTGCTCTTGGTCCCCCAGGCTGTGCTTGGTCCCCCAGGCTGTGCTTGGTCCCCCTGGTTGTGCTTGGTCCCCCAGGCTGTGCTTGGTCCCCCTGGTTGCTCTTGGTCCCCCAGGCTGTGCTTGGTCCCCCAGGCTGTGCTTGGTCCCCCTGGCTGTGCTTGGTCCCCCAGGCTGTGCTTGGTCCTCCTGGTTGCTCTTGGTCCCCCAGGCTGTGCTTGGCCCCCCAGGCTGTGCTTGGTCCCCCAGGCGTGCTTGGTCCCCCAGGCTGTGCTTGGTCCCCCTGGTTGCTCTTGGTCCCCCAGGGTGTGCTTGGTCCCCCAGGCTGTGCTTGGTCCCCTTGGTTGCTCTTGGTCCCCCAGGCTGTGCTTGGTCCCCCAGGCTGTGCTTGGTCCCCCTGGTTGCTCTTGGTCCCCCAGGCTGTGCTTGGTCCCCCTGGTTGCTCTTGGTCCCCCATGCTGTGCTTGGTCCCCCAGGCTGTGCTTGGTCCCCCAGGCTGTGCTTGGTCCCCTTGGTTGCTCTTGGTCCCCCAGGCTGTGCTTGTTCCCCTTGGTTGCTCTTGGTCCCCCAGGCTGTGCTTGGTCCCCCTGGCTGTGCTTGGTCCCCCAGGCTGTGCTTGGTCCCCCTGGTTGCTCTTGGTCCCCCAGGCTGTGCTTGGTCCCCCAGGCTGTGCTTGGTCCCCCAAGCTGTGCTTTGTCCCCCCTGGCTGTGCTTGGTCCCCCTGGTTGCTCTTGGTCCCCCAGACTGTAATTGGTCCCCCAGGCTGTGCTTGGTCCCCCAGGCTGTGCTTGGTCCCCCAAGCTGTGCTTGGTCCCCCTGGTTGCTCTTTGTCCCCCAGGCTGTGCTTGGTCCCCCAGGCTGTGCTTGGTCCCCCTGGCTGTGCTTGGTCCCCCAGGCTGTGCTTGGTCCCCCTGGCTGTGCTTGGTCCCCCAGGCTGTGCTTGGTCCCCCTGGTTGCTCTTGGTCCCCCAGGCTGTGCTTGGTCCCCCAGGTTGTGCTTGGTCCCCCAGGCTGTGCTTGGTCCCCCTGGCTGTGCTTGGTCCTCCTGGTTGCTCTTGGTCCCCCAGGCTGTGCTTGGTCCCCCAGGCTGTGCTTGGTCCCCCAGGCTGTGCTTGGTCCCCCAGGCTGTGCTTGGTCCCCCTGGTTGTTCTTGGTCCCCCTGGTTGCTCTTGGTCCCCCTGGTTGCTCTTGGTCCCCCAGGCTGTGCTTGGTCCCCCAGGCTGTGCTTGGTCCCACAGGCTGTGCTTGGTCCCCCAGGCTGTGCTTGGTCCCCCAGGCTGTGCTTGGTCCCCCTGGCTGTGCTTGGTCCCCCTGGTTGCTCTTGGTGCCCCAGGCTGTGCTTGGTCCCCCAGGCTGTGCTTGGTCCCCCAGGCTGTGCTTGGTCCCCCTGGCTGTGCTTGGTCCCCCAGGCTGTGCTTGGTCCTCCTGGTTGCTCTTGGTCCCCCAGGCTGTGCTTGGCCCCCCAGGCTGTGCTTGGTCCCCCAGGCGTGCTTGGTCCCCCAGGCTGTGCTTGTCCCCCTGGTTGCTCTTGGTCCCCCAGGCTGTGCTTGGTCCCCCTGGTTGCTCTTGGTCCCCCAATCTGTGCTTGGTCCCCCAGGCTGTGCTTGGTCCCCCTGGCTGTGCTTGGTCCCCCAGGCTGTGCTTGGTCCCCCTGGTTGCTCTTGGTCCCCCAGGCTGTGCTTGGTCCCCCTGGTTGCTCTTGGTCCCCCATGCTGTGCTTGGTCCCCCAGGCTGTGCTTGGTCCCCCAGGATGTGCTTGGTCCCCTTGGTTGCTCTTGGTCCCCCAGGCTGTGCTTGGTCCCCTTGGTTGCTCTTGGTCCCCCAGGCTGTGCTTGGTCCCCCTGGCTGTGCTTGGTCCCCCAGGCTGTGCTTGGTCCCCCAGGCTGTGCTTGGTCCCCTTGGCTGTGCTTGGTCCCCCAGGCTGTGCTTGGTCCCCCTGGTTGCTCTTGGTCCCCCAGGCTGTGCTTGGTCCCCCAGGCTGTGCTTGGTCCCCCGGGCTGTGTTTGGTCCCCCAGGCTGTGCTTGGTCCCCCTGGTTGCTCTTGGTCCCCCAGGCTGTGCTTGGTCCCCCAGGCTGTGCTTGGTCCCCCTGGTTGCTCTTGGTCCCCCAGGCTGTGCTTGGTCCCCCAGGCTGTGCTTGGTCCCCCTGGCTGTGCTTGGTCCCCCAGGCTGTGCTTGGTCCCCCTGGTTGCTCTTGGTCCCCCAGGCTGTGCTTGGTCCCCCAGGCTGTGTTTGGTCCCCCGGGCTGTGTTTGGTCCCCCAGGCTGTGCTTGGTCCCCCTGGTTGCTCTTGGTCCCCCAGGCTGTGCTTGGTCCCCCTGGTTGCTCTTGGTCCCCCAGGCTGTGCTTGGTCCCCCAGGCTGTGCTTGGTCCCCTTGGTTGCTCTTGGTCCCCCAGGCTGTGCTTGGTCCCCCTGGCTCTGCTTGGTCCCCCAGGCTGTGCTTGGTCCCCCTGGTTGCTCTTGGTCCCCCAGGCTGTGCTTGGTCCCCCAGGCTGTGCTAGGTCCCTCAAGTTGTGCTTGGTCCCCCAGGCTGTGCTTGGTCCCCCTGGCTGTGCTTGGTCCCCCTGGTTGCTCTTGGTCCCCCAGGCTGTAATTGGTCCCCCAGGCTGTGCTTGGTCCCCCTGGTTGCTCTTTGTCCCCCAGGCTGTGCTTGGTCCCCCAGGCTGTGCTTGGTCCCCCTGGTTGCTCTTGGTGCCCCAGGCTGTGCTTGGTCCCCCAGGCTGTGCTTGGTCCCCCTGGCTGTGCTTGGTCCCCCAGGCTGTGCTTGGTCCCCCTGGTTGCTCTTGGTCCCCCGGGCTGTGCTTGGTCCCCCAGGCTGTGCTTGGTCCCCCAGGCTGTGCTTGATCCCCCTGGCTGTGCTTGGTCCCCCAGGCTGTGCTTGGTCCCCCTGGTTGCTCTTGGTCCCCCAGGCTGTGCTTGGTCCCCCAGGCTGTGCTTGGTCCCCCAGGCTGTGCTTGGTCCCCCAGGCTGTGCTTGGTCCCCCTGGCTGTGCTTGGTCCTCCTGGTTGCTCTTGGTCCCCCAGGCTGTGCTTGGTCCCCCAGGCTGTGCTTGGTCCCCCAGGCTGTGCTTGGTCCCCCAGGCTGTGCTTGGTCCCCCAGGCTGTGCTTGGTCCCCTTGGTTGTACTTGGTCCCCCTGGTTGCTCTTGGTCCCCCAGGCTGTGCTTGGTCCCCCAGGCTGTGCTTGGTCCCACAGGCTGTGCTTGGTCCCCCAGGCTGTGCTTGGTCCCGCAGGCTGTGCTTGGTCCCCCAGGCTGTGCTTGGTCCCCCTGGCTGTGCTTGGTCCCCCTGGTTGCTCTTGGTGCCCCAGGCTGTGCTTGGTCCCCCAGGCTGTGCTTGGTCCCCCTGGTTGCTCTTGGTCCCCCAGGCTATGCATGGTCCCCCATGCTGAGCTTGGTCCCCCTGGTTGCTCTTGGTCCACCAGGCAGTGCTTGGTCCCCCAGGCTGTGCTTGGTCCCCCAGGCTGTGCTTGGTCCCCCTGGCTGTACTTGGTCACCCAGGCAGTGCTTGGTCCCCCTGGTTGCTCTTGGTCCCCCAGGCTGTGCTTGGTCCCCCAGGCTGTGCTTTGTCCCCCAGGCTGTGCTTGGTCCCCCTGGCTGTGCTTGGTCCTCCTGGTTGCTCTTGGTCCCCCAGGCTTGGAGTTCTGGACTTTTTGGTTCCGTCCAGAGGTGTCAGGGTACAACACCCAAAGACCCCGGAGTTCCACCTGCCTTGGTGCACAAATGAACAGAAACACGGGCTTCTCGATGGTGGCGTCAAAGACCAAAGGTTTATTACTGCAGGGACACAGAAGTCACAGAATCTACACACGGGCAGAAACTAGGAGCCTGTTCGATTTGTACAAAGTGGGTTGCTCCTTATATACCAAAAATTGTGCTCTAGGCAAATATTTCACATGTCGGTACATTCCCAAACCTTTGTGTCTCTAAACAATAAATATTTGACGTTACACAGGAACCGTCGATAATATCTGATACCAAACATCACGAAGAGGGGTTCCCACTAGTTCATCACAATCCCCTGTCAATATTGCATTCAGGACCCGGACCGCCTCATCGTAAAGTTCGTTACCTCCCCCTAATAAAGATTCAGAAAGAAAGAAACAGAGCCAGGTGTGGAAGATAGAAAAGTGGGATAAGGGATGTTTGTAGGTCGTAAATGGGCAAGGCTACCGGCTTCGGCCGCCTAATCATGATCAGGTACAATGGACACGAAGACCAGTTTGGCAAGACTGGCCTTGGGCAGAGGAGGCAGCCTTTGTCGAGTCATGCAGCTACAGCGTGATCTGGTTTAAGGTGCACGTGTCATGTAAGAGGTGAATCTCCGGCTAAGGCTACGTGTCCTTAATCAAAGTGGAGTAAATGAAGTGATCAGAGGCTATTGCATATGTGAGGGCAAGGAAACACAAAATGGCG
Organism: Lissotriton vulgaris; assembly: GCF_964263255.1. Taxonomy (NCBI): domain Eukaryota; kingdom Metazoa; phylum Chordata; class Amphibia; order Caudata; family Salamandridae; genus Lissotriton; species Lissotriton vulgaris. The sequence goes on from NC_141698.1 coordinate 1,024,472,745, forward strand.
GCCATGATCTAAGATGGATGCCGTGGGTATATCAGAAATATGTCAATGGAAGGAGTGCTCTTGCTCGTAGCGTAGCGAAAACACTAGGATATACTAAATGGATCATTTGCGGTTCACTGATACCAATACTATGTATTTCCGACAAACTTGAAAACACGGGTTCAAGTCGTCACGGAACCGTCACGGAACCTCAGACCCTCCTTTTGCCCTTACATAGGCAATTACTCAGTCTATGTCAGAATCTAGTTCTATGCTCATCAGGTCAGTGACATGCTGTTGTATCATCATCCTTTCTCGTGTCTTTTCTCCAAACGCAGGTGGTTTTCTGAGACAAGTCGTAGCACAAAGACTACACAGAGCAGGACCACACTGGATAATCAGACAACATGAGAATAGGAATACTAGGATGACACCAATGACCATTAGAACTTTCCATCCCCACGCTGAGATCAGAGTCCAAAACCACTCCATGAAGGACCAGTTTCCCTTGTCTACATGAATGGAGTCCGAAATCTTGTGCAACTTAGAGATCGCCTCGTAGACTGTTGGAGCATTATTAGGAATAAAGACACAGCAGCTCGATTGGATCATTCTGCATACCCCACCTCGATCTGCAAGTATAACATCTAGAACCATACGGTTCTGCAATGTCATGAGTCTATCCGCCTGAAGCTCAGCTGTCAGATTGCTAAGGGCACCAGCAGTTTCAGTAATAGTAGATTCAACTACCCGTGTTAGCTGACGTATGTTTCTACTATTGGCCATAGGCCCCCAGAACGGAAGGAAGCCTTTGAAGAAGTCTCCAGCTTCCTGACCAGCGGTATCTTCCTTGCTGAAGACACCTCTCGCTACTCTTGTTCTGTGGTAATCAGGTGAAGCAGTGTATGTCGGAGGCAATAATCGAGCAATATAACATGATCCTGAGAAGTCGGCAGGCAACCATGTATAAGCTCTGTCTCGACAAATGAAATAGGTACCCCTAGCAGTAAGAAAGGCAGGGGAAGAGTTAGCCGGAAACACATAAGTCTCTACGCACTCACTCCTCCCTAGCTGAGCTCTCGGATTTCTCCCATTACCTTGCAAACAGACCTGACCTCGGTGAGGTACGACCCAGATTGGAGTTGAGCTTTTACGCTTGCTTTCTCCTAAACTAAGGCGATACTCTGAAGTATTCCAACTTAAATATACTCGCAATTCGTCTCTAGGGTATGATGGAGTATTATTGACGTCCTTGACCATATCAATAATTCCCTGGACTAAAGCTTTGTTAGCAGAGTTATATTTAGTGGAACGTGGTGGACGTGGAGGATAGGTTTCAAGAGCATAAGCAAAGATGGTTTGGAAAGCCTGAAATGATCCATTATAGCTGTAAGGCAAAACCAGATACGGAATACCTTTATCCATAGTGTGAGGTATCAAGCCACATACCCAGCAGTCTGTAGTGTTAACCACCAGTTGGTGTTGGTGCAAGAGCTGCACAAAAGTGTTATTAATGAATTCTGAGCGTCGAGCTTGCTCATGTTCTGGAAACGAGTGAAAAGAGTGTATAGAGGAAACAGTAGAAATAGCTGGATCAAGGGGAGGCACTGTAGAAACTGGCACAAAAATCAAATTTATGCTAAAGACAATTCCACCCACCAATGTTGCTAAAACAATCAAAAATGTAACGGCACATTGCATCAAGAAACATTTGCTGTGAAGAATTCTATTAAGTCTGTTTCTGCGAACGTAAATCACATTTTCTCGTTGCAGCGCAGGAAGCTCCATCTTCTACAATCCGCTCGCGACCACTGATGATGTGTACGTAGATGAAAATGCCTCTGTCAGCCCTGGGAGTTCCCAGAACCAACAGAAAGATCGACCTTGTGTCAGACCCCTGCAAATTCAAACTAGGCACACAGCCACGACCCTACGGCTACCCAGACGGCAAGGCAATTTTAAAAACAATAAACAATAGCAAACTTCCTGGCTGAAGGCAAAAGTTCAAAATATATATAAATATATCAAAATCACAGTATGCAGTTGCCTGCTTTATTAGTCCTTTTTATGGCTTCTAAGGTTGTATCTTTTCTTCGCTGGTACTGTCTGATCGGAAAATAGTGTATTACTAGCAGCTGTTGTAGAGTTTAAGTTCGCAGATAGCAAAGTTCCTTGTGATGCTTGAGACAAATGTTCAGTGTTCAAAGCAGTCTTTTCAGGAGGAGAGTCAAGTTTCAAAGTGTCAGTAATCAAACCGGCATCGCTGAAAGGGACAAATTTCGGAGTTATTTCAGATTCGGAGGCACCAATTCCCTTCTTCACCCAGTCGTCGTAGGGCAGCGGCAGTGGAACACGCTTTACGTGAGAAGCGTGGATCCAGTGCTTGCGACCAGCAACACGTACAGCTGTCCTCGTCGCCAGCAGGACCTGGAAGGGGCCGATGTAGCGAGGCTGAAGATTCTTTGTCCTCGCAAAATCTCTGACCACCACGTGGTCGCCGGGTTTCAGCTGATGCCCTGGACTCTCCGGAGGTTTTGGCAAAGCATCAAAGACCTGTTGATGAATAAGACTTAATTTAGCAGTCAAGTCGTAAAGGTAGTCTATCAACATAGGATATTCAATGGAGCAAAAGTGTTTAGGCCTCGGCACACCCCAGATATTTGCCGGACGGCCAAACACAATCTCATATGGCACTCCTAAAACTTAAAATGAGTTCCATCACTTGCTTTATTTTCTCACCCACTATCATTCCAGCAGCAAACTCCTTTTGAACTTTAATTAAATCTTCCAAATCTGATTCGACATCGTCTTCTTCTATCTCTTCACGTAACAACGAGCACATCTCATCAAAGACGTACCGTTGCGTTGGTTCTCCCCATTGCATAAATGTCTCTAACACATCTCTCGTACTATATCTTCTACCCTTCGAAATCCATCTGAGAGCCGTGGAGTCTAAAACTCCCCGTTCCTCAGTACTAGGAAGCTGACTCCGTCTCTGTACAGAGTCAGGAGTAGGAGTCTTAATCAGGGTTTTATATATAGGAGACAGCATATTAGTAACGGAATCAGTGATTCTTCGACGAACAGAAAGTGGAGTTAGTACACTCGCAGACATAGAGAATGCAGTAGAGGTAGGAATAGATGAGGAAGCAGTAGGAGTATTGAGGAAAATAGTTTGAGGACCAGTAGGTACAGAGGTAGGTATAAGAGCTGGCAGTGCAGGAAGAGGAGGAGCTGTAGGAACATTTACATTCACCACAGGAAGTATAGGAACTTGATTCTGAGGGACAGGAGCAGGAACACCAGGTTGTCCAGCAACCGGCAATTGAACATTCGGGATGAGCGGAGCCGTAGCACCTTGTGCATACGGTGGAGGTGACCGTAACAGATAAGACAGCAGAGGATCGTTTTCGGAATCCTCCAATATCTTAGCCATTTTCGATGGCAAGGCAGGATAGCACTTGTCAATCGCTAGGTTATGCTCTCTAATGGCTACATCTATGGCCTTCTCACACTCGTTAGCCTGCAACTGTTTAGTCGCTTGCTCTAGAGTTAACTCTTCTAGTTCTTTCTGTTCTTTCTTCAACCTTTTCATTTCTCTCTGTTTGGATTCTTTCCGCCAATAACGAAAGGAATCAAACATTGCCGGCCGGGCTTTCTTCTTAAACAATTTCGCTTCTAAATTGTCGAGAATCTCTTGTTCAAAACTACCATGCAGTGGCCAACTAAGGACACCATCCTTCTTACAATAACGGACCCATATCTCATTATAATTTATAGGACCCACGCCATACTTACAATATAAATCATATAGGGGAGTCCCAATCGGAGGAACCAGACAAGAGTCCTCCAATCGCGAGTCACTGTTGCAACTAAAACAAGACAACATTTTCCGACTTACCATTTTCAGTCCGGAACACAAAACAAACAAAACACGGAACAAATATGTGCACTCGAACCAAGAACTTAGGCCTACCAAAACGAACTGATGTATCGATACCCAAAACTAAACCAAATAGATTATCGTAATTAGAACAACCAATGATAATCCAACAAAACCAAACCAAACCAAGAACCGATCAAGGATTTTTAACAATCCTCACAAAGTAACCAGCTAGCTATTACTAAATACTTAACTGAGGCACTGAAGACGTCACCAAGGAGAAACCCGTCACGTTTCGCCGTACTAAGGACTGCACCACTTCGGGTCCAAGACAGGGCGACGGTCAAGGCAACGGCCCACTGCAGCCGTCCTGAACGGGAAACCCTCGTGGAAGAGAACTTCAGGGCCACTTTTGCGATATGCCGGGATCGATGAAGTGGGGCGCCTCCCTCAGGAATCTTCACACGAAGCTTCTCGAACTCTTCAGGCTTTTGGACCGGTACCGAATGACGTCGCCCCACGTTGGGCGCCAATTGGAGTTCTGGACTTTTTGGTTCCGTCCAGAGGTGTCAGGGTACAACACCCAAAGACCCCGGAGTTCCACCTGCCTTGGTGCACAAATGAACAGAAACACGGGCTTCTCGATGGTGGCGTCAAAGACCAAAGGTTTATTACTGCAGGGACACAGAAGTCACAGAATCTACACACGGGCAGAAACTAGGAGCCTGTTCGATTTGTACAAAGTGGGTTGCTCCTTATATACCAAAAATTGTGCTCTAGGCAAATATTTCACATGTCGGTACATTCCCAAACCTTTGTGTCTCTAAACAATAAATATTTGACGTTACACAGGAACCGTCGATAATATCTGATACCAAACATCACGAAGAGGGGTTCCCACTAGTTCATCACAATCCCCTGTCAATATTGCATTCAGGACCCGGACCGCCTCATCGTAAAGTTCGTTACCTCCCCCTAATAAAGATTCAGAAAGAAAGAAACAGAGCCAGGTGTGGAAGATAGAAAAGTGGGATAAGGGATGTTTGTAGGTCGTAAATGGGCAAGGCTACCGGCTTCGGCCGCCTAATCATGATCAGGTACAATGGACACGAAGACCAGTTTGGCAAGACTGGCCTTGGGCAGAGGAGGCAGCCTTTGTCGAGTCATGCAGCTACAGCGTGATCTGGTTTAAGGTGCACGTGTCATGTAAGAGGTGAATCTCCGGCTAAGGCTACGTGTCCTTAATCAAAGTGGAGTAAATGAAGTGATCAGAGGCTATTGCATATGTGAGGGCAAGGAAACACAAAATGGCGGCCATGATCTAAGATGGATGCCGTGGGTATATCAGAAATATGTCAATGGAAGGAGTGCTCTTGCTCGTAGCGTAGCGAAAACACTAGGATATACTAAATGGATCATTTGCGGTTCACTGATACCAATACTATGTATTTCCGACAAACTTGAAAACACGGGTTCAAGTCGTCACGGAACCGTCACGGAACCTCAGGCTGTGCTTGGTCCCCCAGGCTGTGCTTGGTCCCCCAGGCTGTGCTTGGTCCCCCAGGCTGTGCTTGGTCCCCCTGGTTGCTCTTGGTCCCCCAGGCTGTGCTTGGTCCCCTTGGTTGCTCTTGGTCCCCCAGGCTATGCTTGGTCCCCCAGGGTGAGCTTGGTCCCCCTGGTTGCTCTTGGTCCACCAGGCTGTGCTTGGTACCCCAGGCTGTGCTTGGTCCCCTTGGTTGCTCTTGGTCCCCCAGGCAGTGCTTGGTCCCCCTGGTTGCTCTTGGTCCCCCAGGCTGTGTTTGGTCCCCTTGGTTGCTCTTGGTCCCCCAGGCTGTGCTTGGTCCCCCAGGCTGTGCTTGGTCCCCTTGGTTGCTCTTGGTCCCCCAGGCTGTGCTTGGTCCCCCAGGCAGTGCTTGGTCCCCCAGGCTGTGCTTGGTCCCCCTGGTTGCTCTTGGTCCCCCAGGCTGTGCTTGGTCCCCCTGGTTGCTCTTGGTCCCCCAGGCTGTGCTTGGTCCCCTTGGTTGCTCTTGGTCCCCCAGGCTGTGCTTGGTCCCCCTGGTTGCTCTTGGTCCCCCAGGTTGCTCTTGGTCCCCCAGGCTGTGCTTGGTCCCCTTGGTTGCTCTTGGTCCCCTAGGCTGTGCTTGGTCCCCCTGGTTGCTCTTGGTCCCCCAGGCTGTGCTTGGTCCCCTTGGTTGCTCTTGGTCCCCCAGGCTATGCATGGTCCCCCATGCTGAGCTTGGTCCCCCTGGTTGCTCTTGGTCCACCAGGCAGTGCTTGGTCCCCCAGGCTGTGCTTGGTCCCCCAGGCTGTGCTTGGTTCCCCAGGCTGTGCTTGGTCCCCCCGGCTGTGCTTGGTCCCCCAGGCTGTGCTTGGTCCCCCCGGCTGTGCTTGGTCCCCCAGGCTGTGCTTGGTCCCCCAGGCTGTGCTTGGTCCCCCAGGCTGTGCTTGGTCCCCCTGGTTGCTCTTGGTCCTGCAGGCTGTGCTTGGTCCCCCAGGCTGTGCTTGGTCCCCCAGGCTGTGCTTGGTCCCCCAGGCTGTGCTTGGTCCCCCAGGCTGTGCTTGGTCCCCCAGGCTGTGGTTGGTCCCCCTGGCTGTGCTTGGTCCCCCAGGCTGTGCTTGGTCCCCCTGGTTGCTCTTGGTCCCCCAGGCTGTGCTTGGTCCCCCAGGCTGTGCTTGGTCCCCCTGGCTGTGCTTGGTCCCCCTGGTTGCTCTTGGTCCCCCAGGCTGTGCTTGGTCCCCCAGGATGTGCTTGGTCCCCCAGGCTGTGCTTGGTCCCCCTGGTTGCTCTTGGTCCCCCAGGCTGTGCTTGGTCACCTTGGTTGCACTTGGTCACCCAGGCTGTGCTTGGTCCCCCAGGCTGTGCTTGGTCCCCCAGGCGGTGCTTGGTCCCCCAGGCTGTGCTTGGTCCCCCTGGTTGCTCTTGGTCCCCCAGGCTGTGCTTGGTCCCCTTGGTTGCTCTTGGTCCCCCAGGCTGTGCTTGGTCCCCCAGGCTGTGCTTGGTCCCCCTGGTTGCTCTTGATCCCCAGGCTGTGCTTGGTCCCCCTGGTTGCTCTTGGTCCCCCAGGCTGTGCTTGGTCCCCCAGGCTGTGCTTGCCCCCCCAGGCTGTGCTTGGTCCCCTTGGTTGCTCTTGGTCCCCCAGGCTGTGCTTGGTCCCCCAGGCTGTGCTTGGTCCCCCAGGCTGTGCTTGGTCCCCCTGGTTGCTCTTGGTCCCCCAGGCTGGGCTTGGTCCCCCAGGCTGTGCTTGGTCCCCCTGGTTGCTCTTGGTCCCCCAGGCTGTGCTTGGTCCCCCAGGCTGTGCTTGGTCCCCCAGGCTGTGCTTGGTCCCCCTGGTTGCTCTTGGTCCCCCAGGCTGTGCTTGGTCCCCTTGGTTGCTCTTGGTCCCCCATGCTGTGCTTGGTCCCCCTGGTTGCTCTTGGTCCCCCAGGCTGTCCTTGGTCCCCCAGGCTGTGCTTGGTCCCCCAGGCTGTGCTTGGTCCCCCAGGCTGTGCTTGGTCCCCCTGGTTGCTCTTGGTCCTGCAGGCTGTGCTTGGTCCCCCAGGCTGTGCTTGGTCCCCCAGGCTGTGCTTGGTCCCCCTGGCTGTGCTTGGTCCCCCAGGCTGTGCTTGGTCCCCCAGGCTGTGCTTGGTCCCCTTTGTTGCTCTTGGTCCCCCAGGCTGTGCTTGGTCCCCCAGGCTGTGCTTGGTCCCCTAGGCTGTGCTTGTCCCACAGGCTGTGCTTGGTCCCCCTGGTTGCTCTTGGTCCCCCAGGCTGTGCTTGGTCCCCTTGGTTGCTCTTGGTCCCCCAGGCTGTGCTTGGTCCCCCAGGCTGTGCTTAGTCCCCCTGGTTGCTCTTGGTCCCCCAGGCTGTGCTTGGTCCCCCTGGTTGCTCTTGGTCCCCCAGGCTGTGCTTGGTCCCCCAGGCTGTGCTTGGTCCCCCAGGCTGTGCTTGGTCCCCCAGGCTGTGCTTGGTCCCCCTGGTTGCTCTTGGTCCCCCTGGCTGTGCTTGGTCCCCCAGGCTGTGCTTGGTCCCCCAGGCTGTGCTTGGTCCCCCTGGTTGCTCTTGGTCCCCCAGGCTGCGCTTGGTCCCCCAGGCTGTGCTTGGTCCCCCTGGTTGCTCTTGGTCCCCCAGGCTGTGCTTGGTCCCCCCGGCTGTGCTTGGTCCCCCAGGCTGTGCTTGGTCCCCCTGGTTGCTCTTGGTCCCCCAGGATGTGCTTGGTCCCCTTGGTTGCTCTTGGTCCCCCAGGCTGTGCTTGGTCCCCCAGGCTGTGCTTGGTCCCCCTAGCTGTGCTTGGTCCCCCAGGCTGTGCTTGGTCCCCCTGGTTGCTCTTGGTCCCCCAGGCTATGCTTGGTCCCCTTGGTTGCTCTTGGTCCCCCAGGCTGTGCTTGGTCCCCCAGGCTGTGCTTGGTCCCCTTGGTTGCTCTTGGTCCCCCAGGCTGTGCTTGGTCTCCCTGGTTGCTCTTGGTCCCCCAGGCTGTGCTTGGTCCCCCAGGCTGTGGTTGGTCCCCTTGGTTGCTCTTTGTCCCCTAGGCTGTGCTTGGTCCCCTAGGCTGTGCTTGGTCCCCCTGGCTGCTCTTGGTCCCCCAGGCTGTGCTTGGTCCCCTTGGTTGCTCTTGGTCCCCCAGGCTGTGCTTGGTTCCCAAGGCTGTGCTTGGTCCCCCTGGTTGCTCTTGGTCCCCCAGGCTGTGCCTGGTCCCCCTGGCTGTGCTTGGTCCCCCTGGCTGTGCTTGGTCCCCCAAACTGTGCTTGGTCCCCCTGGTTGCTCTTGGTCCCCCAAGCTGTGCTTGGTCCCCCAGGCTGTGCTTGGTCCCCAGGCTGTGCTTGGTCCCCCTGGTTGCTCTTGGTCCCCCAGGCTGTGCTTGGTCCCCCTGGTTGCTCTTGGTCCCCCAGGCTGTGCTTGGTCCCACAGGCTGTGCTTGGTCCCCCAGGCTGTGCTTGGTCCCCCAGGCTGTGCTTGGTCCCCCAGGCTGTGCTTGGTCCCCCTGGTTGCTCTTGGTCCTACAGGCCGTGCTTGGTCCCCCAGGCTGTGCTTGGTCCCCCAGGCTGTGCTTGGTCCCCCTGGCTGTGCTTGGTCCCCCAGGCTGTGCTTGGTCCCCCAGGCTGTGCTTGGTCCCCCAGGCTGTGCTTGGTCCACCAGGCCGTGCTTGGTCCCCCAGGCTGTGCTTGGCCCCCTTGGTTGCTCTTGGTCCCCCAGGATATGCTTGGTCCCCCAGGCTGTGCTTGGTCCACCAGGCCGTGCTTGGTCCCCCAGGCTGTGCTTGGCCCCCTTGGTTGCTCTTGGTCCCCCAGGATATGCTTGGCCCCCCAGGCTGTGCTTGGTCCCCCTGGTTGCTCTTGGTCCCCAGGCTGTGATTGGTCCCCCTGGTTGCTCTTGGTCCCCCAGGCTGTGCTTGGTCCCCCAGGCTGTGCTTGGTCCCCCAGGCTGTGCTTGGTCCCCTTGGTTGCTCTTGGTCCCCCCAGGCTGTGCTTGGTCCCCCAGGCTGTGCTTGGTCCCCCTGGTTGCTCTTGGTCCCCCAGGCTGTGCTTGGTCCCCCTGGTTGCTCTTGGTCCCCCAGGCTGTGCTTGGTCCCCCTGGTTGCTCTTGGTCCCACAGGCTGTGCTTGGTCCCCCAGGCTTTGCTTGGACCCCCAGGCTGTGTTTGGTCCCCCAGGCTGTGCATGGTCCCCCTGGTTGCTCTTGGTCCCCCAGGCTGTGCTTGGTCCCCCTGGCTGTGCTTGGTCCCCCAGGCTGTGCTTGGTCCCCCTGGTTGCTCTTGGTCCCCCAGGCTGTGCTTGGTCCCCCAGGCTGTGCTTGGTCCCCCAGGCTGTGCTTGGTCCCCCTGGCTGTGCTTGGTCACCCTGGTTGCTCTTGGTCCCCCAGGCTGTGCTTGGTCCCCCAGGCTGTGCTTGGTCCCCTTGGTTGCTCTTGGTCTCCCCGGCTGTGCTTGGTCCCCTTGGTTGCTCTTGGTCCCCCAGGCTGTGCTTGGTCCCCTTGTTTGCTCTTGGTCCCCCAGGCTGTGCTTGGTCCCCCAGGCTGTGCTTGGTCCCCCTGGTTGCTCTTGGTCCCCCAGGCTGTGCTTGGTCCCCTTGGTTGCTCTTGGTCCCCCAGGCTATGCTTGGTCCCCCAGGCTGTGCTTGGTCCCCCTGTTTGCTCTTGGTCCCCCCGGCTGTGCTTGGTCCCCTTGGTTGCTCTTGGTCCCCCAGGCTGTGCTTGGTCCCCTTGGTTGCTCTTGGTCCCCCAGGCTGTGCTTGGTCCCCCAGGCTGTGCTTGGTCCCCCTGGTTGCTCTTGGTCCCCCAGGCTGTGCTTGGTCCCCTTGGTTGCTCTTGGTCCCCCAGGCTATGCTTGGTCCCCCAGGCTGTGCTTGGTCCCCCTGGTTGCTCTTGGTCCCCCAGGCTGTGCTTGGTCCCCCAGGCTGTGCTTGGTCCCCTTGGTTGCTCTTGGTCCCCTAGGCAGTGCTTGGTCCCCCTGGTTGCTCTTGGTCCCCCAGGCTGTGCTTGGTCCCCCAGGCTGTGCTTGGTCCCCTTGGTTGCTCTTGGTCCCCTAGGCTGTGCTTGGTCCCCCAGGCTGTGCTTTGTCCCCCTGGCTGTGCTTGGTCCCCCAGGCTGTGCTTGGTCCCCCTGGCTGTGCTTGGTCCCCCAGGCTGTGCTTGGTCCCCTTGGTTGCTCTTGGTCCCCCAGGCTGTGCTTGGTCCCCCAGGCTGTGCTTGGCCCCCCTGGCTGTGCTTGGTCCCCCAGGCTGTGCTTGGTCCCCCTGGTTGCTCTTGGTCCCCAATGCTGTGCTTGGTCCCCCTGGTTGCTCTTGGTCCCCCAGGCTGTGCTTGGTCCCCCAGGCTGTGCTTGGTCCCCCAGGCTGTGCTTGGTCCCCTTGGTTGCTCTTGGTCCCCCAGGCTGTGCTTGGTCCCCTTGGTTGCTCTTAGTCCCCCAGGCTGTGCTTGGTTTCCACTGGCTGTGCTTGGTCCCCCAGGCTGTGCTTGGTCCCCCTGGTTGCTCTTGGTCCCCCAGGCTGTGCTTGTTCCCCCAGACTGTGCTTGGTCCCCCTGGCTGTGCTTGGTCCCCCAGGCTGTGCTTGGTCCCCCTGGTTGCTCTTGGTCCCCCAGGCTGTGCTTGGTCCCCCAGGCTGTGCTTGGTCCCCCTGGCTGTGCTTGGTCCCCCAGGCTGTGCTTGGTCCCCCAGGCTGTGCTTGGTCCCCTTGGTTGCTCTTGGTCCCCCAGGCTATGCTTGGTCCCCCAGGCTGTGCTTGGTCCCCCTGGTTGCTCTTGGTCCCCCAGGCTGTGCTTGGTCCCCCAGGCTGTGCTTGGTCCCATTGGTTGCTCTTGGTCCCCCAGGCTATGCTTGGTCCCCCAGGCTGTGCTTGGTCCCCCTGGTTGCTCTTGGTCCCCCAGGCGGTGCTTGGTCCCCCAGGCTGTGCTTGGTCCCCTTGGTTGCTCTTGGTCCCCCAGGCAGTGCTTGGTCCCCCTGGTTGCTCTTGGTCCCCCAGGCTGTGCTTGGTCCCCCAGGCTGTGCTTGGTCCCCCTGGTTGCTCTTGGTCCCCCAGGCTGTGCTTGGTCCCCCAGGCTGTGCTTGGTCCCCCTGGCTGTGCTTGGTCCCCCAGGCTGTGCTTGGTCCCCCTGGTTGCTCTTGGTCCCCCAGGCTGCTTGGTCCCCCAGGCTGTGCTTGGTCCCCCTGGCTGTGCTTGGTCCCCCAGGCTGTGCTTGGTCCCCCTGGTTGCTCTTCGTCCCCCAGGCTGTAATTGGACCCCCAGGCTGTTCTTGGTCCCCCAGGCTGTGCTTGGTCCCCCTGGTTGCTCTTGGTCCCCCAGGCTGTGCTTGGTCCCCCTGGTTGCTCTTGGACCCCAGGCTGTGCTTGGTCCCCCAGGCTGTGCTTGGTCCCCTTGGTTGCTCTTTGTCCCCCAGGCTGTGCTTGTTCCCCTAGGCTGTGCTTGGTCCCCCAGGCTGTGCTTGGTCCCCTTGGTTGCTCTTTGTCCCCCAGGCTGTGCTTGTTCCCCTAGGCTGTGCTTGGTCCCCCTGGCTGTGCTTGGTCCCCCAGGCTGTGCTTGGTCCCCCTGGTTGCTCTTGGTCCCCCAGGCTATGCTTGGTCCCCCAGGCTGTGCTTGGTCCCCCAGGCTGTGCTTGGTCCCCCAGGCTGTGCTTGGTCCCCATGGTTGCTCTTGGTCCCCCAGGCTGTGCTTGGTCCCCCTGGTTGCTCTTGGTCCCCCAGGCTGTGCTTGGTCCCCCAGGCTGTGCTTGGTCCCCCTGGTTGCTCTTGGTCCCCCAGGCTGTAATTGGACCCCCAGGCTGTGCTTGGTCCCCCAGGCTGTGCTTGGTCCCCCTGGTTGCTCTTGGTCCCCCAGGCTGTGCTTGGTCCCCCTGGTTGCTCTTGGACCCCAGGCTGTGCTTTGTCCCCCAGGCTGTGCTTGGTCCCCTTGGTTGCTCTTTGTCCCCCAGGCTGTGCTTGGTCCCCCAGGCTGTGCTTGGTCCCCCTGGCTGTGCTTGGTCCTCCTGATTGCTCTTGGTCCCCCAGGCTGTGCTTGGTCCCCCTGGTTGCTCTTGGTCCCCCAGGCTGTGCTTGGTCCCCCAGGCTGTGCTTTGTCCCCCAGGATGTGCTTGGTCCCCTTGGTTGCTCTTGGTCCCCCAGGCTGTGCTTGGTCCCCTTGGTTGCTCTTGGTCCCCCAGGCTGTGCTTGGTCCCCCTGGCTTAGCTTAGTCCCCCAGGCTGTGCTTGGTCCCCCTGGTTGCTCTTGGTCCCCCAGGCTGTGCTTGGTCCCCCAGGCTGTGCTTGGTCCCAATGGCTGTGCTTAGTCCCCCAGGCTGTGCTTGGTCCCCCTGGTTCCTCTTGGTCCCCCAGGCTGTGCTTGGTCCCCCAGGCTGTGTTTGGTCCCCCAGGCTGTGCTTGGTCCCCCTGGTTGCTCTTGGTCCCCCAGGCTATGCTTGGTCCCCCTGGTTGCTCTTGGTCCCCCAGGCTGTGCTTGGTCCCCCAGGCTGTGCTTGGTCCCCTTGGTTGCTCTTGGTCCCCCAGGCTGTGCTTGGTCCCCCAGGCTGTGCTTGGTCCCCTTGGTTGCTCTTGGTCCCCCAGGCTGTGCTTGGTCCCCTTGGTTGTTCTTGGTCCCCCAGGCTGTGCTTGGTCCCCTTGGTTGCTCTTGGTCCCCCAGGCTGTGCTTGGTCCCCCAGGCTGTGCTTGGTCCCCCTGGTTGCTCTTGGTCCCCCAGGCTGTGCTTGGTCCCCTTGGTTGCTCTTGGTCCCCCAGGCTATGCTTGGTCCCCCAGGCTGTGCTTGGTCCCCCTGGTTGCTCTTGGTCCCCCAGGCTGTGCTTGTTCCCCCAGGCTGTGCTTGGTCCCCTTGGTTGCTCTTGGTCCCCCAGGCAGTGCTTGGTCCCCCTGGTTGCTCTTGGTCCCCCAGGCTGTGCTTGGTCCCCCAGGCTGTGCTTGGTACCATTGGTTGCTCTTGGTCCCCTAGGCTGTGCTTGGTCCCCCAGGCTGTGCTTGGTCCCCCTGGCTGTGCTTGGTCCCCCAGGCTGTGCTTGGTCCCCTTGGTTGCTCTTGGTCCCCCAGGCTGTGCTTGGTCCCCCAGGCTGTGCTTGGTCCCCTTGGTTGCTCTTGGTCCCCCAGGTTGTGCTTGGTCCCCTTGGTTGCTCTTAGTCCCCCTGGCTGTGCTTGGTCCCCCTGGCTGTGCTTGGTCCCCCTGGTTGCTCTTGGTCCCCCAGGCTGTGCTTGGTCCCCCAGGCTGTGCTTGGTCCCCCTGGCTGTGCTTGGTCCCCCAGGCTGTGCTTGGTCCCCCTGGTTGCTCTTGGTCCCCCAGGCTGTGCTTGGTCCCCCAGGCTGTGCTTGGTCCCCCAGGCTGTGTTTGGTCCCCCAGGCTGTGCTTGGTCCCCCTGGTTGCTCTTGGTCCCCCAGGCTGTGCTTGGTCCCCCTGGTTGCTCTTGGTCCCCCAGGCTGTGCTTGGTCCCCCAGGCTGTGCTTGGTCCCCTTGGTTGCTCTTGGTCCCCCAGGCTGTGCTTGTTCCCCCAGGCTGTGCTTGGTCCCCCTGGTTGCTCTTGGTCCCCCAGGCTGTGCTTGGTCCCCCAGGCTGTGCTTGGCCCCCCAGGCTGTGCTTGGTCCCCCAAGCTGTGCTTGGTCCCCTAGGCTGTGCTTGGTCCCCCAGGCTGTGCTTGGTCCCCCTGGTTGCTCTTGGTCCCCCTGGTTGCTCTTGGTCGCCCAGGCTGTGCTTGGTCCCCCAGGCTGTGCTTGGTCCCCCTGGCTGTGCTTGGTCCCCCTGGTTGCTCTTGGTGCCCCAGGCTGTGCTTGGTCCCCCAGGCTGTTCTTGGTCCCCCTGGTTGCTCTTGGTCCCCCAGGCTGTGCTTGGTCCCCCAGGCTGTGCTTTGTCCCCTTGGTTGCTCTTGGTCCCCCAGGCTGTGCTTGGTCCCCTTGGTTGTTCTTGGTCCCCCAGGCTGTGCTTGGTCCCCCTGGCTGTGCTTGGTCCCCCAGGCTGTGCTTGGTCCCCCAGGATGTGCTTGGTCCCCCAGGCTGTGTTTGGTCCCCCAGGCTGTGCTTGGTCCCCCTGATTGCTCTTGGTCCCCCAGGCTGTGCTTGGTCCCCTTGGTTGCTCTTGGTCCCCCAGGCTGTGCTTGGTCCCCTTGGTTGCTCTTGGTCCCCCAGGCTGTGCTTGGTCCCCTTGGTTGCTCTTGGTCCCCCAGGCTGTGCTTGGTCCCCCTGGCTGTGCTTGGTCCCCCAGGCTGTGCTTGGTCCCCCTGGTTGCTCTTGGTCCCCCAGGCTGTGCTTGGTCCCCCAGGCTGTGCTTGGTGCCCCTGGCTGTGCTTGGTCCCCCAGGCTGTGCTTGGTCCCACTGGTTGCTCTTGGTCCCCCAGGCTGTGCTTGGTCCCCCAGGCTGTGCTTGGTCCTCCAGGCTGTGTTTGGTCCCCCAGGCTGTGCTTGGTCCCCCTGGTTGCTCTTGGTCCCCCAGGCTGTGCTTGGTCCCCCTGGTTGCTCTTGGTCCCCCAGGCTGTGCTTGGTCCCCCAGGCTGTGCTTGGTCCCTCAGGATGGAGTTCTGGACTTTTTGGTTCCGTCCAGAGGTGTCAGGGTACAACACCCAAAGACCCCGGAGTTCCAACCTGCCTTGGTGCACAAATGAACAGAAACACGGGCTTCTCGATGGTGGCGTCAAAGACCAAAGGTTTATTACTGCAGGGACACAGAAGTCACAGATACTACACACGGGCAGTAATCAGGAGCCTGTTTGATTTGTACAAAGTGGGTTGCTCCTTATATACGAAATTTTAAGCTGGGGGCGAATTCTTTACATGTAATACATTCCCAAAACCTTTGTGTCTAAAACAATAAATATTTGGTGTTACACAGGAACCGTCGATAATATCTGAGGCCAAACATTGCGAAGAGAGGGGTTCCCACTAGTTTGTCACAATTCCCTGTCAATATTGCATTCAGGACTCGGACCGCCTCATCGTAAAGTTCGTTACCTCCCCCTAATAAAGATTCAGAAAGAAAGAAACAGAGCCAGGTGTGGAAGATAGAAAAGTGGGATAAGGGATGTTTGTGGGTTGTAAATGGGCAAGGCTACCGGCTTCGGCCGCCTAATCATGATCAGGTACAATGGACACGAAGACCAGTTTGGCAGGACTGGCCTCGGGCAGAGGAGGTAGCCTTTGTCGAGTCATGCAGCTACAGCGTGATCTGGTTTAAGGTGCACGTGTCATGAAAGAGGTGAATCTCCGGCTAAGGTTACGTGTCCTTAATCAAAGTGAAGTGATCAGAGGCTATTGCATATGTGAGGGCAAGAATCACAAAATGGCGGCCATGATCTAAGATGGATGCCGTGGGTAGATCAGAAATATGTCAATAGAAGGAGTGCTCTTGCTCGTATCGTAGCGAAAACACCAGGATATACTAAATGGATCATTAGCGGTTCGCTGATACCAATATTATGTATTTCCGACAAACTTGAAAACACGGGTTCAAGTCGTCACGGAACCGTCATGGAACCTCAGACCCTCCTTTTGCCCTTACATAGGCAATTACTCAGTCTATGTCAGAATCTAGTTCTATGCTCATCAGGTCAGTGACATGCTGTTGTATCATCATCCTTTCTCGTGTCTTTTCTCCAAACGCAGGTGGTTTTCTGAGACAAGTTGCAGCACAAAGACTACACAGAGCAGGACCACACTGGATAATCAGACAACATGAGAATAGGAATACTAAGATGACACCAATGACCATCAGAACCTTCCATCCCCACGCTGATATCAGAGTCCAAAACCACTCCATGAAGGACCAGTTTCCCTTGTCTACATGTATGGAATCTGAAATCTTGTGCAACTTAGAGATCGCCTCATAGACTGTTGGAGCATTATTAGGAATAAAGACACAGCAGCTCGACTGGATCATTCTACATACCCCACCTCGATCTGCAAGTATAACGTCTAGAACCATACGGTTCTGCAACGTCATGAGCCTATCCGCCTGAAGCTCAGCTGTCAGATTGCTAAGGGCACCAGCAGTTTCGGTAATAGTAGATTCAACTACCCGTGTTAGCTGACGTATGTTTCTACTATTGGCCATAGGTCCCCAGAACGGAAGGAAGCCTTTGAAGAAGTCTCCAGCTTCCTGACCAGCGGTATCTTCCTTGCTGAAGACACCTCTCGCTATTCTGGTTCTGTGGTAATCAGATGAAGCAGTGTATGTCGGAGGCAACAATCGAGCAATGTAACATGATCCTGAAAAGTCGGCAGGCAACCATGTATAAGCTCTGTCTCGACAAATGAAGTAGGTACCCCTAGCAGTAAGAAAGGCAGGGGAAGAGTTAGCCGGAAACACATAAGTCTCTACGCACTCACTCCTCCCTAGCTGAGCTCTCGGA
Organism: Lissotriton vulgaris; assembly: GCF_964263255.1. Lineage (NCBI taxonomy): Eukaryota > Metazoa > Chordata > Amphibia > Caudata > Salamandridae > Lissotriton > Lissotriton vulgaris. The sequence goes on from NC_141698.1 coordinate 1,024,489,387, forward strand.
TTTCTCCCATTACCTTGCAAACAGACCTGACCTCGGTGAGGTACGACCCAGATTGGAGTTGAGCTTTTACGCTTGCTTTCTCCTAAACTAAGGCGATACTCTGAAGTATTCCAACTTAAATATACTCGCAATTCGTCTCTAGGGTAAGATGGAGTATTATTGACGTCCTTGACCATGTCAATAATTCCCTGGACTAAGGCTTTGTTGGCAGAGTTATATTTAGTGGAACGCGGTGGACGTGGAGGATAGGTTTCAAGGGCATAAGCAAAGATGGTTTGGAAGGCCTGAAATGATCCATTATAGCTGTAAGGCAAAACCAGATATGGAATACCTTTATCCATAGTGTGGGGTATCAAGCCACACACCCAGCAGTCTGTAGTGTTAACTACCAGTTGGTGTTGGTGCAAGAGCTGTACAAAAGTGTTGTTGGTGAATTCTGAGCGTCGAGCTTGCTCATGTTCTGGAAACGAGTGAAAAGAGTGTATAGAAGAAACAGTAGAAATAGCAGGATCAAGGGGAGGTACTGTAGAAACTGGCACAAAAATCAAATTTATGCTAAAGACGATTCCACCCACCAATGTTGCTAAAACAATCAAGAATGTAATGGCACATTGCATCAGAAAGCATTTGCTATGAAGAATTCTATTAAGTCTGTTTCTGCGAACATAAATCACATTTTCTCGTTGCAGCGCAGGAAGCTCCATCTTCTACAATCCGCTCGCGACCACTGATGATGTGTACGTAGATGAAAATGCCTCTATCAGCCCTGGGAGTTCCCAGAACCAACAGAAAGATCGACCTTGTGTCAGACCCCTGCAAATTCAAACTAGGCACACAGCCACGACCCTACGGCTACCCAGACGGCAAGGCAATTTTAAAAACAATAAACAATAGCAAACTTCCTGGCTGAAGGCAAAAGTTCAATATATATATCAAAATCACAATATGCAGTTGCCTGCTTTATTTGTCCATTTTATGGCTTCTTAGGTTGTATCTCTGCTTCGCTGGTACTGTCTGATCGGAAAATAGTGTATCACTAGCAGCTGTTGCAGAGTTTAAGTTCGCAGATAACAAAGTTTCTTCTGATGCTGGAGACAAAAGTTCAATGTTCAAAGGAGTCTTTTCAGGAGGAGAGTCAGGTTTTGAAGTGTCAGTAATCAATTCGGCATCGCTGAAAGAGATGAACTTCGGTGTGATTTCAGATTCGGAGGCACCAATTCCCTTTTTCACCCAGTCGTCGTAAGGGAGCGGCAAAGGAACACGCTTTACATGAGAAGCGTGAATCCAGTGTTTGCGGCCAGCTACACGAACTGCTGTCCTCGTTGCCAGTAAGATCTGAAAAGGCCCCACAAATCTTGGCTGAAGGTTCTTCGTCCTCGCGAAGTTCTTGATTACAATGAAGTCACCCGGTTTCAGCTGGTGCCCTGGACTCTCCGGAGGTTTTGGCAAAGCATCGAAAACCTGTTGATGAATAAGACTCAATTTAGCAGTCAAGTCGTAAAGGTAGTCTATCAACATAGGATATTCAATGGAGCAAAATTGTTTAGGCCTCGGCACACCCCAGATATTTGCCGGGCGCCCAAACACAATCTCATATGGACTAAGCCCTATTCTAGAATGTACTGTTGCTCTCGTTGATAACAAGGCCAAGGGAAGTGCGTCTGGCCAGGCTAAACCTGTGGATGCTTGTATTTTGGCTATTTTCAGCTTGAGGGTGCCATTGTAACCCTCAACTAAACCAGCAGACTGGGGATGGTTTGCACTGTGAAATTTCTGTTTCAATCCTAGGCCGGCACACACACTCTGCATAACTTTCCCTATAAACTCACTTCCGTTATCTGACCATACAATCCGTGGCATTCCATACCTAGGGAAAAATTCCTTGAGAAGAATTTTGGCAGTAGATAGGGCAGTGTTGTCCTTTAGTGGGTATGCTTCTATCCACCTGGAAAAAGCACAAACTACCACCAGGACATATTTCAAATTGTTGCAGCGTTCCATGTGAATGAAGTCTAACTGAATTACTTCAAAGGGATAGGAAGGAGGAGCGAAATGACCAGCTGGAGTTGGAGTTCCCTTGCCAGGATTATGCATCAAGCACACCATACAATTTTTCACCACTCTCTCTGCACACTTACTGATTCCCTCATTCTTCCAGACCGGAGCCAACATCTTACATATCCCTTTAGAACTTATATGCGCTACTCCATGCGCCATCGTCACTACTGCAAGCACATACGCATCGGGCAACATCCACCGCTGCTGTTCTGTCAAATCAATCCAACATCCATTTGAGTCCAACTTGCCCGTACTTTCTCTCCATACACGTTTCTCTTCCTCAGTCGCTTCTTTCTGGATCTCTTTCACACTTTCCATAGTATCCTCACACATTCCAGACTCAGCAATCCATCTTGCAGACGTAGCAACATACATTCTGCTCATCGTGTCTCTAGCTGTCTGTTTAGCGATTTCGTCAGCAAAAGCATTCCCACGACCAACATCATCCGTGATTGCTTTATGAGCACTGCACTTCACAATCGCAACTTCAGTCGGCAAGGTTAGAGATTCCAACAAGTCGTTAACTAGCTGACCATGCTGGATCTTAGTCCCATGGGACGTAATGAACCCTCTTTCTCTCCACAACCGGCCAAAACTATGGGCCACGCCAAATGCGTACTGACTGTCTGTAAACACATTCACTCTCTTTCCCTCAGCTAAAACACACGCTCTCGTTAGAGCTATTAATTCTGCAGCTTGGGCAGAATTCTGACTTACTCTTGCAGTCTCCACAATCGTCTTCAAAGTCGTTACTGCGTAAGCAGCAGTCACATCACCATTTTCCAATTTAAAACATGACCCGTCCACATACAGCGTACCATCCGGGTCGGATAACGGAGTATCTTTCAAGTCGATACGTCCTTTTGTCTCTTCCTCCGTTTTGAAATAGCAGTCATGTGGCTCGGAATCACTCGACTCTTGATCAGTCGGCAACAATGTTGCTGGATTCAATACATTGCATCTTTTGATCTGAATATGACTCGCTAGTAATGTCAGCTCGTAACCAGATAATCTCGCACTAGTAAGGTGTTGAGTCTTCGTTCGGTTCATGAGTGTATCCACTGCATGAGGAACCATGACCACTAGCATGTTATTCATCACCAAACCAGCAGATTGTCGAATGGAAGCTGCAGCTGCCGCTGTAGCTCTCAAACAACTAGGTAACGCTCTGGCTACCGGATCTAATGTTGATGAAAAATACGCACAAGGGCGTTGTTTATCACCAAACTTCTGTGTCAGAACACTCAACTCGCAACCTTCTCTTTCGTGAACGTAGAGCGTGAATGGCTTACTGTAATCAGGTGTACCCAATACAGGAGCTGAACACAATGCTTTTCGTAATTCAGTAAAACTCTCTTGGCATTCATCAGACCATGGCACCGGACTCGGAACATTTTTCCCAGTCAAAGCTACCAATGGCTTCGCTAAAAGAGAAAAATTTGGAATCCACTGCCTACAGTAAGAGGTAATACCTAGGAAGGCACGTACTTCTCTCTGTGTGCGTGGAACACTCATCTGCGTAATTGCTTTTATTCTTTCTGGGGTCAACTTCCTTCCCTCCTTTGACAAGAGATGACCTAGGTAGGTCACTTCTTGGCAGCAGTATTGCATCTTGGAAGGAGACACTTTGTGATTCAAATTAGACAAATGATGCAATAGGGAAATTGTAGCTGCTTTGCAAGTTTCCTTGTCATCGGCAGCCACTAGAAGATCGTCTACGTACTGTACTAGGGCAGAACCTGGAGGAAGGACAAAAGAATCTAACTGGCTTTTTAATGCTTGACTATAAATGGATGGACTTTCACAATAGCCTTGTGGTGCGCGTTTAAATCTGAAACTGCGACCTCCTAGACAGAAGCCGAAAATATCCCTACTTTCTTCGGCTATCGGAATGCTGAAAAAGGCATTCTTTAAGTCAATAACTGAGAACCATGTAGCTGTGGCAGGAATCAATGTTAACAAGGCAGTAATGTCTGGCACTACAGGAAACTGCGGGACTACAATCTTATTAACTTCTCTAAGGTCTATGACAAACCTATATACTGGAGGTTTTGTAGGATCAGTTCGCTTCAGAATCGGTAAGACAGGACTGTTACAGACATTTCCTCTAGTTTCTTCAACCACACCTTTCTTAATCAAATCTTGCACAATCAATAAAAGTGCACGCTCACCTTCACTCGATATTTTATATTGGGGAATTCTTGGAAATTTCACATTCGCTTTCAAAGTTACCACATACGGTGGAATTTCTAGGAGACCTACATCGTTAGGACCAGTCGCCCAAAGAGAATCAGGGAGTGAATGTAGCTCCGGCGGGAGTGCATCCATTGACAAGTACATCGGAGAGGTGATATTTTTACCCAACGTAAGTTGTACTCCTTCCGGAGAACAGTACAATGTCGCATATAGTCGTTTTAACAAATCTAAACCAAGCAGATTTTCATTACAACCTGTCGTCAAAATCAGGGGTGCTTTCAATTGGCACGGTCCTACAGAAATAGACAAAGGACCAGATATCGGGTTGTAAACAGGGGCGCCTGAAAAACCTACGGAAACATTTGTTGAGCCGGACAAAGGTGCGCCAGGGAGTTTCGCATGAATGATAGAACTTTTTGCGGCACCAGTATCCAACAGAAACGGTTCGACTACACCTGATGTTGCTACTGCGACATAAGGCCCACTCTGATCCACTGGAACTGATACTACTCCCTCTCTCTGTCCATGGCTGTCCTAGTACCCATTTTGCTGAAAACCCTCATCTACTTCATTATAGTCCTCAACAAGATACTGTTGAGATCTATTTTGCTGAGCAGATTGTCCATTTCGTTGATCAAAGTGATTGGAGGGACGATCATTCGTTTGTGGAGGCATAGCACCTCGTCCTCGACCTCTAGAATTCTGCACAAAACCACCACGACCTCTCTGAGCTGCTGCTGCATTATTTTGCGCTAAGATCGGACATTCATTTTTATAGTGACCCTCTTTCTTGCAGTACGCACACTGATTCCACTGATATTGTGGTCTTGTTGAACCATAATCTGTCCTTTGGTATGAACCTTGCTGCGTATTAGTCTGATTCGTGCGAGGCGGATACGCCTGCTGCAAAAGAACTTTAGTTTTTAAATCTTTCGTTTTCTTCTCCGATTTCTCCTTTTCCTCTTTATCTCTATTTTCGTAGTACTGTGCAGTCGCAAGTATTTGCGCTGTCGTAGATACAGCCCACGCACTTTCTGAATCCTTTAATTTATTGCATAATTCAGGTAACAAATTATGCACAAATTTATCTACAAACAGTCTCTGTCCTCCTTCTGTACTCATGTCCTGACCACTATGATCCACAAAAGTCTCTTCGAACCTCGTGAAGAAGTCAGAGACACTTTCGTCTTTCTTCTGCCTGCATGCTGACAACTTGTCCCAATTTACACGTAATGCGGGCATCAGAGTCTTCATTAGATCAATTATTCTACCTGGCAGATTAGCAATTAAAGGTTCGGGTTTCGCACCACCTATTTGCTGACCATCTGCTGCAGTGATAGCTGCCCAATCACCACCTAAGGCAGCTTGATGATCCTCTCTACGAATTTTAGCCCACACTGGTTGCGGAACTACATTACCAAACAACATATCGATGTCGGCTAGGTTCATTATACAAGCCTCAACTGTCTGTGTTAATTCCTTGTAATATCCGGCTGGATTCTTACGTGGATCTGGCAAGGCCTGTTTCACCGCTAACACTTCAGCTCGCTTCCATGGAATGTGTATCCACACTCGTTGGAACTGTGCTGGAGCAGCTGCAATTCCTGCATTATCATCACGTTGTATTGCTTCGCGCCAGATTGGAGGAACCTCCCTCATAGGATATTGGCGACTTGGCTTCATTTTACCTTTTTCTAAATCTCTCGGCGAACGAAGAGATGGATCACTCCTAAAACTTAAAATAAGTTCCATCGCTTCCTTTATATTCTCACCCACTATCATTCCAGCAGCGAACTCCTTTTGAACCCTAATTAAATCTTCCAAATCTGATTCGACATCATCTTCTTCTATTTCCTCACGTAACAACGAGCACATCTCATCAAAGACGTACCGTTGTGTTGGTTCCTTCCACTGCATAAATGTGTCTAACACATCTCTCGTACTATATCTTCTACTCTTCGAAATCCATCTGAGAGCCGTGGAATCTAAAACTCCTCGTTCCTCAGTACTTGGAAGCTGACTCTGTCTCTGAACAGAATCAGGAGTAGGAGTCTTGATTAAAGTTTTATATAAAGGAGACAGCATATTAGTAACAGAATCAGTGATTCTTCGACGAACAGAAAGCGGAGTTAGCACACTCGTAGACATAGAGAATGCAGTAGAGGTAGGAATAGATGACGAAACAGTAGGAGTATCGAGGAAAATAGTTTCTGGAGCAGTAGGTACAGAAGTAGGTATGGAAGCTGGCAGTGCAGGAAGAGAAGGAGCTGTAGGAACATTCACATTCATCACAGGAGGTACGGGAGCTTGATTCTGAGGGATAGGAGCAGGAACACCAGGTTGTCCAGCAACCGGCAATTGACCATTCGGGACAGGCGGAGCCGTAGCACCTTGTGCATACGGTGGAGGTGACCTTAACAGATAAGATAGCAGAGGATCGTTTTCAGAATCCTCCAGTATCTTAGCCATTTTCGATGGCAAGGCAGGATAGCACTTGTCAATCGCTAAGTTATGCTCTCGAATAGCTACATCTATGGCCTTCTCACACTCGTTAGCCTGCAACTGTTTAGCCGCTTGCTCTAGAGTTAACTCTTCTTGTTCTTTCTGTTCTTTCTTCAACCTTTTCATTTCTCTCTGTTTGGATTCTTTTCGCCAGTAACGGAAAGAATCAAACATTGCCGGCCGGGCTTTCTTCTTAAACAATTTCGCTTCTAAGTTGTCAAGAATCTCTGGTTCAAAACTACCATGCAGTGGCCAACTAAGGACACCATCCTTCTTACAATAACGGACCCACACCTCATTATAAGATATAGGACCCACACCATGTTTACAATATAAATCATATAGGGGAGTCCCAATCGGAGGAACCAGACAAGAGTCCTCCAATCGTGAGTCACTGTTGCAACTAAAACAAGACAACATTTTCCGACTTACCATTTTCAGTCCGGAACACAAAACAAACAAACACGGAACAAATATGTGCACTTGAACCAAGAACTTAGGCCTACCAAAACGAACTGATGTATCGATACCCAAACTAAACCAAATAGATTATCGTAACTAGAACAACCAGTGATAATCTGACAAAACCAAACCAAACCAAGAACTGATCAAGGATTTTTAACAATCCTCACAAAGTAACAAGCTAGCTATCACTAAATACTTAACTGAGTCACTGAAGACGTCACCAAGGAGAAACCCGTCACGTTTCGCCGTACTAAGGACTGCACCTCGGGTCCAAGACAGGGCGACGGTCAAGGCAACGGCCCACTGCAGCCGTCCTGAACGGGAAACCCTCGTGGAAGAGAACTTCGGGCCACATTTGCGATATGCCGGGATCGATGAAGTGGGGCGCCTCCCTCAGGAATCTTGACACAAAGCTTCTCGAACTCTTCAGGCTTTTGGACCGGTACCGAATGACGTCGCCCCACGTTGGGCGCCAATTGGAGTTCTGGACTTTTTGGTTCCGTCCAGAGGTGTCAGGGTACAACACCCAAAGACCCCGGAGTTCCAACCTGCCTTGGTGCACAAATGAACAGAAACACGGGCTTCTCGATGGTGGCGTCAAAGACCAAAGGTTTATTACTGCAGGGACACAGAAGTCACAGATACTACACACGGGCAGTAATCAGGAGCCTGTTCGATTTGTACAAAGTGGGTTGCTCCTTATATACGAAATTTTAAGCTGGGGGCGAATTCTTTACATGTAATACATTCCCAAAACCTTTGTGTCTAAAACAATAAATATTTGGTGTTACACAGGAACCGTCGATAATATCTGAGGCCAAACATTGCGAAGAGAGGGGTTCCCACTAGTTTGTCACAATTCCCTGTCAATATTGCATTCAGGACTCGGACCGCCTCATCGTAAAGTTCGTTACCTCCCCCTAATAAAGATTCAGAAAGAAAGAAACAGAGCCAGGTGTGGAAGATAGAAAAGTGGGATAAGGGATGTTTGTGGGTTGTAAATGGGCAAGGCTACCGGCTTCGGCCGCCTAATCATGATCAGGTACAATGGACACGAAGACCAGTTTGGCAGGACTGGCCTCGGGCAGAGGAGGTAGCCTTTGTCGAGTCATGCAGCTACAGCGTGATCTGGTTTAAGGTGCACGTGTCATGAAAGAGGTGAATCTCCGGCTAAGGTTACGTGTCCTTAATCAAAGTGAAGTGATCAGAGGCTATTGCATATGTGAGGGCAAGAATCACAAAATGGCGGCCATGATCTAAGATGGATGCCGTGGGTAGATCAGAAATATGTCAATAGAAGGAGTGCTCTTGCTCGTATCGTAGCGAAAACACCAGGATATACTAAATGGATCATTTGCGGTTCGCTGATACCAATATTATGTATTTCCGACAAACTTGAAAACACGGGTTCAAGTCGTCACGGAACCGTCATGGAACCTCAAGGATGTGCTTGGTCCCCCAGGATGTGCTTGGTCCCCTTGGTTGCTCTTGGTCCCCCAGGCTGTGCTTCGTCCCCTTGGTTGCTCTTGGTCCCCCAGGCTGTGCTTGGTCCCCCTGGCTTAGCTTAGTCCCCCAGGCTGTGCTTGGTCCCCCTGGTTGCTCTAAATGCCCCAGGCTGTGCTTGGTCCCCCAGGCTGTGCTTGGTCCCAATGGCTGTGCTTAGTCCCCCAGGCTGTGCTTGGTCCCCCTGGTTCCTCTTGGTCCCCCAGGCTGTGCTTGGTCCCCCAGGCTGTGTTTGGTCCCCCAGGCTGTGCTTGGTCCCCCTGGTTGCTCTTGGTCCCCCAGGCTATGCTTGGTCCCCCTGGTTGCTCTTGGTCCCCCAGGCTGTGCTTGGTCCCCCAGGCTGTGCTTGGTCCCCTTGGTTGCTCTTGGTCCCCCAGGCTGTGCTTGGTCCCCTTGGTTGCTCTTGGTCCCCCAGGCTGTGCTTGGTCCCCTTGGTTGCTCTTGGTCCCCCAGGCTGTGCTTGGTCCCCCAGGCTGTGCTTTGTCCCCTTGGTTGCTCTTGGTCCCCCAGGCTGTGCTTGGTCCCCTTGGTTGCTCTTGGTCCTCCAGGCTGTGCTTGGTCCCCCTGGCTGTGCTTGGTCCCCCAGGCTGTGCTTGGTCCCCCTGGTTGCTCTTGGTCCCCCAGGCTGTTCTTGGTCCCCCAGGATGTGCTTGGTCCCCCAGGCTGTGTTTGGTCCCCCAGGCTGTGCTTGGTCCCCCTGATTGCTCTTGGTCCCCCAGGCTGTGCTTGGTCCCCTTGGTTGCTCTTGGTCCCCCAGGCTGTGCTTGGTCCCCTTGGTTGCTCTTGGTCCCCCAGGCTGTGCTTGGTCCCCTTGGTTGCTCTTGGTCCCCCAGGCTGTGCTTGGTCCCCTTGGTTGCTCTTGGTCCCCCAGGCTGTGCTTGGTCCCCCTGGCTGTGCTTGGTCCCCCAGGCTGTGCTTGGTCCCCCTGGTTGCTCTTGGTCCCCCAGGCTGTGCTTGGTCCCCCAGGCTGTGCTTGGTGCCCCTGGCTGTGCTTGGTCCCCCAGGCTGTGCTTGGTCCCCCTGGTTGCTCTTGGTCCCCCAGGCTGTGCTTGGTCCCCCAGGCTGTGCTTGGTCCTCCAGGCTGTGCTTGGTCCCCCAGGCTGTGCTTGGTCCCCCAGGATGTGCTTGGTCCCCTTGGTTGCTCTTGGTCCCCCAGGCTGTGCTTCGTCCCCTTGGTTGCTCTTGGTCCCCCAGGCTGTGCTTGGTCCCCCTGGCTTGGCTTAGTCCCCCAGGCTGTGCTTGGTCCCCCTGGTTGCTCTTGGTCCCCCAGGCTGTGCTTGGTCCCCCAGGCTGTGCTTGGTCCCAATGGCTGTGCTTAGTCCCCCAGGCTGTGCGTGGTCCCCCTGGTTCCTCTTGGTCCCCCAGGCTGTGCTTGGTCCCCCAGGCTGTGCTTGGTCCCCCAGGCTGTGTTTGGTCCCCCAGGCTGTGCTTGGTCCCCCTGGTTGCTCTTGGTCCCCCAGGCTATGCTTGGTCCCCCTGGTTGCTCTTGGTCCCCCAGGCTGTGCTTGGTCCCCCAGGCTGTGCTTGGTCCCCTTGGTTGCTCTTGGTCCCCCAGGCTGTGCTTGGTCCCCTTGGTTGCTCTTGGTCCCCCAGGCTGTGCTTGGTCCCCTTGGTTGCTCTTGGTCCCCCAGGCTGTGCTTGGTCCCCCAGGCTGTGCTTGGTCCCCCTGGTTGCTCTTGGTCCCCCAGGCTGTGCTTGGTCCCCTTGGTTGCTCTTGGTCCCCCAGGCTGTGCTTGGTCCCCCTGGTTGCTCTTGGTCCCCCAGGCTGTGCTTGGTCCCCCAGGCTGTGCTTATTCCCCCAGGCTGTGCTTGGTCCCCCAGGCTGTGCTTGGTCCCCTTGGTTGCTCTTGGTCCCCCAGGCAGTGCTTGGTCCCCCTGGTTGCTCTTGGTCCCCCAGGCTGTGCTTGGTCCCCCAGGCTGTGTTTTGGTCCCCTTGGTTGCTCTTGGTCCCCTAGGCTGTGCTTGGTCCCCCAGGCTGTGCTTTGTCCCCCTGGCTGTGCTATGTCCCCCAGGCTGTGCTTGGTCTCCCTGGCTGTGCATGGTCCCCCAGGCTGTGCTTGGTCCCCTTGGTTGCTCTTGGTCCCCCAGGCTGTGCTTGGTCCCCCAGGCTGTGCTTGGTCCCCCTGGCTGTGCTTGGTCCCCCAGGCTGTGCTTGGTCCCCCTGGTTGCTCTTGGTCCCCAAGGCTGTGCTTGGTCCCCCTGGTTGCTCTTGGTCCCCCAGGCTGTGCTTGGTCCCCCAGGCTGTGCTTGGTCCCCCGGGCTGTGCTTGGTCCCCTTGGTTGCTCTTGGTCCCCCAGGCTGTGCTTGGTCCCCTTGGTTGCTCTTAGTCCCCCAGGCTGTGCTTGGCCCCCCTGGCTGTGCTTGGTCCCCCAGGCTGTGCTTGGTCCCCCTGGTTGCTCTTGGTCCCCCAGGCTGTGCTTGGTCACCCTGGTTGCTCTTGGTCCCCCAGGCTGTGCTTGGTCCCCCAGGCTGTGCTTGGTCCCCCAGGCTGTGTTTGGTCCCCCAGGCTGTGCTTGGTCCCCCTGGTTGCTCTTGGTCTCCCAGGCTGTGCTTGGTCCCCCTGGTTGCTCTTGGTCCCCCAGGCTGTGCTTGGTCCCCCAGACTGTTCTTGGTCCCCTTGGTTGCTCTTGGTCCCCCAGGCTGTGCTTGGTCCCCCAGGCTGTGCTTGGTCCCCCTGGTTGCTCTTGGTCCCCCAGGCTGTGCTTGGTCCCCCAGGCTGTGCTTGGTCCCCCTGGCTGTGCTTGGTCCCCCAGGCTGTGCTTGGTCCCCCAGGCTGTGCTTGTTCCCCTTGGTTGCTCTTGGTCCCCCAGGCTATGCTTGGTCCCCCAGGCTGTGCTTGGTCCCCCTGGTTGCTCTTGGTCCCCCAGGCTGTGCTTGGTCCCCCAGGCTGTGCTTGGTCCCCCAGGCTGTGCTTGGTCCCCTTGGTTGCTCTTGGTCCCCCAGGCTATGCTTGGTCCCCCAGGCTGTGCTTGGTCCCCCTGGTTGCTCTTGGTCCCCCAGGCTGTGCTTGGTCCCCCAGGCTGTGCTTGGTCCCCTTGGCTGCTCTTGGTCCCCCAGGCAGTGCTTGGTCCCCCTGGTTGCTCTTGGTCCCCCAGGCTGTGCTTGGTCCTCCAGGCTGTGCTTGGTCCCCCAGGCTGTGTTTGGTCCCCCAGGCTGTGCTTGGTCCCCCTGATTGCTCTTGGTCCCCCAGGCTGTGCTTGGTCCCCCTGGTTGCTCTTGGACCCCAGGCTGTGCTTGGTCCCCCAGGCTGTGCTTGGTCCCCTTGGTTGCTCTTTGTCCCCCAGGCTGTGCTTGTTCCCCTAGGCTGTGCTTGGTCCCCCTGGCTGTGCTTGGTCCCCCAGGCAGTGCTTGGTCCCCCTGGTTGCTCTTGGTCCCCCAGGCTGTGCTTGGTCCCCCTGGTTGCTCTTGGTCCCCCAGGCTGTGCTTGGTCCCAATGGCTGTGCTTAGTCCCCCAGGCAGTGCTTGGTCCCCCTGGTTGCTCTTGGTCCCCCAGGCTGTGCTTGGTCCCCCAGGCTGTGCTTGGTCCCCCAGGCTGTGCTTGGTCCCCTTGGTTGCTCTTGGTCCCCTTGGCTATGCTTGGTCCCCCAGGCTGTGCTTGGTCCCCCTGGCTGTGCTTGGTCCCCTTGGTTGCTCTTGGTCCCCCAGGCAGTGCTTGGTCCCCCTGGTTGCTCTTGGTCCCCCAGGCTGTGCTATGTCCCCCAGGCTGTGCTTGGTCCCCCTGGCTGTGCGTGGTCCCCCAGGCTGTGCTTGGTCCCCTTGGTTGCTCTTGGTCCCCCAGGCTGTGCTTGGTCCCCCAGGCTGTGCTTGGTCCCCCTGGCTGTGCTTGGTCCCCCAGGCTGTGCTTGGTCCCCCTGGTTGCTCTTGGTCCCCAAGGCTGTGCTTGGTCCCCCTGGTTGCTCTTGGTCCCCCAGGCTGTGCTTGGTCCCCCAGGCTGTGCTTGGTCCCCCAGGCTGTGCTTGGTCCCCTTGGTTGCTCTTGGTCCCCCAGGCTGTGCTTGGTCCCCTTGGTTGCTCTTAGTCCCCCAGGCTGTGCTTGGCCCCCCTGGCTGTGCTTGGTCCCCCAGGCTGTGCTTGGTCCCCCTGGTTGCTCTTGGTCCCCCAGGCTGTGCTTGGTCACCCTGGTTGCTCTTGGTCCCCCAGGCTGTGCTTGGTCCCCCAGGCTGTGCTTGGTCCCCCAGGCTGTGTTTGGTCCCCCAGGCTGTGCTTGGTCCCCCTGGTTGCTCTTGGTCTCCCAGGCTGTGCTTGGTCCCCCTGGTTGCTCTTGGTCCCCCAGGCTGTGCTTGGTCCCCCAGACTGTTCTTGGTCCCCTTGGTTGCTCTTGGTCCCCCAGGCTGTGCTTGGTCCCCCAGGCTGTGCTTGGTCCCCCTGGTTGCTCTTGGTCCCCCAGGCTGTGCTTGGTCCCCCAGGCTGTGCTTGGTCCCCCTGGCTGTGCTTGGTCCCCCAGGCTGTGCTTGGTCCCCCAGGCTGTGCTTGTTCCCCTTGGTTGCTCTTGGTCCCCCAGGCTATGCTTGGTCCCCCAGGCTGTGCTTGGTCCCCCTGGTTGCTCTTGGTCCCCCAGGCTGTGCTTGGTCCCCCAGGCTGTGCTTGGTCCCCCAGGCTGTGCTTGGTCCCCTTGGTTGCTCTTGGTCCCCCAGGCTATGCTTGGTCCCCCAGGCTGTGCTTGGTCCCCCTGGTTGCTCTTGGTCCCCCAGGCTGTGCTTGGTCCCCTTGGCTGCTCTTGGTCCCCCAGGCAGTGCTTGGTCCCCCTGGTTGCTCTTGGTCCCCCAGGCTGTGCTTGGTCCTCCAGGCTGTGCTTGGTCCCCTTGGTTGCTCTTGGTCCCCCAGGCTGTGCTTGGTCCCCCAGGCTGTGCTTGGTCCCCATGGTTGCTCTTGGTCCCCCAGGCTGTGCTTGGTCCCCCTGGTTGCTCTTGGTTCCCCAGGCTGTGCTTGGTCCCCCAGGCTGTGCTTGGTCCCCCTGGCTGTGCTTGGTCCCCCAGGCTGTGCTTGGTCCCCCTGGTTGCTCTTGGTCCCCCAGGCTGTGCTTGGTCCCCCAGGCTGTGCTTGGTCCCCCTGGCTGTGCTTGGTCCCCCAGGCTGTGCTTGGTCCCCCTGGTTGCTCTTCGTCCCCCAGGCTGTAATTGGACCCCCAGGCTGTGCTTGGTCCCCCAGGCTGTGCTTGGTCCCCCTGGTTGCTCTTGGTCCCCCAGGCTGTGCTTGGTCCCCCTGGTTGCTCTTGGACCCCAGGCTGTGCTTGGTCCCCCAGGCTGTGCTTGGTCCCCTTGGTTGCTCTTTGTCCCCCAGGCTGTGCTTGTTCCCCTAGGCTGTGCTTGGTCCCCCTGGCTGTGCTTGGTCCCCCAGGCAGTGCTTGGTCCCCCTGGTTGCTCTTGGTCCCCCAGGCTGTGCTTGGTCCCCCTGGTTGCTCTTGGTCCCCCAGGCTGTGCTTGGTCCCAATGGCTGTGCTTAGTCCCCCAGGCAGTGCTTGGTCCCCCTGGTTGCTCTTGGTCCCCCAGGCTGTGCTTGGTCCCCCAGGCTGTGCTTGGTCCCCCAGGCTGTGCTTGGTCCCCTTGGTTGCTCTTGGTCCCCTAGGCTATGCTTGGTCCCCCAGGCTGTGCTTGGTCCCCCTGGTTGCTCTTGGTCCCCCAGGCTGTGCTTGGTCCCCCAGGCTGTGCTTGGTCCCCCAGGCTGTGCTTGGTCCCCTTGGTTGCTCTTGGTCCCCCAGGCTATGCTTGGTCCCCCTGGTTGCTCTTGGTCCCCCAGGCTGTGCTTGGTCCCCCAGGCTGTGCTTGGTCCCCCAGGCTGTGCTTGGTCCCCCAGGCTGTGCTTGGTCCCCCAGGCTGTGCTTGGTCCCCATGGTTGCTCTTGGTCCCCCAGGCTGTGCTTGGCCCCCTTGGTTGCTCTTGGTCCCCCCAGGCTGTGCTTGGTCCCCCAGGCTGTGCTTGGCCCCTCTGGTTGCTCTTGGTCCCCCAGGCTGTGCTTGGTCCCCCTGGTTGCTCTTGGTCCCCCAGGCTGTGCTTGGTCCCCCAGGCTGTGCTTGGTCCCCCAGGCTGTGCTTGGTCCCCCTGGTTGCTCTTGGTCCCCCAGGCTGTGCTTGGTCCCCCAGGCTGTGCTTGGTCCCCCAGGCTGTGTTTGGTCCCCCAGGCTGTGCTTGGTCCCCCTGGTTGCTCTTGGTCCCCCAGGCTGTGCTTGGTCCCCCTGGCTGTGCTTGGTCCCCCAGGCTGTGCTTGGTCCCCCTGGTTGCTCTTGGTCCCCCAGGCTGTGCTTGGTCCCCCAGGCTGTGCTTGGTCCCCCTGGTTGCTCTTGGTCCCCCAGGCTGTGATTGGTCCCCCTGGTTGCTCTTGGTCCCCCAGGCTGTGCTTGGTCCCCCAGGCTGTGCTTGGTCCCCTTGGTTGCTCTTGGTCCCCCCAGGCTGTGCTTGGTCCCCCAGGCTGTGCTTGGTCCCCCAGGCTGGGCTTGGTCCCCCAGGCTGTGCTTGGTCCCCCTGGTTGCTCTTGGTCCCCCAGGCTGTGCTTGGTCCCCCTGGTTGCTCTTGGTCCCCCAGGCTGTGCTTGGTCCCCCAGGCTGTGCTTGGTCCCCCAGGCTGTGTTTGGTCTCCCAGGCTGTGCTTGGCCCCCCTGGTTGCTCTTGGTCCCCCAGGCTGTGCTTGGTCCCCCTGGCTGTGCTTGGTCCCCCAGGCTGTGCTTGGTCCCCCTGGTTGCTCTTGGTCCCCCAGGCTGTGCTTGGTCCCCCAGGCTGTGCTTGGTCCCCCAGGCTGTGCTTGGTCCCCCTGGCTGTGCTTGGTCCCCCTGGTTGCTCTTGGTCCCCCAGGCTGTGCTTGGTCCCCCAGGCTGTGCTTGGTCCCCTTGGTTGCTCTTGGTCCCCCAGGCTATGCTTGGTCCCCCAGGCTGTGCTTGGTCCCCCTGGTTGCTCTTGGTCCCCCAGGCTGTGCTTGGTCCCCCAGGCTGTGCTTGGTCCCCCAGGCTGTGCTTGGTCCCCTTGGTTGCTCTTGGTCCCCCAGGCTATGCTTTATCCCCCAGGCTGTGCTTGGTCCCCCTGGTTGCTCTTGGTCCCCCCGGCTGTGCTTGGTCCCCCAGGCTGTGCTTGGTCCCCTTGGTTGCTCTTGGTCCCCCAGGCAGTGCTTGGTCCCCCTGGTTGCTCTTGGTCCCCCAGGCTGTGCTTGGTCCCGCAGGCTGTGCTTGGTCCCCTTGGTTGCTCTTGGTCCCCCAGGCTGTGCTTGGTCCCCCAGGCTGTGCTTGGTCCCCATGGTTGCTCTTGGTCCCCCAGGCTGTGCTTGGTCCCCCTGGTTGCTCTTGGTCCCCCAGGCTGTGCTTGGTCCCCCAGGCTGTGCTTGGTCCCCCTGGCTGTGCTTGGTCCCCCAGGCTGTGCTTGGTCCCCCAGGCTGTGCGTTGTCCACTTGGTTGCTCTTGGGCCCCCAGGCTGTGCTTGGTCCCCCAGGTTGTGCTTGGTCCCCCTGGTTGCTCTTGGGCCCCCAGGCTGTGCTTGGTCCCCCAGGCTGTGCTTGGTCCCCCAGGCTGTGCTTGGTCCCCCAGGCTGTGCTTGGTCCCCCTGGTTGCTCTTGGTCCCCCAGGCTGTAATTGGACCCCCAGGCTGTGCTTGGTCCCCCAGGCTGTGCTTGGTCCCCCAGGCTGTGCTTGGTCCTGTTGGTTGCTCTTTGTCCCCCAGGCTGTGCTTGGTCCCCCTGGTTGCTCTTGGTCCCCCAGGCTGTGCTTGGTCCCCCAGGCTGTGCTTGGTCCTCCTGGTTGCTCTTGGTCCCCCAGGCTGTGCTTGGTCCCCCTGGTTGCTCTTGGTCCCCCAGGCTGTGCTTGGTCCCCCAGGCTGTGTTTGGTCCCCCATGATGTGCTTGGTCCCCTTGGTTGCTCTTGGTCCCCCAGGCTGTGCTTGGTCCCCTTGGTTGCTCTTGGTCCCCCAGGCTGTGCTTGGTCCCCCTGGCTTAGCTTAGTCCCCCAGGCTGTGCTTGGTCCCCCTGGTTGCTCTTGGTCCCCCAGGCTGTGCTTGGTCCCCCAGGCTGTGCTTGGTCCCAATGGCCTTGCTTAGTCCCCCAGGCTGTGCTTGGTCCCCCTGGTTCCTCTTGGTCCCCCTGGTTCCTCTTGGTCCCCCAGGCTGTGCTTGGTCCCCCAGGCTGTGCTTGGTCCCCCAGGCTGTGTTTGGTCCCCCAGGCTGTGCTTGGTCCCCCTGGTTGCTCTTGGTCCCCCAGGCTATGCTTGGTCCCCCTGGTTGCTCTTGGTCCCCCAGGCTGTGCTTGGTCCCCCAGGCTGTGCTTGGTCCCCTTGGTTGCTCTTGGTCCCCCAGGCTGTGCTTGGTCCCCTTGGTTGCTCTTGGTCCCCCAGGCTGTGCTTGGTCCCCTTGGTTGCTCTTGGTCCCCCAGGCTGTGCTTGGTCCCCTTGGTTGCTCTTGGTCCCCCAGGCTGTGCTTGGTCCCCCAGGCTGTGCTTGGTCCCCCTGGTTGCTCTTGGTCCCCCAGGCTGTGCTTGGTCCCCTTGGTTGCTCTTGGTCCCCCAGGCTATGCTTGGTCCCCCAGGCTGTGCTTGGTCCCCCTGGTTGCTCTTGGTCCCCCAGGCTGTGCTTGGTCCCCCAGGCTGTGCTTGGTCCCCCAGGCTGTGCTTGGTCCCCCAGGCTGTGCTTGGTCCCCTTGGTTGCTCTTGGTCCCCCAGGCAGTGCTTGGTCTCCCTGGTTGCTCTTGGTCCCCCAGGCTGTGATTGGTCCCCCAGGCTGTGCTTGGTCCCCTTGGTTGCTCTTGGTCCCCCTAGGCTGTGCTTGGTCCCCCAGGCTGTGCTTGGTCCCCCTGGCTGTGCTTGGTCCCCCAGGCTGTGCTTGGTCCCCCTGGTTGCTCTTGGTCCTCAAGGCTGTGCTTGGTCCCCCTGGTTGCTCTTGGTCCCCCAGGCTGTGCTTGGTCCCCCAGGCTGTGCTTGGTCCCCCAGGCTGTGCTTGGTCCCCTTGGTTGCTCTTGGTCCCCCAGGCTGTGCTTGGTCCCCTTGGTTGCTCTTAGTACCCAAGGCTGTGCTTGGTCCCCCTGGCTGTGCTTGGTCCCCCAGGCTGTGCTTGGTCCCCCTGGTTGCTCTTGGTCCCCCAGGCTGTGCTTGGTCCCCCAGGCTGTGCTTGGTCCCCCTGGCTGTGCTTGGTCCCCCAGGCTGTGCTTGGCCCCCCTGGTTGCTCTTGGTCCCCCAGGCTGTGCTTGGTCCCCCAGGCTGTGCTTGGTCCCCCAGGCTGTGTTTGGTCCCCCAGGCTGTGCTTGGTCCCCCTGGTTGCTCTTGGTCCCCCAGGCTGTGCTTGTTCCCCCTGGTTGCTCTTGGTCCCCCAGGCTGTGCTTGGTCCCCCAGGCTGTGCTTGGTCCCCTTGGTTGCTCGTGGTCCCCCAGGCTGTGCTTGTTCCCCCAGGCTGTGCTTGGTCCCCCTGGTTGCTCTTGGTCCCCCAGGCTGTGCTTGGTCCCCCAGGCTGTGCTTGGTCCCCCTGGCTGTGCTTGGTCCCCCAGGCTGTGCTTGGTCCCCCTGGCTGTGCTTGGTACCCCAGGCTGTGCTTGGTCCCCCAGGTTGCTCTTGGTCCCCCAGGCTGTGCTTGGCCCCCCAGGCTGTGCTTGGCCCCCCAAGCTGTGCTTGGTCCCCTAGGCTGTGCTTGGTCCCCCAGGCTGTGCTTGGTCCCCCTGGTTGCTCTTGGTCCCCCTGGTTGCTCTTGGTCCCCCAGGCTGTGCTTGGTCCCCCAGGCTGTGCTTGGTCCCCCTGGTTGCTCTTGGTCCCCCAGGCTGTGCTTGGTCCCCCAGGCTGTGCTTGGTCCCCCAGGCTGTGCTTTGTCCCCCTGGTTGCTCTTGGTCCCCCAGGCTGTGCTTGGTCCCCTTGGTTGTTCTTGGTCCCCCAGGCTGTGCTGGGTCCCCCTGGCTGTGCTTGGTCCCCCAGGCTGTGCTTGATCCCCCTGGTTGCTCTTGGTCCCCCAGGCTGTTCTTGGTCCCCCAGGCTGTGCTTGGTCCCCCTGGCTGTGCTTGGTCCCCCTGGCTGTGCTTGGTCCCCCAGGCTGTGCTTGGCCCCCCTGGATGCTCTTGGTCCCCCAGGCTGTGCTTGGTCCCCCAGGCTGTGCTTGGTCCCCCAGGCTGTGTTTGGTCCCCCAGGCTGTGCTTGGTCCCCCTGATTGCTCTTGGTCCCCCAGGCTGTGCTTGGTCCCCTTGGTTGCTCTTGGTCCCCCAGGCTGTGCTTGGTCCCCTTGGTTGCTCTTGGTCCCCCAGGCTGTGCTTGGTCCCCCTGGCTGTGCTTGGTCCCCCAGGCTGTGCTTGGTCCCCCTGGTTGCTCTTGGTCCCCCAGGCTGTGCTTGGTCCCCGAGGCTGTGCTTGGTGCCCCTGGCTGTGCTTGGTCCCCCAGGCTGTGCTTGGTCCCCCTGGTTGCTCTTGGTCCCCCAGGCTGTGCTTGGTCCCCCAGGCTGTGCGTGGTCCTCCAGGCTGTGTTTGGTCCCCCAGGCTGTGCTTGGTCCCCCTGGTTGCTCTTGGTCCCCCAGGCTGTGCTTGGTCCCCCTGGTTGCTCTTGGTCCCCCAGGCTGTGCTTGGTCCCCCTGGTTGCTCTTGGTCCCCCAGGCTGTGCTTGGTCCCCCAGGCTGTGCTTGGTCCCCTTGGTTGCTCTTGGTCCCCCAGGCTGTGCTTGTTCCCCCTGGCTGTGCTTGGTCCCCCTGGTTGCTCTTGGTCCCCCAGGCTGTGCTTGGTCCCCCAGGCTGTGCTTGGTCCCCCAGGCTGTGCTTGGTCCCCCTGGCTGTGCTTGGTCCCCCAGGCTGTGCTTGGTCCCCCAGGTTGCTCTTGGTCCCCCAGGCTGTGCTTGGCCCCCCAGGCTGTGCTTGGCCCCCCAAGCTGTGCTTGGTCCCCTAGGCTGTGCTTGGTCTCCAAGGCTGTGCTTGGTCCCCCTGGTTGCTCTTGGTCCCCCTGGTTGCTCTTGGTCCCCCAGGCTGTGCTTGGTCCCCCAGGCTGTGCTTGGTCCCCCTGGTTGCTCTTGGTGCCCCAGGCTGTGCTTGGTCCCCCAGGCTGTGCTTGGTCCCCCTGGTTGCTCTTGGTCCCCCAGGCTGTGCTTGGCCCCCCTGGTTGCTCTTGGTCCCCCAGGCTGTGCTTGGTCCCCCAGGCTGTGCTTGGTCCCCCGGGCTGTGCTTTGTCCCCTTGGTTGCTCTTGGTCCCCCAGGCTGTGCTTGGTCCCCTTGGTTGTTCTTGGTCCCCCAGGCTGTGCTTGGTCCCACAGGCTGTGCTTGGTCCCCCAGGCTGTGTTTGGTCCCCCAGGCTGTGCTTGGTCCCCCTGATTGCTCTTGGTCCCCCAGGCTGTGCTTGGTCCCCTTGGTTGCTCTTGGTCCCCCAGGCTGTGCTTGGTCCCCCAGGCTTTGCTTGGTCCCCTTGGTTGCTCTTGGTCCCCCAGGCTGTGCTTGGTCCCCTTGGTTGCTCTTGGTCCCCCAGGCTGTGCTTGGTCCCCCTGGCTGTGCTTGGTCCCCCAGGCTGTGCTTGGTCCCCCTGGTTGCTCTTGGTCCCTCAGGCTGTGCTTGGTCCCCCAGGCTGTGCTTGGTGCCCCTGGCTGTGCTTGGTCCCCCAGGCTGTGCTTGGTCCCCCTGGTTGCTCTTGGTCCCCCAGGCTGTGCTTGGTCCCCCAGACTGTGCCTGGTCCTCCAGGCTGTGTTTGGTCCCCCAGGCTGTGCTTGGTCCCCCTGGTTGCTCTTGGTCCCCCAGGCTGTGCTTGGTCCCCCAGGCTGTGCTTGGTCCCCCAGGATGTGCTTGGTCCCCCCTGGCTGTGCTTGGTCCCCCAGGCTGTGCTTGGTCCCCCAGGTTGCTCTTGGTCCCCCAGGCTGTGCTTGGCCCCCCAGGCTGTGCTTGGCCCCCCAAGCTGTGCTTGGTCCCCTAGGCTGTGCTTGGTCCCCCAGGCTGTGCTTGGTCCCCCTGGTTGCTCTTGGTTCCCCTGGTTGCTCTTGGTCCCCCAGGCTGTGCTTGGTCCCCCAGGCTGTGCTTGGTCCCCCAGGCTGTGCTTGGTCCCCCTGGCTGTGCTTGGTCCCCCTGGTTGCTCTTGGTGCCCCAGGCTGTGCTTGGTCCCCCAGGCTGTGCTTGGTCCCCCTGGTTGCTCTTGGTCCCCCAGGCTGTGCTTGGTCCCCCAGGCTGTGCTTGGTCCCCCAGGCTGTGCTTTGTCCCCCTGGTTGCTCTTGGTCCCCCAGGCTGTGCTTGGTCCCCTTGGTTGTTCTTGGTCCCCCAGGCTGTGCTTGGTCCCCCTGGCTGTGCTTGGTCCCCCAGGCTGTGCTTGGTCCCCCTGGTTGCTCTTGGTCCCCCAGGCTGTTCTTGGTCCCCCAGGCTGTGCTTGGTCCCCCTGGCTGTGCTTGGTCCCCCAGGCTGTGCTTGGTCCCCCTGGTTGCTCTTGGTCCCCCAGGCTGTGCTTGGTCCCCCAGGCTGTGCTTGGTCCCCCAGGCTGTGTTTGGTCCCCCAGGCTGTGCTTGGTCCCCCTGATTGCTCTTGGTCCCCCAGGCTGTGCTTGGTCCCCTTGGTTACTCTTGGTCAACCAGGCTGTGCTTGGTCCCCCAGGTTGTGCTTGGTCCCCTTGGTTGCTCTTGGTCCCCCAGGCTGTGCTTGGTCCCCTTGGTTGCTCTTGGTCCCCCAGGCTGTGCTTGGTCCCCCTGGCTGTGCTTGGTCCCCCAGGCTGTGCTTGGTCCCCCTGGTTGCTCTTGGTCCCCCAGGCTGTGCTTGGTCCCCCAGGCTGTGCTTGGTGCCCCTGGCTGTGCTTGGTCCCCCAGGCTGTGCTTGGTCCCCCTGGTTGCTCTTGGTCCCCCAGGCTGTGCTTGGTCCCCCAGGCTGTGCTTGGTCCTCCAGGCTGTGTTTGGTCCCCCAGGCTGTGCTTGGTCCCCCTGGTTGCTCTTGGTCCCCCAGGCTGTGCTTGGTCCCCCTGGTTGCTCTTGGTCCCCCAGGCTGTGCTTGGTCCCCCTGGTTGCTCTTGGTCCCCCAGGCTGTGCTTGGTCCCCCAGGCTGTGCTTGGTCCCCTTGGTTGCTCTTGGTCCCCCAGGCTGTGCTTGTTCCCCCAGGCTGTGCCTGGTCCCCCTGGTTGCTCTTGGTCCCCCAGGCTGTGCTT
This sequence comes from Lissotriton vulgaris, assembly GCF_964263255.1. Classification (NCBI taxonomy): domain Eukaryota; kingdom Metazoa; phylum Chordata; class Amphibia; order Caudata; family Salamandridae; genus Lissotriton; species Lissotriton vulgaris. Next base: position 1,024,511,135 of record NC_141698.1, read on the forward strand.
GGTCCCCCAGGCTGTGCTTGGTCCCCCTGGCTGTGCTTGGTCCCCCAGGCTGTGCTTGGTCCCCCTGGCTGTGCTTGGTCCCCCAGGCTGTGCTTGGTCCCCCAGGTTGCTCTTGGTCCCCCAGGCTGTGCTTGGCCCCCCAGGCTGTGCTTGGCCCCCCAAGCTGTGCTTGGTCCCCTAGGCTGTGCTTGGTCCCCCAGGCTGTGCTTGGTCCCCCTGGTTGCTCTTGGTCCCCCTGGTTGCTCTTGGTCCCCCAGGCTGTGCTTGGTCCCCCAGGCTGTGCTTGGTCCCCCTGGCTGTGCTTGGTCCCCCTGGTTGCTCTTGGTGCCCCAGGCTGTGCTTGGTCCCCCAGGCTGTGCTTGGTCCCCCTGGTTGCTCTTGGTCCCCCAGGCTGTGCTTGGTCCCCCTGGTTGCTCTTGGTCCCCCAGGCTGTGCTTGGTCCCCCAGGCTGTGCTTGGTCCCCCAGGCTGTGCTTTGTCCCCTTGGTTGCTCTTGGTCCCCCAGGCTGTGCTTGGTCCCCTTGGTTGTTCTTGGTCCCCCAGGCTGTGCTTGGTCCCCCTGGCTGTGCTTGGTCCCCCAGGCTGTGCTTGGTCCCCCTGGTTGCTCTTGGTCCCCCAGGCTGTGCTTGGTCCCCCAGGCTGTGCTTGGTCCCCCAGGCTGTGTTTGGTCCCCCAGGCTGTGCTTGGTCCCCCTGATTGCTCTTGGTCCCCCAGGCTGTGCTTGGTCCCCTTGGTTGCTCTTGGTCCCCCAGGCTGTGCTTGGTCCCCCAGGCTGTGCTTGGTCCCCTTGGTTGCTCTTGGTCCCCCAGGCTGTGCTTGGTCCCCTTGGTTGCTCTTGGTCCCCCAGGCTGTGCTTGGTCCCCCTGGCTGTGCTTGGTCCCCCAGGCTGTGCTTGGTCCCCCTGGTTGCTCTTGGTCCCCCAGGCTGTGCTTGGTCCCCCAGGCTGTGCTTGGTGCCCCTGGCTGTGCTTGGTCCCCCAGGCTGTGCTTGGTCCCCCTGGTTGCTCTTGGTCCCCCAGGCTGTGCTTGGTCCCCCAGGCTGTGCTTGGTCCTCCAGGCTGTGTTTGGTCCCCCAGGCTGTGCTTGGTCCCCCTGGTTGCTCTTGGTCCCCCAGGCTGTGCTTGGTCCCCCTGGTTGCTCTTGGTCCCCCAGGCTGTGCTTGGTCCCCCAGGCTGTGCTTGGTCCCCCAGGATGTGCTTGGTCCCCTTGGTTGCTCTTGGTCCCCCAGGCTGTGCTTCATCCCCTTGGTTGCTCTTGGTCCCCCAGGCTGTGCTTGGTCCCCATGGCTTAGCTTAGTCCCCCAGGCTGTGCTTGGTCCCCCTGGTTGCTCTTGGTCCCCCAGGCTGTGCTTGGTACCCCAGGCTGTGCTTGGTCCCAATGGCTGTGCTTAGTCCCCCAGGCTGTGCTTGGTCCCCCTGGTTCCTCTTGGTCCCCCAGGCTGTGCTTGGTCCCCCAGGCTGTGCTTGGTCCCCCAGGCTGTGTTTGGTCCCCCAGGCTATGCTTGGTCCCCCTGGTTGCTCTTGGTCCCCCAGGCTGTGCTTGGTCCCCCAGGCTGTGCTTGGTCCCCCAGGCTGTGCTTGGTCCCCTCGGTTGCTCTTGGTCCCCCAGGCTGTGCTTGGTCCCCCAGGCTGTGCTTGGTCCCCCTGGTTGCTCTTGGTCCCCCAGGCTGTGCTTGGTCCCCTTGGTTGCTCTTGGTCCCCCAGGCTATGCTTGGTCCCCCTGGTTGCTCTTGGTCCCCCTGGTTGCTCTTGGTCCCCCAGGCTGTGCTTGGTCCCCCAGGCTGTGCTTGGTCCCCTTGGTTGCTCTTGGTCCCCCAGGCAGTGCTTGGTCCCCCTGGTTGCTCTTGGTCCCCCAGGCTGTGCTTGGTCCCCCAGGCTGTGCTTGGTCCCCTTGGTTTCTCTTGGTCCCCTAGGCTGTGCTTGGTCCCCCAGGCTGTGCTTTGTCCCCCTGGCTGTGCTTGGTCCCCCAGGCTGTGCTTGGTCCCCCTGGCTGTGCTTGGTCCCCCAGGCTGTGCTTGGTCCCCTTGGTTGCTCTTGGTCCCCAGGCTGTGCTTGGTCCCCCAGGCTGTGCTTGGTCCCCCAGGCTGTGCTTGGTCCCCCTGGTTGCTCTTGGTCCCCCAGGCTGTGCTTGGTCCCCCAGGCTGTGCTTGGTACCCCTGGCTGTGCTTGGTCCCCCAGGCTGTGCTTGGTCCCCCTGGTTGCTCTTGGTCCCCCAGGCTGTGCTTGGTCCCCCAGGCTGTGTTTGGTCCCCCAGGCTGTGCTTGGTCCCCCTGGTTGCTCTTGGTCCCCCAGGCTGTGCTTGGTCCCCCTGGTTGCTCTTGGTCCCCCAGGCTGTGCTTGGTCCCCCAGGCTGTGCTTGGTCCCCTTGGTTGCTCTTGGTCCCCCAGGCTGTGCTTGTTCCCCCAGGCTGTGCTTGGTCCCCCTGGTTGCTCTTGGTCCCCCAGGCTGTGCTTGGTCCCCCAGGCTGTGCTTGGTCCCCCTGGCTGTGCTTGGTCCCCCAGGCTGTGCTTGGTCCCCCTGGCTGTGCTTGGTCCCCCAGGCTGTGCTTGGTCCCCCAGGTTGCTCTTGGTCCCCCAGGCTGTGCTTGGCCCCCCAGGCTGTGCTTGGTCCCCCAAGCTGTGCTTGGTCCCCTAGGCTGTGCTTGGTCCCCCAGGCTGTGCTTGGTCCCCCTGGTTGCTCTTGGTCCCCCTGGTAGCTCTTGGTCCCCCAGGCTGTGCTTGGTCCCCCAGGCTGTGCTTGGTCCCCCTGGCTGTGCTTGTTCCCCCTGGTTGCTCTTGGTGCCCCAGGCTGTGCTTGGTCCCCCAGGCTGTGCTTGGTCCCCCTGGTTGCTCTTGGTCCACCAGGCTGTGCTTGGTCCCCCTGGTTGCTCTTGGTCCCCCTGGTTGCTCTTGGTCCCCCAGGCTGTGCTTGGTCCTCCAGGCTGTGCTTTGTCCCCTTGGTTGCTCTTGGTCCCCCAGGCTGTGCTTGGTCCCCTTGGTTGTTCTTGGTCCCCCAGGCTGTGCTTGGTCCCCCTGGCTGTGCTTGGTCCCCCAGGCTGTGCTTGGTCCCCCTGGTTGCTCTTGGTCCCCCAGGCTGTTCTTGGTCCCCCAGGCTGTGCTTGGTCCCCCTGGCTGTGCTTGGTCCCCCAGGCTGTGCTTGGTCCCCCTGGTTGCTCTTGGTCCCCCAGGCTGTGCTTGGTCCCCCAGTCTGTGCTTGGTCCCCCAGGCTGTGCTTGGTCCCCCAGGCTGTGTTTGGTCCCCCAGGCTGTGCTTGGTCCCCCTGATTGCTCTTGGTCCCCCAGGCTGTGCTTGGTCCCCTTGGTTGCTCTTGGTCCCCCAGGCTGTGCTTGGTCCCCCAGGCTGTGCTTGGTCCCCTCGGTTGCTCTTGGTCCCCCAGGCTGTGCTTGGTCCCCTTGGTTGCTCTTGGTCCCCCAGGCTGTGCTTGGTCCCCCTGGCTGTGCTTGGTCCCCCAGGCTGTGCTTGGTCCCCCTGGTTGCTCTTGGTCCCCCAGGCTGTGCTTGGTCCCCCAGGCTGGGCTTGGTGCCCCTGGCTGTGCTTGGTCCCCCAGGCTGTGCTTGGTCCCCCTGGTTGCTCTTGGTCCCCCAGGCTGTGCTTGGTCCCCCAGGCTGTGCTTGGTCCTCCAGGCTGTGTTTGGTCCCCCAGGCTGTGCTTGGTCCCCCTGGTTGCTCTTGGTCCCCCAGGCTGTGCTTGGTCCCCCTGGTTGCTCTTGGTCCCCCAGGCTGTGCTTGGTCCCCCAGGCTGTGCTTGGTCCCCCAGGATGTGCTTGGTCCCCTTGGTTGCTCTTGGTCCCCCAGGCTGTGCTTCATCCCCTTGGTTGCTCTTGGTCCCCCAGTCTGTGCTTGGTCCCCTGGCTTAGCTTAGTCCCCCAGGCTGTGCTTGGTCCCCCTGGTTGCTCTTGGTCCCCCAGGCTGTGCTTGGTCCCCCAGGCTGTGCTTGGTCCCAATGGCTGTGCTTAGTCCCCCAGGCTGTGCTTGGTCCCCCTGGTTGCTCTTGGTCCCCCTGGTTGCTCTTGGTCCCCCAGGCTATGCTTGGTCCCCCTGGTTGCTCTTGGTCCCCCAGGCTGTGCTTGGTCCCCCAGGCTGTGCTTGGTCCCCTTGGTTGCTCTTGGTCCCCCAGGCTGTGCTTGGTCCCCCAGGCTGTGCTTGGTCCCCTTGGTTGCTCTTGGTCCCCCAGGCTGTGCTTGGTCCCCTTGGTTGCTCTTGGTCCCCCAGGCTGTGCTTGGTCCCCTTGGTTGCTCTTGGTCCCCCAGGCTGTGCTTGGTCCCCCAGGCTGTGCTTGGTCCCCCTGGTTGCTCTTGGTCCCCCAGGCTGTGCTTGGTCCCCTTGGTTGCTCTTGGTCCCCCAGGCTATGCTTGGTCCCCCAGGCTGTGCTTGGTCCCCCTGGTTGCTCTTGGTCCCCCAGGCTGTGCTTGGTCCCCCAGGCTGTGCTTGGTCCCCTTGGTTGCTCTTGGTCCCCCAGGCAGTGCTTGGTCCCCCTGGTTGCTCTTGATTCCCCAGGCTGTGCTTGGTCCCCCAGGCTGTGCTTGGTCCCCTTGGTTGCTCTTGGTCCCCTAGGCTGTGCTTGGTCCCCCAGGCTGTGCTTGGTCCCCCTGGCTGTGCTTGGTCCCCCAGGCTGTGCTTGGTCCCCTTGGTTGCTCTTGGTCCCCCAGGCTGTGCTTGGTCCCCCAGGCTGTGCTTGGTCCCCCTGGCTGTGCTTGGTCCCCCAGGCTGTGCTTGGTCCCCCTGGTTGCTCTTGGTCCCCAAGGCTGTGCTTGGTCCCCCTGGTTGCTCTTGGTCCCCCAGGCTGTGCTTGGTCCCCCAGGCTGTGCTTGGTCCCCCAGGCTGTGCTTGGTCCCCTTGGTTGCTCTTGGTCCCCCAGGCTGTGCTTGGTCCCCTTGGTTGCTCTTAGTCCCCCAGGCTGTGCTTGGTCCCCCTGGCTGTGCTTGGTCCCCCAGGCTGTGCTTGGTCCCCCTGGTTGCTCTTGGTCCCCCAGGCTGTGCTTGGTCCCCCAGGCTGTGCTTGGTCCCCCTGGCTGTGCTTGGTCCTCCAGGCTGTGCTTGGTCCCCCTGGTTGCTCTTGGTCCCCCAGGCTGTGCTTGGTCCCCCAGGCTGTGCTTGGTCCCCCAGGCTGTGTTTGGTCCCCCAGGCTGTGCTTGGTCCCCCTGGTTGCTCTTGGTCCCCCAGGCTGTGCTTGGTCCCCCTGGTTGCTCTTGGTCCCCCAGGCTGTGCTTGGTCCCCCAGGCTGTGCTTGGTCCCCTTGGTTGCTCTTGGTCCCCCAGGCTGTGCTTGTTCCCCCAGGCTGTGCTTGGTCCCCCTGGTTGCTCTTGGTCCCCCAGGCTGTGCTTGGTCCCCCAGGCTGTGCTTGGTCCCCCTGGCTGTGCTTGGTCCCCCAGGCTGTGCTTGGTCCCCCTGGCTGTGCTTGGTCCCCCAGGCTGTGCTTGGTCCCCCAGGTTGCTCTTGGTCCCCCAGGCTGTGCTTGGCCCCCCAGGCTGTGCTTGGTCCCCCAAGCTGTGCTTGGTCCCCTAGGCTGTGCTTGGTCCCCCAGGCTGTGCTTGGTCCCCCTGGTTGCTCTTGGTCCCCCTGGTTGCTCTTGGTCCCCCAGGCTGTGCTTGGTCCCCCAGGCTGTGCTTGGTCCCCCAGGCTGTGCTTGGTCCCCCTGGCTGTGCTTGGTCCCCCTGGTTGCTCTTGGTGCCCCAGGCTGTGCTTGGTCCCCCAGGCTGTGCTTGGTCCCCCTGGTTGCTCTTGGTCCCCCAGGCTGTGCTTGGTCCCCCTGGGTGCTCTTGGTCCCCCAGACTGTGCTTGGTCCCCCAGGCTGTGCTTGGTCCCCCAGGCTGTGCTTTGTCCCCTTGGTTGCTCTTGGTCCCCCAGGCTGTGCTTGGTCCCCTTGGTTGTTCTTGGTCCCCCAGGCTGTGCTTGGTCCCCCTGGCTGTGCTTGGTCCCCCAGGCTGTGCTTGGTCCCCCTGGTTGCTCTTGGTCCCCCAGGCTGTTCTTGGTCCCCCAGGCTGTGCTTGGTCCCCCTGGCTGTGCTTGGTCCCCCAGGCTGTGCTTGGTCCCCCTGGTGCTCTTGGTCCCCCAGGCTGTGCTTGGTCCCCCAGGCTGTGCTTGGTCCCCCAGGCTGTGTTTGGTCCCCCAGGCTGTGCTTGGTCCCCCTGATTGCTCTTGGTCCCCCAGGCTGTGCTTGGTCCCCTTCGTTGCTCTTGGTCCCCCAGGCTGTGCTTGGTCCCCCAGGCTGTGCTTGGTCCCCTTGGTTGCTCTTGGTCCCCCAGGCTGTGCTTGGTCCCCTTGGTTGCTCTTGGTCCCCCAGGCTGTGCTTGGTCCCCCTGGCTGTGCTTGGTGCCCCTGGCTGTGCTTGGTCCCCCAGGCTGTGCTTGGTCCCCCTGGTTGCTCTTGGTCCCCCAGGCTGTGCTTGGTCCCCCAGGCTGTGCTTGGTCCCCCAGGCTGTGCTTGGTCCTCCAGGCTGTGTTTGGTCCCCCAGGCTGTGCTTGGTCCCCCTGGTTGCTCTTGGTCCCCCAGGCTGTGCTTGGTCCCCCTGGTTGCTCTTGGTCCCCCAGGCTGTGCTTGGTCCCCCAGGCTGTGCTTGGTCCCCCAGGATGTGCTTGGTCTCCTTGGTTGCTTTTGGTCCCCCAGGCTGTGCTTCATCCCCTTGGTTGCTCTTGGTCCCCCAGGCTGTGCTTGGTCCCCCTGGCTTAGCTTAGTCCCCCAGGCTGTGCTTGGTCCCCCTGGTTGCTCTTGGTCCCCCAGGCTGTGCTTGGTCCCCCAGGCTGTGCTTGGTCCCAATGGCTGTGCTTAGTCCCCCAGGCTGTGCTTGGTCCCCCTGGTTCCTCTTGGTCCCGCAGGCTGTGCTTGGTCCCCCAGGCTGTGCTTGGTCCCCCAGGCTGTGTTTGGTCCCCCAGGCTATGCTTGGTCCCCCTGGTTGCTCTTGGTCCCCCAGGCTGTGCTTGGTCCCCCAGGCTGTGCTTGGTCCCCCAGGCTGTGCTTGGTCCCCCAGGCTGTGCTTGGTCCCCTTGGTTGCTCTTGGTCCCCCAGGCAGTGCTTGGTCCCCCTGGTTGCTCTTGGTCCCCCAGGCTGTGCTTGGTCCCCCAGGCTGTGCTTGGTCCCCTTGGTTGCTCTTGGTCCCCTAGGCTGTGCTTGGTCCCCCAGGCTGTGCTTTGTCCCCCTGGCTGTGCTTGGTCCCCCAGGCTGTGCTTGGTCCCCCTGGCTGTGCTTGGTCCCCCAGGCTGTGCTTGGTCCCCTTGGTTGCTCTTGGTCCCCCAGGCTGTGCTTGGTCCCCCAGGCTGTGCTTGGTCCCCCAGGCTGTGCTTGGTCCCCCTGGTTGCTCTTGGTCCCCCAGGCTGTGCTTGGTCCCCCAGGCTGTGCTTGGTCCCCCTGGCTGTGCTTGGTCTCCCAGGCTGTGCTTGGTCCCCCTGGTTGCTCTTGGTCCCCCAGGCTGTGCTTGGTCCCCCAGGCTGTGCTTGGTCCCCCAGGCTGTGTTTGGTCCCCCAGGCTGTGCTTGGTCCCCCTGGTTGCTCTTGGTCCCCCAGGCTGTGCTTGGTCCCCCTGGTTGCTCTTGGTCCCCCAGGCTGTGCTTGGTCCCCCAGGCTGTGCTTGGTCCCCTTGGTTGCTCTTGGTCCCCCAGGCTGTGCTTGTTCTCCCAGGCTGTGCTTGGTCCCCCTGGTTGCTCTTGGTCCCCCAGGCTGTGCTTGGTCCCCCAGGCTGTGCTTGGTCCCCCTGGCTGTGCTTGGTCCCCCAGGCTGTGCTTGGTCCCCCTGGCTGTGCTTGGTCCCCCAGGCTGTGCTTGGTCCCCCAGGTTGCTCTTGGTCCCCCAGGCTGTGCTTGGCCCCCCAGGCTGTGCTTGGTCCCCCAAGCTGTGCTTGGTCCCCTAGGCTGTGCTTGGTCCCCCAGGCTGTGCTTGGTCCCCCTGGTTGCTCTTGGTCCCCCTGGTTGCTCTTGGTCCCCCAGGCTGTGCTTGGTCCCCCAGGCTGTGCTTGGTCCCCCTGGTTGCTCTTGGTCCCCCAGGCTGTGCTTGGTCCCCCTGGTTGCTCTTGGTCCCCCTGGTTGCTCTTGGTCCCCCAGGCTGTGCTTGGTCCCCCAGGCTGTGCTTGGTCCCCCAGGCTGTGCTTTGTCCCCTTGGTTGCTCTTGGTCCCCCAGGCTGTGCTTGGTCCCCTTGGTTGTTCTTGGTCCCCCAGGCTGTGCTTGGTCCCCCTGGCTGTGCTTGGTCCCCCAGGCTGTGCTTGGTCCCCCTGGTTGCTCTTGGTCCCCCAGGCTGTTCGTGGTCCCCCAGGCTGTGCTTGGTCCCCCTGGCTGTGCTTGGTCCCCCAGGCTGTGCTTGGTCCCCCTGGTTGCTCTTGGTCCCCCAGGCTGTGCTTGGTCCCCCAGGCTGTGCTTGGTCCCCCAGGCTGTGTTTGGTCCCCCTGACTGTGCTTGGTCCCCCTGATTGCTCGTGGTCCCCCAGGCTGTGCTTGGTCCCCTTGGTTGCTCTTGGTCCCCCAGGCTGTGCTTGGTCCCCCAGGCTGTGCTTGGTCCCCCTGGTTGCTCTTGGTCCCCCAGGCTGTGCTTGGTCCCCCAGGCTGTGCTTGGTGCCCCTGGCTGTGCTTGGTCCCCCAGGCTGTGCTTGGTCCCCTTGGTTGCTCTTGGTCCCCCAGGCTGTGCTTGGTCCCCCAGGCTGTGCTTGGTCCTCCAGGCTGTGTTTGGTCCCCCAGGCTGTGCTTGGTCCCCCTGGTTGCTCTTGATCCCCCAGGCTGTGCTTGGTCCCCCTGGTTGCTCTTGGTCCCCCAGGCTGTGCTTGGTCCCCCAGGCTGTGCTTGGTCCCCCAGGATGTGCTTGGTCTCCTTGGTTGCTTTTGGTCCCCCAGGCTGTGCTTCATCCCCTTGGTTGCTCTTGGTCCCCCAGGCTGTGCTTGGTCCCCCTGGCTTAGCTTAGTCCCCCAGGCTGTGCTTGGTCCCCCTGGTTGCTCTTGGTCCCCCAGGCTGTGCTTGGTCCCCCAGGCTGTGCTTGGTCCCAATGGCTGTGCTTAGTCCCCCAGGCTGTGCTTGGTCCCCCTGGTTCCTCTTGGTCCCGCAGGCTGTGCTTGGTCCCCCAGGCTGTGCTTGGTCCCCCAGGCTGTGTTTGGTCCCCCAGGCTATGCTTGGTCCCCCTGGTTGCTCTTGGTCCCCCAGGCTGTGCTTGGTCCCCCAGGCTGTGCTTGGTCCCCCAGGCTGTGCTTGGTCCCCTCGGTTGCTCTTGGTCCCCCAGGCTGTGCTTGGTCCCCCAGGCTGTGCTTGGTCCCCCTGGTTGCTCTTGGTCCCCCAGGCTGTGCTTGGTCCCCTTGTTTGCTCTTGGTCCCCCAGGCTATGCTTGGTCCCCCAGGCTGTGCTTGGTCCCCCTGGTTGCTCTTGGTCCCCCAGGCTGTGCTTGGTCCCCCAGGCTGTGCTTGGTCCCCCAGGCTGTGCTTGGTCCCCTTGGTTGCTCTTGGTCCCCCAGGCAGTGCTTGGTCCCCCTGGTTGCTCTTGGTCCCCCAGGCTGTGCTTGGTCCCCCAGGCTGTGCTTGGTCCCCCTGGCTGTGCTTGGTCTCCCAGGCTGTGCTTGGTCCCCCTGGTTGCTCTTGGTCCCCCAGGCTGTGCTTGGTCCCCCAGGCTGTGCTTGGTCCCCCAGGCTGTGTTTGGTCCCCCAGGCTGTGCTTGGTCCCCCTGGTTGCTCTTGGTCCCCCAGGCTGTGCTTGGTCCCCCTGGTTGCTCTTGGTCCCCCAGGCTGTGCTTGGTCCCCCAGGCTGTGCTTGGTCCCCTTGGTTGCTCTTGGTCCCCCAGGCTGTGCTTGTTCTCCCAGGCTGTGCTTGGTCCCCCTGGTTGCTCTTGGTCCCCCAGGCTGTGCTTGGTCCCCCAGGCTGTGCTTGGTCCCCCTGGCTGTGCTTGGTCCCCCAGGCTGTGCTTGGTCCCCCTGGCTGTGCTTGGTCCCCCAGGCTGTGCTTGGTCCCCCAGGTTGCTCTTGGTCCCCCAGGCTGTGCTTGGCCCCCCAGGCTGTGCTTGGTCCCCCAAGCTGTGCTTGGTCCCCTAGGCTGTGCTTGGTCCCCCAGGCTGTGCTTGGTCCCCCTGGTTGCTCTTGGTCCCCCTGGTTGCTCTTGGTCCCCCAGGCTGTGCTTGGTCCCCCAGGCTGTGCTTGGTCCCCCTGGTTGCTCTTGGTCCCCCAGGCTGTGCTTGGTCCCCCTGGTTGCTCTTGGTCCCCCTGGTTGCTCTTGGTCCCCCAGGCTGTGCTTGGTCCCCCAGGCTGTGCTTGGTCCCCCAGGCTGTGCTTTGTCCCCTTGGTTGCTCTTGGTCCCCCAGGCTGTGCTTGGTCCCCTTGGTTGTTCTTGGTCCCCCAGGCTGTGCTTGGTCCCCCTGGCTGTGCTTGGTCCCCCAGGCTGTGCTTGGTCCCCCTGGTTGCTCTTGGTCCCCCAGGCTGTTCGTGGTCCCCCAGGCTGTGCTTGGTCCCCCTGGCTGTGCTTGGTCCCCCAGGCTGTGCTTGGTCCCCCTGGTTGCTCTTGGTCCCCCAGGCTGTGCTTGGTCCCCCAGGCTGTGCTTGGTCCCCCAGGCTGTGTTTGGTCCCCCAGGCTGTGCTTGGTCCCCCTGATTGCTCGTGGTCCCCCAGGCTGTGCTTGGTCCCCTTGGTTGCTCTTGGTCCCCCAGGCTGTGCTTGGTCCCCCAGGCTGTGCTTGGTCCCCCTGGTTGCTCTTGGTCCCCCAGGCTGTGCTTGGTCCCCCAGGCTGTGCTTGGTGCCCCTGGCTGTGCTTGGTCCCCCAGGCTGTGCTTGGTCCCCTTGGTTGCTCTTGGTCCCCCAGGCTGTGCTTGGTCCCCCAGGCTGTACTTGGTCCTCCAGGCTGTGTTTGGTCCCCCAGGCTGTGCTTGGTCCCCCTGGTTGCTCTTGGTCCCCCAGGCTGTGCTTGGTCCCCCTGGTTGCTCTTGGTCCCCCAGGCTGTGCTTGGTCCCCCAGGCTGTGCTTGGTCCCCCAGGATGTGCTTGGTCTCCTTGGTTGCTTTTGGTCCCCCAGGCTGTGCTTCATCCCCTTGGTTGCTCTTGGTCCCCCAGGCTGTGCTTGGTCCCCCTGGCTTAGCTTAGTCCCCCAGGCTGTGCTTGGTCCCCCTGGTTGCTCTTGGTCCCCCAGGCTGTGCTTGGTCCCCCAGGCTGTGCTTGGTCCCAATGGCTGTGCTTAGTCCCCCAGGCTGTGCTTGGTCCCCCTGGTTCCTCTTGGTCCCGCAGGCTGTGCTTGGTCCCCCAGGCTGTGCTTGGTCCCCCAGGCTGTGTTTGGTCCCCCAGGCTATGCTTGGTCCCCCTGGTTGCTCTTGGTCCCCCAGGCTGTGCTTGGTCCCCCAGGCTGTGCTTGGTCCCCCAGGCTGTGCTTGGTCCCCTCGGTTGCTCTTGGTCCCCCAGGCTGTGCTTGGTCCCCCAGGCTGTGCTTGGTCCCCCTGGTTGCTCTTGGTCCCCCAGGCTGTGCTTGGTCCCCTTGTTTGCTCTTGGTCCCCCAGGCTATGCTTGGTCCCCCAGGCTGTGCTTGGTCCCCCTGGTTGCTCTTGGTCCCCCAGGCTGTGCTTGGTCCCCCAGGCTGTGCTTGGTCCCCCAGGCTGTGCTTGGTCCCCTTGGTTGCTCTTGGTCCCCCAGGCAGTGCTTGGTCCCCCTGGTTGCTCTTGGTCCCCCAGGCTGTGCTTGGTCCCCCAGGCTGTGCTTGGTCCCCTTGGTTGCTCTTGGTCCCCTAGGCTGTGCTTGGTCCCCCAGGCTGTGCTTTGTCCCCCTGGCTGTGCTTGGTCCCCCAGGCTGTGCTTGGTCCCCCTGGCTGTGCTTGGTCCCCCAGGCTGTGCTTGGTCCCCTTGGTTGCTCTTGGTCCCCCAGGCTGTGCTTGGTCCCCCAGGCTGTGCTTGGTCCCCCAGGCTGTGCTTGGTCCCCCTGGTTGCTCTTGGTCCCCCAGGCTGTGCTTGGTCCCCCAGGCTGTGCTTGGTCCCCCTGGCTGTGCTTGGTCTCCCAGGCTGTGCTTGGTCCCCCTGGTTGCTCTTGGTCCCCCAGGCTGTGCTTGGTCCCCCAGGCTGTGCTTGGTCCCCCAGGCTGTGTTTGGTCCCCCAGGCTGTGCTTGGTCCCCCTGGTTGCTCTTGGTCCCCCAGGCTGTGCTTGGTCCCCCTGGTTGCTCTTGGTCCCCCTGGCTGTGCTTGGTCCCCCAGGCTGTGCTTGGTCCCCCTGGCTGTGCTTGGTCCCCCAGGCTGTGCTTGGTCCCCCAGGTTGCTCTTGGTCCCCCAGGCTGTGCTTGGCCCCCCAGGCTGTGCTTGGTCCCCCAAGCTGTGCTTGGTCCCCTAGGCTGTGCTTGGTCCCCCAGGCTGTGCTTGGTCCCCCTGGTTGCTCTTGGTCCCCCTGGTTGCTCTTGGTCCCCCAGGCTGTGCTTGGTCCCCCAGGCTGTGCTTGGTCCCCCTGGCTGTGCTTGGTCCCCCTGGTTGCTCTTGGTACCCCAGGCTGTGCTTGGTCCCCCAGGCTGTGCTTGGTCCCCCTGGTTGCTCTTGGTTCCCCAGGCTGTGCTTGGTCCCCCTGGTTGCTCTTGGTCCCCCTGGTTGCTCTTGGTCCCCCAGGCTGTGCTTGGTCCCCCAGGCTGTGCTTGGTCCCCCAGGCTGTGCTTTGTCCCCTTGGTTGCTCTTGGTCCCCCAGGCTGTGCTTGGTCCCCTTGGTTGTTCTTGGTCCCCCAGGCTGTGCTTGGTCCCCCTGGCTGTGCTTGGTCCCCCAGGCTGTGCTTGGTCCCCCTGGTTGCTCTTGGTCCCCCAGGCTGTTCGTGGTCCCCCAGGCTGTGCTTGGTCCCCCTGGCTGTGCTTGGTCCCCCAGGCTGTGCTTGGTCCCCCTGGTTGCTCTTGGTCCCCCAGGCTGTGCTTGGTCCCCCAGGCTGTGCTTGGTCCCCCAGGCTGTGTTTGGTCCCCCAGGCTGTGCTTGGTCCCCCTGATTGCTCTTGGTCCCCCAGGCTGTGCTTGGTCCCCTTGGTTGCTCTTGGTCCCCCAGGCTGTGCTTGGTCCCCTCGGTTGCTCTTGGTCCCCCAGGCTGTGCTTGGTCCCCTTGGTTGCTCTTGGTCCCCCAGGCTGTGCTTGGTCCCCCTGGCTGTGCTTGGTCCCCCAGGCTGTGCTTGGTTCCCCTGGTTGCTCTTGGTCCCCCAGGCTGTGCTTGGTCCCCCAGGCTGTGCTTGGTGCCCCTGGCTGTGCTTGGTCCCCCAGGCTGTGCTTGGTTCCCCTGGTTGCTCTTGGTCCCCCAGGCTGTGCTTGGTCCCCCAGGCTGTGCTTGGTCCTCCAGGCTGTGTTTGGTCCCCCAGGCTGTGCTTGGTCCCCCTGGTTGCTCTTGGTCCCCCAGGCTGTGCTTGGTCCCCCTGGTTGCTCCTGGTCCCCCAGGCTGTGCTTGGTCCCCCAGGCTGTGCTTGGTCCCCCAGGATGTGCTTGGTCCTCTTGGTTGCTCTTGGTCCCCCAGGCTGTGCTTGGTCCCCCAGGCTGTGCTTGGTCCCCCTGGTTGCTCTTGGTCCCCCAGGCTGTGCTTGGTCCCCCAGGCTGTGCTTGGTCCCCCAGGCTGTGCTTGGTCCCCTCAGTTGCTCTTGGTCCCCCAGGCTGTGCTTGGTCCCCCAGGCTGTGCTTGGTCCCCCTGGTTGCTCTTGGTCCCCCAGGCTGTGCTTGGTCCCCTTGGTTGCTCTTGGTCCCCCAGGCTATGCTTGGTCCCCCAGGCTGTGCTTGGTCCCCCAGGCTGTGCTTGGTCCCCCTGGTTGCTCTTGGTCCCCCAGGCTGTGCTTGGTCCCCCAGGCTGTGCTTGGTCCCCCTGGCTGTGCTTGGTCCCCTAGGCTGTGCTTGGCCCCCCAGGCTGTGCTTGGTCTCCCAGGCTGTGCTTGGTCCCCCTGGTTGCTCTTGGTCCCCCAGGCTGTGCTTGGTCCCCCAGGCTGTGCTTGGTCCCCCAGGCTGTGATTGGTCCCCCAGGCTGTGCTTGGTCCCCCAGGCTGTGATTGGTCCCCCAGGCTGTGCTTGGTCCCCTAGGCTGTGCTTGGTCCCCCAGGCTGTGCTTGGTCCCCCTGGTTGCTCTTGGTCCCCCTGGTTGCTCTTGGTCCCCCAGGCTGTGCTTGGTCCCCCTGGCTGTGCTTGGTCCCCCTGGCTGTGCTTGGTCCCCCTGGCTGTGCTTGGTCCCCCTGGTTGCTCTTGGTGCCCCAGGCTGTGTTTGGTCCCCCAGGCTGTGCTTGGTCCCCCTGGTTGCTCTTGGTCCCCCAGGCTGTGCTTGGTCCCCCTGGTTGCTCTTGGTCCCCCAGGCTGTGCTTGGTCCCCCAGGCTGTGCTTTGTCCCCTTGGTTGCTCTTGGTCCCCCGGGCTGTGCTTGGTCCCCTTGGTTGCTCTTGGTCCCCCAGGCTGTGCTTGGTCCCCCAGGCTGTGCTTGGTCCCCCTGGTTGCTCTTGGTCCCCCAGGCTGTGCTTGGTCCCCCAGGCTGTGCTTGGTCCCCCTGGCTGTGCTTGGTCCCCCAGGCTGTGCTTGGTCCCCCTGGTTGCTCTTGGTCCCCCAGGCTGTGCTTGGTCCCCCAGGCTGTGCTTGGTCCCACTGATTGTTCTTGGTCCCCCAGGCTGTGCTTGGTCCCCCTGGTTGCTCTTGGTCCCCCAGGCTGTGATTGGTCCCCCTGGTTGCTCTTGGTCCCCAGGCTGTGCTTGGTCCCCCAGGCTGTGCTTGGTCCCCTTGGTTGCTCTTGGTCCCCCCAGGCTGTGCTTGGTCCCCCAGGCTGTGCTTGGTCCCCCTGGTTGCTCTTGGTCCCCCAGGCTGTGCTTGGTCCCCCTGGTTGCTCTTGGTCCCCCAGGCTGTGCTTGGTCCCCCTGGTTGCTCTTGGTCCCCCAGGCTGTGCTTGGTCCCCCAGGCTGTGCTTGGTCCCCCAGGCTGTGTTTGGTCCCCCAGGCTGTGCTTGGTCCCCCTGGTTGCTCTTGGTCCCCCAGGCTGTGCTTGGTCCCCCTGGCTGTGCTTGGTCCCCCAGGCTGTGCTTGGTCCCCCTGGTTGCTCTTGGTCCCCCAGGCTGTGCTTGGTCCCCCAGGCTGTGCTTGGTCCCCCAGGCTGTGCTTGGTCCCCCAGGCTGTGCTTGGTCCCCCTGGCTGTGCTTGGTCCCCCTGGTTGCTCTTGGTCCCCCAGGCTGTGCTTGGTCCCCCAGGCTGTGCTTGGTCCCCCAGGCTGTGCTTGGTCCCCTTGGTTGCTCTTGGTCCCCCAGGCTATGCTTGGTCCCCCAGGCTGTGCTTGGTCCCCCTGGTTGCTCTTGGTCCCCCAGGCTGTGCCTGGTCCCCCAGGCTGTGCTTGGTCCCCCAGGCTGTGCTTGGTCCCCTTGGTTGCTCTTGGTCCCCCAGGCTATGCTTGGTCCCCCAGGCTGTGCTTGGTCCCCCTGGTTGCTCTTGGTCCCCCCGGCTGTGCTTGGTCCCCCAGGCTGTGCTTGGTCCCCTTGGTTGCTCTTGGTCCCCCAGGCAGTGCTTGGTCCCCCTGGTTGCTCTTGGTCCCCCAGGCTGTGTTTGGTCCCCCAGGCTGTGCTTGGTCCCCTTGGTTGCTCTTGGTCCCCCAGGCTGTGCTTGGTCCCCCTGGTTGCTCTTGGTCCCCCAGGCTGTGCTTGGTCCCCCAGGCTGTGCTTGGTCCCCCTGGCTGTGCTTGGTCCCCCAGGCTGTGCTTGGTCCCCCTGGTTGCTCTTGGTCCCCCAGGCTGTGCTTGGTCCCCCAGGCTGTGCTTGGTCCCCCTGGCTGTGCTTGGTCCCCCTGGCTGTGCTTGGTCCCCCAGGCTGTGCTTGGTCCCCCTGGTTGCTCTTGGTCCCTGTTAGACCTGGCACCTTGGCGTGAGTCTCCCTTCCACTTTTTGCTGACGTGCCTCCGATGTTTTGCTGGTTTTCCGATACTCAGGGCACTGAGCCACGGCTGATCCGTGCCGCAGTGCAAGTGCTCCCTACTGTAAATTGTATATGCGATTGGTATCCCTGATTGGTTCTTTGGATTTACTGTTAGTCCCTAGTAAAGTGCACAAGAGAGTGCCGGGGCTTGTAGATGCCAATACTGCTGGTGGGCCTGCAGCGCTGGTTGCGCCACCCACCGAAGCAGCCGTAAAGATGTGTCTGGGAACTGCGACCGCAGAACCCGCGTGCGGTCTCGTACTGTCACGCTAGCTGGGCAAGTGTCCCCACTTGCCAGCGCCGACCCTTCCCTTGACTACATATTAGTCACCCCTATGGTAGGCCTGCGGGCAGGGTGCGTTGTAGGTGCAAGGTAGGACAAGCCCGGAGATGCGCGGCATGTCCTAGTAGTGACTTACAACAAAGACCGTATTTCACTATTGAAGGCTACCTGCTCCATTAGGCCAGACTGAGCTGCGAGGATTATTACACCCTATAATCCCCGCAGGCTCAAGGAGCATGGTAGCGAGTCATGTTTAGTATGCCTGAACTCAGGATGATAAGATATTTCTTGTAGTCAAGTTTATTTTAGTATCCTGGGTTTGCAAATGCTACTTTTAGAAAGTTACGTAGTAAACACAACAATTGCCAGTGCTGGAGGATTTCTTTGGAAAAAACTATTCAACTTAGCGGCGTGCATCACACAAGACATGTACACCTGCTTTATAAATTGCAATGTTATTTATTTCTTTTGTTATTAAATTTTTTTTTGATCTGCATAATTTTTTGATTTTATGCAAGGGAACACAACAAATTTTATACATATATATACAA